>NW_027185414.1:17687500-18922500 GCF_022577435.1 Embiotoca jacksoni | reverse complement strand
TGAATAAGTGCTTTAATGTTGTAAAATGTGCAACGTTGCTCCTTGCAGAGATTACTGGCAGGTTTATTTTTATGTTCTATATCCAGCAGCTTAAAAGCTTTTTTTTTCTTTTTTTTTTTTAAGGATAACTTGGTCAGACTGAACCAGCTTTGAGTTTACAGCCTGAGAGGAAGGCAGGTCACGTTTTAAAATAGACTTAATTTATTACCAGGTACACAGCTTTGGTGAAGATGATTTATATAGAAGCAGAGTTAAAGTAAATTCTTGATGGTAGGCCAAATATAATGGCCAGAAAGAAAAGTTTGACATAATCAGGTAGACACTCTGGAGGCAACGCTTCCATTGAAGAAAAATAAATGAACTTTGAATCAGATGAACAGGGAACATTTAAATTCACATTTTTCTTATAATTTGTAGCATATCCCTAAATCCTTTCTGGGAAAGCTTTTAAGCAAATTCAGACCTGCAAAATAAAGCATCATCATGCATGTCAGTTTCTCTGTTTAGTTCTAAACAATCAGTGTTGGACCTTTTCTGTTTTTTTAGTCAGCACAAACATTTCTGCAGAAACTCTGTCATCAGACTCCTGGAACATCAAAGAGTGGCTGCTTCTTCTGTTTGTTTTTTTTAATGTTTTCTAATGCACCACAATGAAGACATAGTTTTCTGTTGACTGTACTGACTGTGCCACCCTGAAAGTCATTGACTTTCATTATTGTGTGCCTGTTGCTCTGGGATGAGCTGAACCCACAGCTCCACTGACTCATCCTCTCTAGATGGAGAGAATGGCCTTTTCTGCAGCCTATCAGATGTCACTGAGCTCCTCTGTTGTGGTCACAGCCATTCACAGAGGATGAATCACATTAATAAAAGCCATCATTGCATTGCTCCGTGGCTCAGCTGAGGTCAGCTGCTGGCATTTGAGCACTCACAACCTGAAAACACGGCGCGCTTCAAACAAAGTAGCTGATATTGATGTTTTCTGCTCGTGCATTACATTTTAAGGATAAATCTCAGTGTACTACATCCACTCTGTCAGCCATGCCTTTACTTATTATGAGCGTGTCTGTGTGTGTGTGAGAGACAGCAGGAGCTTCTGGTCTTTTATCTGTTTTAAAAGGGTCTTCACCTTCAAAGGCTCATCTTATTTCTCATCCTGCTGACTGATACTTTTCCTTAATGACATGTCTTTGAATACAAACACGGCTCAGAGAAGTGCGTCTCAACCTTGATATCAAATAACACTTTATTTGTTTGAATGCGTCGTCACCAAATAATTAACAGTGAGAGAGGAGGAAGGGACTGTTCAATAAATGGGGAAATCCTCTCGGGTATAGCCTAGACAGATGATGTGTGTATACTGGAATGTGTGCAAACATTATTTTTACATGCTTTTACTCAATATTCTTACCAAAGTAAAAGATAAAAATCTGGATCCGTTTTTTGTGGTGTTTTTTTGAAATGGTGAGCAGTAGTTGGAGACAACACATGACTAGTCAGTTTTAACAGACTGTACTAATGTATGCGTTTTAAAATGAAAAATGTCTCCCTCTGGTGGTGAAACAGCCAAACTCAGCATTTTATACATTTTTTTAACGTATTTTTTTTGTGTGGGTTTATTTGTTTATTATTGTAACCACAGTTATATTTTGACACAAAAAAGTAAACAGATTCAACATGAGATGGTTATTAATCCCTGTTGATTTCCAAACCAATCAGACATGGAAGGATGCACAGAGAGAAGATGGCATAATGCAGTGAAACAACATTTTGTTTTCCAGTTAAGTGTCTAGTGCCAGAGGCCCTGACCTCAAGTGTAACTCATCACTCGGTTAGCTACCCCTGTCACAGTTAACCAGATCATCCTACATTCAAGAAAATGAGTAATGCACCAATTATGGGAGAAAGGAAGAAAATGGGATCAAATTTAAAAGCCGTTTAGACATGGCGAAAAGCTCAACTATGGAGGAATTTTACTGAAGGGGCTTTGTGATTGGTATATAATAGCCAATATATCTGGATAAATGCAGGGATACTTGAGGTTTCGAACATGAATTGTTCATATATCAGAATTTATTTACTATGCCAACAGGCGAGGGAGAAATCCCTGCAGTCTGATCGTTGGCAGGCTGTAATGGCTTCTTATAGTGTCTCTAAATAATGCTCAGGATGGATTGAAATGTTTTTCCTTAATTTCTTCAGCATTAATTATTAACCAGCTCAATTTTCACAAGATCAAAATAAAATATGCTGAAAATAATTGCATCTGAAACTTACTTGCGTGCTAATTACTTTAAGATTTTTTTTTTTTCACTTCATTTGCTAACATTTTCCCCGAACCTCACATAACAACAGAAGTACTGCTTCCATTTTACAATTTATCATTGAAAATTTTCTGTGATCAAAATGTAAACGGAACCTTTCAACAACCGGTCTTTTCTCTTTGATTTTTTTTGTAGCCTGTCTGCATTATTTGAACTTTCTGCCTTATTTATATATTCCTTAACCCTTATATATCAAAAAGTAATTGTGGAATTTGTTACTTTTTTATTTACTGTATGCCTTATCGCGCTTCATCCAAACTGTTTTGGCTGATAGGAAACCTGCAGGACAACAGTTTCTAACTTGAGTCAGGCCCAAAGCCTGTTTGGTTTTTCATTGCCCTGTTGTATTTCCTGGTATAAATGTGTGTTATTTTTGTATTTAATTTTTACACTTTAACTATGTTTCTGGTGTACTTCAGTTCAGATATCAAATAAATGTGTCGTATTAAGACATTTTCTGGCTATTGACCTGGTTAGAAAACCTCATCACGTCTCTATAGATGATCTATGAATACCTGATATCAACACACACAACTTGTCTTGACCTTGTTTGACCCATGATTCTCAGCATGTGTCTAGCTGCTATAATCGAAGAAGAGTGTAAAGTGTAACAAGTCTGTCCTCAGAGTGTTTTCGATCGTGCTGACTCAGCTTCTTCTCGATGTTCCTCCCGTCAACAGAAATGCAAACATGCCTGCTCTCCTCTTATCAGCCGGGTCATTGACAGTCCGAACACAAACAAGCTAAATAGACACATTGTGGAATCCTCATGAGCTCAGTTTTAAACAGACAGAAAACACAGAGGCCCTCTGAAGGTGGTTCAAAATGTTCTAGAATGAATACAGAAAATTATGAATGTTAAAGAAATATGATATGGAACATGTAGTGCAAGATTTTTTTCAGATTGGTGTCTCATCTCATCTTCCTCTACTCTCCTTGTCTGCCATTGGGTTATAGATTTATTTGAACTTTTTGACTGAGAGTCAAGTAGCAGTCCTGAGAACAAGGTCAGTGACAGTTGGACCAACATTATAGTTAAGGATTGTAAAACCAGAAACAATGAGCATAAGATACCTTTTACTTTACACATAAAAACACTCATTCCAGCAGTTTAAAAGAAACATACTCTCCCTGTTTAAATTTTCAGAGCCTCAGATCGGCTCCAATATTTATATTTCTAAAATACTTCTTCTCATCCTTCTGTTACATTACTCTGTTTCTTTTTTCCTCCATTCCTCCCCCCTCGTCCCCCCTGGTGTTATTTCTGTCCTCAGGCTTACCCAAAGGCCTGGCCGCTGGTCAAGGCCTCCAAGTGAGAGGCGCAGCGTCTTGGGTAAAAAAATAACGTCATTAACTCCGCTTGGACAGCTGGCAACTTTTGTGTGGGCACAAAAAGACTAGTTCAGACAGCAGAATTGCTGATCAGCTTATTATTCAAGCCTTTTTAAGTTTGCCTTTCTATCTACTGCGGAAATCATTAAGTGGCTTGATGTCAAGATTTGCGACCCAGGAAGCACAAGAAGAAAACGGTGAGACGGAGATAAAACAGAGACAAGTTTGTCTCCGGCACAGATATTCATTATTTGGTTTGACAGGTGGGATTCATTAACTCTGTAATATAATGTAGTAAACCTCCTCCCTGAGGCATGTGCTGTAATCCCTGTGGGACCCTTTATAACTCTGCCTACTCTGCTCCACACACCTGAGGGCTGTAATAATCTCCAACTGTAGTCTGTGAGCACATATTTCTTTCTCTCTCTCTTTCTCAGCCTGTCTGCGTTTCATGTGCACACAAACACACACCACCACTGTGCTGTTGTGGTTGTCCTCTCCGTTTTTCATGTTGCTCTCCTGACCGGAGCGCTTGTTGTGTAGGAGGTGCAGCTTTCTTTTCTGGTTTTCGTTCTAAACACTTATCTTTTGTCTCTCAGATCTTGTTAGATGCATCACATCCACGCCAGATCAAAGAGGACCTGAGATCTGAATCAGTCCCTGGTAGCTCTGTGTTAACTGCTGCCGCTTGAGACGGGGGGCGCCTGTAGGCATGCCAGACCCCTCTCTGTTCCCCCTCACAGTTGCCCTCACCGGGGGACTTTCGGTCAATCTTTCCACATCGCTGCGTATTATGCAACATTGGATCGTCTAAGCCCTCATCACACTGGTTACCCCCTCTCAGACTCTCATCCCCCCTAGGCAGCTCCAGGCGGGCCCTGACTGTTGCCTCACAACCCATGACAAGCACATGATGTGAGAATGGCCATAGCTCAGGTATTAGCTGAGATAAAAAAAAAAAAAAGAGACAAAGGGATAAAGGAGAGTTTGTTGCACTAGTGGAACCTTTTTTTATTGTGAGATAATTCCTTCATATCTGGCAAAACATGGAGAGCTGGCTTATCCTGTTGTCATATCATATATCATATCACGGTAATATCACGATATAGTGTTTTCACATTAAAAGTAAATTAATTTGGAAATCAATGAAGTATTTAATCTTTTAAAAATAATCTATATCAATAATTAAATAATTACTAATAAAGTGATGTCATAATATGATTATATTGCAGTAGAATTTCCCTGAACATGATAATAGATCTTTGGAATGAGACTTGACATTTTCATGTTGATTCCTGGATTCTCATCATCAGTCCTCCTGGCGAGCTAAACTAAGCTAACCAGGTCCAAAACAAACATTTCCAAAATGTCACAGTCTCTCTGTTACTGCTCTTCACTTTACCGTTTGAACATGATTCACTGGTGCCAAGTGGGATTTCATTTTGGTCTGTGTCCTCGAGTGTATCTCTGGTGCACCTGGACATATTTCTTTGTGATTGTCGGATGCCATAATGCGGCGTAATCCCAACACTTAACCAAACAACTGCTCACATAAAAGAAACACGCTCACAAGCAAGGCTCCAGCACTGGGTGCACTTCTGTGACTGATTAAAGAACAACGACATGATCTGCTTTTCCCTCCTGGCGCCTGAGCAGTGAAACCCCTCAGATATCTGTATTGTCCGCAGCGAACAGATTTTTGTTTGTTTGTTGCATAAAGCTGAGTAGAAGTTGCTTCACATTTACTTTCACAGAAATTAGTAAGCATCTTATCTGAAAGCATGGAGTCTGTGATGTATGCATGCATGTGTAAGGGTGGGTATGATGCCTTATACATGTGTGTTGTATGTAAAAGGAATGGACATTATTATAATTCATTATTCTCTGAGAAACTCATTTTCATAAAATTTTTTCTTCTGCATCCTCCTCATCTCTCCTCTCCTCTCCTCTCCTCTCCTCTCCTCTCCTCTCCTCTCCTCTCCTCTCCCATTTATTAAAACACTGTATATACTATCACAGCAGTTCCCCCTCTAACTTGTTGTAACCTCTTTCTTTCCTTTTTTCTTCGTCAGCTCAACTTTTGATTAGAGAACAAATTGCTTCTCTACTCGTGCTCTCTCTCCTCTCTGGAAACGTGCAGGGAGCTGCAGCTCCTGCTGGGAACCCTGGAGACTTTTCTTCTTCTCCTCTTTTTTCTCTTCTCTTCCTTCTATGTTAATAGAATTAGGGGGTCTATAAGGACTCTGTATTGTGTATGCAACCCTCTTCATGTTACAGTAAAGTAGTTTCAGCCTTTATTATTACCTCAATTTGTAGGTTTTCTCTTTGCATCTCGGGTCTCAACAAGCAGCCAGGGCAACCTAACTTTGAAGATGATAATTTTCTGTTCCTCTGTTATCTTTTCTGCTTTATTCTTAATTCTTTCTCTCTTGTCCTCCATCCCACAGAGTCCTTTGAGGTTCTGATGAGGCAGGCGGAGAATCACACTAATGCTGTCCTCCAGGAGTCGTACCCCAGCGTGGCTGATCAGGCTATGGGCGCCATGTGGGAACTCTTCACCGACATTGGCCTCTTCTTACTGGGGTCAGAGCTCAACGTTGATGAGTTAGTGCAGCGCTTCTTTGATGCTCTTTTCCCTGTGGTGTACAATCACCTCGTCAACCCCGGCCTCAGCGACATATCACCCAGCTACGCTGAGTGTGTGAGGTCATTAAGCCGTGATGTCAGACCATTTGGTGGGGCGCCAGGCCTCCTGGCTGATCAGATTGCTCGCTCTGGAGTCTCTGGGAAGCTCCTGCTTCAGGCGATGCACCTCGGCATCGAGGTCATCAATACCACAGACCACTTACAGCTGAGCCGCGAGTGCAGGCGGGCTCTGCTCAAGATGCACTACTGTCCTCATTGCCAGGTATGGATGCATCCTCTGAAGAGAGTGTATTGATCTGAATTAATAAACTTTTTACCGGCAGCACTGATCCCGCAGTAATTTGCTCCACAGGGCTTAACCCAGTCCAAGCCCTGCATGGGCTATTGCCTCAACGTGATGCGCGGGTGTTTGGCAAGCATGGCAGAGATTGACACCCACTGGAGGGAGTTTGTTCGCTCGCTGGAGGGCCTGTCGGCAAGGATGCATGGATCTCAGGATTTGGAGCAAGTGCTTCTGGGAGTTCACACGCTGCTTCATGATGCTGTCGGTCATGCTCAGAAAAATGGACCCCGCCTCTCAGCACAGGTTTGGATCAGGATGAGAGATTTCATACTGTTTTTGATGGTAGACTCTTGTGGGGCTGTGTAAGAGGTGAAAACCAGTGTCACCTGCAAATCTGATAAATAAAAAGGTAAATAACAAAACATTTCAGATGGGCCAGACAGATTTTTTACGCTGCTATTACAGCTGCTAGCTCCATGTCAGAGAGGTACGTGGTGTTAAGACCAAAGATAAGAGGCTTGAAATTACACATATCACACACAAAAACAGGTCTGTCAGATTGGAGAAAGACAAAACTGCCCAAAAAGACATCATGTGGGTAGCTCCACATCAGAAAGTTAGTACAAACCAGCAACAGCTACCCCTCAGGTTACCACTCCTTAATTCTTTTTTTATTGGTGGTCTTCAGCCATCATCTTTAAAGTCTTTATTTCCACATGTGACTTTCTGTCTGTATTGATGCTATTTGTTGAGAGATGAATGCCCCAGGGTGTTTGCTCCTCCTGCACAGACTTTGCTGCACTAATTGAGACACCACAGCTCCATCTAGTGGCGGACAAAACTGGTGGCTGCTTGATAGACTGCACATGTAGTACATTCAGAAATTGAAGCTGATAGGCTTGGCTGTGCTAATGGCCCTAGTATAAACATCTGTCACTCAGCCATCTAAAATAAGGCCTGTTTGTCATGCACCAGTAAAGTTTAACAAGATTAGGAAATTCTTAAAATGCATGTTCCTCCCTCCGTGTTTGGACTTCAATTTGTGTTTGTCTCATTGGGTTATAGGTGCACAAGCTGTGTGGTCCACCAAGCAGGAAGCAGCCTGCACAGTCAGTCAGCCTCCAGCACAGCAGCAGAGAGTCCATCCCTCTTAAATCTCCCGTCAGGGTGTCGGGAGGCTCACTCGCTGTCAGGAGAAGGTCGGTGAAAAAGAAAGATGTGTGCATAGAAAGAAGTGTAATTTTCTCATTGTAGTTATTTAAACCTACAATTAATATGGAAAACACTTTATTGGACACGTTGTTTATCGGTGTGTCTACATGTGGCTACTGCTCTTTTCAGGGACTTTCTGAACAGCCTGCGTCTCTACCGCACGTACTACGGTGGCCTGGCGGATCAGCTGTGTGTGAGCGAACTTGCATCTGGTGACGGGCTGTCCTGCTGGAATGGAACCGAAATTGTTAAAAGGTATGTTTTTTTTATTTTTTTTTATTTTTTTTTTTAAAGAAGTCAATAATACAGATGGGTGAAAAATGAATTAAACCAACATCAAGTGTCTCAGTATAACAAACCGCCGCCACGACTCTTTAAAACAGCTTCTTCACAAATCTTCTCAAAACCTTTAAAAGTCTTTCAGAGGGATCACGAGCATCCTTCTGAAAGAGAATCCCTGAGTTTTTTTTATGCAAGCAACTACTGTAGATTCATTAAAGTATTCACGTATTTCCTTAAATTTGTCTACCATTTATGGTCTGTTTCGACAGACATGTTGTCAGAATGCTTCACTGTTAACTTTATAGTTTGATGCAGATTCACACACACTCAATCACACAACTACATATCAGACTACAGACAATAATCTATATATGTTTGACATCCCACAATAAATGTACCTAAAGTGAAGAATAAAGATGATTTTCTTTTTTGTAAATGCACATCATGAGATTACTTGCAAATGCTGTACTTCACAAGACAGAAACCCTTTTTTCCCTCTCCAAATATATTTAGTCCTTGTTCCCTTACTGTGCTGTTTGAGCCTCACTGTTAAAGAATAAGATGTGTGCAGTGTTTCACACCAGAAAGCTGCTCTCACATTCATCTGCTAGAAGTTTCTCTGCTCTCATCTTAAACCTGAGATTAACATATATATGTAAAAGCATTATTTGTGGCATCACAGCTTGACTGGAAGCCGGTCGTGGTCAAATTTACAACCCTGGGGGATGAATACATTTGATTGCAACTACGCTATTAGGTTCTTGAATTAAGTCTCAATCTCTGCTAGTTTCTTAGTTATTTCTATATAATAGACATGAACCTCCATGTATTCTGCTTGCTGAAATACCCACAGCTACACTAGCTAACAATTTAAATTGTTATCCATTTAAATATGCACACATGGGTGGCCTTTCCAGTGAAATCCTAGCTTGCCTGAGGTCAAAGGTTATGAGCTGCAGATATTTCTCACTGTGCTATCCTGGCATGAGTAGGCTGTTTGTACACCATTTGACCCCGGTCAAATACACCCACCCACCCTTCACATATATACTGCCTCCACAAACAAGATGACACCGATGTAGAATTCATCTATTAGCTGTTAGTGCCCGCAGACATAGATCTTGAATATGAATGGTTATGAACTGGAGCAGACAAACTGGCCTTTTTCATAGTATCAGTCAGCGCCCTTGCCTCCATTACATCACAACTCTATGTCTTATCCCAGCTGTCATCACTCAAGGACCCCATCATATATCTTCAGTCTGTGGTTGTTCCTCTTAACTGTCAGCTGCTGTCAGCAGTGTAGAAACAGCAGGTGGGCGTGTAGTTCAAACCACAGTGAGGTTGGAGATGCCAATTCAGGTTAGATGGTCCATTGTAAAGGATGACAGCTGTGTTGAGATCGTTTCACAGCGCTGTGTGAAGGTAAGAAAGAGGGAGCAGTTAAAAGAGGAAGAAGATCTTCCACCTTCTTGGCAACCAGACATTCACAGGCTTTTTGAGATTATGTGGTTGGAGCTGCTCCTCAAAACTGGTATTACTTTGGAGACAGAGTTTCAACACCTTAAGTTTCCATTACAAAGGAGGCAGACATTTTTGAGAGCGTAGATGTTTCTTATAAAGCGTCCGGCCAGCAGACTGCAGGCCATCTATCATCTCTGGCAGCAGCCCCTGGGAAATGTTTATGGTCTATGAGTGCAGCTCGGCTGTTTAACCCTCCTTTTCTCTTTTCCACATTCACGGCAACACTTATTGGTATGGACTCAGTCACCTCAGGTTCATTTGCAGCGCAGATTCATTTTGATTCAGCCGTTAGAGAAAAAGTCGAGGAAGAAAGCTGAGGAATAGGGAGACATTAAGAATCGGGGGAAACAAGGCTCCGAGGACACTATCGAGCAGAGTCCCCGCAGCTTAGCGGGCTTCCTGCAGATCTGCAATCCTGTGCTGCTTTCCATTAGCCTAGAACCATAGATGAGCGGCTGGGAGTCAACACAAGCTGAGACGAAAGCAATAAATAACCTCCTGCCTACGGGTCATAACCCAACATCCACTGAGAGAGAGGGGAATAAAACTCACTGCCGGATGGTGGCTGATTTACAGAAGCTTATCGAGGCCTCTGAGACCTTAAACGATTGGTTCAGTTGCTGTGTGTGTGTGTGTGTGTGTGTGTGTGTGTGTAATACTGTACATGTGTGTCTTATACAATAGCTCTTTGTGCGTGCTGACACAAATTGTTTTATAGCCTTAAAGAAGTAGTGAGTTGCACCAGAGATTTGTCTTCTTTTTAATAAAAAAAAAAAAAAAAAAGCACAAGCACAAAAAGCATGACACAGGAGCCCAAGACTTAAGGGAGATTTAAGGCTGGTCGTCATCAGGCTACCCGGAAAACAAAAAGATAAATAACAATCTGATATGATCATAGAGGAAGAACACAAGCGGCTTTCATGTCAATGTCTGTGAATGTAGATGATGGGGTCTCGCTTCAGAGGAGAATTGGTAAACACATTTTTTCTCAGTCTGTCTACTGATTTTTGTCCCTCTATTACAGACTCACACTGGGAGGGGAGAAAAAGAAGGGACAGGACATTTTCTAATTAGTGTTATGGATCATTAACAGTTTTGTGACAATTTGACCTGAAAAAAATCCCACATTGAGTCTCTGCATGGAACTCAAGCAATGTGCAGGCTGGTGAGGGTTTTTTTGTGCACAAGAATAGGAAATACTAAATGTTTCACAATACCTGCAGAACAATAAATCCAGGATACGATTACATGTTTTCAAGAAATTTGTCTTGATTTAAATGTTGCTGTCTCATTTAATTACTAATTCATTTAAGTATTTAATGGTTTAAAGCTAAATTTGACCCATTTTAGACTCTTTAGAATGACAGATCTTACAGTGTGGCTGCTTGTCTTGAAACAACACTGCAGATCTGAGAAATTTGAGTTTTCTAAAACCTAAGTAATCATATTATTGTGCCACTTGGGGGCAGTGGAAACAAGCTGTTGATACAACATTGACAGCTGTCTCCTTTGAGCAATCCAAGTTGTCTGTTTATTAAACATCCAGTGGATAATGAACAAATTATAGAGCATAGTTATCATTAATTTGGAGTTTTGTTTGTATTCCCTTTACTCCAATATTCAGCCAACAGATGCTAATGTTTACTCTGTTTTTGGGCTCCACCAACTTCTAGAGGAAATATCAGGCTCTTTAGCTGCTGAATGTATTTATATTTGTCTGTCTGATGTTCAGTAATGTATATTTTTACAATTTTAAAGCTTTTACGCTCAAAATATCTGCGGGCTGTAAAACCAGTTAGCTCAACTCTAAAGAGTCTGAAGGCAAATTAATTGGTGACTGATATTTCTCTGGGCACCTCATGCACATACAAATAGTCATGTTAGCCATGGTTGATATAAGAGATAGTGATTCAACTTGAAATAAAAAGTACATTTTCTACAAACATAATTTACATTCTTCAAAGTAAGAGTCTGAAAAAAGTTATTATGGGTACAAGAAATTTAATATTGCATCTGTAACATGATCCAAATCTTATCCATTGCCTTAATATTGATATGAAGGTTGGGGGGATTGTTATGCCCTTATGTTTGTCACACAGAAAGTTCTTGAATTATGTCGCTGGACAGTCAAAGATAAAAATATAAAACGGCCCTCAAATCGCGGTGTGGTTTGCGACAGTGTCGTCGCCTGGACAGAAAGGTTAACACATTCCCATGTGCTTTCTTTATCTGTCATGGATACACACACAGCAGGAATGGCAGGTTGCCATGAGCTGCCTGCTCTTTAAAAGCACACACACACACACACACACACACACACACACACACACACACACACACACACACACACACACACACACACACAGAGCACTTGTGTTGGCAGTTCGTCTTGGAAAACAATGAAACCCGCCTAGTGCTGCTAAAATTTTTCTCTTTTGTAATCCAATGGGAAGAGATTACAGGGATTCTTACATTTGAATTTACTTCCTAATTCAGTTTAACACCAGATTTTAAAATGAGTATGCAAGCTTTTGCAAGGTAGCGAATCTACTTTAGTATATATTTTATTATAAAAGGTCTTCTTTTCCCATTCTTCCTACCAGTGGATGAAAACAACCAAGAATTATCGCCATGCTAAAAAGCTACAGCCTCAACAAGTACGAGAGTGCGATCTTTAATTCATGATTACCTCCTCTGTTGTAAACTCGCTTTAATTCCTGCCTGCCTGCAGACTGTCTCATGGCTGCCAACACACACCAGGTGTTTGGCGGTGTGTTTATATTTTCAAAGTGCCTTTTTCTAATTGACTACAACCGTTTTTATTTTTATTTTTACTATAATAAGGCAACTGACCTTGCATGCTGTTGGAATTTAACATGTAGTGTTGTACTGCGGGAAGAATGTCACAGTACGTATCAAAAAGATGCTTGAAGACAGGCGGGCAGATTTGAGCGTGGCCTTCCATTTAATAGGCTGCCCTTTATCCTGGAGTGGCTGTCTGAGCATTGACCTTCGACCTTTCCCGTGTCTTTGCTGCCCGGTTAATCCTGAAGAGGTTAATCACATGGTAATACGAGCCCTGGAGTTGTAGAGCAGGCCTTTTCACAGTTTGTGGTCAGTTGGCAGAGGAACGAATTGATTCTGTAAATGCAAGGCTATGCTGCTCTTTTCATATCAGTTCAGTCCTCCACCTCATATGGCTGCTTTGTCATTTGCCAATATTTTGTCATTTGGCTAATTTTCACTTCCATTCTCCCACTAGATGCAAAGCACAGGTGATTTACCCTGGCTTAACTGAAATGACAGCATATAAGCTCTGCTAATAGGAATCCACTGAAGAAGCATCAAGAGCTTAGGTTATCCCGGCCTGCTCAAGGAACTTAGTTCCTCGTTTGTGGATCGTCTGAGCCGCGCTGCAAAATCCACATAGTATTTCCATCAGGGGACAGCTTGTGTAGAATAATGACATGTACGACCACTTTTTAAACATTTGCGATTCTGAATACCAAGAATGCCAAGAAAACCAAGAAATTGCCCCTTGTGGCCCCTCATCACAGGTTACATGTGTTTAATAGTGAGTTTTTTCTTCCTCTATTTATATCAATAACTGAAAATTATTTTGATTTGAGTAATTCTCAGAAATCAAACACTTCTGATTCAAAGCATATTTCTGTTGCTGTTAATCTCATGAACAGTGAAATACAACTTGGGACCCCCCCCGGGGTCCCACACCACTGAAATATAGCATAGATACTAACCCTGATGTTTTGTGTAGGTTCCTGGAGACCCCACTTTGACTCCTCAAATCACAGGCTTAACAATCATCCCCTTGATGCTTTATCATCCATCTTCATTTTCTAAGAATTGCTTATAAACCAGATTTTTGATCAGGAGTCGACATTAGAAAGGCGTTGTTTAGTGTCTCAGATGCATCCAGGTTGTTAATTCTCACCTTTTACATGCTGCTAACATCCTAAGTCCCTAACATGTTTATTTGAATTTCTGTTATTGGAGTCATTAGGAGCTCTAACAGAGGTAATCATGGTTATACTCGTATTTCTTCAATTAATCTGTAAGCTCAGTTTGTAAAAATATAAAAAAAATAACGGAAAAGGTAACAACTTACAGCCTATTTCTACATATTTGGTTTTGATAAGGTTACAAGTTAAGGAAAATATATTTAAAGTTGCAGTTGTTACTAATTTTACATAAATGGCAGGACGTCCGAGGAACATTTCAACAAAACACGAGAGTTAAGAATAAATGACTTAATGTCAAACTCATACTACACGTACATGTATTAAAGAGCTTTCCAGATGTGCAGCCTCAAATAAACATCATATCACAGCTGGTTATCTTTGTTCGGTGCACAGACGATGCCCGCTCTTTATCTCTTAATAAACCCGCCGGCGAAGCTGCAGTGTCACGTTCAATAAAAAGACTGTGGTCATTGCAGCCGTAAATCCAGTTGCTTTGGCTGCAGGACGCTTTTGTGCAGCTGCAGCTCTCTTTGGTCAGTAGGTGGAGCTGTGCACTTTGTGTTAAGCGCACGCGCACACACACACATACACACACACACACACACACACACACACACACACACACACACACACACACACACCAGAAACATGCCAGATTGCTGATCATTCTCCACTGCTCCTCTGCATCACTTTTGATGATATATGCCGTGCAGTGGTGGTTCTTATCCATGTTGTCCCTGACCGTGACAGACAGAAAACAAAATTTAAATGATAAACAGACACACTGCTGAACATCAAGTCTCACCGCCGCCCCCTCCGTTCGTTTGCAGTGATGAAATGACCTAATTTTGTACGGAAAGGAATAACCTTTTAAACATGCACTGTCAAATATATTATGCATAGCTGTCCTCTTAGTCACTCTCATGCGAGAAAGTAAGAGAGTTGTTTCCTTCCAACCCATGAAAAAAACAACTTAAAGAAAAATATGTCGTAGAGAATCCCCACTACGTCAAAGACCACCAACAGTTTGTGAAGTTGTATTCAATAGAACAGATATTTTCCTCTCCTGCTGGGGAACCAACCGGCTAATTTACTGTCTTGTCCTCGGACTCATGACACCAACCATAATTGTTCTGTCTTGACTCAATCTAAAAACTATCAGCAAACAGAAATTTACAAATCCTAAACTTGGACAACCAAGAGAAGGACAGAGATGGGTGGGCTGATTGGACAGTTTTGATTGAGAGAGAGAGGGGAGAAAGATGAGAGGCAGAGGAAGAGGAGAGGGGAAGTTCTTGAAAAGCTCCTCTGTATTGCGACAGCTGGCTACTGGAGATAACCACAAAACCACTGGAGCACTTGAGGTCTGGGTGCTGCATGGCTAGAGTTCCACTCCAACATGACCTTATATCCTGCCTGGGTTTAGACGCAGGGGCTTGGTCAGAGTACCACATCCTGACGATTATCCCAAGTGACAGAATCAAGAACTCTGTCTGGCTGACTAAATTGAGTTCATAAGTCCCTGTTGTATCTGCGTATGGCTCTCTCTCTCTCTCTCTCTCTCTCTCTGTGTGTGTGTGTGTGTGTGCGTGTATGTGTGTGTGTGTGTGTGTGCGCTTCTGTGTGCTTTAGCCTTCCGTTCGCAAATTTTGCATGATTGCTCTGAACAGATAAATTTTCAATCTAGCTCTGTGGAAAAGAGAGATTTCATTTATTTGTGCTCCGATATTATCCCTGATGTTGCTACAGTAACTGCCACTGAGACCACTGTGCAGAAGAGGCAGTAAATTCAGAGTTGGCTGGTGGCAGGTGGTGTGTGTGTGTGTGTGTGTGTGTGTGTGTGTGTGTGTGTGTGTGTGTGTGTGTGTGTGGTCCCATTCATTTTTCAGTGAGTCCACTCCCTTTTGCTTCTCGAGCACTGATCCCCCCCCGCCCCTCCCTTCTCCTCCGCCACCATGAGTTGGATGCCTGCCTCCAGCATCTGGAGCAGATTGTGACCTCGCAGTTTGCCAGGTAGCAGGACATTAACAGCCAAGGCCTTATTGTCCGCTGATGAGCTGTCAGAGCACACACCCTCACCCTAAAGTGTGATATCAGCCTGCCTCTGTCTACCGAAGAGCGGACACACTCGGTCCCCACGGAGCATTCTTCCTCTTTAGCTCCGATATAAATCAGAGGCCACTGAAAAACGGGGAACAAATAGTTGGAAGAAATGTGAAGTTAATGCTCGTAAAGGGGAAGCAGAGGTATCACGCTTTTGGTGAAAAAACCTTCCATGTATGCGGGTTCTATTTGTTCCATCATAAAAGGCTGCAAAAGAATGAGAGAGGCTGGCAAAAAAGTCCTGTCTTGTGATTTAATCGCAAGGACAATGGCAATATTGTTTTGATAACAAAAGCTGTTTCTCACAGCTCTTCCCAGGAATAGTTCTGCAGACCAGTAAACAAAAGACTAATTGAGCAGTTTCAGTAACGGACATCTACAGTAGAGCTCCTGATATTTCTTTCCTGGTTTTGTGTCTCGTGTGGGAGAGAGCATATTTTTCTCTGTTGCTGAGACAGTCATAATGTTGGGATGAATACAGAATAAAAGCTGAAAGCCTAATGTTGAGTTCAGCACTTTCCTGCAGTAGCTCTGAGCATGTCTGCACATGAACTAGACTTACCGTCTTATCAAGGCTGCCTTATTTCATTTCGACTTTACGACCGCACGTGGACCATGCCCATGTTGAGTTCTATTCCAGAAGTGACTTAATTTGTCTCTCGCAGGACTGTGGCTGGAAACAAAGACTCCTATCTTTTGTATCATTGTCTTGGTTTATCTCACAGCTGCAGGCTTTTGACAGTGCATGTGGTACCTTCTGTTCCTTTTGATTTTTCCTCTCATTTGTTAACTAAGCATGCTTCCCATTTCCTGCCACAAAGTGAAAAATGTAGTAGTCATTAAGTATTCATTACCTGTGCAATTTGTTTCTTCTTCATGCACTTTTAGCCTGGAACATTTTCCAAATTAGGCAGCTCTCATTTTGGAATATTGACAGTTTTAAAGGCAGCTTTTATGATGCTCAATCTTTTATTATTTATTCAAACAAAAGTTAGTAAATCTGCCCTTTATCTTTCATATATTCTTCAAACGGTATATTCGGCAGCATCAGTTCCTTATCAAAAAATAAATTATGGAAGTCACTGGAGGTCTTTTCTGCCTTTATCAGGGGCTTTGTACCCACAGACGACTCACCACCTCTTTATAGTTGGAAACCTCCCTTTTAGCTCCTGACCTAAGATGAAAGCTAGGTGGGAATATGCGCTCATTAATCTCACCTCCAACAGTAAAAGGTCTGAGTCTGGAGGCTCCCTGAAAACTAATCTAAATAGCTCTTTCATTTCTCTGACGTAAACACAAATGTCTCCGACAACTATGTGTCACACTGCGGGATGCCCCGAGACCAGACTTTGCTCTCTTATCATTGTCCCTGTAATGTTGTCCAGCAGTTTCTATGGAAACCAAGCCAGCCTTATTAAAAAAAAAGAAAAGAAAAAAAAGTTTCACCTTCTCTGAGTCTGCCCTTTACCTGACAGCCAAGATAAACGAGCAGGGTCCGGGGAGGAAGGCAACACAAACATGCATCTCTGCTCAGTGGCCCGTGCTCATTGGCTCTCTGCTGGAAGCCCTTATTTACCTTAATGCTGGGAGGAGGTGAAAACGGGGGAGGCTTGAGGTAGAGTAGCCAGCGGAAAGTGTGTGTGTGTGTGTGTGTGTGTGTGTGTGTGTGTGTCTGTGTGTCTGGGAGAGGGAGGGTATAGTGATTATACACAATACCTCCCATCAACAACCTTGAACCGCGCCACAATAAAAAGAAGAAAAAGAAGCAAACAACTCTTTCTGGCCCCCATAATGCACGCGGGCCAGATGATGTCATATGTCACCTTCAGCTAATGAAGGTGATGATGACATGCATGAGCGCCGCATACGTTCACCATCTGCTCGGTTCCACCACGCTGGAGCTGCTCCCCACAATGCTGCAGAGAGGAGTCGAGGCACGTCTGTACCGCTGCACGAGTGTCCCCCGACGCGTGTGAAAGACTGCCGCCTGCATCCAGATGACTCGCTGCCAGTTTAATCACGCCCTCACACCCTGACGCCGCTAAAGTGACCAGTCTCTGAGGCCACTGTTTTTTTTTTTTTTTTTATAGCACCTGAACAATCAGTATGATTCGGCTGATGGGAGAGTGGCCACTGGTAGAAGAATCACACCACAACTTTAGAGCAACATCACCTGTTAGTACCCCAACACATGCTAATGTTTATTTTATAAATGATGTATTAATTGGGCTACACTGGCTGCTTGTATTTACATGTGCTACAGTACATGTTTTCTCTTTCTTTTTGTTTACAATTTAAGCAGCAGACCAAAAGTTTCCTCACTAGCTTTATATCCATGAGATACATGTTTTCTGCGTTTTATGTATTTTGATTCATCCCCACTGAGGAATTAGGTTGTTGCAGGAACAGCAATCTAACATTTCAATAATTTATGTTGTAAGATATTAAAAGAAATATGAATTTCAAGTAAAGCAGACCAGTGTTTTGGACCGATATTTAAAGAAATATGAATTTCAAGTAAAGCAGACCAGTGTTTTGGACCGGAGCAAAGCTGCATGTGAAATAAGGCTTCATCTAGTCATTATTATTATTTTTTTTTTATTAATAGATACCGCTGTAAAATGTCAGAAGTTACCAGTGAAAAATGACTACCACAAGACCCAAGAGCCACATTCACATTTATGGTTTTGTCCAACAAAAAGCCCCAAACCCAAACATATTAAGCTCACAATGATCTCAAACCCCAAAACACAACATATCTTCATGCTCTAGAAGCTGGAACCTGGAAACTTTTGATAGTTTTGCTTAAAAAATGATCTGAACAATTAATTGATTACAGTAAAAGGATTAACAGAAGCAAAACTCTGAATAGTCTTTAGTTGATTAACCAAGTTTGGAATGAAATATCTGATTTAAGACTGTAAATTCTGATTGGTTTTCAGAGTTGTTTTCTGTTAGATGTTCCTCTTTTGTTAATTTATCATCGTTGGTTAGCGACACATAATGTTAGCGCTGAAACGATTAGTCAGTTATATATTATTTAAAGACCCCCTCCATTTGAAAATTAAGTTACTAACCTTGTTAACATGTCCATGTGGTGTTTTGAGATGTTAAAGAAGACATCATGAGTGTAATAAACAGGCCAGACTAGGGCTGAGCATTTCCACTTAGGATCTGCAGGGACAGTCTCAAAACATCCGATTCAGACAGCCAGGGTTTCTGACATCACATACCTGAGGAACCAATCCTGTCAACCTGCCGGGTGGGGCTTTCAATATCAACAGGCTGCAGGAGAGCAGTGGAGGGGAGGGTGGAGATAGAGGTGGGGACTATTTGCACGTTCAATGAGCCATGTGTACTGAATGAAGGCAACGGTGTAAAGTTACTTTAAAAGGCTTTTTAAGGCATTGGGAGATTTTTCTTTTTATGGAAAAATCTTCTAAATATGTAATTTTGATTAACAGAGATGAGATTTTAGAGGTTTAATAAATTCCAGGAGAGGTACTTGAATACATATTTAATCAAAAGTGGCACAAATTCACTCGTTCCAGCTTTCAAAATGTGAACATCTTTGATATTGAATTAGGGTTTTGGTCTGTTGGGCTCTGTAAACTTGAGGTGGACGTTTTTTTTTTACAAGAAAATAATTAGTAGCTAAATTTATAAGGTAATCTTGTATTATATGACTGATAACACGCCTGCAATTTTGAATGTGCACGTAGTAGATAAAAGTATTAATTTTTTAGCAAATCTAGTTACACAAGAAATTTGTGATCTCCAGGTGTTTTGGGCTGTTAGTGATCATTTTCCTGTTTAACTGAGGAGTGACCAATTAGAAGTGATTAAGTGGTTTTATTTGCCTCTTATTTTTCGGTTTCAGTTCATCTGTTAAACATTAGTACACATCACTCTGACCACTTTTTGACTACATGAAACAGAAATGAGAAATGATGCACCTTCCAACCTCCTGCAGGTGATATTTGTTCTTTATCCTGCGCTCACTTTATTTTGTAAGAGTGAGATTTGTCTTTCAGTTTGATTTCATCACGAAGAGAAAGCCACTTTGTGACTGTGGGTTATGAAAGTTTTGACTGACAGGTGCTTGACTCCATCTGTTGAGTAGAGTGTAAAAAGGCAAGTGTTGGGCGAGTGTAGATGATCTTTAGATAACATCAGATGGCTTTGAGAGCAGCTGAAATCAGTCTCCATGGGGCTACTCTCCTGCTCTTGTCATGTCTTGACACTTATTTTCTTCTTTGCTCTCTCTTTTCTATCTCTTTCTCTCTTTCTCTGTCTGTGTCTGGTAAGTGGAGTTTCTGCGGGTTGGCAGCCTGTATCTGATCTTGAGGTAATTTACTGGTGGCGATAAGGAAGTGGTGTGCACAGACTTTCGTTATAGTCTTTTCTGACAAGGCAATCTGAAGTCCGCAGAGGCTAAATTGGAGGAAAATTTGGACTCGAGATAGAAGAGAAACATGCAAGGTTGTTATTATCCTAATTCCACAAAGTGATATTGAGTGGGTAAACAATCTCCAGTGAATGCTGGTTTAATTTTTAGTGGCGTGCTTATTCATTTGGATTTGGGAGTGGAAGTAAGAGTAGAAGCTGCAGCGGAAAGTGAAGGGTATGTGGTGGTTTATTTTCTTGTTTGTTAATGAGTTGGCGGAGACCTTGCTCGTGGCATCAAATGAAAGCCTAGTTGCACAATTTTGGCTATCCACTTAATCCTGACTAATAATTTTGTTGTTGACTTTATAGCACATTCTGTAAAAAACACAGAGACTTTGGCTTGTTTGCCTTTGGTCGTACAAGCTTCCTTCAGCATATGTGCACGTTGTATACGCACTGTGCCTTTATGTGTGTGTGGGAGCATTGTGTCGAGTCCAGCTTTGCCCAGCAGACCTCTTTTTTTTCTCCCAGGCAGACAGGCCAGGCAGACCAGGGTCATTGCCTCAGGGGTATCTTAGAGAAATGCTTCTCTGCTGTGGGCGAGAAGAAATATGAAAGAGACCCTAAATCAAGACACAGAGCCCCATGAATCATGTCAGCAGCTGAGCTGAAGAAGAGGGATGGGACCATCTGTAGCAGCATATGAATGGCTAACTGACTCACAGTGCTGTTGACACAAGCTGAAGAAGTGTGAAGAGGTTGTGAAGATTAGCGCCGGCGCTCGCTGCATAGCCTGGAAACCTGCTTCAGTCAAAAATGAGCAAACCCAAATACGCCGCATGCTCCATTCGTCACTCTGACGTTTTACAGAATTGCTCGGGGGAAGGTTTTTTCGTGTGTTATAAAATAAGATGAATTTTCATTACAACACATCTGTAACACCTGAATTCGGGCTCTGAGGATTGTTTGCTGGCCACTTCATAAGGTGTTGCCTTTTTTTCCCCCTTCGTTAATGGATTTTTCAGGGTGTCCCGTGAGCAGTTATATACAAGATGCTCTACACAAAGCTTTCTGACACCCCATCTGCTAAACTTTTGAATCCTTGTTTTCTGACTATACATTTCACATTATTTCAAAGCTTTTGCTTTAAGCTGAAATGTCTAATTGCTTAATTGATTAGTCAATCAGTCGATCGAGGAAACTGTGAATACACACCATGTCGACATCTAGCAAGTGTTGGAAGTGTGAGAATGGTGTCTCTCTCCTAATATGTTAAAATGACTATTTAATCTAAAAGTAAAAATACTTGTAAAATAAAATTTATGCTCAGGGTCAGGCTTGTAAAATGAGCATTAATTATCACTCTGAAGCAAATTATTTTGCCCTCCATTGTGAAATAACAGAGAAGGCCTTGTTTTGACATTTAAATTGTGCTGACACCTCGCTGTCATAAAAGAACTTTGTGGCAGCGATAAATTAGTGTGTTTGAGGAAGGACCGTATCATAACGGCTGCGCCCAGCGGTGAGGGCATGTTGTAAAAGCCAAGTAACATGACAGATAATAATCACAAAACTTCACAGCCGACCCTGGGGCTTGTTATTTAAAAACTTCCCCAAATGAATTAACCCATCAAACCGCTGGCATACAATCCCCGCCGAGGGCATGAAGTGGTATTTATGAATGTGCAGGTAGTTTCAAGCTCATAAACAGGAGGTACTCGTAAGTGCTTCCTCTAATGTAACTGAAAAATTGTGGTGGAAGATAATTCACAGTCTTTCTCATAAATGATCATGATCTTCACAGAGTGTGCACTGTACGCTTATTTGTACATGGCTGACGGTGGGAAAATGAATCCCACTAAAATCTATTCTGAACGAGGAAGCATATCATATCTTGTGCTAATAAGGATCTCCCCAATTTGTGCTCTTCAAATGAATAAACATGTAACTTTAATCCTACTTTGTAAAATTGTGTGAGCACATCATCCAAATCCGCTCAGGCTGTTCGTTAAATGTTTTGTTTAATATGCTAATTCTGAATTAGCTATAAAAGCCCATGCATCAACTTTTTGTTTTGTTTTTTTGCATCCGCACTTGTATATTTCCCATTCGCACACATCACTGCTCATTCTTCTTTGAATGGATAAATGTGTTATTTGAATCTGCTTTTGTGCTGAGCACAGCATCTAAAAGCTAGTTTGTTAAACATTTTCTTAGTCTCAAAGGGAAGTGAAACTGTAAGCCCTACCTGAGGGGAAACGTATTGACTGATTTTAGCGCAAGAGATTGAGAGACAGGCGTAATTGTGATGGACCTCGGGGGAGAGCAGCCGTGGCCTTAAGAGCCACACGAGTAGAAAGAGGTGCCGTTAGTTGTATTATTTTCTCGGGATTGGCCATACAGAGATGAGTGTGTGGAGATACTGTGTGGAAGCATAAACACAGATGAGGCCGTTTGAGGATGGAGAGAGAAACCCTGTGTGATCAGTCAACTATAAAATTGACTGTCTCTCTTACTGTCGCTCAAGAAAGATTGGCGATATGATGTGTAAAGAAAATGTTAAACAAAGCTACTGTAGGATATCTCTGCTTCTCTCTGTTCCACTATTCACTTTGTTTTCAGTGCAACCAGATAAACATCGCATCTATTAGTTTTGAGTTTATTAGCTACATTGAGCAAAAAACTGAAGCAGTCTGATACAATAAATCCTGCTTCATGAAGGATATAAATCAGAGCTGTTGTGGTAAATAAAAGGCTGGGTAAACCTTGCCTTGCCACAGTTACTTTGTTGTGGCAGTGAGGGCCATGATGGATGAATACGGACCTATCGGCCTGAATTTTAAAAAAGCAATCTCTATTCAAATGCAGTCTATAGGGTCTTTATTATAGGTCAATGTTTGGAATATAGCAGTAAAAGTGACCGATGTGAAAATGATGTGTTTTAACTCAAAACTGCATCACATTTCTGAGCAGTTTGACTGAGTCGTGTGAAAAGATATGTGCATCTCATGGAAATTGTTGGCTTTTTTGACATGCAGTATTTGGACAAGCAAACACATGATGCTTTTTGAAAAAGGGAATTTTATGAATATATGAATATATTTTAATGATGCGTAATAGTTTCATAGTTTAAATAAGATTTTTGGTCTAATAGAAAAAACAAGAACATTTATCACACTTTCAAATCCACGAAAGTGGAATCAGAAGTTCTAGATTAGGTACCAATGATTGGAACCCGTCTTATTTAAACAACACGGGACGTCTCGTGTTCTCCCTGTTAGTGGACTGTAGTTAAAAGTCCCTAAAACTTTGTAAAAGCTAAATATTTTTTTACATTTCCTACAGTGGGTGGTGTCATTATGCCAAGATCTCTAAGAGCCTCAGGAAAAAGGTTGTGGCTGCCTCAGAATCAGATGAAAGGGATTTAAACATTTAACATCTCCAAATTATTTGAAATAAATCATTCCACTCTAATTTATTATTTCATTTACAAGAGGTGAAGAATCCAAATGAGCACCAATTTGTTGATGCCCCAGCAAATTCAGCACAAGACTGTTTGATGCAAACAGAAGTCTACAAGGCCCCAAAGTTTTATCACAGGATCTGCAGGTTAATCTTGCAGCTGCATGCGTCCACAATCAGAAAGAGATTGCACAGTTTTGACCTGCGTGGGGTGGTAGAAAACAGCCAATGATTTCCAGAAAATAACCTTAGAGCAAAAATACAGTTGCTAGCAAACATATAGATGAAGACCAGGCCATTTGCAGTAATGTGCTTTGGACAGACGAATCACAGACTGCGTTGTTTGGCCACAGTAATAGTCGACCTGTTTGCTTTTCAGGAGAAGGACTTCATGCCAACTGTGAAGCACGGTGGTGGAAATGCGTGCGCTAGTTGCCTTGAAATTGTTTTATGTATTTGCACGCTGTTTGGCACGAACTCTGCAATGGAGATTGAGAGTACAAAGTTGGCATGACCCATCAAACTAATATAGCAGGAAACATGTCGGGTTGAAATAAACCAGAATCATAATTTGATCGCCAGTTTTAATGTAGTGTTTTTAATTCTGTTAAGTGGGCAGCTCATTTGGTTACGTGCAGATTACGAATTGTTCCTTAAACAAATATTTAAGGTTCAGTATCCATACAGCCTGGGCAGTTTTCCCCCTGGTTTTGAATTTGTTCATGTGTCAGCGTCACCAGATCTCTGGACTGATTGAATGACTTCCCTACATCCTGAAATGGTTGTTTTTATTCCAGTGTGTCACGGGTGAGCGGTGGTTTGATGGTTGCTCTCTGTTAATGGGTATAAACTATAGTTAGCTCACATGAAGATGTTGTGTCCAAGTGGAGAACGAAACGAGTGGCCCACAAATTTACGAAAAACAATGTGACAGAGATCCCAGTCATATCGCCCTAATGGATGTGAATCCTACATATTGATAAACAACATAAAGTTCATAAAGTGATATTTCTGATGTCATACAAAAACATTTCCACCCACTCTTTCCATTGAATCTGCTTCTCTGCAGCTGCATTTCATTGCCTTCCCAGGAAGACAGTCATTCTTTAAAATTAGGTGCCAAACAGACTTCTTAATCTGAAGAAGCCCTGAACACAACTCAAATCATCCGGACGGGTGTTTTGCAGCCGTCATTCACCTTGGAGCTTTCGAGGGCCGTTGGGAGGTTTATGAGCTGCTTTGCCATTAGCAGCAGTTTTTCCTTTGGCCCACTCGGCCGATCTTACACTGAGCAAAAAGAAGAATGGGGCCGAGAGCAAATATCCACAAACAGCTTCACGGGGGTTATTACTCTGTTGGTATTTTGGTCCCTTTTGCCAAAGTGTTGTTTACTGCTGCGGCTCTTCCAGGGTTTTCTCAGAGGTGTCGCGACAGCGTGGTGCATCCCACTGACTGTAGCTGGAGAGACAGCAGATGTGTCTCCTTTTCCTGCCAGCTGTGGTGAAATAATCAGAGCTGCGAGGACCAAAAAAACGAGACACACGGTACAATCTGGAGTTTTTAAATGAGCCGCAGTGGTGTCTGTGTGGAACCTTGAATTAGTGGCAGCACAAATTGCATGCTGAGCAATGAGCTGAAACGCTATAAATGTCTGCACAGGCGAGAGGTGCTGCAGACTTTGCTAATTCTCTGTGGAGTCATCTCTACAAGTGACGGATGTTGTCTACATTGTCATATAACTATTGATTACAGCTGCATTAAAGGAGCTACAATTATTTCATTCTTGCACAAAATCTGGACTTGAATGTTTTATCCCCTTTTTTCTTTGTGACCAATAACTCTGAACAATCACAGGGCATGAGAGCGAGATAACCTTAACAACATCTGAGGCTAATCCTTTTAAGGGGTCCTGCTCTTGTTATTCCTCCCATGGTTTCTTCCTTTCCTTTTTCTTCCTTTTATCATTATACAATTTTAGGTTTCGCTTGTCTGCAGGCAGGTGTCCTAATCAAGACATGGTTTAAGGGCATTATGTGACTGCGGCATAACATTTAATCGGGTTTTATGCTTGACACCAGGAATCAATGGCAGTCCCACTGTGGATACCTATGGCGCAGATTTCGATTTATAGATGAGTGTCAGATTTCTGTTATCTATATCACAGCAGCAACACTAGATGGATGGATCCAACATGAGCCGACAGATTTAATTCCCCGCTGTACTCTTGTTTACATACTTTCATACACTTGGTAATACAGAGCGGCTTGCCTTGTCTGACCACTGACAAGATGCACCGTGCAATCTTTGCGTTGGCGTATTTTTTCATTGAGGTAGTTGCATTGAGCAGAAGGCCTGCTGGGTAAATGGCTAATTGCTAATTATGTGTTACTGAAAGGGAGATGACTTATGAAGTTTCCTTCAACAAAAGCTTGTTTGATGTTGTCTACCAACAAGAAAGCAGCTCATGCTGAGCAATCACTGCTGTATCTCTGATGTGGGTCTACATTTTTGAAAAGATGCAAGAAAGTGCAGGGTTAGTCATATTGCCTGTGTGTTTAGGCTCTCCAGCTAAAGCCTTAAAATATCAATACCATACTGGAAGTTCATTTAGGGATTTTAAGTACTAAAAACTATCTCAGTATAGTTTTACATCTCCTTGTTTAAGCTTCTACCAAGTATCATCCGTTTTGTGTCTGTGTCTTTAAGGCCCGATGAAGACAATGAGCCTCTCTTTTGATTCGCTGAGTGATGCACGCCCAGCCCAACCTCCAGGTTTTCTTCAGTTTTGTGGCTTGCTAGCTCCATGACAGAATGTCAGCTCGCTGTTTTCTTCAGATAAAGGTTTAGACAGTGGCTTGTGCCGAGGGCAGATATTTGTGCTAAATTTGTGACATTACAAACTTATGGAAGCCCAAAAATCACAGTTGCTAAATACGGACTTTGTACATTTTGATACTTTCACAATGTGTATACAGAACTCCTTTATAATAAAAAAACAACAACTGAAATAAATCTAAATTTTGTACAATATGGGACCTATAAGATTGATTTGAAGTGATTGTACTTCACTTTACTATTTTCAGTTTATTTAATAAACTAAGAAAGGTTTTGTACATTTACTATTAGTTTATTACTTTACTATTGCAGATTAAGATTTTACATACAAAACTTATGATTAGCGTATTAGCATGTGCACCAGTTACCAATTATGCACTTCTTACATGTTAATGTATCAAAAGTAGTTCTCCCAACTGAAATGATATAACACCAGCAGAAGCGTTTCTGCATAGAAGGTCATTTTACTATCAATACTTCAGGTACATTTTGTTGCTAAAAGTTTTACTTTAACTTCAATAGTATTTCGATTGCATAACTGTTTCTTGTAACTGAGTTTTTTTTACATTGTGGCGTTGCTATTTTCTCTTCAGTAAATGAGCTCTAGACTTCTCCGACCTCTCCATTTCACACAGCCACAAATGTCCCTTTTAGGTAACCGTTTTAGAAATCTGTTCAAAATCATCACAATAAGCCCCGTCATGTTTTTTTTTTTATGGTGGAAAGGTACAGATATATCAGAGCTCACATTGGCGTATTTTAATATGCTGCAGAAATGATGTGCTTCCTGCTGCCCAGATGTTTTGAAAGTAAAGGACAGATCAGTAAGAATTGCAGCACTGCTAATCATAGCGTGGAAGGATTACGTATTCATATCCTGCTTAAATATCCCAACACTAGAGTGCTTGAGCATGCTTCTTCAGGCCTCATTACATTACTTTTGTGCTCCTTTCACGCCGTACCACTCGGCTGGATAGATACTGTTATGAAACAGTTACACTATGAGAGGAAGTCCAATCATTGCCTGAGTGTTTACTTTAAGTCTGACATCCTCGCTGCCTCCTCTAGTTGATAGCCAGGGAATAAGGGTGTTGCTTAAGGCCTGTTGATTTGTCTGAGCATGTTTACAGAACTCCCTATAAATTCATAATCATCCTCTGTTATTTTTCTCTGTATCTTTATGAAGCAGGTGTTAAAAATCTGGACAAGCTCGGTCTTTGAACGTAGATGGTGAAGACGACTAAGCCTCTTAAATGTTCTGCCAGAGAGGAAAAATCTTTTCATCAGAGAGATGATTTTGATAATCTGCATTGGATTGAGACCAAACAACCTTTTCAGTAAACTCTGCAGAATATGTATTTATTTTCTGCACTGAAGTAAAACTTCCAGACTGATTGAACAGATACAGCGCTCATCCATTGTAAAGAAACACAGCGGAGCATTATCTTTGATGTGAGCATGTTGATCACTGATGTCATAAAAGCTCTGATGAGTCTTTTATTGTCTGCCCTGCTCTTACGACATCTGTTAAATCCTGAACATTATTGCCCTTATGGGGCATTAACATCTTTAAAATGTCTCTCTTTTGGTGACCATCTGCTTTTATGAGGCCATTGTATCTCCTAGACAGCCAAGTTTTCCATTTGTCCTTATTACTCTCCATAAAAATCAAATATTTAAGAGGTGCTATAGAAGTCCCATTGCCTTTTTGAGGACTTCAGATATCTGCAGTATTTGGCGTGAACAGCGTGCATGATGCAGTTGCTGGTATTCATACAGCCGCTGAAATTCACACGGAAATCTCGTCACAATGTAAGACGCTCTTTCCAGCTCTAATAATAGATGTCTGTGAATGTGAGGTTTGTTGTTGTTTTACCACATCATATGACACTTCGTAAATATGTTCAAATGCTGGAAGAATGCTGTTTATTTACAGTTTTCTCTGGGTGTGTATAAATAGTTTTGTTGTGGCTATCAAGGTGAGGCTGGTGCACCGAGATGTTGTAACAACCACAAGAGTGTTGGAAACAAAAAGGCACAATGGAACTAAACATGCGTCAGACGATCTTCAATACAGCAACCGATCGACTTCAGCTTTGTCTCTCCCTCATTTGAAATGCAGGTTACTTACTGAAATTTGCAATTGACTTTGGTATAACATTAAATCAGACTGACGGCATACTGTGAATGAATAAAGTCATGTATTGACTTGACCTCTATAGTTGCAGCATACTCTCTGCTCTACCAGCTCGCCCTGTGCTCCTCTTGTGCAGGAATCCTGGGCCTCTGTGCCGTTTAAAGACTTTGTCAATCCCCCCCCCCCAGCGATGTGTTCTGTACGATCATGAATGAATAAACAAACAAGCACCAAGTGAAGGAAGCGTCCCTCCTAGGCTGTTGCGTCAGTGTTAAGGAGACCAAACGGGGACATACTGTAAACCTGAAGGCAGACACACCAGAAGTGTAATCAAGTGAATAACCCAAAAAGTGTAATATTTGATTCACATCCAGTCATTGATAGTCCAGCTTTATCTCCTACAAAATATGTGGATACATTTTGGAGGGAGCGTAATTGCTGCCTGCATTATACTCACCGGCAGCATTCTTCCCACTCCAGGAAGCCTGAAGGTCAAAATCAAGATATATTTTATTTGCCCCCAGGTGGAAATATATTTTGGACAATAAATGCGACAAATAAACAGCACAGAGTAACAATACTATCAGAACACACACAACCCGTTGCACATGTCATAAAACCAGCAATCATAAAAAAAAAGAAGACATAGTTGGACATCCCTGTACTGCAGAGAGATTGTAGGGAGGTTCACACTGGAAACGGTCTTGCAGCCAATGTGTTGGTAAGTTTAGGCTACTAAAAGGTTTTTATAGAGAACAAAGTTCGGAAAACAGTCAGTTTTTTGTTAAATATTGAAAAACTCTATGAATCCACCTTGATGCTCCAAGTCAGTATTTAACTAAAACCCTGCGATTCCCCAACTTTAATCTGGTGCTTTGTGAAATTAACTAAACATAACAATAAAATAACATGATTTTGCAGCAAAAACAAGTATTTAGCACTTTGAAAATACGTCCAATGAAAATGGATTATTTTCAGGTTGATAAAAAAAAAAAATTAGTTGGCATAATATTTCTGACCCAATGGCCGGGAAACGATGAAGCAACATTACCTTTACTTAAGAGGAAAGCAGAAATACAATACAAATATTGGTCAAATTTGTCCAATGGAAAATAAGCTGATTGAGAAAAATAAACATAATTTTCTTGGCTAAAAGAGAGAAATGTGCTTTTTAAACTTTCTTGCTAAAAATAAATATAAGTAACATATTCAGTGTGAAATGTTCAGTCAAACACTCTTGTGTGGACAAGCGTATATGGAAAATAATATGTCATTTTTTTTTGTCAGAAGTTGCCGTTATGCAATCTGCTTTGTTTTTGTTGTTGCCAATCTTTCTCCCCTCATTTCCTCTGAGTGGCGTTTGCTTCTCTGTCATCAGAGTGCACTTACACATTTCAGTGCTGCAGAACTTTGTGTTCATGAATCCGTCATTAAGCTGTCTCCTCGAAAGCGCAGGTCCCAACATCTCGGTACAACAATTTAAGTACAGATTCCTGACACAAAATGCCCATAACCCCCCGATCAACTAGACCAGACCATATTAATTACCGCTGCTACGTTGGTCAAACACTTCTGTCTGGCTAATTCCATAGTGTCTCCTTGGCACAAGTCAATAGGACTTTAAAGCTCAGGGCCTCCTAGTAATTGGAACAAACATGACAGTAGTGATGTTTGGAGCTAAATCTTTGCCAGCAGCACAGTTGAGTGCTGTCTTATTATCCCCTTTGTCACAGCTCTCGGTGAAGGTACACAGTTCTAGATACACACACCGTCAAACCTTGTAATCCTGATTACAATAATCCTTTATGAAAATACCTTATTACCTGTCTGTGGAAGTATTGTTGATTAATTTATCGGAATCAGCCGTAAATAAAATTGCATTCCCACAGACATCAGAAAACTAGTGACTTCCTGTGTTTATTGTCGTAGACATATTGTTATTTAGGAAAGGAAATCTTGATGTATTACCTATTTAGATTGTTGTGTTCACACACTGGGGGGATTTCTTTCTTATTACCATATTAACTCTGCACCAAGCAGATGTTTGTTCGAAGCAGGGACCTCTTGTTGATTTTATACATTTAACTGCATATGTCCCTTTGTCTTGCCTGAAGTATTTTCTGTGAAGTGGCCGACTCACCCAGATCCTATCTGCGCTCGGCAATGAGCCAGAAGGACTTTTGTCTCCTCGGTGACAACTGAAAGGCAGGTAATGCCTTCGAGCCAACTAACTGCAGGCCTGCTTTGTTTCTCACTCAGCCAAGCATGAACGGTGTGCATGGTCTACCTCCTTCATCTCCCTGGCTGCTGAACCCTTGTCCATAACATTTTGATGAAGGGGCTCTCAGCCAGCTTTGTTTTTTGCCCATTTTCTTTCAAGAATTGTCAAAAAAACCATAAACTAATCACATATTAACTTGATAGACATCTCTTTATTTCAGATTAAAATTCAACAGATCATCATTGGCTCTTGATTGTTACTTTTCTTCTCTTCTTATTAACACTTTGTTAAAATCCAACTTGGCATACACGGCAGCAAAAAGACAGCCTCAACCTAAAATAACACTGTTTTATTTATCACCATTGTAATTATACATGTGAACTCATAACTTAAAGATAGATTGTGTGACTTCCAATAATAAACATGTATGCTCAGCTTTTCCTCATGATTGATATCCCAAAGGCACCAGAAGCATACTAATGGATCTGAAACAGTAGGAGCAGTCTGTGACCTGCTATTTAAATGATGTTGTGAACGTTCGACAGCCATCAGTAATCCGCCTCCAGAAATTACACAAAAGCAGACTGAGTCACTGCATTTTAGTTTGTAGTTGTATCTCTAAGATTAAGTATTAAGTTTAAAATAGTAGAATATATAGTGTATTTAAAACTGGACATTATTTTAGTAAAGTAGTGAATTTGAACGGCAATATCAACAGGACGTACAGTAGCGTCTTTTTACCCAGCAATGGGTGGCACTAAAAATGCTCTAAAAACCTGTTGTACATCATCTGCATTGCACCAAAACCTTCATGCATTTAGCCACTGAAAACAGAGCTAAAAGATAGGGAATATTGGACATGAGTACCTTTACCAGATGGCCATAGACAGCTCTAATTTGCCTCCGTAGTTGCTTGTTGAGAACCACAATATCAACTTCAAGTGTGATGATACCAGTCGATGTCGGTTGCTGCTTTTCCACCACATGCTGTAGCTCAACTCGACTCGACTTTTCTGGATCTTGCTTTCCACGGCAGACTGAATCCCCTCAGTGTAGGCAGTCTTCATAGTAACGCCGCGTGAAACTACCGTGACGTCATTTTCAAAGTGACTCACACACTTGCAAGATCTTTTCATCATTGACCAAACAGAGAATCGTCACCTCCTCCATTGACTGCAGCCTGATTTGCAGGGTACCATCAGTGGAGTAGTCCAGTAAATGAAACAACTGTGACTGCTATAGTAGCTTGGCTGGTGGGTTGGTGCAGGATGTACCATGTCGTGATGAAACTTTGCAGTGATGATTCTCTCTGACAGATCAGTGGTCTCGAGGGTTTTCACATCACCTTTTAGTATCTGCTCAGCTCGCTTTAAACTTCAACAAAGGTGATCAGGAAAAACAATACCAGGTATTATACGGTTTTTGCTTGATGGAAAACCAGAAAAGTCGAGTCAAGTAAAGTTGAGTTCAGCCGTACCACGTGGTGGCAAAGCAGCAAATGTTGAGTTCACAACTTGTATCCACTGCGACCAACTGGTAAAATGAATGATAAATTTAAGTTTATTTTAGTTTTAACATCGCAGTTGTATGACTCATATATTACAGCAAGCGTATACAGTGTAGTGCACACTACATTCACTTGTTCTGCACCCTGGAAACATCATTTTCTAACTTGAAACATTTCTGTTTTTGTTTTTTTTATATTGGCAGCATGTTTTACTACACTACTTGCCAGATTACCGAAGATGTTTTCTTCATTCAGTTGCACTTTGTCTTCTTGTGCAATGAGACAAAACAACTCCTCAAAATAGATATGACAATTACATTTAGTCCAATTCTTATCTAATCTTTGTCACAGTCCTAAACAAAGTGAGACAGATTGGACCAAAGTATTAGACATGCAATGAGGAAAGGCAAACATCAAATCACGCGCTGTGGCTTGTGTCTGTTTGATGCATGACCATAGTATTAGAGCACGCTGTACTAGTGATGTCAGGAGAAGAGACATGCTGCTCCTGTGCTGTGATCAGCGTAAATTACTTTGACGTACCAAAAGAGGCCTCAGATTTCTTTGTTCCACACGTGAATGTTTTGCACTTACAGTGGAGTATAGTTGAATAAATGGGGATAAGAGCCAAGATTAAAATGATTGAAATGTTCAATCTTGGGCTGAACAGCAGGGTGAGCAGAGATGAGATGCAAACCAAGCGTCCCTTTGGGGAGAACAATATGTGTTATAGGATCCTGCTGCTGGTCTACAGAGACGCAGGCAATCACTCAGCTGTTTGATATCTTCTTGTAGGTTGTGCTTGATACTACTGGATGCTTTTTACTCACCCTGAAGAATGCATGATGACTATGATCAATGTTTTTATCTCTGGCACCTTTTAAGGAGCAGACCTGTATTTTCTCAAACCCCCTCCTCCCCCCAGAGCTTTTGTGTTTCATTCCTCGCTCTGCAGCATGCTGCAAGTGATTGTATGCGTTTCAGGTTATGGATCCCAGTGGCATAAGGAAATACATTTCTTACTGAATGCAAGATGAGTTTCCTGAATGTGTGCGTTTGTGTGCATGGATACACAGTATATTTTACGTGTTCCACATTTAACTGTCTCCAGATTCGTGCATGTATTTTTCACAATATAAAGCAGTTTTCCGTAATAGCCCACACTGTTTTTATATAGATGTGTGGCCGTCCGTATTTTCATTGGGTGAAACAGGGCACAGATGGCTCTGGTGTAATCTCTTCAGTATGCTGTCAATCATGCAGAACAAAAAGGGAAAAAAGACAGCAGGAAAGGTCATAAAGATGTGGATTTTATGAGATTATCAAAAGCTACAAGTGCACGTGAGCCAAGTAATCTTTCTTTAATATTGATTCTTTTTTTTTGTTTTTTTTGCTTTCATTTCTTTTTAACAGGTGGCCCCTTAACAATTTATAGACAATACAACAGCAATATCAATCTCTGCAGGTGTGTCCAGGGATTAAACAAAGCTTGAGGCAGGTGGATCATAGCTGCAGTATACACGGTTGAGGTGCAGCTTAGTCCTAACACATCAGCCTCCAGCTGCAGTCACCCACTGCATCGAGCAAACAGGACCTTGACTTTCACATTTATGTTTTGGTGGATACCCACAAGAAGCCAAGTTATTCAAAGAAATCATGTTGTGGCAGGCAACCTGAGAACCTGTTGACATGCACTAAAATACCCTCATTAAATTCACAGGATGTCTCCAAACTCCTTTTCATACGAAACATTGCTCTTCCCTAATTTATAAGAAATGTTTTTACTTAATTTTCTTAGGTTAAGATTAACTCATCCTTTGCTAATTTTAATTGCCAGAAATGACATTACCCAACCTCAAATAAAATAAAAGTCTATGTTAAAATATAATAATTTTTAATTATCCAACAAATCAAAGCTAAAAATCTTTGTGAAATCAAAAACGGCAAAAATAAAACTTTCAACAGAGCAAAGCTCGTGATTTGATGTAATTTCCTGACATTTCTGCAAAGCAGTGCTCAAAATTCAGATTGTTTTCTTGCATTTTATTATTTGACTTTTGTGTCACTGAAAATGTAATGATAAAGACATGTTTACTTCCAAACCCTCAGTAACATCATTAGGCTCCGTGTTGGTGTAGTGGCCATGAGGGGAAACTGCAGATCATGTGACGCGCTTTATTTGGAGAGACATTTTGGGCTGTGTTACACCTGGCACAAATATCTTTGCTAGATTCAGATGGACGCAGTTGTTATTTTCCTGTCGCGCGCCCACGCTGTTAAAATAGCAAATGTGTTTGCAGCCATCTGAATACCCGGAAGCGTATCCGTCTTAAAATGTGGTATGGTCGGGTGTATTGTTGGAGCCTTGCTATCTTGATGCAGCTCAATGTGATTGTACCATTGACAAACAAAAATGTTGTCTTAAGGCAATTTTGAGCACTGCTTTGCAGTATTGCTGTTAATTTAAGGGTGCATTATTAAGATAGCAATATATGCACCTACATAGGTGGGTACACAACCCTAATGCAGTCTGCTTGTTTTATACATAGGGACATATGTGGACATCAGTTAGTCTGAGCACAAGCATATCCGTTTCCTCTGCAGTGACATGTTCTTTTCTATCACTTGGGAAATCTGCCATAAGAGCAATCTGCCAGGATACAAGCTCACATGGCTTTTAAAGGGAATGGGAGATGAAACACACTTTTGATTAATTAAGAGATCAAGTACAACCCCTTTAAACAAAGCTCCTCACTTTGCGTTCGGATTATCTGCAGTAAAATGAGCAAAACTGGATTCGAACACACCCTAAATATTGTCTATTGCTTTACTCAACCCTTACTAAATAAACGGATATGAATGAGTGAAGACTTTTTTGATTTGAATTTGCTGAGCATCACAAACACAAAAGAAACGGTCTCTGAATTGTGCTGCAAGTGTTTTTCTGGGCAAAACACTCACTTTTTGGTTAATTTTTTCACATCATGCCACTTATTGCATGTGGAATAACTTGATTCATTCGACATGTTTAAATTTGTTTTCAGTGGCAGTAAATGACATGAGTCACACATGATTGAGAATATTTGACCCCAGTTAAAACTGATTTTTGTAAACACAAATTTCGCCTTTAGTTTTGTAAATGACCAAAGTGCTGCTGGTGTGGATAGATTTTAAATTACTTTAATATTTCATTTAACATGGCTGCCAGAAAAAAGACCGCAACCACAGCAGAGACAAAAAGGATGACGCCAAAAAAAGAAAAGAAAAGAAAGAACCAAAAAAAACAAAAAAGGAGCTAAATAAATAAAGCTAGATAAAAGTAAAAGAGGACCTCAAATGGCTGCTTTATTTTTCCAAAACTAATCACATCTGGGAGCTTTGATTTGCAGGAAATTAACATCAAAATTACGTCTCAAGGACCTTGGCATCCTGACTTAATTAGAATTTTGCCTTTCACCTTTTCTTTTAAATAAATTAGGCTTACCTATCCTGCATTCTATTTATTCATCCTTCTTTCTTCTTTCTAATCTTGTTTTGCTTAATGATCAGAACCAATTTTTGCTACCTCATTTTGGCCTCTGATTGTTACTCATGTTTTATTTTTAAATCTATAATTCAGATATTCAAGTTCAAAGGGACATCTAGGCAACACTTTGGTGGTCTGCTGCATCTGCACTGCTGAAAAACATGCACACACGGCAAACGCCAAGAGCTCATATTGTTTGGCAATGAGTGACTTTACCTTGATCCGCTAGTTTGATTAAATGATATGCTGGAGATTGAGATGTGGGTGAATTGTGTTCAATCACCAGCCACCATGGTCAGAGGCATTACAGCTGTCAGACCGTCGTGAAGCCAAAGAGCGAGGAGTCCTTGAAGTGAACTAAAGCCTGTTACCAAGCTATAACAACAATAAACTGCTTTAAAACAAGGATTAATGCTGTGTATTGAAGCTCACAGGGTTGTTTAATAGTTTAATTTCTAAGAGGTATCATAAAGGCTTGATATATGGCTGTTATCAAACCATATATGTGATAGCTGCCTTAGCACTGCCGCAGAGACGCACATTCATACACACGTGTAGTAGAATCGTGTTCCGCCCACATCACAAATCCCACTTTAACCCCAGGGTATGCCTACAAATGAATTATACCGTCACCTTTGTGTGAGTTCAGAATATTTATCATCTTTTTGTATTGCTCTCCACAAGAAGAAGAGATAACAGATTGGATTTAATTCAGTGTGAGCGATTCAAGTTTTTTTTTTTTTTCTTACAAATCGCCAGAGTATTCCTCAGTGGTGCAAGAAGAATTCAGATGCCACTACTACAATGTAAAAATACTCCCATTAGATGCAACAGTCCTGCAGTTTATACACTATGAAACTACAGAAGTGTTAACAGTCAAATATATTTAAGTAGCAAAATAAAGATACTGATTCTGTGACGTTATTATTTTGATATTACTGTTACATCAATGTAAAAGTAGCATGTTTCTCTTGTAGCTGTTATTTTCACTCCTACTGTTATCATGTTTTTTATTTATAATTGTAATGTACAAAGTACCCACTAATTATACCTGTCAAACAAGTGAACTGGAGTAAACGTGTATTATTGCCCCATGAAATATAGGGAAATCATTGACTGTAAATACAAGTGAATGTAGTTTCTGGGTCTGAAAGATGAGGCCCACACTGCCACTAAGGGTTGGCTGCAAAAACCCTCTGGCTCCTTAGACTCCCATTTAACTTCTCTCATGAAATATAAAGTGAATACATTTTCCTTGTCCTTATAGTAAAGTTAATTATATACTTGTGGTGTTGCTAGCGAAAGTCACTCCTTTTTATTATTTTTCTGGCAGTCCATCTGACAATAATTCCCTCATTAATAAGAAAATAGGCTTTAAAAAGGTGTTTTTGGGGGGTAGTGTTTGATTGATTGACAGTCCTGTAGTGCAGTTAGGTTATGGGTATCGGTGGGCGGGACGTAGTGTCGTCTGGTTTCCAGTCAAATCAAGTCGGATCCCCTGCTCGCTCCTCCCCGGGTCGTCCAAATATGGTCACTTCTGGCTTTAAACCGCTCAGAACTAACGAATGGCGCTGGCCAAAATCTGAACTCCGGGCTTCATAATAGGTGACTGCACTGTTGGTTGCCACTTAAGTGAAATGGAAATACTTGAAAAAGTAAAGTACAATAATCTGTACAGTACTCGAGTAAATGTGCATTGTTACTTTCTGCTGCTGGTATTGCTGATGTTACATGACTGGAGGATATATGAAAGTACTTACAAGCCCCGCTGTCCTCTGTACTTTGTTCACAGCTACACCCTCCGTGTGGTCGGCAACGGGATCAAAGCTCAGAGCGCCAACCCTGAAGTCAAAGTGAAGGGAGCGGACCCTGTTATAAATCAGATCATTGACAAACTGAAACACATCAATCAGGTGAGACCCTATCCCTTTATTTACAGAAGATTATATAATTTACTTGTTTATTGGGTTTCTCTCTTCCTTCTAAGTCTATATTTCCACCTCTCGTTTTGTCAGACATATGGTAACAGTCTCCTGAGGCAATCTGCCAATTCCCTCTGCTTCTCTGTTGGTTTATGAAACATTCGGTGTCTCTTGTTTTCTTCTCATAAAGCTGAAGCCCTTTACTCTTTTCCTTTAATTCTCCACAAAATTATTCATTTCTATCATTGCTCATATTACCAGAAAGTACCGGCTCATAAAAAACTAGTCTCAAATGCAAAATCATTTCTAGGCAATGAACGGAAAAAATCAATCATTACACATTTAGAAACCCATTTGATCTGGTTTGTGTGTCTTCATATTTACACAATTATTTTTCTGTTCTATGTCAAAATCAATGTTGCTTTTCTATCACCCAATTGGCTTTTATGCACGTTTGTGCTGCTGTGGTTCCTTTCAATGCTGTTTATCTCTCAGGATGATGCGATTAGAGCAGTTCACGGGAGCACTTTCTCTTCTGTAGCTTCAATAACGGTTGCTATAGCTGCCTTTGAGTTGTTGCACTGCAGCAGCAGCAGCAGGAGCTGCACATGTCTGTTGCTTTGGTTTCCCAAGTGGCGTGCTGAAGGCCAGGTCATCCCTCTTGACCTCATGCTGGCACCCCCTCCCTGACTAATTCACACCATCTGTGGGATGTCAGAACACATAAATCTATATCATAACCATTTGAGAGCCCCTGATCCGCCTCATTGACATTCACTATGAATATGTCTTCCAGTCTTTTTGCATTTCAAATGTGCTTCTTCATTTGTCCTTTTTGGTTCTGTGAATATTTAGCTACATGAGACTTCTTTATCTGCTTGAATTCTCAGAAATTGTTGATCTGCTGCACGTGATTTACTGTAAGTACGATGAAACAGATCATGATCATCAACTCAGCCCAGATTATATAATCATGCTTAATCTGCTGAGAACAAGTACTTCAGTGAATGTAATTTTAAACGCTCTGTTTTTTCTTTTGCACATACTCACCTATTTGTGAACCCATTTTCTGTTCATCCCCAGTTCATTTTAATAATTGATCATTTTCCTCTGCCTCATTAGCTTAAAACCTGTCCCTTATGTCCCTGCATGTTCTGTTTTTGGTTACCTTTGTATTAATAATTGATTAGTAGTTAGCGAGTCACTAATTGATCCCTAGAATAATCATATATATCTCCATCAAAGCTAGATTTAACTTCAGCACAGTCATCAGCTTCAAGGGTTATAGATGAAAATCTTCCTCTAATGAAAGTACATTTGTACATTTGAGATGGCAATACCTGTAAAAACAACACTGGCTTTTGATGATTGGCGGAGAGTGGGTTGCCTGCTAATAATATGGTTGGGGGTTGAATCCCCAGTTCTTCCTCTCTACATGTCCTTAGGAAAGACACCAAACTCCAAGTTGCTCCCTATGTTGGCAGGTAGCTCTGCTGCCATGTGTTTGAGTGGGTGAATGGGAGGCAAACTGGAAAGCACTTTGAGAGCACTAAGGTGATAAAGCGCTTTATAAATGCAGACCATTTATCACCTTTTAAGGTATGGTTAGCTCACTGTTGCCTTCATCACATCCAGTGGAGCAGCATTATGATTCGTTTGGAGTTGTGTTTTTGGCCATTTGGTAAATACTCATTCTGTGTCTGTCTTGTTTTACTCTGTCTTTGGTCCCCACCAACTCTTGAGCAAAATATTTGACTCTTTAGCTCCTAAATGCTCCACTGTGTTCACCAGCTTGTTGCTTACTGTGTCTGTCTGATGTTTGTCACTGAGCTGGGAGTGTGCAGAGTTATTTTGTGCTTTTTTTGCTGGTTACAGCAGCCTGCTGTGACCGATAGAGGTTCAGTAAGACTCTAAAGTTTGGATTTAGCCATTAAACAATGCAAGTTTAGGGGCACAACAGAGTGATCATTTCCTGTGAGTTCACCACCTTGACTGAGGGCCCCTCACAGTACACATTTGATCCATAATGTAAACATATTGATGATGTTTTAGTAAACAGGTGCTTGATATCCCGTCCACATTTAACTGACAAAAGACAAGTCCATTCAGATTTTCACTGTTTTCTGACACCGTTAAAGGTTTGTTTACATTATTAGTGATTGTAAACACAACGGATTAACAGCTTAACTTTGTTTTCTATAGTGCTACAAATGAAAAATAGACCGTTTAACATGATGCATGAAATGCAGAAATGTTTATCAGTACGCATGGGTGAAAAATTAGTCATTGATTTTCTTTCCTTTCTCTCTTTTAATCTTTCTTTCTTTCTTTTTCCATTCTCCAAGTTTCATTTGTTTCCATTTAACTTTGAGTTTGTGTGCGTCCATGTGTTCTTTGTGTGAGAAATTGTGTGAACTCATTTGTGGCATCACAAACAAGTAATGAAAAGTGACATTTGGGAACATCATTTGATATGTTGCTCATCATCAGTTTACTCGCAACTGAAAGACAAATCTTTGGTGTGTGTGAAAAAAAACTAACTGAGGTAGGTCTAATTTGTAAAAAAACACAATGTGACATTTCCTTTCAGATTCATGGTTTGTACAAAATTACTGTGCAGAAGTTGTTTTTTAGTTTTTTATTTGCTTCAGTTTTGGAATAATCTCTCTTTGTAATGTCTTAAAGTTCCCTGCCATAATACAAAGGCAATGACAATTTCTGTCAAATGTTTCTCTTTGTAAAAAAAAACCCCAGACAGTTTATTCAGACATGAATAACAAGCAGGGTTTAAAATTAATTGAACATCCAACACTAATTAACTGAAGTCTTAAAAATAAGTTGAGTGACGATTCACTGAAATGTAAATGCATTTACACAGAATTTACACACAAAAGACATAATGAAAAGACACTACAACCTCAACAGAGTTTAAACCAATACATATTTTTTTCTTCCTGTTATGTTGGGTGTTTTCTGTCGGTCTCTAAACAAACCCACAACTGCTATGTAACGACATTGTCAAATTGACACAACTATGGTAGCGCAAAGACAAAGAACAGTTGTATGTTAGGGTTATAGTGTTGCTTTTATAAAATATATTATATGTATTTACATACAATATTTATATTATATTATAATTATGTAATATTTACATGTATTATATATTACAAATATATATAAATATAAAATATATTTATAATGAAACAAAGCTCGTGGCAGTCAGTTGTTTGGTCGGTGGTCAGTTGGTCAGTAGTTCCTGCACTTTGGTTCAGACTGAAATATCTCATTAGTCATCATATTGATTGTTATACAGTTATGTGGGTCCTGACGATGAATCCTAATGGTAATCCACTATCTCCACAGAATTTGCAATTTTTGATTTGGAAAGAAATATTTTGACATCAATTGAATAGATTCTCATAAAATATGGTTTACACATTTATGTCCTCCTCAGGATGAACTGGATTAACTTCAACCCCCCCCAGACTTTTCAGGTAGTGCTTTTGTTAGTCAAAATTTGTATCAGATGCATTTGGTTTATACGTCAATTCTTGCAAAACTGTCTTTGTGTTTAGCGTCTATAAGCAGTTAGCATTGTCATTGTGAGCTTGTTAGCTTGCAGCATTTAGCTCAAAACACTGCAGTGCCTAATAGCCATAGCAGGTAGACTCTTCAGATCAAAAGTCGTAGCATGAGCAACACGTAAGCAGAGCATTAGCTCTGGTTCACCTTTTGAGGTGTTCAGGCCAAGTGGCACCCGACTCCTCCCTCGATTTACCTCTGTGCCCATTTTTGGAATTATTTGGGAGTTTGGGTGGTCGGAGCCACGCACATTGAGCTTCAGTCCTGCTCTTGAGTGAAGTCACAAAGACATTGTCCATTTTTTTTTTATACAGTCTACGTTTCAGGCTCGGTATTAAGTACTGAGTTGTAAGTCATTTGCATTTTGGAAGTTCTCAGAAGAAGTTATGCAGTTGGAAAATACTGTAAAAAAAAAGGCTTTGGTTTCCGTTTACACGTGTATAGCACGAGTAAAATGTGTCACGCTACTTGTGTAAACACCTGGAATGATTAAAATGTCTATCTATTCTGTCAGACGGGCGTGAAATTGAAAAGTGAAGCTGAAATGATTTCTAGGTGTACAAAGTTTAGTCTTGTTTAGACATGGGGGTCAGCGTGAATATGATAACATCATTTGTAACATGAATTATCAAGGAACCTGTATGAAATTACTGAAATTTCCAACCCAGTATGACATTTCTTGGAGCTTAACAACACACATGAAGCTTTCTAATTCATCCACTTTGATACTTTTAAGCAGTTGTTCCAAAAATATCAACAGTTGTTACACCATAACTTAATAATAGCAACCTGAAGATAGTGATAATTGGTTCCGGAGAATACAAATAGTATGCAGCTAAAATGTCAGAGGATGAAAGTGTTTCTTTTAATTAAACAGAATGAAAAACAGGAGCCTTTGTATGAGGTTGATAATGCAGATTTAGCTGTGAAATAAACAATATCTTAATAATTGCAAATGTTAGGTGATTATCATGATCAACTACAATCCTAAAAACATTTAATTGCTTTAAGTCTTAAAATTGTTTCACATCACCTGGATGAAACAAACTTAAGTCGGAGGCAGGAAAAACACCAACTGCAACATTTTTTTTGTAAATTTGTACATTTCAACCACTCATTTATATGTTTAAACTGATAAAGCTGAATCTTAGGTTATAATTTCTGTTCATAACAAATAGATGTATTATAAACAGGCTTTATGTCTCTTGGTAGTACAAGCTTTTTGAGACACAAAACCATCTTCAACAATGTAATACAAACATTGGAGATAATGGTAACCAGATTGCCGTTACGCTCCAGCTTCAAGATTTTGCAGCCATTTTTCAATGGTCAATTTAAAATCAGACAATTTAAAATCTTGTCCAGAAGTGACTGTTTGGATGTGATGGCTATTCAAAAATCAAGTTTACTTGGAAAGAAGTACCCTCAAAAGTGTGATTCAGTAGTTAAAACCCACTTGCCCTTCTGCACAAGTGCTGTTTGCCAGATCTGCATGGTCTGTGCCAGCCCTGCTTCCAGCACATGTAGATGAAATCAAAATAAAGATATTGTGCTGATGGCGGAGGGTAGACGGTGAACCTTGCGGGTTTTATGTGTAGTCATGATGGTAACCATCCAAATGAGTGTTCAATGAGCTGTTTTTGCTGTAAGCTATTCCAAGGTTTTGTTTGGGTTTATGGGAATTCAAGATGCAAATAACAAAAAATGAATTGTACCAACATCTCCGCTACACTCGAGCCAAATTACACTCCATCACTGAGTCAAACAGATTCTCAAAGGGAAGTGCTTTGTTGTGCTGCTTGTAAGCCTCATAACAGTTAATAATGTACTGACTTACAAAATAATTAATCATTGTGTATGCTCTACTCCAAGTTATAGACAAACAGTATTCAAAAGTGTTAGGGAACTGAGATTTACAAATAAGATTAAAAAACGTGATTTATATCTTTTAAAAGTCAAATAGCAAATAGTGTCCATCCTTTTTTTGTCCCTAGAAGCACTGATTTGGAGCTGTATCTTTTCCATTAGACTGATGGACCTAAAAAGAAACCCTCCAGAAATTCTTAAAAAAATGTAAATACCCACAGACCTTTGAAGGAGGAAATCATTTTAGATTGTTGGGCTAGACCAAAAAAGTGGGACCTTTATATATATATTTTTTTTTTACTGTGACCATAAGCTTTTTCCAACATTAACCAAGTAGTTTTCTCTGCCTGAACACGTTAGAAACGGCACCGTTTCAGAAGGCAGCAAAAGTGCTAGAGGGCTGTCTTCCCTGATCAAAAGTGCTATTTTTTTTTTAGTTGAACCTTTTATAACTTTAAAATGTACTGTTTAAGATAATATAACCAATCAACATTGACCACCACATGCCCAAAACTCTACCGCCTCTGCAACATCATCACAATTATCCACCCCCCTGGTCGGCTAATCATCTGCCCTTTAGAGTAGCTGAGCCAACGTTAATGTAAACAAGGTTTCCAGATTAAAATCACAGAGAAGAAAATGGAAGTTGTGAGTGATAGTCAGGTGGAGCCAGACTACAGTTCTTGTGGGGTAAATGGAAGCACTGTCAGTGCTGCAGGCGAGCCAATTGGTGACTGAAGATATTTACATATATAGACATGTAAATGTAGCCAATCAGTGTCATTCAATATGATAATTAATTAATTATTTCATCCCCCCCCAAGCAGGATTCAGCAGGAGTGTAGTGTAAAATTCTCTTCTATAAAATCCATTTGAGAGAACATCGGTGGAGAAACAGTGAGCCAACATAAAAGGCAAGACAAATACAACATGACCTATTAGAGACATAAAACATTAATCTGAAAAAAATTAAGAATACCTATCAGAGTACTTTCTAACTGCAGCAATCACCAAGTACTTTCTATTATTCTAACAGTCAAAAGTTTTAGTTCAGCCACTTAATATTCTCGGTCTATGAACTTTCGTAGAAACATTTGATTGGCATACACCATTACATGATACTATTATGATTGATTGAAAACAATTTATTTTCAACAAGAATTTTAAATGCAGAGGAATATCTTCTAGTGATTCCAGTAATCACTCAAAAAAAACAAACCTGGTGTCCAACAGGTTTATGGTCTGTACTGCATGTTTGTAATGAGTGTTTCTGCTGTGTGTTCAAAATGTGTGGGTGTAGAAATGCTTTTTGTAATAATTGCTAGCATCCAATAATGTATATTAGTAAAGCACATTTGATTATTAATCTGCATTTATTTGCATTTGTTTGATACTTTTAATCAATTTGTATATGGATAGTTACTGAGAGTCGTTGGATGAAAACAAATTCAACTGCTGCCACTGAAATCAGCTTCTGTTTTCAGTTTCAGTATACGATCTTAACAAATAACGACTGTTATATCTTTTTCTCAATGAAAACACCTCACTGGGGACTCTGCCTTATACAAAGAAACCCTGCTGTACCCAGTATTACATTGCTGAGCCCAGAGTTTCTGCAGCGGTTAATGTTTGTAAGACAGCTTGTTAGTTAACATGGCAACTAAAACTCCTGTTTTTATTTCCAAGTCAGAAATATGGAAATTACTTGTGTATTTATACTGGGAGTCAATAGAGGAAGGTGAACTCTTCCAACTGATGTTGTGTCTTGTATTATACATCTGGTACGATTCATTTAGCAGCTTGTGTCTTCACAGTCCTTGAGTCTCGTTTGCATTATCATCTCACCGGGACTTGACTTGCAAATGGGTTGGATTTGCAAATAGTTCTGATTGGCATCTCATTAGCTGCTAAAGTGTTCCACAAGTGTCAGCCTGCGTGTTTGACCTGAATTGTCATTTAACATCAATTCTAAACCGTCATGTTTTATTCCTCTGCTGTTTTTAAAGGTGTTGATTGTACATGTCAGGAGGCACAGAGCACGGTTTTACACAACAGAGAGTCCCAGTAAGGCATGATCATGCTTTACTGACAATGTGGCGGTTCAAAATTGAAACTGGTGCTTGAGAAGGTGGGTGGGTGTTAAATGATGAGTCCTTGAAATCTGAATTTAGTGAATTTATGTGTGGTGGATGAATACTAAATGCAAGAAGAGGAAGTAGTGTGTGTGTGTGTGTGTGTGTGTGTGTGTGTGTGTGTGTGTGTGGTGGGGTGGGGTGTGAAGATTGGGGAAAGTGGAGTGGTTAATGGCAGCTCAGTTTATGACCAGCAAAAACATAAATTACATATACCAGTGCACACGTTCATTCTATTGTACACGAGTGACTGGGTGCACATCTGCGTACGTGTTCACTACAAAGCACACTATACCGGTAAATCACTACAGTATTGGTGCACATTATTAATATAATGAAACTTCTCTTAAAGCATGTGTGCATGAATGCCAAGTTGCCTGTTTGGCTTGAGAGAAAGAAGGAAGTGTACCCTGAAATATGGATGAAAGCAAAAGGTGGAATGCTGTTACGTTTAAAGACATCCTTGTTGGGCATTTTTATGAGGATGAGAATGATGCGTCCATGCAAATGTTGATTTTTTTTGTGTTTTTCATCTACATATCAGAAATGTTCTTTACGATTTCCATTTATTTGCCCCTGACCTTGACTAACTACAGTACAGAAACTGCTCCCAGTTTCCCAAGCATTAAATGGAAATGTAACATTACTATTCCACAGCCGAGACCACAGGAAAACACAAAACAGCAATGCAGCTATTGAAAAATTCGTCCTGCAATCTGGGCGTACAAACTCTAGATTACATCATGTTGCTCATCAGCAGCTCTTTCTTATGAATTATTTGTTGGCTCCTCTCCTCCTTGCCTGTCCTCTCCTCTTGATGTGGTAAAACCCATCAAGAATCTATAAGTAGGCCCTGTCCCTGTGTCTCTCAATCAAAATCAGGGGCAAGCAGCTCCTCACCCAGTCTGCAGGCTGAATTATTTACCAGTCATTGATGTGGTGGTTGACCAGCAGTTTTGCTTGTGAATAATTCATATCCCCTCTCCTCTTAGTCCAAAGGATTAACACTGAGAATATATTCACATTTTATTTGTTGTGCTCTTAAATTTCCATACCACAGTGTGACATGTGTCTGTTATAAAAGTCAATTTAGGGAGCAAAGACAATCTTATTTATAACATCGTCCTGGTGTCGAGATGGAAAAAAGGTTTTAAGAACATTCCCACTGAATACGATGTACACATTCTGTTTGTTTATTTAATTCCTGTTGGTACCCAGCAAGGAATCTGTAAAGGCAGAGATATAAGGACTGTAAGTGACTCTTAATTTGAGACAAATTCACAAACCTGTACCACGATAATTAGTTTTTTATTGTGTCATTCATTATACCCAAGAGGTAAATTCAGTATATAAATACATTCACGGACAAATCTAGCTAAACGGCATGCCGGTAAATACCTTTATCTTAAGTGATTGTATGTTCTTCTGCTTTAAGCACGAGCAGCATAATCCTCCTCGTGTAATCGGCATTTCATTTCTACCACACTGCAAAATCCCATTTGAATAATACATACTTTTACATTTTAACAGCCATCTCTCCTTTGAAATACACTCATGTCTATTTATTTTTACCAATGTGGGAAATGTAATGCAAATGCAATTTGTCAGACAAAATGTTGATTTGAAGTACATTGTTACTAATGATAATAGTTAATATTACAAAAACATTTTCAACAATGTTTGGTGAAAAATGCCCAATGAATTTTCCTATCGTATGTGCTCTGCTAAAGTATGGCTAAGATATGGATGAGTTCAGATAATTGAAAACACTTGGTTAAGGTCCAGAAATGTGGTGCTTATGATTAAAAAATGTAAATCAAGTCTTATTGTTTACTCTCCAGAAATTCTTTTGAAAATCCCATCTGTCAGTACTTTCTGAGGTCCGTATGTACTTTATGACTCTGGCCCAACCCCAATGGCTCCCACTGAGGACATAAGTCTATAAAAATAGGTCACAAATAAATACATAGACAATTTTTTTTCAAAACTAAGCAATTTTCTATAATAGATGTTATATTGTTTTTAGAAAGCGTTAACCTATTTGTTTCCTGATCGGGTATTTGTTGGGAGACTATTTTCAAACACGGATTAATATTCATGGCCGCAGCTCAATGTAAGTGGGATTGTCTGAAAATAAACTATGCCCATTTTCAATGTAATGAAGGACCACGTAGCACACAGATGTGATCTTTTAGAAATACGTTTTGGAGGTCTGGAGGAATAAGCTTAAAAGTATATCAGACTGCATGTGCCGGTGGGATCAGTTTTTCTCTGGTTCTGGTCATTTTTTATGAGAAAAATACAAGCTAATGTCTGAATTATCCTTCAATTTGTTTAAAAAAAACATGTTGAGTCATATGACAACTTGATTCATGATATTATTAAAAGATTCATATTATATTCTAATTTCTACTCTGGCTTGTCACTCACTGACCAGCCACCTCTTTGCTGCTGCTGACACACTGTCAGTGGTACGGCTGAAGAGATGGAGATGGGAAATGACATTGTGTGTCTTGGGAGCCGAGTCACATCCTGACGCTTTTTTTTACTATGACTGGCAAATATGATCGTTGTAAGATCTCTCCCCCACCCTCTGTTTACTGATAGTAGAATATGTTCAAAGAGAATACTAATGAGCTTAAAAATCCATGCACAGCTTGATTCATCTCTTGGATCTCTGAAGGTGTGATTCATTCTGCCAAATGACACCCTGCACCTCTTTAGGAAATGTACCCTGTACATAATCAACAATCTGACTAGAAATGTGTGCGTTAACTTGTCACTGACAGTTCATCTGGAAATTTGAATTCTATGCAGTTTTTTGGGATGGCTGTAGATCTACTAGATTTTGTCGGTGGTGGGAAATATGGACTGGATGGTTGTGCAGGCACGATAAATGTAGCGATAATGCTTTCTCATTTACAAGACGCAGTAACATGGCAGACACCTTGTTCCATTACTGTAGATGCAGCTGAAGCATACACTTCTAATGGTGTGAGATCACAAATTGGAGTTGACAGCTGAGTGAGAATTTTAAACGCTAAATGACAGTGACATTTTCTTTTCTCTGCATGCTGAAACAATACATGGTTTAATCTTTTTAATGACTCTATATAGAGGTTAAACAAACAAAAAAGTTGAATTACTCTTATTTATGTTTTTACTTTTACCTAATTCAGTTTGTTTACTCCAGAGGCAGATTCCAATATCTGTGTTATTAAAACTTGCACTGTGGCACACACAACCTCAAAGAAGACAAAAAAAAAGAAACCATAATTAAGTGATACTTTAGAAATATAACATAATAAACTCAGAATTATCTACTTTGTAGGCACAGTTTTAGTGTCTGTGTATGTTTGTGTGCAATATTCATTAGTCTGACTACATGTGGGAAGAAACTGTCTCAGAAATAGGTGGTATGTGATTTAATGCTCCAGTAGCGTTTTCCAGATGGCAGGAGTGGGGAAAAAAATATGTGTGTGGGCTGCATGACTGGTGTCCTTGATGATGCTTTGGGCTTTCCGTATGCAGCGGGTAATGAAGATATCATAGAGTCGTAGTAGGGCTGTGCCAGTATATTTTTGATGCAGGCTTTACTATGTTTTGCTGCAGCTTCCAGTCCTATACAGTCAAAACTGCCAAATCATATATTGTGATGCAGCTTGTCAGTGTATGCTCTCGGTGCAGTGATGAAAGTTAAGCTAAGACTCGGTTCCCATGCCAAATCTTTTGAGACGCCTCACGAATTGCCGTCTTTGTTGTTATTTCCTGAGCTGGGAGGAAGCAGTTGGTATTATGAAGAATTTTGTGATGTGTGGAGCAGTGAGTTTAAAAGTTTATAAAAAAATATATCAGATGGTTAGGGCTTGTTTGAAGGTAGGGATTGGAGGTTACCAAAGACAGCAAAGGAAAGAGTGTATTTAAATAACAAATAAGTCTCAATTCATCAGTTTATATAGAATTAATATCTATAAAGTAATAACACTAAGATGGCAACTGTGTGAGGCTGCACTTTGGTACAATAGTGCTTTAACGCTCACAAAAACAGCTTTAACACTAATGTTTAGCTGATACAATGTTTACCATGTTAATCGTCTGTAGCATGTTGGCACACTAACATTAGCTCATTAACAGTGAAGACAAAGCACAGCTGAGGCTGCACCGGATGTTTTACAGGTATTGGTGATAAACCAAAGTACTGGACAAAGTAACATTTTGACCTGATGATGACCCCAGAGAAAAGTTCCAGAGATCACAGCAGTCATTAATATTCAACCTCAGGGCACAATGGATAAATTTAATGAGAATCCATCCAATATTGATATTTCAGTCTGGACCAAATAGTGGAATGACTTATAGACCCTTATTATCATCACAGGAGCTGTAAGTCTAGCATTAAAGAAAAAAAAATCCCAACTATATTCAAGTTTTTATTAATCATGTTTGCAGGAGAGATGGTGCTGCTTGGTTGTTGTGAGTTTCAGTGTGCAGTGATTGAATCTGTGAACTGAATTCTTTGTTGTATTTTGTTCATAACTAGTGGTGTGATGGGTGGAATACAGTGTATGTGTGCATGTGTGTTGTGTGTGTGTGTGTGTGTGTGTGTGTGTGTGTGTGTGTGTGTGTGTGTGTGTGTATGTGTGTGTGTGTGTGTGTGTGTGTGTGTGTGTGTGAATGAACAGACAGACTATCCACAATACACTTCCACTTACATATCTTTTAAAAATTATTGTGGGCCTTGAGCCTTGGTTATATGGTTGCAAGTCAAGAGCTGGATGAGCTGCGGGGTCATCGACGTGAGGTTTTGTAACTTACTTAAACATGAAAGCCATTTCTAAATCACTGGTTTGAACGAGCCGCTAGATACTGTTTCATACCGATTTCTGGCTGAACACATCAAATACTTTGCGCAGAATGAAAACCAGCTCAAAATCCTATAAATACACTCACTGTCGGATTCCGACTGTAATAACCACAATATACATTTTCTGTCTTTCTACCCTTATCCTCAACCATGGTTGATATTTTTCTTTACTGAGGGCCTGATATCGAAGAGCTAGTTAACTCATAGTTAAAGGTCATAGTTGCATAAAACAGACTTTTGACTTCATAGTAAAAGTGTGACCACAATAGCTTCTAATTAGATGGGTTCGGTATGTTCACAGCTTTCCCTGTTGGAAACAGTGATCTTTTTTTTCGTGCAGTGTCCAACTTGTGCTTATGGTGTGAAAGCCTTGTATCGGAACTATTGTTACAATCAGCCAGTTACAGTACCAGAGAGAAACTAAACAATTTCAACAGATGAGGGTAATGGAAATGTGTTTACTACAGCATGTTCCTGTTCCTCTTTTACTCTTTCGAATGCTTCAAGTTCAGCTCTTTTTGATTAATTTCTTCCAATTAGATGTGTTTTAACAGATGGATAGAAAGGGTCTTTGACAGTGAAGAACAGACACAGCAAATAAAGACATAAATTAGGAACTACAATGTATCTAATGATAAATAAAGGTAGCCCAGATGTCTATCTCTGTCAAATAAATGCCTACTTCTCTTTTTAGCTCAGATTAGAACAGTTGTATCCAAATTGTTGGGCACCTCTGGGCAAACTTCATATTTCATATCTGGAAGATGGTTTAAAAACATCTGTGAACTTAAAGTTAACTTCAAGGAAGGGTGGGTGAAAATTCATATATCAAGAGCAGAAATACTGGTTATAAAATGTGTTTGCAAGCTGTAATACCTTTCAAAGGGCATGGGAAGTGCAAACCTAAGGTGGCCAAACTTTCTGTGTTCCACAATTACTGTTTGATGTATTTTTTGTGATAATGAAATAAAATATAACAATGCATGAATTTGTAGAAAGGGTTTTTGTCATTATCTCATGTAGTGTTAGCTCTAAATTAGTGCAGCAATTTAAAAAAAGAAGAAAACGTCCAATTAGTAGGGGATCTCTGTTCACAAAATTCATAGTGTGCAGTAGTGCAGTTTATTAGCAGATAGGCGGTCTTGTTTGTGAAAAGAGTAATTTGTATTATTTGGTCATCACTACCTCTCCACACTGCAATAACAGCCAGAGTCCTACCCAAGGGGACCTACCCAGACTGTGAACAAATCAAAGCACCTGTCTCCCAGCCAGTGTTGGACAAAACCCCATGCCATTCTCAGAAGAGAGACTAATAACACTGTTAGGCAATTCAGGTTCGCTTCATTGTGTGTCAGAAAGAGCAGTGCGGCTGCTCAATAGAATCAAACACAGAGCAGTTACTCCCCCGGCCCAGAAAAGCAAAAGAATCGACTAAGCCTGTTGATTGACGGGCTCAGCCAAACATGACTAATGTTTCCTCAGCTTGGGAACAAATGAGTTTGTTGTGAAATATTATTAGCTAATAAGAATTGATTATTTAATTAATACTGTTTGATACAAATCAAGTCATCTGTCAGAAACCTCACATACCAAAAGGTTTTCTTTTAAAACTTGTCAGTTTTAAAAGGGTCTGGTCAAACAGTTTGTTTATGGATGTCTGTGCTTCATGATTTACAGCTTTGGCAACATTACTGAAGCCAGTTTGCTCGGTTATTATCCCTCTCTTATCTACTCTTTTGTGTTTTTTCATCTCCTGTTTATGTCTTTTCATTGTAGATCATGTTCATCTAACAACGTTTAAGGTTATGGCTGGCAATATACAGTTTTTGTTATTGCCAACAAATTCCATGAAAAGATTAAAACCAATAATGTGTTAGTCTTTACCTCAATACTTTCAGAATTTTCCAACTTGCTGTGAAGCTCATTGGTTTCTTTTGAAGAACTTTGAAGTCTAGAAACACAGGTCATGTATACTTTTATCTAAGGTACAATAATTTCCTGAAAAGTTTGGAATTGTGGTATATTTTCAGTTGTAGATTTGTTGTGAGTTGTTGAATTGTACAACAGCGGAATGGTGTGTATGGGATCAGCTTAAAATTAAATACAATACCCATTAATCGTGACAGTAGCACCCACTATTGTGTTTTAAAGTTTTTAGACAACAGTAGAAGTCCACAGCATGGAGAGATAAGATACGAGGTGCGATCAAAAAGGTCCAAGAATGAGCACAGTTCAAATATGTGCATGTAGCAGAGGAAATAAAAAGCTTTTGTGCAGAATTACTCCCAGTTATGTCACTTGATTAACATCAGCACCTGAGTTACATGCGTTTTTTTGACCACTGGTATGTGTGATTTTGCATTTCATCATGGCTTTGAGCAGAGGACCAGATTTAGGTAACGTCTTTAAACTTTTTGATCGCACCTTGCATACCAAGCTCTGGCGACACAGTTTGTTTGTAAGATCAATTAATTTGTTGATAATATATAAAAAAAAATTAATATCACAAGCCTTATCCCTAATTTTTGGTTCCTGTTCTTCTCACGTGTTTTCATGACAAGTCACCTGCAGGAGTGACCTGGCAACAACAGATTTGCATTTGGTCAATTCAATAAATTAGAAAATGTTTCTGATTATCAAAGTTTCACATGAGTGGAACTGAAGTCAAGTCAACTCTCCAGGGATTCTCCTCTTCTATCAAAGTGTCTGGAGTATAAAGTTGTGACCTGACACTTGACTGAAGTTCATGCGATTGAAATAATCCGTGTGTGAGGGAAAGTAGCTCTTTTTCCTCACACACATGCACACAGGTGTATTTTTACATACTTATCTCTCAACCTTTTAACTTATGCAATTGATAAATAGGTGAATTTTAAAGCTCAGCTTGCATATTGTTTCCCATGTGCAGATTGATTATTGCAAGATGCTGTTTCTCTCAAAAATGGTTTCAGAGTTACCTGCCTTTGAACTCCACATACTCAGCCCTCGAGCAGTGCCCCACCTCCTGGACTTGGATGCACAAAGTTCAAATTCAGTCAAACCCCCTGGGCAGGATGATCTCAGGCACCACAGAAAACCATTATTTACATACATAACATTTTAAACATTTTGTCATGTTTCTGACATAATTGGAAAATCTTGCCAATTACACATGGTGGGAAGCTTTAAATTGCCCAAAATCCCTTTTTTTTTATGTCACATTTAGCAGAAGATGGTGCAGACAGACACAGACATGGCAGCAACACTGGCACTTTCCTCTCCCATGCATGAACCACAGGAGTAACTAATTAGCATAGGCACTACCTTCCTGATCAACATAAAGCATTCTCTCTTGTTTCCAATGACGCCCCATGAATTTAAATGAGCCAATTAGCGTATGCATTTCCCCTGGTGTCGAGTTCACAAAGTCTTTGATTGAGATTCTGCTGCACAGCAATACGGCAGTAAGTTTAGCTGCCCTGCCATCCTGATGAAGGATGAGTGTCATGTAACTCATACTATGGACTCATTTAAGTGTAGTTCATAGGTGGTGGTATTCAGAATAATTGTCAGTACTGTCAGTTAGTTTATTAAACAATAATTCAACAGTCTACAAGAGTGCATTTGAGGCTTATTCTTCTGGTTTTTAAAAAACAAACTAGAAAGGGAATTTAACTAAATATTTTTTTTTTATGTTAAAAGCACTTTTAGAAAATACTATCAGGTCTGTAGAAATCAGAGCAGCCATGTTTATTTGAAGAAAAGCCTTTTGCTGTGCAGTTATTGCATAGATTCATCATGTTTTATTACTCGAGGACTGTGGCTGACTGGCAACAGAATAGGCAGCTATCTTGCATTTTCTCATCTTTTTTCTCTTCATTTTCACCAAGATGACCTTATTTACAGTGTCCAGCTGTAGATATTGGATGTGGCTATGTTATGTATATATAATGCTTCTTGCAGCGTGGGCACATAAACTCGGAGTGAAAACCTATTCACACCAATTCCCCTGTTAAAAAAATGTGGATTTTTATTTATTTTTTAACAATTTATTTTTTATTTTTTGTGTGTCTTTTCCCAACCAGCTGTTGCAGGGAAAGTCCATCCCTAAACTGGGGTCGCTGGACCAGATTGAAACAGGAAGTGGAGATGTAGAGGGCCGTTACAGCGGGGACTGTGATGATGAAGACGGTTGTGATGGTTCAGGTGGTGGCGAGGTGAAGAGGAAAGTCTCCAGAGTCTCCAAATGTAAGTCTAATCCTTTTTTAATTTTATTGATCAGTCAACGAAAGGGCTGTGAAAGGACAATGTTTCCCAGCAGTCGTTACTCAAGCACCCATATATTGCTGGAAGAAGGCAGAGTTAAATGGCGAGAAAATAACATTTGTGGGGGAATGGGTACTTTTACTCTGCAGAAATGGGTATAAAATTCAATTTTGTATGTATGTTTGGGTGTGTTTAGTATTTACTGGACTGTGAACTTATTGGTATTAACTGACAGAAGTCTTTGCGCTTACTTGCACAGTGACGGCAGATTGAAAGTAGCTGGTTGCTAAATCTGGTGCAATGCATCTCGTCTCTTTGTACGAGAATAAGAACGTGATCCTTGACAAATAAATGTAGTAAACGGGTTTTAAAACTTTTAACACTGACTTATGATAAATCAGTAACAATACAGGAAGGATAATCAATTTTTAAAAAGCACATCAGATCAAAAGAACCAAATATGAGTGAAACTAAAAAGCAATAACTACAGTATACCATAACAAGTGATATATATGTATCTTTGTGCTATTTAATTTATAAGGCACATGTTAATTTCTGCCTTTTACCCATCGGCCTTTTTAAAGCTGCAGGATCTTAAAAAAGGAAAACTAGGGAAGACATTCAAAGGTGCACCTGAGTAATACTATATTTTAATAAGACTTGCACCAGTCTCCATTTTATGACAGCAATAATAATAGTCATTAAAGATAATAGTTGCTATGGGGACATTATTGCAATCAAGGCCTGTTACTTTAAAAATTATTGCTCCTCAGTGGATCAGTAACCCCTGATGAATCACAGCGGCAGAGCTCTCCTCTACATTTTGTTACCTTTCACACTCTCCTTTCAGCACATGGATTCCTCCTTTCCTCTATCCTCTACTCTCCATCAGGCATGCTAACAACGTGATTAATCACTTCTCTCATTTTGCCTATGGCGACAGTGGGTAAGGGAGGGAGGGGTCATCCAAACAAGCCATTCTATCCGTGTAAATGTTTCCTCTACTGCTTGTCAGTCTGACTTGAGGCTTCAGCAACTCAGGCTCAGAGAAGACACTTAACAATCGCTCATCTGAGGCTGTGGGGGGGCGCTGACATTTATCACCCGTTACAGAAGAGCCGCCCTTTCCTTGTCATAGGCCAGATCAGCCTGTCTCCCATATTTATGACCCACTGTCTGCTGTGACCTCTGTCAAGCATCTGTCCGCTGCTGGCTGACCCTCACACAAACACTGAGGATTCCCCACCTGAACCAGACCTCTGGTCAGTCCCTGCAGGACTCAACACTTATAGACTACAAAGGTTTGTCTTATACATAGATCTAATGCAAGTCTTTTTCATGGGGTTTTATTGTTGTGTAAAATTAAATGAACAATTGAACAGGGAGCCAGTGACAAAAAACATGATGTTTAGTCTGACAAACAAAAATTGTCTTTTAAAAATAATAAATCAGTCTATTGTTTTTCTTAATTATAAAATTGTTAAAATGTTATCTTTGTCTTTTGCACAGTCTCACAAAAGATTAATACAGGAGGTTTGATCCAAGACACCTCTGCAACTGGTAGGAGTGAATATAGGTCACAGATAACCCACTGTCATTGGATCATTCTCCATCAGCACTGTTTGATACTGAAGTAGACACAAAACAAAGAAAATGTAACTGATAAATGGCACATGTTAAAACTTGTTTGTTAAACCCTCATTTGACCAATGGTATAAGTGTTATTCATGAATAAACACTTGGTCATTGCTATACTCAAGAACTAGTCGACTAATGTAGTTAGCAGACTGAATTTTTCTCATGCAATACACATAAGTCTTGTTGCTGATTAAATTAGTTTAGATACTTTGTTTTGGTCTAAACATATTGATTAGAGCAATAGGAGTTGAAGAAGGCACAAATATCTGTTATAGAGTTACAGCAATCCCGTAATGGTAACTGAATGGATCATAGAAACCCGTCTTCACTGAGCCAATGATTGCCAAACCACTACCAGAAGAGGGTTGCAAAGCATTGTCCATCATGCCACATACAGTCTGATCCCATGCACACTGATGATAATGTCACATGTATTATGCATGCCGTTTAAGGCTTAATGCTTTGTTTGTGTTTGTTTTCCATTAAACAACACAAGTAAGAAAAACAACATACTACTACCAGGAGGATTTTAATTTTATTTTTAAACCGGTTTTAATTGGATTATTCGGCTCTATTTAAACGTGGCTAATCTTCTTGATGGATGATGCAATTCATTTAGTGTTATTTGCTGCTACTATTACAGTTTTGAGTTTAGTATAGCTATGAAAACTTCTTGTAGCAACCCAGTTAATATATTGTCTGTCATTAAATTAAATCTGTATTTACATCTAACCAAACACACGTCAAACAATTAGAGCTGAATCTAACTTTTAATAACATTACTCCCACTGGAAATATTAACAAGTGAACAAAATCACAGGCAGAACAAGTCAGATAAATGTACTGTATGTGGAGTGATAGTTTGTGTTCTGATCTGTTTTGCAGTGTTTATACAGTAAAGTCTTTTTTTTTTTTTTTTTTTTTTTATCTACATAGAAGATGTAAGACTATTTAATGTACCTTTTTCCAGCTGCCATTTTATGACGAGCCTGGCAGTCTATCAAAGTAAATTGAGCACAGTGATGTGCTATCTCATCGTCGGATACAGAGCTTAAAGACCATGTATAATTTAATTTGATTTTTTTTTCTCTGCAATTATTCATAATCCTTCTCCTTTGTGCCTTTGATGTTTATCAGCAGAACATGCTGACGATAGATCAGTGTGATAAGGAAATCAAATGGGATCAGCTCAATACTGACAATACAAGCCTGATTTAAGGGATTATCCTCATTATGCAGAATTACTGTTGTGTGAAAATATTATGTGTGTGACAAGAGGCAACAATGTGAGCGGTGCATCCTTCAGAAATTTCAAGGATTTTTGAACATTTAGTTATTGCGGGAAAGTAGTGTTTACTGCGTTGTTTGGTATTTACTGCATTGCGCTCGAGAAGGCTGGTTTGGAAAACAACAAATGGGCTAATCAGGGTTTTCTTGTGTAAACCCAGAGAATGATTGAAAGCACACAGTGAAAATCAAAGATTGATTTACTTCACCGTGTTCAACATGGAGGGGAACTGACTTCTTACAGCTCATCAGTTGACACCGACACAAAAAACTCAGGAATCCAAGACATGGCAAACAGAGCATGTATCAGGGATCTTTCATGCATTTTCTTCTCACTTCAGGCTGTGCTTTTACGGTTGGCGCTCACCTGCCTGTTGGTTCAGCAAACACACACATTTGACTTTTCCTCCTTAATTAAATAACATGAACATTTAACAGTAATGAGCACCTCAATGTCAAAACTATTATAAGATCACAGTGTTGTGTATTGCAGCCTGTTGCAGAGCATGTAAAGCATCATAACCACAATTACAATTAGAATACACATAATTGGAATACTCATTAACAAAAGCTACACTGTATCTCATGCCTGTCTGTGGAGCGGTTTCAGTTCAGGCTGTGTGTGCTTTGTGAAATTCCTTTCATGTATTTATTGTACTAATTCAGAACTGTGCAATTAGACACCTTTACACTCCCAAAGAACAGTGAGAAGATTAGTTTCAGCTTTGACATCCTAATGCGCCTAAAGAGTCTCAAGTTGTTGGGATGTGAAAATTCACGATTGCAGCCCTTCTTTATGATTGAGTCTGATGAGAAAATTATACACCTGGTTTCATCACATAAGGACCTCCTCTAGCTCATCTTTGAATGTGATAAATCTAGTTTTGCCATTTAGTTATTAGTCAATGCATGGTGCAAGATAACAACTTACAAGGTTACAGACATGCAATGGCTCTGTGGAGCTGTGCTGTTAAGCTGTTAATGTAAGTATATTGTTTGCGTGGCCACCATCTTAGTTTAGTGTTTTGGTGTACTAACATCTTATATTTCTCAAAATGCAACTAAGACTGATGGAAATATCACTAGTTTTAGCTTCTATTTAGTCATCAACCAAATTATTGTATGTGAATTTTGGCCTGATTTTGACACTAGAGGAAAAGTCAACAAAGTAAATATAGTTCATCCTAAAGGAACATGAATGCAAGTGTCAAATTTCATGGCAATCACTCGAAAGCATGAATGTAAATCTGAAAGAATAATTCAACTATTCACCAAAAATCATGATTTGACTGGGAACCATAAATGTCTCTACTGGTTTTATTCAAATCTTTTAAAAAAGATCAGGGATTTCCAACCTTAGTCCATTCAGGGCTAATTTGACAAAATGAGAACCACTAATGTACATTTAGAGTTACATGTGTTCATATATTACGTCAAGACACTCACTTATTTCCAAACCGAACTACCTGAATTACATTCTTTATTGTGTAAACAGTCATCAGTCAATCATATCCAAGACCCATATGTTGCACTGAAACATCCAAAATTCACGTCCCCAGTGTGTCAAATCTATTTTCTGTGTCCTCATATTTCAAATTCAGTTAGTCAAACTCACAGAATGACCCTCTAAATTACAACTCTTATAGATAACAAGGTTTTATTTTACTTAGATGTTGTTATCATTGCATTCTTTGTCAACACATCACTGGGTTAAAAAAATTACAGGACTGCTTGGTAAAGGTTCTACATTTTCTGGCTCTATCAGGCTCCAGAAATGTTGTGAATGCTGTTTATATTTTAGCTTCATACTCTCTGTAGTGCTTATACTGAACAGTAACGGATACAGCCATGTAGGCGGCTACTGACTCATCACACTGAAATGAAAACCATTCGAACCTGGTCATGTTCTGCTCAATTGCATTTGAGAAAAGGGCAGACACTCACCATTCACAACAACATTTTTGACCTTGGTTTATGACACGTGAATAATGTTCCTGCCACCACAGTCATCGCCTCCTTTACCATCTAGCCATGGGTGGGGCTTCTCATGCTTGTGGGCCACTTTAGACACTGCTACTGCTTTTGGTTTTAGTTTGGTGAATAGAGCTTCTCTTCATTTTAGGATTTGTTTTCAGCTTGTTTGCTTTTTCCCTTCACATCCTGCTACCATTGGGAAAGTTCCATTCAACATTGCAGTAGAGTTCACTGAAGTTGCACTAAGTGTTGCATCTGTTGCCAATTGAAATACTTGCGAAAAAAATATGAAATAATATACAGCTGCTTCCCTATATCTCCTGAAAGTAGGATGTTCTCTTCCTTTTAGTAGGCTTTTTTTGTTTTGTTTTGAAGGTTGATCTGCTGCTGCTACTAGATGAAAACTCAGTTTAGACTATGGTGTACCGACCGACCGCCATCTCTAGCCCTGCTACCATCGTTGCGATGGTAGCAGGGCTAACAGAAGCTTGTTTTCACACAAACTTATCCACAAAGAAGAAGAATCAAGTTTTTTTTCTCAACTTCCCATCATCCAATACTAATTTCAGATTACTGTGGCCTCTCAACAACGCCTGCAGTGGTGAACATCTGAGAGGTTTTTCATGCTCCAACCCCAGCAGGCAGCCAGAGGCCTCCTATCTGGCCTGGCTTGGCTTACCTGCAGACACTGTGACTGTCAGACACGGTGGCAGCAGGAGAGACACAGATCGATTTCTAGCAAGTAAGCACAATGAGAGGAAGGGAGAGGCTCCTTTAGTATGAGTCTTATTAACAATTAGTGTCACAGCAGGAGAGTGTTTGTTGTTATCTGAGCCCCTGCCACACAGGCCAGTGGTAAATGTGAATGCTGCTGTAGCATGTAGACCTCCTCCACTATCAAATCTTAGGTGATAATGGGCATAACATCATTCAATGGGGGATTAGCACACATTTAGTAAAACTAATTTTCCTTCAAAATCTACAGTGGTGTATATGTTCCATTTCTAAATGAGAGATATGCAGTAAAAGTGCTATCACTGGGAGCCATTCTGAGTTTTCCTACTCAGCCCTATAGTACTTGGCTGTTCCTATTAGAAAGGTCTTTATCCCCATTACAGTGTGAGATCAAATTAGGTCACCTGCTGTGACTCCTGCCATGATCTGTTCCAGTAATAATGGGATCAAAATCATTTGCAGCAGTGTGTCTCATGAGGTTTTGACCAGCGAGCTTAACTGTGCGCACTCCTGGGTTGCCTCATTATCACAAGATCGAATTAACCTACCGAACTGGTAAATAACGAAGTGATTCATCAAAGACTTTCATGTCTAAGAATGTACTCTTGCATCTCTCCAAAAAGTGTAGCTTTATGGCCCCCTAAAATGTGTAAGGAGTGTTTAACAATGAAGTACGGTATCTTTTACCAATCCATGGTATGCATGGCAAAATTGTCGGAGTTGTTCTTGGTGTAAATCAGGAGGTTGAATAAATCAGTTTATCAGAGAATATTCAAGTAATCCCAAATACTGAATGACTAAAAAGCAAACTATGGCAATGTTCCAGAGCAGAAACCAGTCACCATTACAGCAGCAAATGAGAGTTGAAATGAACCCCACCTACTAGTTAAAGAATCTAAGTATTACTGTATCAAAGCTACACAGCACAAATGAACCAGTTACTGTAGATAGCAGCAGCCTCTCAGGCTCACTGTCTAACATGAGGGAGGACAATACTGATGATGAAAGATCTAGACAAGGGAATAGCACCGTCCAACTACTGTCCAACATGGAAACTCCTGTCAGACATCAGAGCCTCGGGGCTAAAGGGACATGTGTGTCAATGGAAGAGTAAAGCCCAGCGGGGAATTGGAAACAACACCAAATGGCCAGAGCACCAGCTTCTGAAGGCAGAGCTGTCACTGTTCAATTGCAAGGTGAAACTGATGAACACGAACCCAGTCTAGGTTAGAGAGTTTTGGAAGACATACTCAGATCATACAACAGTGCACTGTGAAAATACACCATAACAATTAAAAGCCCTGCAATTAAAACATGAGTAAAAGTAATTTTACTTCCACCATTGGAAATGCTCAGCTATGAGCAATATATTATTTTCTATTCATAAAGTAATGTTTTGAAAACTAACATGTTCAGTTGCTGAAGTTTTTTCCCCAATGGATTTCTTCATAGTCTAGATCCTAAGGTTGCTTATTTCACATGTAATTTTAAATAAATTTGACATGTTGCCGTAAATACACACTCAGTTGTCAGATGAAGTATATCTCTCTAATACTAAGGTATAGTAAGACAACAGTTCTGCATTAAATCCTTCCGTCTTTAAGGTTATGTTGTTCAGTTTTGTTCTTTAGAGACAGTTGTGTTCAGCTGTGTGGTCATTTTGGAGGATGTAGTTTGTGGTGCTGTTCAATTATATTGCTATTACTGTAATGACGGATGTTTCAATTATTTTGCTCACCCCATTTATATCAATGAGAGCAGGCCAGATAATAGAGACATCTCATACTACAATGCAATATAGTTTAAAAGCACTACAGAGTACATCCTCTAAAAAAAAAAGAAGGATTTTCATCATATCGATTGTAACTGTATTGCCCAGCCTTCGAGGATCCTTGAAACATCTTGTGTATACAAGGTCAACAACACATTAAGAGACTTCATAGCTAACTCGGTTCCATTGTGGAGAAAACCAGCTGCTCTCAAAGTCGATCACACAGGCGACTATCATTCGCTGCTACATACCAACCTAATGTGCCGTCCCGACGCCGTTCTGCACAGGCTCACTCAGATCACCATGAAGAGCGGATACAGGTTCACAAGGGGGCTACCATCACTCAAGCCATCAAGCTGAATGACAAGAGGATCTGCAGAAATGACACTGGGAAGCCATTTGGAGTGGAAACATGTGGCTGGATGGAAACAAATGGAGGGAAAATAACTCGAACTGAAGGAGGTCGAACTATCAAAAGGCCACATTACATACAGATTGGAGGCAGGACAGCTGCAGGAACCTGTGCGTTCCCAGCCAGATGAGCCAAGAAAGACAGCAACATTCAAGGCAAATCAACCGTATATACCTGGAAACAATGTGGTTATTACATGTTTAGCTACTATTGTACATGCAAAAAAGGAAGCAACCAAAATCCTCACACTGCACGGATGATCCCACCCAACGTTCATCACCCTTTACTGCAGCGGGAGACAGTTGAGGTGAGCATCAAGGACGCTGCATGACACACGAAGCATTCATGAGTACATTACTAAAATGGCTCCTGTCATAAGTAGACAGATGAGGTGGCTGCCAGAGATTTCCAGAAAAAGACACCACCTGCCATTGGCGGGGGCTTATACAGCAAATGATTTGATCTGGTATATATATTGTTAACTCAGCAGTTTTGAAAAGTTGATCTATCTCATTGACAGTAATTTAATTACATTTTTATAAGTGCAGTTAAAAAGGTGAATGACATTTTTTTCATTTAGAAACTGCCAATTTATTAGGAGTGGGAGATGAAATTCATCACTGTGATTCCTTTTAAAAAAAAAAAATAGGAGGGAAAAAGCCTTACCATTTATAAAATATATATATATATATATATATATATATATATATTATATTTTTTTTATAAACTATATATTAAAATGGAGGTAGACTCCAAATCTAAACAAAAGTGAAGCAAATGTTAAAGTGCCTTAAAGTGTAATGCCACTGTGGGCCACAAGAAGCAGACTAAAAAAAAAACGTGTAAATTTTTGTCATAAAATACAAAGTTATTAATTTTTTTCCACAAGTCATTATAATATCATTAGCCACAGTTACTCCTTCTGATCAGTGTTCTGGTGGTCCTTCTGAAAGTAATTCCATAATTGTTCAGATATTAGGCCTCTAAGAGCGGTGTGTTTGGGGATGTTCCCGGTTTTATTGACATGCCTGAGGTGCAGTCAGGTTTCCAGTATAGGTGTGTGGGCATAGTGTCTTCGGTTCTCACTCAGATCCACCCATCACTTCTCCCCAACTTGTCAAAACATAGTCAATTCTCGCTCCAAAAAAAACAACAGCCACAACACCAGATATGAGGGTTGCCACTTGAACGTTAATGAGAAATGTCCTGCAAAGACTCTTGGATCCCTGTTGAACTTCCTGTGGTGGAAACATACTGAACTCAATGGAAAATGAGTAATATATTATTTATGAAGTAAAATATGACTTCCTCTCTGTTGAGTGCTTTGGATACAAAAGTTTATATTTATTCAAATGCTGTGATGCAACACGGATGTAGAAGCTTTTTGTAGCTACAGAAAGAGTTGCTGTGGCCTTGGTCTGAAGTAGAACACGCTCCACAATGATGGACCTTGTGATTGAATATCAAGGAATTATTTTTCAAGAATAAATTTAATTTTTGTGCCACTAGTCAGATTGGATTTACAAAACTCCGATAGCAGAAATAAAACCCCTTTATTCAATGGATTTAGTGTATCTTGAGCTGAAAAACCTGAGGACAAATACTTTATTGTGGACCTCACAGTTCAGCAGTTATTGGCAGATGCACACAGCATTTCTCAACACCGCTGGCTGTTGTATGTAACTTTTGCTGCTTAACTAGTGGTGGAGAAATCTGAAACCGATCTAAAAAAAAGAAAGAAAAAAGACCGCAACACAAACAAGGAAACATCTTGACACAAACAGCGTCGTTTTAGTCAGACAATTATACATTTGGAAATACAGAATAAAAGGCAGCCAATATACTCTCAAATGAGCAACATTGCTACAATAATAACCATTTAATTTTAGGCTTAATTTGTTCCTCACAGCTATGACTTGGCCTAAGTTTCAGGTTTTTGTGTGTTTCCTTGGTAACTTACAAAATATGTTTGTGTTTAATGTGGACATTATTGTTAATGGTGCTTTATCAGTTGAATTTAGGTTACCTTGACATGCCCTAGATTACTAAACTACCTCAAACAACATATTAACCCCACTGCCTCCTACTCATCTCCAGATTGTTCGAGGTTTTAGCTTCACTGTGGGATTAGTTTATGTAATCAGTCTCTTGTGACTCATCATGAATTCCTCCCCCGTTTGCTGTGGGCTTATCTAACTCATATGGATAATCGTGAGCCTTTTTCCAACTCAGCCTGCTTTTAACTACTGGAAATAATAGATGTGTGTTGCTTATCAAAGTAGTTGTTTTCAAAGTGGAATTAGCAGAGTAATGTAAGCAAAACAGAAATATTGTCTGTGAAGCCGATCATGCAGACATCATTTAACATTTCCAAAATCTGAGATTTTTTCTGTCACAGTCATAAAAAACTGTTTTATACAGCATTTCAATTTGTATCACTGTATCGCCTTAATGCAGGTTTCTGCTAAATCACAGCCGCAATAGTCCTTCAGTCTGGATTTATACTTACACTTTTTCAATTAATAATATTGATGAGGTTAAAGGATGTACATCTTCCCCCTAATCAATGATCAAAAAGGTAGATTATAGATCATGCACACTGTGTAGCCAAACTACTTTTTACTTACCAAGTACTCAAGGGCTTTTTCATTGTTTTGTGTTCTTCCTCAAGTACACAGGAAAAAATACTAATTGTGTTGCTGCTTGTTTACAAATAGAAAATAAAATTCACCGCTTCACATCAGTGAGCTGCAAAGCAGGCAGGTGAAAGCATACAGATTAATATCTGCTGTTTATTAACATATGGTCACAGCTCAGATTGGATTCTGTTTCAGATGAAATACACACATAGTGTATGTGCTCTGAACGTCATTGCCTGCTCTAAGTCATACATGCTTCGATGAAAATGAAATGCAATTTCTTTTTGATTTGCCACAGTAAACATAATGACATTTTTATTGTAGGATAATAGAAACCTTGCATTTTCTTTATCATTTCCCTTCCAGGTGTTTGTGTTTTTTTAAGCAAAGCTTTTTAACCACAGTAAGTTGTCATTATCTTCAACGTCACATTCCTGTTTTTCAATCATTTTCTCATACTTTGCATGATTTAATGGCTGGCTTAATGAGCTGCGGCTTGAATGTGGAAAGACATCTCATTGTGTTAATGAACCATGAAAAGGGCAAGCACACATCGTTGTGTGAACGGTTTTAATAATCAGCTTGTGTCAGACACACAATCCATCTACCAAAAGTCTGCTCTGTCAATAAGCACAGATGCTGAACCTTTTATTTATACGACCTCTTCTCTGATGGCGATGGACTCTGACTCTTCTTATTGTCTCTCTCCTCTTCGTCTCTCCTCGCTGTTTGTGTGCTACCAAATAGATGTTTTCAAGCCTATATTGATGGCCCACGATTTCTCAGTCGCAAGCTTAAATGCAATCTTAAAATGGTTTAATAACTTTCCCATAATGCTTTACTGTAAGGAAAAATCTAATGAAAATTGTATTTTATTAGACCATATTACAATGGGCTTTATGCTGATGTTGACTGTTGAGGTAGTGGCAGTCATTGATTATACTCCCACCATCGCTGACTGATGCTTAGCTTTTGCATCGTTGGTACCATTTCATTTTTCATAATTCCCTATATTAGGTTGTCCTTAAAGCCACTTTAAGCATGTTTTAAACAATGATGTAAAGACAAGATCTTAACTGGAGTTTGTGGAGAGTTGACTTCCGCTCGGCTTTCTGGTTATGTTAGCTTGGCTGGGACATAAGGTGGGAGAAAATGGTTACCCTCCAACAAAAGACGAGAAATGCAACTCTTACTATTTGCAAAGTTGTCTGATTAAATGTTGTGATATTAAATGTTGTGGTTTGCAAACTTTTTTTTTTTTTTTTTCCCCATAATTTAGTTTAGAGTTGTAGAGTGTATGAACAGTGCACCTGAGGCTCGGCCTTCGGGGGAGATGAATGTCGTTACTGAGCTAAACTAGATAGTCACCATCTCTCTCCAAATGATAAGCCTGCCTGCCTCGTTAAAACTCTCTTGAACAATGTGTGTTTGGAGGTTTTGTACTTGTGAAAAGGCACCTTCAATGGAACCAAAACGTAAATGTAAAATATTATGTTTGCTGCTGAGTAATTAGTCATGTACTGTAATTACCTTTCCTAATATACACTAAAAATGAATTACAGCTTAGTTTGACGAGAAGCTATTTAGTTTTGCAGGTATTTGGTCATACATTTTTGACCCAATGGTGGCACTAGATGAAAAATCTGTGGATTACAAAGAGTTACAAATTACGTGTGTACCAAATTACATGGCAGCACAGTTGAGTATTTGTGGAGACATCAGTCAGCCTCATGGTGGTGCAGGGGTTTGTAGGATTCATCTGCTGGGGACCATAAACATCTGTCCAAAATCTCATTTCAATCTATCCGATAGTTTTTCTGAACAAAAGTTGCACATTGCTCCAATCCAGTGAACCAGAGTTAGCATGTCTCAGCGATGACTAAAATTCAATCCTACTACAATGCAGCATCATTTCATGAAGTGGTTGTAGCTGTTCTCAAGTCCACTTCACCTACAGTAATGTGAATCATCATTTACTCTGCCAAAAAAAAAAATTCAGAAATGTAATTTTTCTTACAGAATACTGTATTTCAGCATGTGTGGACATGAAAGTAGACTTTGTGTGACCCACAGCACTTGTCAGCATGGTGACATGACAGGCAGGTTTTGTCTCCTTCTCTCTTCATGTCCTCTGAAAATTTCACTCAGCCTTCATCCTCAGACCTCCAAGGTCATCCTTTAGATGTGCATCAGCAGCCCTGGCAGACCCACGCACTACTCTACCATCATCCCTCCTCTCTGTCTGCCTGCCCTGCCAGGCAGAAAAAAAACCTACTCTATGTCTGCTGCAGAAGCCCTCAGCTCACCCTCTTTCTCAATAGTATGCACACCAAACCGCATCTATACACAAGCGTCCATGGACACACACAAACACTCCCACACAGACTCCCACATACACAAGCACGTCAGGTGAACCGGTGCAAATCTGAGTCGCCCAACAGGAACAAGGTGTTTGAATCTACTCGGACTGATGTTCTGTGTTGACCTTCAGCGATAATGGATGAGAAATAATGGAAAAGGCTGATATGCAGGAAGGAAACATTGCCACAACAGCTTGATCTTTGTGATGGTCGCGAATGAAGAGGACAAGTTGGATGTTGTATCGCGGGGCTAAATCGTGGTTATGATTTATTGCAGAACAGAGGTTACATTATTATTAAAAACAGATTATTAATGGACTCCTGTCTGGTTTCAAATAGATTCATACAGATTCAATAATCTGCTTTTGATTGCTTTGTGCTTTGCGCTGCATCCATGGAGAGGAATAAGAAACATCTTTTTGTGGCTCCCAGGATGCTTTATATAATCCTCCATTGTACTCAATTTCAAACAATACTGTCCGTTGTTAGATGTCAATTATCACTTATTAGTTATCGGGTTTTTTTTGGTTTGTTTTTAATAACTAGCTGTTGCGGTTGGTTCAATTAACACTGACAACAATTTTAAATATCCCAAAGCAGTTTATAAATTGTATGTGACACATCAGTAAACAGTGTTTTCTGTAAAAACACTGGTTGTGGTCTGTATGAAATGAATGAATGTAGAGTTCATCTGAACTGCGTCTCTTCTGTTGGACACCAGATTGTTATTATCTATACGGCCGTAAAAGGTCGCTTACCTTTAAAACGTAACTCTGGGTTGTAACAAGCTGCTGGCACAAAATATCTACGTGTTCGTTTATTGGAGGAGGAATGTCCCATCAGTTCAGCTGTCTTTCCAGCACTGGAAAGTTTAGATGATTCATCAATTTGATCATTTGTTTTAATTGAAAATGTGAAAACCTGTTGTGTTTTCCTCTGTTATACATACATTACTTGCAAATGAATGCCTTTGCACAATTCATTTAAAAACAACAACAACAACAAAAATAAATAAAGTTTGAGAGCAGCAAAAAAACATGTGTAACGACACCCTTCACACAAAGAATATGTTATTTCAATAAAAATATGCAGTACTAGTTAGTGACGTGATTTAGTATACCATATGTCAAAGTATCATCACTACTACTGATGGATGATTTCTGCCTTCTCTTTCTTTTGGCCTTCAGGTTAAAAGTGCACTTTCCAGGCATGAATTAAAAATAGTTTTGATAGAAATATCAGTTAATGCTCCTGCAAATCGTTTGGCCTTACATTCATGCTGCAGATCTCCCTTTGCTGCTCCTAGGTGCACTCATAGGTTGACCTCTGGTGACTGGAAAGCTAGTGGAGTAGACTGAAGTCATTGTCATTTTCCTGGAAGCTTTGAGCGATAATGGATGCTTTGAAACGTAGGCCGTTATCCTGCTGGAAGTATCCTTTTGAAAAAGGGTAGACTGTGGCCTTGAAGGGATGCTCCTGATCAGCAGCTGAGAATGGTGTAGCATTTAAATGATGCTCAGTTGGCATTAAGTGGCCTCATGTGTGCCAAGAAACACTACTAACTGAATTATCCCGCCATCATTTGTTTGGTCCTTTGGCACAGACTGGATAGATCCAAGATGCTGTTCGCAACATATTCTCATCCCCCACCAACACTTTGCAACACAAATCAAAAGTTTTGTGTATGTCAAATGTTTTCCACTATTCCATCATCTAAGTTTGGTGAACATGTGCCCTCATGTAGCCTCATTTCTTTCGTGATAGCAGACAGCAGAGGAACCTTGTAGGGTCCTTTGGCGCTGCGACCCATATATTCTCAAGGTTCAACAAGATGTGGCACTGAATTCTATCCTGTACCCTGCTGCTGTGCTGCACTTTCATTCATTTACCTCCGGCCGTCCTGCTTGCCTGAACAAGTCTTGCCAATTTCCTTTGACCTCTCTTACTGACGAGATGTTTTAACCTCCCACATTGCCACTGACTTTATTGCTCTTTACCATTTTAGTTGCTTTAAACAGTGGACGATGTGGTGCACTAGCATCTCAGGAGGAAAGCAGCTATTACATTCAGCACCACATGTCCTTCCTATTCTTCCTTTAATCAGACAGACCTCTTCACCCTGTTTAAATGCTGTCATGTGTTGAGATGCAAGTACATCAGTGTGTGAAAAAGTGTCACTCAAAAATGTAAACCTCAGAAAAAAGACAAGTAATATCTAAATTAACAGAATCTGTTTCTCGAGCTGCAGAGACAGAACAATACTGAATATTTGACAGCGATAACCATCTGGAACAGGAAGTGTACCAGAGTCAACAGTATTGCAACCGCATGATCCTATCAGTCAGATATCAGAGAGCAGATATGTGTCAGTGATCTGTGATCCCCTGTGGGAGTCCGTTTTTTTCCTGGGTTTGCCTCCTCAAGACCCACAATTACTCATTTTCCATGTCAGAGTGATTGAATGTCACAACACTGTGTGCAGCTCTCAGAGACTGAAACTCTCACAAACTCTCGAGTCACATTCATTTAATGGGCAAGACATACAACAACACACACGCTCAGTCCAACAGCAGGAAGAGTATAACTGCAACCTTCTCTGACAAATTCAGTATATGGAAAAGTTGAATTACATGTTTATCAGATAAATATCTGTCCAAGTATTATGAGATAATATTTTAGAAAATTAGATAAAAAAACAGGGATTTATGTAAATCTGTAGCTATGAGGTTATTTGAAATGGTACGATTCAACTCTGATCTTTAATGGTTTTATCGATATTTCATTTAATATTTGTAATATTAAATTTAGATTCAGATTTGCACAATACCTGAAAAATGGAGGTTTGAGCAGAAGTTGCTAAAATATAAAAATAGATTTCTTTACTTTTTGTTGGATATTTTTCAAACTAAATTCTTCAAAGTTTGGCTCCCTTCGTGTGACAAACAACATCGATAAATAAATATTAAGCATTATATATTGCTGAACACAAATTTTATCATTTTATGTCATCAAACTAATTGATGATTTATGACGGCCATCCATGATACACTGTACGCAAGGCTCGCACTCTTATTATTATTTGCAAAGCTATAATATACAGATACATCTTGTTTATAGATGCTTTCAAATTGACCCACTACTCTGAAAACAGAATGATGGAAGTTTCAAAATGTATTGCCTTGTAGGAGCAAGAAGCAGTAAAATAAATATATATTTAAAAAAGAGGAAACACCTTATAGTATACAGTATATCTTCCTCAGCAGCTAAATGAATTCCTTGATAATAGACCACACTAACCTTCACCTCAAAGTAGGAAGGACTTAACGTATGACCCTAGTGCACGGACAATCGTGACAACTTCTTTTCCATTTCACCTCGATGACATCAAAGAGGTCATGTTTTTGAAGAAAACGTTGGCGAAAGCACTGCTGATGATCAGCAGAATGTTGTGCAGTTCAAGCAATTTTATTATCCATTCTTCTGTAACCAAAACACCCATGCAGAATAAATCAAAGTGTTCATTTCAACTTCTTAATGTAAAACCAATCCAACTATGTGCAAATGTAAATGTGGAAAAAACGTCCAGTCAACCTTAGCTGGCTCGTCTCTCTGTCTCTCTGTCTCTTTCACACCATTAGTTTTGTTTGAAGCCTCAGGAAGAAATCTTTATTTATGGAAGTTGTTATTCAATTTGACATATTTACAGCCCACACAGCGCTACTTAGTGCAGTGAAACCTCAACGGGTGCAACTGGGTGGCATGTTATTCTCGTATAATCTTCTCCCGTTGACATATAAAAAAAAAGATGGAGGTACAGCAGCTGGCAGTTCAAACAGACATATTTTGGTTTCAATTAGAGGAGCCTCCTAAATATTTTTAATTACTCTTAAATATGTCCTGAATTCACTTTGGTCTACTATTCCCCTCTTGATTACATATTTCTATTAGATGTTTTTTTTTTTAGTTTTTTTTTTACATATTTACAGTATATTCTTATAGAGCGACAGTTGTCTTTGTCGTTTTGTGTATTTTTTGTAACTCATCCTGCCCTCTCAACATTTTACTGTCAATGAGACTCACTACCTGGTTATATAAAATGAAAAATATATATTTGTAGTCATTAGATGTTGTGGACAAGATTTAATTGCCACCATGTTTTGGGGAAACATTCAGTTCACAGTACAGTCACGTGCGTGATGGGAAGCAATCAGCCTGTGAAATCAGAGAGGGTTATAAAGCAGTTGAGGTTCTGACGAATAATAATTGAAGGTTTCAGCCTTAATAGCAGAACATATTGACACTTGCACCACGCAAACAACACAAGGAGTAAACATTAGACCCTGGAGCTGAGCAGCCCAGCACAGCAGGAGCCTTACTAAAGCAAACACTTTAACTGACTTTTGTGTTTCTTCTTGGCGCATGAAAAAATATTTTCCATCTCAGGCCAAAATTCACATTTTCATTTGATTGCCCTCAATGAGTGAATGATTTCACAATAAAAGGCACACACGCCAAAACTGGAGCAGTTGGCACGCACAGATGTTTTTTTTTGGGCTTCTTCAGTATTTTCTTTATTCCTTTTCAATTAACTTTGAGGGCCAAAAACATTTTGGGAATAGTAGATTCCTGAATTACACAACGCTGAATTAGTCTACACTTGTCCACCTCTGCCAAAGCCATAAGAGGAAAAAGCACGGTAATAAAACAAATGCTCTGGGTGTTAGTGGAGACCTGTTAATAGGGTCAGCTTTTGCAAGCTGTTTAATGGCTTCAGCCTGTTGGCTGCCAAGGAATGGTGAACATTTACTCACTGGTAATTGTTCAATCAAACAGAAATGGAGAATGTTCTGACTCGAAGACATTTTTAGGTTGAGTTGTAAAAGAAATATACTATCCGAATGTCAGGGTGGTATATTAACTGTTGCAATTTGCAATTTCCTGTTTAGAGCCAAATCCGGTCTATGAATATTAGAAGTTTGTTTATTGTTGATTTCTACCTAAACATAAACATGTACTAAAATTAAATTTTGGTTATAGTAATTATAATATGTAAATGCAATCAGTTACCACACATGTGCAGTTTTTGATCATGTGACCTGTACAAGGAAGAGGTTTAGACATTTGGATAGTGATCAGCCTAAAACAACTGTACTACGTACAGTATAGGTAGGTAGGTAGGTAGGTACTTACTTTATTAATCCCCGAGGGGACATTTTTTAATACAATGAACATCAACAAGCAGAGGTTGGAAATTTTCCATTTTATCCCTATAGAAAAGCTCTGAAGGATGTACAAAATAAATGGAAATTGAAACCTGTATTTTAAGATGTATGGATAAATAAACGGGTGGGTGGTGCCCTGGTTGGCACTGTAAGAATGTTCTGGGTTCGAACCTCAGCTGTGTGGAGTTTACATGTTCTCCCTCTACCTCTGAGAGGTTTCTAAATTGCCTGTAGGTGTGAATATGAGCATGAATTGTCTGTTTCTGTCTTTCTGTGTTGACTCTACAATGGACTGGCAACCTGTCCAGGATGTACGCTGCCTTCGACCAGAGTCCCCACCCACCCTACCATGACCCTGTTCACGATAAAGCGTCTATAGATAATGAACGAATGGGTAGATAAATGGAAATTCCAGAACAGAGCTTAGCTTTTTTTTTTTCTTTTCTTTTGGACATTTAAGTTTATTGCAAAAATATTGACTGCTAGAGTACAAACTATAAATCTGCTATCAACTAAAGGATTTTGCAAACATAGTTTGATTGGCTTTTACACTTCCTCTGGGAAACGCAATGGAGCTGCATAGTTTTGTAAAACTACCTATAAAGGAATCAAGGTCATGCTTCACTGACCTCAACATTTTGCCTGAAATTGATTGTATTGCGTTCAACTTTCTTGCAAAGTGAAAGTGAACTAATGTCAGAGATAATGTTGTGGGTTCATTTTGAGCAACTGATTTCTCCACTGAGACTTGTGTTGGAAGTGTTGATTACGTTTCCAGTTGCTTTTTGAATAATAATTTAGAAAGCAGCCTTGACATTGCCCTGATTTTATATTTTGGCCTCTCAAAGCGCTACTCACTGAAGAAGTTTTATTACATTTCATATTTCTGACGGTAAATGGATGGACACATTACTTTTCGTCCTGAAATACAAGTTGTACATGAGAAAATTTAAAAAGCTATATTCAGATTCAATGTGAATGATTTAGTTTATATGAATACAAGTTGCCAACAATCCTTATGCTAGTTTTCAGAATCAAATCAGAGATCGTATTTGCGAACAGCAAAAAAGAATGATTTTAGTGTTCAGACATGTGCCGGAGGGCTCATCAGTGAATGTGAAGACAAGATGTTTGACTTCAGTGGAGTGAATATGAATGAGTTTAGCTCTAGATTAAAGTAGTTTTCAAAAATTGGACTAAATCAGTTTTTTTGCTCTTTTCAATTTATCTGAGATTTATTAGAGATATTCCCAGTAGATGAAAAATGGTGTTGGGTTAAAAGGTCACTGCTTCTGTGCACTTCACTATGTAACCAAAGGAGTTTGTATTAAAACATTTTTTGGATGATTTAATAAAAATGTAAAGTCACTTCAAATCATATTGAATATATTTTAGCACTGAAGTTTCATTACAGTATGCTGAATAAAATGTTTTTGCTGAATCTAAATCCTCAAAGAAAGACCCATATAAACACAGTCCTTCTAAAATTTTTAAATTTGTTGGATATTTGAAGTTACTTTGATGCAATCCCCATTATTGGAAATATGCTGTAAATGTGTAAGAAACAGAGGATTTTTTTTTTTGTGATTTAAAAAAAAAAATTATCATTAAGAACACAAATTAGATTTTTTTTTATTTTTTATTAATCCTCATTCTACAACTCGAACTTTATTCTTCCATTGTGAATGAATTTAATTAATTAGTAATATAGGTTCACATATATTATTTTGATAGGCACCAGTGTCTCCAACACTTACTGGTAAAACGTTACTCCATATGCTGTAAACATCTTGTTTGGTAACAGTCTTCTTAGTGGGGATGAGGCAGTGATGGTACATCAGAGTGCTTCCTGTCTCACAGTAACATGAAAACTCATCACATTATGCATCTAATCCAATTATTACATCTCAGTTGAGAGTAAACAATCAAGAGTTGGGTTACCCAAAGAATGAAATCACTAAAATGGCAATTACCCTTTATCATCATTTTAATGGGCCTCTTCAGGCACAGTCATTTTCTCTGAATGCCAGCTTCCATGCTGTTACACTTGTCTGTGCACACTGGTCAAAGATGTGCAGGATAAATAAATATGTTGTATATCGAAAAATAAGATAAAACGATTAAAGTAAAGTAAATGTTACTTTGCAAGTTTGAGAATGCGGTATATGTATAGTTTGTGGATTTGATAACAATATTAGCCCGAGGTATTTTTGCAGAACTGTTACAGAACACAGATGCTCTTGATCAAGTTGGTTCTGAATTTCAAAAGAAGCTTTACAGATGGCATGTAGCAATGATTTTTACCAGATGCAATTATTTTTTTCATGAGGATTATTGGCAAAACATGATGTGCAAGGCCTTTACTGCATGCAGTGTCAGAAAGTCAGACCTACCTCAGGGTTTGAGTGGGCTACATCTAGTTTCACATGTTTCAATGCCATGCTGGCACACTGTACTAGACTTTATGTGTGCAGAATCATAAAAATTAAATGTGTTGACATTATCAGCAGGGACCGAGCTGGATTCAGCTGGATTGGAAGGAATGAGATTGAGATGTCACTCCATTCACCAACAAGATAATCCCTGCTGACCTTCTGTCGCTTTGGTCCCAAAATATGTTTGAGTCAGCTCAGACTTTATCGACAGTGGAGACAACAATTGTGCTGAAATAGGAAGAAATTATGTGATGGTTTCTGTTTCTGTATTAATAAAAGTGAAGGTTTTGACTAATCTTTTTGAGGATGACAACATCTATTATTTATTTTAGATAGTCAGCAATGGGACAAAATGGTAAAATCCATCAGAAATAGTAGGATTACCAACAAATCTAGTGGTTGCGGAGTGGCTGTGTCCTTTTCCCTTTGAAGCAGCGTATTCCTGTTCGGGCAGAATCTGAGAGGATGGACATCCATTATCTCGGGTGCCTTGGCGGTAGAGGGAGGATTATCTGACTCCTGCAGGTTTAGTTGGCGTCAAACAGTTTGCAGACATCAAGATCCATCTCCCGACTGTCGATCAGAGTCTGGCGTGTGTCTCCATTAGCACCTTGTGGCAGATGTTTTCCATCCACCATCCATCGCTTAGTGTCACACATCCTTAATTGGGCATGGTAATTATCCAATCACACAATATTAAGTGTCCTATTTGTGGAAATGTGGTTGCTGAAAATGAATAGTTATTGATTAGCAACACTGACATTCAACTTACTCCTTTTCGCACATTAGCCCAGCATTGATTGCTGGCAGCACTTCCTGTGTGCAATACTGAGAATCGACCAGATTCCTAATGTGCGGTCCAGGCTTGACCGTTAGAACCATCCATTATCACGCTCGCCATCCACAGGCTTGTCACTGAGGCCTGGTGGGAAATTGGCAAGCAGACACGATTGTGACTGTGAGGCAGAAGCAGATTTAGGTTCTCTCATTTCTGTCAGCAAGCTGTTGCATAATTAATCGACTAAAGTCTATACCGCATAGGTTTGTTGCAGCTTAGAATATATGAGTGTAGTTTTATGTGTCTGAGTGTTAGCCACAATATGTGCATTTTATGAGATGCATTCGGCTTGTGGATTACAACGTGCATTTAAAGTAGGTTTTCTTGTTAGTGTTGTTGTTGCATGTCTTGTGTAGTGTTTCTCACTTATAGGTTTTTGTTTCTGAAGTTGTGAAATGAGTTACATAAAACTTATCTCTAATTTAAATAGAGCATTCATACGTCTCATGCTGGGAATTAAAAGGATTTGTAGCTTGCCATGGCTTGATTAACATGTTGAGGGGCCCAAGGGCAAAAGTGAGTTTTTGGTCCCCAGTTTAACCATCACCCACCTTATACATTACAGCTTCTTATATACCCAGGCAACTGTAGGCAGGAATAGCAGTAATCGGACCTAGTTTTTGTTCTAATAAATTCGTTTTTGGAAAGCTAATTAAAGTTCTGATCCTTTTTAGATCCAGATTTCAACTTGGTGACACCTGTGGTCACTGGTGGTAACCGCAAGTGCTGTTCAATACCTAGAATGTGGGTGAAACAAACACTCCTTGGCCAGACACTATTAAAGAAATACACCCGGAAAGCTAACAGTTTGTCTGTATACGTTTAAACCCGATTGTCAGTCAATTAGCATTCTTTGTCCATCATACCATCAGCAACAGCAGGTATGCAGCCAGTAGCCCTGCAATATTGAAAACTAATCTACGGTCAAAAAGGCTAATCTCTGTGACTAAAAGAAACATAAACAGGCTGTATTACCTGTTTCTGATTCACAATAAAATCCAACCTGTGTTTCGCCAACTTGAGCAGCAGCACTAATGTTCATCAGTTGAAAATACCACTGTAATATGGCTCAATATGCAAACAGTGGAACTGATAAATATATGTGTGTGTGTGTGTGTGTGTGTGTGTGTGTGTGTGTGTGTGTGTGTGTGTGTGTGTGTGTGTGTGAGAGCGGCAATTTGAGTCAGGCCTGATAATGGTGGACTCCACCACTAAAACTGAAAACAACTGAAGAAAAGTAATTACAGAATGTAAATACAGCTGTAAACATACAAACTGTAAACCAGTTTTGCTGAGCTAGCCTTTATTAAAATACTGAGCATTACAACTGTAAATTCAGCTTAATTTGACAAGTAGTGATTCTGGGGCTTTTGGGAAGGCTGGGGTTCTGGAACCTTGGGGCAGTTGTCCACTTTGTCTGCTTGGTAATTCAACCCTCACAGTGGTTAATGCTCATTAATTACAACAACTTTGGACTACTTTAATTAACATAAGTGTGAGTAAAACACATTGATTTTCTATTTCCCCAAGGCATTTTCCCCTTCATCTTCTCCTTTTATGACTGGGGACAGTATTTTTTTCCTTTCAAGACACATTTGTTGATACACTGTTTGTTGTACTTTTATTGTACTGGGTACTGTCCTGTTACATTGTACTACATAGTTTTCCCAGATATGTTACAATCAGAGTCCTTGTATAGCTGGTTGCTTACCTTTCTATCACGTCCAGTCGCCCTCTGTCAAAATACAAACCCAGTCAGCTGTGTGCAGCCTAATTTCATTGCTCATACCGCTTGTCCGCACAAGCAATCTCTTTATGTTCTGCATTTATGGGTAACCTGGGCTAGCTAGAGGTCCGAAGTTTTGGGGAGATCTATCATCGTAACACAGGTAGGCAGTTTAATAACGCCACTGTGGACTCCTGAGAAAAGTCAGGCATTTATTTAATGTAACATGGGCAATGTAGGGGGGCTGACAGATGGCCCAGGCAGGAAAAATTATGTCCTGTTTCCTCTGGCTGCTGAATTCATGGGACAGCAGCCCGGGAAGGAATGTGCTGCTTAAATCTGAATGAGGATTAAAATGTAAATGAGCTTTTCATTTCTTTGTTTCCATTTTTGGAAATATGATAAACACTATAGGATTATAAACTGTCTAAATCCCGCTGCTCACAGCCCCTCTTAATGAAGCCTTCATTAATCCAGGTAGAATATGTAAAGCAGGGTACGCAGTAGCTGAACTCAACTTGATGTTAACAATCTTAATGTTCTCTCTCTCCCAGAATTTCTACTGTATACCACAAAAAAGCTTTTCCAAATTGACGGGGTGAAAGCGGTGTATATACTGCTTGAATTAAATTTACCGCCAGCTTTTTTTTTTCTGATCTGTATTGTTATACCACGCACAACTCAGAGGGAGGTTATGTGAACAAAACACAGCAGTGGTGACTGAGGTTGACATGCTGCGGTTCAAACAGGGTGATTCATGGTTTTGGTAAAAACATGAAAGTCAACAAATCTCATGTTCTCTCCCTCAACTTAGCTGTGTTTTGATTTATCATTTTATTTGATAAATATTTATAAAATAGTTAATTGTGCCTTAGTTGCTAGTAACAGATATCATAGGGAAACCAAGTCACATATGTTGACATTCTTTTTAGATACATTGAGTGTTGGTGTTTCCTCATTATTTTGATTTTAAAAAGTAATGTAAATTAATATAAGCATGTATTTAAAAACAAACAAACAAACAAACAAAAACTGGGGTTTCTTTTTAAATTGATAGATTTCTTTCCATAGTAACTCAATTGTTTTGTTGCAGTGAGTAACAAAGAAACCTTTTTTTGACCTCAACTTTAACCTCATTGTCCCAGAGGAAAGAATGGTCATGCAGGCAGGGAGATCAAAGAAAACAAAGACTCTAATTCAAAGAATGAATCAAATATCTACGTAAAAAATATGTGCTGTAAAGCATATCCTATAATACACTACTCAGGCTCACATAAAACAATGTACATCAGTGACAGCATCACACAAAACCTGGTGTGCAACCAGCCATCATTATCTTAAAACAATATCACCATCATCACACCGAAATATTACATAGAGGACTGATTATCATCTGATTTTTCCAGGGAATATGCCATAAAATCATTTTTAAATCATTGTCTTAATTCCCCAATATAAGCCAAATGCTTTCATATGGAGAAATACACAATTAGACTTTAATAGCACAGAAAATAAAATCTTAAAAACTTTTTTTTTTTGTCATTCTTGAAATGATCAACATTTTCTAACCCGACAAAACACCAGCAGTGGTTTGGATGTTCCTCATTTATAAAACGATAAAGCATTTAGTTGTGGCATAGCTTGCAGTCCTGTTTAACATTAACTTTCAAACCTCTGCACAACCTCTGTGCTATATTTTGACTCTTTCATTGCATTGTGTAAAAGATGCTTTGCTAGCACTTGCAGGAAAGAAATGTTCCTGAAATATTCATGAAAAACAGACAGTGGTCAGAGAGCTCAAACAGTGTCCTCCGTCCAAAACAACAACAGTAGTGGAGCTACTGTGAATGTCAAACAGTTTAATCTTACCATCCTGCAACACCAAGACTTTGTAACATCTTATTTTAGTCCAGACAACACTACATTCATCTTCATAGAGCAGATTCATTAATAAAACAGGAGGGTTTAAAAAAGAAAAGGTGTCCCTTGAAACTTGGTGCTTCCCAAAACAGCAAAGGTGTTTATGCTGTGCTTTGCTTATAAATATTTTAAATGAAATTACAAAGGTCTTTGAGCACAAATCATCTAGATATACAAAGATTGAACAAAAATGTTTAAGCAGTCTGAGCTCCTTTGACATTTCATTTAATCTGATATCAGATTTCAGATATGTTTGGAGAATTTATATATTCTTAAAGTTAACATAGTCCACATAGCATTTGTCAAGATTTACAGTGTTGCTCCAGAATTTTTGCTTCCTCTGTGTGCTGGCTGTTTACTCCACTTCACATTGATGCTCCTCATTGCGTGGAAAGTTTGCTGTGGCAAGAAGCCCGCTTGTAAATCATGCATATTGGATGAGACATGCAGCAGATGAGCCTGGGCCCTGCAGTCAGGCCTGGCATTAATTAAATATCAATTGGCCCTGCTTCCGTACCTCATTTCATGCCACATTCACACCTTGTCTGGGCTTGTTGAGGGAAAGTTCAAATGAAAGTTGTGGGCTCGCAGCTTCATACAATTCTCAGGACTGCTTGACTCAAAGTGTTGTGGTCCTATGAATTCTGACTTAATTTCTACAGGGAGTACATAAGAAAAGCTTCAGTTTGGAAAGAAATGTATGCACTGCAATGTTTGAGGGAAAAAAAAAAAACACAACAAGAAATAATTACAGGTAATTTAAAGTTTGGAGCTGTATTCTGTTGATAAAAAAAAATGCATGAGATTCAAAACAAAACGACACATGATATGGTAAGATCGCTTCATTTTTAGAGAAAGGAATATTTAAAGGAAACCTGCGTTAATGTGTGTCCGAGGTATTGCAGTACATTTTCTGTTAATTATCACCTTTGAAAATCTTTGAAAACTTCCCAATTGTCTTCATAGAAACATTGACACCTGGATTATGAATTGTTACATGTTCACATTTAATTTCATTATCCTCATAATCACACATGATCTAAGTGGTTTTTCCTGTGCACTCCTATTTATAGCATCAGACCACGATACTCTCTGTTGAAAATGTTTCTGTGATACCTACAGAATTAGATTGTCTACAGTGTAGTGACATGACTAAAAACAATGGCTGAATTGACATCAATATCAAATTTAAGACAACATTTTGGAAGGGGTCAGCTGTAAAATGAGTCTATCAGTACCCTGAAACATGTAGGATCTTACTCTAATGAAAGTTGTGGCGTTTTGATCATCAACTTCAAACGCAACACTAAGCCTATTTATTGCTTTTTCACATAAGGAAACTTTTAAGTAAGTTTGTTTTAAATCAGTTTTCTAATAATTTTGTCACTGTTTCAGTGTTGCTTTTAACAATATTACTTCAAGGAACCCCCTTTGAATAAAAAATAGCCTGCAGAATAAGTTACTGTGTGAATATAATGTCCTTTGCTTTCAACCCCTATACTGAAATAACTGTAGAAATTTTAGACCACTGCATAGAGAATGTACTAGTGAATAAATACTTTCCTGGTTTGACTGATAATAAACCTGTAATTACCATACAGGCAACGCAAGATAAATCCACCAAAAGGCCCACATAAGAAGTCATATCTGCTTATACCATCTGCTCCCTGTTAAAGATTTTCAAAACTCAGATTTCTTAAATAACTTCCATAAATACAGGGTATTTTGAAAGAGACCTTTATGTGAGCTCATCTGTGAAATTTTGTGAAACGGAAAGTTCATGCTGATGACATTTATAAGGATGTATTGACTTCAGCAGAATCAGATTGCACCACAGCTTTAATTTCTAGCCGATTTATTTATTTATTTTTTTATAGGATTGAGGAACTAAAAAGCCTTTTCAACAATGTTATAATGGAGCAGTGTGGTGGGGTTACAGACTATAACCAACTGAACAGCTCTACCCTCCCCCGCCCCTAAAACACCCCGAAAACACGAAAGGCTTTCTCTTGAGTCACTGTTTGGTTTGTCCATTCTGGGCTACTGTAGAAACATGGCGGTGCAACATGGCACACTCTGTGGAAGAGGACCTACTCTCTATGTAGACATGATGGGCTCAGTCTAAAGAGTGAAATAAAAAGTAAAAATCAGTCAATAAATCATTAAACTTAATTTGTATGTAGAAAAATATATGCGTAATGGAAGTTTACAATAATGCAAATATAAAATGGATCTTGTAAATTGGTCGTCCATCATTTGGTTTTCCACACAAGTTGTCATACTGGAACATTGTTTTCTGTATTTGTCCAGGCTTAATCCACTTATTAATAATGGTCACTGTGAGTGTCATGATAAAGTGACTCCTTAATGTTGATGTCCTGTCCCAGCTTTGGATTTGAGCGTATTCAGTGCTCTCTTCTCTGACACTTCATGGAAAGTCAGCACCACTGTTCACCTTGGCGTCCCTTTGATGATGTCTAAGGGATTCCCCTAATCCTCTGAGGGTAGGGTGGAGGGCACTTTCTCCCTGCTGAGGGGATGAAGCCACTTAATGGATCACAAAGTTAATCAACCGCAGGGAGAACCTGACTGAACTTCAGGAATAGGTTGAACCATTAAACTGGAGTCCCCTGGGACGCACGCACGCACGCACGCACACACACACACACACACACACACACACACACACACACACACACACACGTGCAGGCATGCAACACTTTTCTTGAAATGTATTAGTTACAACCTCAATAGAAAAAAAAAAAGTATAACAAAAAAAAAAAATCTATAAAACATTTTGAATATTTATATCAGTTTGGAAACAGTTCATATTAAAAACACAGGATAACTCTATAATTTAACCACACAACACTGTAAAATGACCATAGAGTTGAAGAAGCACATCTTTAGAACAGTTCAAACTAAAACATTTTAACTTTATGAGGGGAGGATTTATTGCAGGGTTTCTGTAATAGATAATACTTGTTGTTGCTAGGTTTAAGTAGCATCTGAACATAAATGGTGGCTTTACAGATGAGGGCCCAGTTACTATAATAATGACAACAATAATGTGTATCAATCAAAACGACTGCTGCAACATGGTTAGAAAAATAGAAATTAGGATGAAACAAGTAGAAAAGAATAAGACAGAAAAACAACGTTTACAGAACAGTAATTAAATATCAGTAGTAATGTTTGACTTCATAGTGTTAAACAAAATACCTGTAGAAGTTCTACTATCCATGAAACAGTGGATGGGTTACACTGCAGCTTCAGAGTTATATGAGGTGGAAGACGGTGCAGGGTGCTTCACCCACGTTAGTGAACAAATGCCTGCAGGCTTAGGATGTTGCCAATGTAGTCATAGACAAATGCAAAGACAAGGAATGGAAACATTCAAGTGAATGCTTATTTGTATTCAAAGCTGTAGGATTTGCATATAATTGCCATAATAGTAGCTTAAAAGATGCGCACATCTGTTCTATCAAGCATGAAATTTGTCACTCCATAAAAGGAGACACATGGGACCAACGGGCTCGCTTCTTCTGTATTCATTTGTTTACTTACTTTTGCTTGTTTTCTCCTTAGCACTTGGGTTACATGTGGCTTCATTAGGAGACTGTTCACAGAGGAAAGATTACAGCATCTTTTGTTTCTTTAGATACCAAAAGAATCTCTCGTCTGTCGGGAGCAAAAGCAAAATGAGTGTGATGTTGTCTGTGCTGCAAAATCTTATAAACAGCCTCATTTGCAATTGTCAACTCTGCTGTGTGAGATATACCTGAACGGTTTGGGGAAGTTTATCAAATGTGTCTTTGCCGAATCAACCAGTTAGTCCTCAGCTTTGCCATCTCTTCTCTTGTAAACTGTAAAATACTGTTGAATATAACTTTTAATCAGCTATAAATCTCACCTTTGTGTTTCTTGTCAAAGTTTCTTTTTGAATGTGAAATGGGATCGTTGTTGCTTGTTGTGGTTGTGACAGCCAGTATAACTGTGGTTCTCACAAACCATCAAGTACCCGTGAGTGTTTTCTGTTCTCTGGCTTCAAGGGGCAGTAATGAGCCTGATACAGATCGGTGCATCACAATCAAGCTGCAAACCGATGTGACGTCACCCGATGGTATGTTAGCTGTTTTAAAGCTTCGAGTCAAGGATTTTGGCTGTCAGCATCTGGTTTTTTGGAAGCAAAAGTAACCATATTTGAAGGAGGTTGGGATGAGACCTCACATGTATGCCCTCGTGTACTGGACACCAGACTGCACCCCAGGTCTGTCAATCAAACCAGACACCATACCGCTTATCGAGGTCTAATATTGATTTAATTGTGGAATTATTCCTGGAAAGAGTGAATTTATCAAATGTCATCATAATGACTTGTGGAAAAAAGTCGCTGACTTGTTGATGCCTTTTGAACGGGAGTCTATGGAGGTGGGTTTTTTTTGGAACCATTTGTTCACAACTTACTCCTTTTAAATAGTCTTTTAATTTTTTTTCTTTTTTAGCTTTAAAATGCTATCATTATTCTAGTGCATTGTCTAAATATATGCTTCTGAGTAACGTCCAAGCCAAATGTAGACCATTTTTGAATTTCTTTGGCCCTCAGTTGTGATTATGACTTTTATCAGACTACTGCCTCTTTTCTTTTTAATAGAAATTGCACAATATATGACTTTTTGTCTCTACATCTTTTTTCTATTTGTTTTCTTTTTCACAAATGTATTTATCTCTTGTTTTTCCACGAGTACTCATATCAGAGGACAAAATGAGGCAACATAGTTTTAGGGAAGAGATTTCTTTCAGAGCAGTACAAACCAGAATATAAATCAACTGACTGCATTTTAGAAACAATAAATTACAAGGGCTTCAGTTTACAAACACAAAGTTCAAAATTGTCAGCATCAGTGTTTCCTCTCATATTGATTTACCAATCACCAATGACTCCCTAAAATTACATTTGTGAAGGAAGGCTCAAACAACGCTCTAGCTGCTTGGCAAGTTCTTTGCTCCTGAGCAGTCTCTCCAAGATCTCCATCTTCAGCGAGGCGAGCAGCTATCAGTGAACTAATCACCCATAAGCAATTCCACAGCTGGTCTGATGAATTTCGGCCAAGGCTTTTGGTGTGTGATCCCAGGGAATAATGCTCAGAGCTGCCTATGTTTGTCTAAAGGTTAATGGAAGGTTAATAAGAGAGGGAACAGTGCAAATTCAGAAACCTTATTATGCAAATTGTGTTTCCAGAAAAGAGCAATATCTGCTTGTGATGAATTCGTGCTAATTAGCAGATTGTCTCCACATTGGTTAAAACGGAGCCATGTTTGAGGTATAATTTGTAGAAAAATATTGTTTATGAAGCTTACATGAGCTGATTACTCACTGTGAAATAAGTCTTGTTCAAGATGTTTCATTAACACCTGTTGAACTGATAGTGAGCTGCTTCACTTAGCAATCTCTCTGTTTAATCAACTCTTTTCTGCCTGCACACACAGGCAGATGTAGTTATCATGCTGAGCCCAGCATCAAACTTGTACATAATGCTTTGAGACTGAAACAACAGACAGGAACCTTCACAGTGAACCGTCCCCACAAACAGAGCCAGTTGGTGAAATGATACATTATTCATACATCTTCATCAAATGAATGCAATGTGTTGCAAAAGATATTATTAGTCATCCATGGAATCCAAAAACGAGACTGCTTTTATGTTTTCAAGCACCCAATGAAAACGTGGTCTCAAATCTTGAATATTTCTCTTTAGCATGTCTTTATTTGTTCAATCAGTGAATCGCTACAATCATAATCAAAGTTAAAATCATAATCATACTGTTTGATCATATTCGAATAGGCAGAGAGAGGATAAAAGTCCTACACTGCAGGTTTAATGTTCCCATTCAAAGTTTGATACATTTCTCACCACAGAGAACGAATATAGCTAGATGACTTTGTGCTGTTTCTATGGCAGCAGAGGAGGTTAGTTTGCTGTTGCATAAAGTTGACTTCAGTGAGGGTTAATGTTGAGAATGTGAGCTGACGCTTATTAAGAAAAAAAAAAAGGGGAAGATGGTGAAAGGCAGGTTTTCCGAGACCTTTACAGTGGACGTCAATTTGATCAGGCCCGCATGTTTTGTTTTCCTCGGTGGAAAAAAGGAACTGCGCATGAAAAATTTACCACTTCCCCTCCTTTTGTTAACACTCTCTGACTTCATCTGATACAATATTAACAGGGTTGTTTTCAACTTGCTTATCATTTCCCCAGAATGAACACAAGAAATTAAGTTTTCCCCATTAAATTGTTCTAATTAGATTTAGGCAATGATAGAAGATTATGTTGCCAAGGACTGCAGTTTTTCAGTTTTTCAGGTTGTGACTGTTTTTAATACTGATTAATCGATTAGTCACAGTTGTTATAATTATACAAAGCCCAAAGTGCTGCATTTAATTAGCTGCTTTATTACAAAGATGTTCAGTTTACTTTCATATGAGAGAGAAAAGAAGAAAATCATTACACCTGAGAAGCTGGAACCAGTGAATGTTTGGTATTTTTGCGATTATTCAATAATCAAAATAGTTGCATATATTTCTGTTAATCAACTAATTGAGAAGTCAACTAATTGTTGAAGCTCTACATTCTTCATAGTCTTGTCTGATTTATATGTGGCAAACGCACAGTTAGAAAAACACAAGCTAATAACCAGCTTCATGCACAGTAATGAGCTTTGTTTCGTATGTATTCATGTGAATGACATCATTACAGGTATTGTATGTCACCCTAAATGTGACTCCTTTATAATAGTTACAACACAAGTGTCCAGTGATTTTATGCGTTATTCCCCTTCTAATGATATAGTTTGCTTTGTGACACATCACATTTGTGGGAACACGCCTGTCCAAACAGCAGTCTGCTAAGAAAAGGGGAGGACACACACAGCGGATGCAGAGCTTTGAGTTTTCCGAGCTGATTTGTATTCTGCCTGTGTGTGCAACCCGAGAGTGACTGACTGGTGGTCAGAGCCCAGTATTGACTGCTCTGAGGATGTAATAGAGGCTGGGGTGATGGGATCCTGGACATGAACACTCTCTCTGTGGCATGTGCAGCAGAGCCATACAGGATATAACCAAGGCACTTAATCATTCTGCTGGCTCCATGCAGAGATGCACTGGGCTCTGTGTTTTAGAATAATGCTTCTGCCTTAAATTAGATCCCATTGATCCTGCTTTTCCCTGTAATTGTGCAAACAGGATGGATGCTGGTTTTATTGGGAGGTCAGACCAGACATTTGAAATACTTTATCTGTAAGTACAGGTGGTAAATTCAATTAGACAAAAGGCAGGTTGATCTGATTCAAGGTGATTAGACTGTAAGGGATTGTCAGACAATGTTTAAATTGGGAGGACAAACTTGTGTCTCTGTTTTAGTTATTCAAAACCTTACATCACCGACTTCCAGTGGTCATTGTAGTTTGCTCCTTGATAATGTAATTACTCCAATACTACAGTGTTTTGTGTGTTAAATACAGTGTTGTAACTGTGCGATGGCAGCCACAGAAGGCAGGAATAGATATGTTTATATCATCACTCTTCAAACAGCCATGTCATGTGTGGTCAGTAAACACAGCATGTTTGTGTTTACCAACCTGGCCAGCCTCTGATTGCATTTCAGTGAGGGGACGAGGAGTGCAATAAATTTACCATCACAGAGTCCAACTTTCCATCCAGACAGAGACAGTTAGACATTTCTCATTACTTGTTGTTCATTTCCTGATGTGACATTACTGTAAACATAGTATGTCTCTGTTTTAAAAGACAACATTGATGATATATTGTCTATTATTAACAAATCCCATGTGAAAAGATGAAAAATGACAACGAATTCATCCGAGTAGCAAGTATTTCCTGTGTATCCAAATCCTGATGTAGCTTATTTGTCAGTGCTGTTATAGCAGGTTATGTTCCCTCATTACCACAAACACACAGTGTACTTTATTTTAAGTTCCTTACATATACAGTACTCTCCACTGCTGCCATAACTACCCTCTAGTGCACCCTATGTTTTTATTCGGCTATTAAAAATAGTCCTCAACGAATACAATATTTTTTCCTGCTTGAAAAAATGACTAGAAAATACCCTGCTGCACTGTTTACAGGGAATTACCGAGCTTTTTTAAACAAGGTATTTTAAGAGATTTACATCTTGGTAGGAGCTTGGACTGGGGCTGAGTTCTACAGTACTGAGATGGGACTTGTTCTTAATAACAAGCAGGACTAAGACCATACTATCAGCTTTGTGAGGCTGAGCTCTAATGCAGAGATAAATTCATTAAATGCTGTACAGACAATATAAATGAATGAAATTTGGCAAAATGGTATGATTTTTCATGGATAAAGACTTAATTTATTCAGTTTTTTGTGGGTGTTTGGATCTAATTGAAAGGGGATGCTGACTTCAGTACAGATTCAATTGTTGTGTTTGAAAATGGGAGCACTCAGCCTTCTCTCCAAGAGGTCTCAGGTGGTTTCTCTTCATTTAGCTTCTTTCCTCAGTTGATCTCTTTCTTGTGTAAACAAAATAAGTCTGGGTGAAAACAACTGGAAATATGCACATGACTTATTATGTACACTTATCCTGCTTGTCTTATTTTGAATGCTGTATATAGATTGGGCTATGCACTAATCAGTGAATATGAATCACTTTCTTTTGCTTTCCTACTCGCTTGCGTATACATATCTGCTGTGGAGTAACACCCTGTGATTGCCTCCAGTGCATATATTTTTCCTCCACTCCCATTTCCCGGCATGCCTACTATGCTTCATAACTTTTAAGAATAAAACAACATAATTAAATAAGTGTTGGTGATTGAAAGAATTTATATTTATTTTTGATTGAACATGGAATCAAGATAAATTCAGATAGCCTACACAGAAAAGAGGTTTTGACTCAAAACCAGAAGTGTACAAGGTGGAAAGGAGAAATCTATACCTGTCACATTTTAAGCAAAATGCTAAAAGCAAATCTGATGCTGTGGCTTTTAATCAAAGACTATTGTTATTACCTCCAATTACACTTAGGAAGAGATAGGCTGTATTCGCGATAATATAACAGCAATGAGTACTCAACATAGTAAATTGCAATAGTAAAAATGTACCAACTAGTCGGCTGGTAAATTGTGTGTGTACATTGAAATGAGATCCTGCCGATGCCACTAAGTAATGGTACTCTCACAAAATATTTTAACAGTGAAATTCTTGATGAATACTCAACAGTAATGTGGATATAATGATAAAATGGTTGGAGGTAAATAATAGAAGAGCAAGAACAGTTGGTATGATACAAAAATGACATCACTTTACTGCAATTCTGCCGTTAAAACCAGTAAAGACTACAATTAAGCCATATCAGGATATCATGATATCCAGGATCTAAGTATATACTGTATCTGTATATTACTCAGCACTACTTTCAGATCTTCTCATTACGACTGATGATAAAGTTCTTGGTCATTGAATATTTGCAACCACACAGACAGCTGACATAAGACATGGACATGTTCATTGGAGGCCAGCTTTCATCCATATCATGCTGTCTGGTATGATAGACAGGATAGGGGACAGAAGCATCTTTTTTGACAGAGACATTGCTCTCTCTGTCAAATGATAGATACAGGCTCCCAGAAATAGGCTTTTTTTTTTTTTAGCAGGCTTTACCGACAAGATTAATGATACCAGAGAGGACGACAACAGAGTGGAGTTTGCGTGAGGTAAACTTCTAAAATGCAGTGTTTGTCAGACTCTCCACATAAAGCAAAGCTTTAAATATGAGGAAAATGCAACAAATGCCAACAACAGAATACGTCACACATGACGTCCTTGTCGACTGGTTTGTGAGTCATGGCATGACAATTCAAAAGCAAACATGATAGCTTGAAATAAGGTGCGTCGTCTGAAACATAACTCATTTCAAAGACTAATGATCCATGTCTGACAACTTATGTGTCTAATGCGCTTCTTGTGTCAGACTCTTTCCCCTGCGTTGCTATCTTTACACAGCAGGTTTATTTTCACAAGACAGTCTTGTGTTTTTAAAGAGCAGGATTCATTTGTGAATGTACACTGTATGAATGTCTGAATTTAGCAACAGTTCGCTTAATTTTGAATGCTCTTCTAAATGAGTTTCTGACTTTGTTTTAACACATTTAGCGATTTTCATACTGTGTAAATCATCAGAATTCATGATACAATTTTTCTTAATTACATATTTCTCTGTTTTATTTTCTACTGATAGATAATGTTGATGCTGACTGAGAAGTGGGCTACTATTTTAATCAGTCAGCTGTTATCACTAGACTGTGTGACAAAGTGAACAAAAATACAAGTTGACGACAGCTTTTCTACTGTGAGATCTGCTATGAACATTTACATTGGATGTCAACAGGTAGTTAGTCGCACAAAGAATTGTCATATTCAAGTTTAGCCACAAAGCGTCGAAATAAGCTGCAAATATGTTGGCAGTATGATGTAAACCACAAAACATCTCAGGAAGACATCTCTGAACTATTTGAGAAATATGGCAGCTGAAGAACTGATGCTCTGCACTTGAAATGTTTCCAGAGGACACACGATATCACCCTCCCTATGGATATGTCTTAAATAAGCATTGTGAGAAATTTATCTATTAGTGTCCCCATCTGGCAATTGTACTTGTTTATTGCAAATACAAAGGACTGTTTGAATGTATATTATGAGGGGAAATTATCCACTTTTTATGTGGATGTTCACTGTGTTGATGGTAAATGCTGTCAATTGAAGCAATAAAGTCCTCAGTGTGGGCTATATTAACCAAGAAAGCTGAGTTTCTCTCAGTTTTCCTGCTCGTTGAGCCTGCTGGCAGTGCCTACATGTATCAGGATGCATTGTGCACGACCTTCAGATGTCTAATCCCCAAATCCTTCAGTGCTCTTTGCCAAGTCTCTCCCCTTGTAGCACCCACTCAATGAAAACAACTACAAAAAGGATCAGCAGCCAAACAATATTGTTTTCAGAAAGCATGAGACAAGAATGAAGGTGGTTATTAATCAAGGAGCTACTAGTACTGATCATACACTGTAAAACTGCTTGTCCAATGTCACTTTGAAGGCTAGAACATAGTTTTAGGTGACAGAAATACTTAGCCAGCGGTCATGTGCCCTCTCAGCCCTGCTGGTGTTAGTTGTCCCTTAAGTTTATTATCAGTGTCCTGAAGAAGGTCTCCAGCACAACTCTGTCCAGGAGAGGGAAGAACTTTTAATGCAAAGTAACACATACATTGGCTCTTCTTATTGCTGGCGACAGCATCCAACAAAAACTGCCAACACTGACATTCTTTGCAGCAGAATGAGTCAGTTTCTGTTGGCATTGGACGGCAAATTGAGCAAATCACTGTTTGCCTGCAGCAGCTCAGTCTCTGGATGGTCCCTGCCGGCCATATCCTCTTGCACAGCTCATGCAGCGGCAGCCTCAGTCTCTCTGTGCTGCATTGCTTTGGCTGTATAATCTGGCTTGAATAAATGCATCTGAATATCAGAGTCTGCAAAAATACAGTAGATTAGAATATATAGTCGTCCATAACATCCTCTACACTCTTATTCTGGGATGATGTTTTCACTATTGGAAGTTGGTAGCAGTGCAAGGGAAGAGAACAAGGTTTTGTTTTGTTTTTGCCTCTTAGCCATCCAGACAACTCAATTAGCCTGTAATTCTTCACTACAGGCCAAATATACCATCATTACCATCATTTGATTGTACACGTCAAATGATGCTACTGGTGCAGATTTTACAGCTGCATCCCAGACACAAAGTGAATATTAACAATACCATTTATTCTTTTTCACACTGTATCCCTAATTCTGATAGATGAAGATGAGGTTGAAAATTGTTGAATTGGTCCTTTAAGTAAAATGACATTATATGATGGGCTGGGAAAAAACAAAACAGAAACCTTTATATTCACTGTAAATACATGACTTCCCTACACAGCTCTATAATTATGTTTCAAAACACAATCTTTTTCATTGTTTTATAAACACGTCAATTTCATTGCAACATAAAAACTACAAATTAACTCCCCAGTTCTGTCACTATCACTTATCAGTATCGGCAGCAGCTGCCTGCAGAAGACATATGTGATTTTTGGCATGATTAATCAAACATCTGCACATGGTTTTCCCCATTGTCTTTTGTGTTTCACAGCATTTCCAAATGTTAATAGATTCCCAGGCTGTAGCATTCCCACTTTTTGCCCACTTTCTTTTCTTATCTATTTTAATTTTGTATGAACAATAGGCATCATATGGTTTGGCAAAATACTGTGGTTGTTTCTACATTTTGATTATTTTTTTCCAGAAGAAAGTGGCACAATCCCAAGATATACCATTACAAATATTTAGCAATTGTATAATCACACTTAATTATTAGAGATAATGCTAAAGAGACTTATAGTAGAAAGTGTAAGGAGGTTTTTAGGAAACACCTCACACCTTTCAAAACACAGGTATTTCACAAATAGGTATTTACATTTGCACTTCAAGTCACACTCTCACATTTTCTCATTCCAGATCTCCAGACTTCTTTCAGACTCTTAACACAATAATGTTTGCTTTGAACAAAAGCTGTCACCCATCATAGTATTAATGTTGGAATATTATTTAGGATTCATAATTACTGGGAAATCTCTTCTGAGTCTGTATCTTGGGCTATTATTTACTCAAACTCTTACCATCCAACTATATGGAAATAGTTGAAAAAGAAGGATTAGAAAATTGAATCACTGTTTTTTTGCTCTCCCTTCTTCCTAATATATTATTGGTGTTTTCCCTCTATCTTTACTTGTTCACCCCAGAAAGACAAGGAGATACTTCAAGCTTCTATCAGGTTCAATTCTCAGGTTTATTTCTGGCAGCAGGCAGTCTAATAACACTGTCAAATAACACAGAAATCAATGTGGTTAAATGGTGGTAAAGTGCCTAACCCAGACAGGAGTCGACAGCAAGCTCACAACTAGATTGGTTTCTTCTGAAAACAAAAATAACCCAAGATGAAGCCTTTTTACACAGATTTACACTGAGTGTTCAAAACGGTTTGTGTTCATCAAATAACAGCCTTTGACCCATTTTTGCTCCAATGCGAATGTAATGAAGATCATGGAGCTGGTCAACTCTACTGGAAGATGCCTCAGTAGAACATCTGATGTCTTAAACAGAAATATTTGACATACTCAATCAAAGAAAGTCAGAATAACAAGTCTTTGATGCATCTTGGCATTTCATCTCTGTGCTCTGTTGTGGCTGCTAATATTGTCCCCTAAAATGTTCTGCACTCGAGATACAGACAAGCTTCGATCCTCATCCTTTAAACACCAGGGACTCATAACAGACCTTGCATTAATGAGTATTTGCTCCTTTGCCTGGTGACTTCTATGTTTGCCTTGAGTGGAGCTGCCCAAAAAAATGTATGTCAGGTTAATTGGTGATTCTAAATTGCCCGTAGGTATTTGAGCATGCATGTCTGTTTCTGTCTGCATTTCTGTGTTGGCCCTTTGTTTTTCTGGCCCTGGCCCTGTGCTGACCTGTTCAGGGTTTACCCCACCTTTGCCCAAAGTCCGGTGGGATAGGTCCAGCCCACCATGACCCTGTTCAGGATAAAGCAGGTATAGATGAAGGATGGATGAATGGGTAATACCAGGCTAATAGTGTGGCCCACACTTCCCTTTGTGAAACCCTACGAAGGACAATTCCTTCATAGCAAAGACAGGCATTATGACAAAGAACATTACTGTCAAAACTTATAATATATCTGCCAAATGGCAAGAAGTGGGAATTATTAAAATATTATTATCCAATTACATTCATATAAGGGTTGCTTTATAAACACACACTCCTGTACATTTCTACTTCTTCACCATCCCTAACTAATTTTCACTGAAACTTTGTCGATATTGACTTCAGAGTACACATTCAAGTATGCTTAAAGCAATTTTTATTGTACACAATAATGTTTTCAAGGATTTGCCTCCACTCTTAAAGTCCTTATTGCTGCTCATAACAAAAATGAAGTCTTTTCTGCAACATTTAACTTCATAATCATTTGCACTTCACAGCCCATTTTTGGAAATGATTGCCTCTGAATGAACCATAATGTAAATTCCTCAAATGTATATCAGTGCTTGCATTATTAGTGGTAATGCCACCTGGACTTTCTACACTAATATTGTTTACAAGTACGGTAAATGCATATTAAATTCAATTAAGGACAGACTTTTTGTAATGAGTACTTTACTTGATAGTTACTGTACGTCAAAAAATTTTACTACTAAAATGGCTAATTATGATCTCTGAAATTCTAACAACAGACAATGGCAGCTGATACTCTTGCCAAATGTGACTCTCTCAGTATCACATCACTTTCTGTACAATTCAATTCGTATTGAATCTTAAAATGTATTAGATTGTTTTCTGCACCAAGCTGGAATCTGTGAAACTGATAGATAATGAGCTGAGAGTTTCTACGTAGGATAACTCTCCCTGGTAATAAAGCTGTGGAGCTAAAGCAAGTGAAGCTGTAATGAAGTTTGGCAAAATTAGGCTGTTCATAAAGAACCCTGTTACTCAAACAGAGCAGCTGAAGAGGTGGACATGAAACTCTGAGTGTTGTTAGGTATTTTTTTTCCTGGTGCAGTTAGTGTGGTATTGATCATTGCTGGTCCAAGTCTTCAGGAATCAGCTTGTATTGATTTCACTTCAGTTGTAAGCCTCTCTTTCTGACCTATGTCTCTCTTCAGGCCAAGCACCTTTTCCAACATCCAAATCTCTCTGCTGAGGGTTTACTAAAACATGTCATTACAGCAGCTGTTCTCAAGCAAATTTCCAAAATCATCTGTACTTGAATCCTCAAAAAACAGCCTATTATAGCTCTTTTCAGCCATTAGTTGGTGGAGACTAAATTTGCTGTGGCCTGAAACACTTCAGTAGCACAAGAAGTATGTTCCCTCTGTTGGGTTGTTATATTGAGGATGTGGTTGTGCTTTTAGAGGAGTAATATGTTCCTTCGCCTGGACCCTTATTATCATTCATAAAAACAGCCTGCTTTTAGCCAGAAGACTCAGCAGGAGAGTATTAATAGCTTTAGTGGAGTTGGAGTCAATACTGTGTGTGTATGTGAGCTATTAAGTAACATATATTTGTCTGTGTTTGTAATCAAGTACAGTATGTGCGTGCCAAATGAAGAGGCCTCCATTACTTACATGTTATTTTAAGAATTTATTTCAAGGTTTTAAAGATTATTTTTAATGTACAGCTGGGTGCTATAATGCAGATTCTGTAATTGCAGTTATATGAAGCTCTAATTTTATATATTTTTTGTTGTTGTTGTTTTCCCCTGGCAGTCTCAACCTTCCCTCGTCTAGTCGTGCATACATGTGAAACCTAATAGTGTCCGGATACAAAGCTCAGCAATGTAAAATGACAGTTGTGTCTTCATTCCTTCCCCCAAAAGAGGTTTCTGGCCATAGTGTTTGTCTTTGTTCACAACCCATATACATATAAACACAAGAAAGAAACCTAAAACAATACTTAGATTTTTCTATTTATATCAAGTCCAAATATTCTCTGAGCCAGTTCTCCCGGTTGAAACAGCTTGGTTTCGGCATACTAGACCGATTATGCTTTGCATCGCCTTGGATGGTTTCCCATTTACCTTGCTGCTTAGGAGGCATACTACAGGGGACAATGGAATATTAATACCAAACATACTATCTGAATGCACATTACTTCTGCTCAGAATGTTTTCACAGGAAGGAAAGGCCACAGTAAATGTATCAATGTACCAGACTCACCACAACCACGCTAATAGAAGTCTGATCCAACTTTACTCATTCTCTTAATTTATGAGGAGTTCTGTAGGTCCGAAGTAAAGTCTTCAGCGGAATACCTAAAGAGTTTGACAGGTAATTCTAATGCTGCAGTATATTTTCCTTCTGGTCTGTGGTAAGAGATGCTCCCAAATATCTTTCCTACTGTGCCCCCAGCAAAATGTATTTTTTGTTTTATTGCTGTATTCATGTTTCTTAAGGTCGGACCTAATGTTCATGACTTTGTTTGAGCTTTTACTTTTACACGAGTTGCCAGGTGTTTCCTCTGCTCTTAAAATACAAGAGTACTTTTAGTGTTGCACAATTTATTCATCAGATAGACATTCTGTCTCCAGCTTGTTGCTGCATTAAAAACCTTGGTGCTTTAGAAAGAGGAATTGATTGAGGTGTTGAAGTTCAGTGCTCTTGGGTATGAAGACTGTCTGTGAGCTGTATACCTTCAAATAGCCGTCCTGGGGACTCCTCTTGGCAACAAATCGATAAGCAGCTAACTTTTGACCACGATCATATTCTTTAAAAGTAGCTCATACAATATATATGCCCTTTAATGTAGCACTAGCATAATCAGTAATCATTTATGCAAAGGCATTTAATGGAGATTTGGGGAAATTTGTAAGTTAGAAAGCCAAAGTGGTAATTCAAAACCATGAATTTGAATGGAAACAACCTCAATATAATATACTGTTTTATATTATTCAGTTAAATTAGCACGATTTGATTGGGCATTGCTATCACGGCAACAAGTAATCCTGCAATGGAAAACGAAATTACTATTTCTGCTGCACCATAAAAAGTGGAATTGAATCCACAGAGTACAAATGACCTCTGTAGCTGGTCTTATTTTTCTGCTAGCAAGATAAACTTTGATAGCAGAGCCTTTACAGACTTTGAAAGGGTGTGGTTTAGACTAAACCTGCCTGCGACAGATTAATGACCCTTGGGCCTCAGTGACAAACTTGAACGTCCTGGAGCAGCTGGTCAACTATTGAGGTTCAGCGTCACTCCTTCCCTTTAGGGATTAACCAGGATGAATCTGATGTGTCCTAAAGAGGATGCTGTATTTTACTCAGCAAAGAACCCAGAATTCCTCCCCCTCAACACTTTGGGCCTCCAAAGAGATGTAAAAATAAAGATGGATGTTGACAGCTGGTGTTGTGCCGTTGTCTGAATTGATATCCGTTAAGGTGTAATTTCAAAGGTGTAGACACATGAGGGTGTTTGAGTTCAAGTCCAGGCGAATTGAGGTATGTAATGTGAAAGCTGGGTCAGGGGGCTGTTGTTCTTTTTCTGAAAGCTTGAGGTAATTATCTTATATACTGTGTTGTAAGTCCAATATCTTCACTTGGTTAAATGTTTTCCTCACACAAACCCTTCTCATTTTGACTTCCATTAAAGGGAAAGACAAAATTTGCAAATTACCTCAAAAATAAACCCTTTTCTTGTTCCTCATCACCCCACTAAAACCAAATTCAATTGAATTGAATTATGCAGACCTGCCCAAATGTGATGGATTGACAGCAAGGATATTACCTGTAAGGGCTTATTATTATTCAGCGGTTTGACTGGGCTCAATGACACATTTTAGAAAGACTAAAACCAGTGTGAAGAACCCAAATGTGTCTACAGGAGAGTGCTCAGGTTTCTTTCTCTGAAAATAAACAATATGTAATTCAAATGCAAAATATTCACCTTTTGTGAGGTTTAAAACATCCCTGGACCTTAAACATCAACTTCCTGGCATGGCGAAACATCAAACATTGCCGCATCCCCCAGGCGATGCCCTTTCACAAATATGCACGGGCTTCTCAATATATCATCATCAATGTCTTAAGGCTATTCTGACCCGATTTGATGCCAGCTCGACGAAGATCGTGAACGTATGAAATATGTAATTTCCTGTTGCCAGCAGGGGGCGCTGGGACTATGACTGAATATTACCATACAGGTGTCTTCAGGGCGGGACTTTTATCAAAGATGTGTAATGTTTGAGGAAGATCGGAATATGTACATAAAAGTTACAGCAACTTTTAGTTTCATGGCGAGACGCTCAAAATGGCTGCCCTGCCACGGGTTCAACGGAAACAAATTCTTTTGATAACTTTTCATCTCCCAGGTGTTAAGATAGGACAGACAAAATTTCAGGTCGGCCCGTCAAAGTCAAATAATAATAGCCATAGGGCAGCAGACATTAGTTGTCTGGATAGTTTCACCTTGTGGGGCTGACGGAAGGTCAGAGGTCAGCTGGTTCACAGCATGAGACTGAGTCAAACCACAGCCAAAAGGGGAGTTAATGATTGTTTATTCGGCCTGGTGACTTTTATTACGTAAAAGCTTTTGGGAGTTTATCTGTAGATCTGTGGTGTCCTGCGTCGTAAGTTCTTGTAACTTCAGGATGACCTGATACTCTATGCGCTGAAAAGGATGTCCTGCTACATGGTTGAAGAAGTCCTCCAGCGTTTCAGTAGAAAGAAAGCCTTCTTTGCTTAACAATACTTTTTTTCTGAAACATTTGCTGTAACCTCTTGTGACCATTGACTTTATTTAAAAGTAGACACAGGTCATAGAAAAATTAGTCCATTAGGTCTATTTGATTTAACTGATCTGTGATGCAACTAACTGTATCAAGTCTAGTCTGATTCATTAGGAATAAAAGTGATATAAAATAGTGTATCATCTGCATGGAGTGTTTTGTATTTACAGTTATATGACCTATTGGGAGCATCAAAGAAGAAAGAAGCATCGGAGTCAGAAGTTACTGTCCTGGTGCACCATTTGTAGTACGTAGAGTAGAGAATAAGTTGTTACCAACTTGGATATCTTTGTAGTTGAGAGTTTAAAACACATAACTGCACTGCCACCTGCTCATTAAGTTTCACTCAGGCTGTTATTTTTGTTCAATGTTATAAGTCACAATTTCCTGAATGGGAATTACAAAAATAGAAGTGTTATCTCAGAGGATCTACAAAATCTGTGCAGAAATTACAAGATTTTTTTTTTTCCTATAATCCTTCTGATGATTTTTACTATCATAGTTTGTCATGCCCATGCATGCAATCAGCCATAAAACCTCTGCATACACACTCTGGTGGCTGTTGACACAAAGGAGCACCCAAGATGCTCTTTGCTGAATCTCGAGGGGCTGAGTTGGAGGCTGAAGGTGCTCCTCAGTTGCATCAGGTCACTATAAATAGGGCAGTGGAAAGTTTACAAACTCCCTTGATGGTTTAGTTAGGGCACTAAAGTATTGCAGCTGTGAAAGCTGTGCACAGCATTACGGCTGCAGTTATAATTATGAGAAAAAACTAAACAAAACCTAAAACATGCAGATTAGGAATGATTAAAATCTGTAAGGTGTTCGGAAGTGATAGAATGGTTTATGTCTTAACTTTCACTGTTACAACTGCCAATTTTTTTTTTAACATTTTCTTTCTTATTTTTATTACCTACTGTGGCCCGAACACTTCACTACACTTCCATGATGTTATATTGATAATGAGCATTCTTCTGACTGGCAATGGTGGTTTCTGCTCTCTCCTCAGTGAATCCAGATGTGACCAGTGATCACAAACATCATCATCATTATCATCATCCACCTGTCAAAGATTCAGAAATGGAGGGCAGATCCAGGAGCCTCAGACTGACGGGAGCCATCTGGATCCTGGTATTGCCTTGCTTACATATGTTCCTGGCCTTGTAACAGCTGCCTTTTTGCAGCATGAAACTTTTAAACTTGATTTCAAGCTTATTTATCCAGAAACAAAAGGGCCAGTGGATGTAACAAGCGCCGATATATCACGGACCTCCACTTCCACACACTGCTGGACATGGTAGGAATGAACACTAATGATCGTGTGGAAATGACAAGACTCCGTGGCTTATATAAAACAGCATATGGTGGCTTTGCAAACATTAATTGATCATTTTCTTATCAGTTACCTGGCATTCATCAACTCTAACAGTGACTTATTTAACAGATCATATTGAAAATCACTACAGAATATATTGTAAATGTTTTATTGTATTTCTGCACATTAAAACTCATCTGTAGGTGTAAAAGCATTAATTTGCTTCCTCATATCACACTACACCAGGTAGTACATCTTTTCAGTGTTCCCCACAGCTCTTGCAGCTGCAATGTTTGTACAAAGCCAAATTAAAATGGCCTTTTATTCTTAAGAATTTTTTCTGCGTATAAACCAACACACAGGTATTTTTTATACATAAGTGCTTCAGACTGTGCTTCAAATAATTGTGGGAAACCTACACTATACTATCAGGTATGTATTGTATGTTGTAAATTTTTCTAATAACAAAACAAAGAAAATAACTCAAGACATCTGCTTCTCTTCTTTATAAAAGCTACCTTTCAGTCTGGAATCCATTTAATTGGTATATTTCAATGGTAAAAGTGACCTGTAATGGTACAGCGGATAGAGGTGGTGAAAGGAGAGGGGTGGGCAGGTGGAAGTGGGGGGTAAGTGAGAGAATTCACACCACTTTCTTCTTTAGAAATAGATTAGTTTCTTCAGGAGTCTATTATCATCTTTCAAACTCAATCTTCCTCTGCCTTCATAGGCCTGGATAGGGGCCGATAGCTCCTGGAGCCACTGGTGGGGAAGAATCCAATTGCTTCTACCTGCTACCTGACTGCATGCTGCTGGTGTGTTGATGACAGGTTTCTATGCAGAGAAAAGTAAAATAATTTGTTTCACATATTTTGCCATGCATGTCTGGTCAGTGGCTGAGAGAGAAAAGTACTCACTGGTACTGAAAATTGACTCTTTGGCTCACATATGCTGGGGAACTATTTGTAGAGCTAAAAAATATCCCCTTTTTAGATGCTGCAGGAGTGAAAATGGCACTCTTTATGACCAAATGTGATTACTCATATTCAGCATATATTCATGTATGCATTCACAGCACAGAACTAAACCAGACAAAAACATTAAAGCTGCTACTGTAAATAGATCGCAGTGTAACTGAGACATTCCATTATGTTTTTCTATGTGTTCAAGTGTACAGAAAGATTTATAACAGATTGTTTTAACAATAGTTCTGTAATGATACAAACATAATTCTAAGACAATATGACCTTAATTTATGATGGTATATTACAATTAATTGGTACTTACAAATGTCTGTGTGAGACCTGTCACGATTTCTTAATGTGGAAATGAGCAATGCAACACGCAAATTAGATTTCATCTTTTGTTTCACCAAAGGTTGCAGCTTTTTCTAGCCTAAGGTACAATTCCCTCAAGTACACTGTTTGATCATATGTGATCATATTGTAAAAGCTACCTTGCAGTTATGTTAAAGCATGCACAGTAATTGTGACAGTGAGATGCTCATCATGATATGCAGTCAAAGTTGTTTGAGGAGCTTGAAGCTCAAGGTTTATAAATGTGATTCATTATCCTCATCATTTCTTACATTGGATTTAATGTCTTCTGTTGTGGCTTTTGTTTCTGGGTGAGATTTCCTAACGACAATAGTCAGTGCTTAACAAGCGTAATGCAGTTGTCTCACTTCTTAACAAGTCATGACGGCTCCCCGAAACCAATTATATTACAGGTTGTCGCCCTCAAAGTCAGAGCTATTCTCATTGGAACTAATGTGTTAATGACACCTTTAAAGAATGGCGTTCAGTTTCTAACAAGGTGACAGGCACAAGACGCAGAGACAAAGGAGCCTTGATGCTAACTATACAGTCAATGCCAGGTTATACTGGTTCTTCTGTAGTTAAAGAAAGGAGTTCAATTTGATTTCTTATGCGGTTCATTCCTGCTACACAGTGTTATTTAGAGGAAGGAAAAAAAAGACCAAATGTTGATGACAGTGCCGGAGTCAGTGATACTGCACCCACCTTCAGAGAGGTGTCATCCTGCAGGCACCGCAACGTTGAACACCATGTTTACTTTCTAATATCCTGTTTGGAGAGTAAATTTGTCATTTGACAAAATAAATCCCTGCATTACATGTGGCTCTATTTTTACTCAGTTGTCTTTAAAGGAAAACTTTTTTTTTTACTACAGCTTGTCGGTTCAGTCTGTTCTACTGGGGTACTCACTGAAATCAATGCAAAGATCCTGGAATGCAACTACTTTGCTAAAAAGCAGTTGAATGATCACACAGGTTGTAAACAAACTCCCCAGGATAGTCAAACTTGTTAGGAAACAGTATAATGATGATCCAAACTGTCTATACCAGACATTGATTACAGATTACAGATCTGAGCAAGTGTCGGCTTGTTTACAACCTGTCGGAGTTTCTGTCGTTTGTTGGTTCTGTTTTCACCAACGACACCATCGCCTCTTTTCCACTGATGGTGGAACTCAGCTCAGCTCTACTCACTTGTTGGGGATAGTCCCTGGTGCCTTGTATTTTTTTTGGTATCACTGCCATTGAGGTTCCAGGCAAACTGAACCAACAACAAAAGGTGACATGAGAACACTCAGTGATTAATCAGAGAGAATCATCACAGGCACGACCCGCCATTGTTACGCCAGGCTTATAGGAGGCGCAATTTGTCTTATTCACTGAATCTGAAACTGCATCCCCTCTTTATCCTCCATTGTTCATATGTGTGTTGCGTTGAAAAAGATGTCAGTGCAGTTTCTTGCGGCGTCACTTTTGTAACAATGCTGTATTGAGGGGGGAATGTCTGTTGTGGAAATAAAATCCAGAAAAGTACCTGCTACCAAACAATGAGTAGAGATGAGTAAAGTAGAGCCACTACCTGCAGTGGAAAATGGGTTTATGTTCCCAGATGTCAGCAGTGTTTTAGATGAGCATGTGATTAAGTCCAACAAACTTAGAATTTCTGTTCACCGTAATAATTTTGTGAAATAACTTTAAGCCTTTTTTCCAGCAGTATCTCGAGGCTTTAGGTTGTCATCCATACATTTTGTCTGGCTCCCGGTTAGGCTCACAGCAGCTTCATCTAGCAAGAGCTGAGAATCATCAAGTCTTTCCAAACCTGCTGGGACATGTAATCCACGGTTTTATGCTTTAATGTGGCTTTAAAATGATTTTATTCTCCTGTATCAATCATTACTTTTACTTGGAAACCATGAACTCTCACTGAAATTTTACTTCTATCAAAAAATGCTGTATATTTCTGTTCTAAACAATCCTGTCATATATATCAGATCACATGTTAATACTTTTTAATAAAATGGTGAAAGTAAAGATTACACAACAGTTTCTGCTGATGTTTGTTCATCTTTTTCAGCGACATTTGAAGCAGTTTTGGTATTTTTTTTGTCCTGTTGCCTTGATGGTTTGAGCAGCACTGAGATCTGAGTGCTCGTCACTGCAACGCTGTGCCCTCATGTTGACACCTTGAATCCGTGATCTCACGCTTTGGTGAGCACTCATGACTACAGGCGAGAGCTGGAAGAAGGATTGAGTAGAAATTTGATATCTTTGATTTACAGCTCAGCTTTGACCTCGCAGTCCATTTATTACCAATGTCTGTATCTTGAAGTCGGTCTCACCATCCATTTTACAGTCACTGGTGAATGAGACACCAGCATACCTGAAGTGGTTCTGAAGGTCCTGAAGTACGTGTCTCGCGTGTCCTTTGTTTTTTTTTACTACCAAATACCTCATCTACTGGTCCCAGTGACTTCATGTATTCATATACAACACCTCAACAATGATTGCCTCTTTACAGCAGAGATGCTGCCTTCATGCTATCAGTAACTATTAATAGAGTGTGCATGGAGCTGCAGCTCTGATGGCGGTGGTCCAAACTACGAACAACAGTTAAAAAGGATCATCTGAACCACAGTTTTTAGGAACACCAAGTTCCTTATTATGGTTCCTTCAGTGGATATGACACCCATAAGGAGTGACATGGTAGTACACCCCTGTTTGATCTCTGTAGAGAATGGTATATTTTATTATCACATATATTTGACTGAATCAAACATTTTAACCAGCAGTGGCTGTCCTAAAGGTCAAACCAATTATACTCTTGGACTGCTCACCATAAACTAAGATTTGGTCTCTTTTAGCACGTGGACACACAAGCACTGCATGTACCTCCTGTTTCTTGTCTGTTTTCTTTATTTTTTTGACGTAGAAATTCCCCTTTATTGTCTTGAACCCTTTAATGTGGAGCTCTATCTACAGTATGTTTGTAAAAACAAAAATCACAAACCACCAAAGAAGACCATCGACAGTGTAAGTAGTCATTTTATTACACATGCATAATGAAAAGTAAATTTTGTCTCTGGCTGGAAAAATGTTGCTATGTTTTTTTTTTTTTTTTATACAAAATCAAGAGCAAACCAAAGAACATAATCAAAATTGGAATCTGTATGGAACTGATACAGAACATAATCAAATATCAATAAGATTCAAGTGATAATCCATATTGTTTCTGCACTATTTAGCTTATCAAAAACTTCTAAAAGTCTTTCTTTAAAAGGGTGACTAATTGAAGAAATGGATAATATGTGAAATGTTGAAATATTTTTCACTAATGACTAAACTAATACAAAATCGGTAAAATCACAATGATTTAATGTTTAATATTGTGACAGAAACTCAAAATGCAGTTTGTCTTTTAAGAAACTCTGCCTTTGACCTTTTTCCATTACTGATAATTGGGTGTTGAAAAGCCTGGACACTAATAAGGATGGTGTTCACGTCCCTCACAGAGAACTTTACATAAATGGTGATATTAATGAACTACTGCATTTAAAAGAGGTGAGGACAGGTATTTTATGAACAGCGCTCATTGCAGTAGTTTCTCTGTGCTGGAGTGAGTCCAATTACAATACACTTTGGTGTCTTAAAAATTTCTCAGAGGTAAAGCTTCAGATAGTATGAACCATTGTCTTTGGAGTCTTTTATCTCTGCGTACTGCAGAGATGCTCCTGGGACCTTCTAAGGAGAATAATGCTGAGCACTGCTTAAACGTATACAGAGATTAATTTCATATTCCCACTGAGGTTTCTGTTTCACTCAAAATTATTACTGTGACCTTGACAATGGCTAACGTTTAGCTTCAATTTAGACAGGAGCTTTAATCTTCACAGTGCAGATGCAGACAACGCTTTGTGTCATTCTTCAAGTTATTCAGGGTAAAGACAGTGTTTTTAGAAGCTTAACTGTGAACACAGATGCCTTTGGATGAGTCAAGGAGACGACTTAATAAAATATGAGTAGAATATGAGTGAGGTCACTTTTAACTAAAGAAGGCTTATTACATATTATATTGGCCTGACAGGATTTTTGTATTTTCAAATGTCAAAATGATTAAATGATTAAAACTCAAAATTTATAATAATTTATATTTTTTGTTTCATAAATTTGTCCCTTGGCCTGCTACATTTTAAAATTCCCAATCAGTCAGCAATTGTCCAGACTGATCAACAACAGGGTTATTAATTTGATAAAAATATTCATCCTAATAACTTTATTTATCCTCTGACATTTCATCTAGCACCAATTCAGGGTCAAAGTTTTCACTTGCCATTATAATATCTTAACAGCTATTGACTGAATTGGCACAAAATTTTGTACAAACATCATCCTTTGGTATCACCAAACTCAGGAGGTTTACATATTTGAATTTGAGTGAAATATCTTAACCATCACTGGATAAACAGGAATTCTATTAACTTTGGACTTTTAACTTTGACTTTAAATCAAATGTCATCGCTGGTACAGACGATGCATTTTTCTTGTTCTTTAGTCTTTAACCAAATTCCTGCAAAACTAATGTAATTCCCATCCTCCTCCGTTATACCTTTTTGGTACAAATCAACAAATGTACGGTAACAGTGAAATGGTGAGCATGGTAACACATCAACACGTTAACATTGTCCAAGTAAGTATGTTAGCATGTTGAAGTTAGCGTTTTAGCTCAAAGCACCATGATGTCTTGATTACAGCCTCACGGAGCCACTAACCTGACTGACTCTAAAGGTCTTTACATAACAGGGGCGTGACAAATTTACAACATGAAAATTCACTGGTGAATATTTTGCATCAAAACTATTTGTCCCGACTGCGATGCAAATTTTCTGAAAAATTAATCTCCTATTGGAAAAATAAAACGTACTGTTTTTACCTTGCAATTTTTCCTGTTCTGTGTGAAAGTACTAATGACAAAGTGAACAGGTTAAAAATATGTATCGACATTAGACAACTGTTTTATCTGATTTTATAACATCTGTACAGTATGAACAGCACAGAAGGCTGTATTTCTTATTTCTATTTCTATAAGAACAAGCAGGTTTGAATCAATCATTGATAGTTTCGGTCCATCCTGTTGTCCAGCCTACTCGTAGGTTTAAGGTATGAGGCGTTGTGTGAACTTTTAGTTTATCACATCTATTCTCATCTGTCTACTATGCACATTCAAGCACGTACACAAATAAATACGGTTACAAACTGAAGTATGTAACAGCAGTACTGATACCAACTGCTGAAGCTCAGGTCAAGTGCTGCTTTTTAACCTGCACAGTGTAAAAACAGAAAGACATTATGAATGATAACAGGAATATCTGACTGAACATTCACAGCTTGGATCCAACAGTAAGGTTAAGGACCTGCATTTATTCATGACTGCTTCATTTCTATTATTCATTTATCTCATTTTTTATTTTCAGACAGAAAGAGAGCAGTCGGCACCAATGAGCACCAAACTGAGCCACCCTGCTGCCCCACAGGTACCTCTCACATGTCTTCATGTGTGTGTTCAGATATTAATGGCAGTTGAAGGGCTTGGCCTAATGGGACACACACACACACACACACACACACACACACACACACACACACACACACACCTCCTTCCTCCTGGAGTCTGCAGCCGCATGCCTTCTCACTTTCTCGTTTTCTGTACTTTGGTACTTTTTTTTTTCTGAGCGTGGCGTAAACAGTCCCATCAATATAGTGTTTTCCTGCTGTCTACCCACCCACTGCTTCCAGATTATCAGACAGGACTAGAGCACAGGTTTCACAATAAATCCTCTCATTCCTTCCCTCCCTGGCTTTCCTCTTCACTCATCTTATTTTTCATCACTCTGACACTCCTCTTTACTCTTTCACGACTTGCTCTGATGCTAAGGAGAAATTTAGTTTCACAGCACAATTTTTGACTATTTCAGTAATTATTTTCAGTCTTCTCTTTTCATAAATAGTGTTGATTTTATTACAAGGAAGAATTATATAAAAAGCTAATATACTAAATTATATAAATATATGTATGAGTTTGTATGAAATTTACCTCAGCTATCATTGTATCAGTCTTAGATGTCCCCCAATTTGACCTGAAATTTAAATTTGTTTTTATTTGAGTGCTGGATTTATTCTCCATGAGCTGAGAACTGGGATCAGGTGTGAAGATAAGTGACCATAAATAGGCTTGAAATATGTGTGCAGGAGTCTAACAGTTACGAAAATGCTATTTGATGTACTGCTGTGATGTCAAGTGAACCTGCTGCCTGGTTAAAAAAAATATCTAGGACAGTTAAAGGCTCACTGAGCAGAACACACAGCTGAAGAGAGGCAAAGAGGAAATTTGAAAATGTGGAAAGTTCAAACAAATTATGTTAGAGTCAGACCTGAAATGGTGAGCAGACTAGAAACTCCACAAATAGCAGTAAATTGCATGAAAACCACCAAATAAGGTTCTGGGCAAAAACAACAAAACATATTTTTCACCTTTTGTAATTTTCCGAGTAGAGAAGGTGACAAAATAACATTAGAAACAGATTATCTTTCCTGATGCGCCTGAAGCCTGGGAGGACTTTGTCCACTTTGTCTTCATTGGGTTCATCTCCGAGTCGGCTGTTAAGGTCAGTTGGCGTCTGGCCACACAATGTAATATTGCAGTGGTTGCAACACACAAACAGAGGGCTAATTTATCATACAGCGAGAGGATATTGTTGTCCTTAAAATGTGACAAATTACATGTGCAGTTAAAGGTTTATGGTTTTGGAGTGAGAAAAATGAATGAATTCATCTTCTCCGTATTTACACTTTACTGCTAAAGACACAGAATTGGCAACAGTGACTTAATTTACTCAATTCTTCTATAAACCTTTGTAATAATGACTCTTAATTTTGTATCCGTGCTGTAGCATTGCCACCATCGCTTTCAATGATGTTCAGGCAGACGAGTTCCATTTTATTTACTGACCTACTTATTACAACTCACACAAACATGGCTGCCACTACCAAGACCATTCCCACCACTCCCCATGGGCACTGACCCATTTGCCAGAGAAGCCAACCTTCAAATTTTAAAATTGTTTAGATCACGTAAGTCATGCTTAAATCTCGTCCTTAATATTTCTCCTCTGCTGCACGCCACCGGCACATACCCCCCCCCCCCACCCCCCTCTTCCAATTCCCACCCACATCCTTTACCCATAGTTCTCCGGTGCAAGGTGGGTGTCCTGCTTTACATCAGCTCCTGAGTGAGGTCTGACACATCGTCTCTCTGCATCCAGGGCAGACGTACTGCCAGTTCAATTTGACACAAGTCGATATATTATTTATGCCTCTTAATTAGGCAGTGAAGCAGCAGCTTATACGAATGAGACATTTAGTAAATCAGGGTCTTGGACGGAACTTTCAACACGACTTTGCCACCGCACAGAAAAACAAACCTGATAAGAAATGGCAGAGTGACAGAGGTTGAAGAGGAGGCAGTATTTTTAGCTACAAGCACTGATATTATTGTGATCGTTTTAAGAAAGGTACAGCAGGGTGCTCATGAAACATCCCCGCACGCAGAGTGAATCTCACTGAAGATTAGTCAGGCCTTTAACTCACTGAATTTTTGCTCTTCCCGGCACCAAGTCAGAACATTATTCCAAATGGTTTTGGAAAATGAACAGAAAATTTGTAGAAGCTGAACAGAATATATGTTTTCCTGTTTGACATTATACAGTTTGTATGTCCTGTTCATGGTCCCCTGCATTAAAGGAGTTACATCCAGAGGAGGAATTTTCTGCAAACACCTCAAACTCTACACATTTTATTGTTCTGGATAAAATGCGGATGGAAAGATAAATAGCAGCAGATAAGCCATTTAGAGATGTTACGCTTATATATATTCTAATGAACTCATTAGGAAATTGAATTATGTCATATCAAATGTTAAAATACTGATCAAGACTTATCAAATATCAGATTGTCAATATCGACTTGTATTGTTTTGCTTTCTCCTTTTATATACAGTGTTGTAATTAAGACTGCAAATGACATTTACGTTGTACAACAGATCACAAATAATTTATGAATCATTTAAAATGTTAAAAACAACTAAGAGTTCATAACTAAAAGAGCAGTGGTGAACATATTTTAATCTTTTACTCAATACAGCTATGGAAATGTACAATTTGAAATTGTGTACAAATCTTCCTCTGAAAAGTTATATCTTTAATAAAAGTGCAAAAAGCACTTTAATATCGAAAGCAAAAATTATGTAAAAAACATCTGTGAGAGCTACATGCTGTGTATAGACTAGTTCTACTGATGATGCCACGTTGGAGCTATTTTTAACACTTTCATATGGCGACTATGAATAAGTCAAGACATTTCAAAAATTCATCATGTGTTTTGAATGTATAGTTTTAGTAATTTAGTTTCTAGTTACTTTTCAGTTCTGTTGTGGAGGAGAAACATGAAGTCGCATAAAATGGAGATAGCGCCTTCAAATAGTATTAAGTCCACTACTTGAGTAAATGTTCTGCTGCTTTCCTGCATTTTCAAACAACAAAAGGAGGATGACTTATTTGTTTGTGTTTGATAAGTGAACTAAAGATTGACCAGTGATGGACACAGTTAATTTAATGCTGATCAAGTAATCGATTGATTCTTTCAGCTGAAACTGTAAAAATGGTTAAAAGATGGTAAAACAGGTAATTGTGGAGGAGAGAGAGAATGTTCTTTTCCTGTTTGATATATGCTAATGTGATTGACATTTATTGTGCATAATTGACAATTATTAGCAAATTAAACTTTGGTAACAACAACATTTGTATGTTCAAATTATGTTCCTTTATTTGTAAATAGCCAACAAAATCTCAGACACAGCTTTATATTCCGAGTCTACAAATCCATGCTGCTTTGGGAGCTGAGCCCTTTTAGTTTGCTCTTGTCATTTGAAAACAGGCCAGCAAACAGTACCTGTTTGGCACTGGAGCCATATGCCTCTGACATGGCACTATGCTGAACCTTGTCTCTTCTTTTTCTTTTGCAGAGTACAGATCAGTGTGGTGACAGGCCGAACAGCCATTGCATTGGCTCACTCGATTCCTCGATTCCTCTCTTTCTCAAGTCAAGTGGTGGGTCACAAAGGATAAAACCGTTTTCTTTCTCTTCTGTGGTGCATGCTAATGTGCAGGCTGTCAGTACTGAGGTGGCAAAGCCCTCAGGGAGGGTTTTGCACTGAACTATTTCTTGTCTGTAGAAAGATCAGGGAGGGTAATCTCTGTCTCTGCTATCCAGGACTGTTCTGCTGTGTAATTCATGCTTTATCCCAAATCCAGAGGGAGAAAGACAGCGAGGAGGGAATATTTATTTGAAAACCTTTAATGTATGAAACAAGAAAAAATAGAAGCATGTTTGTACATGATTACAAAGGGCTTAGGGCATTGACATCAAGATATTTTTTTAGATGAAGTGAAATACATTTCACAAAGGCTCTTTACACAGACAACTTGTCCCACAAACGAGTGTGCAACCAAGTCAATTTAACAGTTTAATCAATATGAACTGCAGCTGTCAAATGAGCCTTTTGAAGACAATAAACGCTGCCCACCAGGGTCATATGAATATTATAGAAAAGGCCCAGGTGAGTGTGTTAGTGTATTGAACCTGCTATGTTGAGGTTAAGCATTAACACAGAGAGTGGGTGTAGAAAACATCTGGTCTTATTGGCTAAATCAGGACTATATTACATTTAAAAAAAGAAAAAAAAAAAAAAGAAAAAAGAAAAGCTCCTCCAGAAAATTTGATACTTGAGATAGATTTTGAAACTTACTTATGTCTTATTATACAGTACTAGGTTAAATCCATTTAATTGCTCAACTCTTGTGGGAGGGAAAATTGAAAACCAAGGTTTAATTTCATAGGTCTCTATTTTCAAGGGACTTTTTTACCGTCTCCAAAGCCCTCACACTATTACTTGTCATGTAAAAAGCAATTACAATCCGTGCCTGGGTGAAATGTGTCATCAGAGAATCCATTAACAATGTCCTCAGACCTTAATATTTACAGTCATCACCCTACTTTCAGTGGCAACGCTGAGTTTTATGAGTTGTGAAGGACAATTAAAAGACATTGGTCTCACTGTCGGATCTGTTGTGTTAGGCAGTCTATTTGAGACAATTAGGATTTCACAAAGGTATTTATTGCAGTGTTATTGTATTACAAAGATTTATACAAGTGTTCCTGCTGTGTCCCTTTATCTGACACGAAAAGCCTTTCGGCTCTTACATTGTAGTTATTTAATTAAACAAGTGCCACTACAATAATTGTACGGGTGTAATACGTAAAGGTCTTTCAACATTAGAAACAACATTAGATTGTATTCTACAGTCATCTCTCTTTAAGGAGATGATAACCAATACAAATCAAATTCATGATGCGTCGGTCTAATAAAGTAATAGATTAAGCTCCGTTTAAAGGAATAGTTTTATGCAGTCTTGCCAACAGTTGGATGAGAAAAGTGCAAACCGCACTAATATCTGTATGCCAAATACAAAGCTAAGGCTAACACATAGTTAGGTTTGGTTAGCTTAGCATAAAGTCTGGAAACAGCTAACATTAGTCTGCCTGTGTCTGAATATAAATGGGCCTGCTGTTGCCTCATGAGCTCACTAATTAATATGTTGTATCGCCTGTTAATCTCACAGTGACTAACTCCAGGACGTCTTCCCCGTAGATTCATTCTTTATATGAAGTTAACTGTCAACCCCCAAAAAACAAAAACAAATTTAAATTCTTTTTTTTTTTTTTTCCATATTTTTAGAATATATATTCTACAAATTGTATCTTCCAGCATGATGCAGTTTTCCTTAATTTCCATACAATTCTGCTGAAAAAATATGAAATCATGTTATGTCGATATGGCATTTTTTTGCCTAAAACTGTTACATTTTTCAAAGTTTGATCCTCAGAGAAAGTCAAGAATCAAAAGCAGCAAGATGGGAAAAAAATAGCGAGGAATCCTGCTTAGTGTAATGTTAAAAAAAATTTAATGTTGAAAATTTTTTTTTGTTACCTTTGAGGATGTTCTGGTTGATAATTTAGTAACGTCACTGTTACTGTTGTGTTTTTTTTATCCTGAGAAACAACATGTCTTTTTCTATATTTAGGGTTATAGACCACATTTTGAGGGAAGTATACTGTGTATGAGGCACATATAATTCATTTCGATTAATCGCTGACAACAGCAGAGAAGTTTATGTTTTCAGGTTTATTCCATAGATTTTATATTCATGTGTTTCATATGGCTAGAGCTAACCTAGGGTAACGTCTGCAATTCTACATACTTTAGCATTCAGGAGGATTTCTTTTACGCCAAACACACAATAAAACCGTCTCTTCTGGCTGTTACCGGTAACATTATGTCCTGCATGCTGTAAAAGCCATTTGCTGAAGCAGCTACGGAAAATAGTATTTTTTTTTAAAAAATGACTAGAATTCACAACTGTCCAGTTGTGTGACAGCTGTTTAAATATTCTGAATGCAAAGATAAAGCGAAGAGCAAACGGTTTCAATTAATTTTTCAAAACATTATGCCAGCGGATCAGATGGTGCAGCTGCAGTTACAGCACTCATACTGTATTTCTCCAGCAATACAGTGAAGCAGAATTAATTCTTTTTACAGTCACGGTGGTTTTTGCCAAGAGCAATCCAAAATTATCAAGTGGGATCCCACAGAAAAACTCAGCTCTGCCTTTGAAATCCATAAACTTTTTGTATTTCATCTGGAGTTTGGCCCTTTCACACCGCTTTATCCATAATTGAAGCACATAAATAATTGTACAGACAGAAAGAGAGATTATAATGAATAATTCTTGTTCAGATGTGAAGCCGTTTCGTGTTGTCCCCATTGATGCTGTCATGTGAAAATGAATAAATGGATGTTTGGGGGAGCTACTAAGATGCATTGAGTGTGGCAATGCAGTAAGCTTTTTGTTTCAGGCTTCTCTGTCTGCAGACGTACTGCTGCCTCCTCTGACGGAACAAGACACTGAGCCAGGTTTGACGACTGACAGATTACAGGTAGCAGTTAATACATTCATCTCAACTGTGCTCGACAGAGCTCGACGCTGACGGTTTCTTACCAGCTTCTCTTTCTCTTTCACTTAATCTTTTGGAGGTGGTGGTGGTGGATCTTGGGGGAAGTCAGCTTTTGAATTTCATTACATTTCTAGAATCCAGACTGTGTAATCTGCTGCAAATATAGCTAACATGCGCATGTTAAACATTATGAACATAATATTAGACAAATAGATGTGAAAGAAGTGAGTAATTTTTCAAAAGAATTCATATTATACATACTGTATACCTGAATATATTATGTAATTCTAATATCAAATATATATATAATATAATATCAAATATATGCAGAAGTTAAATCACTGTTGTCCCTGGTAAGAATTAGCCAGGGGGCGCTCTAGAGGCGTCTCAAAAACCTAACAAAAGCTTGTTGTTTTTGCGTTCATTGCATCTAGCCACGCTTCCAACAGAAAAAACAGCATCACAAAATGTGCGAAGGTTGTTATGAACATAGATATATTTTACAGTATTTTGGCAGAGTTCGATATTCAGCCGTATTTACATACGCGTCCAAAGAATTGCAGCGGAGCAAGTGCCTTTGATCAAACTGCCTTTGGATGCCAACATAAACTGAATCATTTTGCCTCAATGAATTTGAGTTTTTGTTGGAATCTGTTGCCGAGGCCAACTGAGAGAGCTCGCGTGCGCGTTACTATAAAGTTTTCTCCACACCTGGATTGAGGTGTGCTGCAGCCTCTTTCTGGGACACCAACAATAAACCTGGAAAAGACAATGAACTGTAGCAGGGCCGCAAGGGCAGACGACAACCGAGCAGGCGCTTTTGTAACAGCAACAATAAACAAGCAGTTTTCTTACTACCTGTTTCTTTACAATAGCTAATAATGTCACAGTATATGATCACTACTAGTAGCCCTTTACATGAATAGCCACCTTCTTTGTTGTTTTTTGCTCTCTGGAAACAATGTTGTCTGACTTGGCGAAGATAACCAAAGGATTTGGTGGTTGAGCATCAGATGATTGTGCACATTGCAGATGTAGGCACTACTGGCACTGGCACAGAATTTATTGTTTCAATTTAATTTTTTTTTACCATCAACACTGATTGTACATTCACTTAAGAATGAATGAATTTCCCTTTTAATGCTCAAAGCAATTCATAAAAGAATCTGGAAAAGGTGAGAACAAAGGAGAGAGAAGTGAATACACAAATTAGCTCAAAGACAAGGCAGAAAAGAAGCTGTTTTTAATGGGGTTTATTTCAGTTCATTAGTTTTCATGCAGTAATATTTTCTTTAAAAAAGGGATTTATTTCATAAGCAGCGGTCTGTAATTTAGCAGAGAAATATGATCTCTGCACGCTTTCTAAAATGCATTAGCATCGAGAACGGTACCTGTGCGATAATCTGGTGTTTTAGTGGAGGAATGAGACTGAAATCTGGTGTCTTGCATTTTACAAACGATCTGACATGTAAATATTCACCCAAATCTTGATGCAGTCTGCCACCAGGAAAAAGTAATTTTATCTCTGTCACTGAGCGGTTCTGAATAACTTCCATTCTGCTGAAAATCAAGATGTAAAAGTTACAAAGTTATTTATTTATTCAGTTTATATAGTGATTTCAAAAACATGAAAATACCAGGTTTGATAGTGTATCGGTAGGGATTACTAGAATATTATAGATAGTCCTGTCATACTGTTTATTCTTCTATATTTAAAGATATTTATATCAGATTTTAGCAATGGATAATCTGCATGTGTCTAAAACCACAGGATAAACTAGTAAGTTTGTAAAGATGTTAATTGCCGGGGGATCATGAAATGTCTAACATGGAATTTATTTTTTTATAAGATGTACTTTGGGGCCATTTTACATGACCATGAAAACCATTAAGTGACGGGCTTTTTTCACAGAAAACAATCATAGTTGGAACAACAAAGGTGCAAATAATAAAATGAATGATTGTTGAGATCCATTTCGCCGCTTCAGTTTCAGAATCCTGATATTGTTCCTGCATCACGTCATCACTGTCATGTTGTAGAGCAGAACAATCAGTTATCTTAAAAATGACAAGTTTTCCTACTTTGACAAGTTAAAATGTTTGCAGTGAAAAGTTGAAAAGTCTTTATTTTAAAGGAGTGCATGCTCCTTAGTGTTTTCCTTTAGTTGTGAAGCTTGTTAATGTCAGACATATCAAACACACAAAAATTAACACATTTTTATAACATATTATGTTGACCTAAAAGGGAAAATTCCCCACTTTTTGTGTATATATCTACTAAGTATTTGATTAAAAATTGAAGCAATAAAGTCCTCAGTGTGTTATATTGACCAACAAAGAAATTTATTTAAGTGTGCCTGTTCACAGAACTTCGCCAGCAGAACCTACATTTACCAGATTCTATTGCGCGTAAGCCGAACCCCTAAATCCTTTAATTAGGCTACGTTTGCCAAGTATCACCCTTTGTAGCAGCCACCAGAATAGAAAACCTTTTTTAGTTTACCTTATAAATTATTCAGAAGCACTCAGTGACAGAGATACAATTAGTTTTACCTGGTGGCAGACTGCATCAATATTTGCGTGAATACTTACATGTCTGATTGTTTGAGGAAATACTATAAAGCACGACACTAGACTTCAGTCTCATTGTCTCCACTAAAACACCAGATTACTGTGCAGGTAACGTTCTAGATGCTAATGCATTTTAGAAAACTTTGCAGAGGCTGAGCTAATAGAGTTCTTTACTAAATTACAGATCACTGCTTTTGAAATAAATCCCTTTCTTAAAAAATATTACTGCATTCAAATAAATGAGCACAAATAAAACATTAAACACAGCTGTGTTTTGTCTTTCAGTTCATTTGCATAATCTAAACACTAATTCGCTTTTCTTACCTATTTTACTCATGTCCTTTTTTCTCAGCCAAGCGGTGTAATGTTGTTTTACAAATCGCTTTGAGCATTAATGGCTAATTTGCCACTTTTTATGTCGATGTACAGTCATTGTTGACAGAGAAAGAACTTTTTTTTAAAGTTTTTTTGCTAGCAGAGCCTTCATGTATCAGGATGTGTTGCGCACAAGCTACCGACTCTGATACCCCAAATCGTTCAGTTCTCTTTGCAAAGTCGCTCCCCCCCGTACCACCCACTTAAGAAAACTACTTGTCCAACATTGCTGTCTATATCAACCTCTGCCCGATTTCACAAACACTCTTCAAAAGCTACCCTCTGTGTCTTGCTGGTTTAAGTTGTCTTTTCCAGATCATTGTCGGTATAATGAAGACAGTCTCCTGCACACCCCTGTCCAAGTGAAGAAAAAGCATTCATGCATATTAATGACATATCTGTCACGACTCTCAGTCATTCCACAAAAAGTGCCGTCTCTGAAATTCACCACAAAATGATTCAGTTTCTGTTGGAAGAGGGTAATCAGTAACCAGTTACTGTAAGGTCCCCCCTGGCAAATGCAGCCGTAAACTCTACCTTAAATAAATACGTCTGAATATCTGAGTCTGCGAAAACAAAACAACGCAAGATGTATCTTTATTCATAACATCTTCTACACTCATATTTTGGGATGCCATTTTCGCTGCTGGAATCTATAAGCGTAGAGAACAAAGTTGCGTTATGGTACGGCATCTGGAACGCCCTCTGGCTACGAAGCCTGTGGTTCTGTACACAACGACGGAGCTGGAGAAACAACAGAGTTGGCAGCTGCTTCCCAGAGACAGAGAGGATTTATTGAGAAATTTGTTGATTAAATTGACATTCAACACCAACACTGATTGTACATACTGAAGAGTATAAAGTCTGGGTCAAACTGATGATCGAGTTTATTAAACAAATATTCTATCCAGTAACTTTTCTATTTGGGGGAGAGTTTGTGTGTATCTCTTCAGAGATTTACGAGGTCAAACTTGAGTGAGACTTTACATTTGACAAAAACAATGCATTATGAATTTATTCCAGACTTTTTTTCATATATTTTCATAGTTCAGAAAGTTGAAAGGTTTAAGCTTAGGTTTTGTTAAAACAAGAGACCTGAAAAAGGTTATTTTCTATAGTTACTAAACAAAGGAAGTTTCCACAAACTACAGGAAAGAAAGTCCTTTTTTAATAAAATGTTTATTATTACCATTGTATTATTTTCCGTATACAAGAATGTGTAACAAAAGCCAAATAAGCAATCCATTTTAGTCTTTTAAAAAATGGTAAGGCATGTCTGCTTATATAACCATCAACTTCAGTTCCCTCAAAACACTTTAAACAGCGTGCACTGATAGCTCCAAAAATCTTAATGTGCTCCTTAGTTATCGGATTTTGCAAATCACAACAGTACCACACTCACAGCATATGTTTCAGCAAAAGTGCAGCAAACGATTAACATCAAAATGGAGACCTTACATAACACATTTTGCTCTAAACATCGTGTAAAAAACAACTCAGCCAACCATGATTTTACACTTCCTTTGTTTTTCAAGAGAATGAACAAGACAGAAAAAAATAATAATAATAATAATAAATATGGCTCACAGGCAAATCAAGTTAAGCACTGAATCATCTCAAACAGTGACACTGTACGTCTGTCCAGGGTAGCATGGCATGTCAGGAGAGAGGAATACACAAGGCAGAGGAGAATGGCTAACATTCCTCTCGGTGTAATGAGAAGACCGTTTGCACAGATACCAGCTCTTTGGAAAAACCTGACCAACTTCTGAAACATTCTTTTCTTAATTCAATTTCTTTGTTGTATTTCAGAAACACAGTAAAGCTCTGCCTTTTCCTCACTCATCCAAAACTCCAGCTGCTGCAATCGCAGATCTTCGGGAGGCTCTAATGGGTGCATTCGACCTTTGTATGGCGGCAGATGCTTACTGAGTCTTTACACTTTGAACATTTTTGTTGTTGTTAAGCCTCACTGAGGAGGCAGCAGTGCCAAATCTTAAACAATGGTGGTATCTGAAGCCACGCAGCGAGCTTCCTGCCTTATTATCAAACACACACTGTACTGGTTGTTCCACCTCAGTACCAACCGAGAAATATCTGCCTCCACGGTGTTTTGTAAAACTGAATTTACGTGGCTGTGTTTAACTGCAGCAATATAACCCTCTAACTTGCACTTCTAATAGACTCTTTTATCTTCTAGTTATGGTATATTTATTTAATTTGGCAATTATAAAACCACCAAAGCACAGGGATAATCTGAATGCAACTTTGTTACTGCCCGATTGAAAGAAGCTTCAGGGAACAATACACTTAACATGAAAATAAAAGTGCTAGGAAACACCTATTTGTCTTTACTTTGAAAAGTAAGAACATTCTGTATCAAGTGGAGATATTCTCTGAGAAATGTAAACGTCCAGAGCTAAAACTGAATCATCTATCTGCCCTTCATCTGCTATCTAGGGTTGTACTCCTGGGTGGGTTAATCCTTACAGATCAGGAAAACGGGTACTGCACATTAGGACTGACAGCTACTTACTCTAATAGTATTTTATTCAACATTCAGCTTGTTATAAATAGTTACAGCTGGATGTCCTCCCACCTCTCTCATCAGCCTGAGCCACTGCATCAGCACCCGTTGATGCTTCTGCTAATGAAGTGAGTTCACATTTGTTTGTTTTCACCTCTGCCTAACACAGCTCTCTGCGCTCACATAAAGATACCATCATCTGGCAGAGGAAACATGAGCAATTTTAAAATTTAGATGAAGAGACAAGTGCGATAGAGTGTAACCCATGTAATCCTCTGCATAAACACTTATTTTAGATTTTGAGAGGCGGGTCAACTGTGCTTATGTGTTAAGCACCCCTGGTTCTATCTCGTACAGGCTTTGACCTTGAGAGGGCTCGACAGGCTTATTCAGTCACCCCCGCAGCGTGTACTGAAATTTGCATGTATATTTTCAGCCAATCAGAATGGATTGGCTGACCCACAGCTTAGAAATGCTCATTACATCATTGCTTGTTGCCTGCACTCGTCCGTCTACCCTTTTTAGGACTTTTAGGCCCTCAAGCTACGATGCTGACCTACGGGTGGGAAGTGAGGAAGTCTCCTGCCCTTCATCATCTCCCTGTGTTGCTGCCAGGCATTACTGGTGAGTACCTAGCTGTGTTTGAAATCACCCCCATGTTCATTCACTACTACCTATAAAATGGACACAAATTGTGATTATTATGATTACCATATGATTACTGTTGTTGTCATTCGGGTCACCACTGTCATCTTTTGAGTAGTGCATTGGTCATTTTGGCGTCTGTAAGATGTGACGTATTGCATTATGGGATTGTTGGCATTTCTGAATTTTTTAGGGCACAGCATAGAGAATAATCCACTCAGAATTTTGACACTCAAATAAAATGGCAGATAGCTAATGTAATGCACTAAATACTTAATAGAGAGTGATTTGAGACACTACTCGTGTTTTCATGGTTCCCTTCCACTCCTAAGACCTTCACAGACTCCTCTTAGCAAGTAATATATTCTCAAGATCCATTCTTATGTGGATATAGTGCACATTTGAAGTCCATCTCCAGAAGATCGTCAAGAGAAATTTTTTATAAATGCCTATTTCCATCCACTCCTGTCAAGTGAATATTAGAAGTTGGGCGTTGAGATGAAGAGTTGACTGCCATTTAACTATTGCAGAAGAAGAGGACAGGATAACATGACACTTAAAAGAGAAGGGTCAACCCTAAAACATTGGAAAACCCCGTAGACACCATAATAGAAATATGGTATCTACATGTTTGTTTCATGTGGTAACTTGACAAAGGTTACAGTGTCTTCGTCTGTCCACACATCTGTTTATGACTACCTCCATTTTTCATCCCTTCAGTGGATGTTGGAGTCACACGCTTCTTATATGTCATGATTTTCTCACCTAAGTCTGTTTAAATTTTACTTTGTCATACTTAGTTTTTTATCTGTGCACCAACTTTTTCTGTTTTCTACCAGTCACTGTACTGATTTACTCCTGGACAGTATGATGTTGGGGAGGGCCTTACTTTACTCCCCTAAGTGTTGTCTTTCCTCAGGCTTTGGATGGAGAGAAGCCTGTTGTGTTCCACAATTAAGATTTACACATCAGTGGTTTAATTGTGTCATGCTGTTGTTTGTGGGAGGCTGCTGTTCAGTCACCTTCTCCTAAAGCGATTTCTGCCGGGAGTGCAGTGATAGAGGTCAACCGTTGTACAGTGAGAGCTTCCTGTGGTGCTTGGGATCTCTCTTGTGAGTCATATGAGCACAGTGAGGACAGATTTCCCTTATGGTGCTCTCTGTGAAGACTGCCGTGATGCTGGCACAAACTTTGTGCTTGATTCTTTTTTTTTTCACTCACCCCTCATGCGTGTAACAGAGAGGAGGAACCCTTGCATCCCACGCTTATCTGCGTGAAGCTATTAATTTGTTGAAGTGATGCATTTGGGATAGAGCCCAGTTGACATCAGGGACTTGGTTATTGTGGAAACATTTCAGGTGTTTATGAGCTGATGGGTTTGGATCCTCCAGGCATACTCTTGCATGAGGGACGTGCCTCAAAGGCTCTCTTTCATGGAACATTTGTGAACATTTTCTCCCTTTGTTTGTTTCAACAGTGTGCCTGCAACAATTTTGGTAGCTACCTTTTTCTCTATGACCAGAAGTCACAGAAACTGTATTGTGTCGGTGGAGTGAAAGCTTTTTTTTTGCCGCCTAAGCGTGTAAATCCTGTTAAAGGTCAAAGCCTGTAGGAGGTAGAAAGAAGGTTATGAATAGTAACCCTGGTTCTAAGAGTGCAGTCAGAGCCCTCTAACCTCGGCACCCTGCTTCTTTTTAATGTTGCTGACATTGCACATGTTCTGTAATAGAACATGACCACTTATGCAACCTGTAGCCTGTAGAGGTGCTGGGGTTGTTATCATTGGCCAAACAAGAACATGCAAATTTCAGTGTGTTGCTTTATCAGATTTGAGGGGGTAACCTACAGAGCCTGTTAGAGGGCTGCTTGTGAGCTCAGAGGACAATATGTAACCTTACTTATAGAGTTTGTAATATGAACAAGTAACAAAAAGCAAACAAAATGAATCATAATCCTAAATTATTACAGATTAATGAAATTGAAATTTGGTTAGCATATACCTTATATTACTCCTTTCTCAGTCCTCTGGGACTAACATGAACCATGTAAGTGCATGTTAATCCAAAAGAAGAGAGTAAATCAGGTAACTGAACGTAGTTAGCAGGAAATTTTAGTATAATGGCTTAGTGTTTTTGCGAAAAACCTCTTCTTTTTCATTTACTTTATGATCAAATAACTTGTAAAAACAAATAATACCTTTATAAAATAATTTTGTCATTAACTAAACCAGTAAGATACAATTTATTTCCAGTGAAATACATACTGTAACTGCTTAAGTAAGTACAATACAATCAGTTAAATGATCTGAAAATATAGATCTTTTTCTCTATGGGGTGGATGTTTCCTGTAGCTTTATAAACTTATGAAGCCAACAAAAATAATCTGTGCAAAGTAGTTCTCTTAGTGCAGTACATTAGCACTTTCTTAGAGATAATTAAATGTGCAACAATAAAGTGGCTGTAAGACCTGCTGCTTCCTGAAGCCACACTGATATGACCAAATGGGAAACCAGGTGAACTGCTAGCACTGTACAATCCTGTACGAACCAATCCAAAACTGTGTAGCCTGCTTAAAAAAAAACAAAAAAGAGAAACAATGTTTTGTCAGTTAACATCATATCCACGCATGCACACAGTAAAACCTTCTCCTTTTGACTGAGGGGAAAAAGACTAATAGGATAAAATAGGTGTTGTCTCGTTTTCACTTCATCATACAAAGGAAAATAAAAATTCCCCTTTATCTGAAAAATCACTGACAGAACCATCTTAACATGGTTTAATTTCCTAAAAGCGAGGCATGTTTTTCAAAACTCACTTTGGAACAATGAGAAAACACCACTTTTTTTTTTTTTTTCAGAGACGTGAAAGCTGGTTCACTGATGGCACCGAGCATTCTTTGGGGGACAAGCAGGATGCAGCACTGCACTGACTTCCGATCCTACCACACCATACAGTAAACCATTCTCAACAGGTTTCCAGGAGGTTCTACATGTCCAGTGAGGGAACAGCAGTATAACTTGCTGTTAATCATACTGTTATGTGACCGTATAAAAGTCAGTGATCGAGCCTCACTGTATTATCTCCATCGAGTCTGCATTGCCCAGAGTGGGAGTGTGAGGGCAGCCATCACCAGCAGTATGGAGGGTCCGCAGGAAAGCGACTTGCCTGCCGCAGCGGCTGCTGCGTGCTCGTCGCTTCTGTCGGCTCCGATCACAGGAGCCTCTGTTCCGACAAAAATAAACTCCGTCGTGCAGCCGTCAGAGCAACCGCTGCCACTGCCAGAGCTGCTGCCCTCATCACCTGCAGCAACAGAATCACAAAAATTCAAATGTATAGGAAAATGATATCAGAAGCAGCTCATAGTTGGCTTCATGGCAAAAGAGAAGTGGAAATGTGTGTAGGATGTGTGGGTGCATGTCCTACTGATCTACAGCGGGGGCTGGTAGAATGTAGTTACTCACTTCTCCGATTTGAATTGTTTTGTTCGGTTCAAAGACTCAGTCACTGAATATTGAGTTTGTTCACCTTTTTCTCAGCTAACCAATATTATCACTGTCTAAATAGACTTCAGTACAACTTCAGCACATACGAGTAAGTCTAATGTTAGTCTGCAGGTTCAATCTATTCAATAGGGCACCGCACTGTTTGGAAGGCTAACTGTTCTACGGCCCACAATTAACATTTCATTAAAGTGAAGCGTCCTGTGTCAGTCTAACACATAATGATAACCTGGTGTCCAAGAGAAGTGACACACTTCGAATGGCGTCTATATACAACAGCAGACATGAGTGCAGAAGGCTGGTATTTGTTTCTCGTTTCCAACCACAAGTCGTAACTGTTTTTTAAAACCACATTTTCTGTCGTCATGACAACAATGGTTGCATAATGCAAGGTAAGTAGTAACTTTAATGCATAGGATGGTTCAAGTCATCATTCTAACCCAAACCATTAGCTTTCCCTTACCAGGTTTAAGAAATCACTCCTGGGTTGTATTTCAGGTCAGAAACGAACACCCAACCTGTATAGTCATATGCCTTGGAAGACTTTTTGTTGAGGTTTATTCAGCTACTTTTCTGTTGTAAAAGATTGGACCATAAATAAAACAAAATTCGTATTCACTGAAATGCAGTGAAGTAATTTTTCTAGCAAGCAGCAACCAACAGTGAACGGCCATTATGAAGCCTTGAATTCAGATATTGGCCGGCGCTATCTTGCTGGTTTGGGCGATTTGGAGGCATATTTGGACGAGCTAGGGGAGCGAACGGTAGATCTGATTGGAAACCCGGCAATACTACATTCCGCCCACTGATAGCTGTAACCTGACTGCACCATAAGCCTGTCAATCAACCCCCCCCCAAACAAAGCTTTTTTAACCATATTTTTGAATTAATGATGGTATTATTTACAGATGGACCACCAGAAAACTAATAAGAAGGAGCGACTTCTGCTAACAACACCAAAATGACTCCCTTGAATATAATTCAGACCTTAAAAAAAACTGCAAAGTAAAGACTATTGAACAATGTTCCAAAACCAGATCATAAGAGCTTTGCATATTAATTATGGTATATTGAGAAAGAGGACTGGAAATATGTGGAGATAACAAATTGTACAGACTTTCCTTAATGTGCTGCAGTCATGTCATTACTCATTACCATAACAGCCTTTTCACATGCATGTTGTTCACTTGTTGATTTAGTTAGTTCTACTGATGTGATAACAGATGTATTAAAAGAGGAAGGGGGTCCATTAAGTCTGCACATGTTCAAGGCCAAGACTTTTGTCAATGTTAATTTAGTGGGGTCAGTTTGATTTGAAGAATTGGTATGAAAGTTGTGTTTGTACATTACCTGAATACCTTGTTAGTGACTTGGTGCATGGCTACTGTAATTGGTGAACTGCTGAAGCTGGCAAACTAACATGCTTGCCAGCTCGTATCAACGATAAATATTAAGCTCACACGGTTTATTCCAGAGCCACATTTGTACCATAGACACCTGCCTTGTAATTGTGTGCAAAGCATAATCCTTTGTCAGACCAGTTTGACAGGGGCAGGTTACATTCAATTAGATGGTACAGCAAAGCTAATGAGCTATGATACCTCTGTCTTTTAAGGTGTCAAAGTTAACCACAAACCACAATGTAAAAGACTTGCATGGATTTAGTTAGCCCTCATAAAAGGACCTGCTTTTTGGGGTAATTTTATTGAACTAAGAGTTCTTGGTGCTGGCGTGACTAGGCCTCTGCAGATGACAGAGCAAAAAAGGTTGTGCAGGATTGAAAATGGCCCAAAAATGGTGGCTCTGAAAATCTGTGTATGCAAAATGTTGATCATTAAACAAGGCTGTTTCACAAATAAAGCATAGCACAAAGAATATTGTTCACTTACCACTGCACACACACTTACCTGCATTACTTATGATCTTGCATATCAATACATATCCATACCACTATGTATACTGTATATACCTTCCCTATAGCGCATTGACATTTATACTTGTTTTTGCTCATAACATACATTATATGACCAACATTGTAGACATGTATTCATATTTAGCTGTTTGTTATATATGTTGTTTTTCTACTAGCACAACTTGTTCTTATTACAAAATATAACTGCTACACATGCTGTCTATATCTATCATATAACGCCTCTGTTAAAGCCTCTTCCCAAATGTATATTTTTTTTAAACAGTTTTGGGTATGTTACTTTTAAAATGTAATAGGTTACAGATTACTAGTTGCCCTGTTAAAATGTAATAAATAATGTAACTATTTTAATTACTTAATTAAAGTAATGTAACATATTAATTTGGTTACTTTTTTTTACTTTACTTTTCCATCAAATGTTTTAAACTGAGCAATAAAGCTGAAGAGGCCAACAAAATAAATGTAAACTAGGCCATGTACATTTCACAACCGTTCCTAACACTTGAGAACTAGACATCTTGTTTGCAAAAGCAGATCCACAGAATCAGAAAGAATGGTTTCTGTCACGGCAACATTTGTGATGCACATCTTTGTAAACATGGGCTCGGCTGTCTGTCATCATCTGCGTCACCACACCTTGAGCTATTTATTCTCCTAATAATGTCAGTCTTGCCTCAATGCAACACTGAGCATCCTGTAGAGTTGTACGAGGAGCTCTTACATGAATGACAACTGAAATCTTATTTCTGTAGTGACAGTTTATGTATCTGTGGTGTGTTGTGTGGTGTTGTCCAAATCAAAACTAACATGCAGTGAGACAAAGAAACAGAGAAACGTTTCTCTGTGTTTTTACTTATTGCATTGTTTTGCCGTGCACACCTGAGAGATTGGAAAACTTACTTGAGTCCTGGAAGTAGATGTCATTTCCATTGTAGGCATTCTTTAGCTTGTTGGTCATGACACGCAGAGCCATGATCTGTTGCCGAATCAATGTGTCAGGTCGGGTGATATCCACATCCACCTCTGGGTTGTTCACCTGGTTGGTTAAACCCTCCTTCACCACTTCTGGGAAATATCTGTGCCACAGGAACACATGACAAATTTGTATCACAAAAGTGAGCTGTTATGGAAATATTGGGCCTCATTCACCGAGATCTTCTTAAGATTTTTCTTAAATTTGTGTTTAAGAAATGCCCTAGGAAAAAGTCTACGTCAGATAACAGTACTAGATGTAAAATTGAAAATAAAAAAGAAGATGCATGTGATGGGATTGCTCGTTCAGTGAATGCTGTATCATTGTAGATGAAATACTATCAAATACAATTGTTGAATTAAAGAAAAACACATGAACCAATAATTTGACACAAACATATCAGCACTCAGATGTGCGTACATATGCTCTTGAGTGTTGGTAGATTTTTTTTTCGTACCTCAGAAAAAAATCCCAAATAAGAAAATATCGGTGAATGACAGAATCTTTGTAAAAACTGCATAAGTGTGCTTTAAACAGAAATTTCTTTTTAACAACGGCTGGTGAATGAGGCCCATTTTCCACGTGTTACAAAATGTTTGGTTGACGTACCAATGGTTTGAATAGATAATGTAAAACACAAAATCAATATATATGATGGTTCCAATAACGATGTATAAATCGGCAGGAAACCATGTTGTACATATTTGTTTGATTTAACAGCAAATCTCCCTCCAAAAACAGTATTAAACAAAAGTATTAAATCTTAACTAATCATTTAAATGACACTATCAAGTGGCATCACTGCCACTGAATCAGGCAACCTACTGTGTGGTCCCCGACGGAGCTCAACTCACAGTAGCTTCAGAGACCCCATGCAAACAAACAAAGCACTCTTTTGACAACTCATGAATAAAGCCGGTTTATTTAAACCATATATCTGCAGTGAAACTGGTCAACGAATTTGAGGATGTGCTCTTCATTTGCTTGTGTCGTGGTCATTTATGTATGTTTTCTAATTGCTGTGCTCCATCTGCCACCGAACCAGTCCACTTAAAATACAGAAATTACAGCTGAGATCATTTGCCAGTGCTGTGTTAGTGTCAACTTCCTGTGAAGCCACTGTGCCCATTTCTTTCACTTACTGAACTGAGTTTGCCTGTGAGTTTGTATGCTGGCTTTCAAAACAAACACGCACATAATCTCTAGAAATTGTGGAACATGTGTGACTTTGTTATGATCTTTAGTAACAAGCTGATAAGTCACAAAGTAGACCAACTGGATTTAGACAGAATTATAAAATATATCCTTTCTAATAAAAGAATGCTGAAAACTAAAGTGCAGAATTACCGGTACATTCAAATACTTGCAGAATGCATTCACACAATGCTGATTAAAACTCTCACCACCAGATAAATCTCTCTGTACTTCACAGTTTACAGAGTTTTTCCATCTGTTGTCGGATATTACATTTCTTCTTCTATTGGATCGAATGGATAAAATTCTGACAGTGAAAAGAGTCATTTTGTGGGGGGTTGTGACGTCTTTTATTTCATATATCCTCCACTCATCCACAGTGGTACAGCTGGAGCATTGGCGTAGGCAATGGCCAAACCTAAATAAGCACTTGTCAACAGGATTTTTGTGATTACAGTACTCTCAATATCAGAGGGAAGAAACAAAAGCTTTGCACTGCAGGTTTAAATCAGACAGAACAAAGTATGCAATCAGGCTAAATTATATACAGTATATAATATTGGGAGTTGTAGCACTTCACTACTGAAAATGTCTATGGTTCGCCTTTTAAAACTTAATATATAAATAATAATTTCAATGCTTTGCATTGATGCAGCGGTGTAATAACCCACTACACGGCAATGGCAAGCTGTGCTCATGACACAGTAGTGTCATTTAATTTCTGCAGTTGCAGTAGTTTGTTTATGTTTTCACACTTGTTGTGCATATGTGTTAATGTCTCACCATTTAATAACTAATTTTGTATTTCATTGGACACCTTTTACACAGCAAGACAATTCGATGATTTTATAACACACTGTTAACACAATCTGACTATTTCTGATGTTTCATTATCAATTTACCCAGCAGATTTAGAGCGATGCTTAAAATTGGTTCTGGAACAAATAAATGTGTTTTATTGCACCATCTGGAGATTTTGTCACTTGGAGAGGACCAAAGTGATGGCGTGATATATTTTCTCTGACAGTTTCTCTGCCTCACTGTCACAGAAAACAATTCACTGAACAATCCAGAGCACAGCTCGGCGTTACTCTCCAAGCTGCACGGGTGACCTGAAGTGTTGAAAACTCAACAGTCCCCTGGGTATTAGAGCCCCGGAGCTTATATACTGTAGAAGTTCGCCATATAAGTACTAACCATTTTACTTACAGAGAGAGTTAATCTGGGAACCGAGTGTGGTTATTTTAATCCCTGGCAGGGAAAATGTGATAACAGGAGAGCAGTGGGATTTTACTGTGGTTATAAAGAGTAGCAGAATCCTCACCTGCCCTTCGTGTGGCTGTTCCAGCACTGCTCATCGTCGGACTCTGCGAGTTTGCCCACGGCACAGATGTCATCGGGCAAGTTGGACCAGAACCTCTTGGACTCCTTCAACTTCTCTTTGATGTCAACCACCTGCCATGGGCCAAAACAGTGGAAGGAAAGATTTTAGATTGCACATTTTTTTGTTTGCGCTCACTCTTTTTTTTTTTTTTTTTTTTAAAGAAGGCTCAGAAGTGAAGTTTAAAAGTGAATCGACTGTCAGGATGTCATGCTTAAGCATGACATTTGAATTGATATATTTTACTACTTTGTGTTAAAACAGTCAAAAAATACAACTAGAAATTAGAAAATACAACTCTATAAGAGTGACATATTGTGACCACATTCATGTGGCAGCAAGATTGTGTTGTTGCATGAGCCCTTCTGCTCATTTAGTCCATCAGGAGAGAAATGCTGTTGGACTACTCAAAAAGTTTCTTTTCTTTCTATTTAACATCTTGTCCACTTCCACCCATACTGTGTTCATCTCTGATTCATACAAGACAGACTTGAGGTTTCAAATTTGATATTTGGCATGAGTGGTCACCCCCAACTGATTCCATCTGGACTCAGCAAGAAGTGTGAGCGAGTGATCAGCAAACAGGAGGAAAAAACACGAGGACTCATCGTGTACAGAAGCACATTGTGTTGCTTTTGTTATTTGTATATAGTTGGTAAGAATTACAAAGACATAATTCTAAGACTTTATTAATCTGAATATGAGGGGTTAAATATTTGTTTGAATTCATTATGCACCATATTTGTAAATACTGTATGTTGGATAAGGATATAATATTTCAGCTTGTTGCACACCAACCCTCTCTGCATAATAACCTTCTTTCACAAAGCATCAGGATGACCTAATTACACACAGAATGAACTATAAACCTACGGAAATTGCAGGAAATTAGGTTTTCCATTTTCTTTTTGAGAAAGAGATGATGGCACTCTTATGCACATCTTACTGTAAATCATTACATATGAACTTCACTTGACACACCATGATTATACACCTACATAGGAGAATGCACAACACACGCACACTCTACTTACATAGGGACAAGAAACGGCACACAAAAATGCAAAACATAATAAATACAAACACTGTATGCAAGTTTACCACTCCAGGAAATAGTCCGCCCCTTAGCAACCACCTAGCAACAGAGGCGAGATCTAGTCCGTTTTATTGCTTTCTAGAAATGGTTTCGAAAACGGAATAAATACAGCACATAGAAACACTAAACTGCTTAGCTCGCTCAATATCGTTGCAAGTAAGATATCCGCTGGAAAAAAAAAAAGATATCAATGGAGTCATGTATTTTTAAGATTTTAACACCATGTCATGTGTTAAAATATTACCGGTCAAGCTAGCCGTCGCTAGGATTTTAAGTGCGCGACTGTCTGTGCTGTTACGATTTGGGTGCTCGGAACGACAAGAAAGGACCAAAAGAGACCCGATTTCGCCAAATGGGTCATTTCAAAGACCTTTAACAAGTAAAAACAACATTATATTGCATATTATATGAAATTCAATTCCAATTATATATTCCAATTCAGACAGCGGAGTGATATTTCTAGCGATGAGCAGGGGGTGATGCTTTATGGTGATTTGAGCACGTTCCAAATGTACAGTTGACCAATCAGATCGCTGGGTCAGAACTACTCGTTGTATAATTTATGCTTAGAAAATCCACGTTAAAACTGGCAAAAGTGGATTTGGACACCCTAAATGCACTTGCGTTTTACACCATGCACTTAGATTGTTAATATATAGCTCTAAATATTGAGGTGAATCTGCCAGAGAATGAATTAGAGCATAAAAAAAAATCCACCTTTTGGAGCCCAGACCTTAGCCCGAGAGGGATACTGTGTAATAACCTGTTCAGAGAGCTGAGTTGTGTCAGGAAGACTTGTCCAACATTTCTCCTGAATGTTGTGCATGTTTGAAATTCAGCTACAGGGAATCCTGAGTGAGGTTACCATTAAGGAGGTTCCAACAGTTGTTAAATCCAAGGGTTCACCTACTTTTTACACCAGAGTGTTTAATGTATGTGTTCCATAAAGACACAAATGATTACAATTTGTCAGGTGATATTAGATGAAGAACATTGTGTTTGTCTGTAATTCTGACTTAGATGAAAATCAGTTGACATTTTGGGACCAAATAATGCAGAATACCAAGGAATTTCTAAGGATTCAGACACTGTATCCTGCACCCATGAGACAATGTGAAGCCATAAACCAAGCCCTGTATTAGACAGGTGATGTATTCATTGTGAGTGTGTGTGTTATTTTGGCAAGAAAGAACATTGTTGATGGGTCACAACCTTCTCTGTGAAATTCTATTGCTTTCAACAGTGTTGCAATTTTTTCCGTAAATTGTTTTGGACTTGAACCAATTTCAGCTGCTGAATTCTTCAAGGCTCCGAAAAGCATACACTGCAAAATATATGTCTCATACAATTTAAAAGCATATATTTAAAAAACAACAACATTTGATTCGAATGCATTGCTCGAAGCCTCTATTCTTAATCTTAGTCATATTTGAGCTAAGTTGCCAAAGTTTACAAATATGTAAATATTAAACTTTGGAGATGGAATGCTGTGATATTAGTAATCACTGCTCATTTAGGAAGTTGCCTACCCTGCCTGAAGCCATTGAACCAAATCAAGAGATCTCTCAGAATTCAGTTGCAGGCACATTACTGTGGTGGAAACTCACCAAACAAACACAAGGAACAACAAACTTTACGTCAAACTCATTAAACAACTCGTGAAGAGTGACTGTCACAAGCTAACGACATTTACCTCATCTCTTTCTCTCAGAGGGTTGAAAGGATTCATGAACAGATGTTGTTTGATCATGTGACATGGAGATGATGACATATGAGCTCAGCAATGATGCAACATGAACCATGTGATACAGGTGACAGCTTCAGGAAAAGACAGTGAGTGGACCCGTTTCACTTTTAAACCAACGCAAATGAGAAATCTTACAGGGCTACTGTATGGAGGAAATAATAACCACTACAGAGCTGACATATCGACCACACAGATACATCTCTATGACAACCAAGCAAGCTCCATCTGCTGATGAAGATCAAGTGATGAGGCTAAAAGGTTGACACAAAGCTCTCGTTTCTAGCTGGCAAATGGCATTAGCAGAGTTTAGCTGCTGTTGTAGGTAACTTTCTTAGTAACTCTGTGACTTGGCTTGAATTTGAAAAAAAGACTAAACTCAGATGTACTGTTGTAGCATCTTGGCTTCCACACAATGGATGTCTCAGTGAGTAAAGAGTATTTCTGATATGTAGCCCACAGTCTCAAAAAATAACACAGGTAATTATTTCACTTTGAAGGCAACACTGTTGTAGGTGGTACGCTGGTTAGCCTGGCATGCAAATGTTTGCAATTCACAATAATGCCGACACACAGACTGATGCATTTCTTACTTTTTTGCAACAGTGAGTTGAATATGATCTCTCAAAAAGAAAAAAGAAATACATTTGCAGTAGCTTATGGTTATGCAGCAGTTGTTTGGTACACCTGTATCTGAAAAGGAGTTGAAAATGTATCAGTGATGTTAACTGTCAGTCACAGATGCACTGTGTGCGTTGGAGCCGGCAAATGCTGCGGCTGGTGGTTAGTTCAGGATGAGGGACTGACTGGTTTTCCTTTGGAAGAGAGAGAGCTGAAAGAGAGCAGCAGCTATCAGGTTATCTCTACCAAGCCTGAGGTAATAACCCAGTGAGCAGCAACATTTCTTTATCTTGGCTGCGGCTACAGGCCACAGCAGACTGTACTTCATTCAGTAAAGTCATGGCTGAATAGACTAAATGCCTTGTGCGCTATAACTCTAATTCTCTCGAGGGAGCCTTGAATATGATAACTCGAATAACTAGTTATTGTTATGCCAAATATTTGACAGTGCAGGACACTACTCTGAAAATCATCCCTATCTAAGATTTAAAAATATATTTTTTTGGAAATGGTAGGAACTAAAGTGGTTAAAATGTGTATGTAATTCAAACAAGGACCAGACACCTTATCCTAAGTACCCACTATCAAGGACTCTGAATCATGTCACAAACTATCATTAAGTCATTTTGTTGGATTTACATATGTTATTGAATTAATCTGCTTATAGCCACCTCTTGGACTTCTTGGACTGGATTTGCTACATTAGTATTGGATCCGTTATAATCCTATTGTAGATTTATAATCCCATTGCTGTATTTTGTATTCCTACTAACTGTTACAACTTTCTGTTCATTTTTTGCAATTACCATATTCCCACCTACAGCATACAATGCTCTTCTTTAATTTCTCCCCTGGCCCTTTTTTTCCTGAGGGGAATTTTTTCCACTGCTTCAATAAAGCGTTTATGCTTAGTTGGGATCTGTTGCTGTTGTGGGCTGGGAAAGCCTATTGAGACATTGTATGTGATATTGGGCTGAAAAAACGCACATGACTTGACAACTAATAAATTGAGGTTATTCTGACTTCCATATAGTGTGTTGTTTCTAAGGATTTGCCTGGTATAAAATGCAAAGCTATGGCAGGTGTCTGTTTAAGTTGACATCTCAAACATAAGTCTAGTTCAAATTTAATTGGTTCAGCCTGACATTGTGTTCACATTACAACATTTCTTGTTGTGAGAATTGTTATTTTGTTAACCCATTAGTAACGAGTGACACATCTGTCCCACCAATGACATTTTCAGTCAATGCTCAGCTCCTGCAGCTGTTGCAAGGAAACAGTTAACATTGTTCACTCTCATCAAAGAAACATGCCAATAAGGGAGCTGTTTTTTTTTCCTGTCAGTATTTTTCAGGTATCTGGAAAGATGTCATTAACCGTCTTAATCCGGCATAATAAACTCACATTGATTACGTATTTCTAAATTTAGTGGGCACCCGACCTGTTTGAATCACTGAACAAATCTGAATGTGAGATAACCATTGTTAAATAGAGAAATACAAAACTAAAACAAATTCAAATGGTCTTTCTAAGTGCACTCTGTGCCGTCCAAATAGTGAATAAACATAAGGAAAAGCCACAACTGCATGCTAATAGTAAGTGGTAGATCTAATAGAGGCTGCTGCAGCTGAAACCTATTCATCTTTAACTTTACTTTTACCCATGTTGTGCTAAGTACATCTTGACGCTTTGTTCTTTTTCTTCAGGAATACTAAACAATCACATTCATTCATACACACATGTATAAGCATAAAAAATAAGATTCTGAACAACATCCCACATATTTATTCTGAGGTCAAAGCCCTTCTTGCTCTTTCTAAGTGCATGTGAACGCCAGTCAAAGCCAAATAAATACAGAATTCGAAGGACTTGAAAACACATTTATAAGTGGACACGTAAACACACTTGTACACACAAACAGACACATTCCTCATCATGTCCTATTTACACTGGGGATTTAGGAGAGTGCATACAGTGGAGCCTGAGGTCTTAACAGGACATGAAAGGGCCTGTACCGACAGGATGCCACTGCAGGAGGCTGCCCTCACATTTGATGTGGTAATCCTGTCATGGAGACACCAAAGCTGGTTAGGTTTAACACACGCTGGTGTGACTCTGATTCCTGATGGCCCACAGCAACCTAGCACCGACAACAAAATATGGATCAGATCAGAATGTGCCTGGTTACTTTACTCTAAGTTTAAAATTTAACCCCCGTAATGTGATATTGACAAAGTCAATTCTAACAACCAAGTGTGTGCAAGCAGGAATATTTCAGGTGAACTGGAGGCAGGAAGTAAAGGATAATTCATATATACTGTAAGCGAATAAATCCATTTATGATTAACTTCAGAACTGATGCAGCATAATGCAGTGTATTCCATTTGTATAATATAATGTACAGAGAACATAAACAGTGTCAAGAGTTCAGTATCAGGGCAGACTTTTCTCCTACACAAACTCAGCAGTAAACAAACACTTCTTCATAAATAACTGCACACATACACATATATACACACTGTACTGAGGGCAAATTGTGAAGACACAAATCCAACCATGGAGACTTTACATGGGTGCCTAAGGCAGTGGGTCTGACTCCAGCTAGAATACTTTCTGCCTTCACCGTGTCTGCGCTGCTGCGGCCGCCGCAGGATTAGATAATGCTGAACCTTCAGTGTCTCCCTGGTAGCCCCGAGTTCACTGCTGCGCTGCTTTACAGAAACCTCTAAATAACTGATAATATCAGCAACAGGTTCATTGGTAGACAAGATCGAGAAGACTGATACAGTGTGTCCTCAGGTGGGCACATTATACCTGTTTATTTTCCAAGCTACGATTATACACTCCTGTTTATGAGGTCTACGCTTTAAAACAGCTTCAGTCGGATATAATTAGGAGCCCTGTGATAAATCACGAGGGTTTTAATGTTCAGTTTTATTTTGTTTAGTTGAATTTTAGAGAGGTGTGAATGCCACTGTATGGAGGCTTCAGTTTGTGCAGCTGTTGAACTATATTGTGTTATACAGAGAGGTGTATTTGTAGCCTGCCAGCAAAATAATGTTTTTTTTTTTTTAAATAACAGAAACAAGTGTCCGTATAATACATTACTTGTTAGCTTAGATGTCTTTAGTTTCGGTTAGTCTTTAGGTGTAACTAACAATAATAATAATGGCTAAGTGGCAACCGCGGCACCCAAACACAAAATGTATACTTACACATGGATAGCAAGATAAGGCAAATTTATAATTAGCCACTGATTGGTGAATGAAGGGTTAACTTTAACACATGGAAGTGTCCATACATCCATAAAAGGAAGCTTTATTTTTACATGGGGAGGGTTTGTCAGTGTTGCCTTTTTAGCACAGATCCTTGCCACTAAGATCCAATATACATCTGAAACAACATTAAGATCTCACTATTAAGTGACTTTTATTTTTTTTATTTTTTTTTTACTGCATCACAGTTTCATGTTGAAGTTACATATTGGAAATAAAATCTGGGGATTAAGATGAACCTTTCATTTTAAAACAATCTTAGGCAAACTGACTCAGTTTTTTTTAAAATAAAAGTTATTAAGATTATTCATGTGCATCCCACATCTATGCTATGAACCAACACCAAATACCAAACAGTGCCTTGTGATAGAATAAAACCGGGACATGAGGTTAGTTTTGGCTTTTCATTCTATTCCTTCCATTACTTTATTTGCACTGTTTAAATTTAACATTTTATTCAAACAAAGTTTTATTCCACCCTGCCTCCTCCTGGGTTTGCAGAGTCTTGGAAGCAGAGTCAAGTGGTTGTTGAGCATTCAGAGCATGTAGCAAGCAGGACAAACCTGAGCAATGCATGTTAATGTAGGTTCAGTAATTTTAATTAGGACTGTCACAGGTCAGATCTACCAGCTTCGGTTCCAAATTACATATCATACAGTTCAGTCTAGATAGTAGTGATTTAATCTAATCAACAAGAACAAATTGTTTTATGATTGTTTGTTGTGTTGAGATTTTTTCTCACAATATCACAAGCGTTTTCCCCTGAATGATGATCAGTGCTGAAAGTAAGTGCACATACTGTTCTTCCTCTCAATCAGTAATTTACTTTACTAAAAGATGATACTGGGGCACAACTGTGATTTCACTTCACAGTTTACGAGCCCTATCAGATAAAACCCGGTATCAACTGATCTAAGTCTACGCACTCATACGGATCTTGTGAGATTATCTCAGTCATGCAGATTTCAAAGCGTGGAACGTGGTTTAAATACTATCGATAGAATTAAAATCAATACAGATTTTCAGAGGAAGCCAGTGTCAGGAGGCTAAAATGGGGATAATGTGTTGTCTCATTCTGGATGCAGCGAGAAGTCTAGGTGCACCTTTTACATCTGTAGCTGCACTCTAGAAATACTGCACCTTAAAATATCAACACTTTAACCACTAGAAGGGCACTCTAAGAGCAAAGACCTCCATCAAAGCCAATAGTGCACTTTTTTATGATATACAAATCTGCAACTGCAACCACTATATATGTCTGAGTATATTTCCAATATTACGAGAATAATGTCAAAATACACTTGCGATTGTGGCTCTACTGGCAAACGCTGGCAATGGTAGTAGAACCACTGACACCCCGACATGGTAATCAGATGTGAAATCATATCGGCTTCTAGCCTTCATATACCTTGTACATTAGGATGAAAGTTATCATTTAAAGAAAAAAAAAACAACCTCTGTGGTCCATGAATATATTAGTCTGTAATTATAAATGAAGAGACCACATGTGGAAAACTGCTGTATGGAGGTTCAGTAACCTATACAATAAATAAATATCTGGTCTACCGGAGCTGAACTGCAGGACTGTTCTGTAGGACATTTAAATAGGTCAAAATCTAGTTTAGACTTGCCTTGTTTTTTTGTTATCATCTTTACATTCTTATATTATCGGAGAGAGATCTTTGTACATGAGAAAGAATATGGTTTTATCAAACATGATTTTATACGTGGAATCACTGATAATCAGACCTGATGGTTTGAATGAAGGAGCTGCTTCGGTCTTTACCGCAGTGCTCGGAGTCCAAATTTTCTAACTGGCTCATGCTATGACAGCACTGAGGGTCAAGGTAACAACTGCACAGAGAGATACTTAACAGCTCAGAAGCCTGCAACTCTTTGGCCATCACATCAAGCATGTTGAATATGTTTTGCAGATGGATTTTAAGAGGTGAAGGAAAAAAAAGAGTCTAGCGCTGCTCATGCACTGCTTTAGCTTCTGGACACGAGAGTCCAGGAGCCTTCATACTGACCCTTTTCATTTCACTTAGAAAGACCGGTTACCACAAACACATGTCAAGTTGTGAGCAGGACATAGGACATAGGAAATTAAATCTCTGGTCAGTATGAGTTCTAGCAGGATAAGACAGTATCACAGGAGCAGTTTGCAGGACCTTAAGAAATGAGGTCTCCTTCAACTGCCATCGTAACTTTTAATGTAGTATCTACGGTGATGTGGCTTTAGAGATGAAATAACACGCCACTATCTCACTGATGCAGGATTTAGATTAGCAGTTGATACAAAGATGCAGTGGGTGCGTTTATCTTCGTTAGATGTATAAACATGTTTCTGTGGCTGTTAATCCAGGTAGGTAGTGATCATTTACACAGCAAAAGTCGCAGTCTCACAACAGGTGAACTGGTTAATGCAATATTTTAATCCTTTTTCTGATCGTGTAATTACATAATTAGTGGAGCTTCTGGCACCATAACGACATGTTCCACACATCTGTTAATTCCGGCGACAGGCAGCAGGTATAGTTTGCATTCACTTCACAGCTTATTGCCATGACAACAGCTTTGCCCAATAAGCTTCATGATTTGTGCGTGTGAATGATTGTTTGTGTGCACTTGTTATCGATGTGATGATATTTACAGTATAGTCATAAGTGCTCATATTACTCTGTATTTACTATATTATCTATCAATCGGATCGGACAGTTGAGACATACAGTCGATGATCAGATATGCAGCAATGGGACAGCAGAAATGGGAGAAGTGACAAGCTGATGCGTGGAAAACAAGGAACCTAATCCTTGTAATCATTGTAGGCGACTATTTAATAAACTTCTAATTTAATGTGTTCCTCTATTTCCTTAAAACTCTATTGTAAATAATGCAATATGAACTAAATACACTGAAACAACTGAAAAAAATAAATATTGTAAAATTGTAGGTAGCTTTTTTCAATGTATGTCAATAATGTGAAAGGAACATTTATCCTTGCTTACTTACAAACCAATGGAGGGTTATCTTAGTATCTAAAACTAATTTAGTATCATAATGTACATGTCACAATATAACCTAATTCCAAAAATCTCTTAAGGTGATTACTTTATTGGTAAATGGTCTGCACTTATTAAGCACCTTAGAGATCTACAAAGCGCTTTTACAATTTTTGCCTCCTTTTCACACAAGCACACACACTCACACACACCCAATGGTGACAGCGCTACCATGCAAGGTGCTTGCTTGCCATCACAAACAACTTGGAGTTAAGTGCCTTGCCCAAGCACACTTTGGCGCATTGAAAGTAGAAACTAGGGGTTGAACCACTTAACCGTCTAAGCCACAGATGCACCTTTTAAGATTTTAGGGAGGTAGCATCTGTTCTGTGAGGTGTCTGCAAATCTCACATAAAACATTATTCTTCATAATGTCAGCACAAAAGAAGCTAGCTAATCCAAATTCAGTTTATCTTTGTCTAAACAACTGTTCAAAAATTTCTCTTGGTCAGAGTTTAATTCATGTTACAATAAAAAAAAAAAAAAGAAAAAAAGGCATCTCACATGATCCAGATACTGAGCAGTTTTAGTACAGCACATTCATGCTAAACAAACCGTGACCTGACTAATGTAAGCACAGATGGAAGTTTCATACACAGCTGGTTTTGTGTCCCATCCCAAGGGTAAACATACCATTTGGGAAGAAAAAAAAAAAGCCTTTGTAAACAGATGCTCCTTTGGAAGGTAAAGTTACTAAAGGAACTTCATGGAATAAATGAGTTTTTAATTCCTGGCATATTGGTGTTACGTCAGTAGGACTTATTCTTTTTAAATTTGTGAGTCAAACAACTTTAAATATTGAAATTACAACATGTCAATGTGTTAGGCCATAAATTAAGGAGTGAACAAGTCCTTAATCAGAACATCTTTAACAGTAACAAGTAGAAATTGAAATGAATGGATCATTTATAGTGGGGATGGCATCAGTATTGATTGACGTTGGGCTAATTATTAAAAAAGGAATATTACTCTCCTGTTCAGTTGAATCACCACAGAGTGACACCGTATGAGAAACAAATCCTCTCTAACTTTTACCAGACTTAAACACTGAATCCAAATCCACACAGGAAACACAAAACAGAACACAACGCTGCTCTAGCATCAGCATTGCAGCACTAACAACGTGCTCAGCAGTGCGAGCGTTGGTTATCATGGTACAAACTTTATGGACCAAAGCAGAAACATATCAAATGGAACAGATGCTGAAGCACTGCTGGAACGAAAGGCAGTATTGAGCAATCTTCACCAGATATTTGTTATATAACCTTGATAAATATGCAAGGCTAGACTGCAGGATCACTTAAAGTCCTGTGGTTTTCTAGGTCACATGGACACCACCAGGAACCAGCTAATGGTATCGTGAATTGAACCGGTCTCCCTGCACTGGGGGGATTTAAATTATATAAAGTGCAGCTGAGACGGGTTTTAAAAAAGTAGGAAAAGCTCCAAAGGGAATGAGCACAAATGGTCACTTCCTTGTTATGCTCACAGCAATTGGGTTAGCTTCTTTCAGACACAATGGCCCTGCATTTTGTGATTCAGTGCTTTGAATAATGCTCTAAATAGGATTTTATTGGACATACTGTGGTTTATTTCAGCTTGCCTGCCTACCCTTGTTGATGAGTTTAGCTCACAAGGCTCTGCAGTGTTAAATCTAGGTAAACACCTTCTACCTTTAGGCAGCTGTGATAACCACACCATGTCAAGGGAAACAGTAGTGGGCTAAACAACCTGACGATGATCAGGGAGGCTGGAGCCGAGGCAGATTCCGGTACATGCTGTGGTTTTCTGGCAGCATTTACTGACAATCTGCTCAGAGGGTAAAGCAGCCAGGTTTTGTGGACTAGTTTGGACCCAAATTTAGCTTGCGATGGGAAATGGCTCTCATTTATACTGAAACTTAAGACATTGTGTGCTAGGAACAAATAAAGATCGGAGTGAGTCAGGAAGCGTTGAGCGTTCTTGAATTATTGTGGAGATCCGGTGACTGAATGATCTATGATGGACGATGTCTCCTTGTTTACCTCATGGTCATACCTTTTCTTTGAGGGCAATGGCTTTGAATAATGGCAGCACAGATGGTTACATTACAAGGAAACTTTACCAGACTAATTAATCACATAGTCTGCAGAACACCACAATGAAAGCGGTACGTGTACAACATCACAGTGCATACTGGCCACTGCTGGTTTCCATTAAGCAGTATGTTAACTAACTTTTTCCCAGCATATAGTATACATTTATATAAGATACGAGCGAATGATGTTTAATGAAATGCATTGCTGGTCACAATGCGCTACTTGGTTTGCTCAAAAGAAATTCTGTGACATAATGAGATGTTTGCAGTGCCTCTCCCTTGGTTTCAAGGTTTGTTGTTTACGTGGAAACACAAAAATAGTTCTGTCTCCTACTTTTAATTACACATGCAACCTGCAGCGAACTGCTAAGAATCCACAAATTTAAATGTATTTTTCCATTGTGTCTTTTTAGTAAGATTTATATTAAGCTATATTCCAAAGGTAGAGGCACATTTCATGACTTTAGGTTTGGTTGTCACAGCAAGGCTTTTTTTTTTTTTTTAATTAAAAAAGAAAAACACGTCTGAGATGTATTGATGTGAAAGGCTGTCATTGATGCTCTTTATACTTGTTGGATGAGACTGGAAATCTGACAGAAGGTCTTTGCTCAATCAGAAGGTTTTAAACACGGTTGATTTTGACAGTATAAAACCATGCAACATTCTTGCACTATTGTGTAAGATTTGTAAAAAGTTGCCAGAACAAGGAGCAGCAAAAGTCAAGAAGAGCTTGGCTTATAAAACAAACAGAAAAAGAAGCAAAGCTGGAAGCCACCAAATAACAAAACATCACCATGGTTTTGTAATCTTCTTGCCTATCTCCCTGCACCACGCTTCACACTGTGCACATTTTCCAAGCAGCTGTCCACCACAATAGATGTCTCGCCTTATTTTTCCTCCTCAGCAGAAACAGGAACAATGACAGTGCTGCCAGTTGTTTTTTCTACATTTTGACTCATTTGTGTGTTTTTGTGAGAGACTGGAACCTTAAAACCCGCCACATCCATGAAGGTTCTTTTACCTTACCTTCTTGACTCATTCAGTGTGTGCCCTGCTAACTTAGCAAAGCATGGAAGTACTGGAGATGAGACTGTTTAATGTTAAGATGGTAGAATGGGCTTACCATAAGAAACAGTAGACTATGAAGCTAAAGAGGAAGCACATAGAAGTCGAACTACACAGGATATGAATAAACAAATGACTCCAAATTAACTGTGAGGAATTAAGGCCGGTAGGGGAAGGCATGGACGTGATGATAAATAAAGTAATGAGGCTACTTTTAAATACTAAGGAGTTAGAAGGTGGCCACATTGATCTGTTGTGCCTGTCCACGTACATTAATCCTAATTCATTTTCAGAGACAGGTTTCTGTTGAGCGAGCATGGCTGATTACACATCAGTCACTGTCAAATTTTCATCTCTCTCGACAGACAGAATTACCTCTAGACAGACGGATTCATTGCCCTCTACTTATCCGTGGAGGTTAAGCCTGAGAACACCGTGTTCACACCTTCCCAATATTTTAAACTTATCATTAATATGTATCAAATGAAGGTTTTAAAAAGAGATATTGAATAGTTATCGGTCCATCCAGCTCCATTTTTAATTTGAATATACACTGAGCAGTCATTTATTAATTGAGACACTGCATGAACTAAGACTTTTAGCAGCAGCACGATCCTTCTGTCTATGGCCACCAAAACAAGATTGTAAAACCACCGAGGACACAGAAAACTTTAGTCCAATTTGTGACAGTGTGGTATGTGGTTTCTCTTCTCACACACAAAATACTATAACAATAGAGTTGAATTGGGGCACATCATCAATAGAGGACTCTCATTGCTCTCTACCCAAATGCTTTTAAATCCATGTCGCTATATCTTAAAAGAAGTTGTGAACAGCTTGATCTGTATAGTCAAGGTACTCCCACAACACAGTAACAGTGCCAACAAAACTACACAAAGCAAAACCAAAATAAAACATCAATCCAATGAGAATTATCTATTTCTTAGACGGTATTGTCTTAATAACATATTGTAAGTAAGACAAAACACTGGAATCATAACTACAAAGTAGCGTAGCTGTACTCAGGCACACACATTATATTTTAAAAAGTAGTCAAGTATAAAATTCTCTCCTCAGATCTTTGTCAGCACAATTTAAAGTAGAGTTTAGAAACCCCAACAGCACTCATGCCCCATGGTTGTAACTGCTGCTGAAACATTAGCTCAGCATGCCCAGTATACTGAATTAGCATGCCAGTGCGATTAACTGGTCTTAACACTTGTTCTTTTTTTGCCTGCTGATCTGCACAGGCTATTAAAGGGGAAAAACTGTAGAGGACAGATCTGCATTACATGCCAGAATTTCATTATAGCAGTAACTAGATCCATTTTATGGCATGACTCATGGATTTAACCAATTTGGCTGTGGTACTATTGGTCATAATTGGCGGTTGTGTCTGTAATTGCATTGGGCGGACTGATTTCTCTATGACTGATTACTCTGGCAGGAAGAAACTTTCATGTGGGAATAGTGATGTCGACTGCCATTCAGAAGCTGAAGGATGTGCAGCTCTGGGTTTCTTTTCATGCATTCAAATTCACAGTGTGTTTCAAGAAATCTCCATAAAACCCTTGAGTCCTCTCAGATTAGGGTGGCTACACTAACGAATGCACCCAAAACTACACATACTGTAGGTGGTGCCTACGGCCACTGGATTACTGTGATTGATTGAAGAAATAAAACCTTGATCATTTATTTAACACTTTTTCCTTCCTGAGAAAAATGGTCTTTGCCGGATCATTTCCTGGCCCTGGCACGCAGCTAAAACAATGTGAAATGGAGCGTGGCGAGTCCTGGCCACTGCTAATGACTGATTTACTTTCTTTCCAACAGAATCCCCATTTCAACAGTGCTCAACAACAAACAACTCATTAGGGAGGCTAAAAATATTTAGAAATTGTTCAAATAAATCAATAATGGAGTCCCCTCAGGACATTCATAATTTTTTTTTTTTTTTGTGTAATGGAGAAACTGACAGTAATATCCTGTCAGCAGTGTTAGTTTAAGCAGACAGGCAACAAAGTAATTTCTGTCACATATGTGCCATTAGACACCTGCTTATCATTGTCAAAATACATAAAGCATAAAAATGTTGTTGTATGTCTGATCTTCTTAGCTTTATAAAACCATAAATGTGAACATAGAACACATGGTGGTGGATATGCTCCAATACTACTGTGTATACTGAAGACATTGATTAATCTCAAAAAACGATGAACATCGGAAAAAGTTTGGTGACTTCCTATCAATGTAGCATTTTACCTGCCGGAAAGAGCATCTTAGTTTGTGAGAAAGAAACATTCATGTCCTCAAATGGCTTTGTAGAGGTTAAGAGTCTACAGCCAAGCTAACAGGCCTGTGAGGGTGCACAGCGGTACTTGGAACTAAATGCTATTGTCAGCTAACTTGAATTGCAGATAGGAAGTAGGTACTCTAAAACATTTACTATTCCTCATGTTAGATGACCCTGTTAGATACTTCGTACTGCAGTAGAGGCTGAAACCACAAATGTCAACTTAGTGGCAGTGAAGATGAAGATGACCAAAGTCAATTGGCTTCATCCTCTGGTGGGGAAGAATGTTTAGACAATATTTCATCTGTCCACTAGTTGTTGAGATATTTAAGTCTGGACCAAAGTGGGGGACCAACCAGTCAACAACTCAGACTAACAACACGTGCTTGGCTAAACACAAGACAAAACCTAAGCATAGCCACAATATGAACCAAACAGTAATTTAAAAAATTCTGATTGAGCACTGGGTTTTTACCTGATATCAAAATACCATGTTTTTAATTAAACATCACACCCTTTGTGAGCTGCCAACATTTTTAAATTTGTATACCAGTCAGTTCACCAGAAAACAATATATGCACACTAACTGTACATTTTTTGAAGATGTCTGCTTCCTGTGGTTGGTGCTATAAAAGACGGACAGTGGAACCTCTCTGACTCCAGCAGGAACTTTCTTTTGAATTAGAAAGGACGGGTCATGGCGTACCAGCCAGGAATCAGAAATACAGAGTTCCCTGTTGACATTATAGGGCCATATCTTTAATATACGTCATACAGCATACATACATTCATAAATAAAATAGAATATATGAATAAATAAGCTCAAAAAAGTTGTCAAAAAGGCACAAAAAGCAAAGAAAACTCTCTAAGTCAGCTCCACTCGTCTTCATAATGAACCCACCAATCCAGACCTCTTTTAGTTTCCAATCATTCAGCACTGAGCTGTTCAAGGGGGTGGATTACACAACATGTAGCACTTGTATCTAATTCAGGAGTAATAATACCAGGAAGCTTTGCAGTCATTCATGAACCTCAGTCTTTTCACTTACTGAACCTGCATTTGTGCACGATACCATTCACACTTTTAAATTAAACTAGCACAGGAAATTACAGAAATATCCTACAGATGATCTGCACCTTCTGACCTTTCCTTCACCTGGACAATGTTTGTCAATGTCAGTCCAGGTGACTGATTATGTAATTATCTGCTGCCTTAGAAAATCACACTCTAATCACATGCACTTTGAGGAAAAAAGTGAACAAAGAAGCCAGACATTTTTCCCTTTGATTTTATGAACGTACAGTAGACCTCGCCTTCTGTGTCCAAAGCTAAAAGATTTTAGGAAGAACATTTAACTTTTTGATTGGCCGTTGTATGTCTGACCTTAAAAACGTGTCACAGGCAGTAACAAGGAACTTGTTATTTAATCTAATTAGACATAACCAATGTCTCTTTACAGTTTTAAACAATTTATGTTATACAAAAAGTGGTGTAACTGATGGCTGACTGTTGGCTTGATCAACTAAGTGCTACAATAGCTGTAGTTCAAAGCATATTAAGTGCCATTAAATAGCCTGTGTTGTGATTTGGCGCTATATAAATAAAATGTAATTGGATTGAATTGAATATTCAAGTTATAATTAATAAATTATTAATGATATTTTTTTAAATTGTCATAAATCCTGGTCATCAAAATCCCTCATATTCCCCTGGACTACAATGATTTGAAAGGTTGAGAGAATTTGCTTTAGCTTGTCTACACCCACATGTGGAATCAAAAACATTCATGCACAACACAAGGAAAAATAATAGGGAACATTCTGTATCTGTGTCCATTCAGGCTTATTATGCACAAAGGGGAAAAGGCATGGAAACACCCTGGATTCTCTGCAAGGTCTTCACAGGGTTAACATGCTAACATATGCCCATAACACCTACAGTCCAGGAAAATTAGTTTAAGTCTCAGATCAGCCTGAACTGCATCCTGAAGAAAACCCAAGAGAAACAGAAGGAACCAAGGCAAAGGTTCAAACTCACATTTCCAACCCCTGAACCACGACGCTGTCAATCTGAGCTATTTTAGACAAGATAGAGACACAATTCCAAATATTTGCTTCAAAGGCAGATTTAAGTTCAGTTGCGGACAAAGTTACAAAGAACCACAAATTAATCAAGCAAAGTAAATAAACAGCCATGTCACAAACACACAATCAATATCAACTTTAAATAATGCAAAGCTGTGAAGTGCTATGGGCAGGTTGATTAAAACACCACAAGACAGATGATTGGGTGAAGGTAGGAAAAGGAATGGAAAGCTTACGCTGTGTTGCATTGTCCTCCAGACAACCCTCTGGGAGCAGCAGAGAAATGAAGACGAAAGAGATTTAATTGGACATCGGAGATATAGAGGGACAGAGAGAGAGAGAGAAGAGGAGCAAAACCATATCTATTAGTTCGTGAAGCAAAAAGTTAAATGATAAATGGCCCTGCTGAAATATTCTACTCACCAGCCTATGAGATTTAGTACCTTAAATCTTTCTATTCGCAATGAATTTTCCGCTGTGAAATCAGTTTAAAATCTGCTGCTATCAAATCTGATCAATGTATAGGTTGAGACCTGAACACAAACAGCAGCCTGACGTGGACATTTAGTTTGAAGTGATCTAATAGCGGTAGTTATTTCATTCAATGCAATCAAATCAGCTTGGCAAAATATACAATCCCATTCAACTCCTAGGTTTCTGCCACAGATACTTGCATCATAAATTTAGATGAGGAAATCAGGATACAGAGGAAGATGAGTGAGATGTTATAAAAAGTCTTATCCTTAACATCCCAGTTCTGTTTTCTTAGAAGGATTTTCAAATTGTTTACAAGCAGTAGGACTGAGTGCATGTAAACATAAACTATTAAAGATTGCGAAACTGGGGGATTTTCTTGAATGTGCTTTTGCTGTTCAGTATTTTTGTTCTTTCACACTCTTTTTGATGTTCATGTTGTGTGTTTATATCACACAATTACAGGAGAACAGATGACTTATAAAGACAGTCACAGTCTGCAGCCTTTAATCACTCCTCTGCTCCTGCCTATTTTCCATTTTAATCATGTCGAACAATTTGTACAGCAGAAGATTATCAACTGTGTGTTTTATTTAAAAGGGCAATAATGTATTTAATAAATGGATTTGCTGGTTGTCCAGAGGATTACATAAATAAACATTCTTCAAATGGATATATGAGAGGACATATTCATGTCATGAAAAGATATGGTTTAACAATATGAATGCATATTAAGCAACATCACCCCAAACATTATGTAGAAAACCATGCACTTCTGTGAGCTCTCTTCAAACACTGGCAGGGAGAGTAAGAAACGGAAATATTTCAATGCCGAGTACAGCAGCAGTAGAAGTCACACAGCACCTGGGGGCTGTATGGACTACATGATCATGCCTCTATTTTTTCTGCCCTTTGGACTTGAGTCGACCTTAAACTCAGCATGCCTCCACTAAGTCGGCCTCTGCCAATAATATTTCAGAAACACACTTCTGCACAGCTCTGAAAATCGGTCGAGCTGATAAAGTAAGTGAGAAAAGAATAGTGTTCCGCATTATTAGATTTAGTTATGAATACTTTAACAAAAATGATCATGGATGGGATGTTACAGCCTTAATTAGGCTTTAACATGAAAACTCAACAATTAGAGATTTGTTTTAGGAATGCATTGGTTGTTACATACAAATAGCTCTTCCTTTCAGTTATCCCTATTCACTATATTGTTATTTCGAAAATTTGTATATTTAGATATTTTTCAGTTTACAGTATTGGTGGCCTCATCTTGTCTCTGTACATACCAGTTTATCCAGGCTTGTTCCAGCTGCTGTCGTTGGCCTCGCTTCTGGGGTGTAAGGCCTGAAGCGAGTACTGAACACATCGGAGATGCCTCGTGCAGACCTGCCCATTCCTGATGACTTCGGTTGGCCACACCCTTGAAAAACCTAGATCGGACCAGAGGGAGATACAGTTACCTCAGAGAAGGGGAAGTCACAAGGGAAAAGACGATACTGACTGGTCAATGTCTAAAAAGTACAAACTAACTGGTCGTGCAAGATTAACGCAATATTTCCTCACAATTACACGAGATGTGAACTGCAGGGCTGAATAGTTTTGTTGTCAGCAGTCAGAGTCAACATTAATTCTGCACTGAGTCAGCGCTCCATCAATTTCTTTGAAGAGTACACATCCATTTTGATCCCACAAAAGTTGTAGTTTGCCTACACCACTGACATGTTTCCCTTGAAAAGCTTCAGTCAGGTTGCTCATTGTACCATTTTAGATCTGTGATTTGAGACAGAAAACAGATCCAACCCGGAACCAATTCTGTATATCAGTCTCCTTTTACATGGATATGCAATTGAAAGCCATTGTTACAGAATGAATGACATCCCTCTATCAAAGCTGTTTTCCTGCCAATTTATCATAAATATATAATATAAATAAGTTTTCAGTGTTTGAAACATGATAATGCACATAATTGATGAAAGTAACAGACCCATGCTACAGCGAATTTCAAAAATGACCAATTTGGTTGGTGAAACTATAGAATTGAAATATTTATTATTACCCTTCTCAGCCAGAAAATAGCAATGTAAAAGAAAACAACGTTAATTGATAAAACTTTCCTGAAATACAAACTAGTTTTATTGTTTACAGCGAGAGAAAAGCAGATATATTATTCCCTGAACCTTACATTAATCACTGTGTAGCTTATACAGGTTCATTGTGACAACAGATTGTTTTCAGTTGGCTTCATCTCAACAGGCTTTTAGGGCCCAAACAACACCCCTCCAAACAGCACAGCTCATTAGCATTCATCTCAGGCCTGCCTGCTGGCCCTTGGCTCAGTATGTGATGGAGTACTCTGATGTGCTCCACGGCTGTCATGACAAGAGGGTGTCTTTTCTCTAATACATATCAATTCTTCACCATGATTACACTTCCGATATCTTGTACATCCCACAAGCAAAGTGATTTTCAACAGGTCTGTGCAGCGGTAAGGGAAGTACAATACAATGTGGTTTGATATATTGCACAAAGCTCGGGGAAGGACTAAATATGGTTAAAATGTGAATGTGAGGAAAGATTGTAATCTCAGACCAATCTGTCAACCAAGCACATTCCTGCAGGATTGAAGGGATCGAGTGCAAAGATTATGGGGTTAACTTTTACATTGCAGCCCTCTCAATATGGAAATGAATGTGACATCTGATTCAGTCTGACCTTTGTGACACAGGCATGAATACAGGCCAGAATACATCAATTGATCAGAATAAAAAGTTGAAGTGGAAAAACCTGCATTTTAACAAGACAATGAAGAACTATTCACCGGGGGATAATAATCTGAATGTGCTGCTTCATATCTATCTGTCTGATGAGCAATTTTAACTCAAGAAAGGATAAAGAGGAAATTAGTTGCTTCTCTTGCATGTTCAACCATCTCCTAAAAATTACCTATATATACACTACTGAATGGTTTGCTGAATATATTTGGGAGAAAAAAACAGAGTTTAAGTGCTGCATCCCCAATGTGGACTCAATGACATTTTGAAGTTATGGATAGATCGTGGTAAACATGTCCTGTCTCAGCTTCAAGACAAGTGAATATTAGGGAGACAGCTGAACACTGACAGGGAACATCTTTACGTAGGTTTAGTCTGACCATCTTGTGACGGATGTGTTCGTGATAAGTGTGTCATCACTTTGTTGACAAACACCTTTCTGCAATGTGAGGTATTACATTCATTTGAAGACCTTTTCTTTTGTATGTTAGCAGTATATATATTTGATTTTTATGACACAGCATTGTGTGTTGAAGCTTGTCACTGTGTTCTGATCATACAGTGCATCCGGAAAGTCTTCACAGCGCTTCACTTTTTCCACATTTTGTTATGTTACAGCCTTATTCCAAAATGGATTAAATTAATTTTTTTCCACAAAATTCTACACACAATACCTCATAATGAGAAAGTGAAAAAAGTTTGTTTAAAATTAAAACATACATAAGTATTCACAGCCTTTGCTCAATACTTTGTAGAAGCACCTTTGGCACCAGTTACAGCCTCAAGTCTTTTTGAGTATGATGCTACAAGCTTGGCACCTATTTTTGGGCAGTTTCTCCTGTTCTTCTTTGCAAGACCTCTCAATCTCCATCAGGTTGGATGGGGAGCGTCGGTGCACAGCCATTTTCAGATCTCTCCAGAGATGTTCAATCGGTTCAAGTCTGGGCTCTGGCTGGGCCACTCAAGGACATTCACAGAGTTGTCCCGAAGACACTCCTTTGTTATCTTGGCTGTGTGCTTCGGGTCGTTGTCCTGTTGGAAGATGAACCTTCGCCCCAGTCTGAGGTCCAGAGCACTCTGGAGAAGGTTTTCATCAAGGATGTCTCTGTACATTGCTGCATTCATCTTTCCCTCCATCCTGACTAGTCTCCCAGTTCCTGCTGCTGAAAAACATCCCCACAGCATGATGCTGCCACCACCATGCTTCACCGTAGAGACGGTGTTGGCCAGGTGATGAGCGGTGCCTGGTTTCCTCCAAACATGACGCTCGGCATTCAGGCCAAAGAGTTCAATCTTTGTTTCATCAGACCAGAGAATTTAGTTTCTCATTGTCTGAGAGTCCTTTAGGTGCCTTTTGTCAAACTCCAGTGGGGCTGTCATGAGCCTTTTACTGAGGAGTGGCTTCCGTCTGGCCACTCTACCATACACGCCTGCTTGGTGGAGTGCTGCAGAGATGGTTGTCCTTCTGGAAGGTTCTTCCCTCTTCACAGAGCAACGTTGGAGCTCTGTCAGAGTGACCATCGGGTTCTTGGTCACATCCCTGACTAAGGCCCTTCTCCCCCGATCGCTCAGTTTGGCCGGACGGCCAACTCTAGGAAGAGTCCTGGTGGTTCCAAACTTCTTCCATTTACGGATGATGGAGGCCACTGTGTTCATTGGCACCTTCAATGCTGCAGACATTTTTCTGTACCCTTCCCCAGATCTGTGCCTCGATACAATCCTGTCTTGGAGGTCTACAGACAATTCCTTGGACTTCATGGTTTGGTTTGTGCTCTGACATGTCAACTGTGGGACCTTATATAGACGGTGTGTGCCTTTCCAAATCATGTCCAATCAACTGAATTTACCAGGTGGACTCCAATCAAGTTGTAGAAACATCTCAAAGATGATCAGTGGAAACAGGATGCACCTGAGCTCAATTTTGAGTGTCATGGCAAAGGCTGTGCATACTTATGTACATGTTTTTTTTTTCTTTTTTTTTTTTAAATAGATTTGAAAAAAATTTCAATTTTTTTTTTTCCACGTCATCATTATGGGGTATTGTGTGTATTTCCTCAAACATCATGAGAATTCAGATGCATTAAAATACACTGTTTAATAAGAAATAGATACTATCAGTTGAAGTTGACTTATATTTCACTGAGACATTAGATGTGTCAGTTATTTGTCGTGTTGTATTCATTTAATAAACTAAAAGCTACTTCAGGACACAGTACCTTGGCTGACACTTGCATGCTGTTGTCCTGCATAGTCATGATGGCCTCAGAGATCTTGATGTCAATTGGCTGTATGACTGCTTCAATGTTGAAGGGTCCTTCCAGTCTGTCTGCCACCAGCAACATGGCATCTGTCATAACACAGAGGACACATGTCAGTTCAAAGATATTAAACACTCACGTGGAAATTTTGCCACTTCTGTTCATGTACGCATGTCCGTATGCTCACAGTGTCCCTGAGCATTACTCAATGTGAAACCCTCTGCTGGGCTCTATCAACAAAGAGAACAAAGAATGGTTCCTTCTCCAAATGTGTTGGCTACCTACTATTACGAACACAAAAGCAACCTGCCAGCCCCTTCACTTTTCCCCACAAACACTCCCAGTGTAAGAGAGTGGTGGGGAGATGGAGGGAGTCTGGTGCTTGTAAGAGGATGTGCAACATCAAGTAGAAATTACATTTCAGTGTACAAAGCTTACAAATACTTTATACATAAAACAAATATTTGATTTGCATACATGTCAATGACTCCAGTAAAACCGAAAATGACAAGACTGCTTTACCTGTCTATTTGCATTGGCAATTCTTAATCGTTTAAAGACATAACACTTTTTTTTTGTCAAACGTGAATCCCCTGAATACTTTATGGATAATAATTATGGATCACTTAAAAACATCTGAGGGTAAGAGGGAAATCAGGTACAAAAAGCACAGTTGCAATTCAAATTATTCAACCTCCTAAACCTGCAAGAAGAGTTTTGTTAATGAAATACCCTGAAAACATTCTAACTAAAGATACAATAACATAATTTAAACGTTATCCAAAAAGACCCATAAGCTCTCCTAAAAGCTAAGAATAATATTTTGACCACAATGAACTTGAATAAATGTTTGGGGTAGTTTCTCAAGCTTCTGGCACCTCTCTTTTGAAACTCTTGCGGAAAAATGTCTTCTGGTGCAAAACCTTAAAGCTCACAAACAACTTAGCTTCCATACTGCCCCTTCTTTTACTTTCAATCCCACCAAAGATTTTCAGTGGAAATCAAATCTGTGGACTCAGATGGCCTCTTCAAGGATGTTCTTGGGACAATTCCTAAACCAAGCTTTGGTTGACCTGGACGTACGGTTGGGATCGACCCATGCCCTGCTGGAACTTCCAATGACTACCAATCATCAGCGTACACACTGAGGGCATCACATTCTTCATAAAAATGAATCCAGTATGCCAGTCCCATGGCCAAGTTTACTAGCTCATCCAGCAGCACAAAAAACCCCCACAAAAGGACAGGTCTACCTCTGTGCTTGGCTGTCAGGATGGTGCTCTTCTTACACAAGCCTTCTTACACCAGATATACTGCTGCTTTATGAATCCAAACCCTTACAGTTTAGTCCCATCACTTATGTTAAGTCTACTTTTATGTCCTTTGAACAAGAATTGTATTCAGCAGTTTACCAGCATATATATTTGCTTGCAAACAACATAGGGAGTCCTTGAGGTATAAGCATAAAATGCATTCGATATTACATGGCTGACACCAACACATTTTGTAATTTTTTTTTGTGGCCTTTCTGTTTAAATCCTTTTACATTTCTTTGTAAAGGCAGATCGTCTCTAATGGGTCGATGTTCACAGTTTTGATCTCCCAGGTGAATTCTGTTGCCTGGCATCTTCTCTAATAACACACCTATACATCATTTGTGTCATGTCTTGTGTTTCTGTCTGTGTTTGTATTTTATCTCAAAACCCAGATGAAGCCTTTCAGCTGAAACACATGGGTGTAAGCCATGTAATATCAAAGGATTTTTATCCTTAAACCTCTCAGAGTGTCTTGCTTTTTTGTCTTGACTGCAGTCATCACAGTCCTTAACACCAAAGAGCACTTTATAGACAAAGTGTGAATTTTTACCTTTTGTTCATAAACAAAGACACAGTTCAGACTTGTCCTTCTTTGATGAAGTTCTTGCTTGTTTAGTGTTCTTCTTATAATCTGCACTGATAGTTTGTTCTTGCGTTCACCAGGTTTTCCTTTAAGTCTTAATAATAAGAAATATGACCGGGGAGGTTTGCAGCTGTACCATGAGTCATACAATTGTGTTTGATGCTGCCAATCAAATCTCTTTTTTTTACCACTGTCATTTTGGTTTAATGGAATAATTTATTCACTGAGCTTTTGAGACAGCTCCTTTATCTTTTTCATGTTAGCAGTTTGAGCACCTGCATACACAGGATTTATGTCTGTGCCACAATCGAAGACAATTCAGTGTTGTTACAGAAAGCTAAAAGCTTAAATGTGTTTTGCATCATTTTGGCAAACTTACATATTATTGAGAAGTGAATAAAAAGCAGCTTTGGGGTTTACAAGCCCCAAAGCTCCTGCAACTCAGAAGAATATTACTTACTTTTATCATTACATTTATTATCAGATTATTTCTCAACAAATACGAATACAAATGTAATTTATGGAAATTCCAAATCATCAGAAAAGTTTAATGAGTAAACTCTTACAAACTAGCAGGCATGTTGTTGCCTTGTATATTTTCCAAAAATCTACATTACATCTAATCATTACAAACTGTTTCAATAACAACATACTTTATAGACACACACACCCACACTGTACATATACCGTATACATACACACACCAGGACCATGACCTTTTAAGAGTCTTGGTCTGAATCAATACCTAAAACAGATTACCCACCAAACTGACACTTTTCATTTCATTTCACTTTCTAAGAGTGTGATACTAATATGTTCATACAGAAGAATGGCGCTATTGATCGTGTAGAATCTGAGATGTCTGGGGTGAAAATAATGTGTTTAATATACACTCTGTCTTGTCTCTCAAAAAGTAATTAAAAGTCTTGTTTGAGGGGTTAGCGCTGGTTAAGTGGGAGGGCAGTGATATCAAGAAGACTTCTATCTCTGTTCAGTGACATTTGCGAGGATACTGACCTATCAGGAAACCTCTATTTAGCCAAAGGGCAGCAGAAGAACTGTTCCTCATAAGGACTGAGTCCTTAATAATAGTTGAATGAAATTTGTAAATCATTAAATCATGAGTGATCATGACTAGAATTTTGATGCAGGGTGATAAGTGGCCTCCATGTCTGAAGCCTGAGGGGCGGGCCAAAAGCACAATGACACACTACACTCCCAGCTGTGACACTGCAGAAATGCAGAGCTTCCACCATCAGTGCGGACTCAAGTCTGGGCTCAAACCATTAGCAAAATGAGTGTATCTCATAAAAACTGACATAAAAAGTCTAAGATTTATTCTGCTCTCATTTGACTAATTATTGTGTTAATACATTGTTAGACTTACCTAAAACATTACTAAAAAAGTTCAAATCAATTTCCAGTTAAATTTAAAAAGTTGAGTTTAACACATTTGATGAAACCAAAATAAGATTAATATAATTTCAGCCTTTTTAGGTTTTATTGAAGTGAAAGTATTTAGTTTTTTCAGAATCTCCTCCACCTCTTGCACACTTTACTGTGACGTAGACTCAATTTCACCAAATGGATAAAACGCCAACCTACACAACAACCCCTGTAATACCAAATGTATTAAAATGGTTTGTATCTGTGAAATATAATACAGTATATATTCTGTTACTATCAACAAATTCCATTAAAAACAAAACAAAAAAACAATGCCATTGTCTGTTTCTGACGTCCCCAGAACATCTATGCTAACCGCAAGCCAACCGTTTTCTTCCGAGAGCTTTAGAAAAAAGCCGGGCGCTGCAGTTTTAAAGAAACATTACTTAAACATAAGTAATTCAAGGTTTCGTTAGGGGCTATTTTCAGTTGCAGATTGGTGTACTAATAAGTACAGCAGCAGGGTAGTGTATGTGGAGTCAATGCAAAATAAACTACAGTCACTGGTTTATCATGGTGGAGCAATAGATCAGCCAGTGAAACAATAATGGTCTGTGTATCCTCTGTGCCATAAAGTCTATGGCAACAAAGATACACAGAAAATACTTTGGAATTCTAGAGTGCACTGTTGGCTTAGGTCTTAATGCAGTTAACAGTTAACAGTAAGAGAAATATAGTAAAATACTAACAAATAGGTTGTATTTTGCGGTCACATCGCTGCTGATGTTTTATTGTTTCCGTATAGTCTACAAGTCAGTTTAAAAACAACACTGGTGAGCTGGGAAAATTCAGGAGCACTACTGAGCACTTCAAAGTCAGGGCAAGAAGTCCTCATCTCTGAATGACAAATTGGGTCATTTGTCAGTACCTTCCATACCAGCATGATACTGGAGTGTTTGTTGATCTGACACCCGTGTGGTTCAGGTATGATTATGTTTAGACAACGGAAATTACTTGGTTATGGTCAAAAGACTCCTATTGAGGTTAAAGCAAACAAACACTAACTGACTGCTTTCAGGGGGAGGGAACATGGAACTTTATGAACTCAGTAAACTTTAGTTTCGATATTGTTCTTTATGTGGAAACTTTAACTTGTTCAGCAAGGAGAGCTTGACTGTAAAATTGACAAATAAGATCATTGGGGTAGGTCAGGCACTGCTCTCACAATTACAGTGTAACAGACTGGCAGTGAGGAAAGCCAATACCATTCAAGACTGTCCTGAGCAGCCGTTGCAGAATGTGTTTAGCTCCTGCCTTCAGGCCGGTATTTCAGAGTGCCTGTCATGAGACCTAAGAAACATGAAGTCTCTCCTACATCTCAGTGGCAATTGACAGGGCAGGATATTAAGCTCACCGCTTGACGAAGAGGAGTGATTTAGAGGGCAGGTGAGTACAGAGGAGAGACCACTAGCCTGCCTGAAGAGAGGTGTAATAAAAACAGAAATATGAATACACAAACAATTGACAATAAATTAATCAAATTTGATAATTGCCAGGGCTCCTGTTTTTAAATGAACAGTATAGGTCTAGTATTTAAGTAAAAATATAATCTTTTGCCAACAACTGAGCAATGTTTTTTTGTTTGTTTGATTAAGAATGTTAATAGATTTGTCTGAAAGCTGACTGGCAGACCCTTGGTCTATGATCAGTTGATCATTTTTTGGTGGTAATTTGAATCTGGATTAGACCACATCAAACAATTATTGTGTTTCGGACAATACTCTCGAAGAAGAACAGTTAATATACTGCGTTTACTGTGGTGTTGCGTCTGATTGGCTATTTGTCTATTGACAACCTTTTATGTGTGATTCGAGAACAGAAATTAGACTTATAGGCAGCCCACTCATCGGTCATATAAAGTGTCTCAAACATCACTGTTCAGATTTTGATCAAAAATCTGAAAAATGATGCACTTTATACTGTAGCATATATTAGTCACCCTATTTAGAGGAATTTTTCATGGCCACCACTGCAAAATCAATTTGATTGAAAAATGGTGAGAGGTCAAATGTCTTCTTATTTAGTATAATTCAGTTTATTCAATTTTTCCTCCAAATATTTAAAAGGATGAATTGTAAGAAATGCAAAGACCTTTGTACAAACCTTCCCAAGCAGCAACCAACTTCTCCTGTCTCTCCCTGAATCTTTTAACTGTGAGCTCAAACTCTGCCAAAGTGAGCGCCAAGACCTCCTGATAACCCAACCACAAAACTCACTTTCATTACATAATTTTACTGTTTAGAGTGGTCAGTATAGCAATATTAAATACACACATAATATATAATAATTATCTTTTCATCCAAATAAACACGTGTTAGGTTGTGTATGTCAGGCCTGTGCTTTTAAAGTGCACTGAGTGAATAGAGGTACAGATAGACTCCTCTCTTTGGTCTGTTAGTGGCTGTGCCTTTGAAGAGCCCTCCTGTTTGTTTACTCTGGAGTCTCAAATTGGGCATGATGCTTGGTTAGATTTCCATCAGGAGCTGGCTGGAGGTCATTGCAGGGGGGCCAACCTGAGTCCTGTGAAGTCTTCAGCTGCCTATGTTTAGCAGAGTACTACTCTAATGGTTTTACAAAAAAAAAAGAGAGTGGAGGGGAAATTGGCAGCAATTCTGTTACTCATTCCATAAAAGACCCAAGGACCTAAATGATATCCTCAGTGGAGTTTTGACAACCTATTTTTCATATAGCTTAATGAATATTTGATGGATTGTGAGTATGCGTCCGCCATATGAATTGCTATCAGGAAGAGTTACTTTTATATGCTTAAATAACTTCTGAAATGATGTCATACAGGAACACTTACAAAAATTTAAAAAAAAAATCGACTGGGATTGAAAAACATCTAAAAGATTAATCTCGTCTAACCATAAATCATTAGGAGGCTGAGCACATACGCGCACAAGCTTTGCTGTGTCAGTTTTTCACAATGTTTCGTTCCTACCATTGATACCACTGACCTTTGCGACATTATCTGGATCCAACCATGTCCTCAACAGCATCTCTTACTTAATACTTGTCCTGGACCCTGTGGTCAGTTTTAATGGGCTTGCCACAATACCACTTTTTTTTGTCAGCATGATCGCACGAGCTGGGTGAAAAATTTAAAAATGTGCCAGAACTACAGCATGCTGCTGGAACAGCCTCACCACATTCTATAACATGCCTCCAGGGTGCAGGGCAGACAACCAACCAAGATAGTGCAATAGAGGCAATAACCTCAATGCACTGCAGGAAAATATCAGCTAATGCTGAGACACTTTATTACAAGTGCACATTTTAAAAATAAAACACTTATTTTCAGAGGGTTAAGAAGAGACAGTGATCCGGACTTTATTCAAGAGGGTCCCATTGATAATTGTATTCTGGCGATATCAACTTTAGGCTTTCACACAATAAAGAAAGTGCATGACAGCGCTGACTTTCAGAGGATATTCAGGGTAAATGTTCCTGTCTGCTCACCAACAGATTTGGAGTGGGAGCAAACATTAAAACATAATTTTTTGGAACAATGTGATTTATATCAAAATGTTTTTGTAGGACACTGCCCATTGGTTGACTTTAAAATGTCTTTGACTGTGAGGTTTCAAAAGGTGTATACACACAGAGTATTTTATTTATATTTCCATTTTATCATTGTCTATATCTTGAGATTTTCTTGTTATGACAACTAACTTGACCAGTTATTCTTCTTAATAAATGGTCAAATTTTAAAAATGATTTTCTATTAGTGATGATCTGATAATGATCCACTGTGATTTGTCATTAGTTTCATGTAATGTTGAAATTATCCATTTCCTTTGTGTACGAATAAATAGATAATTGATTTTGACCCCTATTCATCCATTTATCCATTAACTGACACAGCGGGCTGTATTGGCATTGTTGTTTACAGCATGGTGCAAACCTTTTTTATATTTCTATTTTTTTGCTTCAGGTTAAATGCTCGGTTATTTTCAAATTCAAAAATCTCTTTTTCTCACCCAGAGGGATTTGGAGAGACTCCAACAAAATACCCGGAGAGTCCCTTGGGGCACACAGCAGTCATTCACATGTGAATCTGTGACACATCAACAACTTTGATGTGAACATGTTGAGAAACAGATAAAACCTAGTCATAATTATCAGATTTTTTTTTATTTAATGACTCTTTTATTAACTTCAACAGGTATTTCTGCTATGAGTTTCTCATCTCAGCAGTTGGTCACATTGACTACTTTTACTTTTGGTCATGCCACAGTCGTTACAATATGGAAGTGGTGAGTGGTGCTGGAGAGTTCAATACACATTACCGCAATATGATCAATTTCTGTAACACGCTACCAGACTCATCCTGGGCAGGTACCTATAAAATCAGTTATTATATGTGTGACTGGTTTCTTCAGGGAAACTACACATTTTACAATACTGACAAGAATAACCACGACAAAAAGTGAGCCTGTGCCCACCTTCACTTCATCTATAATCTTACTGACAAGCACATCCAGGCACATTATTGCTTTTTTTCCCCAGATATGATAAGGACCTAAAGAGTTTTTGAAGAATAAAGGAGGTAAAGCTCTATAATAACTAAGACACTGGCTGTCCCGACATTAGGGCCAGGTACCAAAATTCTAAATACCCAGAATATAATCTGCGTTACAACTGCATGAAAATGAAAGATTTGTACCATTATCTAATTTCCTTTCTCTTAAAATGGATTTCATGAGAAATTGGTATAAAAAAAGTAGCGCTCAGGAAGCGGTATCAAAGTGAAGGTATCGGTAACGGTATCAAATATTTTTGAATGATATCCAACCCGAAGGATCACCCAAAGATTGCAGTGATGAAAAATGTCAGACCATCAAACACCACAAAAGCCAGACTGGCTCAAGTGAAATGAACACACACACACACACACATACACACACACACACACACACACACACACACACAATAATAAAATGGGACTGTAAAAGTGTCATATAAATGTGCAAATTTAGAGTACAGGCTTAAAGCATGTTAAAAGTCATCTGTGACCTGGTCTTTAGGTCTTTAAAGACAATTCACTGTCTCAATTATGAGGGTTTTTTTTTCATCATTCAAATCGTCAGTTTAAAAACTTGCCTCAGCTACATATTTCCAATGATCATTTGTTAGCTGTCTCATTGCAACATTTGCTCTTTCAGTGTTCATATGAATTAATGAAGGTATAGTTCTGCTGTCTAGGAGATGATGAACATAATGCAAAGCAAATTGCATAATACAAGTCTGCTCAATGATTCAGAGAAGCACTGCTAAAAATGGAAAAAACAACTTTCACCATCTGTCAGTGCAAACTGGAGAAACATGTCTGCACACAAACACTACGCATCCAACAATAGAAGGTGATGACACCCTTCATAAATAACCAGAAACAGATGATTACTCTTTTGCCAATGGTGTTTATCCATGTGGCACAACTCATCATGACAAATGTGTTGTAAAAATGTTATAAAAACAGCGCATGAATTCGATCTGTTTTTCTAAACTTGAATGAACTCAGCATACGCGTCACAAAGACGGTCTGTAGAAGATAAACTGAGATAAACTTGAGAACTTAAGGTTTTGCATGTGATGACGACTATACAGAAAAAGCTTACAGGATAACGCCTCTGATACTTAATTTACATTGAATGAAACATTTCCTCTGAAGTTAAATTTAAAACAAGTGTTTTGTGTGCAAATCCTACTATCGCTCTAGTGACATAGTAAACATGGAAAGAGAGCAGCGCGTATTCTGAAATAACAAAAAACAACTGTGCAACTGCATCTTCAATCTGGAGAGAAGTCAATGTCAGGGAGACATCAGTGTCACCGCACATGCTCAGGGAGACGGCTCCCTGTTTACATGCTTTGCTATTTTGACAAGCCGAGAGAAAAACTACACTGACTTTGTTCAGTGAGGGAATGTGTCACTTAAATACAACAGTATGGCTCTTTGATGTCCCGCTGCTGTCTCTTTTCATCTCCTTTTGTCTATCATGGAATATAATCGCTAGTCGGCATATGCTGGAAATTCACAGATGTGGGAGTGCCTACAAAAATACAAACATGTGTGGGGTTTTACAGCAATTTCGATGATCAATTTTCTTAAACTGTCACCTCCTGTGCTTCAGAGGTGCAATGCTAAAATGGGGGACTACTTTTTTTTCACAGTAATTAAACAAGAAATGCAAGGCCTGCCGATTAATCTAAAACATCCCATGCCCTTTGAGTTCCCTGCCGAGACCAACTGGGATAAAGCCATGGATTAATTTTTGTCCCATTAGACCACAGAGCTCACTGACCTTTCTTTGAAGGACTCAGTTAATAAAACCCCACAGACATTATATAATATTATAAACACATCATATCTTCAATGGTGTTTACAGACCAGTGACACATGCGTATTTTATTGTAAGTACCCCTGTTCAAAATGACATGGAGTTGTTTCATATCATTTATCAAGTAAAGACAGAAAGACAATCAAGTGAGAAAACACCAAGTCCGATTTTTTTCCTCTCAATCAAAAGGTTTGATGCAGAGCCAATAGCTTTCACTTGATGCAAACTTGTATCCATCACCTTTGTTAACTCTTTTTCAAAACACATCCAGGGTAAAACTCATGCTCATGCTGATAAAGCTCACAAACCTCCACCTTTCACTCTTACTTAAACGCTCCTGTCTAAACACAAACACTGCCAAAACTATTATGCTAAAAGACGTCAGAGTTGGTTTCCTGGAACATTTATTCGAGCGTGCAGCTGCGAGAGGTGAATCAATTGCAAAAAGACTTGCTACCTTGCCAACATATTTGTCTGTCTTTGGGGAGTCTCCACAAGCATTCTCTCATGCACTTAGAGCTGGACTGTAGCTCAATAACAGCACGAACAAATAATTCTTCATAGGACGTTTTTCCCCGCTTTTATTGGCTTTCAGCTATATGTGAATTACTTTAGCTCATCTGAAGTCTCAAATAGCTTGTCTGTTGTTCCACATGAACTCAGTTTTTTATACTATACTCTACTACACTTTTCTCTGCTTGACGACAAACCTGAATCTGTTGGCTAACTGTTCATTTCCCTGAGCTTGGTGAAAAGCAGGGATACAAGTGCACAAAGGAAACATCAGCAAATGTGATGTTCATTGTGCTGCACAACTAACTGAACTTAAGGGTCAAGCATATTACAGTCAAGTGGGCAAATTCAATGTCACACAGGAGTGAAATTAATGAAAACCAGCAGCTGCCCACAAGATACAAAGGGAAATGATGATATGAAATATAAAATGAATGCTTTGGGAAATGGTTACCAGGAAGGTTAAAGGAATAGTTTGACAGCTGGGGGAATTAACGTGTTCACTTGCTTGGTGAGAGTTAAATGAGAAGATTGATGTTGTGATGTCCAGCAAGAGTTGAGCCAATCTTCTCTCACCTTTCAGCAAACACACAAATAATTACATACCTGGAAATGTTGAAATATTCTATTAGCCAAGTGCAATTTGAATAGGCAAAAACATGCAATAAAATGAAAATGTATAATTGTGTAAAACAATATGCTCAACAGTGCGTAACAATATGCCTTCCAGAAATATAAAAATTGAGGACAGAATCTAGCAAGAACCACATTTAGTGTGTGAATGTGGAGGCAATAAAACTCAGTAAAAAAAAAACCCATAGGTGTACATCAGCTCTGGTAACTCAGAATAATATAAAAAAAAAGTTGTGATGCGTGTAAATATGCAGTGTAGCTGTGTAAGCATTCTTGCCAGAGATATAGAAAAGCAGCATTTTGCAGACTCTGCACAGCCAGTAGCAATTAGAAGGAAAATATACTGATTCTTGATGATGCTGGGGATATGGAGATCACTTCCACTTGGCTAAATGAGTCATCCAGCCTTCAACTCTCTGACAGGCAGAAACCCACTAGCCCAGCTTGTTTGTTCCTGTCATGTCTGTTACTGAGACCATCATGCTTGATACTTAGTCAGTTTGAGTGCCTGTGTGTCTGTTTGTGTGGGTCCGTTGAATGTCTCAAGTTTAACTTAGAGAAGGAGTATTTTTTGTTTTACTTGAGGAGTCTAACCATCCTTGAAAAATTTAGTTCAGTCAAAGCATGTGGATGTTAAGGGTGAGTTTTTAAGCTTAAATTTAGTTTTCATGGTATTTACAGAACCAAGCATAAAAGACCTCTTGAAGGCTTTTGTGTGACGTAAACCTCAATGTGAGCTAATTTTTTTGCCAAGACATCTGTTTCATTTAAAGTGAAGCACTGGCACGGTGTTTATCTTCATAACCTGACAGATATCATACAAGGTCCTTCTTGGAGGACGAAAAATATGTTGGCTTGAATTCTCATGATCCTGAGGGGTTGTGGGGAGGTCCAGTTACATGGGGACACAATCCATGCAATTAAAAAGAAATGAGCAAATAAGATCAATGAGGATCGCTTACACTGTGGTGTCAAAGGACTCAGCAGAGGACAACACAAGCCTATATCTTAATTAGGAGGAATAATGTGTTTACGGGCACAGTGCTGTGCACGCAGTAAAGAAATACACCAGTCTTTTCATTTAAATCTAGAAGGAGTTAATTATTTTTACAACACGAGCGCTCTCTAAATAAAGACAATTATTACAATGTTAAAATAGATTTTTGCTAAAACTGCCTTATTACTGAGTGGGGGTTCAAAAGTTCAATTTTGTTGAATTCTGACCTGAGCTGTTGAAACAGCCCCAAAAAAAAAAAGAAAAAAAAGAAATGGCTTTCTCATGTTTCTGAATTTCCAGACCGGAATAGTAACAAGTTATTCACATATAAAGTCTAAACCAACGTTACAATCTATTGCTAACAACACTAACATTGCATGTAAAGTCCTGCTATCTTGTACAGCGCCACCCAGAGTTCTGTAGTGGTAAATACAGCATCAACCAATGCACAGCCCATGTGGAAATGCTGACTTTATCATTGCTATGCCTGGCAGTCTTTCAATCTCGCATGGTACATTTACTGATAAAAGGAATGGAATTACCACTTGAAATTGTTGTGTAATTTTTTTTAAACTAAGAGCTAGAGGTAGACAAAACCAAGCTTCTCATTAGCTGGTGATTGTAAATTTGGTTGGCTGACGAGACAACTGTAACTGGACAATATTATCAGAGAGGTAGCATATTAAGTTAATGGTAACTCCAGGAGTTGACTGCTCCATCAGATTTTCAGTGATAATTAGACTGTTGTCTACCATAACACCACTGATCCTGTTTTCAAATACTATATTTTCACTTTTACGCATTAAGAACAAAACATTGTTTCTGCTGAGTGTACCTCTATCAATGGTAACATAGCCAGCTGGGGTTGTTGGAGTAACTCATCTAAATCCAATGAAAGTGCAAAAAAAAGCTGCTAATAAAAGTCTAAACTCTGATACCATTCTGGACATATTACACTGAGAATGTACAACTTGTGCAAAGGTTTTTTTTTTTTTTTTAAACATAAACTATGATCCAATGAAATAATATATCTAGCTATAAGAGGGAGGATCAATAGATTCTACTGTTGCATGTGAACGATGCACAGCACCATGACGTGCATGGAGAACACAGAAGCTTATAACTTATATAAACTATGATCCAATGAAATAATATATCTAGCTATAAGAGGGAGGATCAATAGATTCTACTGTTGCATGTGAACGATGCACAGCACCATGACGTGCATGGAGAACACAGAAGCTTATAACTTATAACTTTCATGACTAATCCAAGTTTCGTTGCTTGATAAAAATCAGTGCACATCAAAGTTTGTGACAAATTATTGGGGAACAGAGAAAAGTCACAGGAAGCCAAATCCAACGAGCACGGGTGATGGGGGTAAAGATTGTGTTACTGTAGGTTAGAAACGCGTGTGTTTTTAAATGTGCATTGAGTGGGCAAACTGTAATTTTCCAGAACCCAAGTGCCATCGCAGCGCAGCTCAGGTCATTTGCACTGAATGTTTTCCCTCACACGCCTCAGAACATCAATGAAGCAAATTGGAGACGCACCTGAGCAGGCGCTCACAAATAGAGCGTAACTCAGGTGTGGATTTTGATCAAGAGATGAAATTTGTAGCACTTGCTCATTAGGGTTATACCTTTCTCCTTCTCCATGCAGGTCCCAGTGCTGCTCATTGTTCGCACGCAACCGGAGCAGTCTTGGAACTTATTGATCCACCTTGATGATGCTAACAATACCTTTTAAACTATGTACACACAAAGTATTCCCCTTGTAACAGCCTCATGTGCGCTGCTTCATCGGGTGAGGAAATGTGAAGCTTGCTGTGAGTTACACTTGCAAAGCTATGATTTTAAGATTGCCATATGGGAAAGGGGTTTATCAAAGAGTCAATTAATGTCTGCCATTGATATTGGCCATGTGTAGCTGAAATGATCATATTATTGATGCCACTCTCCTGACAAAAATGGCACTATTCATGGTGTAGGCCTGAGAAACTACAGTAGTGTTTGAATAACTGGATGTACCCCCCCTCCCCCCCATCCTCCCCTCACTCTGTCTTTTTGAGGGTATTTTAACAAGGTGCTGACAAGAAAAATGATAATGATGTATCTGTCATGATGCAGAGCTGGGTAAATTTGTCATGATGACAGGTGACTGATAGTCTGGTATCATCTAGTGGCCAAACCATGAATTCTTTCCCTGAACACTCGAACACACACAAAGACACACCCACAAAGACATACACACACACTAAAACTCAGGATGCCTAACATCACTCTGCACAAGTATAAGCAGGTAAATCACATCCTTCCTCAGGTTTATGCCCATTGCTCACTGACAGTGGGTCTTTTTTTTTTTTTTTGTAGAGGATAAAGTTGTTACAGTAACCTTTACAAAGTGTACACTACTGTACTGTGACTGTGACTTTAAATGTATGGCATGGATGCTGTAATCACTCTTTTTCTTCTGCATAACAAAATGTAGGCTACATTCACCAAGGTCATTATTGTTTCAACACAGATTTCGGGACAAGGCACAGCAGTGGCACATTTGTTCTTCCTTCCACAGTGTGGTACCGACATCTTGACATCCAAATTGCTTGTTTTTATGTGTTTGTGTTTATAATTGTATATCAAATTCATCAGTGGCTGTTACTTTCTTGCACTGCCAAGATTTTACTTTTAATCTCAAGTTTGTAAGCCTTCTTGATTTGTTTAGCGTTACAGAATGTCTCATAAATTCTTATGGCTCTGCGTTGTTAATGTTAAGTGATGTTTTGATGGCTTTGTGAAGCATTTTAGAGCAATCTCCTTTATTTAAGCGTGGAAATAGCAGGCATGCTTCCAACTACATTTATGTTCAATTGTTTTTTTTTTTTTTTTTTTTCATTCATTCATTTTCATCCTCTGTAGATTTATTTCCTATAAACTCAAAGCAAAAGCCTCAATGTTATATGTATAGGGGATAAAGAAAATGAATAACTAACAGCTAATTGTATTTACTATTAATGAGAATATTAGATATAAAACTTTACACATTATTATGGACATTCGTGAAGGTGCACAATTTAGGATGTGAAAAAATATACACGATAGTTTTTTGTTTTTTTTTTAATAGAAGAAACGCAAATTATAAAATATTTACAGTAGATGTACAATAAGGATGCCCGTGATTAAAAGGCCGGTTACATTTTAGATAAGTGAAGCTGGCATTATTGGCAATATTACAACAATTTCAATGCCTTGTCACATACATTTAAATGGACATGTATTTACTTTTTTGTACAGATAAAAGGAAGCTGATAAGATTTGTCTTTGTAATTTGTTCTTAAAAGTGCTATTTCAATAAAGCTTTGTGAGCAAAAACATTTTTTAAAGTTCCCTGTTTTACATTTTCCGCAGAGGCAAGAGAAACAATCTGTTTCATTTCAGAAGATTTATTTTTGTGGCAAAATGATGACAGATAAATCCCGACCTTCATTTTTCCAAACAAAATAGAAAATCAGCGATGTGATGTGACTTTCTTATGTTAAGGTAGAAAGTGAAGAAAAAAATAGAAATGATGTCACTGTGTGTTTTGTGTTTGGGGAGATGTGCAAAGACCATTTCTGTCATGTTTGGGAGGAAGCAGCAAAGCAACACTAAGTTAATACAGTGCTGTTTTTGTGCTCTGTTTATAAAAACTAGATTTAGATTTAGTTTTAGGCATATTGAAGCGCTGTGCAACATTTGGACAGAACCCGATGAGTTAGAGTGAATTTATTTTACATTTCTATTTTTTCTAAGTGACACTAAGTTTAATAATGTTAATGACATTAACATGACAAATTTAATGGCATATATTTAAGCCTGGTTTAAAAAAAAAATTCTGTAAAGAAATCCTTCTGCTGAAAAGATACATTAAAAAAAACAAAACACCATCAAGGCTGACAAATGATGGAGATTATTGTATTTCTCAGCTCTACCGATTAACTGCAATGAGCTTGAAATGAGTCAAGGACTTAATGTGCACACGTGTGGTTAGCTTGGATGAGCTTCATGCTTGTTCCATTAGAGGCTTACCTCATTTGACACAATGTGCCACTGCCAATCATTATCTATCTGTTAAACTCAGAGTGAAGAAACATGGTTATGAGCCAGCTGGTTATATTAAGAAAGTTTGAAATATTTTTTTTTTTTTACTATTTTTAGTATTCACTGAGTATAATTCCATAGAGAAAACAAAGGGCATACAAGGTATGCAACGAATGACAATACTGCTTTATTTTTAAGCCATGCCAGTACACCAGCATTACTAAGAGCAGGGCTCTGTGACTGGTTTACCTTTACTGCCCCTGAGAATATTTACGCAATGACATTACAACATTTTGACCATGAAAAAAATGTATGTTACAAACATGTTGGTCGTTGGGTATGCACTGTGCATTATGGTTTGTGAGTAGCACAACCGTTGCAAAGTACCCGATCTGACTATTATGGGACTACTGAAAAAAATAGTCATTATCACACATCTGTTCCACAAACTGCATATGGGCTAGTAGGGGCCTAAAAAACCTACAGGGCAAACTGCACCTTCATTTAGGCCAGAGGCTCACAACAACCTCTTATGACCTCGAGTGGTCATTTTAATTATCTTGGGAGAATAAGAGGAAGTCAGGTGATGTAGTACAAAGGCAGCGTAAGGAAGCAGTTTAGGCGTTTTTAGAAATAAAACACAGAACTTTCATGCAGGAGATTGTAAAAACAAAAGTCAACAATGATTTTTTTATAAGTAGCTTACGTAAGTTAATTTACGTTAAGTTTTTAAGTAACATACGTAACGTTTATTAGTTCTGTAATGTACTTATTGTAACTCAAACCATTATGTTTTCGTAAGGCCAACCAGGTTGTTCTTGTGCCTGAACCTTACCAAATTGTAATGGCGTCACAACGTTAACCACATATTTGTTATTGTTAACATGACAATGAAGGTCCGGTATGGTGGCTGCTGGTACTGTACAATGGTCATGTACGCCATGTTGTTTATAACGGCCTCCTGAGCCCACTAGTAGATTTATTAGACTCCTACTAACCTAAAGTGTAAAAGGCATGAAATGGACCATTCTGAGAAATTTGTCCAGAGGACAACAAATACAGTGTCAGATTGTTATAGATGTTTCACCAAATGATTGACATGAGTGTGTAAGTATTTGACATAGGTGGTCAGAATTAACGAATGCCATTATTCAACAGAAATGGTTGCTAATCCACTGCCTTCTAATTACCACTAATTAACACAATGTATTTTGTGTTTTAATTAATTTATTGAAGTATAACTAAATGTAACAATACATTTTGTAATCTTCTTCTTGTCTGATTTTAATTTAAAAAAAGCTAACAGAACTGTATTTATTACATAAATGTCTCTGATTCAGTTCGATTTAAAGCACACGCTCTCATTTCTCTAGCTGAATTTAAAAATGGAATAAAAAGCTTTGAATTGTCTTTCTGCTGTGGTCTGGCCAATCAATGGTATCAATAGTGACATTTAAGCATGAGCAAAGTCCACAGGTAAATGTCATTGAGGGTTCTTAAAAATTGAAGGCTATGCCTCTAATCTAACCTTCTCTAATAAGTGATGATTTGAAGGGGTGACAATGACAGACTGTGTGTGGGCTCAATCCATAAATTTCTATAATGCAAAGATGTGCTTCAGTGGTGAGAACTGACCTGTGATACATTTAGAAGTTGTCTCTGAAAGGCAAATCAATATTTCTTGTGAGCTGCATAGTAAGCAAATCGAAGTTCTTTAGCAACAGATAATGAATACAAAATGTCAGTAGACATCAAAAATTAGTCTTTCATGGTGAAAATAAACAGCCCTTGGGTTCTACATTTATAATTATAATATCTCGACAACAGTCTTTCCAAAGCAAAATACCATGTCTGTACAAAAATGATTCAAAATTAAAAATCCACTTTTTGTACACCTCAAGGGTGTTTTGGTCTAACCAGATTCATCATTCTGTTGCAACAACAGCTTTTCCCATTACTGTCAAGCATATCGTCCCTTTGCGGCAATAGATTTGCTTCTTCACAACCGAACAAGACACTAACTTTTTAACACATGTCATAAAGCTGAGACATCTCATTCAGTGCACAGGGGCCTGTGTTGATCTGAGACTTCAGACGTGCCATTGGAGAGAACAAACGGAACGTCATCTGATGGTTTCTCAAACGACAGGCCTGTCACAAAACAGCCAAAAGCTTAGAAGTGCAGTTCACTTGACACACAGTCTTCAGGGATGTCTTTTAAAAAATGTTGCCCCATTTATAAAAAAAAAAAAAAAAAAAAATCAAAAAAAAATCTGGTAGTGTGGGTGGGAGGATGGGATTGGGGTACATAACAAATAAAGCATTGGCCTACAAAAGATCCAGAGGGAACACTATATGTGCCTCCTTGGTATCCATTTAACAGGAGGGCTTAGAGCAGCAGCTACTTACAGCCAAACTGAAGTGCTATATTACTCACCAAGCTCAGCTGGAAACACTATAGAAAATGTGTTTGCCTCGGATCTGCTCTCCTTTATCAATCCCAAACAGCAGGGACCAGAGCTTTAAGCACTATGCCAGGGTTCCAGCAATAGCAAACAACATTTCAGACAGAAAAAAAGAAGAAATGGTTGCAAATAAGATTTCAGTTTTGTCTCTGTAAATCCTTTAAAGCTGAATCTAACACAGCACATCCTACTGAATTCCCAACGAGACTATTCAAAGACGCTGCCTTGGAAGAAAAACATGCAGACTTAGAAGTAGAAGCTCAAGTTTTCACACAGACAGATAGACACAACTACAAAGAGTAGATGAGACAAAGGTGCAAGGGCACTCGATTTGAATCTTACCGATGAAGAGGTTCCATTCAGCATCAAGGTCCGCCTGGTTCGCTAGACAGCCCCTCATAACGTTGTGACAGTAGTTGTGACAGGGTTTCAGACCTGGCATGCCGCGGCAGTACGGGCAGTACAGCATCTTGGTCAAGGCTCTGACACATGCTGGAATTATGTTCACCTATGAAGCAAAGAGATGCTCTTCAGTTATGTGAAGTCTTGGACATGTTTTATTCCTAAAATAGAGACAGAAGTGTTCATACTGCACATCACATGCGACATTCTCATCTTTTCACCAAAACATGAGGAGGTTTCCACAGAAACTACTGCATGCCACAGCATCAACAGCAAGGAGTGCAATTCCCAATTGAAACTTCGGGGGGGAGGGGGAGTCAGGCGCAGTTCAACTTTTGACAAACATCCCCACACTACATTATATCTTGTGAAGCTTGAAATGTGAAAACCCACCAGATAAAACTGCACGACAAGACAAGGGTTACAACTCTGTCCATCTCCATTCCATGTGAAGGTTGTGTCTTTTGTTGTTGGGCCATGTCATTGTACCGGCATGAGTGAAAGTGACAGGATTCTCACATCTGCTTCCCTTCACAGCCTTCAGAGGTGGGGATGCAGAACAAAAAGTACATCTGATAATTGGCCTGTCAGCCTCTGTGTTCATGCTTGACTTTAGATTTTGTCCAGCACACACTCTTGAGACCACTGGTGTGTGTGTGTGTGTGTGTGTGTGTGTGTGTGTGTGTGTGTAGGGAAGATTGCAGATCAGTCATTGAAGCATCAAACAACTGGAGACCCCCTTCTACTCATGAAAGATTTAGTTGTGGCAGAGAAACCAATCTACCCATCACAGGGAATTTTTTTTTTAAAAACACAGTTAAAACAGAAAACAAAAGTCAAGTAGAGTAGTGCCATGTGTGTGCATCAGAGAGAGAGAGAGAGAGAGAGAGAGAGAGAGAGAGAGAGAGAAAGCGGTCAGGTCAAGTTCATTTATTTTATTTTATTTTTTGTAGGCCAAAATCCCAAAACGAGCTTTACTATCTGTACAACCCTCTTTTTTTGTTGTTGTTTTTTTTTTGTTCATTTACTTTCTCAGAATTAATTAATTAATTGATAATTAATGTTAATATTGATACAGTCAGAACAAAGAAAAAAGACACATGTAGAGACAAACCACAGAAAGCCTGGTGACATAACTTCAACACAAACAAAAGGAAAATAAATGACAGATAAAAGTCAGAGGGAACAGAAAAAGGAAAACCACATTAGTTCACTTTCGCGGCTCCATGGCAACATCTGAAGCTGTGCTATGAAACTATATCCAGCCTCGGTCTTCTACTCACTCTGTTTAGAACATTGCAGTTAGTCTTTGATGTCACTGATACGACGACCAGAACACCTGTGTGTGTGTGTGTGTGTGTGTGTGTGTGTGTGTGTGTGTGTGTGTGTGTGTGTGTGTGTGTGTGTGTGTGTGTGTGTGTGAGAAAAGGTGAGATAGAGGAGAGAGACTAAGGCAGAGAGGAGGGAGACAGTGACGTCCACTTAATATATTTTTCTTCCACTGCTGCTTGGCACTGAGCAACAAGGATCAAATGAACCATCTTTGACATTTGCAATCTGCCACTAACATCACGCGATCTCTTGTAAGAAGGCCATTAAACGAGGTTGCTGGCTGTCAATTCCACCGCTGAACGTCATCCGCTGGTATGTGTCGTTGTAAATTGTTTATATCTCTGTGGGAGTTTAGTTAACATGTGGGAGTGTTTCACAAACATGCTTCATTTGATAGAACACATTTCAGAGCTGACATGCATAAAAACACTCCATGAGTCAAGCTTCAGACTGAATAAATTATACTGCTGAAAATAATTGTGTGTGTGTGTGTGTGTACACAACTACAGCATTTTTGTTTCTAAATAAAATATTCAAAATTGTATAGATGTTGAAGAGCTGAACTATGGTTCAACAAAATAGAAATGTTACTTCAGTTTGCTAGCTTGATAAGTCCCCGTATGTACCATTTTAGCAGTATATAAATACTGAAAGTTATAATAATAAATACATAAATCTGCTTACAGCTACAGTATTATGTGTTTTACACTATTTAACACATTTTTACATGTTGCAAATAAATGGTAAACGTGGGAGTAAAAGTAAAATGTTGCTAAATTATGTATTAACATTAATAATATTGGGTGTTTGCTGTCAGCATGCACGGACCCTTCACTATTTTTACACTTAATTTATTAACTCTCATTTAATTTTGAGATTTTCTTCTTCACAGGAAGTGCCATAGGAAGTAAAAAAAAAACAACAAAAAAAACAAAGACGAGCAAACAGAGAGAGAACCGGCGGTGGAGAAAGATGCTGCCAAAGATGCAGAGCAACAAACACCAAGAAAACAGAGAGACAGATACAGATGAAACAGACGGAGAGAAAACCGGACGAGACACAAGCGGACAAACAGAAGGAACAAGCAGGTGCTCTCTTGGACAATGAAACAGAACCAACTACATGCCAATCACAGTGTTTGCTTTGGAGACAACAGCTTCATATATGCCAAATAATTTTTACTTCCAATTAAAACTTTATCATTACAATGATTACGTACAATATTAATATAGAAGATTATAAAAGCAACAAAAACAACAACAACACCTTATAGTTTTTTGTTAAATAAATTTGGTATCACATATAAATCCACAAAATCTGATTCCTACACGCAATTCACCAATCCAATGTAACTGAGACAGGGACGAGACAGTTTTTAGATTACACTTCCACTTCCTCCCGCTTCCCCATGCATCTCCAGTAATCTTTCTCCCCCTCTCCCTCGTCAATGACTCAAATCCTGCAGATTAAATATAACATTTTCCTATCAAGCTATTTGAATCATTTTATTTCACAGGCTAATTTACATATAAATATATTTTCTGTAGTGACAGAGGAAAGAGAGAGGGAGAGCTTGTCCCCTTTGTTTTCTCTGTTGGCTCAGACCCAGCCCAGTTGCTGTACCTGGGCAAGGACATTAAATTCAGTTTAAACCACAATCATAAAACAAAAGCAAATTGACAGGATGACTTTGGAATAGACTTGCTTAATAAATTCACTGTTCCACTGCTATGGTATAAATGATTACAGAGGAGCCTAATGGAAATATAGTATACTGTATCATCTAGTCAACATCAGCAAACCTTTGCAAATGTCATTTTGTACAATCTAATACAACTTCACATTTTCCTCTAACTTGTACAACAAAGTACAGTATTTATTCATGAGAATATTAAATAATATAGAAAAAATTGTCAGGTTAATCTGTCTCTGCCAATTCGATTACACTTGCCCCAGTTTCTAGACAGCCTATAAAAGACAGAGAAAACAGTGGGAAAATGTTCTTAACTATAAACCTACTCCTACTGCACCCTTTATATTCACTTTGACTTTTAAGTGGCAACCAAAGAAATATATTTCATACTGCAAATGGGAAAAGTGTTTTAAGCTGCCCTTAAGCTTTGTGGGGCCTTTGGAAAATTTGCATTAAAATAAAGCCTCCTAACACAATTATCTTACAGGGGTTTCTACATCACTGCAGTTACTGTGCCCAGCAGTCGTCGGGTGCCCTGGATGAAGGGTAATCTGATAATCTTGTTAACACTTATTTACAGTTGAGTAGATGGAATATTTCACAGCAGGCTGAGGCTGGAACTGGATAGCGAGATGCCTCAGATCCAGAGTGAGATTAAAACACTAATCTACCCATCTGATGTTTAAGTGCTATGATAACACTGCATGCAGAGCATGTATGCAAGTTGGTGTGTTAGCTTTTCAGTGGTGGAGGAAGTATTCAGACCTTCTAAATAGAAATTGCAGTACAGAAAGCCTTACATTAAAAATGCCACTTGTGTAAAAGTGCTTACATATTATTGGACTTTTTTTTTTTTTTACTTAAAATGATGAAAAGGCAATTCTGCACAGTCTTTGCTTTTGCTTTTGAAACCAAAGTACATTTAGTTGCAAATTCTTTTATGGTTTAAAAATAAAAAAGCGATGTCAGACTTGTGATTTTCACTCCTGAGTGAGTGACTTTGAGGAATGAGAGTGAGGTGAGGCACAAGCAACAACCTATTCAATAGGCTGCTGAGCCTGAAGATGTGGTCAGCTCCTGATGTGAGCATAAACTTTATTGAGGATTAAAAATGTAAGATTAAAAATGCAATGAGCCTGGGCAACAATAAGGCACGCTTCAAGCATTTCTAACTGCTTTCTATAAAGGCCACAGTCAGGAGCCATTACACTCACCTGAATTCAATATCAGCAATGAGACATGTCAAATATAGCTAAATCATTACAATAAAAAGACATGGCTCACTATTATAAGGAGAGATAACTCTAAAAGACACTCACAGAAGACATCACCTTCTCTATCCGACAAGGTGTTGTCAGGCGCATATGGTGTGAACTCCCTTTAGGGGTAACAGAGTGGCAAGAGCACAGACGATGGAAATTGCTTTGTGCCACCAAGTAATGAAGTTGTGAGAAATGACAATGACTTTGCAAGCTACCAAGGCCAATCAAGGGGAACACTAGTGGGACAGTGAGACTATCGCCAAAAAATTGTCTCAATAGTTCTGTCATAATTATTGTGACAGGTTGCGTTGCTTCGCACTGATTGGACATGGATGTAAGACTGCATTGCTGCCCCAGCGTCCCCACTCAATTCCACAGCCATTAGTGTCAATGGCAATATGAGTGATCTGTCACTGTGCAAATCAGACTACCATCTGCTACCAAGAGAAACATGCGCCTGGCTGCACAAATCTCTGTAAAACTTAACTCAAGATCCTATTTCCTCCCAACCTGAGGGGCTGCAATAATCACGATCGCAGTAAAAATCTGATATTAATTCCTTCATTTAGCAAAAATGTTAAGTATACTCAGTATAAAACATCAGCTGGAATATGCTCACAGACGGCAACACCAAACTCAGATTTACTAGCCTTCTGCTGCACTGACAAGTGAGCTAATGTTATTTAATCCTGCTGTAAGATACTGTATAAAGAAGAGCAAGATAAAGAAGCTTATTCTGCTCAACAGAAATAATGCCAATGTATCACTTGGTATTACTTGGCTTTAAAGATGTACTAAAATGTGTATTATAGTATTTATGCATTACCTTTATATAGTTTATTTTTTCAAGGAGAGTTTATAAAGTTCATCTGCTGCTTATTACACACAATAAGATACAACAGTGCTCCCTGTGACTTTGTGTGAATATTGTATGCAGCTAAAAGGTTATGTCTTTCTGCAAGACTTTATACTTGTTTTTAGAGGGAACTATTGTTTTTGTTGTCAAGCATTACATAGTTAGAATGAGTGTTTACCGGCATTAGTAGAACACAAAGTTCATGTAATATTTATTTCCAAACAACAGGTTCAAAGGAGGCCTTAGATCAGGACAAAAACGAAACAGATATGAATTATATTCCCTAAGCATACATTTTGTTCAGTTTTAAATATATCAATAATTTAAAATAAATTAAGTATCTAAATGTAAATTGCTAGTGTTAGGAAAATGTGATAATTGATTTTTTTTTTTTTTTTTTTTTTTTTTTTTATTAATTGTTGGAGGGTTGCTATCGCTTGACTTCTCCAAGTTATTATGACCTAATATGTAAAGGAAAGCTTATAATTTGTTCAAACATGATTAAAATCCCCCACCTTAATCATGCTACAATGAGTCCTCGTCGACATGATGTGGTCAAAGAGGTGACGAAAAGGGGTTTTGGGAACTTGGGGACAATTTTGGTGATGAACGAGCTCCATTGTAATGGCTTCCAAATTGTCCTCTCCAGAAAGGTATTGCTTTCCTTTAACCATGAAGGTGAGCTGACCTTAACCAAGTCGTTTTAGTCGTCTAAACATAGCCACATCTTAATCAGGAGGGTGCCAGAGCAGAAAATGCTCATATGGGTCCTTGTGGAAGGTGCTGACAGATGACCTACACTGTTGTTTATGTATAGAGATTTGTTGGACTCCAAATGTATGTTTATCATTTTATTGTCTAATGCATAGCTACAAATTTTACAGGATGCTTTGGTTTCCATTTCAAGTATAAATTGTTAATGTAGCAATGGTGCATATTTAATTTTTTTATACAATTTGGTCCTTCAGATGTTTGGAAACCAGTGGCATGTTTTAGTCTAGGTGAATTGTATTTTCAATCCCTGGTTGATAAATACTTTTCTAGAACAGAGACATAAATAGGAGATTCACAAATAAATGTACTATTGTAAATCATAAACATGCAATTTTCAGATACATTTAGAGACTGAGAGGGTACTTAAGATAAACAAATGGGTAAACTTGAAAGGAATATTAATCCTCTAGTAAACACAGTCACAGACTGGGAACAATACACGCACCAAAGTTGTCATTGAAAATAAAACAATCATTTTTATTTTCACTCATCACATTTTCTTTCCGTGCCTCTGTGAACTTTAGTCTTCCTCCACTCAGCATGATAAATGTAAGATGGAGCCAAGAAAATTCCAGAGAGGCTGCACTAAAATCAGTTGCTGTCAAATCAATGAATGTCTGAGACCGACAGAACAATCCACATGTGAGCAGCTGTGCCTCAGTGAAACAACATAGTGGTTCTCGGCGGGGCCCCTGCGGCCCACACGAGTCAGCTCAAGTGTCTGGCTTTGCTGGGGCATGGGATCGCCCGTTGATCTACCCTGACGTGTACCATGTTATGTGGCATGTCTAGAGCAGCAGTTGAGACTGTTTCTTTAATTTACTCCGACAAGTGCAAACACGTTAAAAGCCCAGCCCACACTGCTCGGTGACTCGACACAGCCTACCATGAGCCCTTCACCATCTCCAGTGGGTAGAAGACCTTCATACACTACATTGTTATCCATCTGCGTGGTGCCTCCTGGATTAAAGTGTAGCACTCACCCTCTGTCCATCTGACTCTAAAGGTCTGCAGCCCAGCCTGAATGTCAGGGGCAAACACATCTCCTGTGGCTGCCAAGAAACCTCTGGACAAATGTCACAACATTGGTGCTGACAACCTCCTCTAAGTGCTTGTTAAATAAAGATGTGGTGGCCTGCACTTTAAATCAAGGTGCAAAAAAGTAGTCATAGGAGTGAGGGTGCAACAGTCAGATGATGTGACATTTTCACTGGTTGACAGATGAATAAAACTTATTTTTCTAGAACATGATATATATGATACATGATATATATCCATCCTTTTTAATCTGTTTAAAATGTACTCCCACTCAGTATCTGACTGGCCGAGTCGGTATCTTTTAAGGTCTTCAATATGAATTTCAATAAAGCATATACAGTAGAGAGGAATATACAGTATATTTCTTTATTATCCTTTCATACCATGTTCTTGTATTTCAGACCACATGCTGTCTTTCATTTTTTTCCCAACAGTCTGCAGTTCACCGCAGATCAAAATCTTTTAATTAAAAAGGACATCTTTGGTGCAGCACATTTCCCGATGACGTGCCAACCTTTTTGAGCCAGTTGCCATCTGCCATCACAGCACTGTGGCTGAGGCCTTATCCCCAGCAAGCTGTGTGAGCTGCGAGCCAGCAAGAGAGAGAAGAGACAGACAGAGAGCGAGAGGGAGAGAAGTTTGTCTGGTGCATCTGTATGAGTGGGGCTCAGCGAAGAAACATGTATGAACCATACTCTCTTGTAGAGGATGTCACTTAATCTGCCCTCTTAGTCGGCTGTCAAAATGTTCCAGTCCTCTCTCGGGTTGTGCAACATATTTATCACAAATACGGATACTGAACCACAACACTTTTCTACAACACAAAAAGTACTCTGTAATAGTTTTCACTTCTTTTATTAAATGAAGGCATTTTGTCTCCTCCACTGGTACTCACTTCTCTTTATTAGTTGTATAATTTGTATATACAGATTGACAGCAACCAGCTCCGCTGGCACTGTTTTGCTCTGTCCAAGCTGTAGTGTACAGGCACCTCACGGTGTGATTTAGTTACACATACCTATTTTGAAATTGTTTGTATTGGATTTTCATTTTCGTCAAAGAAGCATTTTCATTACTGGTCAACTTTTTTTTTTTTTTTCTACTGACTATTAATACTTTTGTGAAAAAATAATGAAAATTGTCCAATCAAGTCCAGGGTGTCATCATCATCATATTAAATGTGTTGTTTGGCTCACAGTCTCTTTCCGACTTTGTCATATTTTTACTTTTTGTTTGTTTTTATGAGTGTAAATCAATTATCTTTGTGTACTTTTGATTGCAAACTTATCCCTCGAGGGACGAAAATATAATTTTGAAATGAAGTTATTTTAAAACTATCTGGGGACTAGGAAACCAACAGCAAAAAGCTACAACACATAAATTATTGGAAAAGAAATTACTGCCGCAGCATGCTAATTAAATTCACATTGTTACCTACCATGAAGTTGTGTCATTTATTATTATAGCAAAATGCATCTGACTGTTAAATAAAGCTAGTTCTGTTTTTTATTTGCAACTGTGTAGCAGTTGCTGAGGTTATATTTTGATAGTACAACAATGACCAATACAACCATGCAATGGCACTAGGGGTGCATCAAAGCCCACCTGCCATTTCTCTCATTTAAGCAAAGTGTGTTATTCAAATGCAATATACACTCAAAAAGTCCATTTTCACGAAAGAAATTGTTCAATTTAGTGATTTGGATGGTCACTATGCATCACATAAAGAAATAAAGGAGCTGCTCACAGCTCCAGTAAAATTAGAATAGACTCCAGGTGGTGCTGGGACATCCACAGAAAGGAAAACAAAAACAAAATCTGGGAGGGGCGGGGGGGTGAGTACATCATCATAAGAAACATTTTGCTTTCTCTTTGTAAAGTTTAATTCAGAGTGGCTGTTTTATTTTTTGCAAACTACCAGCAGAAACAGTGAACTACTTAATGAAGATTATAGTTTATATTCAATGCAGCTGGATATGAGATACAGCAGCGATACACACAATAATTATCTGCACTTACAGGAAATGAATAACATAACAATTAAAAACATAAAATGTGTGACATTCTCCTAAAGTGAATGGTCTCATTCAATTGGATTTTTATGTTTAAATTGAAGAGGAAGCAAACCAATCATTTGTTAGCCATCCCTACGTTGTTTCTATTATTTTAGCCTTATTTATTTTTTGTAAGATTAAAGTGCTGACTCAGAAGGAAACTATTCTCTGCATTTGCATTATTGCATGTTGAATGCACCTTGATGTTTTGCATTGAGAGTGAACGTGGTAAACGAGTGAATAGGAAAGAGTTAATTAAGTGGAAAAGCAAAAAGAGGCACCCAAGAAAAACCATGGAAACCACATGGAACTGATGGTGATGATATTTCTCACATGTCAGCAAAGTAATCTGCCAGAGCATTAATCTAAGGTAAATGTTGTGTAAAGATTAGGAACTGCCTTGGGGCTTAATGTGAAATTATCTGACAGTTTGTGGTCGGAAATGACTGTATAATGAGATCAACGTGGCAGTATAAGCCATCAGGGAAAACAAATCCCTCCGTGCAAAATACCCTACTTCCTTCCATCGTCATGACTGAATATGCGCCACGGACTGGGCCAGCTTCCCATGCGTTTGCAGAGTGAGTGATAAGTGCTCTAAATGCCTGAACTTTAAACCGTTCAAAAGGTCCAAATCCCTGCAATCTTCTCTGAGCAGGTTTTAATGTGGCTGGACTGTGTTTTAAGTACCTCCAGGATAAAACTCTTAATGGTCATCACAAACTGTAATCCAGTGAGATTCTGCTCTTAATCCAGGATCGAGTTCCAGGAAACTGTTCAGTGCAAGTCAAGTGCAATCCCATTTTATGGAGTGATATCTCTCCTGCTCTGACTTCACTGCACGCAGAACTGTCTTTTAGCAGTATTTATGTGTGGCTCATCATTGTTAGTGCGCCATCCTGTGTTAAAGTAACATGGGAAATTGAACAGACAGATGGTTGAAAGCAGTCATTTCATTAAAAAGGCATGTTTTGTCATTGGGTTTGGAGAATTTAATGATTAATTTGACAATTTGAGTTACGGTGGCTCATTACAGTCCCTTACCAGGGGCGCTGTGCAATATGCAACACCTCACATCAATATTGGACTCACGACCTGTGGCATAGACAAGAAAATATCATCTTAAAACTTTTCATAATACTCCTCATAGACCAGTGGGTATTATAAAGTGGTCAATGTTTGAGCAAACATGGAAAAGGAATCCTTAACGTGCTCAGATTTTTTTGAATCTCAAAACTAGAGTCAGTGTTTGGTTTGTCCCTTTTGAACTACTGTAGAAACATAGTGCTACAAAATGGCAGCCTCCATGAAAGAGGAGATATGTAGATACGAAGGGCTCATCCTAAGCTGATTACTGATTTCAGATGATTATACACTGACGAAAACATAATTATAAATATTACTTCCCATTTCTGCCAAAATATCCCCTAGAATCCAACACACTGTATCTCTGAATATCTAAATATGTCTTCTACAGGATAATAAGTAAAGTAGACAGGTGTGTTTCTCAAGCAGTCCAGCTCGGAGGTATGTTTCACCACCATTTGCTCACAAGTGGTCTGCTTAAATAACACAGCTAAATGACCAAACACTGATTGATAAAGGTATAGCAACTGCAGCAGTAACACCACAAAATGTTGCATTCTGCTATAAAGCGTGTAAAAATCCTAGTTGCTTATGGATATGAAATTAAACAGTGCCCTGTAAACAATGCCGTGCCTACACTTTGATATGGTGTGTGCTCTAAGACTGTGCTGTAAGCAGATGCGAGTGGCTTTTTATCACTGAAAACAGCAAGTACAGAGGTTGATTCGAAGGTCAAGGTGATTTGTCACGTCAGGCAACTTTTCACCTGGAGGTCTCTGGTTGTTCACCACCCTGACAGCCTTCAGCAATGCCACACTGTTTCCTGGCACCGCTTCATAATTGATGAGGAAGCAGGGAATATGGGATTTGATCCCGAGTGGCGGCGCCTTTTAAGCCTGGGACAGAGGTATATGGTGGTGCTCATTTTAACTCTTCATCTGAAATAGCTGTGCCTCTGAGGGGTGCTGGAAAGCTAGCTCAGTGGTAAGGTAAAAGACATAATGAGCATTAAAGATGACGGAGTCTTCAGAGATCATATATGGATCCGTAAGGAGGATATAGCACTTTAATATGTGCATACTATCATGGTGCACAAGCCACAGTCCTCCACAGTAATGGGAGTGCGGGGAGTACCGGAGGGCTGTGGTAATATATCAAGCTGATGCCGCAGATTCAGACGGTAATAAAAGTTGACAATGGTTTGGTATCTGGTCTAATGAAGAGAAATCACTGAAATAGAATATGAATTTGAATGCAACCTTTTCTTGTGTGTGAAGATAATATGGCTTTTTAAAATTATTCCATTTCAAGAGATTTTTGGTTGCCACAGTTTTGCCTTGAAATCCATTATCTACATGAAATATTCAAACATTTATAAAGATTAGAACAAGCACCATCAATCAAAGCCTGTGACTGCATTACATCAAACAGTACTAAAATATTTACTCACTAACAATTTTTTATTTAAATTGATTAATCATCTCAATTGTAAAGTAAAAATGGCAAAAAAAACAAACAAAAAAGAAAGTTTTGAAAATGTTTGTTTTGTCCTTTTTTTGGTTATATGAACAGCAAATTTAAAAAAAATGTGATTCTGGGAAATTGGAAGAAAATAATGATGAATCAATCATGGAAATAACTGCTAGCCCTAAGTGACTGTGGTCTGTAAAGTTTTTGTTATAAGTGATTTTTATTTATTTATATGGTGGCACATAGTTAAGTTATCATATCATTTAAAGCATTACATTCTGTTCACAATCTAGCCTGTTCTATGATCTACCTCTATTTAACACAGGGAGTTAAGCCTCCAGGATAAAAGTGATTCAAGTTCTTTCTCAAACTGCGGCGCGTCTCATTTATTTTTTGCCCTCTCACTCTTGCTGCTACTTTGTTTCTTCTTTGCTCTTCTAACAAATTGTATCCCCTGTTGAACTGAAAGGGACCGCAAGCTTCAAGCTAAAAAGCAGCCAAAAATGACTCTCACAACTGCCGGTAGTCTGAACTCGTTTTCATAATTTGATGTTTGAATTTATGAAAAATGTCACTTTCATATAACCTGCATAGCAGGTGAAGAATGTCGATTGTAGAAAGACCAGCAACTTCACATTAGGGTTCATCAGTAATTGAAGGAAATTATTATATGAGTGGTATTTCTACTTTTGAAGAGAGATCCATGGCTACGGGCCCAAAAAAGGGTCTATATATTTACAATCTTTAAAAAGTGCGTGGGGAGTATTTTCATAATTTTCATAATTTTCATCAACGAGTACTTTTTAATTCCATGTCCATAAATCTCTCAGCAGGCTTTAAATTGTGTCCTGTTGAGTGTAAACCATCAAAATCAAAAGGATTGGATGTATGGATGTAGGCTGGATGTGACTCCGGGGAGAAAACAGACTTCACATTCTTACACTGAACTTTGCTAAAGTGAGTTCTCTAAGCCTGTTAGAGTTTTCAAAGAAACCCACTCTGATATTAAACTTTAATAAAAAAAACTAAGAGATGTAATCTGAAAGTAAATAACTCCAGCTGTAGCTTTGATGCCAGTTGTTGCATATGTTTCATAAAATAGAGCAATACAGCAGAGCTTGTTTCAGGAGTTACACAATGTACCAACAGCAAACAGCTGTGGTTATATAATTTTTTTTTTTTTTTTTTTTTTTTGGTTTAGACATTCACAAACAATCAGTTGCATAAATGTTTGTGTTTAATATGGAATTAGAAAACTTGTCCACCAAGTCTTCAAAAACACATTTGTAATCTTTTTGAAATCGCTCTAAAAATCTATTTATTTTTCAGAATCCAATCAACCAATTTCTCAATCCAAACCATTGCCATTATCATTGTATCGAATTAACCGTAAACGTGGAAAATGTCACACATTTTTCTGATACGCATTATTGAAAAAGTAACAAAATCACAATAGCAACGTGAGACACTGCAAACAAAACCCCATCAGAAGTCTCGGGGGACATGCATTTTAATCTTCTGTCATTTGCAAAGCTTTGAACGCTGAGGACGATTTTACTGAAATGTGAAGCAAACAGTGCTGTGTACACCACCATTCAAATGAAAAGCTGCCCCTCCCAACACACATCAAGAGCATCCAAAAAAAGATCTCCATGGGAAATCTAAATATTTGCTCTTTACTGGTTTTTAATAAATAATTAAAAGTAACTAGAATAATCAAACTCGAATACTGAATGGTTTGATGAAAACAATCCAGTGTTATAGAAGAGACACACTCCATACAGAATATTTGTAATACTTAACTTAAAGCAAAATACAACAGCACAGAGTCACTCAACAGAATTGCTGTCAAGGTAGCTGTGAGAAGAGAAATTAAACTCACCTTAGCGACCCTGTTGGCAACCTCCCGGCCCACCATTAGCCCCTGGACGAACGTACGTGCAGCGATGAAGGCCCTGGTGACCTGGGCCTTCAGTTTCCTGGGCACATCTCCAAAGGGCTTTAGCTGATCTGTGTATTTACTGACACACTCCAGGTAGTCGTCTGTGAAGTGGTACTGGGAGTTGAGCAGCTGGAACATGCGCTCCAGCAGCCTGGCCCAGAAGTCATTCAGCATCTCCTCCAAGTTGACGTTGCCCCCCGTGTAGTAGCGCTTTAGCTCAGTGAACAGGTCCTGGAACACCTCAGAGTTCTGCATGTATAGCTTGCCGTACGTCCGTGTGAACATACTGTTGAGAGACTTCTCAGAATTGTCCAGCAGCTCCAAGAAAAACTCTAGATGGATGGATGGTTTGAGGGGAGAGGAGGGAGGGGACGGAAAGGAAACACAGCTGTCATTAAGCAGATATTTACAGTCTGTCATGTCTTTTCCTACAGTATAAACCAAACAAAAGGCTTCAAAAGCATGAGAGTACGACTAATCTATTCATAGTTGCTTCTGTTGTTGTAAATACTATTATTTTATGGCCCTGTCTGCATACAGTATACAGGAGCAATATATAGCAGCCAACAATAGGTACTTGATTATGTGAAGAAAGTCAGTCCAAAGCATTAATAATTTAATAGCAGAAATAATGGGCCACAAGGAGTATGAATGATTAATGTAAAGGTTCTGATTGCATACTGTAACAAAATATTCATAAGTTTTAGACACAGACACTAGTATACATTATCATCCTGGGCACCCACCATTATTCCCTGACGCATTCGTTTTTCACTGAAACAATTTATTTGTCCACCAAGGCAGCTGGCCTCTGAGACTATAATTGAATATTGTGTTACAGAGGCTTCATCCATGTACGCTTCGAATTATCTAAAAAGTATTTGACAAAATTTCACTGTGACACAACCAAATCTATTTTATTTATATTACTATATTCAATAATTATTTAGCATACACACTTTGCACTGAAATTGTCACTCAAAAATAAAGCTTAATATAAAACATTTTTCAAAGTGATATTGAATTCTCTTTACTTTCCACAGACAGATAATCTATAACGCTCTGTTACTGAGTTAGTGTTCATCCCGTATTAGCCAAGGGATGGCGGTCTATTTAGTTTTAGCCATCTTTTACACATCCAAATGTGGCGATGGCAAAAAACAAAACCCCCAAAAATCAGATGGTGAAAACAACGTGTTTTCCTGTGACCTCATCACTGTCACTCTGGAGATAACACTGACATAAAGCACAATATTGACTAACGTATGGAGTCGCGCAGGGAGTGTTCAAATCCCAGATTGGACAAAGAAATGGCTAAGGTTGGCCCACCAGATGATATACTGCATGTGTGAAATTATTTAAGTGTCTGACAACTAAGATATTACTCGATTGAAATTACAGTACTGACATTTACAGTCAGATTAATAAATTTAAGCTCCCTGGAAAACACTAATAGAAGTGCTGTCACTGTAAAATGTGAAATAAAAAAATTACAAAAATTATTTTTCCTCATTGCAGTTTCAACCAAATAAATACACCAGTCAAAAGATAAACTGAGGATATATATATGTATATATATATATATACACACACACACACATATATATATACATATATATACACGTATATATACAATGAATGAAACAATGATATAATTGCTGTGAATGTTAAATCTGAATTGTATTGTTAAACATACGTATTTTGATGTATGTCTTAAGTAATTTAAAATCAATATATATATATATATATATATATATATTGATCTGTATTAATAACTTCAGCTGGACTTTATGTGCTGGTTCAAATTGTTTTACATTGTTAATTGTTTGATTTTAAATTACTTAAGACACAGACATCAAAATACGCAAGTTTAACAATACAATTCAGATTTAACATTCACAGCAATTATATCATTGTTTCTTTGTCATCTGCCCAAGTAGCGTTCTACCATGTGAGCACCTGATCTCATGAGTATTTACTCAGCCAACAAAGAGAAAGAAAAAAAGCTGAATTAGCAGGGGACTTTCACTGAAGCCTGGCTAATAAGATCCCATGTTCCTGAGAGCACAGGCGTAAATGTTGGGAAGATCATAACACATCTCTCCGAGCACAAATGTCAAACATTCCTCCACCCTTCTTTGTAAACAAACACGCTGCAGACATTTCACGTGTCATGCCTGCTAATAAACCATTCAAGGGCTCGTCAGCTGGCTGACATTTCCCTGCATTGGTAATGATAGCAGTCACACCTTACATGCTGGTTATGTCTTGGTCTAATAATAGATTTCCCTTCTCTAATAATGCGACCAAAACACAAGACAAAAATGAATCAGTTCATGTGTAACCTGGTAAATTTATGTATTTGATATGTATTTTGCTTACCTAAATTAGCAAATATAAAATGATTCCTCTTTGCAGGTTAGTCTTTTTAAAAAACTAAAAGAAACATACACAATTATCATGTCCTCAAACATTAAAACTCATTCTTTACTATTAGCATCATTAGACATATTTTGGCAGTTTGTTATTATTACAGATCTTCATGGTGAAGACATTAACTACTGACCATGTCAAGTTGAATAATAAAAACACTGTGTTAAAGAATCAAATTAAATAGTTTAACATCACTGAAATAACAATCCACTCTTCTGCAAAGTCTGCTACAGCACCAGTGTCTGAGAAACATACTGTAATATATTATATCTGCATGTCCTCTGTTCTACAGAGGACTACTGTTACCAGAGGTTTGCTTGCGCACTTCTTCCAAGGTTGGGAGGGTGTTATAGTTCATGAACCTTTTGACTGACTCAATTGCCCAAAACCTCTTTTCTTCCTTTTGATATGGCGCAGCGCATCACCACACCTACAGCAGTTAGGAGACCAATCCCTGGTCGCTCATTCTAGTTTCTTTGCAACTGACTGACCTGCCATTACACCTACATTTGTTTAAATATTAAGAGCCTGCAGGGCCTTTTTCATTCCATTTTTCCAATTAGACCTGTATCAAGGACATGTAAGCCCCTGAGTATTGTGCAAGCTATACTGTGTCTGTGCTACCATTTAAAGAGCTCTTAAGATGGGTAACAAATATGCAAACTCAAAAGCAGTACCACACAATGAGATTATTTATATCAATGTTTAAAATGACTCATATTACTTATTTCATATTATAATATTTCTCAATATTTGGAATGGGAATTTGAGAACAAATGTCATGCGCATTTTGTTGTCCGAGTGTTTTGTTTGATGCTACTTGACATTGCAGCATCCTTAGAAGCAGCAGCACAACAGTATCAGAAAAGCAGTGAAGTGAGGTTCAAACTAATATAGAAATCCATTTTAACCACCACATGATGAACTTCACACATTGAAAACTGATTATCGAAAAGACTACAAATATACTTGCAGTCTGACTGTTATACTTAAGTCTCCCTTGCATAAATGAGTGTACAGATGTCCATGGAAGCAGACGCTGTTGGTGTAGGTCATGAAAGATGATGACATTACAACTTATTCTTTCACACTAAAACAATATGAACTGTGCTAAGAAGAAAAATTTTAACACACACAAAATAAATCAAGTTTTATAGGCTAATGGAGCCCCAGCAATGACACAAGTGTTTGGAAACATATCACACACTGTTCTGTATAGTAGTGTGATGTTAAGTGAAGTTAAGTCACTGCTAAAAGATAATAATGAGATACGATCTCCTGATAAGATAACCTGTGGATCAGGACTACATAAATAGCTTTGATAATGCCTTACTCACGCTGGTATAAGTGACTGGCAACATTGAGGGTCGCTATGATTATATCCAGCTGACCTGACTACAACCAGCTCTGGTCATGTTGCTGCACTGTTATTGATTACCCAATCATTATATGTTAAATGACTAACAGTTGTTCATAAACTACAAATCCAGAAAAAATGTAATATGGCGTGCCAGGATTTAGCATCTGTACAGCATCAAGATAGATCCCTTCAAAAACACGAGATGACAGCTTTCCTTTGTTTAGCCCCAGTAACAAGCATGCTTAGGTCAAATGAGGGCAGGTTTAGTTGACTGATCCTGTTGGGTGTGAGGTGCAGCACCTTCTCTAGAAGATAGTTTTTTATTTCTACAGACAACAATAACATTTACATTTGCAAACTTTTCATTTGAAAGGTTGCTAATGGCATACACTCACATCGTTGAAAGTATAAATCTTAGCAACTGACGAAAGTTTCAAGTTATGTATTTTGAGCCCAAAGGTTTTTGAGCTAATCATATAATGAGATAATCACCACCCTTCTTAAACTGTAGGGATTTTGTGTGATTTGACAGCATGTTACCTGGAAACAGACTGCACTGAGAGCTTCAAATAACAGCTTGCCAACTCATGAAGAGTAAATTGCTCTCCGCTGGCCAAAGTACATATTTGACCAGGGAATTATCATTGAGACTTATTGACCTTGGATAACATTCAGTTACCCAGCCTTCAGGGTCTTAATACTTGGAAACATGTTGATACATGGGTGTGTGCAACTTACTGACCATACATTTTAAAATCATACCACATCCAAATCTCTCAAGTGATGAAGGAATCAAAATAAGTTGGAGAAGGTTGTTTAGATGTTGTAAGAAAATAGAAAACAACCCAAAAACAAGCCAAGAAATTTAGGAGGGTCTAAACTTCCAGAGTTAATCTAATGAGCACATGTACTGAAAAGTTACATTGTCTGCATTCAACCTTTTAGTTTAACAAACTCAGCTAATCTTGAAAAGGAGAAAAATACTACATTTTGACATGAACTCCTCAATAATTTTACAAGACTTTTTAAATTGATGAAAAGAAAAAGAAATAACAAGCTTAGTGTAAAAAAAAATTCTGAAGGTCTTTAGGCATACAAATCTAATTATAACCTTTCTTTTCCATGCTATTGATCTATTTTATGTACTATTTTAGTTATGTAACATTAAGTATCTGTAAAGTGCATAAAAAGGATTGTTACATAAAGCTTCTGTGTAAATACCACTTATGAACAAAACTATTGTTATTAATTGTCTTAGTTTTTTCTCCCCAGGAGAAGGAACAATGAATATTAAACCATATAAAGTCTGTGATAAAGCGAAGCTCCACATTAGTGCCAGTCATAATTGAGGACAGACTTTGTAATTTTCATAATGCATACAAAACATACATGGTCTTAGTCCCCTTGAAGTAATTCTGAGTGTGAAGAATCAATTTTCTCAGAGCAGTACTAAGTGCTCCTTTGATATCTGGCCTAATTACTGTAAATAATTATCATGATTTATAAAGGTGACCTTTCTGTTGCTCTGATAATAACACTTTATCCACAAAAGAAAACATGCAGCCAACCATTAATTTTACTTCACGCTTTTTGAAAACTCGGTGGCAATTTTTTTCTGCTTCAAACAATGGAATCTCTCTTTCTCAATGGTTAATTAAGACTAAGTTTCAATTAATGGTCTAACAGTCTTGAATGACCGGAAGGTACATTTTGTATGAAGCTTAGCATAAATATTATTACATTTTACATTTTAGGCTGGTAATGTATTGCATTTTGAATGGCATGAGAAAGACACAGATGTGTCTTTATGATAGCCAGAGGATGTTTACTGTTTGACGGTGTTTCTACAAACGAAATAACAGTGACATATCTTAAAACTAATAAAACTCTAATATATTATTGAATCTACTGTAAACACATTAACCCAATATGTCACCCTAAACTAATAGTAATTTGAGGCTTTTATCTACCACTGCACTTCGAGGACTAACTTTATGTTTATGTCATACATTTACAGTCTCCCTGACAGCAGCATTGATTTTTCTCAAATACATTTTACAGTTGTATTTCCAAGTGGGAAATGGAACAAGTTTTTAGACAGCTTTACCAAAGTGAAGCACTTTAACTGCAAGTTAACAGTGTTGAGTATCTGTCTAAACTGCTCCTCACCACTGGAGTACTTAGGGACTGTGGGACAAGTATGGTTTCAGGTTGCAGTAAATGGTGCCATTTCTTGTGGGGATTTTCTCAACCCAGAAAAACAAAGGTGCAGCAGGTTCAGCGCATGTAATTTAACCAAGGGAGAAAATGTGACAGGAAATGTGACCAGTGTGCGATCGGTTTGAAACAGGAAATGAACAGCCGTCTCTAGTGTTAAAGGGACATGTTTTGGTGTGCCACCCATCCACCCCAACCTCCTCCCTATGCAACCTTTAAATAACTACATCAACTCACTTCATTCTTTTCTCCCATCAGAGTTACGATGGCAATAGAGACCACTGTCACAATAAAATGTAGCTATAAATAGTAGTAGCCTGCTTGCCCCCTATGGGGTCATTTTTTTATGGGAGAACAGTCTCAACTATTTGATGGATTTCTATGAAATATGATACAGACACTCACGGCCCAAACAGGGTGTATTGTCAACTATGACTTTTCAACAAGTGCAATCATCAGATCAAATATAATTTGTCTTGATGTTGACATTAGCCTCAGCCATACCTTGCATGGTTTGGGCAAATGACAAATGCTAGCAGTTTAACTAGCGAAACAAAAATAGCCAATATGGTGAACATGGAACTTGCCAAACATTAGCATTGTCATTGTGAGCATGCTAGCTTAGACTTGGTTCATAGTAAGACTTTTCCTTTGTTCAGCATCACAAATGCTGTAGACTCAAGCCTCTTGAACAGAGCTAGTTTGTACAATGAGTTGTCCCACCATGTTGGAAATGAAAAATGGTTAGACTTGTTCTGAATGACCAGACTGGAAGGTGGAGTGAAAAGCTGGAAGGTGAAGTGTTGTAGAGAGGGGGAAGTGGAGATTCAATATCATTTACATACAGTAATAACAGCACACAGACTCAGACAGTTGTTCCTGGAAGGCATTTATAGTGTTGCACTCAGCTAGTGCAGAGAACTTCTGCTGGCCAGAGTTTCCACAGCTATTTCACCATCCGAGCAGTTTGGATTAACTGGATTTTGTTTAATCAGATGATTGCAACATTGATATATAATGTGGAAAAATGTATGAATCTTCACTCGCTATTAACCTAAAATGTTATCAGATCGGTCAGTAATGTCGAGATTGAAAATAAAATAGCCACATTCAGTGCTGACCAGTAAATTGTGCTGGAGTAGCACCTAACCACATCTCTGACCTTGTTAGCCCCTGTGACCCAGATCCTCTTACAGACGTTCTTAGTCCAAGTTGAAGAAAGAAGAGTCACATTTAATCCACTGGTATGGTCAATGTGTCATTGTACCTCAACTGAACAATAGAGAGAGGTTATTTTTCTGAAATGTATGTAGACATCCTCTCAAATACTAAAATCAGCAGTTAATCATAAAGATATTAAGGACTTTTTTCAAATGGTATTGGTTTTCCATCTTAGCTTTTACATGCAAGTGGAGAGAGCACTGAAGTGACGGTGACACCTGCCGCTGAAATAACATGTCATGGGACTGCATCATGGCTTATTGAGGACAGTCCTGGTGGAGAAATTGGAATTCTACAAGAAGCACTTTCTCTTTGATTGTACAGCACTGACACCAGCACCTGATGTCTACCTTTGATTTCTGAAATTGCTGAAACCACACACAGCACACAATATGTACAAGGGCAACTATAGCATGTGTGGTACATAGAAAACTCAAAACATTCCTTAGATGTTCAGATTGTACTGTTTTTCCATCCATCTGTATCCCCCCCGCTCTCTTATTCCCATCAATTCTGTTTCTTTTCTATTTCATTTTCCTCTGTGATTTGGTTGAATTTGAAACAATTCATAATAACTAACTTAATGAAGTCCCTTTTATACTGTTAGTCACAATTTAAAGCCATTTAATGTGAGGACAGACCACTTGAAATATCCAATATTCATTACCTGTGCAAGATATAACAGATACAACTGATTATATATATAGAGTGTGTGTGTGTGTGTGTGTGTGTGTGTGTGTGTGTGTGTGTGTGTGTGTGTGTGTGTGTGTACTTGTACAACTACCTTAGACAAGACCAGTTTTTGTTTTAGCCTATCGGAGTGAGGAGATTTGTCCTGTCCTTACTTTATCACAACCCTTCAAAAGGCTGTTTGGGGGTAAAACTGGGTTTTAGAGATAGTGTTAGAATTAGGTTTCGGTTGGGGTTAGGGCAAGGTTCACGGTTAGGCACTTAATTGTAATGGTTAAGGTTAGGGTAAGGGGCTTGGAAGTGCATTACGTCTATGAATGTCCTCACAAAGATAGCTGTAAAAATGTGTGTGTGTGTGTGTGTGTGTGTGTGTGTGTGTGTGAGTGTGTGAGTGTGTGAACATGTTGTTGACTTAAACTTGAATGCCCAACAAACCACGGGGGCATGTGTCATTGTGAAAACACAAATTGAGGTCCCCAGGAGCAGATTCTCCTTTTTGAGGGTCAGGGTTAGGGTAAGATTCGGATTCAGGTTAGGGTTGAGGTTATAGGCATTTAGTTGCGATGGTTAAGGTTAGGGTAAGGGGCTAGGAAATGTATTATGTTATTAAAATCCCCACGGTGATAGTGAAACAAGTTTGTGTATCTGTGTGTGTTAGGAAGAGAGAGTGAGAGAGAGAGAGAGAGAGAGAGAGAGAGAGAGAGAGAGAGAACGAGAGAGAGCGAGAGAGAGAAAGGGTCTGCAGTCAATGATTATATTGTTTTCTGACTGTTACCCAGTACACTGTGGGAGAGTCGTCAGAAAGCCTTTAAATATGTTTTTGTGTTATTTCTTTCTTCTCTATACAGACCCAAACCAAATAATGTAATGTAATATGTATATTGGGCAATATATTTCTATTTTTTATTTGAGACATTGCTGGTTTCTCGCCCCCGGGATTGTGTTTGACGTTTGGTTTGGTTCAGTATTATGAAAACGATATGAATGAAAGAAAATGGCAAATGGGAAATGGTTACTGGCACACACTCACGAGTTTTCTTTTTGTTGGCTGGCTGACTGTTTCCTCTCCCCTTGGATGCATATTTCAGCTGCAGCCAAAGAACAATATTTTAAATATTTAGACTACTTGTCTATGATGATCTGTTGAAGAACATGTTTTTGAGGTTACAGGACGAAATTGGTGAGACAGGAAAGTGAATGGTGATATTAAGTATTTTTAAGAAAAAAAGAAAAAAAATCCCAAACAATGATTGTTCAGAGGAACAGGAATTACCTGGTTCCTGTTTGAGTTTAAAAATTGTAAAACACAGGGGGAAAAAAAAGGAAAAGTATCATAATGTAAAGTAACTGTATGCGGCAAAACGATTCTGTAAAGACTATAAGATACAGTAATAATAAATAGAAGGTCGATCTCAGGAAATGCTTCCTATTTTCTACACATTACAACATCCTGACTGAACAGTCTTGCCTGATTCATTTAATATTCAGAAACATCTGTTTTCAGTCATGTCTACGTTGATGAACACCAATCATTCATTAAAAGGAGAGATGACAGGACCTTAATTAACGTGAATTAACATATCCTAATGATACTAGATGAGGAACAACATATTAGTGAGAGGAGAACACCCATATTTATAATCAAAAGGAGCATCATGACATTGGTGACAGTAACAAATAAGAGCCTTAGTAATGCAGAATTAAAGGCAATAACAGGAACCTAAATTCAAACAGTCTACCAGCAACAAAGTCATTACTGCCACACAAGAGAACAACTGACGACAAGAGATCACAGAGGTGGTGAACTTACATTATAAAACTTCAGATAACCAAGCAAAAGTGCAAAACAGAGATGTAGAGGGAAGTCACAGGCCACAAGAGAACAGACCAGGGTGTTCTCCTGAACTGATACTGGGAATTTCTTCAGTCATGGCTTTGTTCCAGGTGGGAACAGCGACATCGCACCCAGCAATGAAACTATTCACCAGCTGATGGACTCCAGGGGACAAACCAGGTCAGACTGTAGGCTGAGAGAAAGGGAAGTGAGTCTACTCACAGTCTCTCTGCCCACTGTGCTCAGATCGTTTTTTAGAATTTAAAAACACCCCAATTAATGAATAAATCAACAGTAAAATTGCCTTTAAATAAATTACAACCCACTTATTTTCCCAAAACTTTAAACTCATTTCAACCCTGTTTGATGTCCAGTATACACTGAGTTAGGTGTAAATTAATGTCAGTTTCCAGAATAAACTGGACCACAGTAAAAGTCAATGACTACATTTTTCACACAATTGTTTACTGCGTACTGTGCAGAATGGACGTGATGTTAACTTTATGTCTAACAGCATGTTTAGGTGCACGGCATAAAAGGATTTGCACATTTAACAAATTTCTGTGAACAGTGTAGTGATTGCTTGCATTTGGAGGCAGCAAAATATAGGAATGGGAGTATATTGTAAAGTCCACCTCCAGAGGTAAATGGTAAATAAAGCTTTAGTTTAACTCGTGTTATTACACTGAGGTAAAAATATTTAATTCTGCATAAAAATCAACTGGACTGTTAAGTAAATATCTAACAACAGAGGATTAAAAACTTGTCATTTATTAGAAAGTTTTTAAAATCAGCCACTGTAGCTTCAGTAAATGTAGTTGTATTGCAAATCAATGATTATAAATGTTTCATGGCAACATTAAATCTATTAATGTGATGAATTTGCATTTCTATTTCTCAGAGAACAAAGCTTGATGCATTGATCCTCTGATGGTGTGCTCACTTTTGGAGTGTTTTAAAGTGCTATGCTAAGAAACCTTCAGCCTAGCTGTGATTTCAGGCCGAAAAAGCCCCTCTTTGTGTAGAATAACAATCTGACTCCTGAAACTTTCACTTAGTTCTGATGCTACAATTCCCATTATCACAATGTTACTTAATAAGCAATGTTCTCCTGCAAACTTGAGGCACACCCATACAGTATTAATATCAGGCAAACCATTGCTGAAAGTTAATATACTTGAACAACTCTGAGGAGTTGATCAAATCTGTGTGTAATCTTAATACTGCTTTAATGGTGGGAATGCAACTAAAGAAAATCTGACCTTTGTTACAAATATTACCTAAAAATGTTTTATTGCTGACCTACAAATAGCGCTGAATCTCATTTTACAGTTTAGAAGTTCTTGTGTTTTTAAAGGTTCCTAAATAGTCAAACTTTCTGACCATTTCCAGGTTCACATGGTCAATATACAGTATACTTGTCAAGAGCACTTGCTCTATTGTAATTAAGACAATATTCAAATATGTTTTTTTATTTGATCACAAAATAGTGAAAGTATTCATGAGATGTTGTTTACAAAAAAATAAGCAAATTAGTATCGTAGGGAATGAAAAGATTCAAAAGTTCGAGATATTTGAGTTAAAACAAAAAAAAAAGCTTTTATTGTATTCAGTCAGTGCCTTCATCAGCATAATAAAACTGTCAAAGTGAATAGATAAAAGGATAGTTTGACATTTGAAGGCTATCCAAATCTGAGTTCTGAGTGCAGTAATATCTTTTCTGAGGGTGCACAGGGACTTTTAAATTAATCGTTTGCATGGAAAATAGACATACACACAGTAGATATTGATTAAATGGTAGGTCAGTTCTTGTATGATTATTCATCAATCATAATCAAATTCACTTTAAACTATGAATGAGAGTAAACAGATGAGTGAATAAATCCCCAAGGCAATATCACTCCACACTGATGACAATGCATTTTCAAACGATGACATTGTGTGCAATGAGACCGCAATGAGTTGGCAACCAGGTGGTAAAATCCATTCTCCACACATACATGATGCATATCACACTGGGGCTGACAATACAAGGGGCTCGTAATTAAAGTCCTCTGTTGTAGGATACAGAGAAACAGGCGGTGGGGTTTCTCAGCCCATCAATCACACAGTGGCAGCTCATTTAAAACATCTTTAAAATTAAAGTTGCACCAGCCACTGCCTTTTACAAAGAGCAATTGTTTTCTGACAGCTAAGTGAATCTCTGCTGAAATCTGTGAGAGAAAGGTTGGGTGTAGAATTGTTTTATGCAGGGAGCTGACAGACTGAATTGAGAAGAAGCCTGTTCTCTGCTCTCAAAGAAATAACTTTGGCTATACTTGATGCTCTCTGATAGCAGCCGAGAGGGGGGGGGTCACAGATTTGCCTTGGATAATGGGCTTTTAGACATAATGGCACGTGGCCAGCTAGCCAAAACAGAGATATTTCGCAAATCAGCATCTGTTGTATTAAAAGATGCTTAATGGTATCCAAACGCACCATCTGGCTCTGTAAATAAAGGATGAGTGGATATCCATGCCAGTTTCTTCTGCAGATTTGTAAGTTAGTTAAAAGATAAATTGTATCCAATAAATCACAATGAAGGAATGTCATCACAAATCAATTTTGCCCAATACTGTACACAAAAAAGAAAAAAGTACTAGTAATACTTTGAAGTAAACAAAGGCCCTATTCTTAATGTGGTTCAGTATGTGCATAATGGCGAAATTTTTTTACATTACTGCCATTACATACAAGAATAGTTCCAAAGTTCTAAAGCATGAATTCAAAGCATTATGAAATAAAGTCAGTCGACTTGTAAAATTCAGGGACAATAATTCATTATTCCTCTTTGAAGATGCTCTTTGAACATATGCAGAACACATACTTAAAGAGGGTAAAGATTCACCCTAGAATAATCACTGAGGAGCCACATGCAGGCATTGTCATTTCTCACATGAAGAACTTCTGTCATTAAAGCCTGATGCCTTGCACGCTGAATTTATATTCCAGTCAGCAGCTGTAAAGCCCTCACAGCAGAGGAGGAAGAACTGTATATCTCTGACAGGGTGAATCACCGAAATGCATTAATAAGAACCTGTTTGCTTTACTGTATTGTGTTGTTGTGAGAGATGCAGGGAAGCTATATAGAAATAAATAACTGCTACTGGATGTAAAACAGGCACTGATTGGTAATTCTATAAACACCACCAACACCAGTGCAGGATTCTGCAGGCAATACTTTATGTTATTTGCTCTGATTCAGTTCAATATGATTTACTGAATTTGAAATTTATTTTTAAACAAGTCAAGATGAGTTACACACAAAGCTTAGTTGATACAGTAGCTGGCAGGTTTTTGAGATGACCACCACCCTTAACCAACAACATTATCACCTAGCTTAGTCATCAGTATTACATGTGGATATAAAATACAGCTCGTTAGATGATTACTATTTAACATTTTTGGCAAATACTAATTTGTATTATTTTCATATTATTTGAGCACAAATAAAATACATTGTATTCGTATTTGTCATGTGGAATTTAAATTGAGTTGAGTTGTATGTGCTCGTATTAAATGAAATTAGTTTTACTGCAGCAAAATGCAACACTAAAATGTAACTTACATTTTACTGCATTAATAACAATAATAATTACATAATAAATAACAATAATAAAACACTGACCACGCTTACTTTGGCTGCACAGTGAGTACTTTTATTTTTATACTTTAAGTACATTTTTTCGATAGTGCTTCCACACCTTTACTGAGGTAAGATTTTGAATGCAGGACTATTATATGTGAGCTGGGATAGGCTGCAGCCCCTCCCACCCCCCGTGACCCTGCTCAGGATAAAGCGGGTATACTGTAGATGATGGATGGATGGATATCTGAGACACTGTGCAAACTTCGCTGTCAGAACTGATAAGCCAAATTTACTGCATCTCCTGCTCTTGTAAATTTGAAAGTGGCTCCAAGGAAATCTTTGGTAAGATGATGGCATCAGTATGAGAAGCAAAAGGCTGCACAAAAAAAGAACAACTAAATCATTTAAAGAGAAGAATGATTTGTGATTGCCTCCGGTAATAACACCGTTGTCTGTTTTTCTTGTTTGTTTGAATAAAAATAAAAATTAAAAAAACACTTTGCACTATTGTTTAGTTAGCTTTAATTTAATTTAATTATTCTATTTTATTTTATTCTACTTTATTGTATCTACTGTGCATTTTTATATTTAACATTTTTTTACTGTGATTTTACTGCTTTCCTGTATCTATAAATTCTGCTGTAGTGAAAAAAATTTCCCCTTCAGGATTAATAAAGTAACTACCTACCTACCTACTATTGAAAAGACAGGGCGATGATACTTTAAGACTTGCTGAATGAAATGGCATGAACCAGGAGGGAGTTGCCTTTTAAATAAAGGACAGTGGTAAATTATATGAGCTGACTGAAGCCAAAAGGCACAGCTTTGGCATAATATTGAAAGAAGGAGAAGAGTAGGAAAAAATAAGACATCTTTCTGACAGATCTTTCATTAAGCAGCAATGCAAGCAGACGTTCTTCTCTTCCAGTCATTAGCACGTTCACATACACTAGATCTATAAGAGAGCGACGAAATATGACCAAAACTATTTTCATTATGATTTGTGTATGAGAGAAGACAACATGTTAACATCCAATTAGTTGCCCTAAATACATTCATGGAGACAAACTCAGAACTTTGTAACCGCAAATTGTCATTGTGTTTCAATGTCTTGTGTTTCCTTCTGTGCTTCTGTGCAGCATCGCTGAAACTCTGCTAACAAACTGTCTCATCCAGTCCGACGGCCAGGAAATCAACGTGTTCTGACAACCTCGTCAAAATGAGGAGACCAGTCAACCAACATAGTGGTACAAATACTGGCCAGAAAATGGGCATTATTAACAAGCGTGCACAGAGAAGCCGACACACAGAGTGATGAAGGGGGTTTGGATGGCTGCGAGCAGGCAAGTCTACATAGTCTGTTAGTCAGATTCTTGTGTCAAAACCAACAACTATCATCTCTTCTTGCATGCAAGTTCTTTTAAAGAGGGCGGCAATCTGTTCCCACATTCATCACTCCTGCCACACATCAGCAGCTTGTGTGACAGAGCTGGAAGCAAAAGAGTGGCTGCTACACGGGCCTTTCATTGTGAATCACAGCGGAGCACAGAACATTAAGGCCAACTGGCAGTCATATGTTTCTGACTTCTTTTACATCCAGGAGGCCAAATGACAGCGTGACGCATTCCTGCATTTTTAAAAGTCAGTTTTCTAAATAAGTACTATACTAACATCTCTGTTAACATTTTTGTATTATAATTAATCTGTCATTTACCTGAATGTGACTGATATCTTAATCTGACTTGGACAAAATGCAGCAATGTTAATACAATGCCACATATATTTTGAGATGGTCTGTCATTGCCTTCTAAAACAAAACAAATGACTGTTCAACTAGGGCATCATAAGAACTACCATCCATATGGTTACGGTTCAACAAAATGACTTGGGGGGAAAAAGAAACCACCTTCTTATCTCTTGTCAGGAAAATGTAGACGTGTCATGTCAAACTTTTGTAAAGAAACCGACCAATGATGTTATTTTTCCTGGTAAGAATATCCTATCAGTGGACAATCCAGTGTATTTAGGCATTTGAAACTGTTGATGCACAACTTTAAATCTGACATCTCTTGCTCTTGGCAGAAAATATGAGGTGCCATATAGAGTATTTGTGCCTTGCAACTCAGACATCTGTTTTCTCTTGGGAGAATCTTGTCCTAACTCTACTTTTTCTTGCGTAACTAACAGCATATCATTTTATGGGAGAGTTCTGCTTATTTACAGGAAAGAGAGGAACTGATTTGATAGACAATGATTGACCCAAGACCCGAACACATCTGCTGATACTGTGAACAGTAGGTGTACTGTCTCAATGCATTGTATTCCTTAAGTGTACTGCAACTATATTATTCTCCCTCATCGCAGTGTAATATTTTTTAACTCATTCTACACTCTGAATGGAGTAAGTTCTCTCAAATAAATATATGCTGCATGGTGAATTAACTTTGTCACAAGGGACGGTGCAATACTGCTTCCAACTTGGGCCTTGGGGGATCATTTTCCTTCAAAACCACCTACAGCATTCACTGAGATTGAACTTTGAGGAGTTCTTGTCATTATCTCAAAGTACTAAAATAATTGCCCTTGAGGAAATTAATTACCTTTGTGCACTGTTGCACTCTTGTGTGGAAAGTGATTTAGTTAATGAAAGCTGAAGTACTGTCATCTCTCCCACTGTCCCTCATTTTTCAGGCTAATAAAGTCAGCTGAATCGGTGGGTTACTCCAAGCAGCTCGGAGCACACCTTGTTTGATCACATCAGAATGAACAGATTCTTTGTTTTGTTTTGAAATATATCAATAAATATACCTCTCTATGTTAACGCTTCTTTAGCAATATTGTAAAACTGGAGTATAAAATCTTCTCAGTCATGCACATGCTTCATGCTTATATTTGCAAAACAAGCAGATTTTGTGAAAATCAGTAACATGAGGAGAACAATCAGTGGCGGCTAATTGCATTACACTTCAAAGATTAAGATAAGATTATGAGGGCTGGAACAAATCATACCGTTATCACACGTAAGTGTCAAAGCAATTAAAATTCTACCAGAATTGTATCCCAAAGCTTCTGTTGAACTCTGAGATTCAATGTCAACCAGCGTATAAACGGTCTGAGGAAAGTTGAAGCCAGTTTGATGCAGAAATTAGCGCAAGATTTGTATTGGCTGATAAGATTCAGTCTCTCCAAATTGCTACATAACTGCACTAACTTCCATTAGCACAATAAAGAATGTACCCCCTCATAATCACACATGTCCATCACTGGAACAGTCAGGCACACCAGGATGCTTCAGATACAAAAAGAGTCTAATGAAGATGTTGCTATTTTTAACAGCCCTCTAAAATGTCCAACCAAAGTGAACTGCTTCAAAACATTCAACCCAAGTTGGGAGGCGTATAAACACCGTCCTTAATGCACTGAGTTACTGCACTGCACCCACACCCACTGCAGTCTGATCCTCTTATGTGTTGTGAATAGGGCCTATCAGCCTGAGGCTCAGGAATGGAGGGGTGAAATCCTTCACTTTCAGCGACCATTGTGTCTGGTATCTGAGGGGAAATAAAGGTGAGGTATAGCCAAGGTGCCCACAGACGAGGGACGACTGCCAGGCAAAAACTAATTAGCATGGGCAATGTTGAGTGGGAGAACTTCACTGGAACTGAAGTTATAAACAGGGAGAGCACAGAGTAAGTGCCGTAACAACTGTTTTGTTCTTAACATGGCAATGTTAGTGGGAAATAACACAATACATGTATACACGATTTTTTTATGAGGCCCGTTATAATCTTTCTTATAGACATTGCCCCAGTTTGTTATTTGGTGGGTGTTATCAGACTTCAGCCCGATGTGAGCTCTGACTGGCCTATTGAAGAGGAGCATCCTGGAAGTGGTCTTGAAAGGCAACGAGCCCAGTGCAGTCTGGTTGTTGTTCTTTTTTACTAGCATTAATTTAAGCGTCATTTGCTTCATTCTGCAGAGGCAGCCCAGATTTTTGAAAAGATCATCTTTCCAGTGGTAAAATAGTCCCTTAATTATGCAGCAATTTATGTAACACTTTTAAATTGGATTTGTTATACTACCAATATTAAGCACAACAACCAATTTCATCATTCGTAACATTTTATTTAGATCAATGTATATGAATACGTCTTTTGAGCATCACTGCCCCGAGCAGGTCATGAAATTAAATGCAGAAGATAAAGCAGAAACCCAGCTGGTGACTGAGAGTGGGCAGCATAATCTGATGTATGAACATTTAATCAAGCAGTCATTTTAGTGCCTTTCAGACAGTTGCCTAGCTGCAACAGCCCAGCTGTTCTGGAGTGTGCATTAGTCATTAATAGGTTCGCAATAATATATAAAACAGCAACATCAACACTTGTAGATTTCACTAAGAATTAATTTTCATTTTACATCTGTTATTCAAATATTATTGAAAAAAATGTGGATGTTTGTATTTCATTTTTCCCCAACGTGTTTCATCATTTCATTGACAGATTTAATCATCACATATGAGTTATTGGTCAAATTGACATGCTTTCTGATGCATAAATTACATTCCTCTGTTCTATCTGTAAATCCAGGTTTGTTTCAAGATCTTGATCGACCTTTTCAGAGAACCATGGTGAATTTTCAGTCATATTCAAGCCACACTGCGGGCACAGAATTTGATGCGATGAAAGAATCCAAAAGGCCAAATCATGTTTAAGTGGCATTTTGATGACATTTCTTTGGCCTGTTTAACCTTTGGTGAGTTTCATTTTTCTTGTGCATTACATCTTATCCATGCAGGCCCATATCTCATTCCTCACACCACAAAACACTGTATATTTAGGACTTCTCACCAATCTCCCCAGAGAATCCCCCGTGATAGCTGGACAACAACAAAAATCTGAAACACAGCTGCAGCGCAAAACTACAATGTGGATTTGAAATAACTTGATTTAAGAAGTTTGGAAACATAAATAACATGATAGTGTTATCTTGTTGTTATTACACAACACAGAAGTAAGCAATGGATCCTAATTTTCTCTGTTTATACCTGGCTGCAGGCTGTAAACATGTTGCAAGCCTGCTAACTCCATCGAGGAAAGCATTCGTGCAAACAGCACTGATGGTTTGGCTCGGACTAAGAGTTGTTAGCCTGCTCTCATTGCTGAGATTGTCTGTTGTGAGTGCTGTGAACAGCTTTTTCTTACGGGGTGGTGCAGCTATCTGGTGAGAGCTTTTGTCAGCCTTGTGTGTGTATGTGTATACGAGATAGCCAGAGAGCAGCACTTGTTTATCAATTTGGAGTTGAGTCATTGTCAGCAGCCGAGTACTGAATTCAGGAGATAATGTGGGCGACAATTACAGCTGCCTGCAACTTACTTTGTGTGAGCAGTTTCTAGCTTTGTGGCTCTTGGGATGGCCGGATTATTTTTTTCAGACTATCTGTTTCCAGACTGACATAGTCAACAACTATCGAGTAGATCGCTATGAAATGTTGCACAGTCATTGTACATGGTGCCCAGAGGATGAATCAAAAGACTTCCCTGAACTTTCCTCCAGTTCCACCTGATGGTCAAAGTATTTTATTCTGTGAAATATTTCAAAATGTACTCAATGGATTAACAAAAAAGTTTGTGAAGTGGTTCACCGCTCCCAGAGGATATGTCCTAATAAACTTAGTGATTCCCTAACTTTTCTTTGATTGTTACTATTTTAGCATCCATGCCTTGGAGTGAAATGTCTCTGCAATGAAATTTGGTGCAGTCATCCACGTCCCCGTGCGTGATAACTAAATTATTTAATTTGTCTAAAATTTTGATAAGTAAAAAAATTCCCACATAAAACTACACACATTACCCAAATCCGCAGCAATAGACTTTGTTTAGTGTTAATTAGGAAAAGTTGCATGCTACCAGGCTGAACAAAGAAAACAAACTTGTTTAGCATTGCATCTGATAGAAATCAGCAGGTCATGTTAGCATGATGGTGTTCGCATGTAGCTCAAAGTCCAAAGTAAACACCGACACAGCTGCTGGCAGCCTTCGACTGATTTCGGTAGATTCAAGATTCAAATATCTTTAAAAAAAAAAAACATTTTGTATTTTTATCATTTTTTTAAATGTCAAACACACACATCATATACAATATTTTGAATGATAACCTTACCCCTAAGCACATGAGATACCACAGAAAACATGAAACTTTTTCCATTATCGTCTGCCTCACTGCTCGCCTGCTCCAGCAGAGACTCTGTGTCCCTCCGCGAGCTACACAGCCTTTTCTTGGCTCAAGCAAATGCTACAAAACATTCACAGCAGCTAGTTGGCTTGTTTTTGTAGTTAATGAGGCTTGAAGAGTTTTAGGAATGGGAAAAGTAGAGCACATTCTCACACCTCACTTTTGCAGAGAGAAATGGACACTGTTCTGCTTCTACACAAGGTCGTACTTCAGATTTAATGAGACACAGCGTGCATATTTGGGTATTAGAATAAATGCTGCAAAGCAGAAATATGAAGCCAAGAGAAATTTAAGATCTACATTTAATATTAATAAAGGGTGTTCCCCACTTCATGCTCGATGCAGTTTGAAGTAACAAAGAAGGATGAAAAAGTAAAAATAAAAATCAAATCCAGTGGGATGGTAACATATCCTCACTCTATTTTGTGATGTTTTTCTCTTAGCTTATAACGTTTACAGCATTTACTGTTAATGCAGTCACCTGTCCATACAGTCCACCTGGTTATGCAGTGGACACAGTAACACCAGCGGAAAAGATAATGCAAGTAAAATCAATTGTCTATAAACTACACATATTGTATACATTTTGCACTGTTGAATTTCTGTTGAAACTGTGTCAAACAGGTGCTTCTCTGTCTGTTGTTATTGAACAACACCATATAATTGACTGTCAGTACCATTTTGTTCACAGTGGACAAAACAGTATCCCTAACAGTGACCCCAGTAACCTATCACAGCAAGCTACTCTCTCCAGACCATTATTCAGCCCTTCACTACAGCCCGTCTCTTCTTTTCCTTCTCGGTCAACACTCAGTCAACAGATTCTCACTCCGTGTCAGAGCACAGGTTGAAACCCCGTCTTTTTCAACTGCACTCTGGTTCATGACCTCCATTCTGTCTCAACAACCTGGGCTCATAACCAACTACTGCCTGTCCCTCTTTTGTTACTTGGCTCGATTAATTGTCAAGTGTTTTCACTGCATGCTGATTTGGCTTTGAGCCCTGTTGAAGGTTGAAGAACATTGTAATGTTGCATTTATGCCAAACGCCTAAATTGTGACAAATTTTACAACAACAAAGAAATTTGATAAGAACCCTGAATGGATAAAAGACAACACAAGCTCACTGTATGATAAACCCAGGATACTGAAAGGTACAAAAGACAGGATCAAGAGAAGGTTTGTTAAAGCTTGTAACCGAGCCGTTTAAATCATGTGGTGTGTGTTTTCTGGAAGCCCAATGAGAGGCCCAGACTTGCAGAGAATACAAAAAGATAAATGTTCTGAGGCTGACTGAAACACCTGCAGAGTTTTGGGTTTAAGATCTCACTTTGTTTCTCTGCTGAATACTTCTCTGAATATCTGCTCATGGTGACACCCCAGAGATGAGAGCAAGTTATCAGCAGCAAGAGAGAAAATAAAACTGGCTGTTATTCTGCAAGACAGAGACTGGAATCTAATTATGTTTACTTCATTACTGTGAACATTGTTCAAATATTATGTTTTGTTGTTGTTGTTGTTGTTGTTGTTTGATCGCATTTGTTTATGGTATCATCTTACTGTTCCGAGGGTTTTGGCACTCAAAAATATAACAAAACAAACTCACGCAAAAACCACTGAAAAACTGAACGGGTTACAAAACGTTTGTAATACTGGGCATAAAATATCCAAGAGCCTGTGTCCTCCACCCAGTCTCTCAAGCAAATTGGCTATCAGTGTTTAAAGAGTAATCTTCCTGGATTGATAAACTTAATTTTGAGTTAGCGAATAACAACAATTCCAATCATATTATCACATGCTGGCCTCATCAAGCAGAGAATATCTTAAACTGATTACTGTCCAGCATGATTTGTTTTCATTGATGGTTATGCTTTGGCAAATGTAATAATAAAGATATGCAAAAACACTAACTGTAACACTGTATTTCAATTTCAAGTATTAAATATAATTTCTCAATCTGTCTATTCAATTAGGAAAGTATGTCACTCTCCTGTGATGATGGCACCTCTTCAAACGCTTTTCAAACTTTTAGTATAAACATCACAAACTAAACTATAATTTATTTGACAATTTAAAAGAGACAATTACAAAAATATCAAAATATATATATTTTTTTAGTACCATTCATAAAAAGATATACTATTACACTTTAGTCATGACACAAAGTGCTTTACTGTCCCACAGTCAGTGTGGGTTAAAATATTGCATCTTATAAATTAACTTAACTAGTGTAAAACAAGGGTCTAATGTCTGTATACGTGCTTTATTTTAGGTTTTGTTTGTTTACTGTAACTAGAAAAGGCACCAGACAAAAGTGTGTGAAGAAGTTTACCAGTTAAGTCAGAAAGTCTATGCATGAGGTTCATTTCAAGCATGTTGCTTGATGCGGAGCCTGCATTGTAATTACTACTCTTTGGTCACACTGCTCGATGCTGTGTTAGCACAAGATAAAAAAAAAATTGCTGTTGAGTGGTGTCAGGCCCGAAGCTCAGTGTCCAGTGTTATGCATGCATAAGTCATTTCTGATGACTCACTTGAACGCTCCATTTGATAAGTCTCTGATGACCCTATGATAGAACATACAGAGCATATTGATGTTTCAAGAATACTGCAAGTCCCTTTAATAAAAAATCGGAACGATAAAGCTTTTTATATACTGCCTGTGATAACTTTACACAACTGTCTTATGTAGGAGAACATAAGTATGCACACAGAACTGATAACTGCTTGTTAAAAAAATTTGGCATTACGTCAAAATTTTGTGCTGACAGGTAGTCCCATGTGTGAAGACTGCGAGTTTAAAAGTTAAAAGAGTCTGTGGGTGTGGAGTTGAAAAGAAGTGAGGATACCAGACTTATGTAGCTGCTCTTTAGCTCTGCTTGAGGCTAGCACCCAAAGGCTGCAATAGGTGCTACTAATATAACCCACATACATCTCAGACTGAACTGTCAGCAGTCGGGTTGCAGTGTGTGTAATGTAGGTGCCGTGTTTTAACTTGGGATAAGTATGGAGACAATATTTCTCATTCCGCTGCATTGTTTTTTAACTGTCCATTGAGAGTCTAACAATATCAAAGACCTACAATGCTTCATCAGTGATGTCTCTTTTAAGCGTAATGACTCAAATAATATAGTTGTAAAATGTCATTATTTCCCATGATATTAGCTGAGGAACATTTTATTACATACAAAAATACAATGACACCTCACCAGCAGTGTTGGCACCTGCAAAATTAACAGGCCTTCAAATCTAATGGCTTAAGAACCACAGCACGAACCATTTTTCTATGCAAGTAGTGACGTAATTAATTCAGAAAAGTAAAATACAAAGTCATTACCAACTTAACCACTTTCAGAGTTGGCTCTGTACCAAAACTCGGGGGCAAAGCTACAGTTCTTCTTGTCTGTTCACTTAATTATATTGACAAAAGCCACCTTTGCTAAGGGCATCTCTATGTCTTCCAAGATCTGACACCGAGTTCAGCGTTGAGAAGCACTGGAGAAGTCAATTAGCAAGGCTCAGAAAATCAAAGTGATTTCCTCCCATGGATGATATTCACATCCGTTGAATAGTAAGGAGCAAATTGGCTGCACACACCATTACATTACTGTGACCCCGTGGATAAGCAGCTTTGTCTCAACCTGGCTGTTGAAGTGCCTCTCCCCATGAAAGCTTCCATGCAGAGCTTTGTCAGACTAATCCATCCTGCAGAGTGTTTCCTGCGTCTGACTGAGGAGGTTCAGAAGGAAAAAAAAAAAGTAATTTCTGTCCTTGTTACGTCATTTCTATATAAAGGTTAACTTTTGTCTAGGCAAAAGCAGCAATAAAGCCGTGGTCAGACACTGCACAGTTGTGGTCACTCATTGCTCATTGGCACACTCACGGATGTCAGGTGGATGTTGTATGAGAATCCTGAACCTACAGTACCCAGTTTACATTACAGTTTTATGTATCATATTACGAACTGCAAATCTTTCAAACCATTTACAGAAAGCATGTGAAAGAGCAAGTTTTGTGATTGGGGAATGAGGCAACATCAGAGCAACTGTAAAAATATTTCAGAGGAAGCAGACAAATATCATCAAGTTCACACATGAAATTCCTGTTTTAATGCTGGAAATGTTTTAACTGATGGTCAACAACATTTTTTCTGTGGGATATGTTGCAGTGCTTTACAGCCATTAAGACAGAGCTGGATTATTTGATTAATTTATTTAAGTATTAAGTATTATTATTTTGATTTAAAAAAAAATATAAGTGTTTGAAATAAAGCTCCAGATGATCTTTTACTCTTTCCCAGCTGAACCATTTTGTCGCACTCCGCTAGAAATGAGCCATGGGCTTGACATGTACGCATATGCTGTGGGTATGAACAGATTTTGTGATGGTCATACTGTTCCAGCAAGTTTTGATAATGACTGTACAACCTTGAAAATTGGCCTAAACTATTAACTAGACTATTTCCTGACACTAAGTATAACTAAGAGTCAATATTTTCACTTCTGTATGTGTCACATGAGGAGATCGGAACTTTTCTGACAACCTAGACTTACCGCCTTGTGGTTGTATGCCTCTGCCCAACAGCCACGGCGTAGGTGACATCCATATCTGTCCAGACTCAAGTAATATATGTTGTGAAGACTTTGAGGGAAATTGGCCAATGAAGCTGATTCTGATAGAGCAGTAAGTGGTTACCATGACAGTGCACAATGCTTCAAATATGGATGCTGTTGCACAGAAGCGACCAATTCTATAACGTTGCTACTTAATCTGACAGCAGAGAAGATCTATATAATCACCAGCTTCAAGGAGGACACCAAAGATTAGTGTCACCAATTCAGCATTTAAATAAAGGTGAGATGTGGTCTCAATCTCCTCTTCTGTTCCTGAGTTATGGCATCACAAGAATGAGACAGACAAAAGGTAACACTGATCATGACCTTTGACCTCCAAAACTTAATCAGTTCATTCTTTAGTCCAAGAAAATGTGTATGCCAAATTTAAAGAAATTCAGCCAGGGCTTCCTGAGATACTATGTTCACAAGAAAGGGAGGACGTGAGGTCACTGGGACCTCGACCTTTTGGACCCTAAATATAATCAGTTCATTCTTGAATCCACTTGAACATTGGTGCCAAATTTTACGAAATTCTCAATTTCGAGATAATGTATTCACAAGAATGCATCATTGTCTGTGTGACCTTTGACTTCCAAAGTCTAAACAGCTCCTTCTTGACACTAAGTGAAAATAAAATTCTTGTCAAATTTGAAGAAATCCATTCTGGGCGTTATAGAAATATTGTGTTCACAAGAATAGGATGGACAACCCAAAAACGTAACTCTTCTAGCTATGACTATTGCCATTGTGGCATCAAGGCATAAAAAGGACTGGCCAACAACAATGTGCTCATTGGGGACATGCACAGATTTCTTAATTTGAATCACAAAGACTGTCCAACTCTGCATCTGCATCATGCATTGTTTCCAAACAATGGTAAAATGCTCCTAAATGTACTGTATATATAGAGAAGCACCACTTGTGTTTCTTGTGTTCTGGTTTCAAACTCACATATTCACCCCAGGGAACAACTACACAGAGTAAACAGCACAAGTCATGACAAATTTAATAGATACACCGGCAGAATACATAAGTACATATTGCAGCAAAAACTATTTCAATAAGATAAAAAAAAAAAAAAAAAAAAGGGTTTATCAGCAATGCAAGAGCAATCACTGCCTTTCCTTTTAGCAACCCCTGATGTCAAAGTGCTCCCGCTGCAATTTATACGTGAGGCACGACATGACGATTATTCACTGTCACATCGCAAGTGAATGCTAAACTAAAATTATGCCAACCTCACGTTCGCTGCATTCAGTCAATTTTAAATGATGCATGGAAATCAAGAGGAGATGAAACAGTGGGGATCTATGAGGGAAGCATATCAGCACCTTTGCAGGAGGGGGGTAACATTTTTCATCTGTCTCAGAAGACGGCGTGATCTCAGCTGTAGCCTGCGCAAACTCAATATCTAGAGGGGGGGATTTTTTTCTGAGTGAGTTTTCACACCGTTTGTGTTTCAATATCTGACATATAGTTGAAATTGAATAAATACATTGAAAAGAAGAATCACATTGCACCAGAACTGTGGATTTCCTTCTATTTTTTGCTACAGCAGATTTTGGAGAGGCATACCTCGCGCAGCCTCTCCTTGAAGCTCACCAGTGGGACAGAGGTAACGGTGTCCAGGCCATGCAGAGCCATCCATCCTGAAGTACGAAAGTGACACCGGGCTGCAGCCTGTGCCAGATGATGGAGGCTGCCACCAACTCTCAGCGAAAGCACTGCTGGACAGACCCCATTCTCTCAGTCCTCGGAGACTTACAGTCTTCCTGACATTCACTTAGAATAACACCGAGACACCAAAACAGAGGTTATTTATTTATGAACACTTCCAGGAACTGCGTGTCCACATGGTTTTAGATTTCATTAGAAATGGACATGCGACTGTCACAGAGGTTTCATCTGCAGGGGTTAAATCAATGTATGTCCTGTCCTCACCAGTGTCCTGCCCTGTGTGTAATTTAGTGTCATCTCCAGTGTAATGAAGGTCTTGTACCGTCAGATGGTTACAAAGTCCTGCAGTGTCCTTTGTTCCCGTACATTTGTTTTCTGTCCTGTGTAATGGGAGGAGTGGGGTTTAAAGTCATGGTGCTGGTCTCATTGTGCCTTCCATTTTTTTCCTGCACTAAATGTTTTTTAGAGCAGTTTTTAAGTAAATCAAGGTTCTTGGGTGTCATAAAGTGTGTAAATTAAGTGCGTTGAGGTAAAATTGTGCTTTATTTAATACAAAAAAATCTAAGCTTTGAAGAGATTTGAAAAGGTTTCAAAAATGTCACCTTATCATGAGATGGCTTTTATGGAATATTTACCACGTTTAACCAATGAACAATTTAAAAGTAATCTGTCAATCTCCAACCTGCTGGACTTCTTACATCTTACAAAAGGCGGCATGTAGTCAGGGTCCCATTTCAGATGTTGATGAGTTAACAGCTCTACCAATCAGGGCTGAGAAATTTGTATTTTTCTTCTCATGTAATGACCCCTAAGATTTATCTGCAGTCCTTGTTTATAAAATTGAATATAAAATAGTTCAAACTGCTGCTGACACACTGATGCTTCACTGTTAATAATCTAATGACGTCATATATAATAATATATCAGTCAGAGGGGTCAAACTATCCCTTTTAGAATGCTGTATTGGTACATTTACTGAAGTAAATGATCTGAACACTTCTTAAGGAAAAAAAAAATACTAGCATAAACATAAAATCCTTTAAAAATAAATGAATTTATCTCATTGATTAGACCTCAAGTATTCACAGTGTGTTTTGGTGAGTAACACAGAATGTAATCCTAACCTTTAATGACAGCTGGGTTTATATCCTTTATCCAATCCGATATCATGCCAAAGCATGTAACATACCCGTCTGTCCGTTAGACGATACCCTGCTGACGTCACGTTTGCTAGGTGTGAAAAGGTGCCTTCGCTTTGGGCACCAAAAAGCATGTAGTAAGGTTTAAGGTTGGGTTAAATGTGACATGGTCACATTTTGACTCAGGTTAGGTACAATATTTATTTGGTTAGAGTTAGTTCATTTATGTAATTTATCTTCGTTACTTTAAGAAATCTGCATTGACCGGCCCTTAATAGTACAAAATGTAAACATAAAAAATGTTTGCATCTCTTAGCTCTGTTACTTTTATATGTATTTACTACTATTGGATAAGACAATTAAATGTGTCACCCCCTGTTGATAGCAAAAAGGGCTTCATACTTTCAGTCTTGTTCATGTTTATTTATAAATAAATTACATATTGCATTGAAAACTCCATTCTTAAAATAAATAAATAAATAAGGAGTACTAATAACCCAGAGCCTCTATACAGTTTTGCTCGGTAAGTGCATCCAATGAACTCTCAGTTTACCTGCCAAATTCATGCTGGCCACGGCAGTCAAACTTTGAACCAGTGTATAATGTCTAAACGGGGCCAAATCTCATCAGAATCTTGCACTGTGTATCAAGTGTAACCCCCTTATTTAATTTATTCATAGTGTAAATTAATAATGCTGGCTGTTATATTATGCACAAAGTATAATGGGAATTACAAATCAGTCCACAAACTCAAGTACTTTTGCAACAGTCAAGCTTCTTTGTGGAGCAATGATATGTGTTCAACCAATCAATCAGGTTTCCAGAAGCAAAACAGACATAACTTGTAAAATGGAGGATATTAAAGCTGATTTATCAAAATTGTGGGTTAGCTAATTTACTTTTTTTTAAGGATTATAATACTTGTAATGACAAAACCGGGGTTTGTAATTATAGTTCATAACTTCACTGTTGAACTGGGGCAAGTATATTATAATGAGGACCTTTGAGATCCTGTTTTGATGTAACTATTTGATGTCAGCTATGAATTGTGGGCATTTTCAAAATTTCATTTGGTGAATACTTCAATGAATGTTAAACATGAATAATGAATGTAAAGAATCTAAGTTTGTGATGTCTGGGGAAATTGGTAGATTACCAGAGGTTTTTATGAATCTATATCCAGTATAAGAGCAGAACTGGCCTTGGATACACTTTTAAGAGAAAGGATAGACTTTTAATTCCGTATTTCTGGAGCCAGAACTTTGTGTTTGCTCTTTATTAGGCAGGTAAAACTGTAGATTTTAATTTGTTAAACCACAAAAGAAAAAAAGAAAAAAGCACTAAAGAAAAAATACCATAGTCTCCCTCTGTGAAGTAAAGTTAAAGGTTTTCTTTAAGGAAGGTGACGTAAAGCGATGCTATGAAGAAGAGAGAGACAGTCCATCTCTGAGTCAAGTCTTTTTAAACCAAAGCGCCTCACTTTAAAATTAAAGTGATAAATAGGCAAAAAATATTTTTTAAATATCATATTTGAAGACTATGGAGGTTAAAGCATTTATCTGGATGCAGCTTCTCTGAGCAGCAAAATGAACTGGGGCATCTACTGCACATCTAACGACTCCATTTTGATCAACAGCATTTGTAATGTAATGGTTTCATTTTCTGATTGGACTGGATCTGTCAAGTTATATACCATTATTTGGCTATTATGCATACCAATTTGAATTTAATAGATGATATCTGGTTAATTTGAGGCAGAATCATTAATTATTATTACTTATTCAAATACTACTACACTTATTTGAAGGGCTCTTAAGTAAAACTGGCCTTGCTCGATGCACTAATCAGAAGTGTTCAAGTTGCAGGGGTTGGCTGATTGGATACAAAAGACCAAAAACATTTGAAAAACACAAAGGTAGCTCATAGTAATTCTAGTTTTGGCTTAATGAGGAACAAATGTGTTTAAATTGAAGGAAAATTGTCCCAGAGTCCATGAGACATTACTGCTGATATAATAAATTACTAAATGTTGGTTCACAGGTTTCCATTTTTCCCTGTTATTTCTAATGAGGTTGACTCTGAAGTGCACTGTTGACTGTGACTCATCACTCTCTGGTTTCCCAACAAAGCATTGTGCTTTTTCCTCCCATTGCTTAAAGGGGGCCACAGTATCATGCACAGCACCAATGTGTTGACTATGAGGAGTAAATTATTTTAGCTCCCACTCTCTGCTCTTTCATGCATACGACATGTTTTTTGTGGTTGTCCTTCACATTGTGAGACGTGAAAACTTTAAGGTATTCTGTGGTGCACAAACAACTTTAATGCACTAAACCATCAATGTAAAATGTATCATAATATACTTATAATTTAATAATGAGCGCATGAAGAGCTGTGTAGGTTGTTCTGCTCATCGCTGTCGAAAAAAGATGGATTCTTATTTTTATACAAAAAAAACATTTTGGTTTTATATCTAAACCACTTTACTTGGAAATAAAATGTTACTGATAAAGAATGAATCTGTGCAATGTAATAACTGCAGTGGTGCTTCTTTCCTGTGTGTTTGCCGGCTCCCACAGTCCAGTAGGAGCTTGTGAATTTGTAGAGACAGCAGATTAGAGAGAATGGGGTGTTGTGTTCGAGTCAGTCTTGGTTTAGGTCGGGCGTGAATAAGGGATTGTTGAAGTGAATGAGGGACACTGCATCCCTCAACGTTGAGCAGAGAAGCTGTACTGAGGCAGGATCAAAGAAGTCAGTCAACCAAGGCTGCTGCTCAATGCAGACTTTAGTCAACCAACCACAAACGCTAATCTTTTGCTGAGGTCTTGTGAGAGAAAAGAAAGGCATCACAAAAACTGAATCTAATGAGCACCAACCATACAACCAGATAAATGGAAAGGGAGATACACGAGTCCAACTCCTCTCTAATTCTATCTTTTAACCTCTTACACTTCCTCAGACCAAACAAATACTTTTCAAGACACTACTGCTGAATTGCACTGATATAAAATGGTGAAGAAGACATTTTAGTTAAAGTATTGATGCACCCATAAAACAATAGTGTACTCTATCATTTTACACCGAGAAAGTGGCAACAGAAATATTGTAGCTTCAAGCAAAGCATGGGAACATAGTCATATAGAGACTAAAGTTTTCAGGAAGTGAGGAACCTTTTTTCTGTATACATTAGATGTTTAAGAGGAAATTTAGGCAGCAAGTTTCTCCAGAACATTAAAGATACGCCCATATTAAAATGTTTTCATTTCAAATGTGTATTTTAATTAAAAAAAAAATTAAAAGAAATCGTCGTTTGCACTCGTGTTTTAGAACAGTTAGAAATATCATACATTCTAACACACCTGAAAATGAATATCACATGACCATTCAAGTACCCAGGGCATGCCACCCAAAACCGGGGATAGACTGTATTTAATGACCCATCAGATTCTGTGACCTGCACTGTGGGTTTCGTTGGTTAGTTTTAGGCATGAGGAGTGAGATGATGAAGGTAAGAATATCAGGCAGGTTACAAAAATTGATGGGTTCCCAAAAACAGGGCAACATCGGAACTCTGTGTGGGGCTTTCCTACTGGGCAGTAGTAGCTGTAGCGGATTAGATTTATATTCAGAGCACCACTTTCTGTTTAGCAGAAAGAATTTAAGATTTAATTAAAATAGGCTGTATAGGCCGATATACAAGTGATCAGTCAATGTAGTCTGAACCATGATGTCTGCATTCAGGGATTTCTTTCAATATCTTCCAGGAAATACACAAAAACAAGTGCTTGGTCTATTAGGATATTTATTTATTATTTAAGATTAAACTATATGAATATATATTGTAGTGTGTGGATCATGGATGTCATGAATAGGATTTCTAAACTATAGTGGAGTGATGGTGGGAAGAATAATAGTTAGGTTATTAAAAATGGAGCTAGTTCCTGACATAAATGAGAAATTATGAATTTAGAATTGGATAAATCAGCTATCAGACATCGACCCAATGGATCAAAGCACTCAGATACTGGAGGGTGGTTCCATCTTTACTGGAGGTGGTTGCATCTTTACTGGAGGGTGGTTCCATCTCTACTGGAGGGTGGTCCCATCTTTGCTGGAGGGTGGTTCCATCTTTACTGGAGGATGGTTCCATCTTTACTGGAGAGTGGTTCCATCTTTACTGGAGGGTGGTCCCATTTTTACTGGAGGGTGGTCCCATCTTTACTGGAGGTGGTTCCATCTTTACTGGAGAGTGGTTCCATCTTTACTGGAGGGTGGTCCCATCTTTACTGGAAGTGGTTCCATTTTTACTGGAGGTGGTCCCATCTTTACTGGAGGTGATTCCATTTTTACTGGAGGTGGTCCCATCTTTACTGGAGAGTGGTTCCATCTTTACTGGAGGGTGGTCCCATCTTTACTGGAGTGTGGTTCCATCTTTACTGGAGGGTGGTTCCATCTTTACTGGAGGGTGGTTCCATGGCAAAATGGATCTTCTGAGCTTTGTCTGGGTTGAAGGATAACTGGACTTATTTTTAGCAGATTATCAAAACTACTTTTTATAAGCGGAGAGAGAATAAAAGAACGGCGTTGTCGGTTGCAGGCGACAATTAAACTCAAATCAACTTAATTAAAAGTACACATTCTTCACTTGGCTTAAAGTTTACTTGGAGTTGACTATAGAGCGTGGTAACTCTAAAGTTTAATTTAAACAGAGCGCAAATAATGATAAATATTAAGGTTAAACAGAAAAAGAGAAAAAAAAAACGCTTCGGTTTTAGGGCTACAGTTTTTATGAATGGCCAGGCTGGAGGTGGGGTCAAGTATCAGATGACCAATCACTGAGCCTACTCTGAGAAGAGGGAGAATGCTAAGAAAAGAGCTAACCATTCATTTTGATACAGCTAAGAATAAAAGTTCATTATTTGTCCACCGTTACTAAAGTCAAACACTTGTTGATATCAGTTACACAAATACTTAATACAAGTTTATATTGTTAGCCAATATGATTAACTAAAGACAGGCAGAGAGTCTGCAGATTAACTATATAAGTAAGGCTTATAAACATCATTGATATGTACAAGTGTTATTAATTTGCATGAGAAACAAACAAACAATAAAACATTATATGTGCATTATAGTTTCAGCTGGAATATTGAGTTTGTCATTATGTTCAACCATAGGGCAGCAGACATTAGTATTCTGGATAGTTTCACCTTGTGGGGCTGACGGAAGGTCAGAGGTCAGCTGGTTCACAGCATGACACCAAGTCAAACCTCAGCCGAAATTCGGCCTGATGAATTTTATGACGTGAAAGCTTTGAGGAGTTTTATCTGTAGATCTGTGGTAATGCCTGTAATTCAATATTCATGTAGAATAAGCTACTGGTTATCATGGCTGATGTTGTTAGGTTTCTTCTGAAAAAGGGTCACATGATAGGGGCGTGACTAATCGGGAAAGGACATGTCGTTAATAATGAGTCCCCATCAGGAAGCAAACGTGGATCCTTGCGTCATTGTTTTCGAGTCAAGTTGTCATCTAAACTTAGACTCGACAACACAACATAAGAGTTCTCAAACCAAAATGTTTTTTTAAATGTGTGTTCAAAAACACCAGAGTAGTTTGAATGCTCCGGATAAACGTGGCAAACGTTTTGCATTTTAGAACACAAATCTATTAGTGTGGATGTGGTTTTCAGATCATTCATATCAACTGATTTGCCTTACTTGACTGCGCCATACACACCAATGTTTGAGGTTGAGAAACTGACAGATAGATTTTTCAGTAATTAAAGTGTAAAACATAATTTCCACAAGAATAATGACAGTTTCAATATAAATCAAAGAGATGTGTATAAAAGACAGCTTGAATGGCCGCTCTGACAGCCGTTTCAGTCTCAAATCACTTGACTGAGCAAGAGGCACCTTTTATCATGCTTCATTCACTGCAATTAATCTTTAACAGATGTGATGCAACTCTCTCCCCCTCTACTCTTTTCACCCATCCAGTCTCTCTCCATCTGTCCGTCTCACATGCATATTTACTTCAAATATTTATCTAATTTATTGTCCTTTATCCAGATTTCCTTGGTGCACCGAAAGGGCCACAGCGCACTAATACTTTCAGAGAATAATAAAACAAAGTTGTTGGGAGTTTAACTATACTGAGGCAAAAGAAGAAATGCAGAGTTGCTGCACTGTAAAGTCGGCTGGTGAGTTTCTTTCTCTACTGGGCATTAGTAGGGCTTGGATATGACTGGACTCCAAGTCTCTCTGGGAGAATAGAAGGCTTACTGAGAGATGGGGTAAAAACCAGATGATTGGACATTCAGATTACCTAAACCTTAATTCTAGTGTGCAACAGTCATTTATGGCTTCAGGATTACTCAATAATGCATCAAAACCCACAGATCTCCAGGGCAAGCAGTCAGTAATCAAAAAGTAAGTTAAGGTTTTCATAATAGCGCCCTATAAATAACTGGGGAAAGAAATGAGGGCATGTAAAATTGATGAGGGAAGATTCAAACCCCACGAGGTGGATGGAGCTTAACGCAAGGAGAAGGGATGTGACGTTGAGTGGCCTGGCCATATGGGCACATGTAGTAGATGGAATTGCACAAGTCATATGTGTCACCAGTGTAACTCTATAAAATGTGCAGATATACAGTACAGACGTTGTTCTAGAGGCAGTATCTTTGATGCATTTGTTAATGTACAAATTCACTGCAGTTTTTAGAGTATTTTATTGTACTTTCTGCAAGTCTGGCAAAGCTTGTATAACATATGGCAAGCAGTTACGTTTTTACAGAAGGGCTAAATCTTTTATATGATGTAATTATTAGTTCTTTCTACTTGCGTGTATTACATCCATTCCTAAGAGAAGCATTACAATTTAGTTTTTTCTAGGTTTCCTGTAGATCTAAAGGGCACACAAATTTAATACGTTTTTAAAAAAAAAAAAAAAAAAAAAAAAGCTTCAGGATCTACAAACAATTAAAATGCTGATTTCAAAGATTTTCTAAATTAAATTAAATGATGTGAGCTTGTTACTCGTTAATTTTGTATTACATATAAATAACGATGGATAACTGCAGACTACAGCAGACAAATGCAGCCAATTCTCCCAATTCCTCCCCTGCCTGAGTTGGGTACCCAACAGGTGCACGGATGGTGACCAGGGCAAAGCCGCTTGCACCGTGGTTCAGAGTGGCAGGCCAGTGCCACTCTGAACCAACCTTAGTTGGTTCAGAGTGGCAGGCCAGGACTGGATGTCACTGGATGGGGACCTAACACTGGCCTCTGTGTGCACCCTGACGTCAAGTCCGTCAGCTCAGGGGTCAGGTCACCGGGTCTTCGTCACTTAGGAGATGGTGAGGTACACGGGGTTCCTGTAGGTCGCAGCGTCCACCAGGGCGGGGTGACGAGAGGCCTAGGTAACGGCGGACGCCACGAGGAGATAGACAAATCAAGAGGAAAAGGCCAAGATCCCTCTCGACTCGAGGAAGCGGGATAAGCCAACAACCAACCGACAACTCCACCGTGCACTGCGTAAAGCAGACCGGGCGAGAGACCCTTAGAAATCCAGGGAAAGAAGGCAGGCAGGAAACACTAAAATAATACACCGATCTCTGCATTAATGAGAGAATTAAAGCAGACATGTAAAAGTAACAAAAAAGATTCTGGTCCAAGGAACTATTAATTTTTTGTATACAGTATTTGGTGAAGTAGTTCAACGGCTTTTGAAAGACAGACAGTCACAGTAACTAAACACACATTTTCAGAAACTTGCACAACACTGGACTATTTAACATATTTGTCTTTTGTGGCAAACTGTATACCAGTGTCTGATTTACAACAGAGTGCAGTCTTATTGCTGTGCTCACTGCAGCTTAGTTCAAGTGAGAGAAAGCATTCAAGGGAATGTTTTCACTGAGTCCAAGTGCAGTGGTACAGAGGTGTTACAGAGTGAAGGTTCTTCAAACAAACCCTCCGCTGCAGAGTACAGAGATGGTCAGCACAGAGTACTTTAATCAGACAATAGATTTGGTCAAAGTTTCTGTTTGATTTTATTTAGTATGTTTTGTTATCTTAACTGATGAAAGCATCGTTTTTATACTTGAATAGGATACACCGAATCATCTAAGATCTTCATTTAAGCATTGAAAACTATCTCTATTCAGCCCTTCAGCCTTTGCCGAGAATTTATACTCATAAACTAATCTGGCCAATTAAAACAATAATAATTTAATTCCTACTGAGCTGCTGTTCCACGGATACGCAGGCATTATCCTCAGTTGACTGCCAACCTGTCAGATGGATCATTTAACACATGGTAATAATACATCTCAAAGAACCTATCCTTGATGTTTTTTGGCCAGGTGAAACATCTATCTCTCTCATTTCAGCTCTTTCTGGTACAGACACCGTTTTCAGTTTGAATCGCATACAGAGAAAAAAAAATTGATTCTAGACAAATGATTATCCGAGGATCGCAGAAATGTCCTAATTCAGGGCAACCCGATACCTGAGTGGTGGTTTGGGTGCGTACCTCGTGCGTGCAAATGCTGTCAGCGTTAAGTCTCTGGTTCAATTCCTGGCTGGATGGACTATTACTACGTGTCGTATGTCTGCTCTCGTTCCCCTCATTTCCCGTATGTCTACACTGCACTATCAGAGTAAAGGCACATTTTTTTTTTTAAAAGAAAAAGAAAAAAGAAATGTCCCTGGATCCATTAGTCTTTTTTTTTTTTTTTTTTTTTTTTACTGAGGGACCAGCATTCCTTCTCTCATCTGCACACAGATATTACAGCATCGCAGAAGGCTGAGAAAAAAGACTCCTGGATCTTTCAGCTACAAAGGGTCAAGACAGCAACGCACTGATCTTTTTTTAAGCACCATGTTCAACAAATGTGATATTTACTGCAAACGTTTTGCTGATCAAAACCAGGCATCTGATGCTATTAAACTGAAGTGGAGATGAACCTGACAGACTTGTGGTTTACATAAGAAATATAATTTTAAATTAAGCGACTGTGAGGAGAGAGAAAAACACGAAATAGTTAGAGTATACAGACTAACAGTGGCAAGAAGACACCGTAGCGCCTTCATCTAAAACAGTGCAGCATGTGAGTGGTGCAGTGTCCTGACTTAAGTTTTACCGACAGGTTTGCTTTCAAGCTTACAGTGACAACAACATTTTTCACCACAAAGACACATTACTGCTGTCTTGTACTGTTGCAATGCGAGTAAATTCACAGTGGCTACTCAAAGAAGAATAGCACAAAGCACCATTTTGTTCGTTTTTTTCTCAGTCAATGAGAAAATCATATGGGCTGTGCCTTTGTGTATAGAAGAGCATGGTAGCTATCTAGACATCCCTGTGGGCGAATAAACCTTAAAAGTCACTGTAGTGAAGTCAAAATTGAAAGGGAGTCTCTGGAAGAACTCAAAATCTGCTCATATCTTATTAATACCTGTCACAGTAATTATTAATCATGGCATCAGTAGTCTGTATGTACAAGGTTGACAGTGCTTGTCTGGAGTACATTTAGCGCAGGGTGTAGGCATCTGGGATACCAGATTATATATACCACAATCTCAGCATATTAAATAAATCAATCCACTGGAGCTTACCATCAAACTTTTTATGCCTGGAGACAAATGTCGCTCTCACATTGTGGCTGCTCTCCTCGACCAAGTTCTCAAACTCCAGTTTGCTCTGCTGGTTGAGTTTGTCCTCCATCTCAGACGTGCAGCAGGTGTATCCCTGAGGACAGACACGCAGGTGCTCACCTGCAGAAGACAGAAACATAGAGCGCCATTTTTACACACATCACTGCCACAGGATTCGGATTTTTCAAAAGGATGAGCCAAGTCTTTGATCAGAAATCTCCTGTGATTTTGGGATTCTCATCACTGAGGCTATCAAAGAGGGACAGAGCGTAACAAATGGGGAAGGATAATATTTGTCAGGTCACCTGCTATCATGTGAAACAGAGAGTAACTTTGATAGAGTGCCTACACCTCATGCAGGATTTTCCTTATATCACAGCCCAAAGCAGTGCAATCAGCTGAGTTTATATATAGCACATCAGTTTTACGGACTTCCAATGGAAGGCAGAGCATTCAGAAACTATGTTTTACTTTGTAGAAAGTCAATTCAAGTCAAGTCAATTTCATTTATCTAACCCAACATCATAAATTTGTCTCAAGGGTCTTGCCTACTCGGTTTTGCCTTATCTATGATATCAGCCAAAGACTTTTGGCGGCATTGGCTGCATTAAACCTGCAATAATTGATTTTTTTTTTTGTCACTTGGGGCCAGGATGACAAAAAGTAAACAAAACATTGACATTTTATCTCAGCATATGCATTGATTGCTTATTTACAACTCCACCAGATTCCAAATAACATTAGCATCCATTTTCTGGACACCCGATGAAGGTAACTCTCGATTTAGCTCTGCTTTTGGTCCCTCTGTGGCAACTCTGGAAGGAAACCTGTTGCTTTTTAAGTTGCTAATTGCTCCACGTGTTCACCAGTAAAATGGACTAAAGCTGCAGGACAGAAAGCCTAAAGATAAAATGCATCATACGACCATGGGGAACTGGAGAGTTTCTTCCTGGGTTCATCACTGCAAATGTCCGCTTTTCTGTTACACTGTTATTTGAAAAGTTGTTCATATTTTGGTTTTAAGTCAAATGGAAAAGGAGAGCCCTTTAACTCAGAAGAGACAATTTGTTGGAATTGCAGAAAAAAGGTGGTAGTCAGATTAACGTGAACTATTTAATCGATTATCACAATTTGACAATTTATTCATGATCGTAACAGCCCTATCACTTAAGGTAATGCAACCTCCCTTTGCTCACATCATTAGAATAATAGCTAGATATTCTTATCTCCTCTCATCAGGACAGTTTTTGTAAAAATAATGTTGTTGATTCCTCTAAATGTGCATTTTTTTTTACATATTTTGTACACTGCGAACAAAAGTCCATATCTTGTACTGAGGCAGAGGCACAATTATCAGAACCTCTCCATATAAAACCAAAATGATCTGCATGATCTGCATGTCCAGGGTGCACTGGGGGTGAGTTAGGAAAACACTTGTAAATCAGTTGTATATTTCCTTGAAGAAACTAACAAATTCCCTGTATAATTTTGTTCATGGGATTTCTTAGCCTTGGACTTTTGACTCTTTGTACACGATGTGGTGTTGAAGCCACAATTGAAAATGTGTAAAAATAAAAGACAGTGTGAAATGTGTCTGGTGAATAAGTGGAAACAGTTTCGTCCAAGGTTAGTTACAGTAAGTCTTTCAAAATCGTTTCAAACGCCTTTGGATTATTAAACAAATTGGACTCAGAAACATATTTTAGTTCACAAAAGAAAGTGTTTACATCAGAGTGAAAAATTTAGCAAAGAACTGTCTGTATGGTTCAGAGACAGAAACATTGGAGCATATAATTTGCCAGAATTAGTGACTTTGCAGTAGACATTTTAAAATTGAGAAAATGTTAAACTATACTTCAACTTTTACTGGCTTTAACAAGTAAATTACCTCTCACATCTGAAAACCCTCTTCAAAAAGATGATGTTATTCTCATAGTTATGGACTATTCTCTGTGTGTTAAGTGTGCAAAATGACTTGAATTACATAGAGGGATGAGGAAAAACATTCTGAAGCTATAATGCACAACACTATCTGACAGGACCAGGTTTAACCCATCATGCATTTAACACAATCTCTGCCTCAGAAAATAGTAGTGATGGCAGCATCACAAGTCAGTGTGCGACTGGGAGACTCGCGAGATTAGAGAGAATGATGATTTGAGCCAGATTGTCCTGAAGCAAGCCTGACAGTGACAGTGCGGAAGATTTTTGGTTGAGTTTATGTGCAGTACATCCAAACACCGGGACAGTTTTAGGAGATTAAAAAAAATCCATAGTGTCGCAGCAAACATCAAAAGACTTGACCAAACTTGGCTAAATCTGAAAATACATGAAGAGAAAGACTCCTAGTTGCTCCTGCTTAAATAAGAGAGTTTTATTTTGTTTGATATTTTTTGCTGACTGACAAAAACTCTCCCTTTGACCCATTCTGAATGCTGTAGATGTGGGCAAATAGCCTGTGGGCCACATCTGGACCCTCCATCAAACAGTGTCCCCCTTCAGAGTTTTCAACTTTACATCACAATTTTAGTGACTTCATTTTTCTTTTCTATAACATATACATAGCTCATTTAAATCACAATAAATATGACCTCATGACATGCCATGCTGGTATAGATGTTTCTCTTCCTTAAGTGAAGAGAGGCATGCATATCAGGGATAAAGTGTCTAATCAACTCTGATAAAACAGATAAGTCTTATAATCCACTTTAAAGGATAGAACTTGCATGTGGATTCAAGCAACCTTTAAATTCAACAACTTTGACCGAAACAATTAAAGCAGACCAGACATATTTGTGTTAACAACAAGTCATGTGAGTAAACCTTAAAACGCCCATTTTTATCATCTATGCATGACAGTATCAGTCACTCACATATCATCTTGTAGTGCAACACAAGGCAAAGATTTGCTTGGTTTTGCTTATTTATTACTAAAATTTGTGCATCTGGATCCCAAACTTATGTCAGTCTTAAAACAGTTTTACACACTACATTTATTCTTAAATGAAACAGAGGAAATGTAAATGAATAAAATATATTGAAGAAAAAATATATGACCTGTGTTGATTAGTAAAAATGTTGCCCCACAAATAATCAAGGTATTTATATTTTTTCATGTTCTTCAATTATTACATAAATAATAATAAAACAACACATCTGTATATACAATTTCTTTTGATGGATTGCTTTTACTGTAAAATAATTACTTAATTTTCAAACATTACTTCTAGTTTATAAATCCGACCAAGCAGACAACCTCATTTTCAGGTTGGTTTATTGCAAGTTTCCAAAGATTTTATCACACAAAAATGTCTGAATTCAACAATAAAGGGATTTTCAAAGCTGCAAAATTTTCACCATCAACAGACCATTACCAACTACCAGAGATGAAAAAAAAAAGTCAGTGAGCAAATGAAAGCGAGTCAAAGCCCCTTGTTGCCAAAATAAGCTCATTTCCAAACCAATAACATGTTTTCGTCCAAGTGAGGAGATTAAAAATACTTTTCCTCACAGGTTTCATGTTGTTACTATTTCTGATAAAAAGCCCCTCGGTGTAAAGTCGTATCTATGAGGCTCTATGTGAGTACACATCATTTACCATTTACAATGTGTTCTTAACAGAGCAGCGGTAGCTCATGAGAAGGACTTGAAAGGGCCTCATCATTAAATTGTAGATGTCAAAAACTCAAAGTTTACTGCTCAAAATGTGTATTCTCACCCGTTTGTCTTCCTGGGCAGAAACATCTGCAGAACCAAAGTTGATGCCGAAGAAAGTAACAGTTGTGCAGATTCTTTGGAAAAGAATTGCCGGTCTTTGATTCATTACAGAAACATACAAATATGGAAATTGTGCACGTTACACTTTCTTCATAGTTGCTGTTTTATATCTCCTCTGCTACTGAGAGCATCAGACATCATTATCTGAGATATTATAAACCGTCTGGCCAGCAGCTGCATGAGAGATTTGCGTTTTTCCAGTTCAACCTATTAACATTTGCGAAAGAAGAGAAAGATGAAATGGATGTCGCCGTACCAGCGGGGGATTTGGTGCACAACAGACTCAGATTGTGGGACTTTTTTATTTTTTTGAGGAATCCCACTCCAGTACACAATACAGGCACTGGCAGGCTCACTGGTGCTCTGCATGCACTTACAGTAAGCTATAGATGAAGGAGCTGTGCATGGATAATGAAAGAAGGAAGATGCAGTATGTACGTGCTGGCACTCTCAAATGTGCTTAATCCTTAATCAGTCCTTAGAGAGGCACCCAGCTACAGTAATGAGGTGCACCATCAACAGTTCAACACAAACCCTTTTCTCCAGAGTAATGCACAAGCCTCCTAGCCACAGAACCCAAACTCTCTGAAACACAAAATAAGATGAAATGCACCAGTCAATTTCTATCTGGTGATCCTTTAAGGCTCTTTTGTTTCACTATTAAACGACGATGTTGTTATGTTTTAGCATTGCAACAGAATTCCTCAACTGTCACACATGATTTCCACTATATGGAGCATCGCTGTGTGAAAATCTTTGTTCCAAGCTGCGCTCATTTTAACACACGCTTGCGGAGGAAAACAATATTATGCAGGGTATGGAATCTGAATTAATTGTAGCATACTCATACAAAGCCATGAATCTCTGTTGTTTACCTTTTCAGCCACAGCTCATGACATTGTTTGTGTTGCATCAGTTTTGCTTATATTTGAGCTCTCATTCACAGAAGACCAGTATCATTAAAGTATCAATGTAGCGCAACATGGTCGATCACAGTTTGTTTTTCCAGGAAGATGTTGACATTGAAGTGTCAAGGGATTATAAAGGCTGAGATGAGGTCAGTTTCAGCTCGTACGCATTGCCCGTTGGTAAATGTCAAAGAAAACACCTCATTTAAACTGTGGACCATATTTTCCAGGATCTAAACTTGCAGAGCTTGAATCAGCGGCCAGGTAAGACTTTGGCACAAGAGTATAAGGATGGATAAGTTAAGGAAAATGACATTTTCTAACTGCATTCAGAAGCCCTGTGACTCTGAAGGGATTGTATTTCAATTTGAAGTTTCCGTTGATGCAATAAATTGACTTAACTTGTCAAAGGTGGTGGAACTCTGTACCATCGATGGTCACTGAAGGTTGACAAAAGAAAAAGAAAAAACAATAAAAGGCAGAGCTGTCCTTAAGTGTGAATGACAGCTGAAAGGAGTGTGTGGTGCTTTTAGGTTTCACAGGTTGTGCCCCACTCTATTCATTCCTCAGTCTTGTTGTTGAACAAACACATAATTTGACATCTCCAGCTACTTTCCTATTCTGAAAACCGTAATGCTGCTGTTACATAAACCAACATAAAATAGGACTTTGTGAGCGGCAGGGACTAGCATGAGCTGCATGTTTATGAAGTCGTGACTTAGAATGTGTTGCATGTTATTCGTCTCTCCTTTTCTTTCTTGTCTGTTTTTCTGGCTGCTTTCCATAATAAAGACACCAACATATACAGCGGAACATAAACAGCAGTATTGTCAAAAAAAAATACAGCAACAACAACAAACCAGTTTGACATTTTTACACATAAAAAAAAACTTTGCACATTCTATTTTTCTGCTATGTTTTTAAAAGTGAGAGCTCTTTCGAAAGAAGAAAACAACTATACACTGAACTTAGGAACTAATCGTCCCCAAATCTAGATGAGATTTTGGCTCACCAGACCATATCTGTCCTGTTCTAGTCGGTTGCTTTGCACCCAAGATGGAATTTGAAACCACATTGTCAATACGCTGCACGCTTGTGAGATCACACTTGTGCACAGTCTCTGCCAGGCCAGAGTTAAACTTGTAAGACTCAATACCAACAGTCCTAACAAAACTGGAGACATAGGAGTGGACAGAAGAAAAAGGTACAAGTTTTATGAAAATCTGATGAATTAAAGGTTCCATATGTTACACTTTTCTAGAGTATTATTTCCAGTCTTGATATCCATTAAAAGATATTTTTGTGGTTTTAATTGCCAAAAACCATTTCAATATATTTTTACATCTTCTGCTTTGAGCTTGGAGCTCCACCAAGAACAGGTTGTTTTGTGTCTCTGTCTTTAAGACACATTGATATCAGTAATCCCCTTCTTTAATGACTGATTCTTTTCTGAGTGACACACACATAGGCCAAACACAAGTTTATCTTTGCTTGTGATGGAATTCCCCTCCGTGTTTCCATCCATATAAAAAAAAAAAGAAAATGGGCAGTGGGCAGTGTGAATTTTTAACATCACAAAAATACGGACATCCGAATGGCACAGTTGTTGAATACTGATTATGTTTTGACACTTTCACAGTATGTATAGAGCATATTCACCTGCCTTATAACAGAAATCTGAATTTATACCATATGGGACCTTTAAAATAAATCAACTGTAATGTATTTGTAATTATACATCAGCTTAAAGGAATCAAAGTATTTTAAACAAAAAAGCTATTCAAAGCTGGAGTGTGGAACTTTTACATATAAATGAACCATTACGGTTCACACAATGCTGATTAAACTTGTCATTGCCAGTTAAATCTCTCTGTATTTCACAGTATATAGAATATTTAAATCTGGTGTCTGGTGAGATATTCCCATTTTAGTGCACCAGTAGTGATGCGTTTTCAGCAACCAGCAATGATTGTTTTGTCAGAGCGTATGTGTGTGTGTGTGTGTGTGTGTGTGTGTGTGGGGGGGGGGGGGGGGGGGGGGGGGGAATAGTTGTCAACGTAGCGACAGCTGCGGCAGCTAAGAGAATGGCGGAAAAAACCCGATAAGAGTCCAAAAAAGCTCCTGAAGTGGATACTCTTCATAAAAAAGAACCTCAGCAGTCAGAGGACAGATTAAGGTAAAAAAAAAAAAATAATAAAATAAAACAATCGACGGCGAGCACAGACACGGTTATCGATTTTTTTTTTTTTCATTTGAGACCCCTGAATAAGGAGAATGGACTGAGGGCAGACACAATTGCCACGTTACTGCTCGTGGACTGGTTGGTATTTGTAAAACATGTTGGATAGGCTATGGAGCTATTGTACGTTTTGGGTGGACAAAAGTTCTGTGCTGCAGGTTCAAAAGAAACATGAAATAAAAGGAATCGATATGTCTACATTTAGCAGCCAACAGCCCGGTGAAAATTTATACCTTTCTCGAAGCAGTTAAATACAATAACATCTTATTTTAAACATTCCATTTTATGGTTCCCATATTTAGTAGATTGGCCATTTGTTGAAAAACATAATAGATATCTTAAGGCCACAACATTTCCCTCCTTCTCATTATGAAAACTATAATATAAGAATGCTGTGTGTTTGTTTAAAGATTCAATTTGGAATGTCATTTGCTAAGAATAAAAACACAGTCAGTCAACAACCCTGCTGTTCCTGTGCACTTACATAAATAGTAGTCTTGGTGATGGATTCTGACAAATCTGTTAGAAAGTGGAGCACCGAGAGAGAAAAAAACAGTTTTGTTGTGAATATTACGGATGGTTGCAGGTGAAGAGGGGCAAGTGGGAAGTTGGGAACAATCCCACTGCATGTTCATGGCATCTGTTTAAATTTTCCAAATGAGTAGCAACCAAATCCTCCACTGCTGCTGAAGCTTTTGCACATTTCTTAAAAACTTAAAGTAGGTCTGCACTTTCGAGGAATACCAATTTGGTAAAGTCTTATGTCTGTCAGGCTACATTTTTGACAACACAACAGGCTAAGGATAAAATGAGAGTGCAGAGTTTGACTTCACAGCGTGAGCAGCAGAGGAACGCATATTTTATGTAAGCCTACGGTGACAACACTGACAGAAGTGCTAATATGATAAATAAAGATACACTCGTCATATCAGATTTTTCATATAGAGAGAAGCCTGCTTCCATTTAGATGTTAAACATAACCAGCTGTATCTTAAGCTTGAAGTCTGGTACATCCACCCACACTCATGATTAATTACACTCGGAGCATGATCACAAATTCATGGATCAGCACACCCAAGCATGCACACATACATAATACATTATTTACTCACAGGTTATCTATGAATTATGAGCAAATAGTTATGTAATCACTAAAGCACAGATAAAGACTGTCACTCGTGTTTAACCCCGTCCAGTTTGCTAATGTAGCACTCTGTCCTCGCAGCTGCCTCGAGTATAGATGTCAGAAGGCGCCGCGGCGCATCTTTCAGAACTAGCTGATCAGAGATTTAAATGTATGTAATTACAGAAAGCAAGATAATCAAGGACAAATGCTAATCTTCTTCTGGGATTTTACAGTGAAATGTTCTGGCATTAGCTTAAATGTTTCTTAATCAAAAGGAAGTGAGGCATAAGGAATGTTGTTTGGCTTACAAATCCAATCACACAGTTGTTTTGTTCAGTTTCTTTGATGCGCACATGTTTGGCCCTTCAAGATCACTATCTTCATGAGCTACAAAATGTGATTGAAGCGCAGCACTGTGATTAGGTGAAGTTGCTGACTAGTTTCAGCCTCAGGGCTGACAAATGGCCTCAGAAAAGATGCTGTGAGATGCCTGTTTGGCCCACGCAATGAGACACTCAGACAGCTCCTTTCACAGAATTCAAGATTCTCATTATAAATCTTCCTTTAAGATGTATGTGATACCTATTGTTTAACTAACCACACATTGTGATATACTAGCTAACAACGTCAGGAATACAGTATATAGGTCAATGGAAAGACGTGGATGGACCTGGAGGTATGATCACGCAGAGATTAAAGAACTAACATCATATGGTATGCTTTATTCCACAGTTGCCTTGTATTTGGCCTCAGTTCCCGTTGGCTTCATATCCCTTGATGTTTAAAGAAGCATGTGCTCAAGAGCGTTTGAGGTTTCATATGCAGGCATATGCCGCAATCGTGTCTAATGGGTAGGCAAAAAGGAAGGCACATTTGTCTTTTTTAACAGTGCTTCGTTAAAATTGGCAGCTGAGCATACAGTTTGTTTGGCAGCCATGTGAAGTTAAAGCTCAACAACTCAAGCTGGTCAGCTGTGACACACAACAGATCGGAGTTTCGAAGTACCTCAGATGCATTCAAGTGGCGGATTGCCACAGAAGCTTCAATTCTGAATGTACAAGGAAAGCGTCTCAAATCGCAAATGCAAAGTTTATTCTTCACACAACCCTACTTGCCATTCTTTTCCTACAATGAGAACATTATATTTCTTTTTTCTTTTTTAAAATTTTGACGCATAATGTGCCCCGAAACTCTCCAAGCTCAAAACAACAGAGACCCTCTCCAGCGTGAGAGGTTGCTGATTGGTCCGCCCTTCAGAGCAGCTGAGTGAACTTGTGCTAACGGGGTTTCCAGACTAAAATCATAGTACAGACTGAAGCTGTGAACAATAGACAGGCAGAGCCAGGCTACGAAGCCGAGTGTTTGGGGCAGAAATCACATGGGTGCATTTGCCCTTAGCACTGAGTCCCTGGTTTGATTCCCAGCAGGCTGGACCTTTGTTGAATGTCATTGCCCTCCTCTCTTTACCCATATTTCCTGTTGTCACTGTCAAAAAAATAAGGCATAAATTCCCCCAAAATCTTAAAAGAAAAGCACTTTGCTCTTATGTTTTTTGTTTTTTTTTCCATATTCCTACTGACAGGAGCATTACAAGTTACTAGTTTTCAAGACATGCTCTAAATAATCACATCAGCTATTGGTATGATAATTTGCTGAGTTGATATAAATTCTGATGAAGTCATCTGAGGTTAACTAATGCCATACAATCATACCAAACTCTTCAACAAGCAGCTTGCTTTCCTTTGTTAAACACAATACTCTCCCAAAAAGAAGCTCCGTTGGTAAGAGAACTGTCCTGTCAATACCATAAAAAATATAATGAATTTTCCTCAAATCTAAGTTACATATACTGGATTTTCTTGACTGAAGCTGTACATATAAAACCTCTTTGATATCGTAGTTCTCTATCAATGAAACTAAATTGGATGATCTGTTGAGTTAGTGGACTAGATCGATATACTCAACATTTCAGATTATTTGGTTTCAACGAAAACAGAAGAATGAGGACATTGAGTGATTGTTTTCTCTTTTCACACAGTAACACAGGAGAATGTGAGTGGACATGCTGGTTCCATCATAGAGAATTTAAAATGCTGGAAAGTACTTGAAGCAGACTTCTCAAAAAAAAAAAAAAATCTTTGCTGAGAAATAATGTGCCAAAGAAAAATCTCATACATATTATGTATTGTTGGGAAGATTGAACGGGATGCTGGCATGTTTACCAACTTGGGAAATACTGCTGAAATGTTTTTCTTACTTTTATTGCAGAAGGAAAGTAAACAGAGGTCACAAATAATACAAACAAGGGCAATAAATTGAAAAGGACTCAAATCAAAAGAAAATACACTTTTAAATCTTCAAGTAGATAGTGGACAGCTGTACACATGGACATGCAACGTGTTTGCTCAATAATTGATCTACTTGCTCTCCTAATAATGGCTGCCAGCAGGCAGGTTTGTATACAATGTTGTTGTGCTGCAAGCGGTGGGACCTCAACAGTCATAGAGCACCAAGTTGAATTCAAATTAGTCTCAGTCACTTTGCCAACTCATGATAAGCCTTCAAAGGAAAACGTGGGGATAAAGCTTCACAGCTGCAGCTAAGGAGGTCTTAAGGCATCCACTTCAACGTGGTAGATCGAGTTAAGTGAGGAATTGATGCAACGACCAAAATGAAACACTGTTTCACTCCGTCACAGCTCAAGTTTTCCTCTGAAAGTTGATAAATGGATCATTTCCCACTGTTTTCTTAAATAATAGTAAGAATGGTGTTGCAACGACAGCATACAGATAGCAGATCAAATTAAGAATCACTGGAATGTATGTAGTTAGACATTAAGGTCATTTCACAATGAAGTCTGTCCAAAACATTATGTAAAGCAGTAAATATCTTTAAAATATACATCAACTCAAATCAAGCCGACAATGGATAAACCAGGGATTGTTATAGACCAAGCATTCTGGTTTCACAGCATCGAGGACGAGCCTCCACCATGCATCTCTTGCTAGTTTGGTATTACATTTCCTGTCTGAAATTTTGCCATTGCAGTATCTTGTTTATAAGATTTTCACTTTTTCCTATTTGATCCATTTCTTCCAATTATAATAGAAGACATCTAGGAGGTTTACGATTTAAATCAATGAATCCCAAACTGCAGTACGAGTGCCAGTGGTACAGGCTTCACCTGCTGGTACAGAAGAGCCATGAAGGCCTTACAATTGCACTTTAACTGGTCAAGTCCAAAAACATTATTCTTATTTATTTATTTTACAGACAACAGTTATTGCACATGCACATAACATAATGATGTAAAAACCACTTGGCAATCATTTACATGTTTAAGAAATCAAATTTGCCTGTGCGTTTCATAGGTTGATGTCCTGTCATGCCCAACATAGCATAATGATAATGACAGTTTGACACAATCACATTTGGAACTCTCAGTCTTCGATTAATAAACATATTATTTTGCAAGGTTAAATTAATACATTTTATTTGATGAAAACATAATTGTTGATATATGCAGTGGGAAGTGGTACTTGGTTTGGTATGTAGTGGTACATGGTTTGAAAAGTTTGGGAACCTCTAGTTTAAATCATAAGATAGCATGTATTCCTGGTGGGTTTCATTAGCAACTCCACTCTGCAGTATTACATCCATATTGCGAGGTCGGACGGAAGCAGTGTCATTTACAACCACAGACGCTTGACATTCATCAGCCGCTAAAAGATATAAGGAAACAGTGTTCCTTTTATCTGATGAAGTAGCATGATTAACAAATGCCCAAGGTAAAGTGCAGGTTATTTTCAAGGATGGATCGAGAAGAGTCCATTATCAAAAGATGCAGACTGTACAGCAGAGGCTGATACAGAATCGTCTACTGAGGTAATTGAAAATGCTAAAGAGACTGTTTTCAATTCCATCTCCCTAACTGTAAACATATGTTACAGGGAATTTGAAGGCTACAAAATATTTCAGGACAGCTGTGGGAAAAGCGTGGGTTCTACGCACATGGAGGGTCTTATGCCAGATTAACTCCCAAAAGGATTTATTATTCTACCTGGCCAAAGGGCATACTGCATATGGGCTGTGCCATCTGGTACATCTCTTGACCACCCTTGCCAGCATTTATAAAGTGAGGACTTTCTCGCCAGAGAACTCTCTGCCAAACAAGCCAACAGATCATGAAGTCAAGAGAGAAAAATCTATTATTCAGCCATGCTGAAAATTCATAAAAAGATGTAGTGATGCAGTAAATTAAATTAATTGCTGCAGAGTGGCAGCATCCATTGTACTCTGAGTGGGTGAGATTTATTCCAAGTTTGTGCCCCTGAAAAGAATTTACTAGAAAGACTCTAAGAGAGCCAAGTGTACTCTATGCAGTAGGTATTATGCAAGTAACCTACATTTAGATTTAAATCAGGATTTCTTTTCATCTGGTTCCAGGATATATTCGACTGCTGCCTGTTAGTAGGGTTTCACACCACCGCATAGCCTCGCTCAATAACTGGGAAGCACCATCTTGAATGAATCACATTTATTATCATTGATCTACCACCAGATTCCTGCTCCAGTCTCATTCAGAACTGCCTCTGGAATATTGCCTCTTCACGGCTCTTACAGCCTGGCTGCCACAAGGCACCAATGTGCTCAGAGACACACTGCCTTAAAATGAGGGCACAGGCCTGTAGAAAAAGGTCCATGCTCTTGACATTTCAATTCGCTGACTAAATTTACTTGAGCCAGGTCTCCTATGATATCCATAATTCAATTTATCTTGAGTTTAGTTTTCCTGGTTTTCAGCAACGGTTAGTTCAATTCCATCACTTTCTTTGCTACCAAGCTTTACACACCAAAGAACAAAAGCATTATCCAACCCAGTCGAAAACCCAGGAATTCAACAAAATAACAAAAACAAACTGTGACAATTTTTAATTAATTTTATTATCCGTGAATGAAGAATTATACTTGAACACACACCTGTTTATTTTGTTACCTACAATTCTACTGTTTCATATACCTGTTGTATCTTCAACTTGGAAAAGGAGGAAGTTGGAAACATCCAAGCCATTAAAAAGTGGCTAAATGTACAGTTAGCTTTACGACAAAGTGTGTCACAGTACAGCCCAGGTTATAAAGAAGTAGACCAGAGAAGTTGGGAGTTTCTGCAAATGACAGACCCTGGCAGTGCTAGTCATTGTCTTTCTACTTTTTTATTTGACTAAATGGCTCAAGCCAAGTTCAGCACACTGGACACTAATAGCTAAAAGGCTGGCTGAGCCTCAGCTCTCTGTTAACGGTTGACACCTTTACCTTTGAGATCTATTGACTCAGATGGAGCTCAGGCCCTCTCTCACATCTGGGCCAAGACGATCCTTTCTTTATTTGGGATGCGGCACATTTAAAGAGCCCTTTATTCAGCTGACATGACCTAGATTAGGGGCCAAAAAGGAGCTCAATCACACTCGCAGACAGAATTAACGGTTGTTAAATGATGGAAGACTATATGAATAATCTGAAATGTTAAATGAAAGGGGGAAAAAAAATGCTTTGAGCAATCTAAGTCACTATTATGAGCTTAATACTCCAGCTGATATGTTAACTTTTAAAATGAGCATAATGAAGGATTTCTGCAGTCAAAGACATTGCTCTCAACCCGTCTGACTCATATTTAAATTGCAAAGTAAAAGTAGGCTACGGAAGACTCTCTGGGTACTTTTAAATTTCTATGATAAACTACACTTAATCACTTTTTACAATTCGTTCTACTTGAAAAAATGTAGTTCAGAAATGCAAAACTAGTGACCGTCAGTGTGTGACTTCTAGCCTCTCGTTGAGAAATGACTGAAGTTAAATAATTAAAGACACTTTCAAAAATTGCATGCTGGGGTTTTAGAGGATAAATATTGAGTAATGTGTTTGTTTTAAGTGTTTGTGTGTTAAAAACATGTTGCTTTCTATAGCAGGGCATTTTAGTTACCAGACTGGTGGAACAACCTTCAAAAATAAAATCAGTAAAGTAAAAAACTTTTACCAGGTTTAAAGAGTACGCTTGTGGATTGATGTGTATTTATAAAGGTTGAAATGATTAATTGATTAACCAGTTAGGGAAAAAAAATAATAATAAGTTATTTTTTATAGTTAATTGTTTCAGTCATTTTTCAGGCAAATATGCAAAACATTTATTTCATACGTTAAGATTGTTCTGCTTTTTCTGGATCATAATACTGAAAAACCTAATTTCTTTTGGCTTTGGACTATTAGTTAAATGACAGAAGCAATCTTTTAAAAAGATAATGAGTGCTTTTCACTATTTTCTGCCATCGTATTCGAAAAAAATTTGTTATCACCTGACTAATCCATAATAAAACAATCAGAAACTAGAAGCAACTAGAAGATTAATTGATTAGCTGTTCAGCAACTATTTTTATCATGGATTTCTCATTTCTAATGAGAAAATGCTTCATGTCATGAATAAATGTGAATATGTTCTGATAAACCAAATATCTTTCTGCTGTGGACTGTTGGTCAGGACAAAACAAGATATTTTAGACTCCTTCAACTTTGAGAAACTTGGCTCGACATTTTTCACCATTTTTTACATTTTAAAGATCAAACTGCTGATCAATAAATCAAGAAAATGATCAACAGATTAACCAGCAAGAAAAGTAATAATTATTTGCAGCTCTATTCATCACTTTAATCTTCATATAAATAAAAAGTTGAATAATAGGTGCATTCCTAATCAAACCAACCTTGTGTTCAAAATTAACTCAAAACCATAAACCATTTCTGTTTTATAGCTACATGGGAAGATGATCAATTATAATTTATTGTTACGATGGAATAACACAGGAAATAATGTGTACTTAAGAGATTTTACAAGCAAGTTTGCACATCCTTTCTAAGGTGTTATTACTTGTCAACGGAAATCGGCGAACTGGAAGTAAACCCAATTACTGTGTTAAATCACATCTGTCTGCATGTTGAAGTGGGAAAAATGCATCAAGCTCGATTGATCTTGCTGCTGCTCTGCCATCTGGATCTCCTCTCCATCACCCAAATCACCCTCTTTCAACTATTTCCACTGGGGCTTGAGACCCAAATTGAATATGTCCAAACAAGATGACACAGATAATTCCCACAATTGCTCCAACCATATGTTACCGCGGTTAGAGAGTGAAAAAAAGAGTCCTTAACTTTCAAATAACTTCCAGAGTTGGAAAATTGTGTGACAATAATGTATATATAAATGGTGCACAGTGGGGTGTGAAGCAGCAAGGCAAGATTTAATGGCCTGACATTTCATCATAATTTTATGGTGCACTTACCATAAAATTGTCATTTGATGTCAACTATGCCCCCTTTTTAGCCTGATGACCAGCCTGTGTGCTTGACACATGACAGCAGTGTAGGTGTTCAAGCTTTGATAATGCAGACAATGTGCAGACTGTACTGTTCGCAATTATCTCTTGCTTTCATTAATGTGAACTGACAGCATGGCAGAGAGATAATAAGAAGACGGAGGAGTTAATTACATCTGCTGTATGTGCTGTATATCTTTAATCAAAGGCACAGTACAAGGGTTTTGTTGGGGTTAAAAACCCAAAGGGCAAAAATGTGCTTTTTTTCCCCCCTCCCTTTTTCTCTGTATTTTTCCTCCAAACATCTTTTGCTGAATTTCTCCCAACTATGATAAGTACTGGAGCAATTTCCAATTTTCACAATGACAGATCTGCACAAGCCATGATCTGTACTGACAAACCAGTTGGGCTAAATTAGAAGCTATTACTGAGTTGGAAATATGAAAAAGCAATATCTCATATTGTTGGCAACAGGCAGGAACCCTGGACCATGAGTCATGTGTAAGACAAAGCCTTTTCTAAATCAAAGACATATCGACACATTGACATGCACAATGAGTAGAAAACACCTCATTAAAGTTACTAAAGCCTGTTTGTAAAAGTTATGCCTAAATAACACAATAAGCAAAATACATGACTGAAAGGTGGGGCATAGAAATCTATATTGAAGGGGAATTTAGCAGAGGTGGAAGTGACTTACATATAGCAATAAGTAAGACAAGTCTGTTTTCACATCAAACAGGATGCATGTTTGAGATGGTAAAAATTCAAAAGTACAGCTTCCAAGCGTTTATGTTTTCAGATAATGTAACATGGCTGCATGATTGCAGTGTTGGTTGTGTGAGGATTAAAAACTATATTCATTAACTTTGGCTAATGTGAGGCATCCAAATTTGTTAGGTTTTTAGCAACTTCGGTATTATTAGGTACCAAGGCAGACAAAATAGTAATGACTGTCAATCCTGTCTCCTAGAAATTACAGCACTGACTTACTTTTCCAAACTCTTCTTCAATTGTTGGATAATGTTCACAAGCAAGCGTGTACCTCGAACCAGAAGTGTTTGGATCCTAAGTACCATATGTTCCTCAATCAGCAAAAGCACTTTGGTTAAGGTTAATGAAAGATTGTGGTTGTAGTTAAATGCTGATAAACATGTAATTTCTCATGTTTCGAGTCGCTGCAGACGTTTTTTCTCTGGCCTAAATCCTGCAATGCTGAACTTTTCTTTCTCCCTTCTTCCAGTGAGAGTAATTACAAAAACACATTCATCACATGCTCATGTTATAGGCAGCGCTTCAGTCGTCTCCATCTCAACTGTTCCTGCTGTGAAACAGTGGATAAGTTGTTTTGAGCATCACACCCCTCACAAAATGACTTGTTTCCAAATGAGAATTTGATCCATTTGTTCTGATAACATTTGGAAAGTTCAGAAGAGTCGCATGATTAAATTATTGTATCAGCTGTTAAGTTAGCATGAGGCCAAACTGGAAGTATGCGTGCTCTGCCCTGTAGCGCATGACCAGTATTCATTCATTAAGCCAGCATGGGAATGTTTCCTCAGACAGCAGATTTTAAAACTCTGTACACTGAAATATAGAAAGATTTACCTGGCAGCGATAGGCTTCATGAGCATTGTATGAACTCGTTTGGCAGCGACTTAGTAGTGTATAGACATGACAAAAACTATCATGACAAAAACATTCACCTCTATGTGTTGCGTCAAACTCCAAATTTCCCTGTTGACACTTGCATACTGTTATCCAGAATAACATCTTCCATCTTTGAACAAACACAGGCTTCTTCACACAAATCAAATTTACTATGAATACTGAGTATATCCTTAATAAACACTGTTTACCAAAAACTCCCTTTGAGCCAAGTCTAAATCATTCTGAGCAGTGAATATGTGAAAAAGTTTTCCAATACTTGTAAGCAATTGAAAATACTCTCATCTGACTCACTCATTGGCTTTGATTTACTAGGTGGAGAACAGACGTTGAGCTTTTTATAACCATTGTATTCCCCCATCTCAAAACCTTAATTCTGCACCTGTCCTTTTTTAACTGCATTTGTTATGCGTTAACGCTTCAATAAGCATTTCAGCGGTTCTATGGATATACACACGTAGTATCTGTAACCAGTGTGGACTGGAGAGTCCTGTAGTAAATGTCAAAGGTAAGCCATCATACAAGTCAAGCACTTGAGTGCAGTATATGGTCACTAGCTTCAGTCATGCATTTGGTCTATTAAAGCAGGCCTACAATATACGGGATAGCTACATGCCTCTGTCATGGGTAATGTCTGTGACCAATTTTCCAAACTAAATTTAAACCAGAGTCTGTGTTTAAACTGTATGAAGGAAGAAAAAGATCATAATAACATATGAATTTTCAAATCCCACCCATGGGGAGAGGCATTGCACACAGCCACATAAGGAGTTTCTGAATTATACAAATCCTTGGCTGGTAAGAGCTTATTTTCATCCTCTTTTTACCCTTATCTGGAAAAGTTTATAAAGATAAGGGATTATGTGCATCACAGTCCTATCAAACTGTCAAATTCAGCAGGAAAAACGTATTCTTGTGAGTCACACTATGCATTTTATGCAAGAGTCAAATTCATGATTATTTGAATGTAGTGGAAATTCTATTACTTATTCACAAAGTATTTAATGATTAAGTTAACACACTTTCTAAATTAAAAATGCATTTAAACATGAGGTAAATGAAGCATTAGTACCATTGAATACTAACAAAAATATATCAGAACCATTTATTAAAGACCCCCTCCAGTGAAAATCAAGTTTTTAAACTTAAGTGATGCCATTTGGCCGAACAATGGTGTAACTTCTCTCTCTCTCTCACACGCACACACGCGCGCACGCACGCACGCACGCACGCACGCACGCACGCACGCACGCACGCACTCACTCACTCACTCACTCACTCACTCACTCACTCACTGACAGATTTTGTCACGTGCAACTTTGCTACCCTGTCTGCAGCCACAGCTAGAAAAAGGTCTGCTGGTATCATCTAAACTAAAGGCAGAAGCATGCAAATGTTCCACCCAGTCCAATGTTACATTTGGTCTTGATGGGTTATAGGTCAAACTGATTTAATCTAAGTCATAACTCCAATGCATGTCTGGAGGACATAAATTAGATGAGACTAAACATACAAGGCTGTTAGAGCCCAACTCATGCTGGAGTGGAGTATAAAAAAATGTCTATCATAAAATAAGATTTATTTAAGAATATGAGTAGAGCTGCATGGTTAGATGTGATGCTCTGTTCACTGTAAATACTGGTTGTAAAAATGTGGTTAATCATTGTGGATAATCTGTCAGGAGGGAACGGTAAAAGAAGAAAATGGTCACAGACAACTCCAACCGCAATGTCAACAGAGTAAGCGTAGCTCGCTCTGGCCCTCAAGATGTTTGTTAGAAACTATTGTACTGCTGTATTTTGTCTCAATTTTTCAGTGCAGTTGAGCACACTAACATTAGAGGCTGAGAGGGAAGAAGGAGAGACATACGGTGGGGTTAAGGCCTTGCACCCGTGCTCTGGATTCATCATGCTAACTGGTGCATGACTCAGTCCTAAACACAACAGCTGGTGGTCTGAAGAGCCCGAGGTAGAGCCCCGGGGTGTGAGATGACCAGCCCACTCATTTACTGGCAGCTTACACTGGGGACAGGAAACAGCAGGGTTCTGGGAGCAAGAGATGAGGCTGGCTTCTTTTCAGAATCGAGCACCCTGCAGCAGCCAAAGAACAAGGATGTGCCAAGAAACATCACAATGGCACATGTTTCATTTGACACATGAAGATATTCCAGGGTCCCAAAAAAATGTAAACACTGGACATTGTCTCTTCAACACATCAGTATGAATAAGCCTTTCCAAAATGCCTGCACCTCCTTTCCAACAGGCCTTGAATTATTAAAACTGAAACTATGAAGGCTGGAGATATTCTTTCTCAAGCCTCATCAACATTCTTCCAACGACAAGACTTCAAACTGGTCCTCTCCTGACATTAAGGTTATATGAGCTTGTCACATTTGTCATGACAGCACGGCTCCCTGGAGATGCACCATGTAGCCCCATTCAAGTCAGTGGTGTGGGCCCAGAGAGCCTTGATATCTTTTCCTGCAAGACTGCTCTACATTCTCATCAGCTCCAAGGATAGGTGATTCAAATGATCTGTTGGTTCAGCCCCGCTGTACTTCTTTAGTTCCAGATGAATCCTGATGTCATTCTTTAGCACATCCAACATGCCTCATTAAAAGCCAATTCTATCCAAAAATACAATAGGCTGGCCCATCATAGAGCAAAAATACATCTAGTTATACACAGCTACGATTTGTTTTGCACCAGTTAACAAAGCATTTTAGTAGTTTGGAACATCTAAATAGTAAATCCTTGTTCTCGCTCAAATTATGTTGTCAAAGTTTTAATGTATATTTTCTCAAAGTCTTCGCTTTTCCCATGAATCTATCATGAAATCATTTAACATCTGTATAATTTTAGCCTTCATAGATCACCGATTGAAAGAAATAAAGTGCCGTAACTGGAGTAAAAACAAAATGAGGCAACACAGGGTGAAGGAGCACAGGGCAGACCTCTGCCACACAACGGATTGTCATTATATCCCCTTAGGCATTTCACTGCAAAGCCAATTATTTAATGTTATAATTAAAGCCCACAAATGTGACCCGGGGTTAAGATCACCCCACTACATTTTTTACATTAACATAAAAATAATAACGATCTCCAATTAGTCTCTCCACCTCAAAGTCGCAAACGAGATCACACTAAACTGGGTCATGAACTCATGTAATCGGTATAAATTTCCTAATTTATAACTGGAGCAGCATGATTTCCTTGCATGTCTTGTCCTGGATGACAACTACTGCTATTTGAAAGTACAATTAACAACACGTGATCAGGAGTGTTGCAAGGCACTGCTATTTTCTATTGTCTTGTTGCTTGGTGAGCCATAATCATCTGTTCATTTGAGAGACACAGTTGGGAGTCTCTTGTTAAGCCTTCAGCTATGCTGCTCAAGTGAAATGATTTAAGGTAAATACTGGTTTACAAAACATGGAATTATGCTGCCTCAGAATATAATGATGGAATATGTTTTCCTGTTGTTCTGTTTGCTAATGTTAGAGTGAAGAAGTGATTTATAGCTCTCGTATCAGAAATAGAAGGAGTTGGAGCAACTTTACACAAGCAGCTCACTGGGATAACAAAGCCATTCATTTCTTATCACTTAATTTCCCAAACTGAGCCTCCACTGAACCTCGCAAAAGACAGCACAAAAGTACCTGAACCAAAACTGTCTCAATCTAGACTCTCAGTATGTCACATGCAGACTGTATTCCAGTTACATAAAACTGCCTGGTTAGGCTGTGAGCTGTTTATGAGCTGTATGGTTCCTGGGTGACCATTAGCGTCAGTAACTGAATCTCTGCAGTCAAGAAGTTGGTTCCACTTACCAGGTGGGGTGCTGCTCAGAGTGTGACATTGACCTGATACTCGAGGTTGGTGAATACAAGGCAATATCACAGATTTTTCTTTGGTCTACAGGACAGATTTCATTTATTTTCCCTGCAGAGAGGAAAATAACTTGCAAGAACAACCATAGAGTGAGACTATCAGAATCAATTCTCAATCTAAGCAAGTCATTAACGTCTAAACAGTGTTAAAGAGTAAGTCGAGTGACATATGTCTTTAAACAAAAACATGCAACAATGAATTGTGTTGTAGCCAAAACGCCTTATTCCTCTGCGCTATGGAGCTTCATTGTTCTCTCAGAGAAAATACATATTGCTTATTTTATATTTTAACTCTATTTGTGTTTAATTCGATCTGTTCTCGTGCATCTCATTTCTTTTATATATTTCTAAGCGTTCCTTTATATCTGTTTTTATGTGAAACACTGTATGTAATTTTCTCGCTGTGAAGCACTTTAAACTGCATTTCTTGTATGAAAGGTGCTATACAAATAAAGTTTATTATTATTAAGAGAATTTTAAAAAGGCAACCCTGCACTGTGGGACATCTTCTGTCATTACTGTCAACGTTGAAGCTGTAGTTTAATTGAGTCAATTTCACATGTATGCAAATGACATGGCCTGTTTTTTAAATATGTTTTCAATGGGAGACAATGAGCTGGGGGCAGAGACCGCAAATATGCTGGAGAACCCAGAAAATATTGAGGGATGGACTATAATCTGGATTTGATCTTCATATGGGATTTGTTGACAAAAATAAAATCACTGTCCTTACTGTTTATAACTCTAAGACATTCCTACTTAACCTAACAGGTTTATCTTGTTTTCCATTGCTGCTTTTTTATGTCTGAATTAAAAGTCTTAAAAGTCTCATAGTATCAAAATATTCAATTTCCTGTATGATGTTCACAGACCTGAAAGTAAGCCATTGATGATCTGCTCGGTCTTTCTTTGGACTAAAAAAATGTCTGGACACTGGACTATCTGCACTCTAGATTTTGATCCATCAACCCCCCTCCAAGATTTTACTATGGTGCAACCACCACCGAAGCCTTTCAGGGGTAGAAACTGTCTGTTTCTTTAACAACAAGTGTCATTGTCAAGTCTGTGACGACAATGACATCCTTGTCTGCATTTGTTGACACCATCTGATGTTTCCATGACAATTTTGGCAAACCATGTTTGTTTGTGCTTAATGCTTGTTTACTTCCCAGTCCCTGAGGGGTGACATATTTAGCGAATCACCTCAGCCATGTGTACTTATCCGTGTCGTAAAAACAAAACAAAAAAGTCCCCAGTGTGAAATGTATTTGCATCCTTGACACCTCGATATGATAATACCCATGTGGGTTTTCCCAGAGCGCCTCTCATCTCTCTGAGCCCTATCATTGATGTCAGGCTCGGGACTTCTATTCAGAGACTAGCCTCCAGAGGCAAAAAGGCTCTGTGGGCAAAAAGAAAGACCTTTGAAGTAAACACAACCGAATGCATTGGTCCTCTAATAAATATTGGTAGGAAAACCATAAACACCCACTTGGCTGAGGGGGCGGTAAAATAATAGAAGTGATCAGTGTTCGTCTGTGCAGTTAACAATATGTTTGATATGGCTTTAGATAAACCCAAAGGGTCGCCCCTACATAGATATTAGTATGAAGGCAGCCCTATAATCACAAATAATCACCCACTATTTCCCCATGTCGACAATCATGTTACAATGTGACCCCCACCTCCCTTAACAACATTCCTGCAGCGCTCTCACCCGCTCACAGAGAAATCCGAGGGGAAACACGTTCCCCAGTGGAGGAATACCACGTGATTTTTCCCTCTGTTATCTCTGGAGAGATTTTATTTTCAGTAATATATAAGCAAGAAAAGCATTGTTGAATGCTGTTTCCACCCCCCCCCCCCCCCTCAAAAAAAAAAAAAAAAAACTGTAAAAGGCAGCATGGAGCAATACTTGGATGCGACACAAATACCAAGTCAGATCACTAATCCCTTAGGTTCGGATGGATTACATTCCACCTGACTCCTTCATTGTATCCCAGAGCTTGTCTCACCTCAAACAGCTAGCATTGAAGTCATGGTGTCGACACACGGTTAGTCAAGGATACTCTCCGAGCCGATGTGCTCACTATTACTGGGAAAGTTTGTTTATTTCACTGCTTATTTTCTTTGCTCTCTCTCTTCTAATCCCTAGACATACAATCACATCCCTCCTTTAACTTCTTATTTTCTAGTTCCTCTCAAGCCTTGAGAGTGTACAGATTCTTAATCCCCCCCACTCCCCTCCTCCCCCATTACTGATTTAGGCCAGCAGTTGATTGAAAACTGGAAAAAGTGCAATAGCAGGCTCCTACGCTAGCCGGAGGCTTTTCACACTACTCAGAAAACACCAAACATGGTGCTGAGGAAGGTTCCAGGAAGCTTGCAGACCATGTGCATTTCAGGCATGAATGCCTGCAGAGGCTTGACAGATTCCTCGGGTCAGGACAACTGTAAGACATTCTCATTTACCAAATCTGAACAGTACGACAGGAGGACTCACAATCAGACTCATTCAGATGTTCCATCCACACAATCTGTCTTGCCGACGAAAAACAAAACACGTTTTGTCAGTTTCTACCACAATAGAGATGCAAAGCAAAAGAAAGACCAGGAAAGGGAGGCTAGACTGCTACTAACACACACACACACACACACACACACACACACACACACGCACGCACGCACGCACGCACGCACACACGCACGCACGCACACACACGCACACACAGCCTAATCTCCCTTGCATCTCATTAACAGTTCTCTCTGAAGATGTATACAGGCTGGCAAGAGACTTATTGCCAATTTGGCAGGGCCAAGAGCATCTTAATGGGCTTAGAAAGAAAATGCCCCGCAGAATTTTTTTATATGGATATGTGCTGGGTAAGAGCTTTTACAGTAGTATTCCCACACTTTCTCTAAAGGTCTGATGTCATTCCATTATTTAGTGATTGGGTGTGCAAACACATAAGTAAATAAAAAATAGATCAGTGGAACAAAGCGAGTGCTGATTACATACTTTGGTGACAATGCAGGAATGTGATGACAGAAGTTAAACCATAGAGTGTGTCGCAACTATTTCTGTGGTGTTATTTAAAATTCCTGACAGAAATGATGAGACAGACAGTGCATGCTGGTACAGTGCTGCCACATAGCTTCAAACCTAAAATGCTGATTATTGCAATGGATTCGGGAACAGTACACTGATATATTATATTCACACCTTCATTCAGGAATGAACTCAATCATTTGCAATTTTAACAAATTGAAAGTCCCATATTGTACACTTTTCCAGTATGTTATTTGCAGTCATGATTTCCATAAGAAGATATTTTGTGGTTTTAAGTAAAAAAAAAAAAAAACACCTCCATTGTACATTTTCTCTCTTCAGCTTCAATCTAGAGCCCAGGCCAACCACAACTTTGGTCTTGTGTCTCGTCAGCTCTACAAATGAATTATCTTTTACATGAAAGGTTGGACAGTGAGCCGTGCTGAGGGCAGACATGAGCATGACATGAGCGAGAGTTTGTGACATCACAAACTTATGGAAGTCAAAACGAGACACAGAATACAGGCTGTGCCCAATGTTCTGTGGACGGAGCGTTTCGACTCTTTCACAGTAATTTCACAGTGCATAGCCCTGCTTTATCATATACATATATGCAAAATATTTATTTTGTTTATTCACTCATTTTTATCTATATTAACATCTGTAAGATTCATATGAGGTTGCCTAAGATGCAGTTTTTAGTTCTGTACATCTGAGGCGACCTCATCTGAATCTTAAATAGAAGTTAATAAATGTTATAAGATGGTTTATTTTAAGTGCTACAGAGATGTTTATGTTAGAAAAGATTTAATGTTGACAAAAGTAACTGTGCTGCCTACTGAAGGTTCACAGGGGTCCTGACATCCGTTTAAGTACAAACAGCAGATTCCTGATATCTCGGCTGTGTTTAAGTGAATTGAGGAACTGCAAGCAGCCAAGTACGGATCGCAGCGATAAACAGAGTTGCAGCATCTGGAATTCACATGAGGAGAAATGATGTTGTAACAACAAATAACTGTTCCGTTAAGAGAATTGAGGAACTGCAAGCATCTCCAACCTGCAAGCAGCCAAGTACGGATCGCAGCGATAAACAGAGTTCCAGCATCTGGAATTCACATGAGGAGAAATGATGTTGTAACAACAAATAACTGTTCCGTTAAGAGAAATCAAATAATATTCTTTAAAGTTGCTGTGCATGAACCCCGGAGGTAATTGTTATTCTTGAGAAAGGAAATATAATACTCGGGCACTGCTCTAATAGGAGCTGCGGCACATCGAACGATTTTGTTTGAAAGCCGTAGCAAAGAGTCGAGTCCACCCATGAGAATCTCAGCTGCTCTGTGTAAGTAGATGTTGATATTAACAGCAAGGCCTCAGAGAAAGAGCTCCGTGACAGGGCCTGACTGAAGCCTTCTGGTAGAGCTGTGTTTATGAACAAAGGGCTGACAATCAAGCAGTACTGTGTGCATGACACTATAACTAAAGACTGACACACGAGCACCAGGATGAGCCTCACAGGCGAGCTGTATTGTTGGTTGACTGCTGTAGAACCCACCAGTCGGGGGATAGTACATCAACAACATGGAGTTTAATGAAGCTGTCCACCAGCCAGTTTTAGACACTTTTCAGGTTCATCCCACATACAATAGAGTATTTCAGCACCAGCACTCCATCCTAGCTACCTGCTCTTTGCAAAGAATTGTGGCTCTCTTCCAAGAGACCTCTTACTGTTTGAAAACTAAAGCTAGTAAGATTTTTCTCTCTGGCCTCAACCTCCCACCACTCCAGTACTGTACAACAGCTGAGGCACTCCGGAGTCCTTAAGCAAAAAGAGTAAGTATCACACTTCAATCTATGAAGTGGATAATATGGTTGACCTCTAGCCAAGTCAACTAACTCTGCCAATTTATCTAATGTCTGCATGAGTGCCAAACAGCTATTTCAATCCCACAATAAAACTATGCATGTTGATAACTTGCCAAGCAAAGTAGTGAGTATGACAGAAGTGTTAATACTGCTGAGCAGGCATTACATCTCTTCACGGCAAAACAGCACACGTTAAGTCTGACTGTCTCGACCGCAGCAGGATGCTGTCTACCAAATGTTTCTGCTTTATAGCACCGTAACATTTGGGATTGTCAAGGTTTATTATTAACTCGGCCACTCTGTCGTTGGGGAAAAAAAACACAAAAAAAAACTAAGTTGGGTAGTTTACATGGATCCGCGTGCACAAAATCGATTTTCTTTTATAAATGTAGAGATTTCGATAAAAAAATATATCAAAAGCCACAAAGAAATGATCTAGCACCATGCTATAATCCTTGAAACATCAATTTGAAGACACTGCTTTGATGGTTTACCAGGTTCTTTATGTTCTGGATAGGTTTTATGACCATGGAGCCCAGGGGACTCATTCAGACGCTGCTTTTGATAGCAGCCGTGTGGATGAAAACAAACAACAACTCATTTAGAATTGAATCAACAAACACAAACAAAACAAAAATAAAAAAAAAATCTGTTTGTTTATGTTTTAAAAATCTTCAAATTTGATCAAGTTAAATTTATTTAGCTTCATGTTTGATCAACATTAAGGTGTGGATTCAATAATCATCCTGTTATATTTCATACACATCTGTGTTTGTCACCTCTTACAATAATGTAGCTCAGCTTGTCAGTGGCAGAGAGCTGTCAAAATAATTAGCTTATGCAAATGGGGGCTTACAACCTGAGGTAACCACCTCTGCAGAAGTATTAAACCTGTGTGTGTTTTGCATCTCGAGGCATAGTGGTAGCATGACATAGCAAAGGATGGAGGGATAAGTGCTAACGCCGCTCACGCAGCCTACCACACGTTTGTATTAGCATAGCTAATTAGACATAATTGAGAGCTTTCTTTTATCCCATCTCCTGAGGCCTATATCTAACCTCTGTTGTATTTATGCAAAGGTTATTTGGAGACAACAAAATCCAATTACACATAGTGTATGGACTGCACATGAATTGCAATAAGGATTTGATCACAGACCCAAAAATAAATTGATCTATAATGTAGCCTAAAGACCTCTGTCTTTGACTTAACATGCTGAAATTCAAAGGACGAGGAACACCATGCGGTATAAAATAAAACCAAAAACTCTACACAATCAAATAAAAACGTCCAAGTATTTTCATATCATTTACAAAATAGTATCAGCCAGAAACGGAGTTCTTATTGTAATAAATGGAAACCGTCCAGTGTGTAAGTGGAGGCCAACAAAAATTCTGTGGTCAAAACTGGGAGACCGAATGATTTTTACTCCTTTAAGAGCTGTCAAACTAAATAAAAAACAGCTGCATAAAAGTCCAAAATTCAGCCTCAGGATAATCAAATGGGACTGAACAAATAATGTAAATGTATACCACATGTTCAAACAATGTTCATAGGTCATTATTAGATATGTTGCGCAATGACATAACAATTCTTCACACATAAGAGTTCATTCATGCCAAAAAAAGAGAGAAAAAAAAGAGAGAGATTCTGGCACTAATTTACATCTTTGAATCCTCTGTTTAAAGCTGCATTCAATCACAAACCAGCACTTTGCAACCCGGGTGACAAAAATGAAAAAGGAGGAACATCATCAGAAGCCACCATAGTTTCCTGTGCCCTGGCATATCAGATCAAATTAATAATAATAATAAAGGAGCAGCAGTGTTTTAATAAGTGTATCATGTACGAGCCTAAGAAAGAGACTCGGGACATTAATCATTCTCTGCACATTTTCTGGTATTTTCATTTGAGCATTCTGCTGAAGACGTCCCCTTTTGACTTTTGACTGATAAATGTAATATAAGCTGCAACTTGATCAGACTTGGTGCAGACACAAAGTTTTCCATTTTGCGTGTTCAGATTTCACTACACTTCCTGATGCAGACTCTTATTTTCTAAACATATAAACTCTAATTTTGTCATTTCAAGTATCTTTCGTAAGAATTCATGTTAACTTAAAAGTTAAGACCAGATGAGATCCTGACACAAAGAACCTCTCATACAGACGCTGGCACAGACTTAAACACATCACTAACAAAACTATCACATTCCCATCACGCCAAAACCATGTTAAAACCAAATAAGGCAGCTCTATGATCATTACTGCCCGACACTGCCAATTACCAAACACTATCTCTATTTTGCCTGTAAGAGGCAATGGAAGGATTAACTTCAGGCCTCTCTGCTTCCCCTCTTCCTTCACATGAAGCAGACTATGTTGACTGACTAATCTCTTTTCTTGCTTTGACCATAAATGTGATTACCACTACACAAGAGATAATAAACCCTCATATCTCTGCTGTACCAAAGAGCATGAATTAAAACCTAAGCTGTAGCCTTGAGGAATATCTAAATGCGAAAAAAAAAAAAATCCACAGCAAAAGGAGTATTGCATGTTGAGTGCATACAGCCCCCTACTGGTAAACACTATTCACTATTTAGCCAAATCCAACATAACAAGCTCCATGATCTTCTGTTGAATATGAGCAACAGGTATGCAGACAGTTTTAAAATGTATCTTCTGGTGCAACTGTTGCAAAGTCAAGTCTGTGACTGTCTCAATTTAAGAAGCTCGATTTTCAAATGATCTCAAATGTGGGTGATTGCAAGTAAATCACATACTGTGGTCTAAAATGAGATTTATTTTACTGTCACCTCTGGGTGAAGAGGAAAGGAACAGATGAGAGATACAAGTAGATTTTACCAGTATTTGTGTCAATCAAGTTCGTGTGCTATTACCAATGTCAAACGGGCCTATAAAATGTAAAATATTAAACATTTTAACAAATACTTCTGGGTGATTTTAACTTACAGAGCAACATGACTCATGCTGTTGCAGAGATGGATCATTTCAGATGTATTGTGGATTATTTAATCTAGAGTTTTAGTAATGGAAGATAATGAATGAAAATGCAGGCTGCTGCTAAGCAACGTGGAAATGGGGAGAATCACTGACCTTTAAATAGCAAAAATCATATATATCAAGTGTCACTTTAACACAATTGCATGCATTGGATTTAGTTCAGGCAAATGCCTCGACAAAGTCTGTCTCATGAAATGGGACGTGTTCAAATATTTGCTCATACTTTTCATGCAGCCCCGCTGGAGTCTATTTGAATAAAACGGGATGAATAGCAGGATGTTACAGGACTCAAAGGTTTGAGGAGGATCACATAGTTCGTTACCAAATTGTTTAATTTGAGGGGGAAACGAGACATGACACGTGGAGTGGACACGCAGCGATGATTTGTCAGTTTCGCCTACCTGATATTTCCTGATGAGGCACATTGACGAGGCTGAATCCTTTAGCGTTATAAGCTTGTCTAACCTCGCTACAGCTCCGCGCTTTGCTTTCACCACCGGATGACAGGGACAGCACCGACAGAGTACAGAAGGCGACTTGCAGTCTCCACATCGCATACATCAGTGAAATCCTTGATAATGTTTCACAGACAAACACGAGCTCCGTCAGAATAAAAGCAATCCAAAGGGCTGATTGAAAGGTTTCTCCACAGAGCGCGATGTCAGATGTTCATTTATGTAAAAAAAAAAAAGGAAAAAAAAAAAAAAGAAAAGGAAAAAAAAAAAAAAAAAAAAAAAAAAAGAAAGAAAGAAAATCACTCCTCACTTTAGATACTGGTGCGTCCACCTCATCTTCTCCTCGAAAAGAAAAAAAGAAGCCCAGAAAGAGTCCGATTGCCCGCAGCTTGAACAAATCCGTGTGAAGAAGCTACCTGGTGCTCAGTGTGCCAACAACTTCTCCCGCACACACCGCTGCCCTGTGTTTATGTCAGTGTGAGGAGAGCGAAATGCAACGGAGACGCACGCTGCACAGCGAGCAGAGCGCACAAGGGCAGGGCAAAACATGGAGTGGAGTGGCTGCGACTTCAGCTGCTCGCATCCAGGGGCGCGCGCTGTCCTCCGCCTTTATGCATCCTCGGTAATGCACACCGCAGCACATTGGTGTGGAGACACATGTTGGGGGCGCGGGAACCTGCGTGGAGGTGGAGTGTGGGCGGAGGAGAACAACACGTTTACCACATAAATAAGGTTATTTTCTTTTAATGTCACCAATCCACAAACTCCGAGAAGCCCCGCTGACCGCTCCGTTTCTTTTGCTGAAACTAAATGATGCCGAGTAAAAGGATAAAGGCGGTTAAAACACAACGAGCAATACATTTTCTCAGCAGCTGTCAATATTTTTCACCCAAGTCTTTTTTTTTTTTTACAAACACACATATTCGTGTTTTCACCACTTCAGAGGATCTTACAGTGGTTTACATTCATTTCCTGGAGACAGGGACTCTAACCTAAACCTAGGTTAACCTCCCAGTAAAAATGTAATGATTTATGTTATTGCTTCCAGTCACCACAATGAGGCTGTGTAAACAGATTTATGCTCCAATAAGACACTTCCATTATTTAATATTCAAAGTTGCCCTGCACCACGCCACTCATTTAATATTTAATCTTTACGAGCTATTTTCCCTATTTTTAATCATTTTTATTTGACCTAATGCCGTTATTTTTTAAGTCAGATCCCTGATAGATCGAAAGTGTTTGCTTGAGGGGTGTGAAAAACCTTCTTCACAGCCTCATTTGGCTTTTTGTACTTTGCTGCACCTTTATCTTACAAACCCTTTATGCTTTCCTGAAGGCAGAGGTGTTTGTGGGTGTTATATTTATGAATATGATTTGACCTATTTTAACTTCACTGGCCACAGATACCAGGCAGCACAGGACTCACTAATCTCACTGTAGCATCAAAGTGAATGTCTTTTAACAATGAGGAAGCTTTGTTAAAGGAGGAAGAGAAAGCCTTTCTGTCATAATGAAGAAAATCTAATGAGAAATGTCTCTCGTTATGAAGTGATTTTTTTTTTTTCTCTTGAGAGTATAAAAGTAGACTGCATATCATAATATCCTGGATAAACACTCCCGCTGTGTGTTTTCATGGTTTGGGGAGCCACTGCTGGCTTGTTAAAATCAACTTTAAAATGCACTGTAAAAATGCAATTAACTATAATTCAGGGTTATAAAAAGTAAAGACAAAATCTGGAACGCAACGCTACACTAGACTTCAGAGATGGATAAGCATAAGAATATGAGGAAATGATCACCTCTTCATTCCTTCAGGGCTTCATACAATATGTTTTGCTCTTACTAAGCAACATAGTTTGGATTCTCATCAGTTTGGTTTATGGACACTGAAGGATGTTCTTTACTGAGATCAAAAGTGAGAAAAGTGATTCAAAATGCTTGGTTAGTGTTCGTGGATGTACAAAGACAGTGCTGCCCCAGTACCAACAACAACAACAACAACAAAAAAATCTAATTTTTAACATTTTGATTCTTTAGACCCCCGGAGCACCACAGCATCCCAAAATATTTTGATAACACTTTTTTTCCCCACCAGAATAGAAAATGTAAGGTGTCATAAATACTTTAGTCAGTTACAGTTGGGCCTAACAATCAAACCTGACACGAGTATTCAGCTATGTATATAAAACTAATGTGAATTCAGCTTCATTCACTTTCTTCATCCACACTATGAGTCTTTGGTTCTCTTTCTGCAGTTAAACGTCAAAATAATCCAGAATACGCCAAGTGCTCCTAAATATACCAGCTTTGTTAGGCTTTTGTTGATACTGGAGTAAAGGTGCGTTACACCAGCCTTCAGTCCAATTCGACTGCTCTGCACTCAACCCAAAGAAAGCCCAAAGGATCAATGAAAATTGTTTCAATTTGCAGTCTGGTGATGTGATAATAACGTGATGCCACATTACTGCAATAAAGGCTGACTGGGCACTTTAGTATTAAAATTCAGTCATTCAAAATCATTTTGAACTTCTACTTCTTTGATCAGGAACTTTGACACCCCCAATATGGTCTGATTTTATTTAAATCAAACTACTCAAATCCACCAACACAAAGATTTACAAACCACCACAAGTCTCCATACTCCAAAATAAAACCCAGAAGTTTCTTGGTGGTTTTCTGGTGGCTGCTAAATGCTGATTGGCTGATTCAGTCAGAATGCTTTGCATGCATTACTGGCGCCACCGATGCCACTCCTTATATACGGTTTACTCTCTGTATACAAGCATAAAGATGTACACCAAATGTGTGGGCTGCCAGAGGGATCATGATGAAGGATCTAAGAGCAAAACGCATGCTGATAATTTTACAGTCAGGTCCACACTTTGCTCAACTTTTTTGAGTTAAAATGTCGTGGGAGACACGTCCATTGGCTGCGAGCAAAATTTTATATCGAGAAAAACCTTGAACAAATCAAATGTAAAATTTACTACTGTTTGGAAATTATATGAGATACACCCCAAGAACAAAAGATCTCCGTGGGCCTGAATCAGCCAGGAGATATTACTCTGTCAGATCTGGACATTATCTCGGCTCTGCTGAGGAAGACAGACTCAGTTGTTTGTGGGATCTAAATGAAATGGAAAATGAAATTAATTTTGCCTCATATTTTTTTTATACAAAGCCTTTGTTTAATAAGATTAAGAGGGAAATTAGTTTTTGTCTATGGAGGACTGTGAGGAGCAACAGTGACTGAAAATGAAGCTTGTGGTGATTATTTAGAAAAGGCTCAGCAACTTATATTTCTCTTTTGAACAATTGTCACTAAATTAATTCCTCAATTCCCTCCATTTGGGAAGCTAGTCTAGATTGTTTGACTTTTAATACGTTAAATCTAAAGTATTTTTTCAGGGACTATGACTAAATTAAAATAAAATTAAAATTAAATCAAATTTGCAAAATGACAGTAACCCAATGATACAGCATGCCATATTACATTAATTTATAAATTCAAGGGAAATAAAATCAAGAATAAAGTGAAAAGGTAAGCTTTTATCGCAGCGTAAACATTCACACTGGCTTTTTTTTTTTTTTTTTTTTTAATGTATGGATACATATTCTACGTCAGATCCCATAATTTGGGGGCTTTTGGAAATGTAAAATATTTGCTTGCATTTAGGTAGTAAATTAGCATCATTAAAAGTATGCAGAATTCTTTTTGCAGTATACACATGGATGTACAAGTAAATATCACAAGATTACTTGATACTGAATAAAAATTATAAAAAAAATGTTTCTTAGGTGAGCTGAGGTTTAAGGTCAGTCTTTTTCATTGCTTTCTAAGCAGAATTGTAGATGTTTGTTCATAATGGACGTCTGCGATAAGGATAGTTTCAGTAAATCCAAGTTACACTGATTCAAAAAAATGCATGGATGAAGCGTGGACCTCATTTTTAAAGCTACTCATAAGTCCAAGAACTATGATTTAGCCATAATTGGTGCAACTGGGCGCCAAGAATTTTTAAGGTCACTGCTACTGTAATTGTTGTGTTGGGGAATGTGCCAAATCGGTAGGCCAAACTACAGTAACCAAGTTCCAATTGTACGCGCCCTCCCCTTTCACATGTAGGTGCCTTACGTCTCTCCCGCCTGGCGGTTGGTGCGCGATGGTATGAAAACCTCTGGTCTACATAAACTGCTGAAGCTTTATCGTTCTGAAGCAGCGGTATTTAGGTCTCGTGATCAACATGTCAGCACAATCAGATGTTTTTATCTGTTTATCTGCCCAAATTAGCCCACATTGAAATATTTTATATCATCCACGGTATGTTTTCTCTGTGATGAGGCTCTATTCACTTATCTGTTGTATTCTATTTAGGGGGGGCAATGCCAGTCGGGCATGAAAGTCCCAGATCAAATGTGTTCTTCACAGTAACCATTGGTTTCATCCGCACAGCACCGTAATAGCCCTGCTCAGCTAATAAGCCTAATGAGGCCTGGAGATGATGACCAGGAGGTGATCCGGGTAGTGGATCGATAGCTCGCCACAAGGAGTCAGCACAGGGTTCATCATGACTCATACTCAGAGACCAAAGGGAAAACTGAGCTTTCACCACCCAGGAGCCCTTTTGAGTCACAAAACAGGGTTTGAAATTTGATTTCCCCTTTTCACAGGATATCAATGTTTCAAAGTTTTATTTTAAATTTGACTCCATAGAAAAACAGTCATGCAGACAGAGAGAGCTAAAGATAGAATGACCAATCGATCAGAGTAAATAGATAGAGGATCTACGCACGAGTCACCGTGAAGACAAGCAGCTGACTGACGCCATTACTTTGTACTTCATGAATGGATGGATTCAGACAATTCACTGATTGATCTCCATGGATCTCAAGAAAAGTAAGGTTTTAATCATTCATGAAGGCCAGAAATTAAAGGGAGTAAAATCAGGGAAAACACCCCACAGCTGTTATTTTTCCTCTTTGAACTTACAGTACAAGTGAGAATTGTGTTGAATAAAAAGCACAATGCGCTGTATACAAGGAAACAAGCAACACAAATGCATACGAGTGTTTGCTGTGGTGCCTCTAGTTAAGTTGCACTTTACAATTTTAAATCATTGAATATGTTAAATAGTGTGACATGCAATGTCATATCTGGTATGTGAGGTATACTGTAAGCAGATGAAGAATAAGGTCACTTTGTTCACATTAGCACAGCAAGCAGGGAGATGAATAATTAATCATATATGTATAATTCATGGATGTTTAAGACAAATATGTGCAATAACTGTAAAGACGTACAACTCTTTCTTTCAGACAGAAGACCTTGGCTTTTTAATGGCTGCACTGAAAACAAAATCCAAGTAAACAAAGCAGGGCAGGGTTGAGAACTCCCATATTTTCTTTTCAAGTGTAAGTGTCAGACACATTTAAGCATAGCTGTTAACCTTTGACAGTATCATATCACTTATGACATTACGATCCATCTTCTTATTGTACTCCACTCATCCAAGAATGTCTTAAAGGAAGCAGCAAACAGTGGCTCTGGCATCCTTTCACACAGCCATTTCATCCAGCGTTTCCTAGGAGATATCTCCATTGCCAGACCCTGTAATCCCAGATATAATATACCTCGGCATGCCCCAGTGTCCCCCAGAATATCTCCACATGGAAGAATGATTGAGACATCCAAATCAAATCCCCTAAACAGACTCTTTTCAGACTGATGAAGCCGCAGTTCAGGCTCCTGGTTGACGGACAGAAAATTTATCGCCAGCTATTTTTATAATCGATTTATTGTTTTGACTAATTTTATTCATGAAAAAATGCTAAAACTCTCCACCCAATATCACACCAAAGTGTGTAATACACCCGTCAGTCCAACAGATGATAAGGTGTCAAGAAAGGTATCAGAAATGATGTGGTTAAGTTGAGGGAAAGATCACAGTTTGGGTTGAATGTGACATGATCAGTAGAACTACTTGGTTAGGGCTAGAAAAAGATTTAAGTTTGGGGTAAAATAAGTCATTTTGTTTGAGTAACAATACGTCTCTAAATCACTTAATGTACATTGTATAAGCTGAAAAAGTTACACTATTAAAACTACTAAACAAAATCTATATTGACTTTTGCTCTCACAGACTCAACACCTGCCGTCCGGTAAAAGTCCTGTGTTTGTTCAATCCAACTATTCCCGACCTACTCAGACTTTATCACTCTCTCTATGACATCATATGATTTTTGTCACATGACCTCCCTCTGGTCTTACAAGTGTGTACTTTTCTCTCCGAGGGTGAGGCAGAACCCGACACTGACGCTGTGTCCCCTAGTGGACAGACGGGTGTATTACACACTTTAGCATGAGACCGAGCTGATTTCTCAGATTCCAATTTCTTAAATGGGAATATTTTCTGGTCCCTTAAATTTGCTTTGATAATAATCTGAATATATTTTGGTTGTGGATTGTTGGTTGAGACAAAGCAAGACACTTTAGTCCGCACCTTCAGCTTTGGGAAACACAGGCTGACGTTTTACACCATTTTCTAACATTGCAGTAGTTGTAATCCTGCATTCTACAGTTGAACCAAGACAGGACAATTTTATTTGTGCAGCCATTTCCATAAGCTTTAAAGCCAGGCTGAGATTAAACCATAAAAAAATGGCCTGGGTTTTTTTTTTTTTTTTATAAATGATTTGGGGAAATCCATTGTTGGCTGGGATACAACATGGAGTTTAGCAAAAAACGTAAAATATTCCAATTCTATAACTTGAAGGTGGATTTTGATTCAGCCATGAAGCATAGCAAAATCAACAGCAATCTTGTGTCTGATTATGCACTGCAGGTCAGGGGATTTTTACTGTTCTGATGTTTAAAAAAAAGAAAGAAATGTAGTGGTCATACACTGGTTCATGCCATGTTTCATGTTTTGAAATGAAGCAAGCAAAGAAGCCAAATAGTTCTCACAACACAGTACAACTATGGCCACAGTGCTGGAACATGAAAACAATAAAAAAATAAAATAATAATTATTGTTAAATATATGGTAACTTATAATGTTGTGACATCCAATGTATTTTACATAACTTTAAACTGGTTTGTGGATGTGTGTCACAGCTTCACAGTAGCACTCAAGTTGATGCAAATTGTCTGGTTCTGTCAGAATATGCATTTACATATTGGCACATACAAAGTAAAGCAGACTCAATAAGGTAAAGCGATCTAAAGAGAATCAAATATATTCCAAGAAGTCTGCACTGACTAATGATTTCAGATGTGAAGACACGATCAATAAACTACATGCTGGCTCAAATGTTAAATCACAGTATGCCTGGTCCTTAATCATTTTCACACAACATGGAAAAGGTCATGTCAGAATAGCATCAATCTATTGTTGACAGACATTAATTAGTTTAAACAGGCAGACCGTGACCTGCTATTTCAACAAATGTATTTGTTTTGGATTAGGCCTTAGTGCAAGATGCATGAACTTTACCATAGTAATTAATGTAAGGAGCAACAGAAAATTGTAATGTTCACATAAACACTTCATGGAAATGTTGGTTTAATTTTACACTTGTATTTAAATCAAATGTGTCAAGTTAACATGGTGTGATGTAAGTGCCGGACTGTTTCAACTAATCCTTAACAGAAACACTTCATTTTCTCTGATATGCATTCAAACCTTGATAATTTATTCAAATTATTGCAGTGTGGACCATTTTTATGCATCATACATAATTCAAAGTAGTTTCAGGTGGTTGTTTTCTTGGGATGAAAATTGTTTTGAGCTGATTAATGATGTCCTACGGCTTAGTAAGGATCTAAAAGTTGCTGGGGACGAAAAGTAATGATTAAAATTAGTTACTTAATGTATGCGCTTATGTCCTGTGGTCCTGTTGTCCTGTGACATATTTCACAGAACCTGTTGATAAAAAGTGGGGCTAATCTTACTTCAGTGTATGGTGCGATTTTATATCATGTTATTTGAAGCTGCTGAGATTTTAAGCCACATAAGCCAGCATGTACTCCAGAGATTTTATATACAAGATCAGCACTGCTCATCCTTTGAAAACATGAGCATGTTTGAAAGACATGCTCCTTTAATAAGCAGGAAGGTTTCACTAAAAGCTGCTTTTGCACATCACAATAGAAAACGAGACTTTGGGTTTCTGTTTCTTGAACAATACAGGGACTACAGGATTGTAGCGACTGGTGATTTGATCAGTTATTAACAATTGATGATGTAAATACAAAAGAACTACATTGTTAAAGAGAATACAATCTAAAATATGATATATTAACTATTGAATACTTAAATTACTGGCTTTGGCATTATGTACCCCTCGACTAAGGTGATGATACAATTTGTATTTTATTATTTCCACATTATGTGACAAAATAAACAAAAATACAGGTTTTCTGATTAAAGATTCTCTTTAAGATTTAAAACAAGTTATTTGCCATTAACTGAATATAAAAATGCACGTAGTCTGTGGGTCTGTGAAGTGAAGCTGCACAAGTGCTGAAAATCGCAATACCACTGAGGGCCACTGGGGGCTCGCTCCAAATAGAAAGGGCATGTCTGGTTTGATTGACATGACTGCTGTCAGGTTGCCGAAACAAGTGGGCAGGCATTGTGAGTTTTCAGTGAGATCAATGAGTCAGAACCGCTGCTGACTCCTCCCCAGCTCGTACAAATACTATCATTTCTGGTTCCAAAAAACAAGATGGTGACTGTCCAAATGACAGACACGAAGCTTGAAAACGGCACTTCAGAAACCAGGTGGTGACAATGTGGTGAGTTGCCACTTTTTCAGTGCAGTCAAAGTTGAGAGCATACTGATTAACTCAAGTAACCCTTTAAAGCAGAGCCTCCACCAATTTTATGCGTCTGTATACAGGTCTAAAGGTGTATGAAAAAAAAAAAAAAAAAAAAAACCTGAGAGCGGTTGAGAGGAAGGTTTTGACCCTCGACTCTATGCTTTTGACGGGGAGGTAGGATGTGTACAATAAAAATATAACGTCTCTGGTTCTGCTGCATCGATTTTGATCATGCAGTGGTAAATCCAGTCCATGAGAACCATCCAAGAATACAAAGTCACTTCTGTTCAAAGAAAAACAGCTAAACAATTTCTTCAGTACAGTGCATTGAAAATAGCAGAAGAAATGTTAGTAATGTCACTGAGCGTGGCATGCTGTCAAATATGCATGGTATGACGGCTTTTACATTCGTTGTGTAAAACTTGCGGTTGTGAGATATCTACAATGATTCAGTAGTACAATTAGAAACTTCTACAGACAACAACATAAAGCCATTAGTGATGAACCAGTTTTCTATTATCTAACCAACAAATGCTGCGAATGTAGCCAATAAACATTTTACAAAGGAAAACAACAGAATGTATTGCATGTACTGATGTCAATAGATTTTGTAGCCATTTCTCTCTGCTGAATGCCATCTTACAGCTGGGCTACCAACATGAGATGAGATAGATACTGGAACCTCTTTCTTAAAGGATAGGTGTGGAAGTCTATTATAAGCACATACACAATGACAGAGTTGCTGCTTGCTGTCCTTGTTTGGTGCAAAACTGCACTTATAAGTTCAGCCAAACATAGCACAGGATACCAGAGAAACTTAACAGGGGAATTAGCAACTAATTATCAACTAACTACTGTACATTTTGAAGAAAAAAAAAAAAAAACACGGGCTAACTTAAGGCTCATATTAGTTGAACTTTATAATCAATGGAACAACGGCTGGAGAGTTTGTTTAGTCTTTTACAAGGGAATTTCTAAATGGCCAGAATGAGAGGAGGGATGATGACAATGACCAATACATGAATTTAAAAATATCTGAACCTAAGTCAAATCAGAAAGATTTGTACTTTTGACCTTGGTGGACAAATAAAGCACAGGACACACTGTACAGAACTACAGCAAGCTGGCCAGACTTTTCACACTATGACAGTGCTGCAGCAGGTGTGACTCAACAACTGCTTCTCTGCTTGTAGATATAAAGTATTGGAATAATTCAGATGATTATGAAATAATTAATCTATGTAAAATCTCAAAAAGAAATGACTCTTGTCCTATTTTAATACAGTAGACTGTCAGTTTTGGCATGGTTCGAAGCAATTATTTCAGTTTTTTTTTTGTTGTTGTTGTTGTTTTAACCCCAAGCAATGTAAGTGGCTGCTAAAGCCGTTTAAATATATATTCTACCTGCTGTGGATCATTTTTGTACTAAATACTGCATCCTTTTAAGGTTAGAAGATTACATAGAAGTGGTGACAAATTGGTGAGCTAACTTTTAGAAAAGTCAAGTGTTCTAAAGTCAAAAGCAATAACAACAGTATTAAAAAGCTGCTAATCATTCAGCAGACGAGCTGTGAAAAAGCAAAGGTGATATATATATATTTTTTTTTTATTGGAGACTGACCCTAGAGAGGTCAGCGCAGACAATTTCCTTGCTACTCCAACACCTAAAATGAGCTTTAGCATGCCAGCCACCTGGAGGTAAATACTCTTCATCGAGACGAGTGAAAGTGTTGGAGAAAGTATTTGATCAGGTGAGGTAGAGGTGTGTGGGACCGACACATACCAACAAGGCAAATAACTACAATTTTTAGGCTTCAGTCTGAGATAGTAATGCCTGATTCAGAGGTTTGTAATTTAAAATGAAACACTCTATCTAGCAGTTGGGGCAGCCAATATACACTCAAAAGCATATACAAATATTTTATGATATTTATGCGACAATAATGCAAATTTCAATATAAAATTGGTACCATTAAACTATATTTTTTTTGCCTCAATTCACAAACATGATCAGTGATCAAACATGCTTTGAAAAAAAAAAGAATACAAATTCTATTCACAGTTACACATTTCACTGAAAATTCAAACACCACTACTCACTAAAATGAACACCAATGTCACGTGATACCACACTTGACATTTTAAAAAGTTAGAACACCAAGAAGTCAAAAGAAAAAGTAAAACGGAAATATCATTTTTCAACATTTCATTAATTTTCCATCACAAACTAATCTGTGAAAATGATTACTGTCATCATATTTGAACAGAGCTTAACTACCTATCTTTCTAAACTTAACTCAGTTTAACTATATTCACACATTATTCCCTCTCCGAACAGCACTTCCTCCTTACAGAAGACTTCTAAATTCTGAGGACACGGCATCACATTTGTACCTTTGTTACAGACATGTTCTTAAAAGTATAAAGTGAGTGCTTTTGTGATTAAAGACGACGAATAAGACAACAGAGTAGGAGGCGGAAAGGCAGACTCCACTCATAGCAGTGTGTAGGTCATTGCCAAAGCATCACAGTCTTGTCCACTCGTTCAGGGTGACCACTAGTTCCACTACTGCAGCTCTTCTTTAGACTCCTCCAACATGTTAGGCCTGCCTTATTCCATGCTTGTTCTGTTTGTAAGCACACTGGACATGCCCACATTACAGACGCAAACATGTAATCATACACTCCCATTTCTCATGAGAAGGATTTATACCGACATACCGTAGATGCTACGATACAGAAGCACAGTCAGCACACAAGATTTATCAAGGTGATCAGTAAGAGAAGGATTTTAAACACACAAGCACACACACACAGCACTCAACAGGACTCCTATATAAGTCTGTGACCTTTTCCTCTAAAATACAGCATTAAAATTCATAGGCTATGAAACAGAGTCCCCACTGTTTATCTTTGTGACAGAAACACATCGTTTCACAATTTAGACACTTTGTTTCATCACTGACGACTAGTCATGAACACAGTATTCCTATACTACTACTATATTGTGTATGAATATTAATTGGTTACAATATTTTTTTTCTTTGAGCAACGAATCAATTTGAGTGCTGTGAAAAGCATTGCACACGGTGACAAACAGAAAATGATCACGACCTATTAGCTCTAAAGATCTACACATCTTTCAGCACATAGTTTTGGTTTTATGAAACACTATTCTTATGATTCACTCTCATTGCTCCCATCAACCTCGTTTCCCGCTACAGCAGACATTTGTTTTTAGCAAAACAGTTTTAAAAAACAAAAGCACAGCCAGAGAGATTCTTTCTTGAGTTACTTATGGAGACCAAAACCAATGCTAAAAGGAGACTAAAAGCATCACACTTGGAAAAACATATGGTGCTCTACGTCTCTCTATGATGTGTAAATAAGCACCTCTTTGTGAAAAAGTTTGTCATACAATATCAACCTGATAAGGTGATAATATGTCAGAGTTATTATCACAGTCCCCAAGCTTTATGTGGATTTAAATAGGTCTAAACCAATATTGCTTTTGTTTTAGACCAATTTGGTAAACTGTACAAGTCATTGGTCATTAGCATTAAAGTGAATAATGTTTAGTTTGAGTGACCTTAGAAACTTCAGTACTATTCAGCAGTTTTAGGCTCTTCAGATGTTTTTTATTCTTATACATCACATGATATCACATCATCAGGGAGCCACCTAGTTGGTCCCAAATTCACAGCGGCGGCAGGAAGGCAGACAGGTGGTCTCCAAGGACCGACACCGAGCAGGGGGGCTGGACACCTGGTGGTCTCCGAGGACCGACGCCGAGCAAGGGGGCTGGACACCTGGTGGTCTCCGAGGACCGACACAGGACGGCAGGTACGTACCATAGAGTAGCAGACAGACACACTGGTAGACTGCAGCAGGCAGGAGAGACACAGGGGTCAGACCTGGAATTGCAGAACATGCAAACGGACTTACAGACCTGCAGCGTGGTACCAGGTGAGATGACGAAACGGACTGACGCAGGTGGAGTGCAGGACCGATATACTGATATACTGCCAGGTGATGATTACTGGAATGAGAAGCAGCTGTGCCAGCTGAAGGAGGTGTGGTAGTGGGAGGAGTCTGGAGGTGGGCAGTAGATGAATCCACACTCTCCACACACAGACCAGAACACAGAACACATGACAGACAACAACAAACAGGGAGAGAGACAGGAAACATGAGGAAGAGGGTGATCGGATCGGGGAAACAGAGGGAACGACAAACAGGGACAGGCGGAGATCCTGACAGTCCACTTAGTCTGTGATTACAAGAAGAGATAGGAGACAGTGAGACACAGCCGAGGGAAAACTTTGGCCAATTCACCAACATGCTGGAACTACCTGCCAAGTACCTTGAAAAATATGTGTACAATAATTGGTGCTATTTTAAAGGCTAAAGAGAAGATTTGATTTAGTTTTGTTTTTTTTCACTATCACTTGTATGAGGTTAATTGTTAAATAAAACATTTTCATGGCATTGTTTTGAAAAAACAGTCTCACTTTAATTTTAGTGCCTCAAATCTTTGCACAGTACTGTATATACTGTATTTATTTATGGAAGAATTTAATAAAGTAAGGAGTTCAACTGCAGCACTTTTTATTGCGTATCTATGGTGTTTAGTTGTGTCTATGTACCAGGAACACATACACAGATAAACCCATTTGTTCCTGTTAACTTGTCACAGATGGATGAATCCATGCTAAAATAGCAGGTTTTATAGACTCAGCTAAGGTGTGTCCTCATGCAGTGTAAATGTGCATAACTGCGACAGAGCTTAACTGCAGTTCATTCATCATAAAATGATTTTCTGTCTGTACATTTATTTATGGGTTTTAATAATGGATAAAGGAAACTATGTCAGCTTGAGATATGGTTCTAGGTACCAAATCTTAAACCTGCAGTTTATATACATTGTGCTTTCTTGAGACGCACAGTTTAGTCACAGAAAACTACTGTAGCAGAGGATACACACCCTCCTGCAAGATGCAATTTCTATTTATCACTTCAACACTTGAGGTGATGAAAATGATGGCTTTGACTGCACCCATTAATGACACACCTGTGGGTGACACTGATCAAAATTACAATCTCAGAATGAAGTGCTAACTTTGTAAATCAGATCTGCACAGAAATGAACAACTCAAGCGAGGAAGTGTCTTTTGAGACTCTCTACATAACCAAGACTGAAGGCGCCTGAGGGTGGTTCAACTTCTCTTAGGTTAAGCAACAGGCTGGGCAAAAGCAGAGTCTGTTCGATTATTATAGATCTTCAACGAGAAGTCTAGTGTGAGTATAGATTTTGGAAAAGTGTGAGGCAACCTCGAGTAATATCTAACTTGGGGGAATCTTGTCCTTTTAATACATATCCCAACATTGATGCAGTTGGTCTGTGCATGTTTCTCTGCGGCAGGTTCAGTTGATGCTCTGACGTTTGATTGTTCTCCCTGAATGTCCCAATTCCCACCTCACCCTGGTCAAATCTCCTGGGGATGTTGGACTGAACCGAACCCAGACCTTCATATAACTCAGCTCTCCATCTTACTTTGCCTGTTTGCCTGTGACAACACGTCAGTGTCTGTGCTTTCCACTATACCTTGTTTCTCTATCTGTCTTTTCTGGGTGGCACACAATATAATTTGGTACAATATACAATATCTTTCACAATACTTTCATCTCTCAGTGGACCAGGAACATAAAATGACATATTTGTCATGCTGCTCTTCTTTCATTTGGGCTTATACAAAACAATATCTCAGTTATTACACAGGTGTATTTACATGTCAGTCAGTAGTTAAGAGGTACAGATCAGAGATGCTATGTGCTTGGATATCAAAAGACAATGAAGTAATGAGGCACCTAAATATTTACTGGGGTCGCAACACCACCTTTTAGAAAGTGGTCATTAATTAAATACAGTGTGATGTTACTGTACTGAGGACACTTGGATATTTATACTGTTAAAGGCTCCAAGTGACAACACAGTTGCAATTAGGAAAGTAGATGCTTCTTTGGTGACCACTGTTAAAACTTAACAGTTAATCAAGTCTGCATTCACATGTACAGATTTGGTTTTTGTATATCATGCATCGTGAGGTAAACTTCAGTAACGTCACTGAGTTTTAAAGTCACACCAGCAGCATGGCTTTAGGAATGCCAATGCTGGTCTGTCAGTCCACCACTTTCAGTATAGGCTGAAATATTTCAACAACTGTTAGAGGGATTTGGGGCTGTTTTTTAAAATGTATTTATAAGTTGAATGGTTTGGTCTAAAAAAAAAAATGAGTCAACAGTAAAAAATGCTGATGACCGTTTAAATCATCCAAAACCCCCAAATATGTAGTTGACTATTTAAAAATCAGCATGTTCTCACGTTCAAGAAATTTTTACTTAAAAAATGACTGAAACAAATAACTGATAATCAAAAGTTAGTGATTCATTTTCTTTCCATGACTAGTTGAATAATTGTTGCAGCTCTGGTTGGATTAGTCAGAAGTTTTGGCCACAGATTCAGTCTCCAAAGGATGACTCCGAATGACTTGTGATCCCTCTGACTTGATTTCTAAAAACAACAAGTGCTGACATGTTTGATTTTTAGTAAACTCAAAAACAATGTCATCGCCAGCATGCTGGCATACCAACTTGGGCGTTTACTTCAAGTACAACCTCATACTGTGGAGCCATTAGCATGTGAGACTAACCTAATTTGGTTAAAATGGCAGGCAGTGGCATGCTTCTGGATGAATGTAAATCTGTGCTTTGTTGCTGCCCACGCTTGGTCTGCAGGCTTCGGCATCTGGTCCATTGTCTTTTTTGATTTTGGTGTATATTACAGCTAAATGTTTAGCCAAGATACCAGTTTATATTAAAATGATTAGACTGATTTTATTTCAATTTTCGATCTCAGTTGGTAACTTTCTTAAAGATTATCATCATACTTGATGTCGCTGCCGAACTTCTTGCCATGCATCTTTGGAGATTTTTGGCCTATGGCTGTAGCTTTTTCTGTCTTTTTTAAGGAAGCCTTTCTCTACAGTAAATGAAGTACTGACGATGACAGCAGAAAATGTTGCAGCTGTCATTATCATGACAGGTGGGGCTTTTTAAACTTCATCTCATCTTTTATTCTTCCAGTCAGACTTCACAGTCATTTTCTTTCAGTCTTGTAGGCACTGTCATCCTGTCCTTCAACCCTCTAGGAAGAAAATTCTTTAGGGCATCCTCTTAAGAATTTTTATCTTCTGTCTGGTTTGTCTTGCTGTCCTTTAAGACTCTGCTGTTTGATGGGTTCACAGCATGAGAAAGTACCTTTCTACCTTCCTCTTAACTTTGTCTTGGCCCTCACCTGAAACTTCACATAAATATGTAAAATATCACATATTTACTGCTAAGCATATGAGCTCATTATTCTTTACTTTTATGTATGTATTTTTGGAGGAAAAAGGCAAAGAGGTTAGTAGCTTCAGGATTTTTCACCTTTCCATCATCTCACTGAAACTGCTCTCCCACTTACAAAAACTTGTGATAGCGGCATTATTGGAACTATTTTACTTCTAAAACTGCTGCAACTGCTGATGATGAAATGATAATGTCATACTACATCTTTCTTTGGAACCGTCTTCATTTGTATGTCAGCAAGAGGAAGATAAACATAAACATAGTTATATGGTTTCTGATTATTTTCAAAGATTAACTGCACCTTATTTTCTTTCTTTGATAGTTTAACTGTTGCTTTGTCCAACCAACAGTCTTATTTCTTCATCATTGTCCAGGCAAATACAGGCAACAATGATAGGTGATTTGCAGACAAACAACATAACACAAAACATTGCTACTACTCAGAGTTAAGAATCCCAAATCAGTAACGTGGTTATAAACCAAAGAATAATCCATGTACAGTCAGAAATATTTATTTAACTTCAATAATGCTCAATCTATAGGCCAACAGTTTAAACACGCATCCAATACTGTAATTTTTCTAGTGAATTTCAGTCTCATTTACAACCCGCAACATGCTTCTCATCTAAGGTTTGCCGGTGCAAGTGCATAAAAAATTACATTAACTTGGTTGCTAAAAGAAGAAAAGAAGACAAAAGGACATAAATGCATGAAAAACAGCCATAAACCCACAATGTGTCACTTCATCTTCATTGGGGATAAGTACCAACAAGGGATCAAGTTTCAGTCCTTTGCCCATCTCCAGTTCTTTATTTAGTCTCACCTGAAAGGATTCATTCTTATATCTCCTTTCCAATGACAAGGTTGGCCTTTCCTACTCTGTGGAGCTTAGAATAAAAAAAAAACCTACATCAGATCAGCTCTCGGACTCTCTCGATATTTCACTGACCTTTACAGATGCAACAGGGGAAGCAAGAACCCTGCCTGGAACTTCAAAATGCATCAGTTTGAGCTCTCTGGCAGTTAAAGATTAGCTGTCAGCAGAATTTAATTGTTTCAGGAACATGCAAAGGAAATATATTTTAACCTCACTATGTAATGGCAGTGTAGTAAATTACATTTTAAAGTGTTTTTTGAAATCTGGACAAAAAAAGAAACCAAGTTTCTATATGTTTTTTTTTGTTTTTTTTTAAGGCAAACGAGATCAAAACACGAGCCTTTAAAATGTCAAAGGGATTGCCTTTGCTCTCATAAAGTAAAGAAAAATACACACTCGTATCTATGGCAAAATATGCTTGGGCACAAAAATCTTTCCCCGAGAGTTACAAAACAGTAAATCTCCTGAAGCAGCAGTACCAAATGTGCAGTAAAATTAAACTTAATAAAGAAAACTTTTAAAAGCAGTAATAGGGGCTACACAGCATGCTCTCCGATGCTGTTTGAGCACACCAACCTTTCACAGCGAAGCACACAAGTGAGATAATTGAAGTCCCCTTGTTTGCAGCCACGTACAAGAGGGTGTGATTGCTTACTTGTTGTGTAATAGCAAAAGTAACAAGGGGCATACTAAAATGCTTGCTCTCTGGGAATTCTAGTTAAAGCTGTCTTATTGTGGCTCAACAGTGCAGTTTAGCTTTAAGGGAATCTGCGTTGGTTAATATCAGGCAACTTCTGCTGAGGAAGCTAAGCTTAAAGACAAGATTATGCCATGTCTGTTAATGCTGAGGATGCTGCTGTAAGCAATTAAAATAACCCAGACAGGACAGATAAGAGTTTGACAGTGTTGTGAGAAAGATCCATGGAGGTATTAGAAGTAACTTAAATTTCAAAAAGCTGATTTACTTAATATCACCTCAGGTTTAAAAAAAAAAAAAAAAATCCTGTGTCTACTCATGTCTATTTCTATGCTAAAAACTGCTGCAAAAATACAGAAATTATGTCAAACCTTCAACACTGCTGCAAAACATCCCTGTGGTCCAGGGAGAAATGTAAACATGACAGAAAACTGAGGAGGTGGATTAAATGTGTCTCATGTATGCCAAGACAATTATCTCCCCCACCATTACGGGTATCACAGGGCAACGACTACTTTCAAAAAAGCTAATGGTACAAAATAAGACAAAGTCCCAAGTGTATTTACTCAGGATTGTGTTACAGTACCATAACAGAGGACATCAGACCCATGAATCTACAGGACCATCAACAGGAAGCACCTTTCACAAGCCAGCTAATCCAATTTCTCTGGTGCTTAATGTTCTGTATGTCACCACAGTTATCAGTGGACACCATCTTGTCTATGGGTGAGGAAACACAAACAAATAGTACTGCGAACAGAAATAAGTTATTCTGATGCTTTTATGGTTAAGGCTTTCACAAATGTAATTTGCAAGCACTACTTTCGCAAAGATAGCAAATGGCAACAGCATCGTGTTTCATAAACGATTTGTTTGTTGCTTGCAAATTGTGGACACATTTGCGGGTTATAGCGCAGAAGTATTGCACTTGAAACTTAATTGAGAAACTAGAAAATGCATTAACTGGTAAAAATGCTGTGTGAATGCTGGAGCTGAAATTTGTCGCTGTAAACTGAGCTCAAAAAGCTGAAAACATCTCACAAAATGCAGAAATGCAGAACCAAAAACTTTAAGCTGAGCCATATTTTTGAAACAATGCAAAAAAGCTGAAAGACAGAAATGTAGAATCAAACTAAGGAGTTAAAAGCTGACGAAATGACTGAAACAAACTGCTAAGATGCAGAATCCAAACTTTGAAGCTGACAGGTGAAAAACAAAATATCATGAGACAATAACAATGACACAACTGAAGACTTCATTTCATGAACCGGGCCCAAGCAACACTGTAGTAGTAATCCACCAATGACAGACAGATATATTGTTGTACAAAGTACAATGAAGAGCTGCAAAGAAATCCCAAGAACTGCATGAGAAGGTTTTACTTTAAAAAAAAAAATTCACCTGAGGTGCGTCACTTCTCCAGGAAACCAGATTGTCGTTTTTGAAACGACCACTATAGTTTGCTTTACTTAAATAAAACATAACTGAATCTTACTAAGCTGCGTGTACAAAAGACCTATGGTGTCGTTATTTTTGAAGGAGGGTCTCAGGAAAAAAACTATTGTTGAGCAAAGATAGAAGACGTGTGACAAAAAAGAGTAATGTTTTTGTTAGCTATCATTTTAATTCTTTAGTGTCTGGGCCATCTAGTGGTGAGTGCCGTGTCTACAGAAAAGTAAATAAGTGTGTTTGTAATATACAGCACCTTCTTTTTATCTACAAATTCTTGGTTTTTCCCTTCAGGTTGTGAAAGCCAACCTTGTGACAACAAAACGTTTCATCACTGTTTGAAAGTCACGTGTTCTTTTCGGGGTTGGAAAAACCTCCCACCACAGTTTTGCACATTTTGCTGTGGAAACCGGTCATGTTGGTTTTATTTTGTGACTTATTAAGGTCCTCCCCTGAGACAAAGCCACAAGACAACTCACTCTCAACCTATACTACAGTGCATCCGGAAAGTCTTCACAGCGCTTTACTTTTCCCACATTTTGTTGTTACAGCCTTATTCCAAAATGGATTAAATTCATTTTTTTCCTCAAAATTCTACACACAATACCCCATAATGATGACGTGAAACATTTTTTATTTTTATTTTTGCAAATCTATTATAAATAAAAAACAAAACAATCCCATGTACATAAGTATTCACAGCCTTTGCCATGACACTCAAAATTGAGCTCAGGTGCATCCTGTTTCCACTGATCATCTTTGAGATGTTTCTACAACTTCATTGGAGTCCATCTGTGGTAAATTCAGTTGATTGGACATGATTTGGAAAGGCACACACAAGGTCCCACAGTTGACATGTCAGAGCACAAACCAAACCATGAAGTCCAAGGAATTGTCTGTAGACCTCCGAGACAGGATTGTATCGAGGCACAGATCTGGGGAAGGGTACAGAAAAATGTCTGCAGCATTGAAGGTCCCAATGAGCACAGTGGCCTCCATCATCCGTAAATGGAAGAAGTTTGAACCACCAGGACTCTTCCTAGAGTCGGCCGCCCGGCCAAACTGAGCGATCGGGGGAGAAGAGCCTTAGTCAGGGAGGTGGCCAAGAACCCGATGGTCACTCTGACACAGCTCCAACATTGCTCTGTGAAGAGAGGAGAACCTTCCAGAAGGACAACCATCTCTGCAGCACTCCACCAAGCAGGCGTGTATGGTAGAGTGGCCAGACAGAAGACACTCCTCAGTAAAAGGCTCATGACGGCCCACCTGGAGTTTGACAAAAGGGACCTGAAGGACTGTCAGACCATGAGAAACTAAATTCTCTGGTCTGATGAAACAAAGATTGAACTCTTTGGCCTGAATGCCAAGCGTCACGTTTGGAGGAAACCAGGCCAACACCATCCCTACAGTGAAGCATGGTGGTGGCAGCATCATGCTGTGGGGATGTTTTTCAGTAGCAGGAACTGGGAGACTAGTCAAGATGGAGGGAAAGATGAATGCAGCAATGTACAGAGACATCCTTGATGAAAACCTTCTCCAGAGCGCTCTGGACCTCAGACTGGGGAGAAGGTTCATCTTCTAACAGGACAACGACCTGAAGCACACAGCCAAGATAACAAAGGAGTGTCTTCGGGACAACTCTGTGAATGTCCTCGAGTGGCCCAGCCAGAGCCCAGACTTGAACCGATTGAACATCTCTGGAGAGATCTGAAAATGGCTGTGCACCGACGCTCCCCATCCAACCTGATGGAGCTTGAGATGTCCTGCAAAGAAGAACAGGAGAAACTGCCCAAAAATAAGTGCCAAGCTTGTAGCATCATACTCAAAAAGACTTGAGGCTGTAACTGGTGCCAAAGGTGCTTCTACAAAGTATTGAGCAAAGGCTGTGAATACTTATATACGTGTTATATTTTCATTCTTTATTTTTAATAGATTTCACTTTGTCATTATGGGGTATTGTGTGTAGAATTTTGAAGAAAAAAATGAATTGAATCCATTTCGGAATAAGGCTGTAACATAACAAAATGTGGAAAAAGTGAAGTGCTGTGAATACTTCCAGATGCACTGTATGTAGAGGTTGTTGTTTTTTTCTTTTCTTTAAGGTGCTCATCTCTGCAATTAGCTGCTGAGTTCTTGGAAATAAGTACTGCATGCATGCATACTTACACCAGCACAATATAAATGAAGAAAGAATGGAACATAAAGAAAAGCAGACAGATGCTATTATTTATTTAAAAGCCTGTGTAGCACTGTCTTCCCTAAAACAGTGTAAAAATTAAGGAATTATCATTGTTTTTTAGCAAAGAGAAAACCTGATATTTAAGGACTGTTCCTTTCATCATAAGAAACAGTCTGACAAAGTGACTTTATAAAAACACACAACAGAATGATTGAAACATCTTTAGTATTTCTGTACAGACTGTGAGCACACTTTGTTTTACAGTATAGCAGTCCTGTTATTATCATACTTGGGGTACTCCCAACAGGAAACAGTGTTATTTAATTGTTTTAGTTCAACCCGAGAGGATGTCTGCTACCTTTTGGGGACTCTCTAGTGAAACTGTAAGAACGGCTGTCTTTCCACTGACATGAAGTGAGTAGACGAGGTTGCCAGCATATAATTATGCCGCCACTGCAGATATTATGAAGTATGTGACACATGGCTGTTAGGTTACAAAGATATGTTGGTGATTCATTCATGGATCATGTCGTCAGTGTCATAGATTAACACGCCTTGCAGGTAAAAGTGTGTGTGTGTATTAATGGCATTATATGTTTAGATATCCATGCCCACACAGATCTGCATGCGTATAAAGACTGTTGCCAGTTTATTAGGTACACCTATCTGAAACTAATGCAGTCAAATACAACAAACGTCAGCTCTTGATCAAAGTGTTTTAGAAGCATGTGGTTGTTGACACGTATTGAGTTATAGTTACAGGTGTGGCTAGACTAAATAACAGAAATACCTCTCTGTACAATGCACATTCAACAGCCCTACAAATACCACAAATTACCTTCATGCTGGGATTTATTGCAGGATTAGATTGTATTAGTTTAAGCTTGGTGTACTTAATAAAGTGGTCAGTGACAATACAGTAGAGTCAGTGTATGAAGGAGGAAGTACACTTATAGAATATAACAGCACAAAATATTTGTTATCAGCTCACACCTGCATGTGCACACCAGCATTCACACACAAGGACAATGAGTTTAACATTTCCACACCATCGGAGACACACACTGCTGAAGTGGATACATATTTGACAATACAAGTGTAATTAAAGGAATTGGCTCCAACCACCTAGGCAGTTAATATCGCTGCCTCGCGGAGACTCTTCTCTACCTGATGATGAGCGAGAGATTCCTGCTGTTGTCATAAATAACACTCAGCTCTCCTGGATGACATCCAAGCTGACTTCATATCAACAATAGTTCCAGAAACCTCCTGCCTTGGCAAACAGCTGGGCGAGATTCATCATTTTCTATTGCTCCTTCTCCCTATACCCTGCTGTTTTCCTGCTTCCCCCCATTAGCCTGTGTTGCACCATGCATTTAGTTCAAGAATTATCAATCATAAAAAAAAAAAAAAAAAAAAAAAAAAAAAAAAAATAGGAAGTCACTCAGATGCTGCAGTATTTTCTTGTGCAATGATGGAAAACTGCAAACATCATCTGTTGTTATGACATTTTATTAATCTATACTACTCATCTGCAGTTCAAAACCCCAAATTATACAATAACATTAAGCTTTTTATTTAACATCACCTACAGTTAATTACTTATCATACATTGACATATATTTTGATATTGTAGTTGTTTTGTGGTATTTTTTATTGTTGTTATTTTTTTAAAATTTTTTGGGGGGGGTATTGATCTATTATTTTGATCCTGTGTTTGTGTAAGTATAAAATGTGTCCGCTAATACTTTTGGAGGTAATGAAGAGTGGCAACATCCAAAATATGCAAGATTGAAGAGAATTATCTGTTTAACAGATTACATGTTTAGGTGTCAGCAACAACTACCTGCACAGATGTTTGGGTTGAGTTGCCTTTTAAGACAAGAAAGTGCAGTTACCAGCTTCACAGCCACCTATGTTCATCACACTTATAGAACGCAATTATAACTTTGCTGTTGTTGTGAATCACACAGCGAAGATAGAAATAATGGTTTTACTGATTAACTATGGTGAAGAAAATGTAATTGATTAAGTGCTTCCTTTGAAAGAAATGCACTCTTGTAAAGATCCACTGAGTGATTCACATAATGACAGATGTAGCACATACAGGCTGTCTTTGACTTTTGAAAAAAATCCTTTTGTAATAATATATTATTTATTTAGGTTATATAAGGTGACTGAAGAACTTCTTAAACATAGTATTTAGATTTGGTCACAGTCAGGACTGACATCATACTTCCTAGGATTGCTACAGACAATGCAATGCACTGGATGCAAAAGATGAATACGCTACACTGCAATTATTCCAATGTGTTCAATGTCAAATAATCAATTGTTCAGCAAAGAAATAAGCTAATAATGGAAAATAGACTAAACCTTGGTCATTGATGTACAAACCAGCACCAGGTTTGTCCAGAGTTCTGATCTCTCCCCAGAGCTTCAGCAAGCGTTCTGCTCATCGACAGTTTTCCTCCGGAGAGGCAGCCTGTATGTATGAGCCACTGCTGAAGGATCAGTGTGTGGCCTGAAATTAACTGGTTATTGATTCAGTGCAGAGCAGTCCCCAAGACAGCTATTTGAAGGTACAGCACAGAGATAGTTGGACAGCCCATTGCTCTGAATTCAGACTAGCAGCTTAAAGTGTCTTCATTTGGTCATTGAGCCTGGGATTTCTGTCTAGCTAAGAAGCCACCAACAACACAACAATGACATTGCACAAAACACAGAGGCCACGAAGATCGCAGTGTGCTGTCAACCCTGTCATCTACAAATTACATTTACAAAGTGGCATGTTCACTACTCATAGAAACATGTTTGGGCACCAATGCTCTTTGGTAAGGGTGCGACATTATATTTAAGAAAATATTGTAAATAGTAAATATCTCTTTAAATTTACTGTCTCTTACCAGAATGCTTTATGTGTAGCCTATCCTTGATGTCAAACAAACCTCTTGGCCGAATTTCCTTCTACATAAAACATTTGCAAAGCTTTTTTTTATATATATATTTATATATATAGAGGCAGCAATCAACATTGATGCCACCCATTGCTTTGTGAACAGCCGTTATAAATCCTGGAGTTCAGTATATCGGCCGTTGCCATCTTGTTATTTTGGAGCCAGAAGTTACCGTATTTGGATGAGCCGGGAAGGAGAGAGCAGTGAGCCTGACTCTATCTCAGAGGACACTACACCCACTCACCTACAGCAGAAACCTGACTGAACCACGCAGCCTGTCAATCAAACAGAGACACCCACAAACATACCTCTCTTTGAGGCCTAATATACAATTAATGACAGGATTCATTTCAGATGGACCACTAAAAAACTAATAAGAAGCAGAGATTTAGCGAATGACATCATATTGACATTGGGGAAAAAAAAATCTATTGACTTATTATTTCATGAGAGAAGTTGAATAGCAGTCAATGGAGCCAGAGGCTCTTTGGAGCCAACCCCTAGCGGCCCTCGGCGGTACTGCAGTTCAAGGCACTTCTGCCTGGCCTCATTTTTCAGACCCGGAAGCTACACCCACTTTTATATACAAGCTATGGATATATATTGAAACTTGCATTGTATATATCCATATTTGCTCACTTACAGTTTTCTTTCCTTCTTTTTCCTTTCATGTTGAGGTCATTTTGTCAAAAGGTAGAATCAATTTAAACCAGAAAAATTTTAATTAACACATTAAAGTATCACTCCTCTGTGCTACTAAGGGCCAAAGACTCCACAAGGTTGCCGTGAGGTGAGAAGTGACGGTTTTAAAAACATTTGATAAAAAAAAAAAACCTGATGGGACGCATGCTTATTTTTAACTAAAACCACAATCTTCTCCTAATGTTGTCTCCAATGTTTTTGTAGCCTAAATCTAACCATACACAGGTTTTTCAAGCACAACGCCTTATGTCAAGTGTCAAGACCTGTGCTTTGTACTCCCACCATCCATCCTGTCTACCTTCCTACAACAAAACTATGCTTCTCCAGGTTGCACATAGCCATACTGTGTGGGAACTCTATTATACTTTTGCATGGCCATTTCTTTAACAGTATGAAGCATGCTTTTTTTTATCTGCATTTTAAACAGGAATTGACTTCTTGTTCTAGGGTTGCACAAATCTTTGTATCTTTCTTTAAAGAAGGAAATTACGGCTTTATGTTTGGTTTAAGAACATAGCACTTCCTTTACAGAAGAAAGTTTCCCAGTGAACCTAATCCAGGCAGCTATTACATTTCTCTCAAAAAGTGCGGAAAGCAAATAATTACTTTCATAATTTCTAGAAATCAGGGTTAGAAATATATTGTGAGGAGCACATGAGCTGGCTATTGCAGCTATATAAACACTATTATTCCAGAAATCCTTGTCTCCAAACTCTCCCAGCTCACTGTATCCCCTGCCATCTGTCCATGGATCACCAGCTTTCTGCAGAAAGTCCGTCATGATGGACAGAGAACAGCAGGTAAAGGCTGGGGAAAGTCACGTCTGGTACATGGACAGTGGTGGCCCTCAGGGATTCGTCATTTCCACACTGCTTTTCTCCTTCAAAACTAACAACTGCACCTCCAAGGATCCAGCTGTGAAACTCAGAGGACATAACAACCCTGAGACTTATCAAAGACAGTAAACAACTTGGAGCTGGAAACGCTCAAGACCGTGGTTCTTAGGAGATATTCATCTGCACTGCTTCCCCCCCCCCGACAGAATCCTAAAGTCTTGTGTCAACCATGGAGACATTCAAGTGTGTGGGAACTACCATTTCCCAAGACCTGAAGTGGGAGACCAACATCAACTCTGTCCTCCAATAGGCCAAGCAGAGGATGCACTTCCTGCAGCAACTGAGGAAGTATGATCTTCTACTCCAGTCATCGAATTAATCGTGTGCACATTCATTACGGTCTGGTCCGAAGCAACCACTAAACAAAATATGAACAGATGGCAGCAAACAGTAACGACAGCAGAAGAATATCATTGGCGCTCCCCTACCAACCCCCCCAGGAATTGCACTCTTCAAGAACCAGGAAACCAGCAGGAGAAATCATGAAGAATCCCTCACTCCCTGAACATGACCTTTCACAAGTCCTCCCCTGCAGCAGGCAGTACAAGAACCCTGAGTACCAAGACTTCCAGACATAGCAACATTTTCTCTTCTCCTGCCATCACCCTAATAAATAAATGACCAGTAACATTATCTATACCATGCTCTTGTGTTTTCATCCTGCTTCACACCTACAAAGGCTGTACTGATATATATCACAATTTCGATATCTTCAATATCTATTTTCAATATCTGATGTGTTTATATTGTTTGGTTTAACCTGTATATATTTGAATATAATCTACTGCTTGTGTATTGTGTGTATACTGTCTACGTTGTTTCAGTCGCCAACTGCGGGAACCAAATTGTGCTTGTTAAAAGACTTGGCCAATAAATTGGATTCTGATGAATTGCTTATGTCAGAATCAGAGGTTATCGTACATCTGCACTATTTTTGATCTTGGCTTTGAACACAATTGAGTAATAATACTACAATGTACCAAAACTGTCTCCAAAAACTAGTAATTGGGTAGCTGCTGAGCGGGCTATCAAGGATGAGCTGTGCAGTGACAGCAGTCATTAAGTTGTGTACATAGAACACCAAGCTGGCTGTAGGCCTCCAGGGAGATTTGTCAGAGCCTTTTAGAGGAAGAGGAGAAGAGTGATGGAGCACCCCACCCTCGTGTATCTCCCACTCAATGAGCAGCCGGACCACTTAAAGAATAGCAATGATTGGCAGCCGGGAATCTACAAACTGCCTATTGTGCTGCTGAAATGTATGAATAATACATACCCGGCAAAGGGTATGTTGCAGTGTCTTAAAATGAACCCGTGTATCAATAGCTACTGCATACACCTTTGAGGTTAATAAATATTCTGTTGGTACTGCTTTTATAGTGATTTTTTATGGATCTGTGGTTTGCCTTTGTGTGGTTGGCCAATTTTTTGTGGCTGTTGTAATAAAGTGGGAGTTAGAGTAGCAACATTTGCACCAAAGTGATTGTGCAAAATGCTGAGGAAAGAAGGAATATATTGAACTACATAAATTGAGTAAAAGGTGAATTTTTTAGAAGCCACAGCTAAAAAGTTCTTGGAAATAATTGGTTAGTTTTACTGCATAACGGCAATTTGAAATCCAATATATAAGTCAAACTTAAAAGGTGGGAATGATATTTATGAGGTAGGTTTAAATTTATTTTACGCAACAAGTAGGTTTTATAAATGTGAAAAACAGAAGAAAAAAAAAAGAAAAAGAAAGTTGTTGTGGATATGTAGCTACAGCCACTGTTTTACAGCTTAAGTGCACACACCAAGTGACAGCAACCCAGTCTGTAGGTTTCTGGATTGCCTTATGCTCTGTATGACTCATATTTTTGTCATCCACAAGGCATGACTGGAAAGCACTCAAATGGCGCTTTAATCGCAGCAAATCAACCGAATTGTACCCTCTCTCTTGTGATAAAAGGAAATTCAACTCGCTGACAATTTTTATTACCTCGTTCATTGTGGCAATTCCTTGCACATTAGCAGTTTACTGTATTATATTCCATTCATACAGATAAAGGTGGAAAGAAAGAAAAAAAAGAAAAACAAATGACATTGCTTCCATGTGTGTTGTGTGTGAGCTATTTGAATGCAAAACAGTGGCACAGCACACACAGGTGATTAGTATGCTGGTAATACCCATACTCTTAAGGTCATTAGAACCGATAAACACATGCAGCACATTTGCAGAATGCTTAATGCCAAATTGTCTGCTTTCTCTCAGGGCAAAGACAGCTGTGAAATGTTCCTCAACAGGCCCAAGTCTCATAATATTTCCATTTATATGCCAGGACAAAGAATACCAAGCTACAATGTTATTCAGAAAGAGGAGCAGGCTTTAGGCTGACAAGATTAGCTTCTTTATCCTCTGCCTCCTACTTCACTCTCTGTGTCATGGTGCCTAAATAAGCCTTTCCTCAAGCTTTTCGAGAGACATACTAAACTGTGGATTCTACTCAGCACCCCGAGGCGACATCAAAGCCAATCTCACACGAACTGCATGACATCAAACAACTTTAACCATTTTGATTCCTCCCTGCTGAGTGCAAATTATCCAAAAGTGATCTTATGCTTAACAGGTTACGATTTATTGAGAACTTGATTTAACTGCCTCATGTGTGCCTAAAATTTCTTGTAGTCCTTGCACTTATGTCACATTGTAGCTGTAATTTCGGTGGTGGTGTCGTGATATTGAAATAGGTTACTGCTAATAGTGGTGAGAATAAATATAAATGCAATAACCCATGGAATTCATGTAATCTGCCCCTATCACCATGCATACATCACAATGAAATGTGCTAATCCTCTTTGAAGTTGCAGAAAAGAAATCCTGTCGTTTAATCGTACAACTGCACCACCTGTGGTATCTGTTTCATGACAACATACTTCATATATCTTGAATAATGTTTTTTTTTAACAATGAACAGCAATATGTTTCAGTTGTAATTTTAATACTAAGAGCAGTCATTCACCTGTATTTTCTGAAATTGGAATGGAATTAAAGGGAATCACATGTAACACATGGTAAGTCAACAGCTAAAAATGATGTATACCTCTAATCCTCCCACCATTGAACTCAACACTTGCTGTGTGGACAAATACTGTAGCCTTCGACTGAAGAATGCACGTTGGTTTCAAACCTCCGGAGTTGCTTCAGCAGCTTCAGGTGAGATTGACAAAGCAATAACACAAAGAAAAAACAACCTTTAAATCGACGTAGTTCTTCAATCACCAAGGAAAACTTTAACCAAACAACCACTACCACAGCTTTTCTGGAAAAATCTAAATCCAATCACTGAGAAGTGAAGTGATTGATTTGGGTAAAGTAAAGACTAAAAAATAAATAAACACTATGTCAGACTGAATAACAAAGAAAAAACTAAATGGTAATTGAGCTTGATAATCAGGCTTGTTTTTCTCCTTTGTGAGCTTACATCTCATCTCATGAAGCAACACATGACTACACTATTGTATTGCGCCCCATCACCGTGAGCTTGTGAATTATTTTGCAAAGCTGCAGAATTCATTCAAAACAAATATTTTTGGTTTCTGGCATTAAGGTCAGACATGCCTCACGACCATCCACAACCTTGCTTTTCACTTTGTTAATAAAAGGCACACTATTTCATGGCTTGACAATAAATGCTGGTGCTGGTTATATTGTTCCCTCGGCAACTGTTCAACGTAGTGTATATTAAAATGAAGAAAGTATTGGGTTTAAATCTTGGCCTTGGTATGCTTTGAACAAAATTAGCATATTCTGCTATGTATATGGAATCCTTTTGAGAGAGCTCCACTTTAATTCCCACAGGCCAAACTGAGCAGCTCGGGTGAGTGGAAAACTACAAATTGTTCAGAGCATGTTGAGATCATCTTTAGGAACAGTGCACTCAGGGATATTCAGTGGTGTGACATGTAACTTAAACTATCCATCTTTGTGTGGATAAGAAAGGTTGTCTGGAGTAGCTGAAATGTCATTTGACTGGAGATTAGAACTAAATGCTGCTGAATTACCAAGGTTTCAAAAATGCTTATGATGCCTATACTACGAATAAATTTCAACACTAGCGTAAGTGCTGAATAGGCACAGAGGTCAAATTCACACCAAGCATTGCAACGTTTTATGAATTGTCTGGGTTGGGCTTTACAATAAACACATCTGGCAGTGTTTGTAGGTGAAATTTAATCCCACATGATTATTTACACCATTTGAATCACTTTCTTTCTCTTAACAGCTAGTTTTGGTTGAAGTTTTTCATATATGATTTAATATTTACATAAGCTCTTCTGCTAATTGTGCTTCTCCAGATTGATTTTTATACATGTGGAGAATGGCTGGAGTATACAATTAAACTTGGACATTTTGGTTTGATATCAGGGAAGCCCCATGTCCTCAAAAACACGATTTTCAATATCTGAAAGGTTTGTGCAACCGGGTGTGTTTTATATTTGCTGGCATCACTTGTCACATGGATTGTCACAGTGATAACGTCATGGGTACAAAGTACAAAAATCACTGGACATACTGGTAATTGCCCCGTCCTAGGATCCACCGTTATAAACCCTCCCTTTACAGAGGACTGGACTGCACATCAACTCCACTGACCTAACTACAAAAAGCGTTGACCTTGGTCTAGGGTACGAGCCATCACAAATATCTGCCTTTCAAGAAATGAGACAAAAAGAGAAAAGTGGGTTTTTCACAATTTTCTATTTATTGCAGCTCTAACAGAGCTGCAATAAATAGAAAATGAACACACTGAGTGATCATTTCCGTGGTCCCATCACTGGTTCCACTATTGTGTCTTAAGACCGGTCAATAATGTGCACTGACCTCCAGTCACTCTTAAGTTAGATTAGCAGAAAAGACCCGCCAACATAAACCTGCTTGAAGCCTGCTGTCCACATGCTTCTATCAAGATGGTATGTTTGGTGCGTGGATGTATGAAAATATGGACCATGGAAACATAGACTGAATATAAAAATGAAAGGAGACTCTCGGTCACAAAAATAGAGCCAGAGCAGAAGTGCCATAAATTGCAAATTTAACAGAAAAAGAAAAACCTCAGACTCCAGTCGATCCCCATTCAAAAAGCATCAACTTCTCATGAAATACTAAGTCAATAAATAACTTCCACAAGTCAATATGGCATTCTGGTGGTCTACATATAAATAATTCCATAACTAATTACAAATGACATGCCTGGGATGCAGTCAGGATGCTGATATTGGTGGCCAGGCATATTGGCCTTAGGTTCTCAGTCAGATCTATTAGTCAGAGCCACCCCCTGCTCATCCCCAGCTCCACTCTCTTGTCCAAATATAGTCATTCTGGGTCCAAAAAACCAACATGGTGACGGCTGAAAAGTCTGACTTGAGGCTTCAAAGCAGTATTTTACAACCCAATGGGTGACGCCAACGCGAAGCGCAATTTCAGGAACAACTTGCTTTCTGTTTGTTTTTTATTGGCTTCATCTCAACTTAGTTTCCCTCCCTAGTTACTCTTGTCAAATTAGTCAACATTATAGGCTTTACGGTAACCATGAAAGCGCAACGACTGGTGCGAAGCAGCAGGTTTCGTGGTTAATTAACACTCTTAGTCGGTCACATCACTGGTCTCAGATAAGCACAGTTTAAATTCCATTGTGTCTCACATCATAAATGCTCACATTTAATTTAAAAATATGACACTTGCACAGTCACTCGAGAAAACATGAAACACCATCTTTTTATTAGAAAGTAATTAATGAGTCGCTATAATCTAATATCTCTCCCACAAACAACCGAATATCAGGTTGTGAACAATCAGTCCAGTGTTTGTGGGAATTGTACGAGGTTACATGTTGGCAGCCTGGTGACAGCATGTTGAGCCGGGCCTCTTCAGACTGCCGATTCGTCTCTATTACTCTGAGCGACTAGCCCTAACTTTAAAAGCATAGATGTTTCCATAAACCTAAATAAGTCATTTTTGGGCCTCTACCAAAACTCAGCTATAGCTCTTATTCATGGAGAGCCCATTCAGATCCTCAGCCCCAATGGATATTATCACAGATTGGTTCTAGTCCCCCACACATCAATGAGGCTGGCAGTTGAAAAGGTGAATAATCATGTCGGATTCATTAAGTTCAATAAAGGTCATTGCATAAAGGAAAAAACTGCCAGAATGACATGAGTCCATGACTGACTACTATTGGTGAAATGGTATACAATAGACCCTGATGAAAAATTCTAAAAGACCTATTTCAGTAACTGGTGATTATTATCAAATGGGGTTTTGCTACAAGACTCCAGATGGATATATGGGAAATACAAAAAATTGATATAAAAAGTTTTCTTTTGGTTTCAGGTTTTGGTCTTTTTTTAGTGGAAAACATTTTACGTACATGGTTAGGCAATCTCCCTTTATGAATTTTCAGAAAAACAGGTTTCCTTTTGTCAAGTACACAGTGAACATCTAACAAAGCAGCCAACACTAACAGCAAGTTCACACTTTAGTATATGGAGACATGTATTGTTTTTACTTTGGTTTTAAGATTTTAGTACATACATTTTTTTTCAAATGAACTATTTCTACATATCAAGAATTATGGTTGATGTTACTGACTACAACTGAAACTAATGTATGGTGTATGAGTATATTCTGTACAGAATTACAACAGGGCTTCAAATTTGTCAAAATAAACCAACCAATATGAACTCCACACCACCAAAATATTTGACTTATATTTTCTGGGGGTCAGTTATAAAATGAAATTACGAGGAAAGTAGAAAAGGAGTCATAAACTTACAATTTGTGCTTCAACTGTAAACTGATGTCTTTTCACGTAATCACCAATCAGGTCAAGATACAAAAAAGAGCAGAAATTTCACAAGTAATTTCCCATTTTATTTTATGAAATGTTGTCATCAGGCATACCTGTTTCAAAGTAAGATATATTGATTTCTTTCACTCAAGCAGTGCCTTTGTTGCCTGCTAAACTTTTGCGTTGTATACATCTGTATCTGCCTCAGAGATCTATATGGAGAAAAAAAATATTAAAGGGACACGACTTAAAAGAGGAAATCAAATATTGATTCCACTCCGCATGAGAGCCGTGATTCTGGAGAGGATAGACCGAGGGCGTCGGATCTTAATCAAGTGTCGGGAGAAATACAGAGATGCCATCTGGTGGTCCAATTTCAGCCAAGCTGGTGAGAGAAATGTGTTCTCTCTGCAAGAGGCACAGACCCCGTGAGCCCTGCAAGCCTCTCATCACAGCACCATAGGCGTGATCCCTTGGTAAAAGCTGGCAAGCTGCTTTGGTGGCTGAAAAACTACAGAGTTCAAGTCACATCAGCTTCAAAAGTTTCCCACTTTGATTGCCATGCAAATGATGTGGTGGCTCTCAGGCCACGGGGCAGTCTCCTCCTGAGAGTGAAATCAGCCCGCAATTGATTTCATATTAGGGCACTTACATGTGCTAGTAGTCCACTTGAAATGTTTTCTAGCTGTAGATCATGTATGCATATCTGTCTTCGGTGTCCATCTTGCTGTGTCCTTAATTTCTTCAACCTTTAAGCCTTCAAGTAAAACTCACTGAAGCTGATACGACCCATTGGGATGTCATGTGTATCCCACCACCAGGCTTTTTACGCACAGAGAATACAAAACAACCAAACTGTGGTTTAGTCACTTTCTGTCACGCTGGAAGAGAGTAGCCACTACCCTGAAATTTTCTCATTTGGAGCTCTGAAAACACAAAACAATGCTGACTAAGGTGCTGGCAGAAGAAAGTAGAGACTCACAGAAAAACAAGCACTATCCTGGTATGAGATGGGGCGCTATGCATTGCTAGACTGGTGTTGGCAGACCGACATTCACTGCGTGAAGATCTGGGTCAGGCCCCTCTCCACAGGGGGTCGTTTCCACTCGTTGCATCCTACTGGGCGCAGACCTCGGCTTAATTTTCTAACTACTGGAGCAGCCTTTAAACAAACGTCATTAACCAACAAATGTGCCGAAGCTCTACCATTTAATAAAATAAATAAAAAGATTGATTTCAATGTCATTGCACTTCTGCACTGACACTGGTTGCCGTAGGTTTGTGATACCAGAGTTCACCCAAACAACGCTTTGCCACGTTTTTGTCTCCAAGTGAGGAAATACCATGTTCACAGTTGTCTTGATTTAGTTGGCATTTATTAAAAAAAATTTAAGTGCTAAAAGATCCCAACATTTCTAAAGCGTATAGAATGTAAGAGAGTCAATACAAATGGAATAGTCAAAGTTGTCATATTGATATTTACGGTGTATTGATTGATTCACGATGTCAATTTAAAGCTTCGTTTTGATTCGCAACCGTTTGCCCTGTTAAAGTTGATGTATTATGCATGAATACAAACTCAAAACTTCCTGTATGCTTTTCAAATTAAAAGCCCTCAAGTGTTTAAATAGAAAGAAACCTTTTATTTTTTGACAAGGCTTTTTTTGTCAAACATTTGGGCAAGCGTGTTGTTACTTAAATCGGACAATAACACTGTAGATGAGAAATCCAGAAGAACCGTGGAAAATAGCAGGAATGTATTGTTGAAATAATCACATTAAAGTGGTGAATTGATACATTATTAACTAAACGTTAATGGAAACAGGGTTCCTGGACTATAATCACAGAGTAGAAAACTAAAGCTGTCAGCAAGAGTCTGGCGAAGCAGGGCTAATGTACTGCACGTAGAAACTACAAAAATATGTCGACATGATGGGCTAAAGATGCTCAAACTTTAGTTTTGCTGTGACTTTAAGTGATGTTTTAATCAAATATCACGATGATGTATAAAAATCACAACAAACAAACGCATATTCAACACAGTTTGTTGCAGCAGCAGTGGTTGTATAACATATCTTGGAAGTGTCTCTGTTCCTGACATAGTTCAGAGTCAGCGACAGTTATGGGCTGACAGTCCGCCTCCCATGGGCAGCTCCAGTTTGTTCTCAGGGATGCTCAAGTTGATCAACAGCATTATGCTCCACACATTCTTCACAGATTGCACTCTCCTCCATTGTAATTTTCTTGAAAAGCGTGACCTGAGCACACCAGGCTGCCGTCCCGGGGTGGCAGGCTGCTGTTTTGCTGATGAGTTATTTTACAGTGTTCGCACTGAGCAATTGCCCTCAGTTTACCTCTGTGCAGGGAGCTCTCTGTTGAGCTCTCACATGCCGAGCATCTGTGAATGAGAAGCTCAGGCTCACATCCAGGAAGCTCAGTTGCAGGGAAAAAAAAGAAACCCTACATTCAGACTGCATGTATTATCTCATAAAAATGAATAGAAAAGTTTTTTGTTTTTTTTAAAGCCTTATTGCCCCATTAAGTGTTTACTGAGCGTGCTTGCTGTTTTTAAATCACCCCCTCCCCCCTCTCAAAAAAAAGAAAAAGAAAAAAAAGAAAATGAAATTTGATTCATGTTCAGTATTGGCCTGTCCAGTGTATGTCCGTCCATCAAAATCAGTGACTACGTAGTATAAGAATTAACATACTTAACGTGTCTATGTATAGATTAGATAAAGCCAACGAGTGAATCAAAAGTAAAAAAGAAGTAAGAATAGGAAAATAAAACTAAAAAAACCGCATAAACACCACCAACTCAGTTGGAAGGAAGTAAATGAGCCTGACAAAACCTCGTGCACATGATGATTACACTGCCAAACTGTGAGAGAACACACAACATGGAAAGAGTCATGTTGTTTAAACTGAGTCTTTAAAACTGAACAATTATTATTATTGCAAGAAGAACCTCAAAGAGAACAGCAGGCATGCATGGTAATTTAACTGAAGAGTCACTTAAAAGAACAGCACTTGAGGGCCATGTGTTCTTTGATTTATCTTAAATTATAATCTTTAGTGACTATTGACCTATGATTTTAATATCATTACTGCTGGTTTTAAGAAGAAGCACTTGTGACAGGTGCACTATTGACACAACAGCTAAATACACAGCTAATCATATTTTCCCACTGACTTCGAATCCCCTCTGCAGCATATGCAGGAATTAAAAGCATCCACATGTTGTTTTCTGAGGCCACTAATTGTAATGATCTGTGCCTGTGACACAGAATCGCCATCATCCAGCCTCAAAACGCATCAACGCTGCAGCAGGCAGCAATTTTAGGACATTCATTCCCCTGGTCGGGACAGTCTGTAACAGACCATGTCTATCTCCTCCATCTCTGCCACATTTTTAATAAAATCGGTGTCAGGGGTATATGTTTTACACGAAAGGCATCAATGCTGTAACATGTAATCATTACACAAACACTTATGTACCATAAACTGTAAAGCTTTGAATTAAATACATTTATATACGGTTAAACATATACATTGTATAATGGAGTATCAAAAAACGTATCAGAGCACATCTTTGTTATTGATCCCATAGGAATTCCCGGTGTTTTAACGCAGTCTCTGGCATTGTGTTAATTAAAAATTCCATCTGCTTAGGAGACTCTCCGTCTTCTCTGTGATGGAAAACAGTCTTTCTGTAATATCCTCTGTGTAATCTCACAATGGAGACCAAGCTGAGCTCAATCAATTTAACTCGTGCATTCCTGTCAGAAGTGTGACGAGCTATAACAATTTAATGTGTTCCTTTTTTTCAATAACATTACTGACGCTGTTTTTCTGTGTGACATCTATTATAGCTGTAAAACTAATTCTCGTGCACATTTTGTGGCTGTGGCCTGCATGGTTTAAAAGGGAGTCGGTCAAGGGAGCAAAACAAAGGCTATTAATGCACTCAAGAAAACTCGCCTTCATCCAGTGACAACTTCCAGACACGTAGGTTGGCACCACTGACTAAAAGACTGTCTCAACACCTACATTTAAACATTAATAGTGCCGACGTGTCACAGTAATGGGATAGTTGAAACATCACTTTCGCTCTAAGGGCACAGCAGAACGTCACAGAATAATCCTCCCAACTATTTTAGATCTGTGCTTCTGTAAAGCACTGGCAGTGTACAAACAGGTCTTCAGCTGATAATGACAATTTTTTTTTATTTTTTATCTCCATTGGGATTAACATGTGAAGGTTTTGTGGTTGTGGGCTGATATTCTTTGGGCTCCATCTATTTTAGGTACAGTTTTAAATAGCAATTTTTCCTTGCTTTTAAATCAGTGTTACCGCATGCTTTCTGAGCTACTTGGCGACTAAAGAATGTAAATACAAGCTGAGACACAGCAGAATTCGGATTTGCAATCAAAATCCTTTTGTGACGAGCAAAATTCTCAAGTCTATGACCAAAACCATCAAAACTGTGAGTTAGTATGTTTGCAATCCAAATAATTTTTCTTCTCAGTATACGTATTTTACCTTAGAGACTTGATTTTTAATTGCAGTGCAAGAAATTTATTTTATGCTTGAATAAAAAAAAGACACAAAAGTACCTTCTTAAGTGCAAAGTAAGCACGACGCATTTAGCTACATTAGTGGGAAATATAACAAGTGTTTTTGGTTCCTCCTCCACTGTCATCAACAGAAATGTTATTTACCTTTAGTGGGAAAAGTCTGACTTGCATTCCAAAAATCAGTAAATATAACCATATAGTATTACAATAGAATCATCAGATTTGGTAACACTTAAAGTAGTAAGAAAATCACTTCATGTCACCTTTTTTAATCAGACAGACAGACAGATAGATTAGTTCTGAGATCTCAGATTCCCCTTGACTGTTACTATATGAGGACCAATGTGTAATGTGATTTGGGCCTCTTGAGCAAAGTGAGAGGTCAAGTATGGACGATAAATGGTGAGTAAACTGTAGGACTAAGAGATGCAGTACAGAGAAAAAAAAGTTCCATATTGACCCAGTAGAAGTGGGAATGTGCCATGAAATGAGTTTCTGAGCTTGGTGATGTTTAATTTAATGCAAAGTAAGCAGGATGCCTGATCTCATTTCTAAGATTTTTTTTCACAAAAAACACTGATGGAGTCTTTCCACAAGGAGAAACCTGATCTCTGTGCATGTATGACTTAATGGTGGCTTAATTGTTTAAAAGGCCTGCTGCTTAAATGAGATTATCACTGTTTGTCAATTCAACACACATGAAAATTAAAGCAACGTTGGTTGATCTGTAAATCACTGACTTTTTATATTTTCTGTCAAGAACAGCAACATCACAAAATGTACATTACCATAGCAACTTGTGATTAGGGTACTGACATCAGGAACTCAGAGGTATGAGGTTGTGGAGCTTGAATTAGCTCAAGCAGCTTAAGTGCATTAACATCAGCAGTAAAACGTAGCCATTACTGAACATAAAACTTAAGATATCTGTCTAATTGTGAGCATTTTTTCCAGTATATAACTGGGTAGAAAAATAACTCCGATGCCCAGGGGCGGACTTCTCTCTGACTGGTTAGAAGAAAAAAAATATATATAATCCCAATACTGAAACTACCAACAAAAAAAAAAAAAACTAAATCCCAGTGAGATATTTTCCCCTCCAATTAACAAAAAAAAAAAGGAAAAGAGGTCCACCAGACGTAAAAGCTAAAAGTCTGGCTGTTTGGCATTTTCATGACTGCCTGCCAGTGCTGTCAGATGATTATTCAGCACACTATCTGTGGTTTTTCAGACACAAACGGGACACAGCTCAGTGTTGGGCTGCTAATGGAGTGTCAGCCACAGATCTATTAAACAAAGAATGAGGAATACTAACATGGTAGCCAATTTATTCCATTAAAGCTGCACGGTGGGTGCAGAGAGGTATCCCCCGCCATGTGTGAAGGCACTCCCATTAGCACATCTCAGGGGTTGAGTCCATGAGAAAAGTGGGCTGCTGCTCAGTTAATCACGTTTTATCAAGGAGTAACATTTTGATACAATATGTGACTTTATCAGTCATGATACAAACAGAAGATATAAATGTCCCTCGTTGACAAACCCATTTGGCAAATGCAAACCAGGCTCTGAGAGGCATTCAGGGACTTTTCATGAACAATGCCATGGCAATTATCACCAAAAAAAAAAAAAAAAGATCTGCATTTGGATCTCCCCTGATCTGTGCAACCATCCCATCAGGCTACATCAACATGTGGGGAAAAATACACACACATTAACAGCAAAGTGAGCGATTGTGAGGAGAGGCAGATATCTGCACAAGATGAGGAAATGGTGGCAGAGACATGACATAACATCTGAGACTTGGAAGTGGTTCCAATTTATAAATTCCTTAAGCTGATTAAACAGAAGAGAAATATCCATTGCAAGATTGGCAGGCAACCTGACCAAGATGAGGAAAATAAACCTTTTTATACCATTTGAAAAGCTAAAAATGTCATACAGCTACACAGAAAGCCAAAACGTGTGCTCCCAACCCGCTAGCAGTAGCAGTAGCAGTAGCAACCAAGTTAACAAATGTTACTTCAAACCCCAGCGGCAGTTGCTCTAAAAGCTGAGTGAGCTAACCGATACGGGATTTCTGAGGGTGATACTCAGATTTTTTTTTTCACTCTTAAATACATATATGAGTATATATGGATATAGGTTTTTAAAGGACAGAACATACACAGGCATCTGGGATTTGGATTCCTTAAATTTTGTTTTTAAGCTCATAGACGTCAGCCATGCAAAACATGTTACAACTAAAAATTAAACTCAAAAGCTATGAAAGGAAAACCCAGAAGAAATCGAATGTTAATAAACCTGAAATAAGCTAATACTGGCCAACAAATTGGGCTGGTCGACTTCTGGTCTTTCTCAGTCTGGCTACAGATAAGAAGCAGCTTCGGTTAAAGATTCAAGGTTTGCAAAGAAAGCTCGGCACATAAAGACATATATTCAGTTATCAGAGGACATGAATGTTTAATTTGTAAGGCTCCAATTATACCTGTTTAAAAATAGGAGTGGTTTGTCACTCATTTAACAAAATCCCTTCAGTGATGAACACATCATGCTTTTAAGGTGATGTTTGGTGGTTGGGACAGACCGAGTTGGACTCCACACACAAAATAAACAGTCTTTGTGATAGAAATCAGGAAGTCTGACCAACTAGATAAATAAGACAGACTCGATCGAAGAGAGACAGAGTGACAAGTATAAAGGATTCTAGCCAAACTAACTCACAGTTCTTCCCCTCCGACGCTCAGTTATTATCGTCCTCTACAATGTTCTACATTTCCAGATAACGAGAGATGCCTTGAAACACCAGACTGTCTATAGCCATAACCAACCTTGGCAACAGCCTTATAGCAACGCAGAGTTCAGGAGGACACAGTGACCTCATAAGATAGGGAAACCTGATGAGACAGCGAGACCCATTGATGAATGAAAAGTCTTTTACAGTTTTTATTAGGACATTTTCCACAGCAATGTCACTGTTAGTCTGAGCCTTCCATACTGAGACAGATACTTCAAACATGGTAATCTTAAATAATACCGATATCTCTCAAGATTAAGAAAGGTCATTGGCCAACAAGTAAATATATTACATTCATTACTAGTGCTAGAAGGGTGAAGAATATTTAGAATGTGAAAATGATGTGTTAACAGCTTCTGTGCTACATAGTGGAAATGGAAATGAAAATTAATGACTAAATGGAAGAATAAATGCGTTTGGAGTTCATGCAATGTAGAAAATTCATTTTTCTCTGGTGATTGATGTCCATCTGGATTCAAAAATAGCACATAGCTCTGCTTTACACAGAAATTGAGTGTCATGCATTTACATATCAAATCTTTAATCTGTGCTTTTATGTGGAAAACATGGTTTAGGATGAATGAATTTACCCTAGATGTATGTTTTATTTACACAACTAATCTCAGCTCACAGATCAGACCTTTCTGACTGTTGTTCACAGCCAGTGTCCTTCTACTACTGCTGCAGACATAAATTAAAATACACAATTTAAAGCTCAGCGCTACAGAAAAATCAAAAGATTGCAAAACCACACAGCCCAGTCTTTATATACTACTAATTTTATTAGTTAAATTTTCATGATCATTCCCACTGATTCTTAGATTATATAGTCCAATGTTTTTGCACCACATGGAAGACTGGAAAAGGGGTCAGCTTTCAAGTCACAGCGAGTTCAATATTTAAATGAGACCATCTGTCCTCAACCTAAACATAAAGGCAAGGCAAGTTTATTTGTAGAGCACATTTCAACAACAAGGCAATTCATAGTGCTTCACATAAAACCATTAAAAGCATCAAAACATAAGGCAAAAGAAAAGGACATTTAAAAACAAAGAAGTGATTAAAACATTAAAAACAGTCATTAAAACATTAAGCATGCTAAAAATAGGATAAAAGTTACAGTGCAGTTTAAGACATCCTCAGATGTGGTTCAGTGAAAGGCAGCAAACATAAAAGTCTTCAGTCTTGATTTAAAAGAGCTGAGAGTCTCAGCAGACCTGCAGCTTTCTGGGACTTTGTTCCAGATATGTGGAGCATAAAAACTGAACGCTGCTTCTCCATGTTTAGTTCTGACTCCGGGGACAGAAAGGAGACTCGTCCCAGACGACCTGAGGGGTCTGGAGGGTTCATAAGGTCGCAGCAGATCAGAAATGTATTTTGGCCCTAAACCATTCAGTGCTTTATTATCCAACAGCAGGATTTTAAAGTGGATTCTTTGTTGGACAGGAAGCCAGAGTAAAGACCTCAGAACTGGAGTGATGTGATCCAGTTTTTTGGTCTTAGTGAGGACTCGAGCTGCAGCGTTCTGAATCAGCTGCAGCTGTCTGACTGACTTTTTACAGAGACCTGTGAACACACCGTTACAGTAGTCCAGCCTACTGAAGATGAATGCATGGACAAGTTTTTCCAAATCCTGTTAAGACATAAATTCTCTAATCCTTGATATATTCTTCAGGTGATAGTGGGCTGATTTTGTAATTGTCTTGATATGTCTGTTCAGATTGAGGTCTGAATCCATAACTACACCTAGATTTCTGGCTTGGTTTGTGGTTTTTAACATCAGCGATTGATGCTGAGCGCTGACTTTCAATATTTCATCTTTGGCCCCAAAAACAATTACTTCTGTTTTATCTTTGTTTAGTTGATGAAACTTCTGGCACATCCAGTTGTTGATTTGTTCAATGCATTTACAGCCCTTATATGGGATTATAGTCCCCTGGTGATATAGTTATGTAAATGTGTGTGCGGTCTGCATAATTATGATAACACACTTTGTTTCTTTCCATAATCTGAGCTAGTGGAAGCATGTAGATGTTGAACAGAAGAGGCCCCAGAATTGAACCTTGGGGAACACCATGTCATTTTAGTCCGCTCTGATGTGTGATTAGCTGCAGATACAAAGTATACCCAGTTTTCTAGTCTGTCTGGTAGTATTTCATGGTCGATGGTCGACCATGTCGAATGCAGCACCGAGATCCAGTAATACTAAGACTGAAATTCTGCCACAGTCTGTATTTAGGTGGATGTTGTTAAAAACCATAAAAAGAGCAGTTTCAGTACTGTGGTGCTGACTGTAGGCCTGACTGGAAGACATCAAAACTGTTATTTACAGCCAGGACGTTGTTTAGCTGTTTTCAATTATTTTACTTGGAAATGAGAGGTTTGATATTGGCCTATAATTTGTCATTATTGCGGAGTCTAAATTGTCCTTCTTTAGGAGGGGTTTAATAATTGCAGTTTTTCGGGCCTGTGGGAAGGCACCTGAGAGAAGGGATGTGTTTACACTTTGTAAAAGATCATCGGTCATGCCGTTAGAAATATTTTTGAAAAAGTGTGTTGGTAGAATATCCAAGCAGCAGGAGGAGGACTCCAGATGTTGTATAATGTCTTCAAGGCTTCCATTGTTGATTGAATGAAATTGTGCAACAATATTTGAGTGGATATTATTTAGAGACGGGGAGAACACACATCCTGTGGTTGGTGTGGAGGCACTGGCTGTTTGTCTAATTTTCAGAATTTTGTCAGTAAAAAGGAGGCAAATTGAATGCATGCCCAGGTGGTCTGGAGCTCAGCATCTATTGACACTGGAGGGTTTGTTAGCCTGTCGACGGTAGCAAACAAGGCGCGTGTGTTGTTATTGTTTTTGGTAATGATGTCAGAGAAGGACCGCCTTGCATTTCTCAGCTTCAGATTATAACTGCGAAGTCTCTCTTTATACATGTCACAGTGAACCTGGAGATTTGTTTTCACCACCTGCGCTCAACTTTTCAAACACTCTCTTTTCTCTATTCTGACCAGCGTGGCATTTCTCCAAGGAGACCTTCGCTTACCAGCAACAACCTTCACTTCAGTGGGTGAATCAATAACATCTTTAACTTTAGAGTTAAAGCTATCTACAAGCTCATTGACTGAGATGCCAGAGAGAGATGGTGTGGAGGAGAACCTCTGAGTAAATAGTTCACTGGTGTTTTCAGAGATGTAACGCTTTGTCACTACCTCGGTTTGGACATTTGTGTGCAAGGAGATTGAACTCTCAAAGAAAACACAGGAATGATCGGAGAGCGCAACATCAGTCACAGCAACCTTGGAGATGTTTAGAGCTTTGGTGATGATGTGGTCCAGAGTGTGTCCTCTGTTGTGGGTGGGTTCTGTCACATGCTGAGTCAGACCATAGTTATCAAGGACACCACATAGTTCTATACAGCCTCTGTGCTGGGGATTATCAACATGGATATTAAAATCGCCAACAATAACTACAAAGTCAAAATCAGTACAGATTATAGACAGCAGTTCAGTAAACTCATCAAAGAAGGTTGCACAGTATTTATGTTTAGTAATAAAGCTCGAGAGGAATTCAGAGCCATATATTCAAAAGAAGTAAAATAACCAAATTGGAGAGAATCATTAAGTAAAATAGCAACTCCACCTCCTTTCTCATGAGCTCATTTCACTCATGAAACTGAAGTTGTGAGGTGTTGATTCAATAAGACCAGCTGCACCGTTATCTTGTTCTAACCAAGTTTCAGTTAAAAACAAGTCAGGCTTGTGGCGAATAATAAAAGCATTGATTAAAAATGGTTTCCAAGACAAAGATCTGATATTTAATAAATCTAAGGTTTATGTTTTTAAAGCTCTATTTGCCCAATTGAATCCTTCCCTGAAGGTCTCTGCGGTGATGCAGAGTGTTTATCTCTTGTTTAGACTCCTCTTGTCTCTTGTCCTTGGCAGCGGGAACAGATGGGTGACGCAGGGAGTAAAATAGGTTTGAGGTAAACAGTCTTACCCCTGACTTGTTCAGGCAAACTCCATCTACCTTAAAAGGATGTCTGCGCTCCCAGAAAAGGTAGCAATTGTTGATATAATGCCCTGAATGGACATTGCATGCAGTCGACAGCCATTTGTTTAGTGCAAACAGCCTGCTGAATCTTTCATCTCCTCCTCTGACAGGTGGGAGATGGCCACTGATAAACACCTCAGCATTGACAGAGCTGACTGAGTTTAACAGATCAATAAAGTCTCGCTTCAGAACTTCAGACTGTTGTTTCACAATATCACATCTTCTTGTATGCACGACGATGTTTTTCACCGTTGGATTCAGCCACAGTGACCAGGATTCTGCCTCTCATGTCAGAGACCGTGTCTTTCGGAAAGCAGAGTATTTTGGTGTTCTTGCTGCACACCCTTCGGACATCTTTTACAGCAAAGTCACCCACAATCAGAGTCTCAGGCAGTCATTAGCTTTATGTTTAGATCTCAGTTCTTACCCTGCTTTGAGAAGATAACTGCTTATCTAGGACATCAGATGGAGATTTAGGATCCTGCAGCAATGGAGCAAATCTGTTTTCAAGTTGTAGGCTTGGTTGTTGTGGAGTTTTTTTTTTTGCTGGTTTTACTTTTCTCAGCTGTCCTCTGGCTGTGTCCTGCTGAGTGCAGGGGTTGAGGAGGAGTTCTGTCTGTGTGGTAGTCCAAGCCAGCCAGTCGCATCACAGATCTCAGGGCGCTGGGCTCGGCCTGTTAGTCATCCTCACACATCCTGAGGGTATGATTGACTCTTAGGCTTTGCACCGGGAGAGTTCCAGGGAGGACGACCATTTAAAGATTATTATCTGCTACACAGCCCTCCTGTTTCTTGGTATGCCTGGTGGTGCTAGTTAGCTCGTGTCCAATGTTTAGAGTCCACGGTAAAGTGGTATCATTCCCACACAGTCCATTTAACCTCCACGTTCACTTCTCGTCGGTGGATTTTTGTTTCCAGGACTGCAATCTTCTGCAGGAGTTTGTGGTAGTTGTCCGTGGAGAAGGGAGACATCTTGCTGCTACTTAGCTTTAGCTCGGCTGTGAATTAGCCTTAGCTTGGTACTTAGTCACTGCGCTGTTGGCCGACTACGCTCCCTTAGCAATGAGGAGGTAAACATTTTTTTGGGAAAAATGGCTTAATACAAAATTAAAAAGTCTGAGTCATCTGTAGGTTTCCAGGTGCAGCTCCTCATAGTTTATCACAAAAGAGAAATATAAGCAGAAAAATGCAAACAGAAGCGAGAGCAAGCAGAAAAGCATCTGCACTGCTTGACAAGCAGGAAGATTAAAAATAGTTATATAAACATAACCATAGACATTTTTTCATAGTTTAGTTACAAGCAGATATCGTATGAGCAGATGTTGTAGAAAAATGTAGAAAATATGTTGTCATTAAATATTTCGCATCTATCCTGCCAAATATGATGACAACCTTTTCTCATTAGAGACAGACAGCTAGACAGATAGATATTGTGTTAATCCCGCAACAGCAGCATATACAGGATAAAAGTAATAAAAATGGCAGAATAACAATAGAGGTAGTAAAAAAAAAACAATTAAATATCAAAAATGTAAAAATGCACATTATATACAAATAAAAATATAACGATTAAATGAAACTAAACAACAGTACAATGGTGTTATTTATGTGTGATGGATTTGGCCAGAGGTAAAGTAATCTACAGTCTTATTGCAGTGGGCAGGAATGATCTCCTATAACAGTCCTTGGTCTGGTGGAGAACGTGCTCCTCTGTCCCTGCAGCAGGTGGTGGAGAGGGTGGTCAGGATTATCCAATATGGATAACAGTTTCCTCAGCGTCCTCCTCTCCACCACCTTTTCCAGACTGTCCAGTTTGCAGCCAATGATGGAGCCGGCCTCCTTAACCAGTTTGTTAAGTCTGTTGGTGTCGCCGGCTCCAGTGCCTCAAGTTTCCTCAAGAAAGAGAATCGACTCATCCCCTTCTTGTAGGCTGCGTTGATGTTGGTCTTTCAGCTCAGTCTGTTGTCATGGAGACACCCAGGTACTTGTACTCCTCCACCATGTCCACATCCTCTCAGCTGATTTCTACTTTCAACGTCTCAAGCACAAACATTTGCTTGAAAACTGCGGTAATTTTATCTGCTAGATTTATAAAGCCAAAATAAACAAACAAATAAATAAATTTCTCATGCAGAGAAAAACACATGCAATTTCCTCATCCTGTATATCCACACAGAGGGTAAATGTCAAAGCAGGTGGCACTTTGATGAACGAGGAGGTCACAAAAAAGCCCGGCAGAGGCCGCACATTATGACCGAGTCGATTGGCTGATCGCAAGCGTGAAATTGCTGTCACAGATCAATGCCTACTAATCTGGAGAAGGGACAGATTCAAATCACAAGGTCTCTAATCAATGATGATTAATTTTCAGCAACACTCACATTTCCTGAATAAGACAGTTGATTGTGTGCAATTGGATAATTACCTGTTTCCATTTGAGATGATAAGCAGGTGGATTAAAGGCCTTACAGATCCCTGCCGTCACCAGAGATGATGTTCTAAATGTAACTGATTAGGGGAGTAAATTATATTGTAAAGGCATCTTCACTGACACTGGGACATAATATACGTAACCCTCAAAACAAATGATGAACTAAATGAAGTTACCTGAATGATCTTTCATGAAAGATGCCAATGGACAGCCATACAGGACATATTGAGCTGTTTATAATTGCTGCTGTCTATCATGGATACTGACAAGGGGGGTGTTTAGTGTAAACTGGACCTATCTCAGAGGAACCCAGTCTTTTCATGTTTTACTCAATTACCCTTTGAACAGTCACTGTCAACTGAAAAGCTGCCATAATATTATGCAAATAAAACATGACAATAAACCATTTTGTGGGTGGATTATTTGCATATTGCCCCATATCAAGACATTTTCACAGATCTATTAACATACTTGGAGTCAAAAGCTGCGGGGTGGGGTAGAAGTTGATGTCTCTGACAGCTCCCTCACCTCACTGAAGTTCATCTGCTCTATATCTGTAAGCTTAATGACTGACAGCTGGAGTCATAATGATGCAGCCCTTAAGCTAGTACAGTGATCTTATTCACAATCATGGGAGAGAAAGTGTCATAAATAGCAGTATGGTTAACTATTTTCACACCCTTATTAAATGAGAATGTAAAATCTGAATCGGAGCTACAGAAATGCTGAGCACTGAGACTTGAATAAACTTGGATATCAGGAAAGAGTCCTACAACAGTTTTACAATCTGTATAACAGTTATTTTTGGCTACCGGGAAAAGTGGAAGAAAATTGTGAATAGGACATTGACATTTGTCATCAATTAATCTTTTTTCTAAATTTCTATGATTCTGCCACATTTTCATTTGGGATTTTAGCTGCATCAAAACAAGCGCTCCTACGTTCTCGCTCAGCAAATGACAACGCAGTGTTGCACCACGTGGTGCAGAGCAGCAGACATCAGCAGGAAGGAAACTAAACCCAGAGACATTGAGTGAGACACCAGCGAAAAGAAAACACTACAAAAAAATACTTGATTAACGGTTGCTAATTAAGAGAAGACGAGATTGAAGTTGATTGTTTTTATGTTGAGTGTCATGTTCATGAAACTGCAGCATTCAGGATGAAAACAAGAGCGATTCCTTTTTGTTGTCCAAAATTGATGTGCCGGTCGGTCCTACCAGGCACTGCAAGACTTTTTGTTGGGTTTCCTTTTGTGTCACGTAAAAGAGTGCAATAAACATTTATATTGAAAAAAAAATGGGGAGAATCTTGATTTCAATTTTGATTGAGAAAATTGTGATTCACGTTTTATCCAGAATAGTGCAGCACTACTATCAACTTATTGTTAATAAACATTATCAAATGGATAACTCCAAATACCAGTGGAAGAAGTATTGAGGTTCGTTAAGTATAATTACTATTATTCCACTGTGAAAATACTGCACTATGTAAAAGTCCTGACTTCAATACTTTACTTAAGTGAAGGAATGTAACTATTACCAGCAAAAATATCCTTTGTATGAAAAGTAAAACTACTCACTGTGCAATAAAATGTTCCCTGTCAGTGTTTAACTATTATTTTTGGATTATTAATACTGTTGAATTCATGTGCATTTTATTGGTGTGGTTATTTTAACTGATGTACTGCTGGTTAGTTTAATATACAGTAATGCATTATATTCAATAAGATCATCATATGTTTGTATCGTTTCTGCAAAAATGGATTTTCCAGCGAATCCATGTGGGTTGTAAAATCTCTTATTTAGCTTAAAATGTGGGATAATATTCCCATCCAATAAAAGAACATCTAATCCTGTAGTTTACCAACAAAAATCCAATTTAAAAGCACCATATTTAGAGATACATGTTTTGCACTGGACAGGAAGGGTATGAAAAGTTGTAATCTTAAAAGTAACTTGTAACTGAAGCTGTCAGACAAATGTAGTGGAGTAAAGAGTGCAATATTTACCTCTGAGACGTGATTTAATAGAAGTATAAAGTTGTATAAAGTGGAACTTACTCAAGTAAAGTACAAATACTTTACTTTGTAAAGATCATCATTCATTTACAGAGGAGTTGTATGTGTCATGATAAAAAAAAATATTGTAGCAGCTTCACATTCAATGGTTCCACATTCTACGAAAACAGGGCAGCACAAAGTCATTGCTTTTTAAAATTCAGAGCATCATTTGTGCTGTTCAGCGGCAATGGTGCTGAACACGATGAACAGACATTAAGCAGAGCTGATCAGGCACGGTATGACACTGTAAGTATTCAAGTTGCCAAATATTCAATCAGACCCCAGTAGAACAAAACACTGACGTAATGAAGTACTCTCTGGGCCCACTCGTCTGTTTGAAAGCCATCTTCAGCTAAATGGCTGTCCTCACCTGCCCTTATAAAACTATTTGTCATCCGAACAAATGGAATTGAAGTCTATGTTCCCTCACTTCTCTAATCTGACATCTGAGCAGTGAATTAGTATATATTCGGCCCACGCAGGGGTTATGGTGTGCATGCGTGTGCCTCCTCTACACGCTGATGTTTGTGAGGGAAGCTGACAGAGGAACATCAAATCTTCCTCCTTAGGTAGGAGGTGATGGGGTCGGGGTGGGGTCTGGGAAGTGTCTGACTCCCAGAAGGGGGAGTTTATATTACTAACATATGGCAGCCCTCTCTTATTGTATTTATGTCATCACCCAGCAAGAGTTGATGAAACAGATTTAAGGAAGCAGGCCTTTTTTTTTTTTTTTTTTTTTTGGTTTTCCATCATGAGTTAAATGAAATTGTGAGGCTTAGAAATGTTTGTTGATGATATTAGCAAATAAAACTGTGACAGCAGATCAAAGGGAAACACTTCTGCTTTACTTTTCATTTCTTATGAGGAATCTGTGGAGGGATAGAAAATTCGTCTTTTATTAATGCCATTCATACTTTATACTGTACATCTTTTATAGACTTCATTGTCATTGTTTGGTATGCGTGCTCTCTGAGATTTCACAATTCATGTGGCAATCCACGAGACACCAAAGCAGGCTGGTGTCCAAATGGAACAAACAGTCTCAGTGTGCATTCAGCTTGTAGCAAACACATTTAGAAAAACTGACATTCCCTGCCCAGCACCAAACAGCAGACAGACAGAGGTACTGACCAGCTGATGAACACGGTGGAGAGTCTGGCCAGCTGAAGACGCAGCGCTAAATACACGGGGGAGAGGAAAAAAACAGCAGACAAGTCAGTGAATACTGAACTTGGATTCATTAGTCGAAAGGAAATTTCAAAGTGATGCTGATGCTGCTCTCTGTGTTGGATGTTCCGAAACAAGCGGCGACCAACAGTGACCTCACCCGTTGGTTTGGGAACCGCCGTTATGAAGCCTCGAGTTCGGATATCGGCTGCCGCCATCTTGCTAGTTCGGAGCAGTCTGGAGCAGGAAGTGACCATATTTGGAAGAGCAGGGGAGGAGCGAGTGGCAGAAACCTGACTGAACTACAAGCCTGTCAATCAAAAAGACACCCCCCCCCCCCCCCCAAAGGGGGTGTCTATTTTCTCATCAATGACAGGATTATTTTCAGATGATCCGCCAGAAGGAAGGAGTAACTTTAGCTGAGAACACCAAGATGACTCGTGGAAAAAACGTATTGACTTAGTATTTCATGAGAACAGTTTAATGGGAGGCTTTTTGGAGCCGACCTCTAGCGCCTCTCGGTGGTATTGCAACTCAAGGCACTTCCGCATCGGCCTCCTTTTTCAGACCCCGAAGCCATGTCTACTATTATATACAATTCATAATGCCAACACAGACGTGATGTTTCAAAATCGGTTTGTTGTTGCACCCGTTATGATTATTGTCAAACTACTGTCTTTCAGGCTGAAACTTCCGTGCCTTAGAATGGCTTATGTTGTAATTTGGCACCATATAAATAAAACAGAATTGAATTGAAATATTGATGGTTATCATCACACGTGTCCCAAACATATGGGCCAGCAGGAAGGATCAGGAGGCCGTTATCAATGACATTTGACTGTTGGACAGTAAACGAGAGGCATACCGAACCGTCATCATCATAGTAAAGATAATAAACACATAGTTAATGTTGTGACACGTTCGGTTCGGTTCAGGCACAAAAAAAAAACTTAGTTAGGTTTTAGAAAAAAACAAACATGGTTTGGGTTACAGTAAGTAAGTCCCTTACGTAAGTTAAATTACACTTCATATGTTATGCAACACAGTAAGCGAGTTAAATTGCATACATTAGAAGTCAGACGTCTGCAGAGTATGTACAAAGGAGTCCGTGTTGACCTTCGTTTTCAGATGCGACACAAACAGAGGTGTCCACCCCCGATCTTTAACTACTCAACACCTGACTTCCTCCTTCCTTCCCTTAATAACTACTACAAGCACTCAAGGTTGCAACTGATGTACACTTCCGCCCAAATAGATGGTGCAGTTTGCCCGGTAGGTTCAATTAGCCCAACAAGCTTGTATATTTAGGACAGATGTGTAATGATCACCTTTGCAATAGATAATCACACTGAGACTTCTTGTTGTTCATCTGCTACCAAGTGACCAGCAAATCAATTACTGCAGCGTTCATTTACATAATTAAGTTGATCTTGTTGCCTCGCCTATCAAACCGACGAAATAATAACATGCTACAGTTGATTAAATTAAAATGTAGTCTGAAGTCCACAAATATATAGGCAGTTTATTATTTTTTGCACCTTCGTCATTCTTATTGATTCGTGAAGTTTGGTGACATCCTGAATTTTCAGCATCTCTCCACCCAAATTTAATCCTCAGCAGAAGTTCAATCAGACAGAATAAAAGTGTGGGTTTACAGGGCCTTCAAAGTGACGAAGTCATGCAGCTCATGATACTATGAGGATGTAGGTCAATTAAGCAACAGCTTTTAGTTTAGCTTTTTCTATAATTTTTTTAAAAATAGGAGAGCCAAATCCATCTTTTATTCTCACAGTTAATCAGTGTCCGTTACTTTCAAGGCAGACATGACTGGTGTTGGCAGAATTAGGAGGCCGAGAACCAGAGAAAATGCACTTTGTCCATTTGCTAATGACGTGAGGATTCTTTTGGTGGGGGGATTTAAGTGTATCTGACACGAGGCTGATTATAAATGGTCACAACAATTCACAGAATGACATGTAATTGACCTTTTCATGGTTTGTTAATGCTGATGCGTTCGGCGGTGCGCTGGCTATACAGCTCATTTATTCTTCCTGTGAAATATGGACAGAGGAAAGCAGTGGAAATAAAACAAGCACAATACTTCTGATCAACCTATATATTGTGCAACCGTTTGTTTACTTCAGTGAAATGTAGATTGGGGCAGTAAGTCCTCTCTTGCATTTGGTATTGTACTTTATGTCTGACAAGTTCACAAGGCATTGTAGGTTCAGAGAGAGGAAGGGAGGAGAGCATCTTTTCAATACAATAAAAGATTTGAGTCTCTCACCTGGCATTGATAAAAGAAAAAAGAAAAAAAGAAAAACTCTAAAAATATATCCCTGCTTATCAGAATGACATTTCAACATTTTTTTCCATTAAAAAAAAAAAAATCCCCTAATGGCAATAAGTGACTTTCGTTCAGCACGCACAGATCTATGAATGTGTAAATAGTCCCCACCTGCATGTCCTCCCACCCGTCCTCCACTCGTCCCATCCGTCCTCCACTCGCCCGCATCTCCTCCCAGCCGTCCTCCACTCGCCCGCATCTCGTCACTGGAGGGGGTCTTTAAAGAGCAAAGTCGTAACTAGTTCAACATGGGCTTTTATTGGACACTCGTGGATTCTCTCTCTGTTTGACGCATTGTTGTGGTTAAAAAGAATTATGACATGCAACATCAGGAAAGGGAAAAATGCAGCTGATAAGATTAACAGTGGCAGCATTCTATTTACTAAAAACAGTTTCTGGGTCCTGAATGTGAAGGCGACCAACTCATTCAGCTGGCAGGGACATTCACTGCTAATATTATTACATGCTTTAACCGCTATCATAGATTAAAATGCCTACATTGAAAAAGGTCTATGCCTTTACCTTGTAAAACGGCCATGAGGAAGACATCGAACAGAAGCCTCTCAGGCAGCGTATTACATTGGGCTGAATACAGCTTTTCAGTCCAAAGAAGAGTCTTCGTTTTCATATACATGCATAAATTATTACATACAGATCATGAGATTAAAAAAAAAAAAAAGAGAAACAAAGTCCTGATGTTAACCAACACTTGTTTTTAGTAATTGTTTCTATCTGGTAAAAAAAAAACAACAGTGTGACATATTAAGAAAAGAACCAAAATCACCCAAAAGGATCTTGGTTGACAATAAAGTCAGATGGGTTCGACAACGGTGGATGATTTTGCTGAGTGACCCAATGAAATATGTGAGAAAGCTCCCACTGTTAATATGAGCTCATCTTCATCTCTGTGTCAATAGATTGTGACAGTGTGTCAGCCTGTATGATTTCTGATGTGCTGATCAGTAAGCATGGCTACAGCATGTCGCGCTGTAGTTTCACTGAGACTTGGTTACAGTAGGTGAGTAATTAATATGAACAAGGCTTGTTTCCTGTTCTGCTGCACATACAAATAATTGAAGTGTGTAAATGATGTACAGATGCACGTGCTTATTAAGGAAATGATGTCTAAATACACTGCAACTATATCATGTTTGGGCACTAGGCATCTGACATGAGTGTGCATGCTGGTGACAACAGGTTTTATAAATTTCATATGGTGGGTGTTTTAATTAGTACTCCACATTGGTGATATAATATGGATTGCAAAGCTGGCTCACTGCAATATTCAATCTCAGTAGGAATAGAAACACATGACAGAGAGCTCATCATATGATACTCATGATAAGGTAGAGAGGAAGCTCTACTATAGTGTTGCATATTCCACTGTAATGAGCACATACAATGTCGAGCGGAGGTGTGTTACACAGAAGAGCTCCCTCAGATATCATTAGCTGCTGTGCTGTGATGAAGAAGCAGGAATCAGATCATGTAATCCTCTCCTGAGACACTATTAATTAATAAGAGCTTTGCTAAAGAGGCCGTCCTCCACTTAGGCACTCTGTGCTTTCTTGCAGGAAATCGATTTGTGTCTCTCCTGCTGCCAATGTGTCTGGCGGACATCTTTTACAGTACGAGTCTAACGCCATGAGCAGTCTGTGTGTCTGCCACTGAACCGTGCGGGGCCAGATGACACCTTCGGAGCCAGGGATCACATTTCATTCATGGTCTCCGCTTCCTGCTGGTCTTGCAAAGCATTACAAGTTAGAACTTTGACAGTCTAATAGATATTAAGGTATAACAGAATCAGAAAAACAGTCTCTACGAGAACATTCAGCTCCTGTTGATAATTTAAAAAAAACCTTCCAAACAAAGATGAAGCCCAATCAGGAAAATATGACAGCTAAACAGTCGATACTGATTGAGGTTAGAGAAATTGAGTGGAATTATTTCCTTTAGCAGATCAATGCAGGTGAAGCTGAACTATTAATAACTGATGCACCGATGCAATGACTGAATCATTACAGCTCCAGGAGACACAATTAAAGTCTCCAGAGAAGTGTCACATATTTAGCGTCATACAAAGGAGCAGCCAATGCATGTCACCACCAGACTTGAGCAGTTGGAGTAATCTATGTTGCTTTTGCTCGAAGTCCCCGACTACAAAGAGCACACCCTGCAGAGACGTGCATCAATACATGCTTGTGTACACTGTATTTCACCTTCTTTCAGTCTATTAAATTGAATTTCTATAGAGATCAACTAAAGACAGACGTTGTGGGCGCAGTTGTCATTTCTTGGTGCAAAAGACGTCATTTGTCAGAAAAAATGTCAGACAGCGAGACATTTAAAGACTGATACAAAGGCTGGCGTGAAGTTCTGTTTGCCGTCAGGTCTACAAAGAGCCTTGAAGGCAGCATAAGAAAGGAGGATCTGAGAAGGTAAAAGGCTCAACATTCAACTCAATACTGGACATTTACAGTTAACTCATTACCTGGGATGGTTTAAAGAACACTATATTGACATCCACTTCAAAGATGTTAGCACGTGATAAACAAGGCGGTGATGCTTTTACTTATTGACACAGAAAATTAACTTCAGTTCAGCACATAAATCACCAGTTGCAGCTTTAAGGATTACAAATCATAGCTGTTAAACACCCAGTCCTTGGCTATTTTGCTCGAAATCAGATCTGTTGACGAGAACTACCAGCATTAAGATATTGTGTCAGTAGCATCATCAAAAGGGCTTCCAGCTTACTAAATATTTATACCCTTTGATAGCCTTGTCAGTTCTTTATTCACTAAAATGTGATATTATTCTGTTTTACTGGTAGCAAATATCTATACTATAACTTCCCATGAGTGATATACTCTGTGTTTATAAGATCTTATTCTCTATGCGTTACTTAGATGTGACAGACTTTGACAATTGATTCTTTACAACATGATCTCTGTCGATGTTAATGCACAAACGGTGACAAGGAGCACACACAGCCTGAGGTCACAGCAGCAGCAGCTTTAGTTTTTGAAGTAGCTGTAGACTGTCTGCTGGACAGTTTTTTCTTTTTTTAATGGATGCCCCGCCAAGACTGACTTCAGTTTATTGACTTTAGCTGACTGTTCAATGGATTAATTCGACCTCAGGAATGGATTGATATTGAGGACGCTGGTGTAATACTGTATATTTAAACAAACCAATCCGGTCTTCTTTTTTAACTAAATTTAGAATTTAGCTGTGAAGGAAGGTGTACAATTTTTGAGTCTATCAATGAATAAATACGAGTTATTAACACAGTCATGCTTCCAAATTAATAAAAGCATGAGCAAAATAAGTTGCATACATTGCTATATTGGTAATTACACCCATTTTGAAAGGTTAAGAGTTAAATTATGTCCTTCACAGCTCCTTCCTTTTGCAAGACTGAATATGCTATACTGCAATGCTTCACTCTCACATGTATGCTTCAAAATGTGCTTGTGAACTGGAAAATAACAAGGTTTCCTTCTTGTATTCTTTGACAATGTGTGGATGCTTCACACATATTGTGAGAGTGAGGACTCGAAGACATGAAGAACCACCTCTGTTTTGTGAATCTTTGCTTCAGAATTTTCACAGCACAAATTACAGCTGTGCAGTATTACATATGGACCACTTATTACACCACAGCCTGCGAAACCTTAATGATCCCCGTGGGTATGTTGAAGATTTGTTCCACTATTATCTTTTTCCACTGCCTCTCCTTTGTGAATAATTATAGCATTGTAACGCTGCGTGTCGAATTAAGAATCCTTTATTTTCAATACCACTATGCTACACAGCACATCTCTGAAGGGACCCAGACAATCTTGAAAGAAAATAGCAGCACTTCCACTTCAATAAAGGGTTTTTCTTCAAAACATTTGATCTCGGACATTCAAACATCAGATATCGTGTATGGGGCATTGTGAATTGTAGAAGATGGCTATCTCTGAGGAGGTTCTGTGGGATAAAGCAATCTAAATGCATTTCTGTTCTGACAAAGCACATTTTGAGCAAGGCCTTCATTTGGTTTATAGAAATGTTGCAGATGCCAGAATGATCAATAATCCCATCAACACAACCAAGGGAAAACACACTCTCCATCTACCTTTAGGGGGCTTTTTAAAGGGCCTATAGTCTGGGATTTTAAATGGAGAAATCCACCCACTTTAATGTCAGTGTCCCTGTGCATATCAACATGTATGACTTGGGGTATAAAAGGAGCAACAGCTCGCTGAATAAAAACATTCAAACACATGCTGCATATACTGCAGTCATGACAGATGAACCTTTGTTCTCAGAACAACTCGCTGGTACATTCAGTAGATCTTCTACAAGATCATTTCAAACATGTCATGACTACATTTGTATATTATAGTCATATGTCCATGCACTGTTTTTCACAACAGTGTGTTGTTGTCCATGTCTAAGGAAAAGTCTTAAGTCATACAGCAAACTAAGTAACTAAAGAAAAGGAGACAGCATTATAAAACTATTATATACAAGATACCTGCTCCAAATAGACCTGTGATGATCTTCTTATTTTGCGACTTCTGTTCAGCTAAAGCAATTTTGTCAAATAATAGATAACTACAGAGTTATCTCGGTTATTTTAAACAACAGACATATTAACTGCTCTGTAAGACACAAAACAGCCTGCTTTTGGTAGAGCACCAGAAAGAAACTTATGAGAGGACATTTAAGACTATATTGAGATGTTTTTGGGGTTCTTAAAACCACAAAAAAAAAAAAAAAAAAAAAAAAAAAATTACTCATGGATATCAAGTCTACAAAGAAAACACTGGAAACGTGTAAAATATGGGACAATTAAGCTAAAATCTAACAACCTTATGAGAACATGGTGGTTACAGTGTCATGCTATTAGTTGCTATTTAGCAGTAACCACAGTGGAGTACACAGCAGAGGTTGCTGGGGTTTAGCTTTATCAATATTACGGTCTATTTCTCACTGGAATATGTATCATCTTAGGTTGTCAGACCTGACAGATGATCATCAAAGGTGGCGTGCAGCGAAAAAGGAAAATGTCTGAAGGAGGAAAAGTGCCATGATGAGTGCAGAAAGTGGCTTTTTACCCCCTAACTGCATGTGCATCTTAGATTGTACATTGGAAGCCCTTCCATCCACTTCATTAAAAGATGTCAACCTCTACGTGGCACCAGAGGAAAACTCAGGGCATCTCCAAGTTCAAATCAAAGTGACTTTAACACATCACACTGGGTCTTGAAAAACTGCGATGAACAATCGCGATTCACGACATTTCACAGGCAAAACAATGACATATTCTTTTGATTGGAAAAAAATAATTAATGATTAATGATGAAAATAACAAGATGTTACATCTACACAGGTCACAGGCAGGAGATCAAATTGGTATAAACACTGCAAATATCCCAAACAGGAAGCTTTGTGAACCCAGCTCAGAGGAAACGTTATTGAGATGTGCAGCGGGGCAGACTAATGCATTTCACATAGATTGACATTTTAAAAGAACAGAGCTGTTGGGCCACAACTGATTAATAACAGGCTGGCTTTCATCCGGAGATGCTTATTAAAATATGAATTTTAAATGAATCCATCTTCAATGCATTGTCCACCGTCCGGCTGTAATTTGTTGTCACCGCAGCATTTAGACACTGATATCTCCTTGGCCAGAAAGAGAGGTGGTAAAAACACCCTGACTGGGAATAAGAGTCAAAGATGTAGCATAGAAGGCAAAGAAAGCGCTCCTTTTCCAAATGACTATAATGGATTTGTTACCCTTCTGATTTACATTTAAATGAAAAGCTTTTATCTGCTGGTCTACCTACTAATGAGCAAACTCTGCTTTGACAGATGTGACTCCTCTTCCCATCATAGATGGAATGGGCCAACAGTGTACTGTTGTACAGTGTGTATACAATACTTAAAAATTACTTGAAAATGAAGCAAGGAAAATTGCATGTTTTAGACCTCTTGTGATTTATCCTCTCTTCTACATTCTTCAACTATTGACAAGTGAAGGTTAACACCAGATTAGAAAAAGCAGGATTGGGGCATGTGTGTGTGTGTGTGTGTGTGTGTGTGTGTGTGTGTGTGTGTGTGTGTGTGTGTGTGTGTGTGTGTGTGTGTGTGTGTGTGTGTGTTGATGAAGGGGGTACACTGTCTCCAAAACACTGCCTGAAGTAACTTCTTCAAGGAGAACAGTCAAAGACATTTTGCTAGAATGAAGAAAGTGCAATATTTTATGCTTCAGAATTGTCATTGTTCAAGGCAGCATGAGACTTTTACCATCTACATTTTTATTGTTGACGATATTTTGTGCATCCGTTCAGTATAAAGATGCTGATGTTATGCTGTTGATTAAGCAGCTGCAGCAGTGCATATCTTAGAGACTCAGGGGAAAAAAATCATCGTTAAGTGAGTCGTGGAGAGAAGTGCACAACATAAACTGCCCAACTGCAAAATGTCGGACTGACTGACTGATCGACATATCGTTAATTTAATTACGCTTAGCTCAAAATATTTCCATAATGAAAAATCCGTCAGGTGTGCGAGGCAGAAAATGAAGAAAACAGGAGGAAAAGACATCTTAATATAGAGGTCCTAGTCTGTTAACATTAAAATGATTAAAATGCCGTTGTGTGTGTATACGTTTCATTCGTAGTCATGAGCTAGCAAAGTAGCAATAAAGCTAATGCTGAAATGAAGCTACAAAGAACTACTAGACTCGGATAAAGATTGAAGGATACGAATATGAATGGAAAGCATGTGGCTAGGTATCTGGATAATTGCTCTTTTCTAGAACTTAAAGCATTTGTGAAATTTTGCTGACCAATATAAGGTGATAATGGCAAACGCTACGGCCATAAAAACATAGATTTCAGTTGTTGGCCCTCTTCCTCATCTTGCCAGGGGAACCAAAACGGCTACAACCAGCCCTGCAATTAGCCAGTGCAAATGAACTGTATATGACTACATTGACATGTTTAGGAGGTAGGTGTGTGTGTGTGTGTGTGTGTGTGTGTGTGTGTGTGTGTGTGTGTGTGTGTGTGTGTGTGTGTGTGTGTGTGTGTCTGCATTTTATAACATGATTAAATAAATGTTTAATAAATATGAAGATCTGATCGTTTTGTTTTGTCCTTTTTTATATATCCTATATGTGCCGTAATTATTATTTGTCGAATTGTTAAAAATGATTTCATCATGGAAAATCTGTTGGAATATCGCCATGTACTCTATTGGCTGAAGCTGACTGGCCCGGCTGCACCGACTGGCTCACAGTTTCAAAAACTTTGGTAGACACGGTTGGTAGTTCGCAGCGATGGCAGAGTGTCGGCCAGTTTCGGCGCGAGCCGATTGGTTCAAATTAACCCGAGGGCTACACCCAGTAGGATCGAAGGTCTGGAAACAATTCTCTACACAGCATCCACAGGCTCATATATTCACCGAGTGAAATTGGGTTGTGGTTTTGCACCAGGCACTAGTAGCTGACAGCTTGTTACAGGCAAACAAAAGCAGATTGCTTTCAATTGTTCTCCATTGACTTTTCAGGTAAAACAAACTAATATCTTTATTATTGCTAAAAAAATCCACTTGAATTCCATCAACAGATGAATTCGCCAGCCTTGTGATCGACAGAAAATATATCAAAGTGTTTGACTGATGTTTGGACCAGGTAAACACAAAGAAGAATGGCAACACACTGCATCCTGACAGTGGATGGCTTTCTTGGTCAGTAAAAAAGTTTTGATATTGGTGATTAAGTTATATTACATTTCAGTGTGCAAAAAAACAATCTGTTACATTTACCCTCAAGGACTTTTGCGAACGTGGTCATAACAGATACAGCCCCAGGTATTTAATTTAGTTATTTAAATTTCAACAGTTTTTATTTGGGATGAGCAAAAAATAATCTAACCTTCACACAAGCAATTTGATCATGGCTCCTTTTTTCTAAATAACCATTGAGCAAAAAGCAGCTGATTAAGGACTCGTCATTGTTGTTATCAGCACCGGTTTTATGTTGATTAAATCAGGCTCACATGTGTACAGTGTTGTAGTGCTTAATGAGTGGAGTGATGTGGGTTATTTTGTACATAGAATCAAAAGAGAAGAAAAATCTCCGGTGTAATATTATGTAAAACATGAAGGCAATCAAAACTGATGAGACAGCCCATGTTCCTCTGACAGTTAAGCTAAGACTATAAAATTCTTCGCCAGACTGGAACCAGGTAAGTTAATTAAACACCATACAAATGCACGTGCCTGAAAGCAGAAAGTTTTGAAAGGAAAGTGACACCTTTCCAAAAAAACAGCTTGGAAGAAAGACATCCTTTGGTTGAATGATACTTTATGTTTGACATGTGGTGAAAATGATGAGTAACATTACGTACTTATTTGCCCAAGTGTTGATGGAGAGAAAAATGAATGACATGTAATACTATCACTTTAAGGGAGGTGTGGAGTTATTTTAAATTTTCACTTCCTGTAACATTCAACTTCAACCTGCGTGGACCAACTTCAATAGACCTCATGAAAATAAAACACTTTAACGAAATCATTTCTCCAACACTTTAAGGAATTGTGATAAAACTGATTACCATGAAGAAGAAAAAAAATGGTACACAAGCTGAAGTAATGAAGCTTCATTTTCACATTAACTCAAGGAATCAATCAAAACTCGTGATGCTAATAGGAAATAATGACTGAGCTGATGGACCCCATTGAAGCAGAAAATAATCTTACACTGCGGTAAGTTCAAAGAAGGTGCTCCATAAATGCTGAATCGTGTAGGTGGATGAACAAAAAGTAATTACATTAGCGAACTTGTACGACCCTTCATTTTTTTCACATCTAGGAAAATCATGAGTTGACATCTGTTGAAACATGACTGCCTTATGTAACTGCTCCTCACAGGAAACAGGCCGATACTAAAATTTAAACACTATCAGTTGATATTACTATTGTGATTGATAGCACTCATATAAGATAACAGCCTCTCATGCTCCAATCTCATCCCGCCTTACAAAGACGTGCAGCACATAAAGCTGTCCTCGAACACACATACAGACACGCTGACTCATACATTTTCAGATTGACGTCTTTTGCAGATCTGCCACATAAAAGAGTGCCAAGTTTTTTTTACACGGGGAGTACAATCTATATGGTGTGGATCTATTATAATGGAGTGTATGCATCATTGCCACCACAGACACACCTTTGCTTGTCATTTAGCCAAAGGGGTTTCTACCCAGGACATGGAGTGTGACTTCCAATTAGTTTTCAGGAGATTTATTCATGGAACTGTTAAAATGTGTTAAAGAATGTTAACGGAGTAATGGTTTTTAAATGACTGCCACACTGCAACACCACATATAGCATAATATGAGCACTGATGAGTTTGTATGACCCCTTATGTAAATGGAAAGCTTTAAAGCTTCATTTGGCTGATGTTTTAATGTTTAATGAAATGAAACAAGACAATATATTTTCAAGTATTGTATGCAAACCTTTAGAATATGGTTGTAATATTAAAAAATCTCAGCTGTAGCATGCCTGTGGCCACTTCCATACTGCATCGAGGATGATAATTCCCATAAAACACATATTTTCAAGAAATAAACAGGCAGCAGTGACTTGAACATGCTGTTTGTGTATGTGTGTTATAAAGAGTATGGGAGAAGAGGCTATCATGGTGCAGCTACTGGTGGAGAAATACATGGACACTGTCACTTCACTTCCTGCTGAATCTGTATAGAAAAGATGAAGAGCATATTATCACGTATACAGCCAGTAAAGACTATCCCAGCTTGCAGGCATTCAAAAATTGGGTCATTGTGAGCCGTTTGGTTTCATCGCCCATTTTATTTAATTTTGTTTGTCATTGATACTTTATATGTGCATTTACTGTTGCTGCTGGTTAAGCAATTCTAACCATTTCCTAACCCATTAAGTATTTAAAGTGCTAACAATGGAATATTGCATTTCTGTATATAATGCTGTTGAATGCAAGATCTTCATTTGTAAAATAACTAGTCAGTAAATTTGTCAAAATTAAAATTAAATTAAAATATTCAAGTACAAGTACATTCAATTTGCACTTAGGCACTTTAAACTTTTGTACCAGGGATGGGTCATGATTTTAAAATATTACAATAGTCATAAACGTATATAAAAATGGTTTTACTAGTATACCCGACTATCGTTCTCCCATATTTCCCCCCTTTTTTTTTTTTTTTTTGGCGGTAATGCACCTAAAAGCTGCCTGTCAGCAACCATTAAAAAAAATAAAAAGAAGAAAACATTGCTCCGAGGCTCTGGAGCTCAGCCAGTTAAAACTGTGTGGCACTGGGAGATTAGATGCCACGGTGCATACAGCAGAAACATGCAAAGACGACTACAGCCGTCAAAACGTTCTGTGTGGAACTTCTTGTCAGACTATAATAATAATAATAATAATAATAACATATAATAATATAATAATAGTCAGATTAATATTCAAGTCGTTTTTTTCAATAGTAATTTTGTGTGAAATGCACATCCCTAATTATGTGCACAGTTACATTAAAAACAGCAATCTGTTCTAAATAATAAGAGATTTATCAGAAATATCTCTTAAATTTCCAAATGACTTTGAATCAACACCTTATCCTGCAGCTCACTGCAGCTTTCAGACACTTTCCGCTCGTTAAAAAGCTACCAGCTACAAGCTGCTCGCCCTGTTTACAACTTATTCTCTCATTAAGAGCAAATGACACCTTAGTTGTTTTGTTTCTGACAGTTGAGGTCAGAAAATCCACTCCTGAGATGCTTCTTTGAGCCAAAGCTGTGATCATTCGGAGATTCCACATGACAATGTATTTCCATTCCAGTGTATGCATTTGATCCACACACAGCCATCAAAATATATGTTAATGAATACATTTTCACACCACAAGCACAAACACAATCAAAAGCAAGTGTGTAGTTGCATGCCGGATGTATGTTTGTGCTGTACGAGGGTTGGCATTCATTTCTTACTGGTGATGTCGATGGCTCGGAAGTGAGTGTGCGCATAAACACACGGCGCTGCTCATTTGTAGCCTGATCCTGGCCGTGACTGAGGAGCAGAATAAGTGTTGATAATATATCCTGCCATGTGAACATGAGGAGCAGAGATACCAGATGCTTTCATAGCCTCCCTGTGCAGAAGTACAAAAAAAAAATAAATAAAAAAAAAAAAAATAAATGCACCGCTAATGTAATACTCCCAAATTTGTTCCCAGCTGTCATAAATTCCACGATCTGTGTAACTGCACTGAATCGAGGACAGGACAGCGAACACTGTATGCCACAGAGCGCTGCATAATTACAGTAATAGGGAACCACATTAATACAATGTTCCTTAAGATTATTGCATTCACAATGTAATATGAAGACATCTGAAACTGCAGAGCACCAGAAAGGGAGCAAGCAAACCAACCTTCACACTGCAGACTAACAATAAAAGAGGCTAAAAACAAACTCATTCAAGATCAGGTCAGAGTATAAACAACACACTAGGGGGAAAGTGTGTCCAAAGAATATCCGTGGCAGAAGTCAGGGTGTGTGTATTGTGCTATACAAGGTTGGTTCGATGTGCAGAGGGTGAAAGTATTGTTTATCTGACTTTGAGCTATTAGAATCTGGGAGCTTTACGTAAAATGTGCCTGTAATATTTTCTGTTTTGTACCAGACATTGAAACAATGTTCTGATTTAAAGCCAATAAGGATGTGATCGATCAATCCCCGTCATCTGCTTCTGTTCTGATGACCTGTCTCTTCATCTATTTGATGAGTGGATGGCTGTGTTCAGTTAGCTCATCTCTACAAGCCTCACCACTGCCGCAAAGTTATTCAGAACACATGCTGTGACTTACAATACCCACCCTACCATTTTATTTAGTACACTGGAAAAAGATTTAGTATGTAGTATGTGACGTGCCGTATGCCAGGATGTCCAACTACATCTGGGCGTATTTTGCATGTATGCAGGCCAGAATGCTGCCCTGGTTGTTCTGACCCACAATCCTCTACATTGTGGAGTATTCATCACATCCACCGAGTCAATATGGTTGCAATTCGCAGAAGGAAGAAGACATAGAAGAAGAAGAGGCATTAAAAGGAAGCGTAACAATACTTGTTTCAAATCGCATTATTTATCCTTTTACTTTAAATGTTGCGCTACGGCCTGCGACAGATATGACAAGAGGGTAAAAGTTCAAGGCTCATTTTCAATGATGAAGGAGTATATGCCAATTATAAACACGCTGCATGCAACAGTACATACTTTGTAAGGGTAGCTGCAGTACATAGCCTACTGAAAGTTAATGAAAGAAAATATGGTGTTTGAAATGCAGCAATGAAGCAAAAGAATATCGACATAAACAAAGTTTTGAGTCATCGATCCATCCCAAAAGTTTGCTTTGCTGTTACAGATTTAAAAACAAAAAACGGAATAACTTCATCATTGAAATGGATTTTTGCACGTACTCTGTTATAGAGTACATAAACAGTAAATTTTATGGACATCAAATGATGTTATGTCAAAATTTAATTGCTATAATGAATTTTGTCATCAATAACAAGTCCTAAAAGTTACACTAATAAACTAAAGTCATTTTACACAAGTCACTACATTTGGAGTTACTCAATGCATCACGTATGACATTCACAGACATCAAACTGTCTTAGAAAAATAAACTCTGGATGTTCATGTTTTATTCTTTCTTTTTCTGTGTATTTTGTTAATTTCTGGAGATCAAAAATAAGCTCAAATAGGATTTAAAATGATGAATGCTTAGTTTTCTGAAGGTTTTTAAAGGTATTACAGCAAAACAGAATTCAAGTTGGATATTTTTAGCTCTTCTTTTAAGGAAAGATTCATCCACAGTGAAGTTGTTGATCACACGGAGCCTTCAGTGGACGCTTTACCTGACCAGATGCCTCAAATGCAACATGTGTGCACATTGGGTCTGGAGAGCAGGACCAGAATCTCTCGGTTCGGTTATTATACCATGTCAAATTTCCTGCTGCAGTAATTGTTATGAAAGTGTGGAGCTCACTGTGGCATTCTGTTGACACTGTCGATTCTGAGTGGGCTCCTTAGTGGGCTCGCAGGCTGGACACTCTGCCAGCAGCAGGAACCTGGGACCCGTGTGGTGGCAGATGTGATGGAGAGCCACATTTAAGCCAAGCTTTGTTGGAGTGTGCTTCTCTATCTGTGTGTGTGTGGGTGTGATGAGGGAGGGAGAGAGTGTGTGATAGAGCTCAGAGGAATACTCACTCATTATGGCTGTGTGGAGGGGTGAGGGTGTGACAGGGATGAATATATCATTGCCTGCCCTTTGGTCAGCAGCCATCAGAAGTATAACAGATGGAACTGATGAACTGTTTCCACAGAGTTTGGGCACTTTACAAGCTGCAGTGCCCAATTATCTTTCATCATGTGCTCACAGGAATGCATAATACCACACTGTAGATAACATACAAAACTGAAAGCTGAGAGCTCTGAGCAATGTGGTTTACAACAACTTCACTGTGGATTAATCACCACCCAAAAGAAGAGCTTAAAATATTTCATTTGAATTCTGTTTTGCTGAACAATTATAACAACTTCAGAAAAACTAAAGACCCTTCATCATGTTTTGATTTTTAATATTTGTTTTTGAAATATTTTGTGAAAGCCTACAATTTAAATCCTGGCATTTCAGCCATCATCACAACGCTACCGTTCCTTGGTCGCACACAGAAATAAAGACTCCCGTGTGAACGCTCTTGTGTGAAACATGTATTTTGTTCATGGGAAATGTTTGGAACATTTTCATGATGTAATATCTGAAGCCCATGTAGTTTCCCAACATTTCCACCTATTTTTCCCCAAGTTATCACATGTTGCAACATGTGGTAAACGTGCGTCATGTGTATTCTGTAAGGGGGATCTGCAACACAAATATGTTACTCAGTAACCACAAACTGCTTTATGACTTTACAATTACAGCACATATTATTAAATGATCATGAATGACGGAAGACTCTCCGACACCGTTTGAAAGCTTTTTAGTAACTTTGGGAACTGACTTCTGACTTCTTAAAAAGGCAAATTAAATGAGTGCAGTGGGAGGACAACTCTTTATACAATGGAAATTAATTCTCATCACAGCCGAAAGGAAATCGGGAAACTTAGAAGCACATGTCTTTAAGTATGTTTTTAAGGGAAAACACTGTCAAAGCTTCGTCAATCATGAATCCTCGTGACAAATGAGCACACAGTAACCTTGACAACTGAGGCATTTTGCCCCGGGCATGCTGGAAATCACTAAGAACTTAAGCACATTCATTTTTCGTAATAGGGATGACATTCGTAAACCTTCCCATTACACATGTGAGACTGGTGGTCTTCCATGGGATTTCACGTTTTCCAGAGCAATCTCAGATCTATTAATCATGGTTATTTTAATAACGCTCACAGTGTGCAAGGAGGAAATGAAGAGACACAAAAAAACAGACAAATACGAGGTCTTACAGCATGAAGCTCTGTTGTACATCATTGTTCCCTCTGTGTGAGATTTTTTAAGGCTGGAACACATTTTGAATAAATACCCAGGACACATGCAGTCATTTCAGATGTGAAATATAGGTCAACATTCCCAAGAACACCATTGTACACATTGACTACACCAGTGCAAACAGATGGAGGATGAGTAGTTTTGACACAATACTTAAAGAGTGACAGCTATAATAAACAACTAATGCTTACGCTAGATATTACAGCAATACAAAATTAATTGAGTACTAGTTTGTGCTACATTCTCATCCCACACTGATTCCTCCCTCCCTCACACGTTAAAGCTGAGGCAACAAAAACACTGTAATGAGGGTTCAAGAAAGATTGGGGTGTTATTTGAGTATTGAAGTCCTGTCTCATGTTACTGGCAACTTTTCTAGTATTTAAGCCAAATGCCTTTCCAAAAATTTTACAAACAGTTTTTGCCACTATACAGGTAAATGAAACACTTTAAAATATGTGCACTTTAAAATCTATGAGAACAGAAATGAACTACAACTCCATCAGTGCCTATTGGATTCAAACATCCCATCAGCAACTTTCCAAAAATTACAGCTAAAAGTAGAAATTTCTAAATTATATTTTCTTTTCATGTCTTTTTCTTGTGATTGTGGGTCGGTTTTAAACAAATTTGGTAACTTTGATTCGTGTTTTGTTGCCAGCTCCAACAATGACCTATTCCAGACTTGCTACAGGTCTGATTCACACCTCTCGCTGGTTTCTTCACCAAACTCACAGCTGCTGTCGTTTCTGAGATATTTAAAGCTTTCTTCCGCATCAAAGTGATGAAAAAAAGATTATTTCTCAAAACCAAAGGAGAGCTAACGTCTAGAGACTCCAGTTCTATTAAGATGAATGACGAGGATGTTATTAAAAGAATACAGCTGGGGAGCAATACCTCCAGAGCCAACATTTCCTTTCACTTCTCAGCTCTACTCAGACACAGTCCAGAAAATACCTGCTCAGTCTGTACATTAGCCTTGAACACCTTTCTGTGAACGTTGCTTTGTACAGCTGGTTGCTCTCCCAATTAATAAAGTCACATTCAACCTCACACAGTGGTGCATTAGGCTCTTGAGACCAGCCGTCATACTTTACATGGGCAATATAACCACCGCTTCTTGCTGGTAAATCTTTATTTCTGGCGGCAGTGTCCCTTTAAGTGAAAAGATTTCAAGCACCACATTGATTTTTGCACAAATCTAACCTGATACACATCTTAATCTTGTCCATCTTTTATTTTACATAAAGATAAGATATCCAGTACTTACACTCCTCATGTTTCTCATGTAAAAATGTATTGATTTTTACAGCAAAACAAAAAAACATGGAGGAATATCGATCGTATCGTAACCTTTTCCTCACGTCATGCAGAAGCTTCTAGGACCACAGCTTCTAAAAGGAAATACCATACCAGTGCTTGCTTCCTTTTATTGCTGTATGACTATTCCAAACACGCAATGATGAGATCAAATCCACCTAACCTCAGTCAAACTCATGTTTGAGGGTCAATATGGTTAGCGTAAGGGTCAGCAAGGGATGCTTTTAATTTGTTGATACATTACAGAAACCCCTGGCCTCATTAGTCTGTCTCGAGACACTCAACAAACCTCGCCTCCAAAATAACACTGAATATTTTACAGATGGAGTGTGGCTGTCTTCAGGGTTTCACAATGAGGTACTCTGAAGATTGAGCAGCTCCAGATGACTTCCAGACCCACAGCCCCAAACCCCGCTGCACTGACAAAGCCTCTCTGGGAAGCAGCCAGACCGCCTTCTATCGACTTTCTCTCGTCCTACAACCAAGGCCAAACATGTCCAGTCCACCTGAGAACACCCAACTCGGCCGCTCACGCTTTTACATTGGAAGATTACATTCTGCCTCAGAGATGTCACGAGAACAGATGCTTCAGTAAAATCTAAAATATGATGGTGCTTGTTTTTCAGTATTTGGTGCTGGAGATGGACGAAAAAACAGTTACTTGGCAGCAGCCAAGGGCAGGTCTGCTACAATGTGTGGGAAAAAAAAAACACCTGAGAGTCATGCGTGTAGATATTTTGGATCAGATATTTAAGGACAAGTATGGACAAAAAGCCAGAAGTCAAACAGTGTCATAGAATATTTTGAACAAAAAGAGGAAGCCCCTCACTTGTACCAGCAAACTTTACAGAAAAGAAGTGCCAGAATACAAACATGTTCTTTCATGAGGCATATCATCTGGCTTACTTCTTTTAGACAAAATATATAATTTCAGCACAAATAGGATGACAGACAAATTCTTATTCTTTCCCGGAAACAGAAAAGCATCAGCCATTTGATGTTAACTTGTGTTGCTGGGAATTTTACGTTGGATTTAAAGAGAGAAAGACAGAGAGGGGATGAGGTGGGCTTTATTTATTTTTGTCAAAAAGCATGTCCGTAGAGTAAATTAATATCAATGTGTTTAGCGTGTTGGAAAAGAGGAAACATTCCATTCATCTTCTCAGGTCAGGCGTGTTAGGGATGATGTGGCTGACTGAACTGTTTGTTTGAATAGATCAGAGTACTGTAGCTTTGCATGCTATTTGGCCTGCATGTTGTTACTTTGACTCTAAATTATGGACTCGTTTGAGACAGCTACTGATGATAGTAAGCTGGGATCATTTAAAACTCTCTTTTAAGAAGAGGGATGGTCACAGAGAAGAGTATGCTTAAGGATTGATCTGTAATTTATCCAAGTGATGTTTAATTACACCGATGTGTAATTACAGTGGGGAACTGTGTAAGATTCCTTTTTCTCTTTTTATGTCCAGGGGCACAAAGAGTAGTACATATAAATCAGGTGTAAATAATTAATGCACCTCCAGGCACGTGGGACTTCTGACCACAGTAGTGTCCTGCCAGCAAGGCTAACAGGAACCATAAAGCACTGTAGCATCACCATATTGCTCACAGCACCTGTAGCAACGACTTCAAATTACGCACAAATCAAAGATTACAGAATTGACTCCTCCAGACAGTGAGTGAATAGTTGCTCTGTCTATCTAGCCAACCAGGATAACAGTTCAACTCTCAGTATTCCTTATTTGCATCATCTGTCCCATCACTCCTGCAGAGGTGACAGTGAAGCTGCCGGTATGTTCACACACAGCTGTTCTCAAGCCAACAGACACGTCAACATGCACAAAGAGAGTTTATGTCGCCACGACGACCATGCATGCGATATATGGCTATAGCGATGACTGCATATGGCTTGCCTTGCCTGTCTCATTAATGTGTCATGTTGGCCTCAACAGTAGCTGTCCCCCTTTGTAGAAGAGGAAGGGTCATTATCATTTCATAGCAGTCATCCTTTTTCAATTTAAAAATGAAGATAGCATTAAAGTCAGTCACTATTTTCTCCAGAAGATCCTCACAGTAATGTGAACAATTACTGTTGAGACTTTGAGACTTGTCATTTTAACAGAAATGATTGATGAAGTCTTTCTAAATTCATACATCCATAGAAATGGTTTCCCAGGATAATTAAATGTCCCTGCCTCACTTTTGTATCTCTAACAACAGTCATAGCAAGAACTTCATGGTATACATCTTCCTCAGCAATATAATACCCAATAAATTAAATACAACTTTGTGCCCTAATTTATTATTTCACTAGTCTGAAATTATACTTCTGCTGCAAAAACAACTTTTATCTACCTGCACGGTTATATTCTGAACACATATTTCATAGAGAAATCAGCACATGAAATCATGCAGGCAGTTCTTATTTCAAATGACATTTATAACCCTAAGAGACTGCATTAGCATATAGGCTTTAAACTCATCAAAAACAAAGAGGAGTTAGTCTCCCAGAATATGTCAGAGTCTCCTTAAAATAGAGACGAACCATGAGGCCAAATGAAAAATGAGGGCCGTCCAATACAATAATACTTGTCAAAGTCAACCACCGATCAAACTCGGTCTCATCACTGTTGCAATCAATCTTAGGGACTGCTCGCCCCTGGAGGAACTTCATTGTAAATCATAAAATTTAAATTTCCATGAGCACTTATGTGGCAATATTTGAGCTATTGTGACAGATGGGGAGTCGTCAGTGTGTGAGTATGTGCACTATACAAGGAACAATAGTCAGAAAAAGTAAGGAATTGTTGGCTTTTTTTAGATATTTGGACAAGAAACGATTTCATCTTTTTTGAAGTGCCTATTAATAAAGGTGATATACAAATGACACATGGAATTTGTGTTCTAGGAATAATTAAAAAAACAAAAAATGAGCAGATCAGTCACATGAAAAAAGTGAATTCACCTTCACATTCATCACATCCTCAAAGGTGATCAGTGATTAAAACCTCGTGAAGGAGGAGGAACAGGAAGAACCTGTCATATTTGAACCCCTGACATCTCAAGTCTGGTCTTTTCCATTGAAGTGTGTGGTGTCATGCCAGGATCTAAAAAGCTCTCAAAGGCCAACATTTCTTCATCTGGCAAGGGATTTAAAAATATCTCCAAAGTGTTTGAAACAATTTATTTCGCTGTACGGGAAATCTTCTTTCCGTGGCATAGATTTCAAACAACCGGCAATTTGTCCAGGACGGGCCGCCCCAACAAATTCAGCCTAAAGTTATTTCTGATAAAGGGGTACTAACAGCTTGTGATGCCAAGGGTGTGCCTACTTACTTACTTAGTATTTACCTTCCATAGAACAATGTATTGTCTATTGATAGTTCTGTTGAACAAATCATTGTAAAGGCAGATTTTCCTTTTGGTTTTGTTCAAGTATACCACATTCATCTGTACACATGGCATCAAAGGGGATCAAATGTTTGCATGTCCACATATCAACAAGAAAAAGCAAACCATTTCCATGAGATGTTTTGACTTTTTGAAAGAACTGTATGGTCTTAATGTGAAGGGAATTTTTTACCTTGTTTTTTCTATTCTATATTCTATTCTGCCCCTGAAATTCTTTTGCAGTCTGGGTTTATGTAAATACAGTCTGTTTGCATTCACTTATAGTACAACTTTGCATTGATTTTATATGCAATCCTGCCATCTTTAAAATATTAATGACACACCTTCACAGAAATGTGGGCCATAAATATGCAAATAGTCATATGGGTGGAAAAAAAACAATAACAATAAAGCAGAGCAAAAAAAAAAAAAAAATAATCAACCTGCATGAATCTAACAGATGAAACTGTACAGTTGTGTGCGTGATAGACAGAGGGAGAAAAAGTGTCAGAAATTGTAAGAATGTTTTTATTACTCAGAAAAAACTTCAGGCAATTTGTCTCATTAGACAGGCCTGGATTTAAAGTTGTTGAAAGAGTGTCTGTCTCATAGGGATTACTTATATGGGGTTGTGTTGACAGAAGGCTTGTTTAGTTTCCTGCAGTGTTTCTTGCTGCTTTGGCACTGTCATTAATGTTGAAATATAACCCTCCCTTTCATTTTCTTACATTTTTTTGTGTTTTCCCTTATGAATTGTGAAACTGTTCCCATTAAACTGAATCTAATTACAACAAAAAGCCTTTTTTTTAATTTAAATACTTTATCTCAATATATGTTGTTTATACAATTAGTAAAATTATACGTTAATTCCATTTGTGCCACATCATCATCTACATACTGATTACGTCTTTTTTACTTCAACATACTTAAGTGCCTTTACCTTTTTTTTATCTCAACATCCCAATGTCAACATTTTTCTTGTGAATTGTGCCATTTATTCTCATTTCTTCTTTTTAAATACATCTTTTTTTTTGTACTTTTTCTTTTGACTTTTTTGTTCTCATGACACGCGCTATTAAAATGATCAATTGCTCACTTCTAAATGCGGCAACAACAAAACTAGTGAACCAAAGATCGGATAAAATTAACAACAGATATTAGTTTCAGGGAGTTTCTAAATTGCTGCGATCAAAACTGCAGTCCAGGAACAGTAGATTGTTCAAGCTGAGGTTAAAATGAAACCGTCATAATCCTGCCAAAATCTACCAACTACAAGGTAAAGACGTAGTGACTGCTCTCAGAGTTACTTTGTTATTAAGACAGTATAGGACCCTCCACGGAATATTATAGAAGGACATCAAAATTAAATATTCAGGCAACAACTTCTTATTTCAGAGCAGTACACCCACCTTTTAATTATTAAGTAAGGATTTTCAGATACTACGTACACCTTCAGGGGTTGTCAATTTAACGCCAGTTTCAGAGATTCAGAGCACACATCAATCAATATCCGTTATAACTGAACTGCTTGAGGGGTTTCCTTTTTTCTGTTGTATTAGCGACAGGCTAGCAGTCTTTGCACTGCTCTGAGCCAGTGTTCAGCCAGCCAGAGTCACTGCCAGCCAGATGGGCTGGTCTGTAGCCAGCTGGGCTGCTTGCTAAGGGTTGGTCATTAGCTGGGCAGCACCACTGTCACAACAGCCCAAACCTCTGCTTCTGTTCCTGTATTTCCCCAACAGTGTATACATAAAAGTCTGTTTTATCTCTAACAAATTGCAAAACATGGAGCCCTGTGTGCAGGTATTTTTTTGACTAAATGTGGTTAACTCGGATATAGTTGTGTATTGCATGGGAGGAGATTGTTTTCAACATAACTGAACAAACTCTTCCAAGAATAAAAAAAATAAAAAAAAATAAACTGAACATAAACTATACCATTTTGAACCTTTTTAAATAAACTACACAAGAGTGCTGCAATTAGTGGATTTTCCATTTTTCTTTTAGTGATTTTAGGATTTCTATTTCAATGCAACTTTCTTCAGTTTCACTCATTAATTTTTCTGTTTAAGTTCTGACAAAAAAGCACAAGTAAGGTGGTTGAAACCAGACTTCATCTCCATCAATATGGCTGGGCAATATGGACACAATCAAATATCCAAAATATAAATAATAATCTCTAAGTGGGGAAAATAAACTAATTAATATATTGTAAGATCATAATACTGATACATAATACATAATAATGATGTACTGCCCCGCCCTACTAATTGGTCAGCAGCATCCCAAGTGAACAGTGTCACTCTATTAATCTTAAGTATATGTGGTCACAAGTACTCGAAGATGTGTGACCTTATCAGGGATATTACTTATGGCAGAATCAGTTTTTATTTTACAGTGTTAACATGGCCAACAGACAACATATCAATCAGGGAGAAGGAACTGCTGCATTTCAATTTCGACTTCCTCCTTTACTGAATCAGTTTTGTTTACAAAGCATTAATTCCAGATCATTTCTACAAGCTTCTGTCGTATTTGTATTTTTTTTACGATAGGAACTGATGAACAGAAAGATCCCTCTCAGTGCCAAGAACTGTGGCTGGCAAGTGTTCTACTGATTTCATTTTGCAGAAGGTGAGTGATGAAGGTAAATGTCAAATGAAAATAGCACAATGAGTAGTAAAAGCAGGGTTTTAATTACACTGGGGCCTTTCACCATCAGAGCCGCATCACGAGGGGAAAGGGAGAGCGATACGATCTTTGCCTCTAATACCAAATCCTACAGGGAAAAATAAAAAGATGATTTACTTTGTGAGAAATGTAGGTATGTTTCTGGTTTCACAACTAAAATGTTTAAGAATAAATTAGCCATTGCCATCCCATTATATGGGCGGATATTGATTGATGGTTGATGAACTGAATGCGTTATTAAAACCATGGTAACAGAGCCGTTGATGATAATCAGCTTTGTGACAGCAGTTATCCAGGTTCACCAAGGTCAGGCACAGTGAATTCAGGCAGCCCAACAATATCAAAGCTGTACTGACTTCATAATAAAAGCCTGGCGCAGCAGCCCAAATGTTGCAAATGGAGCTTGTCAGGTTTCTGTGTCCACCTGGATTCCTGTTGAATATGTCATGTTGATGTGGGCAGATGTGCTCTGCTTCCTCACCCTGACACAACAGTGTGCTTTATGCAAAGCAAAAGTTGATGACAAAACTAAAGTTAAAACACACACACATTCAGTGTATTTAGATAATATAGAAGAATAAAAAATAATCAAAATTGTATGTTAAAACATGTTGCCGAGGCTGGATATTGAAATCAATAATTAGACTTTGGTATTGTGTGGTTTACACAGTAGCTTTGAACTTAAACTGAGCAGCACTGTAAATAATTTTGAATGTCTTTAGTGGAAAACATTAACCTACTATTAACATCCTGGTAAATGCTTGACAATATGGGGTTTGAACACATGGATGCAGGGTTTTGTCAGATTGCACAGTGCACTTGAGTTAATTAACAATAAGAGCTCATCAAAAATAGAATCAGCCTTCCTTCCCTCGCTCTAACCGTTTGGGGCAGATGGCCCTTCACCTCTGGTTCTGTCGGAGGTTTTCTTCCTCTTCAAAGGGAGTTTTTCTTTCAGGCTATCAATCATGTGAGAATTGTGGGATTGTTAAGTTCCTCTCTATCATGTTGTATGATTCTTATTGTAAGGACTTCACTATGTTAAATATAATGAGATGATTTATGTTGTGATTTGGCAATATATAAATAAAATCTAATCAAATGGAATTTGTGTTTGCAATAGTTGATTGGATCACCAGTCAGCACAAGACTAATGTGTAGTCACATAAAATTGCTTCGACATATTAGTGTGTTCCTGATACAGATGGGAGTTAAATAGACTGACCAACGGGGATGCAGTCTGTAACACCCGTCCCAGCTCAGTGTCACGGCGAAGCGTGTGTAGCTCCATCCATCCATTTAACGCAAAACGTGCGATAGCTACGCCTGGCGCTGTTCACGTGTGAGAGTTACATGCACGTAAATATGGGCGTGTCACACGACGTAAGGTCATGTGACTGTTGTCCTGCGACTCTGGTGTTGAGACCAACCACGTAGGTTTGCACGTGGTTTCGTTTTCTTCTGAAGCGCTGCAAGTAAAAGACACGGTCCCCTACAAAAGCAAGACGTGCGGTAGCTATGACTGGCGTTGCGTCAGCGGGAGAATAACAGGTTTCGCTGCTACCTGGTTGCCCTCCCACATAAGAGTTTGGTGTCAGAACTGAGACTAAAAATTTCAGCAGTAAGAGAAATCCTCGGTACCTTGTTGGTCCTTAATATTCATTATTTTTGTTCTCTATCAATTTATTCATTTTATTTGTGGGTTCTTGCGAGATGTTCAATCATTTTAAAAGAAAATAAATCTTAGACAGAAAAATCCCCTACTTCTGTCAAACTCACTGTCGTATCAGTGGATGGTGGTTGCCACTTTTACTACAGCTGCCTCCTTTATTCTCTCTTTGAATTTCCTTGGCGTTTATATATCAAAGATAGAAGTTCTCGCATGTTTTACTACACCAATAATCTTCTTCTTCCCTCCTTGAAAGGAAAAATTCAAAATTATTTACTGGTTTGCAAATCATGAATTCTCTGAAATAATTCCCACTCGGATGTCAAAGCTTCATGAGAATTTAAAATACAATCCAATTTTTATGCTCTGTGCGCCATAAAAATTCAAAGTTATGATCACACGTCACACAGACACAATAGGATCAGTCCCCATACATATTTAATATGCTATGAAGTCAAGAGACATCTACTGAGAAAAGAACAAAGAGTGCAACAGATTTCTTTTTTTTTTACTTCACTTCTAGTAGAAACACTGTACTTTAATTGAGCTTTGAGCCATTCTTATGGTCAATGCCTAATTCCTTAAACATGACATTTAGTTTGTTTATCTTCACCTCATCTGACTCAAAACAGAAGTCCAGAAGTGTGAATGACCTGCACAATGCTAATTTTCCTCCTCTGGATGGCTTTTTGTCATCTCATTTTAGTGTGCGCTCTATTCCTGCCTTGAAGAACAGCCACGTGGAAAAGCTTTGGGAACTCTTCCTCAAATTTCAGTGCCAGACAATGCACAAATTTGCCATTTTTTTCTGATAGTCGTCAATATAAAAAAAACAAGCAATTTACAAAAGTACATAGTGATGTACTTCCTTTAAAAATGCAATGAGCACAGGATATTCTGGGTGGTTAAATCCTTCATGCTAAATCCATTTGCTTCAGGCATATCATGCTCACAGACGAGGCTTTTGTTTGACTTAACCATGCAGTAACAATGCTACTCTGAGGGGTTACCTGCATCACAGGGAGACCTTAAACCACTTAAGCCCTCTTTATTCATTTGGTCTGCCTGCTGTTGTTTTTATTCACATGGTTGTCATCAAAGTAAAATTCATCTATTTAGTAAAAGAGAACAGTCCAAATTAACAGCAGGAGCATTTGAAAAGTCTTTATATAAAACACGTTATTATGTATAATGTTACAAATTATTTAGGTGTTCGCATTAAAGGGGATATTTGAAAGGAGATGTGTGATAGTACTTCTATGTAAGTAAAGGAACTGAATACTTCCACTTCTGGTTGTGCACATAAGTCTCTATCCCTGCTCAGTTACTGCAGCTCTTTCATCTACTGGACACCAACAACGTATCAGATTGAAGAGACGGAGACCAATATTTCATATACATTCATTTTCAAGTATGAGCTGGGGTTTTTGCCAATTCAAAAATTTGAATATATTACAATCATGATGTAAAATTACATGAGCCATGTTGGAATATTCTACTCATATTCATACCCTAATTCTACTGTGTGACCTGGATTTGGAATTGACCTGATATTCATCGTTTACATGAGGATAAATGTGTACTAAGTATATTGTTTATTAATATATAAATAAAAACAAAAATAAATCTTTTTGTTTCCAAAAGTTCAAAAAAAAAAAAATTCAGGACAAACACAAACAACCAATCAGACTACACTACACAGATATAGGTTTTTTTTTTTCCAGGCACTGATTCAGCCCTATGTACAATAAGTCTATAGAAAGCAGGACTTTCCTCAAGATGTTTGATTATAATGGGGCATGTAGCCCTGAGAGCGCCTGGTTCTCCAGCCCCTCAGGGACAGACAGATGAACACAATCAGCTCCAATTGCAATTCAGAGTCTCTGATTTTTATGTGACCTGCATGTCATCAGATTGGGTTTCCTGCGACACACGGAGCGGCTTTCAGCCAATATGGAGACCGAAAATAACCTACATTCATCAATTTCTTACTCTGCAGCGCCAAAAAGTTTATTATTATCAACTAACTTTGCAGCACAAACAGAAATGAACATACTGTTACTGAATATCTAAATATCATGACTAAGGATGGACATCTTAAGCAAAATAATATTCGAAATTCGATTCAATTTGACTATTCGCTCTCACACACACAATATTTGCGCTGTAAACTTGGGTTCAACTAATGCCATCCAACTTCTAAAACTGCCAGCTTGGAGAGAGCTGATAAGCTTATCTTTAGTTTGATATTTAAGGTAAGGGTCGTTGATTGCGTCCAACATCAAACTCCCTTTGTCTGCCCATTGATTACTGATCAGGGGATTGGCCATCTGCTCTGTGCTACACCGTAATGCTTAACTGTGGAATACTTGTATGCCAGTTCTACCTGCAGGGTTAAGCCAGCGTACAAGTGCACCTCATCTTCATTTAGTTGTGAAGGAGTTCCACACAGAACTTTTTGATGGCCAGTCTTCTTTGCGTGTTTCTCCTGTGGCATCAGTTCTCACAGCATCACACAGTTTTACTTGCAAAGCACCAGAGATTGATAGCAATGCGTTCTTCTTCTCCTTATGCTGTTTAATGGCAGCTGGCAGACAGCTTTTGGGTGCATTACCTTCTGACGGGACGAACGCATTACAACCAGGTTACCCAGTCAAAATAAGGAAGTTACAAATTGAATTTTTTTATTTTAATGACTGTTCGAATATTCTTCTGTGTCAATTTTTATCCTTGGAATAGCTGCATGACCTAAAATGTTTCTATGAAAGAAGCCTGTTTTGGTTGCAAAAGGGCTTCACGTTACTGACATCAACACAAATCACAATATCATCATCAAAAATAGGACACAACCACTCTTCACTTTACATAGCTTGGTGACAACAGCTATTAACCACTCTGGAAAAGTGTCGCTTCAAAATGTTAAGGCTTTAAATGGTTTCTGAAGGATGCCATGATGGGTGCCTTCATCTTTGTGGGTGTCTAAACAAGAATCAGGCCTCATGTGCTTCAGGGCCAGGTAATGATTGGTACAATGTGATTCCAACCACCAGAGGAAGCAATATTGTTTAAATATCAGGATATTGACAAGCCTTTTTTTCAGTCTCTTTTGGAAGGCATTCATAGTTTTGACCTCCCACATCCACATGCGAAGACAAAAATAGTTCTGTCAAGAATGGAAAAATAGAGCTAGACAGAGATGTTCAAAGCCTGGCTTCTTTTGTGGGTGTGAATATGTCAGATTATTGGTCAGCCCAAGCCCCCGACTCCTTAAATTCAACTTCGGAAAGGTGTGGCGAGGGGAGCTTTCTGAAGCTATTCAACAATCTGAAAAGCACTTTTGCAGAAGCATAGTGGCAGCCTGTAAAATCCATTAGCAAATGTTACACTTTGTAATGTTCTATGAGCACAGGGGAGGATTCGGTTATAGGATCAGAGTTTCTGCACACAGGGCAGTCTCCTCAACAGATAATGCAGAACGTCCTTACAGTGAAAGTACTGCTTCACCTCTCAAAGACTCTTTGAAGTAACCAGTAGAGTTGTTTCAGGCACATGAGCCTATGAAGGCAAAACCATCTTCTACAGATATGGCCAATGTAGAACGCTTTGCTGCATTGATCTGCAGAGATTCTCCTGCAGATTTCTCACCAGGTTCAAGAGTGTTCTCACTACAGGTTGCTTGTGTCTGCATATGGATACCCCCGATCCGATTTTAGTATGTACAGATGCAATTTTACTGTCCCTGTCTGAACTGATGCCATCACCACTACAATAAATGTGCATTTTGACAGTCTTTTTGTTGCAGTTTGTGTTTAAAAGTTTAACACTGACTGCTTTAAACTAATTAAATAATTGTGAAAATTTAAAACCACTGATTAACTCAATACATTGCTTGTAAAAAAATATTTTCTTTTACAAGCTCTTTCATTGTAAATGTGCTTTTTCAAAGATTCCACAATCAGACACGTTATCCTCTTTGTAAGTGCCCTGCTGAGAAGACCTAACAGAATACTGAGCTAACACCTTAAACCTAAACTACCAAAAAAAGATTCACATCTCAACCAACAAAATCTTCCACACTGCGTTGGATCATGCCAGCGCTGAGAGCTCAGTCAGATTCAAAGTCTGGATATTTCTATTATAAGACAAGCACTCGGGGGCATGCTAGAAAAAAACGAGTCCTGTGAGTACCTCTACCCCTTTAATCACCATTTAGTTTTCAATTACAAGTTTAGCCAGACTAGATGCTATGCGTGAGATTAGTTTTGAACATGCACTGTAAAACTTGGTGTCCTCTGTTTTCCTCCTGTTTACTTCAGAATCAAACCCTGTGCTACATGCCTGGTACGTTCATTTAGGCACATTGTGCCCCTACATTGGATTGCCCTTTGTGCTGCAGCATCAATATTCTTGCTAATTAAGATTTAGGCCTGTGTTGTCCCCTGTTGAGTCTTTTGTCACCACAGTGTAAGTGATCTGCATTGATTTTGTTTTCTCATTTCTTTTTAATTGCATGGATTGCATCCAGTGTAACTTAATCCCCCTACAATTACCAAGTTTGTAGTAGTTCTTGCAGTATTTTTCTTTATAGGTTTTTAAAATCAAACAATGCATTTAGACTCAAGTTATTTTGTCATATTTACAACATCTAAATGAAAGCACACATATACACAATTACAAAGCAGCCTATCCATATCCTGCGCCTACATTTGTAGTGTGAACCTCCCTGCACTCAATGCTGCAGATCGAATGAATTCTCATCTGAACTAGAGAATGGAAGTGCAAACGTCACTCTTTAATTTTATGAAGTGGCACATTTTATCATTTAAGTAAAAAAAAATTTAAAAAAATTTAAAAAAGTTCATATACAGGAAAACGTAAAGGAAGAGGAGGTGAGGTGCAGCAGGTGGATGGACCAAAAAGCATTTAACTTGGATGGAATCTGGAGGGACACATATGGGCTAATTCGGTAAATTAATGTTGGCTTCCATTTCATTTATTCAAGAATACAACACGGTGGTCTCATTGGGATAAATGAGGGCGCTAGAGTGAGAACACAGCCTTAGTAAAGTGTTTCAAACTTGCAGACTAAATGTACTTGCAATAGCAGAATCCATTGAACTCCACAGACAAAGTCAACAAGACACAAAACTTAGCATTTTACTGAAAAACATCTTTGAAAGGTATATGTGTCTCACATGAAGAGTCCTGGAAAACATTCTCGTCAAAATATGCCGTCTGGGTTTTCAAGTCATGTTTAACCCAGAAAACAACGTTTTATCATTCAGTTCCTTCGCCATAGTCTGAGTTTAGTAAACAAATGAGGCCTTATCTTAGAATCTGGCACATGTGTACCCATTTTTTACATGCAGCTCAGTTGTCATAACACTGTTGCCTCATTTTGAATGCCTGGAGTGTGCATCATGCCGCCATGTCTGGCTACATCAGACAAAAGAAAGACAAAAGAAGGGTGATAGATTGAAATGGAAATGACCTTTTACGGCTGCTGCAGGCTTTCAAACAGCTGACGGTGGGATGAGGACGCACATCTTCTACAGATGTAATTCTCACCAAGAGCTGAGGGAAAATATCAGGTTAGAGACAAGTAGGAAGGGAAAAAGTTTATAATATCAGCTTATGGCTTTATTACCAAACAGATGCACACCCCCGCTAGAAGGGTGACAAGAAGATGTCTGTTGGATTATGGATACACAGGTACTTTTAAGAGATGACAATAAGAGTATGGAAATACAATGCATGGCTATTTACCAAGATTACTTGAAACTGGTTGTGAGGGTTTGTGGACCAAACACATTATGTTCCATCAAATAGTGTTTGGGCTCCGCTTTCTGTTAAATTCTATTTAAAACATATAATGTAAGGACAATACGTGCAACTTGAATTGAACCTGGCGTGCTGTGATAACATGCGGCACAGACAGAGGATGCAGCTGCTGATGCTGTGCTGCATGTAATGTGTGGCAGCGTATAGACAAAGTGTTGTACATAATTCAGACTGCAGCTCGAAGGCAGTTGAATGTTTTCATCATCAGGCTAAAAACATTACAGCATTTAAAATGGCAAAATCTTTGTCAGGGTGAAATTATAACAAAACAAAATCCAATTGATTTGGATGCAATATTGAAGTACAGTGTATGGCTATTTTACAGAAGCAGAACACATATTTCTGATCCAAAACTGGTGTTCACACACTGACTTATTTACCTCATTATAAGCATTTCCTCACCACAGTGTTGGAATAATAATCTTCAACGGACAAGATCAACATTGGTTTCTTTATCCTCAACCTTGACCAAGTATTTTCTGATGCCTAAAGACATACATATCTTAACTATGGGGCTAACATGGCGTGTTTTAAAAAGCACAGACAGTAATCTATTGTGTGGTTGATGTGGGGCAATTTGCTGTAGTAGAAGGTGATACAGACCTCCTCTACATATTAAAAGGAGGCCTGTCCCAGCTGAATTTGAGGTAATCCTTTGTTTTTCCATCTGTCTGTATGGAAGTAGGAAACGTAGCACTCCTCAGAGAAGGAGCTCTTCAGCTGAGCCCTGTTCATTACCCCGCAACTGTGCAGGGAGCTGTCTGGTAAATGGCTTTATAATGGCTCTTTGCTTCCACTGTGATCTCCCTGCCCATTTCTCTGAATTCTGATGTATCGTGACGCAAAGAAACACGTGACTCAAAACTACCATTAATCTACCAATACCCCTGAAACGTTTGTCTTTACCTCAAACCTTTTGCTTCAGTAACCCGCTAAATATAAAAGCCCCAATTCTGTAGTGCGAATACTAGCCAGAGCTATTTGAATATTCATATATTTTGTATTAAAATCTCAAGTCAGCCGCTGAGGTTGTTTTATATTCAACAAAATAAATTGAAGAGAACGACAGCTTACATTTAACAGGTCAATATTAATACTGATCATTTTGCCCTCGCCTCATTTCATTTCACACACGCGAATCATTCTGAGCTCAGCAGCATCATTCTATCACCGTCTACCACCAACCACCATCCACCCACACGGATGAGTCACTGGACCCCTGATTAGATGTAAATAATCCATACTCAGTCAGCTGGTTATCGCCAGCTATTCATGAAGCTTCTTGTGTGTGTGTTGCATGGGAAGTATACAACACACTTAGTAGTCATGAGGAGTTCAAAATGATGAATCCTGGGCACTTGAAAGACTCGCATAAAATAAACAGGCAATTCAGTGTTTCTGGGTCTAAGCAGGCATGCGGCTCTATGATGGTAAAGATCATAACATGAGAACATCAAACAGGGAATGTAGATGTGAATGTTCCCGAACAACTATTACTGAAAGCATCTAGCCATTTACATATGTTGTCTATTTGAATCATTTTCTGTGTTGTGAAGCATCTCAGTTTCTTATCGCCTCAAACTGCGAGGCGATAAGAAGAAACACAAATCAAGAGTATTACATGCTTGTTAAACTTGTTTTGTGTTGGTGTCTGTCAGAAATGAGCAACAAACAAGTGGAAAGGAACCAAAATACATCTTTTGACCTGCCAGTGGCTTCCAGGTTGGGGTCCAAGACAGTAAAAACAACATGTTAGTGACTCCCACGGTGTTTTGTCAGCTAAATATGCATTGTTACCTGCACTACTTTATTGTTACAGTGTTCCTCATGAAAGTGAAGTGAGGACCAGAAAGAGCTTCAAACTTTCACACCGCAGTAAGCTGTTTTTAAAGTTTTGAAGACTGCAGTAAGAGATGGGATGGTGCTGCGGGCTGAATCCCTGATCGACTTGTTATCATTCAGAGGTAACTGTATAGTGCTCCATGTTGTCTCATGCTGGCTTGCAATTTATGTTTGCTCAAAGCTGAGGTGCTGATGCTTTTTTTTTCAGTGTACAAATGACAGTTCAACAGTTAAATTACTGCATTTATTCATGAAAATTTGAAAAGATAAATTTATGTGCAATACGTTTGTGTCACAGCATGAAACATCTAACTTTTCCTGAAAGCTTGATGTTTCAGGATTACTACTTTTAGCACCCCTAGTCCTTGTGTTTCTATTATTCTGTTGTTGTTTAGCACATATTTGGTAGAATTGTTTGATCATGCACACCGGGGTATATTTCATCTATTTTATCTTGGAAAAAATATTTTTATCTACTTTCTTTACCATAATATATTTTATTATATATATTATTATATATTTATGTGCAACAGGAAAAGAACAAACTAAAAATCGTAATTATATTTCTTATTGACTTTCCCAATCATTAATGCGGAAGATATAAATTAACTGTCTAATACTAATAGTTTTGTGAGACACATAAAATGGGAAATGTATATGTCCCATCTTATTCTTGATATGTAGTGCTGTGAAAAAGCTTTTGTCACTTCAGATGTTAAGATTTTTATCCATCACACAAACCATCAGGGAGGTGTCTGATTGGTCCCAGACTCATTTGCTGCAAAAACAAATGACCCCGAACATACAGCCACAGTCATAAAGAACCATCTTCAATGACTAGTAGAGCCAAAAGTCCCACAACAGATGCTTTGGCTCCCACAGAGCTCTGATCTCAGCATTATGCAGTCAGTCTGGAATTACATGATGAGAAGAAACTGAGAAAGCTTCAATTATTTTTCATGACTTAAGGAAAAAGAAGACATGTCGTACATAATGAGTCAAACACTTCCCACAGAATGCTTATCCACTGACACCAATAAAGACAACAACATGGCCCTGGCTAGTTTTAGTTTTGCTTTAACCGTGTCCTCGCTTGTCTCACAACAGTCAAAACTACAACAAATTTCATGGTGCAAAATTTCAAATGTAGAAAGCCAATATGAACCCTTCTGCTTTAGTTTCAACTTTCCTTTTACTGTAAGGAAGTCCGATCATGGTGTTTCATATCCTACAGCCATAACAGAGCCTATTTGAAAGGCCTTGATTTATTCTACTGGTGTTTTCTGTCTTTTCTTGACAATCAATAGACACTATCAGGTAAACAGATATGACTGGCATGTGTCTAAACTGAATCCTAAGGATTTTGTAGCTCATTGATTTGAGACATATACCATTTGAATGATGTTGTAGAGAAAATAAGTATCTTTTTATTTCTTAAACCGATGATGTCTTTGAAATACTCAGTAAGGGTATATCAAATTCCATTTCCCATTACATTGGTATGGATGCAAGCTACATCAATACAATGCAAAGAGGTACAGTTTAATCAAAGTTACAAACTAGAATACCGCCTCAGTTATGCATCTGCCAACTACTCAAGTTTACATCCATATCTGTCCAGACTCCTATAACACAGTCTATGTAGATTTAGACTTCATTAATCCCACAGTGGGGAAATGTACTCGTCACAGCAGCACAGAAACACAAAAAGGTGCACACAATAGGAAAGAATTTACAATACGTAGAGAACAAAATAAGATATATACAAATATTGTTTTAGGAGGAAATATGAGCAATGAATAAATAAATGTAGTAAAGACTGAAAGAATTTAGCTAATAAAGCTGATTGTGGTAGAACACAAAGTTGTAGCCATGACTGTAGACAATGCTTCAGATATGGATAATGCTGCAAAGAAGCTACAAATTCTAAAACATGGCTGCTTCACTCACATCTTCAACCTAACAGCACAGAAGACCAACACATTCACCAGAAGTTCCCTCGAGGAGTTTACAGTAATTGCACGGATGCGCGGTCTCAGTGACCTTGACCTTTGACCAGCAAAATGTAACCTGTTCATTCTTGGCACCCAGAGAAAGTTTGTGCCAAATTTTAATAGATTCCATCATGGAGTTCCTGAGATTTTGCGTTAGAATAGTACACACAGACAACCAGTAAATATAATGCCATTGTGGAAGCATAACAATGAAGCTCACATGGAACTTTTATTTTGTGTTTAGGCTGTCTTGGTCAAAACCACAACTCCATGTGCTCCGCCTTTTAAAGTTTCCTCTTTGCAATCAAGGACACCGCTGTGCCTTAGAACATCTTGGCAAAACTGCAAGACAGCTGCAGACTCTGTCTTGAATTATGTATATGTATGCATGTGTATTCTTCACGACTGGAATTCAAAGCAACGAGAACCATGCCATTAACTACAGTGGTGTTGTTGTATTCTTTATGGAGACTAACTCTTTTACAAATATCCCAATAACAGACACATGAAAAAACAGGCCATTCAACAGTTAAAGACGGATTATGAGCGAATCAGCAGACTTTTTGCATCATAAAATTGACAAGTAATTGATACACTATTTTTACTTTTGAGTACACATTCAATATTCCGGTTGCACGGTACAATTACTGTTACTTGGTGAGAAATATGGATTTATTTCTACCTCAATTTTGGATTTGCTGTGCAGGCTCATAGGTATCACTGGCTTTAATGAAATATGGGCCCGACTTTTATGTGTAGGCAGTTGGAGAAATGTTCCAATTTACAGTGACTCAATACCGTTGCATATTTCCTTTATGTTACAGTCAGACAGGAAAGTACAGATAGAAAAGAGTAGGAGATAACTCCAACAATTAAAAAGCTATGGCTTTAGTTGAAGCCAAATGCACGTATATACTGTTTATCCACTACTCGAGATGTGGAACAGCGCTTACTCACACATAAATCCCAGAGCATTTATGCATTGTTTACAAGGGTTTCTGGTATAAACTCTTGCATTGCTTGTTTTTATTTTATTTTTTCCACTAGATCATCATATTCTCTGAGAGCACAGAGCAGCCGCCCACTCATCTGGGAGGAGATAAAAACAAACACTCCTCTGCACAGCCAACAATAGGCCATGTAGGACACTTAATTGCTAGTTTGAAATTTGGATTATTCTGTTGTACATGCAAAGCACTGTGCTGATTTCAGAGGATGCCTTTTTGCTACAGAACAGCTGACGCATGTTTATTTTGTTTACTGCAGAGGGCAGTTCGTCTAAGTTTCTCTTTCTGTGTGACTTGTGTCGTCATTTGTCATTATTGATTGCCAGCCAAAGGCTTTAAGTGTGTTAGTAGCAGGTATAGCATGGCATTTAGTAATAATTAAATCCCCCACATCAATTAAATCCCCCCCCCACCACCGATTTAATAAAGACATTCTGATTGTGCCTCTAAAGGATGGCGCTGTCTGTTTTCACTCAATACTGCTGTCAATATAAGCAGCAACTTAAGTGGCATTCCCTTTAGTTTCAGATTCATATTTTAGAAGATTCATTATATTGTGAAACACAAGATTTTGCACATTTTAAATAGACAACTTCCAGCAGAGCATAAGAACTACACAGGACTCAACAGCTTAACATGAATGTAAATAGGCAGGCTGATTACTACCCTCCAACCAGCACAAAGCTGTGAAGGTACACAACAGCTACCAACACATATGGTGCATCAGGTACCGCATGATGTTAAAAAATAGTTTAAACACATTCACGAGGCCTCCGGGGTGTTTGTTTTTTTATTGACACCTGCTCCACCATCAACTTAGAATTACTCTGCAGAATATAAGACACAAAGACACACAAAAACGTGCTGCCACTGCTGATTTAGTGGTGTAGACAAACTTGATAATTGAAATACGTTATATGATGTTGAAATCCTAAATATTTGATGCGTTGTCCGCCATCCCATCTGTGTTTCGTGAGTGTTTTAGACCGGGTGGTCACCTGAATGTGACACCGTATTATACAGTCTAACAGTATAGATGACTAATTATGAAGGGCAGACAACAAACTGTATTTTGTATATTGTTTGGCTGCTGCTTTACCCGAGACTCGACTATTATTTGCCTTTAAACAAAAGATACACCATAATTTCAGTCTGCCTCTTTCTTCATCTGTGGGACAGAGACAAAAAGGTGCTGACGCATCGTGATGCATCGTGATGCCTCCTCTCTGCTCTTCTTCTCTGGTCCGAGATTATCATATTGAATTTGCATCAACTCCGTGCTGTCCCAGAGCCGGAGCAGCGACTTTCTTACCATTCCACACATGTTCGCACACAAGCAAATCCCTGAATTAATCTCTACCCACTAACTCAGAGGTGCCATCACTCTGTGCCTTTGCAGACGGACTTCAAGTCATTTATAAACAGAAATAATAAAATAATTGAAGCCTCTAGAAGCAGAAGTTTTTATGCATTTCTAATTTCTTTCAAACTACTTTTACAGTTTTGATGTTTTGACTTCTTTTCATGCAGGTCCGGTTCACTGTGTTCACCTGTCATGTTGAGGCTGTTAAAGTGGCACAGTGGTAATGGTTTGTTTTATTAGCTGCATTTTTATGTAGTTTTGAACATATGTTGTTTTGAATACATAAAAATGTTCTGAAATATGTTGTTCTTTTCGTGCTTGTACTTGTAATCATTATTTATAATTCTTTTACATATTACTGTCGGGTTTATTTTTCAACTGCACTCATTTTTGTCACACCAACAACAAAATCTGAAGGCTCAGTGTCAAATGTTTATCTTGAGTAATCTGTACAAAAGGACTGTCCTTAAACATTTACAACCCGAGATGTCAACAAAAACAATGGAAAGTTTTATCATTTGTAAAAAGCTATATATTAGAGCAACAGTAGTGAGGTTGGAGAAGTTTACACGTGTTGCTTATGTTGGAATTGTTGGGTTTCTCTCAATAATAAAGTCTTCACCTGAAAATGTTACATGCTCTGAAATGACTTACATCGTGATTTAGTGCAATATTGATAAGTGAATTTAATTCAATTGGAGCTATTTAAGAGTCCAGTATGATCACCACCTTTTTCCTTTTCCTGCATCTGCTGCCTGCCACCATTATGACCTGCATTAATCAGCCTTGGAGTTAATGCCTCGTGTCAAACATCGCCAAGGACCGACGCAGACCTGGCAAAGACCACTTGGATGTGTCTCAAATCGCGTCCTTGCGTACTTACACTTGCTGTTTTGACACATGGAAACATCCAGTGCAGGATGAGCATCCCGATGGCATACTCATACCAGTGCACAAACTGAGTCAGGAACGCTGGACACTTTTCACCCCCAGCAGTCGTCATCACGTCTGCGTATGGCAGAAACAAAGAGACCACCAACCTATTTCCAAACTGTGGCGGCCAGGGAACTTACAGCTGTAGCAGAACACCACATACACAAATACAAGTTGGACACGTCATCAACAAAAAAAAGTGTTAATTTTTCACCATACCACCGTACTGCTGTTGGATAGAGGCCATCAGTGTGTTTATTGTACAACACTACCGTGTCACATTTCATGCACTAAGAGTATGCGTAAGTACACTACACGCAAATGTACCAACAGAAGTACGCCGTTGGAGACACAGCCCGTGGCTCTCAAACAGAACAGACCTTTGTCATGGCAGACATTTTGACTTGTCACGGTCGAGGAAGCAAAGGTGGAATTAATGACGGCTCAGTTCCATTAGGTGCTCCAGTAAACCATGACAATGAAACCATCGTAAACAAAAGCAGGACTTCTCTTGAGTGGGATGCTGTGCATTTGCTGTGCATTTCCTGCTACATGTCAAAATGTCTGAAGGCTGAAAGCAAAAACTACGCAGCAGTGAAACTACACCAACATACAAGATCATCGCATTGCCTTTGAGAGATGAGGACATAATTCTGATAATCTGACAACAAAAATAACAAGTAGATTACAAATGATGTGTCAACTCTCATTTTGACCAATGATGTGTTTGCAAATGTGGAAATTAAACATACATTGATTATCAAATTTGAGTTTTAATGTTCTACATTATAAAAACACAAATAAGACATCCGATTTGAATTTAATTAGAGAATTAAATTTAACATACACAGGTCTGGATTTCAATGCAATTTTTGTGATTACCGCTGAGGATTACATTTAAATATAAATAAAGCAATAGAAAAAAAAACTAGGTGGGCAAAGATTTTGTATACTGCTCTGAAAAAACACTGGTATTATATTGTTTTTCACTGTTGTTTTTCGATGTCAAAATGAAAATGACTCGGTAGGAAGAAAAGAGGAGCATAGTCTTAAAAGCTTTTTCTAGTCTCTCTCATTTGCCAGGATAATAGATAGTTTGGGCTGTTTTTGCATAATATTGTTAAAAAACAAAAATTAGCTTTTTGTTCTTTTACAAGAAAATACAAGCAAAGACAGAACAAAAACTTTGACCTGTTTGGTTTGATGAAAGGAATCCTGCTGTGCACAAAAACAGGAAGACATAGCAGCAAAATCCACGATGGCCTATAAAGGATGGAAGAACAGTAGGCAACCGACCAGACACTGTAATCATGGGAGCCTGATTCATTTTAAAACGCCATGCTGGCTGATACACTCAACTCAAGCCCACTGTAGGACACAATTATTAAGTAAAAATGCAAGACCAGCTCTCACAAAACATATTTACAACTATGCAAACAACGTTAAAAAAAAAAAAAAGATCACCAACTCAAATGAATTAACAGCAACTATCAGTAACTTCATGCAAACAAATTCACCAACGTCGAAACCATTTTTGTGACAATGAACAATCACAACTAAAAGTCAGCCATCAAAACCAGCCAAACTACTTAAACACACAAACGTCCACAGCCAGTGGAAATCACCACCGCATGTTCAAAGCACAGCTGCAGAGCACAAAACGTACAATTAAAAAAAACACTTACTTGTTGGCCCTTGCCTCACAGACACAAGACATCAGGGGGTCCACGCTTATCCGCAACTTGCAACGTGCTCGACTCTACTCCAACCACCTGATGGGCCATCCAGGTGAGATCTTCCGTCACTGGAAAGAAAAACATCTTTAGAGTCTTCATCCTTGAGTAGAGATGGTCCTCATTTTACTCTGCAACATCTGGTAGGATCAGACTGATCAAACCGTCACACGCTTTGTGTTTGTGTTTGTCAGCGTGAGCACAGTTTGCTGCAGCTTAGCGAGCTCTCTGTGGTAGCAGCATGCTGACGTGGTTAGTTTTTGTTTTTTGTTTGTTTGTTTTCAATCTGGTCTTTTATGAAAACTGATTCCGGGACGTCCTGACATTAGATTTTGATATGCAGTTTATGAATTAGACACGGCCCAGCTATGACGTTAATATTGTGTTAATAATGTCGGTTACCAGCAGGGGATTCATGTCGACTTAAACAAGTAAAATCCACTTCCGTCGTGAAATCCAAAATTTTCTTCCTTCCTCATCTGTCAACTGATCAGCTGCTCATTGACGCCAATAAAACCCGGAAGCCAAGTTTTCTGCTCCTATTAGCCTATTATTATGGGCCGTATATCATATTCGTATTTCCAGACTTAGTTTGACTCCTAACAACCACAAAGTCATGTTTATTTTTTTCAGTTCACACATTTATAATATATTTTTATTTACTCCATATTCTGTTTGTTTAGTATTTTTTTTTCTATAAAAGCATGTTTATGTTTGAGAAACTTTGAAATATATTTTGGTCAATATTGGAAAGGTAATACCAGTTTAGTTGGCACTACAACAGCCCAATTAAGAATTAAAAAACTACAAAACATTTAAAACCCAATAGAAAAAATAAACAGCAATCTATCAGAAAACAAAATCTTACTAACTATTATTGCAATCTTTATTTCAATCTATAATCACAGTAAAGAATTGTTATTCGTAAAAGAATAACATCAACATGAAAGTACTTTATGTCTTATTTCCTTGGAAATGCACAGGCAGAGTTGATTTTTTTTTTATCATGCAGAGACAGCAATCAAAATTGTTACACCTCAGAAGGCAAGGCAAGGCAAGTTTATTTGCACAGCACATTTCAACAACAAGGAAATTCAAACTGCTTCACATAAAACTATTAACAGCCTCAAAACATCAGGCAAAAGAAAAGGGCATTTAAAAACAATTAAGAACAGTGATTAAAACATTAAAACAGTCATTAAAACATGAACTAAGCTTTAAAAAAAAATAGGATAACAGTCACAGTGCAGTTTAAGACATCCTTAAATCTGATTCAATGGAACTGGAATCAGTCATGATGAGACATCACAGCACCACAGCAGACTATAGCAAGACAGAAAATGAATTGTGAATCTACTTTTTTTTAATTTATTTATTCACTTGTAGATTCCTTATTTCGGTGCAATTCTTAAAAGATCAAGATTCAAACATATTTTATTGAGGTTACTCCAGGGATTATTTTGATGTTCCAGAGATAGGTGTACATCTTCTGTTTCTGGACAGCTATTATAAAAGCAATTTCCCCTTAAACAAATGATGTGAATATTCCAGCTATGCAGTTATATTCATTTCCACTGTAATCAGAACATTTGAGCCAAATAGGTGAGATACCCACGTTAGCAGGTAACAATTTCTACGTTCTTCAGATACTGACTGTGGTCAGTTAATTTCATATTTCCTTAGATCTTTGCAAAGAAACTTTGCCTGGTAGGTTATTTATCCAAACTCCATATATACATTTTTAGTTATATGAATATAGCAACCAGACGCTCTAATGGACCCTTGGAGAGCAATGCACAGTAATTTCCATCTTAAAGTATTTGTGTTGAGACTCATGAACTAGCCGAGGGTATTTTCCTCACATATTAAAGGACACCACTACAAAACCACTTAAAGGCAAACAGAAAGACAAGATCAATCCAGCTGTTTCCCCACAAATGTTACCGTCTCTCTTTAGTTCTTTTGATCTGCAGCACAGCTCAGACTCAGAAGTTACATTAAAATGCAATGATAATTGGAGAATCTCCCAGGTGACTGGCACTGCAGAGGAAGCTCTCTCTCTGTTATCCCAGCCCACATCCTGTTGTGATAATGTTTCAGACCTTGGCAGGGACAACACACACCAGGCACGAGGGAGAAAAGGGCAGTGGAGGTGAAGAAGCTACACTATCAGCCTGAACCATAAGACTAGAGCAAAAGGAGCCATTGAACCCAAAGAAAAACATTTAATATTCTTTCAAATTGAACTGGGTTTTTTTTAAGGAGATTCTCCTGACCTTTCTGTAATATACTGTATTTGTTTTTGTCTTTTAGATTTCATTTCAGGAGTGCATACCGGCACTGGTGGCATATTAGCTCACAGACCCAGAAAGGTGAGAATGGCCACCTTACACCTGAGGTGGTGATGTTAAAATCTTTATTTATCTGTAAAAGGATGAGAGAAGGAAGCAGTTTTTACAGCCAGTAAGTCCCAGTTGTTTGTGTAGTGTATGACTTTAATTTTCACCTTGTTTTGTCAACTTCAGGCCATTTATTCATCTTTATGGAATACTGCCTATAGACCACTAGATAACATTCTAGCTGTCAATGATACTTATACACTAGTACAACAGCTGTTTCTTCATTTTCTTCTGCTTTTTTAAACATAAAAATGGCAACAGGTTGGCTGGATAGCACATACCTGTATACTGTACACAGAAATGAACTTATGTGACCCTTACCAATAAAAAAATAGATAAATACATCAGCATGCTAATTATTCTTTTGTTGTGCAGGGGTATCTGGATGAAATATGTAAACAATCGCCACACTTGTAAGAGGAGACTTTTGCCTCTCCGTCTGCCTTTTATGCAGTTCACAGAGGAGCACTGGAGGCAAACCCTCCAGCTAATGTACTCAAATTTAAGAAGCAGGACCCTAATGATTCAGTAATGCAGTCTCTGCACTAAGTATAGCATTACTACAGTAGCTCTCAGTCAATGTGTAAAATTGCTATTTAAATATAGTACAGAAAGTACTTTAGCTATGCAGACAGACATATCAGTTGGATGCCGTTGTGAAGGGTGTGTGAGAGTGAAGCTAAGTAGTTCAATATGGTTTAACTGTTGGAGACTCTAAAATTAATTTAACACACACATTGTTTATTTGTATGAGATACCACAGAAAAGCATTTAAGCAATAAAGAGAGAGAACTATTAAAAGCTCTTTTTTGTTGGCTCTATTCTGTCTATATTTTAGCAGTATTATGTTTTGGAGTGTGTTTTTCATATTGCAGGGATGTTTACACGTTTGAATTAACTCACAAATATTTGTAAAGCAGAAATTACACTCATGCTAAATGATAAAATTATGAAAATATTTTTGTTAAAGATAATTAGCTTTTAATTAACACAAACCCAATAAATATTTATATCAATGCTTGATTTCATAATTATAGTCAAAACCTGTAGGTATAAACACATTGTGCAGCACCTGCACTGAACATTCATGCATGACAAATGCTACTTTATTTTACATAAACAACACAGACACATGACATGACAATTATTTTGGTTCTGAGTATGTTAAGAATATTCAAATACGCATTTCTGAGTGAAAATATTCCAATCTTTTATACCGGTTCAAGTTTATGTCTGAATCACTTGCTTTTCAATTCAAATTCTATCAGGAAAACAATGAAAGGCAGATTAGCTGTTGATATTGCTGCTGTTGATAGCAGCAATGATAGTGGATATAATTGAAAACTCTGAGCAGCATCCCATTACTCTTCACCTCACTGTGGACTGGACCCAGGGGAACAGATAAATGGAAAATATGGGAAAGAACTGCTTCATGTGGAGGTGAATCAGATTGTCGTCACTGTCCATTTCACTCTGCCTACACCCCCCACACACACCCCACCCCCACCCCTAAATGATGCATGCACATGCAGAGTTACAGCAACACCTACTGGTAGTCAAATGCAATAGATTATTTCCTCAGCTCTGGTAAGGTGATGTATTCATAGGAAATCATGCTACAAGGAAAACGAAATACATGTCATCTCTATTCTGTTTTCTTTTACTCCCCCACCATTTAACTTTTTTGTTTTGTTTTGTTTTTTTGTTATTCTCTGTGTTAAACTTGCTCCTTCTCAAAGATAACAGAGTTTGATGGCTGTGAGAATAGAAGTTACCATTGTAAGAGGCATTGTGCATAATAAATGTGATATCTAACACGGACAAAAACATAAATCAACAAATGTTACTGTTATTGCTGATAAACACTGCAAAACAGCTGTGTATGCAGTATGTGCCACATATGTATTCATCATGTTGTCTTAATTGTAAATAACACACCTCTCATCTGTGCTGTGGCTCAGAGGGTAGAGTGGGTTGCCCTGTAATTATAACGTTGGTAGTTCGATCCCTGGTCAAATGCCGAAGTGAAAAGGCAGCCTGTACCCACAGCACCATCTTCTGATGATGTGTGCATTTGACTGTGTCCTATCTTTACACTGTACATTCAGCATACATTAGAATTAACGATTGCAGTCGTAGGCTTTACTTGAATCAGTCTTAACAGGTCCTGTTCAACAAACACGATAAATCATGTCACATTATGGACAGAGCTTATGGAATCATCACAGGGCCAGAGATATTATTTGCGTCTTTGTGTGTTATGATCTGTTCATACTTGGACTGATATTATTATTCCTCATCTAATTAGCGGATCAGTATGTGCAACAAACCCTCATGTCTGTAATGAAGATGATGAGCCAGTCTGTTTTCTCAAGTGTGCCAGTCTTTCAGTTTCTAGATCAATTAGCGTTGCATGGTGCAGGCACGGTGTCCTACTATTTCTCTGCGTTTGGAAAGAGCATGTTACTGGCACAGAAGCCAAAGCTGTGATCAGGATCTCACGTGAAGCCCGAACAACAACTTCAGATAATTGAAACGTCTATCAAGCACCGCAACAAAATGAACGGAGCCTTTTAGCCGGAGATACTTTCTCAGATGTACAGAAACAGAGCAAATTCTGTCGATGTCCTCTCAGTCACAGCTTGCTGCTGCTAAGTGTCCTGATGATTTCAGAAATGAATTGAACATGGTTGAGTGGTGTCTGTGGATGCGCCCTTAAGTGTGTTTCCAAAGATGTTTGGCAAACAGTGCAACTAACTGCTTGTGTAAAATTTTCAGAACATTCAGGACACTCTCACTCTTAAGTACTTACAACAGTGAGCTGGAGGATTTAGGACTGAAGGGGGGGGGGGGGGGGGAAATCATAATCCCTATTGTTCTGGTGGAGTATCAGGTGGTGCAGGAATTTATCTTTTAATTTCCCACGTTTAGCTAATAAATAGAAGGTGTGTGAAGATTATTGATTCACATAATGTTCTTTCTTCTTAATCAGCATCTCATTAAAGTTTCTACGGCGTCCTACACTTCTGCTTCTCATTTTACTTTACAATAGTGTGATTCCATCGCTGCCCTTCTTCTCTATAAAGTGCACCTCCTTGGACATTTGGCAGGAAATTGGATTGGAGTAAGCATGTGCTGCAATGCAAGATGAGGCCTGCCCACCAGATTCTCATTATGCTGTCAGACGTTTAAGGAAATACAGAAGCAAAACTATTTTCTATTCATAGACATATGCAGTTCATGTGTGAGAGCAACATTGTCACAGGCCATCCTTCATCTCTTCAGGATAAAAGGCACGCTGATGAAGAGACCTGCCCTGGAAACATGCTGTCATGTTTTACGCATTTATCTGGCAGCTACTACAGGAAATGTGGGGATAAACAAATTAGAAGCAAGCAGATTGTTTTATATCCATGTCTGTACAAAATCGTAATAGTACACATTCGCCATTTAAATGCTCCTCATCCTCTGAAGGTAATGGGTTACATGACCTACGTTTCACACACGGATGGCAATGAGATGAAACTAGATGTTTGAATCAACAGAAGAGAAGAGCTACGCTCAATAAGGACTGAAACAACATGATGATGCACGGCACTTGTCCTTTTTTCATGTAGGACGCAGTTGTGACAAAAAATACTTCGAAGTAGTCATGTGCAGACAACGATCCGAGGTCACGTGCTTTGAATATTTTTCTGTTCTAGCAGTTTGGTGGTAGCAGTTACATCTACAATTACAATAATAATTTTTTAAAAAACACAAGTTGAGTAATTAATGATACCCTTTCTGTAATCTAGACACAATAAATCAAAGCTGGGCAACTTTAGGGCCAAGAGCAGGAAAGAAAAAAACTAGATAACTGAATAATGGTTTCTGCATTCTCCTCCAGAATTGTATCATCTTGATCACATTGGGCAATACATTTCATGTTTCCTTTTGATACTTACATTATAATATATTCATAACTATATTGTGGTTTAATGTACTGTATTATACACTATGAACTGCCTATGTGTTTTAAAGGTGCTTAAATAAACGTCTCTTGCCTTGTAATTCCTTCAGTGGGCTCCTGGCCCCAGTGTTGTACACCGACAGGCCGCCAGAGGGTCGATGACGCTCCCTTCCTTTGTTTCCTCTCGGTTTCACTTTACCAAAAATACTTTGCATGTGTTTTTTGTGGGTTTTTTTGTGGGAGGAGTCCTTTCTCTCCTCTTTACACAATAAGCGGAACTTGTCGGTGACGGAAAGTCAGAGGCAGAAGAGCGCAGTGTCCAGTCATTAGGTGGATGTCAATTAGTGGGGAACTTTGACCGGTGAGCAGCCACACACACACACACACACACACAAACAAACCGCGCCAGGTTACTGAACAAGTTGCCTTCAAGTTGTGTTTTCTAAATCATATTGCGTGACTTTTCTCGATGTTTGCTGACATGAATTTAATTTATTTGATAATCTTGGTGGTGGTTCATTGCGCGCTTCCGTGCTCCATAATTAATTAGTGTCAGGAATTGTTAACTCTTTTGCCCTTCCATTAGAGTTGTGCCTTTGACTCGCTCAGAAGATTAAGATGGAGTGGCGCCAGCAGACCAGTATCAGGTGTGCAGACGCATTCGACGAGGCTCAGCGCTGGATTGAGGTACATGGTTCACTTTGATCACTCTCTTTCCATCTTTATTTGTTTCAGAGACGTGCAGCTATTTGTGCTCCTCGTCACTTAATCCCGTGCAAACAACTCTGTAGATTAATCAGAAAGATAATTGATAAACTAATCATTGGCAGCCATGAAAGATCACCTGTGCCTTGTTTGTATCATCACAGAGCTCACAATTTTTTTAACTACTGTATAGCCATATTTTAAATGGCTCACATTCAACACTGTCAAACAAAGTTTAGAGAAGTATCTTTAAGTTCAAATGCAAAACAACTTGATAAAACTCAGGTCGGAGTGTGTCTCCTGCTACAGAGGAAACCCTGTCTGACCTAGCTTTGTGGTAGTTCAGATAAAAAATGATTTGACTGCAGCACTGGTGTGGCTTCAGAGGGAAATTCAAACACAAACCAGATAATAAGGTATTGTTTAAAATAAAATATGCAATACCATGCCTTACACTAAGAGTTTAGTTTTTTGGTGTCTGTACATTCATTAAAATTATGTAATGGATGTGTCAGATTTGCTCTTGTGGCTCTTTGCACACAGCTGTGGCACATGCTTTATGCAGGCTTTACCAAACATGCATTGTGGAGGATGTGGTTTTGTATCAATGCAGTTTCTAGGTTGTTTCTGGCTTCTCCTGTCCAAGCATTGTGGAAGTTGTTATTCTTAAATCATAACCAATGAATGTGGCTTGTAAAATGTGGGCACTCAATGTCGACCACCTCTAAATGGGACCATTAATGTCACTTGTGTCTGAGTAGATCATTATGAAAATTTGGTCCACAGCTCTCTTGGCAGGAAGCCTGTGGCAATTTTACTCGTCTATTTTCCTGCGCTGAGGATGAAAGAATGGGTGAACAGTGGTGTGTGTGTGTGTGTGTGTGTTGGAAAGAAGGGCATGCTGCTTTTTAAATAGTTGTAATAAACTCTTCCCTTGTGCCCAAATCACAATGGAAATGTGTTTGCACTAATATTCCCTACTACAGGTTGCACGATAATAAGCTTCCATATTATTCAAGCATCCAGAAATTGTTTATTTTTTTTTTTTTTTTTTTTTTTTTTTTTTTTTTTTTTTTTTGCACAGTGCTAGCTGCAATTATATGTAAATGTTTTCTCAACGCCTGCCGGACTCAAAAAGAAATAAGAATGGATCAGGCGCTTCTAAATTATGTAAATAGACAATTTAGCTTCTGGTGAAACAGAAGCAGCACGGTCCAAGTTTTCAGTAGGTGCTCTTCAGGTTTTAAATAGCCTTTTCCATATGAAGTTTCTTTGATTTAACTAGCTGCAAGTGAGATTAACTTCCATTATTGTTCATTCAACTTTGTCTATAAAAGTAAAGTATTATTTGTGACACAAAAGCTTCAAATCTCCTTTTTTAGAAGCTGGAATCAACAAATGTTTGACAATATTGCTTAAAATGACTGCAATTTTTCAATTTGTCTCTGATTATTGGCAGATCATTGCAGCTCTTGATTATTCTATCACTACTTTTTAGGACTGAAACAGACTGATTCAATATTGATGCCCATTTTTTCATCCTGGGTGATATAATGGACTCCTTTTGATCCTTCTGGATATGGGAAAATCCTGTTTGATAAGTGAAGGAGTTTGCAAGTCACAACTAAGAAACATTTGGTTGAAATTCATTTAATCTGTGGGTTCTTAAGGACTATTGTTTACTGAAATGTCCAATTAAGGTTTTCTGCTACAGGACTTACAAAATACCACAGTGCCACATTGTGTTTTATTGTGTTAACCTTGCACTGCACTGTTTGTTTGATTCCACTGAGAAGCATCGGCTCCATACCCACTGCCCAGCTCCACTAAAAATGAATTGTAATTGTGGATTCCTGGGGGGACTAATTAGTGAGAAGCAAAGCCTTTTGGGGCCCTCAGTTAGTTATTATGGAGCCGGACCTTAATAGTCCCAGTTTTATGTCCTCATTACAAAGCCCTCTTCCCTTTTGCCTGCTCTTGCCATGTAAAATCATCTAGGTTATGTTGTGTTCTTTGTTTTGACCAAAAACGCCTTTTGACTGTTTGTCTGCTTCTCTTAATAATTTTTTTTAAATTTTTTTTATTTAGAATAATTTTTGCTCTGGATATATTTTGTGGTAATTAGCTTTTTTGCTGCAGCTGAAGATTTTTTCAACAATTAAAGCAAAAATCGGGAAGGTACCCAGTTCCCATAATTAACTTTGTTTTTCATTTGACAGCAATTACAAAAAATGGAACGTATGCCTTTTGGACCAAAGGAGTATTTTAATTAACTTCAACTTGGGCTACGTGTTCAACATTTTTGCCATAGTTTTTGTTCAGAAACTGCCACCGAACTGAATTTGTTTATTACTCTGGGCACATAAAGCACCAACTCATTCTTTAACAATCGAATTAGTTTGATTTAAAATACTTTTAACACTGCATCTACTGCACTGCAGTTTATGAACTGTGTTGGGTTCAATAAAAATTATGTTTTTTTGTTATTGTTTTTTTTTTTTTCTTCGGTTCAGTACTGCTGATTACTGACCGTGGGAGATGTTGGTGTTGCTTAATTTGTGTATGCACCAAAACCAACTTGTCTGTACTATCTGTCAGGTCAATATATCAGGGTCCAGTCTAAAATCCTATTTTTACTTCCCACCTTTAAATTAAAATGAAAGGCCTTTCTCAGCTGTCTGTTTGCATTTACAGACCATACACTCAAAATCATCATTTTTTTTATCAGCAGCTGATAAAACAACACATCTGGAGCAGCTCATGCATGTTTCAGGCAATAAATAATCTGAAAATGTAGTTGCGCAGTTCTCATTGCAGCATTTACTGTGTGGAAAAGTGTTTGTCACTAGTGGGTTGCTGTAGACTGTGTTGAATCATATATGTTGATGGCAACAAAAACAAATGCACTTCAGATCAAGTGAGTGCTGTTTCTTTTTTTTTTTCTTTTAGGAAGTGACTGGAAAATTGTTTGGTTGCAACAACTTCCGTGCTGCCTTAGAGAATGGAGTCCTGCTCTGCGAGTGAGTCATGACGCTCAAACTTGATTTTGTTTTGTGATTTATTTTTTTAAATTTTTTTCACAAATCACTTTTGGTTTCAAAGAATTGAATTTAAGCTGATGTATCTTTCAAACCAACAAGTGGTGAGTGTAAGTAGGCTAAATTGTTAGATACATTTTTTTTTAGCAGTTGCTCTGAACCAACTTTAATAAACCGTAAAGCAACTCTGCAGGTTGCTCAGTATCTTTGAACATGAAAGTTAAACCTGGAATGTGGAACTTTTCTTTCCCCCTTCTGCCAGTGAGTGTAATTACAAAGACCTTGTCAACACACGCTGACGTCATAGGCTCCACCATAGCCTACTTTGTCGCTACTGTTGCGGCTGTGAAATGGCGGATAAATGAAATAAAAAGCATCACAAACCATAAGAAATGACAAGCATTTGATCCATGTGTTACAAAACCATTTGGAAAGTGTAAAAGATTGTAGATGAGCTACACAATTGTACTATATTATTATTTTATCCGCATTCAAGTTAGCATTGTGATGAATAGAAGTTAGCAGAAGTCTCTGGTGCACATGATCTGCCCATAGAGCATGCCTACTGTGCATTTATGTGGTCAGCTCGGGCATGTCTCGCCAGACACACGATTTAAAAACTTCACAGTGTGACATTTATTCATAGTAAAAGCCCTGCAATTTACAGGTTTAAGATAAGCATGCATGAATTAAATAATGTGTAATACAAACCTTCGGATATGATTTTTTTTTTTCTACATCGACTTTCTGTTTCTGTAAAGTCTGTAGTGTGCAAGTCTTTTTTTTTTTTAAATTTGTTATTATACAGAGCACAGTATAAATAACTGCTTAGTTTTATATCATCTCCTGAAAGCTACAAGAAACAATTAGGCCAACAAATCTGAAGCTTTTAGGCAGCAAGCATAAACTAGCAGGTTAGTCCAACGTTTAGTTGTAGAAGTTGGCTTAAAGCTTGTGCTGCTTTATCCACGATGCAGTCTTGCATTTATTTTTATTTTTTAAATGTAATTTCTATATGGGAAGTTGAATTCAAGATTATGAAGCCCCACTTGTCTTTTGTGAAATGGATCCCTGTTGATACAGATATTGGTTCTCAAATATTTGCAGTTTGAAGCTGACATTTTTAATCAGTTTGTTAATTTCTTGTTTACTCTCAGCCTAATCAACAAGTTGAAATCTGGTATCATCAAGAAAGTGAACAGGCTCTCTACTCCCATTGCTGGCCTGGTGAGTGTCAGACTTTACACCTCAGCCAACGTGTTTGTGTCTGTCTGTGTAGGATTAAAGTACATCAGGAAATAAGAAGGCACCTGCTCGCCAGGAAGTGGTGACATGTGTGGCTTCCTGCTAGAGGCACAGCTCCTCTTGTTTGAACCTGAAACTACATTTCAGTGCAGCAGTCCAACTGCTGAATATGCAATTTTTTTTTTTCATTGGGCCTCAATGCAAATTAAGATTTTTTTATTTTGGCTTCAGGCTGTTTTAATGACTTCATGCAAGTATAACTGCCAAAACTGCCCAAAGCAAGAGGAGGAAAAGATCAATTGCAGCCTCCCATTAGGGGCCAGTAAAGAGACAGAGCCCAGTAGTGGATGCAGGAGTGATGGGGAGCTGTGAAATGCAGCAGAGAATCAGCATTTACTTTGACTGCCTAAAGGACCCTACTGGTGTGTTTTCATGTTTTAATCTTCAAAAAACTGATTATATATACTTAACATGAATGCTAACATTTAGCATAGGTGTCAGTAAAAGTATAAGTACAGTAAATGTTCTCTAGCGTTGAAATGACATTAGTGCTTGATCATAGTAAATGTTTCACTTTTATTTCAGGTTAAAGTGTATTATTTTGCATGGGAAATGGAACAATGAATTATTTTTGATCATCAAATTGTTTTGTTTTAAAACTAAATATTACACCCTGCGGTTTTGCCACTAGAGGCTACCGAGGCTTCATCTGACGAACCCTTAAGTGAGAGAGCGAGATGCTACAATCATGGTGTTCCTAAAATGACTTATCATTTCAAAAATAGCAGAAAGCTTTCAAAGACGCTCTAGTCTTACGGTGACCGTGACAAACAACCAAGTAGCATCTTATGTTGTTCACCTAAATTATCCTGCTGACAGCTCTGTTTTCACTGCCTAACTTAAAATCTGGATTTGATTTACCTGTCCAAGATAGTTAACGAGAGTGTCAGAAATTGGTCATTTTGCAAGTTAATCCCAAACAACATCAACATCTGATTCTATAGTTTTCTACACTATCACTTTCTCCCGTTTTGGTACTTCAGGATAACGTGAATGTGTTCCTGAAAGCATGTGGGAAACTTGGACTAAATGACTCGCAGCTGTTTCATCCAGGCGACCTGCAGGACCTGTCCACTCGCGTAACACTCGGGTAAAGTGGACTTCAGCAGTTAGAAATGAACCAGTGTAATAAAATGTGCTTTTTGATGTTTGTTTAAGAGACCTAAAGGCTTAAGATAACTGATACTGTTTTGTATTGAATATATATTCAAAAATTATACCCATGATGTCTGAAATATGTTTTCAGTCTTGGCATTGTTGAGCACTTTTAACATTAAAGTATTTCTCAATACCTGAACATTTTTTACAGAATGTGAACAAGCGGCTTTGCATTGATAAATGATTGAGCGCTGCCTGACAACCTTCTCCTTTATATGAGCTGATAGCCTGTTCTCTATAAAGCCTGATAATTGGATGATTAGTTCAGGAATGCAAATGAGAAGGCTTCAGATGTTCCGATTTTTTTTTTTTTTCCCTTCAGCTCTGTCAGGCTTACTGGACAGTAATTTATTGCATTTAAGTGATGTGATGGTATGTGTGCAGTTGTGATGTAAACTTCCATAAGAAGAACATCACTTTGAATTTATTTCTGTCTTTTTGTTTTAGGCATGATGAAAGCAACAGACGACTCAAAAATGTAAGTCAAAATTTATCCTCCTCCTTAATGCTCCAAATTTATATTCTGTCATTTAAAATATTCAGATATCGTATTGGTTCTCTCAGACACAGGGTTTTTAAATTTGAAAGGCAGCTGTGTCCTGCTCCTCTGCACCAAGAACCTCAAACAATGGCACTGATTTTACTCACATACAAGAAAGTCAGTAGTCAACATACATTTAACCAACCTGATTACTAGGTGCCAACATCCCATCAGCATCAAGACTCGTCCAGAATCAGTGATGATGGTCAGGTGGATGGTTTTGCTGATTAGATTTGGGGAATGTCCCACTAATCTGGCATTACACCACCCCACTCTTATGTTTTAAACTGTCTCTTTAAATTAATTTCTCCCAACTACAATAAGTTTATGTGTGTGTATGGAGCGTGTGAGTATTGTATGCGTACACGCTTGTGTGCACTGCTGGTATTTTACATGTTTTGAAGCTTGTGAGGTAGGTTGTTTGGCTGGGAAACCTCATTTGAATAATACAATGGCTGAGAACTTGGACCCAGTAATGAGGCTGTTAGTCAGAGCACTCTCTCTGTGAACTGGGTGGATCGTTTTTCTTTGAATTGACCAATTAGGGTCAATTTGCACCCATTGAAAACCACAGTTGTCATTTAGTTTTCCAACCAGATAAACAAATAGTTGAAGCAAAGTTATTTACACTGTGAATTTTTAAGTACCTCTCCACTCAAAAAAAAATGTTGTACTTGTTTTCTCAGTCGAGTGTTTGCACACACATCCTTCTGCACAGTGAAGCTCAGAGTTTAAAACTTGAAGGCTGTTTTCACATTCATCTCTTGAGTGCGAAGTTTCTTTGTGTTCATTGAAAATCAAATTTTAAAGGGCGGACCTATGAAAAGGAGTTGCGTCACTAAAAATTGTTTGGAAGCCAGTCCTGGTCAAATATTTAATTCAATGGAGAAACGTCAATCGTTCAGTGCACGTACACCGAGACATCTTGTACCCAGTAGTTCAACTTTAGAAATGAAATATATTTGCATATTCAAAAGATTTTGGAATTTTTAATGTGGAGGAGTAGATTTCATTCTTTGGGATTTTTGCAAGATCGTTTAAATTATTTTGTGAAAATAAATGATTTATTTTGCAGGTACATTTTAGAATTCCATCCAGCTTAATTGTTTTTATTTCACCCATCAATTATTGTTTCATTTTAACTTTGTATCATCTTTGAGGTCCAGTAAGAACAAAGGTTCTCTAGATTAGAACCAAGAAATATCAAACCTTGAAGTAAACATGTAGCGTATGTGTAAATGTCTTCTCATATCAGATTTATTTGGATAGTTATTCATGTCAAACATATAATTCTCTTGTGATTCCTGTTGTGCTACATGTACAACATTGTCATAATGATTTATGTACATGTTCATTATTGTGGGATATTATTATGAATCCAACCCCCTCTTACGTAATTCATTTCTAATATGTGAATCTCTTTTACAAAGCATTGATGAAGGTTCCTGTATACTTTAACATACATGGCAAATATCAGACTTACCTATTATGACCTGTTGTATGCAGTAAAAAAAAAAAGTTGCTTTGCATGAGATAGGTGGCAAGCTTTTGCAGAATAATGGTCCTGTCTCTGTTTAAGACTGACATAAGCCCTGAAAGCTGGTTTATTCTCAAAAATTTTAGGGAAACCTATGAACAATTAAAGCTTTAATGGCTCAAACAGGTTTCGATATCCAACAGGATTCCCTACTTTTCAAAAAGTGTATATTACATTTGAGTGTGTACATCATTTGTCCTGAAAATACAAGAACCAACCCTTTATTAGCTTGCATTGCTACTAAATAGACAGCTAAGGTATCTGCTACAGACACTGGAGAATCCACAGAGACAATTATGACTGCTGAAAATAATCTTTTTCATCTGACTTGCATTGTGCTATCAGCTGAGTGGTCTGTGACGGCTTTGTCAGCGTACAGATAGAGAAGCTCTGACACATAATTTTTCGTGTCTTTTTGCAGCACAGGCTGCTGGTCCGCTGTGGAAAAAAAACTGTCCGTCAAAAATATATCCCTCGCCTCAACGCAAATGGGAAATAAATTGTGTCCATAACGCTTTGGCTGCTGAAATAGTAAAACGGTAAATGCCAGGTAGAGGCCCATATTTCACAGGCTTTTATTCACCGTGTTTACTAATGCGTTTAAAGCGCGCGTCTGTCAACGGTTTCCTGTAACACAGAAAGTGTTTTAAGCCATCTTGTGAAGGCTTTGTGCTTCTGCCACGTGTTTCTTATGGGTAAAATGCATCATATACTGTAGTACAGAAACTAAAAATAAATTTCCTAGTGGATTGTTTTTGGAGTTGACTTATTTCATAAAACTTACTTTTTTTTTTTTTTTTTTTTTTTTTTTTTTTTTTTACAAAGGGTCAGTTTGAGGGAAAACAGGCGGACTGTTTAATTGAATTCACTTTAAAGGAAGCCAACACTTTATTTTTTTAGCAAAGGAAAAGGAAATGTGAACGGATTTGTGACCATCATGCGTGTTGTTGTTGTCCATCCTTTCTCAGGTTCTGATCACAATCTACTGGTTGGGTCGCAAGGCTCATCTAGACGCAGTCTACAGCGGTCCGCAGCTTAATCTCAAGGCCTTTGAGGGACTGTTAGGTTCGGCCTTGCCCAAGGTAAACTTCTCTCCTCGGCTTTTAACACTTGTAGTACTTTTTTTTTTTTCTTCTTCTTCTTTTACTCGCATTAATACTGCTTTCTGAATCCAGTCTCTAGATGAGGGCAGTAATGTGCATGTGAAAGATGGTGGTTACAGAGAGTGCCGGTCCCCAGAAAGGTGGGAGTGTCGGCGCATGAGACTCGGCTATAAGAGAGAGGACTCTGTGGACAGCATCGAGTCTCTGGGCTCCCGGGCTCTCTGCCCAAACGGTGAAGGTACATTTGTGTGTTCTCCATCCAATAATTTTCCACATCATGTATGCCGTGCATGCCACACTGCTTGCGAGGAGAGGGAATAATAAATGCTCTGTACTTATAGAGTGCTTTATCACCTTAGCGGTCTAAATGTGCTTTATACTGTTTCCTATTCACTCGCACACACACATTGAATATAGTGACTGACAACTTTTTCTTTTTGCTTTGGCCTTTTTGTTGATGCAGGATGTGTTCGTGGTGTTTGGGCTCTTTTGTTGTTGCTAGCTCATATTGATTCAATACAAACTGCTGTTACTGAAGTGGAAAACATGTTGTTTTTTTGTTTCCATTCAAGATCAACCTGCTAATCTGCAAAAAATAGATGTAAATAAATGTATTCATCAAAAACTCGTGAATTATGATGAGCTAACAATTCCATATGCAGCCATGTTATTATGATTAATCAATAAAAAAAAAAAATGTGGATCAACATTCCGAGCAGCTGATCTTCTTATCGCAATGTGTCATTTGTCTGCATGCGGTCGGTCCTGGCTCGGTGCACGTCAGTGACAGATTGTGACAAGTTCCACACTGTGGTGATAAAAGTGTGCGTGATGGGAGAGGGTGAGCTGCTTGGCCTCTAAAAGCTCGGCTGTGTGGAGGCTCTTTTCTCCAGGAGAGGTTTCGCTGTTATTCTCTGTCTTCCTCTTTTATTTTAACCGTAATCAATACTACAGCTAAAGCATTTTCACCCAAAGGTATGTTTTTTCTGTAGCTCATTTTCCATACATCTGTGATCGCCAGGTTGTGGAAGTGACGCAGAAGCTGAGCAGGTGTTCAGGATGGAGAATACGCAGCCTTCAGCCCACCAAAACAAAGGCCATATCCCGCCACCACTTCTTTGGAAAAAACGAGGACGGCAGGAGAGTCTACTCCACAGGTACTGCGAAGGTGTGGGCTGCTCTGCACAGAAAGTCCACACACTGCTACCAACTCACTCATACATTATTGACCTTTCAGAAAAGAGCTGCCTGCATTTATTTATTTGCATTCCTCTCCAGTCAGTGTTGGATTTTCTTTTGTTTTTACAGGACTTTCTAACCTATTTTAGCATATTATAGAATATAAATATAATTATAAAGATTAACATACTGTTGGCTCTATGTGGAATTGGCTCTTGAACCCATATAAAATGTTTTTCTGAGGTCAGCCAGCAGAATACAGAGATGTTCTTTGTTCAAACTCATTTTGGATCAAATTACACAGCTGTCATAACAGTTAAAGGTCGCGCTGCTTTCAGACAATTCTGAGTTTCCTGCACTAATTTGCAGTCGAGTAGTTTTTTTTCTTCAGACTGGAGCTTATGTCCAAGTCACGTAAACATGCATGTATTTATAAAAAAACAGCTATCACTAGTAGTCACTTCTGCGCGACACAAACGAGGTGGTACATGTTCTCAATTATTATTGTCTTTTAATTAAGCCATACTTTATTATTTCTTTGCAGCTAGGATTGCATCAGAACTTGTGATGTCTGATCGTTCATATTTTTTTGTATCACTTGTTTGGTACTGTTGAGAGAAATCTATTGTCTTGTTAACATCATTAAATTTGCTTAAGTAACTTCTTTTTTTTTTATAGTACAAAGTTTTGATGGAAAATGTTCTTTATGGTTAGCCAATTATTCTTGGAAGGAGGGCTTTTCAGTTCAAATCATCAAAAGTTAAAGTTTCTAAAAAACAATGTCCTTCCTGTTTGGGTTGTTTGAGACCAACTAGGTCTTTCTGAGTAAGCCTGCAGTGCAATAACGCTCCAGACTTGATAGCCGATCACCAAGAAGGATCGGTTTTGAAATCAGCCCCCTGTGCCCTTATGATAGCAGGATGTTAACCGTCCACACAGACCACCATCACTCTCAGATCAGAAGCAGATGACAGAAGTGAATTACATTATGCTGTATTTGAAGTCCGTTTCTTATCCCACAAGACAATTTAACAAAGGGCTGTTATGTAACAAAGTGTGAATGTCAGCGCTCTGCTTGAATCTTTTATTACTCTACCACAATACATGCAACTCCACTGCTGCACTGTAACCCCAACCTCACCCTAAAACCCAGTGAATTTGCCTCCATTCATTAATCATCAGTGACACTTCTGCCTTCTAACATTTGGAGCAGCTTTCTGAGATCATGTCTGTGTTGGCTGATCATCAGCTGTGATTGAACATGGATGTGGGTATACCACTCTTTACTGCAGCACTGTAGAGGCCCCTTTGTCTCCTCAACCCCACTTCACTGTCTCCCGTGCGGAGCCTTCAATTGATGAAGAGCTTTTCCTGCGAGCTCTGTCCGAGGAAGACTCTGAAGACGATTACACCGAGGCAGACCCTGTCCAAGATGATTTCTATTTTCGGCGAGTGCAGCAGACCCTTCATCAGACATCTACCAACCCCAACTATGATCGCTTCTTACCCCAATACTGGACGCCTGAAGAGGAGATTCGTGTCCGCAGGATCTATCTTGGCTCCCAGAGACGACCCTGGTATCGTAAAATGCAGAGTCTAAGGTCTGTCTTTTTTCTGTTTCACGATTTACTTATAACTAACACAAAGCAAAGCTAAAACTGTAACATTTTACTGCTTAATGTTGGAAATGGTTCATGCATTGCTCCAGCAACAATTAAACAAGCAATGGTTGCATTTGCATGCTCAACTCAACTGCTTTGGTAAAATCTAATATAAAGCTTAAATGTTTTGTTTTTTCTGTGATGTTGAAATAACCTGCTGGGTGACACAGTGGCATGTGGTTTCATGTCTGTTGTTTGTTTATGGCTGTAGTCTTCAATAGTAGTATTAAAAAAAATCAAGCTTAATTATATCATACCAAGCAAACTAAATGCTAGTTTGCTAACTAGCAAAGGTTTGGAAGAAAGATGACAAACTAAAACTGCTGAACTCATCAAGGAAATGTTTATCCTACTTTCTTTTTCATTGTAAGATTGTTTTTACAATCTAATCATGTTGCACTATTTTAATGCATCTTCTGTTCCTTTTCTTTGAATGCAGCCGCAAAGCTTCGGCTTTTGCAGAAGAGTGACTTCACTTTGTGGCACGGAACATCTGCTACTGTGCAAAACATCTGTGCCACATCTGGAGAGCCTCAGAGCCCTGCCAGGGAAACTCTCTCCAAGCCTGAACTTTGACTCCTGCCCTGATGATCCATGTCTAACATGCACACACATCATCCTAACTACATACTGCACTACAAAAAACTGCACAACGGAAACACATTTTAACACACTATCCTACTCATTCTTTCATCAGAGGCCAAGTGCACTTGTCATTTTTTGCATTTGCAAATCTTATTTCATCAGCAAACTACATGATTTTGATATCCAAAAGTAGATCTCTTTGTCAAATTCTGTCATCAGAAACAGTATTTAGTATTAGTTATGTTACTGATGTTCTTCTAAGCACTGCATGTTTTATTATCTGGTATTTATTCTTGCACGGTTTTACAGTGCTGATGATTTGAGGACATTTTGACATCATCATGCTGAATGACTCATTTCTTCATTCTGGTAAAACATGACTCATGCATTGTTACATCACCATAACAGAATCATGTTATTTATAACGCCTTTGGTGGCAGCACTCGTGTTTACCAGTTTACTGCCTGTGCATATGACGCCGGTGCTGAAAAATAAAGTTTGTTTGTGTGGGTCAACAAACTGTCTAATGGACTATTTCACATGCTACACCGTCTTTTAAATGCATTCATTCCACCATGATCGTCTGTGATGGGTTTAATTTCAGCTGTTGTCCTGAAGCCATGTGTGTTGAAGCTGCCACATAACATGGCTTCTGTTGTATTATTCTATTCAATAAGTCTTCTCTACATCAATGTTTCTAATCAAGTCTCTCGTCATGTCCGGCCTTTACCATTTGTTGATGTGTTAGCTGCTTTTATCAAACCAGGGGCCTCATTTGTAGCCACATAATGGTGTTCATCACTCTTCATGTGTGTTTCTCTGGTTCTGTAGAGCGTATCAAATCCAGGTCAGGCCTGAGAGACCAGTTCAGGTCAACCCTGGCTGGATTTGGTAAGTCCTAAAGTTTTGAACATAAGATGGGAGCAAAAGTGTCTGAGACCGCTCTGAATGTAACTGCTTTGTTGCTGCTTCATCCATGTGAGCTTTTGTTTGCATTGTTTGCCCACAAAGGAAATTATGCTTCAAACATTATTTGCCTTTTCATAAAGATGAAGCACATAGTAAACCTCCTCACTATTCATTTTTTTGAGCAGAGACTTCACAATGGAAGTTGTGACAAACGAAAGGATTGTTTGTAATCACAGTTGTGATTCCTCCCATCAGATCATGTCACACTTTTGATATACCACCTGCTAAATGCAGCCGTAAGTTATTAGAATGTCACATCTCACATCCTCTGGTGCTTACAGCGGTGCTATTACTTGTTACAAGTCATGGCTGTTGTTATCCAGATGGCAGCATCTGTTGCCGTTTCTACTGCTGCATTACTTTGCTTGCATGTTGCTCGCACTCGGCTAAGAATTCTGTTGTTTGAATGCAGAATGTGTTGTGTTTCAGCTATTAATACCGAGGCCCGTCACGTATTCGGTGTATGTGTGAGACGTTGAGCGCTTAGTGACTGTCAGGGATGTTTGTATCCTTGTGACTGCTGTATTGCAACGAGACTATTAATCATGCTTGTTTTACGTGGTGTTCAAAAGTGTCTTTTTTTTTTTTTTTTGTCTGCCTGAACCAGGAGCAAATCCCACAGTGACATCCCGATGGTGTACCCTGCTCGTAAAGTTCCTGATGGAAACACCATCTCTGGTGAAGGCCAGGACACTGGGGAGGAGAATCTAGAAAATGGAGGGGAAGCTAGCGTTGGTGTGAAGGAAAGTGAAGCTATGTGGCAGGATGTGAGTCTTAAAAACAAAAAGATGTTGACAAAGCAATCTCACTACCAGGTCCATTTAGTAACTGTTCAGCAGCTTTAGAGCTTATCACGCCATCTTCGGTGAATGGAGTTTATTTTTCTGTGGACTTCCCTTCCATGTTGGTTTTTAAAAGTTGAGATTAAAACTTTATTTTTGACCTTGAATTTTATATGATCAATATCTCCACAACAGCCACTAACTTTACAATGTGGTGTGAGCATGGTGAATATAGTTATTATTCTTGACACTATATTTCTCAGCTACTGTTCCCAAGGTGAAAAATGAACTTTGAATCCCAACAAAAAGATAATGTATAGAGTTATATGTTAAAAGAATGTCTTTGAGTCTTAAAATATTGATAAAGACATTACCTTGTAGTCATATTCACGCAAGAAATATTGATTTTTGCATCCATATTTGTTTCAGGACTTGACAAAGTGGAAGAATCGTCGCAGGAGCACCAATTCTGACCAACGGAGGAAGTCTCAAGACAGAGAGCACGTCATTAGTCAGATGACCAATGGTGGTGTGACCAACTTAGAGAAGAATGAAGCACAAGGTGGACTGACAAAGAGGTACGCTGATCCTAAACATGTAATGGAAGATCTCAGTTAGTGTAGTGTTATTTTAATGTGTGTGCAAAGCTACTGACCTAGCTAGTTAACGATCTAAACTCGGTGTAATATGATATGCATCCTCGTTACATTGGTCCCTCTTCCCTTACGTGCCAATTCCCCAGAGACCAGCATTCACTATGGAAACGTTACCCTGCCCATCGTCCTTACTCCACTTCTCCTCCATCAAAATCCTCAAGCTCTGATCTCCAACCATGTACTCGAGCTCTGCTGGCCCTCAACTCTGCCACCAAGGCCCTTTTCAGCCCCACAGCAGCTCTACTTAGTTCCAATACCTCCGCCCACACTCAGGTGAGTTTACAGTTATGTTATGTTTTCCCTTTCTGAGCTTAATGAATGTCTTTGGCTGCTTTATGCCTACATGAATGACAAGGCTCCTTAGATACACTGTTACAGTGTTGGTTTCTTTCTTCTCAGGGATCCTCAGATGTGGCCATGCCTGCCTCTGATGGGAACGACCTGGGAGAGAAGCCCCACTTTGCCTCCTTGGCTTCAGATGGAGCCAAAATGACGACACCTTTTATGGACTGCTCCTTCAGCCCTCAGACTCAAGAGAAAGCTCGGGGCAGCTCAGCTCCTTCACCGTCCACGTCTGAACAGACCAAGCCAGAACATGTTTTTACAAATCAAATCTCCACTCTTGTAACAACCATAAAGCCAAAAGAGACCACAAAGTCAGCCAACAACATGGATTCTACTTCATCCATGTCAAGTCATGAGAAATTGCCATCCTGTGTCGATCCAAAAGTTTCCCAGCGAGAGACGCAGAAGTCACCTTGGGAACCAGCAGTGGATCAAGGCAGAGCCCAGCCGGCTGCAGGCGTCTACAAGTACTTGTCCAGAGCTGGGACGTGGTCTGGCTCAGCCAGCCTTCCCCGCGGTTACCGCCAGTCTGAAGGCTCATCCCGTCTCTCTTCTGCAATCACAGCCAGACCCTTTGGGACCAAGCAGTCCACGGTGTCCTCACTGCAGAGAATGTGCGATGTGAGTTCAGTGGTTATCACAGCCGTCATGGAGCAAAAATGTATTCTATCACAATTGTCAAAAAAAACAAAAACATAACTGAATCAACAAAATAATCTTTTAAATCAAAATTTATTTAAATGAATATTGGTCCATTTTTCTTTGAATATTTTTACATAAAATTTGGCATAAATGAGCATTTGATCAACTTAAAATAAATTACAGTGGCCATAACAAAATAACATGCCATTTAGTGAAACAATGTGGCTTACTGATGTATTTCACTGGGTCTATGATGGTCTTTTCATGAGATCACAAAATAATCATCATTACATGGCTGCTTTGATAAAATATTTCTTGTCTGACATGTAGGCACCCATGAAACATTTATCCAGTACTGCCAACTGCAGGGTTTTTACGACCGTCCTCTGGCTCCACCATCTCAAATATAACTGGACCCGTGTCTAATGGACTTTTATTACCACACTGTAACTTTTGAACCTACAATTCATTCAGGCCTTACATTCTGTTTCAACTTGAAATGTGTCCAATTTTGAAATGAAGCTGCTCTCAAAATGATTATGATTATGGAGATGGATGGCAGGACATGGATAAAACAGTGGATAGGTTTATGTTTCTAAACACTGAAAATGTTCTCCTGTGTTCCAGAGGTGACGCACCTTTTAAAGAAGACCTTTCACTGTCTGACTTTATTTTACAGCCTGGGTCTGTATTACTGGCTGTTTAGTGCTCAGGAGGGTGCATGAGTCAGCCTAATAGGTTTCAGGTAGTGTAGTGTGCATGTTTCTTATGAGTAAGATTTTGTTACCTTGTTTTCTTGATCACCCTCCTCATTAATAATAGAAATCTTGCTCAACCATTGTGAACAATTTGAACTCCAGATTAGACATATGTTCTCACGTACTGTTACAAGTCTGTCACGCATCCCCACTGTCACAGTAAAGTAGATGGTGCAGTCCAATTTAACTGTCCCTCTGAGGACTTCTGTTTTTTTGGTCATCTCCAGGTAGACGACAATCGGGGTCGGCTGTTGAACAGCAAGAAAGCAGATTCTCTCGCCTCACCCAGCAAATCATCGCTCAGAAGACAGAGTGTGACCGGCTGCCTGAGGGGTCAAGACCAGGTGTCATTCACACAGAGAAGAGCCAACACGCTGAGGCAGAACGGCACAGAACAGGAGGAGGTGGTGAACAGTGTCGGACTCTCCAAGCAGACCTCCTTTCAGTTCAACGGCTATCCCCATCAGCTCTCCTTTCAAATGCAGATACTGGCCCAGCCTTATTCAAACCTGCAGTCCCACCACGATGAAAGCTTTCCTCTGTCATCTAGTGCAACCACCAACCTCCCAAAGGTATGTTGCATTATTTTCATCACACAGCAGTAAACATGTATATTGATATAAAACTGAGAACAACTTGGATTTAATTCTGTGGGGGCAAACTTATCAGAGTTGGTTACATTTATAAGATACCTGCTGATTTAAAAAAAACAAATACAAATAAAGTACAACCCTGTTTCCAAAAAAGTTGGGACAGTGTAGAATGTAAATTAAAACAGAATGCGATGATTTGGAAAATCATGTTATCACATATTTAATTGAATATAGACCATAGACAACATATCAAATGTTGAAACTGAGAAATGTTATTCTTGTGAAAAATACTTGCTTATTTTAAAATTGATGCCAGCAAAACGTCAACAAAATAAAATGGATATACAACAAAATAATTATAAACTAGTCCCTCAATGTGTCCCGTACTATGTTTGTGTAGCACGACTGTGAAGTCTCTAATTTCCCCCAGGAAGCCCAGGACATTGGATCACAGGGTGTCACCTTTACCTGCGTGTGTGTGTGTGTGTGTGTGTCTGTGTTTCAGGCGGCTCACAGTGACATGAGAGTAAGTCTTACTCTCAAACCCAACAGTGTACCAGACTTTGGCTTCCATACTCACTGGGACACCACAGGGGCGAGAATTACATTCATTCAACCTGGTAAGACTTTTGCCAAATTTAACTCTGGATTGCTGACATTGTGTCACGATACATTGCAGTCGGATTGAAACGGCAGTAAATTGAGGTTTTTCAGCATTTCCTGAGACGGGGATGAGTCACAGATAAAAGAGGCTTAAATGATATGTTAGTGGGTCAATTTGCTGAGACAAAATAATTTTGCAGCTAAAGGGGAGAAGTACAGTAACGGAAGAGAAATGTCAAACTAGTTTATAGCGCTTGATTTCCTGAGTTGATCATAAACAATACATATGTATAGACGTGAACAGAGAAATAATCACAGGGTCATTTTTCAGTCTTTCAGGATTTGTGTGCATTTTACTGTGTGCGCATCAAAAACAAAAAAAAATGTAGCCTGTGATTTAAAACTCAACCATAAATGATTAATTAGACATGAGAGAGGTGTCACTTACTCACTGCTGTGTAGTTTTGGCTTACTGGCCCACTTTTCAACGTGGAACATTAACCTGATGTGGCTTGTTTCTCTCCTGATGCTACACAAATCAACCCTGAAGCTGGTGTACTCTTTATGTTTAAGATGTCGCTCTCATCGTTCTTCATTTTCCTGCCTCCCTCCCTCAGGCAGTCCGGCAGAGCTCTGCCGGCTGTGTGTGGACGATGAGATTGTGGCTGTTGATGCCGTTGCGGTGACACACATGAGCTACAGCCAGTGGAAGGATAAAATGGCATCTGCTCTGCAAACGGGCAATCTGAACATGGATATTTGCCGCCACGGCAACAAGGGTGAGATTATAACCCAAAAAAGGCAACTCCTGAAACATAAGTGACCATTTAACCTCTAACTTCTAACCAGTGGTTACAAATGTTGGTTTGCAGTGTGGTCTTAGTTGTGATGTCGGGTTGTTTTTAATTAGATTGGAGCACCAGTGAGGGAAGTCTTCACAGCCAGCCTGGCCAGAGCAGGATGACCCACGATCTGACTGCTGCTGCGCCCGCTCTGATAGGTTGCTCTGATCACCATGCCAACAGCGTGGCCTCCAAAGAAACAGCAGTCGCAAAAGTGTCCCAATTAAATGGGCAGACAGACGATGTAAGCAACGTTTTAGCCAGTTATCACTTCAATTCCAAAATGGATACTTGAAGCTCTTCCTCTGAAAGTGCACCTTTAATTTGTGGTGTTGTTGTGTGTTTTCACCTACACTGGTAATGCAGGGTAAAGTCATGGGAGGAGAGCTTTCTGACAACCCCAGGACAGCCAGAAGTAAAGGTAATAACAGGCATTACGTTTAATGGCAATGATATTGCAAAGACATGGTGAACCCTCGGTGTAAAAATAACTGCTTAGATACCCCTGTCATTTCTCTCATTATCCATCCTTCCTCTCCATGTAGACTTTAATATTATCACTAGGACAAATCTAAACAGGAGGGCAGCATTTTTCAAACAGAAAGGTAAAGTGATGGTTTAAACTTTGCCGCTTTGTGTAGCAGCTGCTGCTTGGCTTGGCTAACTTGTGGGTAAAAGCAAATGCACATTTTCAGCAGGCTTTTGAGGGGCTGCAAATTAAATCTAGACATCAATCTACTGCCAAAAGAGGAGTACAGCTGCAAACTGAGTATATCAACTATTAAAGATGGAGAAAATCTGTGAATTAAAGTTTATTATTCAGGCAAAGTCGTATTAAGTTGTTTTGTTTTTTTAAACTGAGGCAAAAAAAAACACTTGTCTTTGGCTCAACTTTACCGAACACCCACAGAGCTGAGATGACTGATCATGTCCATAATAATTTAATGGTCTTCAACCTGATAACAATACACTGTACGTGCAACCATTTCCTCCTTTTCTTTACTATTGAATGTCATTTTAAGAACAATTATTTGGGACAATGACTGATTTGTATTGCTGTTCTTTGTGCTTCTTGATGAATCTGATGTCCTACAATGGCTTCCCTCTTCAGGCTCTGCAGGATTCAGCTCATGGGTCTACTTGTGTGGTAAATGTTTGCACTGTGTGGAGTTTCAGTTCAGTTTGAGCAGCGTGCTCAGATGCTGAAGTCTAAAAACCCACCGTTTGTTGTGGAGCATCATCAGCATGTGAATAAAGCACATTTGTATAAGTCATACAGCACATGGATACCTTTAATTAATCTGTTATGGCAAGCTTAAGTCTTTTCTCTGCAGCTTCTTTTTCAGTGTTTGCAGTGCAGCACCTTTAGGCTGGAGATACATTAGCAGATCAGTGTCCTGATTTACATGCAGATTTCCTGATTCATAGTCAGGACTACATCTTGCTACGATAATCCTGGATAGTTGTGACCAGGTATTTAATCCAGTCTTGCAGGTAAAAGTCTGCAAAGGGTAAAATTATAACTGTGTTCATTTTGTGTCTCATGTTTGTATTTTAGTCTTCAGTGAACATTGGATCAAGTAGGACCTCTCGCAGGGCTGTTTGCCCACTTTTTTGATGTACCATGTAATAAGATGCTGCTAAAGACTTGTCAGTCAGGGGGGCAGTGAGAAAAACAAAGTGAAGGATGCAGTGTTTTGTCCATCAGTTACTATCTAGTGTCCTCCATTATGCTATCCAGTGCTTTTTCACAATGTTATGGATCCTCAGTCTACTAATGTGTCTCCAGCCTTTGCGTGGTTTATATATGGCCTGTAATTACACAAAACGTAATTGTCTTTAGGGGCTGTATAATGTTCTTTTTGCTGACTGATTATTCTCTCACGCAGGAGGCTCAGAATCAGCAATATCGGATGTAAGTTACCCCTTGATCAAAGGATGTGTGGTCAAACATAAGGTGTGTGTGTGTGTGTGTGTGAGATCATGTTTGAGGTTTACAATCTGTCTGTGCCTCACCAGCTCCAGGTGCCATCCCTCAGCCCCTCCTCATCCAGCTGGTCCTGGGACCGTGAGGGGGATCGCAGGCGTCAGGAGAAGTGGCAGGAAGAACAGGAGCGCCTCCTACAGGTGAAGAATGTTTTCCAATCACAGTCTGACACCAAGAGAAAAATATTCTTATTATAGTAGAGCATACAAGTGTTGCACAGTGCCTTTGTGTTTGTTTTTCAGGAGCAATACCAGCGGGACCAGGAGAGGCTGGAGGCAGAGTGGCAGAGGTCACAACAGGATGCTATAGAAGTCAGGAAGTCGAGGGTACTGTCTGTTTCAACCAGCAGCCATTTTTATAGTTAGTGTAGTCATAAACAAAGATGTTCTTCTCCAGTTTAAGTTTTTTTTCTTTCTTCTGTAACTCACTGAAAGAAAAGTTGTTTACCTTAAGTACGTGTGTTAAAGCTGTAGCTTCTGTTTTGTTTAACTTCTTTAACCCAAACACGTGTTTGTACTGACATTTTAATTTCTTACTAGCTTTATTTTACTCGGGTCAAGATCCTTAGGTTTCATTTTTTTCAGCATTGTGATGATATTAACTGGATAATGTGGAGTCAGCAGCTCTGACACTTTTCAGACTTTTGCTTTCCTTTGATACACTTTTGGAAATCCCACTGAAATAATTTGAGGGTCCATTTTAACTTCCATCGTCTTTTTTCATGTACTACACATACTTAAACAAATAAAATAAAATAATTTCCCTACTTTTTAATGTATTTGAAGCAGAATGCATTCGAGATGACCGCTGATGGTGAGAGTGCTGCCAGCACCCAGCCCCATGTTAACGGATTGACGAAGAAAACCAGTGAAGAAGAGCAGAGCCCTGAGGGAAGAGAGCTGACAGGAGTGGAGGCACAACCTGAAAGTAATGTGCAAGGAGTGCAGAATGACACAATTACTGAAAAAGACTGGTAAATATGGCTTTTCTCCTCTTTTAATGTCCCCAAAATTCACATGGTTCAGACGAAGCTTGGTTTGAGAAATGTTCTAAAGCATTTAGTATTATCGCTGTGCTGGGCTTGCTGTTGCTTCTGCTGGGTCTTATTGCTGCTAACGCTGTGCCCTCAGGGCTGACGGCTCCTGTGGCTTCGCTCAGCTGTCCCCTGCTCACAGGTCAGAAGAACCGTATCTGAGCGTCCTCTTACTCTCAAACACTCTGTATGACTTGAATCTACAGATGACAGTTCTCAGTATGTGTATTTATACAGAAAGGTCCCAGTGTAGCAGTTTGTTGTTCATTAAAAATGTAATTAGGTTATTGTAAAGTGAGATAAATGGCATTAACAACAGTTACCTGTGCCTCTTCTGAAAGGATAATCCACCTTGAAGACAACAATAGCATGGAATCAATGTGGTGCACACGCTAAAAACATAATCTTCCTACACATTTCTCATCAAATAATATGGACTTGGATTTAGATCCTTTCTTTCAGAATAACGTGAACTGTGTCTCTCCCATAGGGCAAAGTCCTTGTCTACCCCAGTATTGGCTTCCCCCCACAGACCGACACGAGGTTAGTTCACCCTTCCTGTCATAATATTCCCCTTTGGTCTGGAGGATGTACTGGTCTTAACCCCCTCTAACTTTGATTGATCAAGGCGATCAGAAACAAAAGACAGGACAGTCTGTGTCTAAGGCTGAGCAAGACAGGCAGCAGATTTTGCAGGAGATGAAGAAGAGGACTCTGCTTCTGACCGACAACAGCTGGATACGTCAGCACACCCCGAGTTTTCACAAAGAACCCATCATGAAGATGTGGGTCCTGGATTTGTATCTCGTTGTGGATTTTAAGTCTGACTCGTAGCACCTTAGCTTGCTGTTTCTCAATCGTTGTGTCGTCTCTTTTTTTCCTGCAACGTCTTCTCTGCAGGTACGATTCTCTAGACGACCTGGATGCTTTGCGTCAGTCCTCAGTCTCGACCGCTGCATTCAGTTATCCTCACCCACACTCAGCTGCTGCTGGTTACTGCACTCCAAGCAGGAACTCCTATTCCCGCTACAGCACTGGTTCAATATTATCCCACAAATATACGTCCATGGACGCCTCTCATCACGGCACGTACGTAATTCATGTGAATTTGGAGCCTGTCATTCTTGTGCGTGTTTCTGTATTGTGTCCTATCGGACATTTTGGCCTTACACTGTTACCATGTCCTGCCCCAGGCTGGTCAGTGGCAGGAGGACTTGCTGTGTGTGTGAGCGTGTCCTGGGTAGTGGGGCAGCCATGGTCATGGAGGCCCTTAGTCTCCGCTTCCACCTTGCCTGTTTCCAGGTGAGAGGTCAGGACCGGGTTAAGGTGCGGTCACAATAGCTCCAATACAGCTATTGTCATGCACATTTTCCTTTTTCATTTTCAAAGGCCGAGATAGTACAAAAAATGTTTTCACTCCCAGCTGAGGTTATAAACAGATGAAATGGAGACAGCAAATAAATCATGGCGCACACGAAGCAAGTGATTTATTGGTCACTCAAGATTCTGCTCCACTGAAGAGATGAAAAATGGCAACAGGCATAAACATGTGAACATAAAAAAATAGTCCAGTCAGTCACATTTATTTATAGAGGAGATTTTTAAAAAGACTACATGAGGTGCAGACCAAAGTGCTTTACAGAGATTTAAAGACAATATAATTAAAACAAACTGACCATATTTCCATTACATTTATCAAATGGCGCTCTTAACTACATCATCTCTTTTTCTGCAATTGTCTCATGGCACCCGACTCAAATGAGCACCTTCAGCTGTTAATCCTAATGTGTCCATCATTTACGGTTGTGAAGGGAAATCTTCTCAACATTTTTTATTTGAAACTTGACTGCTTACATTTACCTTCTGCCCAACATGTGCTACTGGCATCACGCCCAAGACCCTGCATCCTTTTTCGATGCCTGTTGTGTGAAATGTCTACGGACTAATGTGATCACACCTTACCTCCTCAGTTAGGTCGGCAGCAGTCTCACATCTGTAGTCTGTATTTGCTTTAAATGTCTGCCAACAGGAGCGTTTCTGACACCTTTCTCTGCTTCCGTCTTTGCTAACCAGTCGGCTTTCAAGTAAAGCTTCCGGGCCGGTAGTCGTGCTCACAGTACCCATCCTGCGTGATGTTTCTCTCTCTCTCTCTCTGTCTTGGGTTGTGTGAATAGGATTGAGTGGAAGAAGCCAGCGCAATATCCTGCTTCGCTTTTAGATGCTTCTTGTGAAAGCGTCACTGGCAGGGGGCCCTCACATTTAGTACGCTGTAGGTTCTTTAGCGTGTAGATGATAATAGTCAGCTCGCTTCTGTAACTCTTGGCTCCATGTGAGTGCCGGACTGGCATAGCACTCACACCGTATGATATTTACATATTGTATATGTTTTTATTCATAAACAAAGCTTAGTTCTGTGCTTTGGGTTGCAGACAATCTGGTGAAGTGATTTTTAGACACAAAAGGCCCACGTCACAGATCAGCTGGATTTCTCTATAATGGGCCCTGATTCCATTCTCATTTCTCCGTCCTCCTCTCAGTGTGTGGGCTGCTGCCGACATCTCGGAGGAACACAGACTGGAGTCCAGGTTCGAATCCGAAACAGGAAACCCTACTGTGAGCCCTGCTATCTCCAACTCGAGTGTGAGTATTGGTCTTTGTGAGACACTGACCTCGACGAATTCTCTGAAATATATCACACCTCAGTTTCTGTACTTAATGTTAGCCTTCCCGCATTTTCTATTCTCTGAGTCAGTACCTTTGCTACTTTCATGGTTAATATTGGTTTTTTTTTTATATTTCATGGTAATTTAGAAATTAATCCTAATCATGTCCTAAAAGCAAAATTTATTGACAATACCATTTTAAAATGATCTTTGGTCTTATTTACCATCTTGAAAACCAAGCTGATAGAACTGTTTATTTACATTTTAGCCACTGGTACCACTCCACATGTGACCACCATGCTGTACTCCAGATCGAAGACTAACCAGACTGACGATCACTGTTGAGTAAAGCTACAGTAGAAATATGATTCACATAGCAGATCTATGACTTCTGTTTCTTAATCATTGGTGAAATCAATATCTGTGATGTAGTACAAAAGCTCGACAATCTATGGATCCATAAGTAAAGCAAGTTCTTAATAGCTGTTTTTATCAGTACTTACTTTGACAGTCCTTTTTTCTGCTCATTTATTTCCAAGAAAATTTTGATTTAATATAATAAATAAAGTAATGGGAATATTTGTTTGATTCATGCTTTTATTTTAAAGTTAGTGTCACTATTTTTCATCTTCATGTGCTGTCTTTAATCTTTACTCAGTAGTGCATTAAAGATGTCATTAATTAACATTTCTGAAAATGCTGTAAATGTAACGCAGGTATGGAAGCACAGTTTTACATGTACTGAAGCACTTTGTTCTATTGTAAAATCACCAAGAGCACATTGGGATAAATCACCTGTGTATGTAATGCATGTATTTCTCAAATGGAAATTGGCATCTTAAATGAAATATTTTTGTAAATAAAGTGCACCGATTATAATCAGGTTTTTTTGTTATTCATTTGTGCACCACATGGTGGCATCATAGTAAAACAGAAATTTCAGTGTCATTCTAGAGGTGGCGGAGTCATTATTTGAATACCCCACATTTTTGTAGCAGTGACACATTTTTAAATGTTCGCCGTGTACAATATGATTTCTATTTTGATATTTTATTCTGGCAATACAGTATTTTATGAAACTGAATCTGAAGTACAGGTACTTTTAAAATGAGTATCTTTACATATATTAACAGCTTGCAAAAGAAACTGGACAGAAAGAATAAGTAATTTAAATATCAATTAAACCCAACCACTCTGATTTGGGATAAAGATGTTCATTTATTTAATCTTCCAATTGTAGTGCATAAACATTTCATTTAAATATAATAGTATAGGTGTGTGCTTCTTTGCTCTCATGTAGTAAGGTATGTGGGGAAGAAACTGCAAGTTGATAAGTGCATTTAATTGCTCATGTTTGTCTCAAATGCTTTTTACATAGAAAAATAGTAGTAATTGATTATGTTGTCTTTGTTCAAATTATTGAGAACCTGCTGTATGTTTTTAAGAGGATTCCTCTTCGTTCTTATTTAACTCTACTGATAAACAAGAAGATTATTATGGTGTAATAATAGCATGTCTGTGTCGGGTGATTCTTATGATATTTATTGTCCATAACGCTGGCCAGTGGCTTTAAAGCAGAGGATAAATGTGTCCATTTATATAAGCAGCTGAAGCAGTGCACTGTAAGCTACAGTCATTTTTCCTCTGTATAAATGAAGAAAATATTTCTGGTTTTACAATTGTCCATCAGACTTTTTAAAACCTCTAAATAAACAGGAAAGTTTCTCCATTTTTAGACCAATTCCCATTAAATCTTTTTTTTTTTTTTTTTCTTGCCGAGCACAAAAAGAAAAAAATCCACTTGCCTCCATTGTGAGAGGAAATGTGTTACTTGGACGAACTGACTTGCAGGAAATTGGTGAGGCAAAGTTAAAGGGACAAAAAGGAAGAGAAACTTTACTGTCCTCAGACCTTTCAATGGGGAAGTACTATCCTCAAAACAGTAGTGTGACAGGAGTCTGTGGCCATGAGCTCACTGTGCTTTAAACAAAACAAAAGGTCTCGTTAAATGTGGACGTTGGTTCAGTTATAGCTGACCTTCCTGTGAATCATGAGGAAGGTTCCCTTTCATGGCCAAAATGAGTAAACTGTGATGGAGCAGCACAAAGGCAGCAGTTTTATCCATATGAGGAAGTTGCCTACAAATGCAAATCATTCATTTGCTGCACTTCCCACCGAACTCACTAACACACTCCTGTCTGACAACTTTGTTTGGACGAGGGAGAAAAGTCTGAAGTGTGGAAGCTGCAAGAACACCATTACAGAGATGTTATCTAGGTCAATGCAGTAACTACATCCTTTTATTGGTTGTTGTTGTTGGAGCCCTGAGCGTTCTATGGGCAGAGAGAGAGAGAGAGAGAGAGAGTCGCACAGAGACGTTAAACTGGGCGTTCAGCGTTCTTGGCTGAGTGGATGGAAATGTTTTTCCGGTTTACTGCGACCTGGTCTTCTGGAAGACAGAGTTCATTTCCCCAAAGGCACAAGGAGAGAAATTTTTCATTTTCTGACAGGCCCCATCTGTAACAGAAGTCACTTGTGACTCCAGTTTGACCCCATTTAAATACCACCAGTACAGTAAGCTGGAAAAATCAGAGGGACGAACGCTGCGAACAGGATACACATTTAAAGACATAAGTTAGTTCAAATTTAGCTTGAGATCAATTGTGTTGACAATGTTTACAGAACACATACGTCAAACATTCCTCACTGTGATTGCTAAACTCTGACACTTTAATGTCTTTTTTTTATTATTCTTTATGTTTTCAAGTTATCAATCAACTGCAGACAAAAGCTAATGATAACCATGTGTTTAGTTTGCAGCATTTTTCGCAGTGTAAAATGTAAAATATTTTCCCCTTAGCTTACTAGAAATGGGCTTGAGTGCTGCTTGGGGCATCTAATAATCAAATCGTAATATCCAAGACTTAATAGAAGGTTGCAGACATTAATGTAATCTTAATGTGCCAGAAATAATCTGGATGACAGCAGTTGAATAATGCAGATTTAAATGTGTAAAGAGGTTTTCTGACAGATGCCTCTGTCTGCCAGGTGTGAGTGAAGCTGAGTAACATGAGATGATGAGTGATGAGTGTTGACATTCACCACAACATTGTCTAAGAGCTACTGTTGCTGTTTTTCTTTTGTAAAACATAATTACAGAGTGGAAAAATGGAAAGTCATGACCCCGGACATTATCAAAGAATGATGAGAATTTTTAAGGCTCATTGCTTCCTTTGAGTATGGGAGGACTTCAGAGATGCCCTAAAGCTTTTCTTTATAGTACGGTTTTATATCTGCTTTTACTGTTGGCTGGAGAGGAAATGTTTTTTTAATGCAAAACTCTTCCCACAAAGTTCCTGTAAGAGGATCTCTGTATAGTTGGACACATATTTTATCATTAGTTCAAAGTTTTCTGACTACTGGCTCTGTTCTGTGTTACAAAGACTCCACTTCACGCTTTTGTGTTGATCCTATCAGGTTTCTTTGCAAATGCAAGATTTTAGAGAGAATGACTTCCTTTCAGTTTCCTCTGAAGTATTACTGCACAAAAAGTATTTGCAGCATTCGCCTTCAGCAAACAGCTTGACACGAAAATGCTGTCAAACTGACACTTTGGACAGTTCCTGAGTTTTGCAATCTCACAGGAAAGCTTGATGACATGATAGTCATGATAGTCATCTCTTTCATTCTGAGCCCACATTAGGCTGTTTGTCTGTTTGAGCAACACAGGAAGCACCCAGAAAGAAGACGTGGGTGGGTGATTGCAGTACCATTAGTTTTGTGAGTACTTGGTCATAAATTGTCATAATACTGGACAGGTTCTGACCCAATGATTGAAACCGTAGGGTAATAATTTAAGTCATTAAGACTTAGTTTGGACCAAAGTGGTTGTCAACCTGACGATCTGACCGGCATAAAAAAGCGTAACTCATCACGTTCTTAGCCTCTTTTTATATTTTACTTGAAAGGAACCAATCCTGACATTTATGAAAACATATTCCAAGCCAGGCAAGCTGCAAAGGCAAAGACAGATCTGATATAAATGTGGTACTTTCTTCAGAATCGGTAACTGATGGGAAATACTTTGTTGAAACTTACTACACAAAGTACAGCAATAATCTAATATTTCATAAAATGGCATGGCTTGAATTGAGTGACTTTAAACGTCTTTGGTTCAGTGCAGACTTTGAATCCGCTTCTTTCACGTCTTGCCCTTTCAAACAGCCCTGGGGGGGATTGTGAGGGAGGGGGGGGTGCAGTCCTTGTGAAAGGAAACCCACTTCAGCAACAGCAGGGGAGGAGGATGCTCCCGCTCTTCCTCTCTATTCCCTGCAGCCGATTGATGCTGGCAGCCTTTTACCTTTTAGTTTACCGGCACAGTGCAGGGCTCAGCTTTGTCACTAGGAGCTGTACCAATCTCCGGCGTGCTACTGGGCGCCGAGAGCAGCTCAGCGGAGACTGGCGACATTTACACCCTCCCTCTACCCAACGAAAACTACACAGAGCAGACAGGGGGAAATAGCTTTATGGTCAGAGGCGCTGAGGTAGAGTCCTTGGAGGAGACAGATAACATGGCCACTGGAGGATCACAGATTTTAATCTCTCTGTCTGCAGCTGTATCTGGCTTTTATCCTCTGTCTAGCTGTTAGCATGGCGTGCAACTTTTAAGTGTTTCAAAAAGCAAACACATTGCACGCAACAGTCAAAACAATAAAGACGGTATCCAGAGGATTTCCATGTATTTAAACACCAAAACAGACCTGCTCTGCGGTTTCAGGCATAGCTGCAGTGTTTGTTATTGTATTCAGTGTTATGTTCATTTTTTTTTTTTTTTTTTTTTTTTTTTTACATATATGAAAACAAGTTACTGTAATTTAACCCTGAACCCTGGGCTATTTTCAGGGTAATTTCACTACCTTCACTTTAAAGCTCATATCTTGGTCATTATCGGGCCGAGCCATTCCTGCTATATCTTGTTTTTTTCAGAACACTCTAGGCCAGGGGTGTCAAACTCATTTTAGTTAAGGGGCCACATACTGCCCACTTTGATCTCAAGTGGGCCAGACCAGTAAAATCATAGCATAATAACGCATACATAACGACAATATTTCTCTTTGTTTAAATCATTGGTGAAGGCTTTTGGATGATAAACCCTGTTTTAAGGTCTTTCTACAATAAACTAGAAACATAAAGACCAAAAACTCAGATATCAGCCCACTGTTTATCTGCCCCGGCTCTCCTCTGCAGATTCCCTCACTTTGTGACGCGTTTGACGTCAAACACGTCACAAAGCAAGCAGCGAGCGCGGCTGCCTGTGGCACCGAGCGCTTCTTCCTCCGGAGCAGACGTCGCATTTACGCTGTTTTTGAAGCAATTACTGGATCGATTAAAAAAAAAATAACAAACCGTTTGTACTCATAAACCTCTATATTCTCATAGAAATGCAATTTATGTCTTTCTGTAATTTTCACACTTAGCAAAGTCATCCGGGGGGCCGAGCTGGACCCCCTGGCGGGCCGGGCCGGGCCCTATGTTTGACACCCCTGCTCTAGGCTATCCAAATCTTCTATCGTTTTAAGTATCGTTAATACTTAAATATTTTAAGTTTTATATTAACGAGGGGGGGGAATCATCTAATGAAATTGTTATATTTTTACCTGTAACTTGACCATATAATGTTGGTAGTAGAGATATCGCTTCATAATTGTGTAGACAGAAACAGCATTATTATAAAGGGAAAGTTATGCTGTATACTTTTAGGACTTTGGGACTTAGGCTACTCAAACATACTAATCGTATAAGCAGTGAATAAATTGTTCAGGAATACCCTGCAGGTGTTTGACCTGTCTTCATAACTGGAATCTTACGGTACGCTAATATTTGACAGTCATCATGACAAAACTCAGGTCTCACTCTATCCTCTAATATGTTTAATATTTGGACACAGAGCTACATGCTGTTTGTAAAAACACAAGTTGTCTTCACTTGATGAAAGTTAGTTGCAGTTTTAAAAGAGAAAACAACACTGACAACTACAGCTTGAGTCTTCCACCTATTTTTATTTTGCCATTTGAATTGGTAACTCCACTTGCGTAGCAGGTGTTTTTAATACTGCAGTCAGTGGTGCTATATGTAGCATCCCCTTAACAGTTTTGTGTGATGCTGTTATGATTAGAAAATATGATCTAATCAGACTTTTTCTTTTTGCAGTGCTGTGCTCATTTTACAGGGAACAGGGTAGAACAAAATCATGTTTCAGGTTTGTCCATCTTGCAGCTGAGGCTTTATAAGATGAAACCGGCTGGCAGGGGGAGTAAAGTTCTGACTAGAATATATTATTGCTTTCATTTCCTGCATTTTACCTTTTCTGTTTGTGTGCATTGCCTGAATTTCACAGAAGGTACAGTGAAGTGAAGTGAAGTGGTAATCAGGTCAAATGTGTCATTATAACAACAACAGAGTGTCAGATTGTAAAACTGGAAAAGGTTACTGAATCAAAGATGCCTGTGTTAAATTGTTGTGGATTAGAGTGTCACAATTCAAGAACAAAGCTGAAGCTTTCAAAAGATGCATTAACAGTGTTTTAGTGTCTCTGCCAGACTTCTGCTCCAGGGCAGGATTTCTGAGAGGACGTTTGATTTAATGTGAATGTGTTGGAGTATTTTTGAGAAACAGTGCAAGTTTTTTTTAATACGGCATAGTCACAATACTGAGACAAATCTCACAAGGACATTTATTTTTTAGGAAAATGTAAAGTATTGGTGGTTCTAGGAATGTGTGGGCACCTAATGGGCTTATTGCTTGGTAACGCAAACACTTAACTATGTGTTTAGCTGGTAAGCAAACACTAAAAGTATGCAGTGATGTCGGCCTGTGAAGGTCTGTTGCAGTATGTGTGCTTTACTTTAGCCATTGAAAAACAACTCGTGCTATTCAATAAGTTTTAGTCCAATATAAAGACAACTGAAAAAACTCCAGAAGAAGCAAGTTGAGTTAAGAAAAAATTCTCATTAACTGAGGTCACCACTCACTCGGCTTCAGAGGGTTTGATGTCTATAAGTCCAGACTTGTAACAGTATTTGAGGTCATTCTGGCTGATTGCACAAGAGAAGCTGCATGAATGCATCACTATAAATGTCTATAGATTAAGTTTTCTCTGAAAAAACTCCAGAAGAAGCAAGTTGAGTGGAGACTGTTTTGGCAGCTGCTTATCTTCAAGGTAAAATTTTATATGATATAAAATTAAATATCAGTTTGTAAATAAACAGGATGAAAAGTTCACCCTTTGGAAAATACAATGGTGAAAAATGATATCCTCGCTTCTTTATTACTTTCATGAGGCTTTCAGTTCCAGTGTTATAATTAAACTTAGAGAAAAGGGAATACAATTGCTCTAAGAGTATAAGTCTAAGTATAAGATTATGAAGTTCATATTAAACTAATGCTTAAGTGATTGAGAAATACTGCAGTACACAGTATTGATGTAAAAGCAAATGTAACAAAGACCATTAATGTCCCTTATTAGCAGTGAAGGAGCTCTCTACTGTAAAAGGGACATTTTAAAATACCATGGAAAGGAGAGTGTTCTTGAGTTCACCCAAGGGCAATCATATTTTAATTTCCGCTCCCACCCCTGTTGTAAACAAAGAGAAACACAGCTTGAATAAATTATTCATGTGTTGTTCTCTGAGAACAGTGTGATGTGTTTATATCTGGAGATGGAATTAAAAAAAACAAACACTATTAAAGACGTACCGCTCACAGTGAACTATAGGCAGAGACTGTGAGAGCGTGTGAAATATTTAACACCTAGCGGCTGATATTTGGAAAGCCAGCATGTCTGTGTTATCTCCAGCTCTGCAAATGGGCTAATTTGGCTCCCTGTATCCGTTTCCCTCCTGCGCTCTGTGTGTTCATAAGTGTGTGTGTGTGTGTGTGTGTGTGTGTGTGTGTGTGTGTGTGTGTGTGTGTGTGTGCGCGCGCGCATTTTTTTTATGTTAGGTGACTTTTCTTACAGAGGGAAAAAAAAATAGCGTACATTGAGAGAAATGTGTTTTGGAGGTGTTTTATCACCAAGGACACAAACCACACATTCACAGAACAGTTGGAAATAACTGCTTGGCAAAACAACTCACTATTGTCTCAGAGGAGCTGAATAAGGTAATTTAGATTTAAGCCTTTCAAGTGTCTTTTGACCAACATTTGTCACTATCATTTCTCATGGTTTCAGTCCAAAGTAGAGGACATACTCTCAAGTATTGGAGGGCGTCCTTGCCTTGTTTGCCCTTTTTCTTTTCTCATAAAACATGCAAAGTCAGACATACTGTGTGTGTCTGATTTCGCTGAGCCCCAGTTGAAGTGTTTCAGTCGAGGACAGCGAGCTCTACCTCCTCTTTCTGGAGCTCACTCTAGAGGAAGAGACTCGTTCCATCCTTCCTCTTTCCTGCCCAGATGGCAGCATCAGCTGACAGCAGATACGAGGTCTCTGTGTTGACATGTCTATCTTTGAAACTCTTCTGAAGCTCCTTGGTGGCAGAAGTGTGTGTGGGAGGCTTGGTGGTTGGAGAAGTGAATGTGTGTGTGCATTTTTATGTTTGTGTATGTTTGCGTATAGATATTCAGAGAACAAATCATTCCCATAACATGTTTTACAGTGCCAGTTTCATGCTTCTGGACATCTGACAAATAAATGATTCATTTCTCTTCACATATTTGTATTCAAGTGCACTAACACAGCCCACACAAAGCCCTTTTTTGTATTAGACTTGATCCTGGGATAGCTTGGATTTGTGCCCCAGGATCTCACAAGGGAACAGACATTTGATTACTGTACTTGTCAGCCAAAGAGACCCCCCCCCCCCCCGCCCTCCTCCTTCCCATCCTGCTTAAGGGAGATAACAGACCTCGTCTGTGCTGCAGAGAAGGACACTCTGCTCTGCTCCGCCACATTGTTTCAAGCTACAATTTGTCAGCATTTATTCTAATTTAGCTCGAACTGGACATGAAGTCTGAGGTGAAAAAGATGAAATTTGTCAGTTGAAACCAAAGTAAAAATGTATAAAATTAGGAGTAAATTCCACGAGCGACTCGAAAACAATGGACCTCTACTGCGGTTTGAGTTAAATTACGTTCAGTAAGCATAAAATTCCCAAAAGACTTTTGAATGAAGACAATTTGTCCATCTCAGTATTTTTGGTGCAACTCATGGCTGATGTCAGCCTTTATAGGAAACACACGACTTACCGGTAGATTGTGTCTGATAAAGCGTAGCTGTTACTTAAAACTTCATCTCTCTCTCTCTCTCCTTGATCCAGTGACCTCCGGATTTATGTAGATATCACAATGTTAAAAACAATTACAGTAAAATGAAATTCAGGTCAAATTCTCATCAACTCTCACTCAGCTGTGGAGGATTTGATGTCTATAAGTCTAGACTTGTAAAAGTAACTGTAATTGAGGTCATTCTGGCTGATCGCACAAGAGAAGCTGCATGAATGCATCAATTTAAATGTCTATAGATGAAATGTTCTGTGAAAGAACTCTGATAAAATGGTCTTGCGAACTTCTACAATGCTTTGTCTCTCTGGTAAACTCACAGTTCACAGTTACCAAAATTATATTGTGACCGGAGAAGAAAATAAAACCACATGTTTGTGCTTATACCAGAGGGAAAAGGAGCACTGGGGAATTTAAAAAAAAAGACATAAATCTGAAATAGTTTTCACAGTGAACTGAACCAGACAATGAGCTGGATATTGTTACAAAAGTCACACTTTATTTGCTGCACCTTTATATTTCCAGAGAAAACATGTACAGCAGCTCAGAGATGGCACAGAAAACATCCCAAAGAAAGCAATGGTACTGTAAATATAAATGTATGGTATATAATCAAGTTAAAAAAACAAAAACAATTAAAAATATCACACCTTAGAAGCCACATACTGTCGATACACAGAATCAAGGAGAGTACAGGAGGAACTGCAGGTCACAACCAGACCAAAGATTAGACTATTTACAGTGCATGTCCTGGTTAATGTGTTCACCAGAGTCTCTACTATGAAATGAGGAGGCAATCACAACTTATTAAGGGTAAAAAGAAAGCAGCTCCTGACATTTATGCCACCCAGACGAACCATTAATGTCAATTATACTGAAGAACAAGAGTCTTTGTAAAGGTTATGAGGCCAACAGGGCCATAAAATAACCCAAGAAAGGACCCAGTGACATATCAGAAGAGTCATTTGGTCTCTGATTTACACTACTAACCAAAGAGATTCATGTTGGAGTTTAGAGTTGCAGGGCAGAGTGACAAAAACAGAAAAGACTGATACTAAATATGAAACCGAAGAGTTCGGGATTCATTACAACTGATAGTTTGTCCCCAATCTTGCTTCTTCACCGGCAGAAAACATACTCGGTGTAGCTGGTCCACAGTTTGTCCTCCCCCGGATCGCTGCCACCGTACGAGCAGGTCCCAGTGGAGTTGCAGGCCACCATGTGGAAACCAGCGTCGGCCATCCGGTCAAACGCCTGCTCCAGAAAGTTGTACTTGAGGTAATACCTGGACGTGTACTTGTCGGGCGGTCGGTCCGGGTCTCGGCTTTCATTCAGCGTGTCCCCGAAAACCTCTTTCGCCAGAGAGATCTTGCTGCACACGGTTATTCTTGCCACCCTGCGGAATTTGGCGTCCGCCTGGATGTCTCTCCCGATGGTGTAGCTGCCTCTGTACCCGATGGTGATGAAGCCGGAGTCGGCCCCCGGAGAGCGCAGGGTTCGGTCCGAGGAAGAGGTGACCGGGCTGGTGAGCTCAGCCTCCTCCGGGTCCCCGCTGTCCTCCGCGTACGAGCTGTCCTTGCTGGCCGCTGCCAGGCGCCTCGACAGCTCCGGGAGCTGGAAGAAGTCCGCTTCTTTCTGCAGCCTCCTCTTCTCTTTGAAAAACTCGGGCAAGAAAAGATCTGAGTCCCGCAAGTAATCCAGTATGTATCGGAACAGAAAGCCGTCCCGATCGAAGAAGAAGCGGTCCTTGCTGTCTTTTGGCAGCTCGGCCGGGGAGCTCTGGGTGAACTTGGCCCACAGGAGCGAGTTGGGGACCGCAGTGAGAGTCTCCAGACGGGTCACATACACCTGTCCACCCACGTTCAGCTCCACTATCTCAGGGAAAGTTGAACTTTGGCTGTCGGTTTGTGCCATCTCTCTCTGTAATTCCCTGCAGTGACCTAACAAGGACAGAGACTTGGTGAGTTTCCTCTGTACAGAAATGTTTATACCGGTCTGGCCGTGTGGGAGGAGAAGGAAAAGGACGGCCAGCAGAGACATTAACTGTTCAGCGGAAAGCTCTGACAACACATAATGCTGCATTCAAGCGCTCCCTGTAAGCCTCAACTCCCCACTTCAATACTGGTGAACATCTTGGTTTGGATCATGTGATTGCCTGTCTGATGGTGTTACAGTGGGGGTGATTCCCATAAGGTTAATTTATTTGTTGATCATCAACCTTAGCCTGTATAGTCACCAGTAACTTCAATATAAAATTACTATTAGTTAAAACAACATTTCTTCCTCAAATACGGAAACAGAACAAGTACAGCGCTTATGTAACTTACTTCCACAACATTTCACCTCCTTTTTTAAAACACTTTTCACTACATTTTTGCCAATATGGTTAAATAGAATAGCTCAATACATCCTCTACCACTTCTACTATTTTAGCATTGTTTTATAAAAGAAGCCTGTCGTGGATTATCAGATTTTTTTTTTTTTTTAACTTGTTTTCATAAAGGCTATAAGCCAAGGTCAAATACAATTGACTCCTTTTTCATGACAGATGGTTGATCATCAGATGTGGGAACATCGTGGATCATCTTTGTTCTTTAATTATTTTACATTTTTGGTATACAACTTATTATTGGCATGTCAATCTTTTGATAAGCACTTTGAACTGCACTTACCTGTATGGAAAGTGCAATATAAATAAAGATTGATTGATCTTGTAACCAAAACTTGTATCATCTGCTGTCAGTAAATGGATTGGTACTATAGCTGCATTCACTCAAGTACAGAAATTATATTTCATGTACTTGAGTATTTCCATTTCATGCAGCTTTGTACTTCTACTCTGCCACATCTCAGAGGCAAATACTGTACTTTTTACTTTTTCAATTAAGGATGAGAAAATGTTCACTTTGAGTAATTGATTTAAAAGCAGAGCTGAAGCTGGAAAATGCATCTTCACAAAGCTGAATACAACTCAATACTGTTTTTCTGAGCTCTTTGACTTAGTATAGAATATAATCAGAATCAACTAACCAAAAATGCATAAAAGTAGTTAAAATTAGCTCAGCCTTAAACAACTACAAGAGTAATTTGCTACATGCACATTAATGCAGTGGAAATTTTAACCACAAAATATCATCAATAGTAAAACACTGACAGGGAGCATTTACTGCACATTGAGTACTTTTACATTGACTATATTTTTGCTTTTACTTGAGTAAAGATTTGAGTGCAGGGCTTTTACTTCTCGTGGAGTATTTTCAGTGTTGCTACTTTTATTTAAATAAAACACCTGTTGTATTGCCTTTATGCCAGTGACTGCTCCAAGTGAAGTGTAAGCATGTGTTACTTCAGCACAGTATACGTTAGCAAAAATGTACATGCTTTCTATTTGGACTGTGGAAACTTCAGATCATATTAATACATCCTCAGACAAGCTGCCACCATGATGAAAGTTGTAATGGCAACTATGACAGCACTCTCTATTCTTTATGCTTACATAAAACACCCCAATGTTAATAACACCTTATATAACCTGTCACATAAAATAAGTGGAGTCACTATAAACAGTTATAGTATCTGGAGACTGTAGTCTCACTTCAGGATCTGTTTTGTATTGCAGGAGTTCTGGAGCTTTTGATCGTGTCACATGGTCCTCTGGCAGGATTTTGCTAAGATACTCCTCTCTGAGCCCTTCAAGGACCTTTCTTCAATGTTGGCTTCAAAGTTGTGCTCACCAAAAAAGTGAATTCAAATCATTTTTGCAATTTTATGAGAACTGGGTGAACTCCATCTGCAGGAAGACTGTTTGCTGTAATTGAATGCTGGTCTACAGCTACTAAACACGCTTATGATGTTTTATGGTTGTTATTATAGGATTTAGGACTAAGTGTGTGGTGATTGTAGCTTTAGTTTAGAAAATACAGAGATGAAGGGGTATTATATTATTTATTATGGGAGTACTTCTTCTTGGCCATGCAGGAATCAAACTCATCCTCAGGCCTCCCACATTTTAGTTGAGAGGCAAAGATGCATTGGGTTTGACAGGAAGGAAGAAATATCATCTTTGCAAGGAGTCATTCCCTTGTTTTGAAGATGTAGTAGTGTGTGTGTGCCTGGGTTTTTGTGTGTACACCTCTGTAGAATAGGTTCAGTACACAGGATGTACCAAAAACCTCCACTTTAAAAGCTAAAATAAAGCTGATCTGATTGATCTGTGATGTCTCTAAAATCCCCTGAAAAGACACTGCACTTTTCCACAAACCCACACAAGTCTTAACTCTGAATTGATTTCAGCTTAACACCAAAGACCTCTTTGATCTAGTCTTGAAGTGCAGTGTTGGCTGTGTTCATATTTCAGTCCACACCAGGATTGCTGCTGAGGACGACCGCTGACATCCTACATTATCATCGTCTCAGTCCAAGATCTGTTTGGTCTGTTGTCTCCAATGTCAAATTTTGTTTGATTCACAAAGCACATCAGATGTTAATAGGAGAAATAGCAGATTAAAAAAAACATTATTGTTGTAATGTCACTTAGAAACAAAAGAGGTGTGAAACAGGTGCAACATTAGCCAGCAGAAATGGATCATAATACCTGAGCAAGTAATCAAGCTCAATCAGGAGTGTTGCAGTTAAGTTGCTGTTAATACAGCTGTTCAATAAATATGAAATAAATCTGCAGAAATTTAGCCAATCTGATATGCAAAAAAGCAAATGGAAATTCATTTCAAAAACCTGGATATCCAGTCAAATTTAATTAATAATGTGGGTTTAATAAGCTTAAAGTCGACACAAAGTTTTTGATGTTGATCCATTTTGATCCAAATTTAATGAAACATTTCAGGTTCTGGTATGATGATACGTGTTTTATCTTGATAAATTGAATGTAAGATATCTGCCCCATGCAGTCAAGATTTATGAGACATGTTGTTTCACAGGATATTTACACATTAAAATCCGTGACATCAGTTCTCTAAATAAACCTGTTGCTTCCTCTCACACTTTAAGCTCTCGGTTTAAATTGTCTCTGTATGTCCTGTCCTTCTAACGGTCCCAGTCCGTTTCAATCTTTGGGTTAGGGAGACATCTAGTGGACAGTAAACGAGGAAGCAGGTTGTTTTTACTGTAATGTTTAACGTGTTGGACTGATCGTCATTGTGTCCAACTTTTGTATTATTTCCAGATCACGACTGAAAATGTTCAAAGTAAATAAATTATTAATAGATTTTACATTATAGGCTGAAAACACAAAGGAAACTAAATAAAATACATTTCTGTTTCTCTGTTTGAGCTTTTGTTTTGTCATTTAAATATTGAATTTGTTTTGAATGACCAATCATTGTGTAAACTGCAGTCTGTTTTTTTTCTACAGATGTTTGGTTTGTTTCCACAAGCCTGAAAAACAAATGTATCACAAACGCTGCTCGTAACCGGACGATTCTCTTTGTTTCTCGCTCCTGTCTCACCTCCTGTCTCTGCCATCGCTGTTAAAGGTTACCTTTTTTTTTTTATCACAGGTTGCCAGAAGATAATTGGATAAAGGGAGTTGGATAGTTTAGTTCTCCAAGCATTTCCAGGAGAATATGAAGGTTACCATAAGAAGCATGACAACTCATTTACTAATCGTACATTGGAAGTTCTCTCTGTCGTTGTCTGTAATAGCAGTCCGTCCATATCCACATACTCATTAGGGGCAAGTTTAATTACAGCAAAAGTTTTTATTTGGATTTACAGGAATGTTGACATCCCGAGACTGTCACTCTGCAGCGTACTGGAGTGTGACCTCTACAGCACCCGGTCCATCATCCATGTGTTGGCTCGTATGTCTCCAGATTGGTCGTCTTATTCAGTCTGAAGCCTCCCATGGACCCTGAAGCTGTAAATACAGGTGTGGTCAGGATTGCCCCAGTTGCTGTTGACCTGCAATATCACGAACTTGAAGGCTTCTTTTTCATGACCCTGAAAGACAAGACAGACAAATGAGAGTTACTTGGATGAGGATGGGAAATCAGGGATAAAATGAATACAATAATGAAAAATACACAGAGATAGGAATGAGGCCAAACTGTGAAACACATTAGCTGTGTCTTTAAATTCGCTGGTGAAATAAAATGCATGCGCATATGTTTAACAGCATGGTGTTCTATACTCACGAGTAACTTGAAGGCTTGGAATGAGTCCCCATCTTGATTGTAAATAAAGTTTCCCAGGTGGATGCCCTGATCATCTAAATTCTCCTTTCCCTGAGAGACAGAAAGAGATACACATCCAGTTGAGCACCTTGTTGTTCTCTCAATATATGAAATGTAAACAGAGCGGTACACAACATGTCTGCACTGTAACAGGAAGACATCGGTTACTTACATAGACTGAAAACTCCCTGGGAGCGCTGAAGATTTCACCAGTCGGGGACAACATCTTTGACATATGACCGAGTGTGACATAGCTGATGGTGACATTGTAAGACAGGGCAATGGATAACTTTCCCTGCTCACCTGCGAAGGCCCAGCAGTGACCTGGAAGCAGGTGTGACTGCCCCTGACGAGGAAAAGAGAGTTGAGGAGGTGTGTTGAGGATATGAAAGAATAATCTCAACTGTTATAAAGCCCCTTCAACATATCAATCTGTTCTGTGAATGTAGTACATACTTGAATAACAGTCCTCCGGCTTCTAAGTGATTGTACAGTCTGGTACGTTTCTGAAGACCCTTCACACATAATCCGTGCTCCTGCACACAAAAACAAACACAGAGAAAGTGAGAAAAGAGTCCCAGAACTAAAGGTACATGTGCGAATCACAATTGGATTCATGATTTAGATGTCTCACCCAATGACTCCAGAGCATAGTTGGGCAACATGTCTGATGGTGAAGGAAGATAGTTCATTTTGCCCATTAACTTCCACAGCTCTCGATTCTTCTCCAGCTCGTCTTGCAGCTCCTGCGGCAGCTTGTTCTGCCGCCCGAACCACAGCTCATACCACTCCTTCAGTGATTTCAGGTGCTTTTTCATCCCTTCCAACATTGTGTTCATGGTCTGTAAATAAGAAGTCATTTTACACTTCATGGAAACAGCTTTGGGATACCAACATGCTGACATCATCTGATAGTGTTTGTGTGCACAGGAAGAATAAAAGACGTTTCTCTTAAAAATAGAAGTTTAAGCTGCTTTCGTTGGTCATACCGTATTCATGGCGCTAAGGGAATTTAACTTTAAAGGTGCCAAACTCTGATGGTTTCTGCACTGATGCACAATCATGTATACAAATACTGTTGGATGGTGAGAAACAAAGCATAGGATGAACAAGTTAAGGATATTTCATTCAAAGACAAACACTACAAATGTACAAGGTAGTAAATTCAAGACAACGGTTTGTGTTTGGAGATCACTTACCAAGTGATAGGGGAAGTACAAAGACGGGGAAGAGCCTGGTGGGACTCGTGCTGTTGCTGGAGTTCGGATCTTTGCGGAGCTTACGACGGCTTTTGAAAGGCCTGGTTGTAATAAAAGCAAATGAGAGATTAGGTACATTGACGAGCAGATGACTGTGCAAAACACATACAAACTATGTGTCCATACAAAGCATGACAGCAATATTAACATGTAAATATACTCAAGCTTACTTGTAGATATTCTCCTTGTAACAAACGACAGGCTGTCCTTCGTTGTTATAGTATCCTAAGACTACTAGTCGAGAACTTCTTCGAAACATAACTGAAGAGTCCAGAGAGGACAGAGAGGATCAGTGACTGACACACTTCATACTCACTAACTGCTACTTTATAAGTATTAGAGAGAAGCTATTACAAGCAACTCAGTCAACAGCAATAATATTAAATAAAACCTTACTCTTATTAAAAAAAAAAAGTGAATATCTGTTATAATATATATTTTAAACATAGCCATACGAGATCCTGTTTATACTTTTCCACCTGTGTGTAAATAACTATAATAATTTAACCTGATAGGCTATCAGGATGAAAAATATCACTAGGAATGGTAAACTATACTAACTAAAAGCCTTTCTGACCAAGTCTGCACATTCATCAACCAAAACCATTATTTGTTTCATTACAGACATAATTATTATATACAATATTATTATTAAACAAAACCTACTGAGTTTTTGTTGCTCTGTGGAGTGTTTATTACCCATCTTTGATAGAAAGAGTGACCTACCTTCTCTTTAGTAATTCTGATAGTTTTCAGTTGACTGTGTACAAACGGATTGAAGTAAGAGCGAATTCTACTTAGAATTTAACTCTCCATTACGTCATGTTCGCCAAACACCGTTGATCACAGGTGGAATGCGCCACAAACCACGCCCATACGCGCATGCGCGCCTTCAAGGCGTTGGCTTCAAAGTTGCGCTCATCAAAAAAGTGAATTCCAAACAATTTTTGCAATTTCATGAGAACTGGGTGAACTCCATCTGCAGGAAGACTGTTTGATGTCTACAGCTACTAAACACGCTTATAATGTTTTATGGTTGTTATTATAGGATTTAGGACTAAGTGTGTGGTGATTGTGGCTTTAGTTTAGAAAATACAGCGATAAAGGGGCATTATATTATTTATTATGGGAGTACTTCTTCTTGGCCGTGCAGGAATCAAACTCATCCTCAGGCCTCCCACATTTTAGTTGAGAGGCAAAGATGCATTGGGTTTGACAGGAAGGAAGAAATATCATCTTTGCAAGGAGTCATTCCCTTGTTTTGAAGATGTAGTAGTGTGTGTGCCTGGGTTTTTGTGTGTTCACCCCTGTAGAATAGGTTCAGTACACAGGATGTACCAAAAACCTGATTTCAGCTTAACACCAAAGACCTGTTTGATCTAGTCTTGAAGTGCAGTGTTGGCTGTGTTCATATTTCAGTCCACACCAGGATTGCTGCTGAGGACGACCGCTGACTGTTACGTTGTTTGTGATGGAAAAAGGACCGAAATGCAGCACTCAGACAAGGATGTAAGAGGTAAGTGTTATTTTATTGAGGTTTCTTGAGGAGGTAAGTGGGAGACATAGCTGGCAGAGTGAAAGGCGGATCCGAAGAGACCGATGATGCTTGAGGGTGGAGGCCAGTGTCGAGTGCTGGCGGGAAGGAGCCGAGAGCGTTCATAACGAGGGAAACTAGATCGGACAACTGAGCAGGACGAGATACCAGGAAATCCAGGAGAAGAAAAATCCTTATTCAAGAGACGCGTTATATCACACCAGGTGACGCAACAATCTGGCGGAGAGCAGCTGAAGGACCGTAGTGTTTAAACAGTAGAGATTGAGGAGAAGATTGGCTGCAGGTGTGACGCTGGTGATCAGGAGCAGGTCAGCTAGAATCTGAACAGGCAGGCAGACAACACATAAACAAACAAACAAACAAACAAACAAACAAAGACAGACAGGGAAACACGAGGCGAACGTGGAAAGACAACAAAAGGAGCCTGAGGGAGACGATGAATGATCAGGATTATAACACTGACAGCATCGCTTATGGTCCCAGTAGATCTATTTGGTCTGTTGTCTCCGATGGCGAATTTTGTTTGATTCACAAAGCACATCAGATGTTCATAGGAGAGACAGCTTATTATAAACCATCTGTACTGAGGAAACACACTCTTATTGTAATGTCACTCAGAAACAAAAGAGGTGTGAAACAGAGGTGCAACATTAGCCAGCAGAAATGGATCATAATACCTGAGCAAGTAATCAAGATCAATCAGGAGTGTTGCAGTTAAGTTGCTGTTAATACAGCTGTTCAATAAATATGAAATAAATCTGACAGAAATGTAGCCAAACTGAAATGCAAAAACGTTAATGCCTATTCAAAGAAAATGAACAAAACAGTGGAAATGTTGAAACAGATTCTGATGAAGCAAAAGTAATTTAATATATTCAGTCTAAATCCTGGACTAGTGTGCATTTAATAAGCGTAAAGAAGACACAAAATTCTTTTGAGTCATTGACTTTTGATGTTGATTCATTTTGATCCAAATTTAATGAAACATTTCAGGTTCTGGTATGATGATACGTGTTTTATCTTGATAAATTGAATGTAAGATATCTGCCCCATGCAGTCAAGATTTATGAGACATGTTGTTTCACAGGATATTTACACATTAAAATCCGTGACATCAGTTCTCTAAATAAACCTGTTGCTTCCTCTCACACTTTAAGCTCTCGGTTTAAATTGTCTCTGTATGTCCTGTCCTTCTAACGGTCCCAGTCCGTTTCAATCTTTGGGTTAGGGAGACATCTAGTGGACAGTAAACGAGGAAGCAGGTGGTTTTTACTGTAATGTTTAACGTGTTGGACTGATCGTCATTGTGTCCAACTTTTGTATGATCCACCTTCAAGGTCATCATTTGAAAGTTCAAAAAGAAATTGTTTAAAGTGAATAAAGTATTTGTAAATATTATATTACAAACTGAAAACACAAAACAGGGGTAACTGAAGCAAATACATGTCCATGACTGTGCTTCGGCTCCTTTGCTTGAGGTTTTATCTTGTTTGTTTGGATGTTTCTTTACACAGTTCTCTGAAAAACAGATGCATCACAAACGCTGGTCATTAGTTTTGTTACTGTAAAGTAAACGGACGGTTCTCTCTTTGGTTCTCTCTTTCTGCACAGCACACTTAAATTGTCGTCCTCTGTCCAGCCTCGACCTCCTGTCTCTGCCATCGCTGTTAAAGGTTACCTTCTTCTCACAGTCTGGCAGAAGATAATTGGATAAAGGAAGTTGTTTAGTTCAGCTCTCCGGCCATTTCCTAGACAATATGAAGGTTACCATAAGAAGCATGACAACTCATTTATTAATCGTACATTGGGAGTCGTTCATTTCACTGCCTCTAATAGCAGTCAGACGCATCAGTCCATCTTTAGGTTTATATTTCTGGAGCCATAACGTATTTTGCATGAAGTGTTTTAAGTTGCTGTTTAAAACTGGTTGACATCTCCATGTTGTTTTGGTGATTGTTCAGAATATTCTTTTGCTCTAAACATGAAGAAGTTCATTGTAGGTCATTTTAATTACAGAAAAAAAAAAGATTATTTTTATTTTTATTTGGATCTACAATAATTGGGTAGCTTTTTTTTGTCATTGTACATGTTTTTATAGATGTGTGTGTGTGTGTGTGTGTGTGTAGTGTTTTGTTACTACCACTCTCTCTCTCTCTCACTGAGGAATCATGTGACCTCCTGCTTGTGACATAAAGCAGCCTTCTGATGTGACACCAGCCTGACACTGCACCCTGACCTCTGCAGCACCCGGCCCATCATCCATCCTCTCCACTGATCCTCTCCCTGCTCGTGTTGGACACAGACAGAAGCCAGCGTCAGAGGCCTTCTCTTTTTCCTTATCAACAGGGATCTCTCGTTCCTTATTCTTCTTTAAGAAAACATTTTTTTTTTTTGGTATAAAAAGGTAACAGTATATTTTACTTATAATATACTGTGACTGTAGTAGCCTATAGTATAACTGAGTTGTCTCTGCAAGGCTATTTCGGTAGCTAACAGATTAGTTAACGTTAACTAATGTTACTGCAAACTAATGCTGTGTTTGAAATGTAGGCTACACGTAAGTCGGGCACTACATCGTGAGCACATTGGCAACCTGAAAAAAACACTTTGGACATTACATAGGTCCATTTCTCCGTGCAGTTAATTACATTATTGCTGTCACATAATCAAGACGTACCGATAAACCTTGGCTGGTGGAACATCCATAATGAGATCATTAATTCACACCGGCATTCATTTTTGTGATAAATACATACTGAGCATATTTTCCCAGACTTATTAATACATATTGTGTACTGCATTGTGATGCACTCTTCTGCTTCAATTACACACATTTTTGTGCCACAAATAGTAGATTTGTCCTGCGGTCATAAGTATAAGTATACTCTCCATCCAAAATAGCTGCGTTTTAACGTTTCTCTTTAAAAAACAAACAAACAAAAAATAAAACAGCTTTCACTGCATGGTGAAAAGCAGAAGTCTGAGAAAATAAAGACTGAGATGTGAGATGAGTGAACTCGTGGTATTCATGGCCTGGGAAATGAAAATTTTAATTTTTTAAATTTTTTTTTTGGAAATATGCGGAAGTGCCTTAAGATGCGATTTCACCGGGTGCCACTAGAGGTTGGCTCAAAAAGCCTCCAACTCCATAGACTCCAGACTGACTCTTATTCAACTAGTCTCATCAAATTCTCAGTCAATAAAATGTCTCCATCAGTTATCTTGGTGTTGTTAAAGTCAGTCCTTCTTATTAGTTTTCTGGAGGTCCATTTGAAAACAATCCCTCATCAATTAGAAAAATAAATGTATAAAAGCCATATTTTTAGGTGCGTGTCTGTTTGATTGACAGGCCTGCGGTGCAGTCAGGCAACAGCTATCGGTGGGCGGGATGTTACTGGCAGAAATTTATAACATTTCACATGCGTAAGTGTCTGAACCAATGAGCAGCCAGCAGTGACGTCACCCTGTTGGTTTGTGAATGGCAGTTATGAAGCCTCAAGTTCGTTGTTGTTTCCAAGTTTGAGCAGTATGTGACCATATTTGGGTGAACTGGGGGAGGAGCCAGCAGTGGATCTAACTGATCTGATTGGAAACCTAGTGATACTACTGTAAGAGTAGATAAAGCTTTAAAAAAAAAAGTAAGCTGCTGTTACATCATTGCAAGTGGTATCTAATATGTTAGCTGCAAGTAACAGAAGAAAAACGTTAGAATAGTTGGTAATGTTAGCTAAAACTGATACTGGTATTAGCTAACAATAACATTGGAAATATCGTGGAAAAAAATCATCAATCACTGAGACCAGTTTTCACAAAATAATAGAGTAATTTAACCGTGTTTATTACATACAGCATATATATCTGTAAGTGCTATTCATATCCACGACAGTGTTTATGTGTTCACATGGTGGACATGAAGCAGTTGTTACTGTGGACCTCTCTGTGCTCATATGGGTTTCTTTACATGTCTGTGACATCAATGCTTGTGGCTCCGGTTGTACTCATGCTTTATGTTACTAGACAGGTGTGTGTGTGTGTGTGTGTGTGTGCGTGCGTGCGTGCGTGCGTGCGTGTGTGTGCGCCTTTAAGTTACCTCATTGGGACCTTTTCCAGTAAGAACGCTGACCTCGTCAGGACCAGGAGTCGTGGCGGGGCCAAAGCCTGGTGCTCACGAAGACAAACATCAGATCTGAGGTCCTGGTTACGATGGCAGAGGGTGAGGTGTGAATTATGGAGTGAACGGGTTATGGTTGGGTTTGGCTGTCTAGAGTGAATGGAAGTCATGCAATGGCTTTGCAAGGAGATGCTGCTGAACCTCCTGTGTGTGTGTGTGTGTGTGCGTGCGTGTGTTTGTGTGTGTGTGTGTGTGTGCGTGTGCGTGTGCGTGTTCTCGTCACCTTCTCTCAGGGTTACATCTGCACCCTGGTGCTCCTCAATCAGCTCTAATGGATCCTCTGGCTCAGACTCAGTTGGAGCACTGATTGTGATACTAAAGACACTCAAACACACACGCACACACATACATGCAAACGCACACACGCATAAATGCACACACACACACACGCACGCACACACGCACACACACGCACGCACGCCACGCGGGACCGGGTGGGGCTGGAGGCTGATATGTGTCGTGATGAGCTAAGAGGTACAGCGACCCTGCTAACATTTTCCTTCCTGCCTTTGTCCTCTCATCTTCACTTAGTCTCGACCATTTCTGCTCCTCAGTGCAGCACCTTCCTTTATGCTGGTGTATTATATTAATTATATTAATAATAATTTCATTTTGTAACATTCAACAAAATCTACGTGTTATGCCTGTAAACAATTTTTTTTTAAATGCTTAAGGTTGTAAATAAAAAATGATGACACACAAACAGCATTTTCATCTTAAATCACATCTTTTCCTCTGTGTCTTTGTCCCCCCTGTAACCCTCCTTCCCCTCCCCCTCCCCCCCGCTCTCCTCCTCCCACACACACACTTCATCAGGGCCCTTGTGTGTACTTGTGTGTATGTGAATGGTTCACATGGGTCATATTCACCCTCCTTCCCTTGGCGTCTTCATTCAGAGAGTGAACAGGACCCATGGGGCTAATGTGTGCTTTTCTATGTGTGGGTGTGTGTATACGTGTGTGTGTGTGTGTGTGTGTGTGTGTGTGTGTGTGTGTGTGTGTGTGTGTGTACGCGGCCACTACATTATTCTCCCCACCGACTTTCTATGGGATGACAAAAAATGACAGTCCATCCAGCATGCGCCTTCCTTCCTGTCTTTAGAAAAGAGATGGGCCGAGGGGAACATGTAAGCAGAGAAGCTTGCACCAGAACAAAGACACACATCAGAATATAGCGGGATAAAGATACTCCTGGTGTATTAGCATTTTGCACGTTTTCACTGAATTTTCACAATAGACCTTCACAAAATGTTCCACTCCTAAATGTGGCCTTAAAAATACATGTAGGTCACAAAACTAAAATATCTGTCAAGTAATACACCGGATAGTAAGTTTATCAGTTGGAGAGCGGTTGTTAGGCCTTTCAGGAGGACTGCTGCACACTACTAGTGGTACATGTGGGCCTACCTGTACCACAGTTGGGGAATCACTGATCTGGAACACAGCAGTGGAAAACTGGAAAGCATATAACACTAAATCATTTACAGGACAGCACCAAACACTCAGAGGTGCCGCAATACATCTAAAATGAGACTTCTTATTGTCGGTCTCATTCAACGGAACAATTTGATTCTCATTGATCCATTGGGGCTGCCGGCTCTCCACCACTTGTGAAATCTGGTCTCACAGGACCCGAGTAACTCTTTGAGTCACAGCTCTAATTCCACATCAGTGAAGCTGATTCATGGCTCTGACTCATTAAGAATTAGCGCGTTTGCTGTGTGCAGAGCAGTTGTCTCATTCCTGCGGCGAGCCGCAGACGGTCTACCTGCAGCCGACCCGACTGGAACAAAGCCGGTTCCATAATTAAGTTCTCTTTTGGCTGATTCGATTAGAGCAGCCGCTACCTTCATTTTGCTCGAGATGCTCCTCGGCTGCTTGGAGAGACTAATGGAGGAGATGGAGAGATATATGGGAAACAATTAGACATGATATCATCATATGGACTGTGTTTGTGGACGTGGACGTGGACGTGTCTGTAAAAGAGCTGCGTGTTTGTGCGCGTAACTATAAATAAAATAAATAAATAAAAAACTGTTTCTTTAAATTTGTATTAAAATATTGCACATATACTATCAGATACCTCAGCTTTAAATGCACATCATGTATTTTTCTTCGCCCCCTCTCCATCCCTCCCTCGTTCTCTTCCCAGTGTTTCAATTAGCTGCCTTGCAATTAAATTACAATGGACATTACTTAAAAAGGACATAAATAGTAGCCTGCCAACATGGTGGTGGAGCCTCAGCCTCTGATGAGATATGAGCTGTCCTGTGTCACATTATCTGGAGAAGAGATATATACAGTGTTTATATATTTCCTATTTCTTTCATTTTCACTAACAAACAATAAGACAGATCCATGCATGCTCTCTGGTTTGGAGGCAGCGGGTGTTCGGAGTGTCAGTCAGACAAAAATTTCTCTGTCGTTACTGAAGTCTAAACATTGCAGTAAAAGTGAGAGGCAAGGACACGGGGAATTTTGAGATCACCTTCATAATCAACTCATCTTAAAGGGGCAAGTTTGTTTTATAAAGTTGGGCGACTTGTGAGAGACAAAAAACACACCGATGCAGTTCGGTCTTTCATGAAGCTGTTTCTGATCGTTTCTGTTGCAGTCTTTGAGTTAGAGATTGATTGCTTGAGCCCAAATACTAGATAAGTCTGTGTTATTTTGCTTTACTTCCAAGAACAAGACATACAACCATCTTCATAGGCTGAGCCATGCCGTGTGTCCCTTTAAATTAAACTTTTGGTTTTCATTTGCTCACTTACTTTAACCATGACATTGATGAAGATGTGTCTGGTTACGCCATACAAGCCTTAAATAAATCTAAATGTTAAACGTAAGTAATGTGTAAGATGACACTTTGTACTGGTTTTGTAGTGTATTTTATGATATTGTATATCTGTGGCTCACACTACAGATCTATTGGATTCATTTTGGGTAAAATCGGGGTTGGTCTCAATCCGAGGTTGGTTTGAACCTATTATCTGGTCAAATAATCCTATGGTGCGAGGGGTTTGCGGACAAAATCCTAACGTTGCCAACAAGATCAAATTCCTTTTTTTTTTATGTCAGATTTCAAGTCCCTGGAATTGCCACTCTGAAATAATTTTGTATAAATACCAAGTGTGTGGTCCTACTTGTCTAGAGCAGGTGTTTTTATGATAAAAAAAATCTGTTGAATTTGTCCTTATGTCTGTGGTCTCCTACGTTTGAAAAATCTGTTAAAATGAGAAAGTCCAGAAGTGTGCACCATGGCACTTACTGAAATGAGAAATCATTTAAGTACTTAGATTGGTCAATGGAAACCGGTGTCTGCTTCAAAGTCATTAAAATTAACAAGCAGTTTGTTACCTGGACAGTCACCTTGCCCGAGTATTCTCTCCAAACTTAAGCTAAACTGCAGCACAATAGATGTCTATCTGGATGCATCGTCCGCTCTTTGTAATCTCATCTCCTCGTGACCACATAGAGGGAAAGTGGGACCTTGATTCCCAGAATTCCCTTTTATCTTTAAAGGTTAGTCTGGGGGGGAAAAAAAGCTGAATAGCTGAAGCAGATAAATTGTAGTGAAGAAAAACTGGTTCAGCCTCACATTTTAAAACATGCTGTCTATCCATGGATCAGAGGTCAACCCAGTATTCCCTTGGCTGCTTTTATGAAACTTCCACCTGAAAAAAAAAAATGCAATATCAAATGCACAACTGTAAATCAAAAATGAACATTGGATAACAGACAGGAAGGATAATTTTGACATACCCTGAGTGTCATTGTTCCAAAAAAAGCAAAAATTAAACAACCTTATAACAATGAGTCAGCAACACTGATGTTAATGAACCTGCTCTCTGACTTCAGAACTTTAACTCTACCAAATTTGATACAACGGAAAGGACGCCACGTCTGTTCTAATCATCAGAACAAGACCAAAAATACAAATGAGTGAAAAGGTCCTAAAATTTTCTTATTTAATGTAATAAATAAATGTTTATTTATACATTTTTGTGAGTATATGTATATAAATTAGCTTTACCAGAAGAAAATGGTATTTTCTGTCAAACTGAAAGTCAGATAATTTAATTATACATTATTTCAGATTTAAAAATCTGTCCAAACTACCAATGACGTTGCAAAGACATCGTAGGACATTCTAAATATATCCAGTGGTTATGAATGAATTAATGTTTTTTGGTTTGCATCCAAATGCTTTCTAGAAGTGAGTCCTCTGCAAAAACCCTCCCCCAACTATCTCCTCCTCCCGCAAAGCCCCAAATAAATGGATTGACTTTTGGACAAGTGACAGTTTTGTTTCATAATTGTTAATTATCATGAGTGCTCTCTGAGGTACTTTCTATGAATGAAGATGGAACTCTCTCTCTTTCTCCCACCCCTGTTCTTTTTATGGGATTGGTCTTAGTTCTCAAGGGCATCAAAAAGGACACCAACGATGGAGGGAGGAGGTGCAGTGGATGGGTGGGGCACTTGCGTCATTGCTGCGCATCAGGGCTGGTGAATTTTATGGCAACGGGCGCCAGTAAGCTACTCCCCCTTCCAACCCCCCCATCCAAGTCTATCTTCCCTGCCTGACCACCAGCAACCCCACCCACCCCCGGGTGGCTCCTCCCCACGTCCCAAATGAGAGAGCACTTAAAGTAATGTAAATAACCAGAGAGCAGAGCTATTTTAAGATGCTGTCTTTCACTGTGGACAAGGAGGGGGACAAAGATGCAAGCCAAGCGATTGTAATTCCAGTCACGTTTTCGGACATGTTCTTTTTCTCAGTCCACCGTCGAGCTAGCTGAAGGGCCTGGCAGATGAGAAAGAGCTTGGACAAGCAAATTCATTTTTTAGCCCTTTTCTAAAGCGGAAAAGTATATATTGTAAAATAACAAGGCAGCTGAAGGTCTTGAAAAGTGAGTCTGATATACCCCCGTTAAACTTAAAATTACACAGAAAAGAAAACATAGAAATTATTAAAATGAGTTCAAATAGTCCCATAAAACAAAGATTCTCCAAACTGAATAGAAAAGCAGAAGAGAAAACATATTTCTGCAACTCAATATTTATAAATCACACGCTTTTTTTCAGCTCTGTCCTTTCTTTTTGTAAATTACTTGTTAAATCTTGTAAATTACTTTTTTCTTCTAAAATTAAAGGCATACAGTAATTAAACAGTGAAGGAGGACTTTTTGGTTGAACCCCTGCAACAGGAAAAGGGCTGAAACCACTGCCATAAAACCTACAACACAAAACGTTGTACCTGAAAGATTTACATGCTCTTCATATCCACGTTTCAGCATCATAACCAAAAAGAAAAAGAAAATGCAGGGCAAAATCTAATTCAGTGGACATTTTGATTTTGCAAAATGGATTTGCAATATTTTGCAATATTTGCAATTAATATTTAATATTTATTTAGAAATAAAGTGAAATAACATTTTGATCTTTTTTATAAAAGCAGGATTTATATATTGTCCTGAATTATTTTCTTTTTTATTGTTTCATTTTTTATGACATCAAAAATAAATAAACATTTAAACAGCATCTTTCTCATCTTATATGAATAATTTTAACCAGCATTATTTGTTACCTATATATGTTTTGTTTTTTTATCCTCATATGTATACCAACATACACGTCACAGAGAAAATAATCTGTACACTGCTGCTAACAACAAATAAACAACATATTTGTGAATCAGTATCTGCATCGTTGTGAAACAGACTTTGCAAATCATAAAGTAAAACTTAGCAGTAGAAGTACACTATTTGATATAATTGGATCTTTTGTAGAGGTTACATTCATATTCAAGTCTTTGTCTGCTGCAGTCTGACCAGCATCCAGTCACAACTGTAGAAATGAAATGATCTCTTTTAATGAGCTTCGTTAAGGCAGTTGAATACAAGATCATTTTAAACACTAATTCACACTGATTCTTATGCTTAAAACTGCATCTACACCTGACATTAAAGATAATAATAAGCTAATGCTTCAAGTCTGCTACCATCACTACTGCTTGTATATTTTCTACTCAGCATGACACATGTATCTTGATTCACAGTCTTTATACGTAAATCAGTAATAATCAATCATAAACATGAGCAACATCATGGCCTGTCTATTTAATGGGATGATTAATGTATAAATCCCATTATGTCAGAGCTACTGTGAATTCGGTCACACAAAACATGAAGTAACTGACTTAATATGAGACATTAAAGTTAGAAAACAAGTTTTCCATCATTTCTTTTTGTTGATCCATTTTACTTCCTCTCTCTCACTCACAATTGTATTTTTTTTTATACTGATTGCTGTACAGGTGTTAAAGTGTGAGTCTGTGTTATTGCTTTTATCTAATACAGTCGACCCTCCTACCAAAGGACGGTTGTTCAGTCTGTCACTTCTCATCATATTTCCGATTGAATATTTCACCACTTTCTGAGTAGCAGCATCTTTCATCTCATCTCATCTTGTCAGCTTTTTCTTTAGTGATGACAAATTAAACAAATCAGTCTCTGAACTCAGTTTTCTTTACGTAACCAGATCAAAAAAGGGTGAATTAACAGTACAGCCAACTATCTATAAGTACTCTAAATGTATGTGTGTCAGTGTGTTTGCTTTACTTCACAGAAAAACAGCTTCATGTCTGGTCAATCAGCAAGCTGCTACACTATATATCCTGACATGTGGCTGTCATCCAATCAAGCGGGGTGTCGAACTTTGTAGTCCCGGGGGAGGATGTTTGCTTGCTTGGTTGTCTGGCAGTTCTCTGGCAGTTCAGTCACGAGCTCAGTATTTTTTTATTTTCTTTTTATCACATCCTGACTTTGCCATTCCTCATCATGGTGGGAGGAGTCAGGGCTGGACTCCTCCTCCTCCTCCACTGTTTCTGCCGGTAACGTGTCACGGCGCGTGAAGGCGGCCGCCAAGGTCACACTAAGCCGCGGTTTGACGGGCGCCATCTCCGACAGCCCAATGTTGTTGCCACGAGTCACAAGCGTCGTCTTATCCATGATCTCTCCGCTGTGCTTGGACACCACCGCGTCGAGAAAGTCGTATTTGTGTGAAATCTTGCCGCTCTCAAACAGGTATTTTGCCAGGTATGAGAAAGCAACGTTACCCAGAAAGGAGGCCAGCATAGAGACGGTCTTGAAGGGGAACTTCTGAATGACAACGTCCTCCATTTCTCCCGTGATGTGGTGCATCCGCTGCTCAATCGTCCAGCCAGGGTAATAAATGAAAGGAGGCAGCTGCAGGTAGGGTTCGCCTCCACCTATACGCAGCACCATGCCGAACAGGTACGCAGCCACTGAGCCATACGTGTTGGTGCCTTTGACAAAGAGCACGCTGAGCAGCTGGGGGAAGATGATGACGTAAACCAGGTCTGAGCTCAGGTACCACAGGCCGTAAACTGTCCCGGTTACCAGCGCCATCAAGGTGGCAAGACCACCGAATACAAAGATAGTGATACGCATCACCCACACGATTTCACGGTCAGATGCCTGAAGAGATACAAAGCAGTGGAGAAAAGACTAACATCTTGCTAACACCCAAAGACAAGCATTAAAAAAAAAAAAAAAGGGGGGGGGACATTGATTCCATGTACATTTTAGAGGAAAAGTGTGGGCACCTGGACAGAAACAGACACGCGTACGTACCGACTGTCTGAAGGCGAGCTGGTAGATGTTCCTCGCAAACATGGAGCTCGCCGAGAGGATGGAGGAGTCTGCCGATGACATCACGGCTGCAGACACTGCACCCAGGCCGAAGAAAGAGACGAAAGGCGGGCAGAGGTGTTGGAGCACGATGGGAAGAATCATGTCCGCTTGGTCCCTCTCTTTAGGAGGAATGGCACCGTAAGATGTCTGGTTCCAGTCTGAGCAAGCGAGAGATTTAATGAACAGCTAGTGAGTTACCATGACATCATTCACAAAGTCAGTGAATTATTCAATGAAAGGGAAGGAACATTTAAGCAACAGCTTAGTCTATTTACAGTGTGAAACTCACGCTAATACTGCAACATATGCACATTCATCAGAAAATAAATGAATGACAATGTTTTCTCAATTTATAATAGTTTCTCATTATACCTGTTTTGCAAAACACTCATACACACGATACTTTACTGATGATAAAGAAGGTCAGACTTCAAGCTTAACTAAACAGATATTTTGGTTTGCAAAGTGTAAGTGGGAAAGAAAATCTCTTTTGTGATTTTAAGTTTGTAACAAGCTTATATTTTAGGAGAGGACAAAACAGAGTTGTATATTTTCTTGTTCGGTGAGGAATTTGACGCCCTGAAACCTGGAGATCAAACCACTAATTTGGTCCTTTGCCTCTCTCTAATGTAATATTTACACAACCAGCGTGATTATTAAATGGGTTGCTGCTTCATTATGGATGAGATGAACCAGCTGCTATTTACCAGGCTCTCTCAGATCTAAAGGCGACATGGACCCATCCAGAGCCCCCCCACCCCTCCCACCCAAACAAATACACATACACACACAAACACACACACAAACAGACAGTGCATATGCAAGCTAATGTGTCTCTAACCTGTGGAGGCCCCGATGGCGCCGATGAGAACGGAGGGCACAGCCATGATGAGGCACCCGAAAGCAGCCAGGAAGGAGAGGACCTGGGCGTAGGTAGCAGAGGAGGCTGACAGGACTCTCTGGAAATACACTTGCCAGGGTATTCCTCCCAGCATCTGCAGCACAGTTAAAGACCAGTGACTCACATTCTGGAAACCAAAGTCCAACATCGTCACGCCAAGTGAGTCTTACTAGCTTAGCACAAACCAGTAGTCATGTGCTTTCTCTGCAGGCATCTCTCGCTTCAGAGTTGTATGATCTACGTTTACTGTCCCCACCAACCAACCTATTATTTGCTGTCTCTCTATGATGTTCTTTTCTCGCTCTGCTCTCCCCCCTCAGCCCAGCCAGTCGAGGCGGATGGTCGCCCACCCCTCAATCTGTTTCTTTCTGGCATTTTTTTTTCCTGTTAAAAAGGAGCTTTTCCTTCCAACTATCAGTCATGTAGGAATTGTTGTATTGTTGAGTTCCTGTAACATTACAACGTTCTGTTGTGAGCACTTTACTTTGATAAACGCCCTGAAATAACATGTTGTGATTTGGTGCGAAATAAACTAAATTTAATTGAATTCTTACAGCTCCAAAATACAAAATCTGTACAGTATTCGGCTTTGTTTTGTTTTGTGCAGAAAAATGTAACAAGAAAAACTCCTCATCATGAGGTGCGACTAAGTGATTTGATGAGGAGCTTGTCGACTGTATGTCACAGTCAATCTGTACATCTCAACACCAGCTGTCAATGAGCGGATGATTAATTTGATCCCATCAAAAAAGACTACGTCATTTAATCGCAGCATAAAACAATTACTGTAGAAACTGATTATTCTATAGTTTATTTACCAGTAGAATTAATTTGTTGTATTTATCTATAGAATGCCAAACAACAAAGCCAAAGCTCTCTATAATCTGCATCATTCAGCATTTTCACTTCATTAATGACTTGACTGATTGACATGATGACAGATGAATTTTAGGATCAAGAGTATTTCACAGAGGGTCTCATCATGATGGCATTTAGTTCACCGATACAATCAGTTTCAGGGCTTTCTTCAGTGTGAGAAAGTATTGTGATAAAGCACGAGGTGGTGGTTATCGTACCAGGAGGCAGAAGTTGTCGATCCACACCCAGGTGTCGCTCTTGTGGATGCTGCCTCTCCAGGGCGACTGGTACACGTACTTCACTGCAGTCACAGTGATGTCCGACACTGCAGGGTTGGTCACAGCAAACGGGACACTTATCCACTGCAGGCGGACAGAAACAGAGACAGCATACAGTGAAAAAACATCAACTTATTCGCTCAGTGGTAACTGTAACTTATACTACAAATGATAAAAGAACTATACTGAGATCAGGAGCAAAATTCAGCATTATAGTAGCACAAGAGGAAGAACAAATTAGATCAAAAATGACATGCAGATAATATAAATCTAAATTAAAATGCCAAAACTTTTCTAAAAATCTAGATCAAATTCCCATAGCAGATGCAATATATTAAATAAGCACATATGGATGAGGTATATAAATTGGTATATATGTATAATGACCATAACATGAGGAAAACATGAAAAATGTGAATACAAAACAATTTCACATTTCTACTGCACTTATTTGTCATCATTTCTAGAGTTTTTCCACAAAGACAATTCTGAAATCATATTTCATGTCACTGCACCTCTGTCCATAATTCTTCAATTGATTTAACATATTTTTAAGTCAAGATAAAAGTTCAACAGGAGCTAATAACACAATGATCTAATTTAGCCCAAAATGAACGTACCAAGCCAATAAAGATACAAAACAGCTGCACGACATCAGTGTAGGCCACAGAGTACAGCCCTCCGACCAGGGTGTAAAAGATTGCAATGAGTGCGGAGATAACCACTGACATCTTAATGTTGATGTCCACGATGACACTCAGAGTAGCACCTAAGGTCATGAACAGATGGAAGGATATCAGGGCCCCCTGCAGCATTATAAATTCAAGCAGAGCAAGATCTTGTTGTTCACAAAAATCTTTTATTTTGTACTTAGCAGAAAAGTGAACTCACCGAGGGCGGACAAGATGGCAGCAGACCAGAAAATCTCCCCCATGAGTGCAGGTATGAAGAGGAGGCCACCCATACGTTTCCCATACAGCTGCTGGAACGGGTCCAACATGGTGACGTAACCTCGAGAGCGCATGGGCTTGGCGAAGAATAGACCACCTGGGACAAAGAGTGGACACATGACAGACTGAGAATTGAGGCGACCACCACAAGCCACCATCTATACTGACAAAACCATATATTATATATATTAAAAAAAAAAAGATGCTGATATTAGAACAAACGAGCCATACGAGTTTAAGATGTCCCCCTCAGAAGGATGAACACTTGAGAAGGTTGGATTGGCACCTGAACTGATCATTTCAATCAGGTATATGGTAAATGAGTCAGTATATTTATGAGTGGGGGTTCTTTTAGTTAAATGGGACACATCTGATCAGTCTGCAAATTACACCAGACGCTTAAATATCCATGCTTACAAGTAATATAGAATAAACATTTTACAATGTTTTATACATTAGACACATGTAGCACCACTCACCCACAACCAGGCTGAGTGCATATCCAAAGGGGGCTTGAGCCCAGGCCAAGCCATAGTCCGGAAGATACACGTATTCAGCTGTGCCATTGATGTACCCTCCTCCAACCCAGGTCGCTGGAAGTCACAGACACACAAAGCAGACATAAAGTTTAATGTCCTTTTAATATCAATTATAACTATTACTATGGTAACTAAAACAAAGAGACTCATGGTCAAATTAACGTTAATTTATACAACGCGTAGTCACATAGTCACAATTAAACTGATAACGTTGTTTCTTCCCAGTTGGAGTTATGAGATACATCAATTAAATGACTTTTCACCAATTAAAAGTATAATATTAATAACGACAAAATACAACAAACTGATTGTTAATCAGTTAAAGTGACCACAATCCTCGTTTAATTTAGTAATAAATACAAACATTACCCGTCATGGTGAATCCACCGACAAATAATCCAATGTCTCTCCCTCCGACCATGATGGTCTCGCTGCGGTCGGTGCCCTCCGCCTCCCCAGAGTGTTTGTTCTTCCATGCCGCCCAGATGCCGACGAACAGGATCAGTAGATAGAAGATCGCGATAGCCACAAGCCCCTCTACATGGATGGTCATCGTCGCAGCGGTCTTCCGCTAGGAACGGGAAGGCACGAAGACCTGCTTGGGGCGCACGGAGGAGGGGGACCATACATACAAGAACAAAAGACTTGGCTTTTAACTTTCTGCATTTGGACAAAAGGACACGTAGATAATGGAAAGGCAGAGGACATGCTGACCTGGTTTAAATATATATATAAAATGTACAAAACTTGGGGGTTTTGGGCTGAGGGTTTGATGCCTAACCCCACTTTAACTTCTTAAAATAAAAAATTACAGATCACAATAATACGTAAAATATTTTTTTTTTGCTGATTCAGAATATTTCAAGCGCTTCTGGAGGAATTAAGCAGAGCCACAACACAAAAAAGATTAGTCCTGAAAGCTATTTCTCCTGTAAAAGTGTGACATAAAACATGGTACAGTTAATTTCTGGCAGAATTTGATCCACATCATCATGAAGAAGATTAAAATGTATTCAAAAGGATCTCGGAAGATCAATTTTGAAGTGTTTCCTCCTCTGGGCATCTGAAGTCAAACAGTAAGTGCTCCAAATGCCCTTGTTGGTAAAAAAATATATTTTCTAAATGACTGAAAACAAACCAAATAGACCAAATTAGTTGTAAACAATCAAAGCTGGTCCCCAGTCATGTATTTTTCTTTCTCTTATATATTTGCTTGTCTCCTTCTGCGAGGATTCATGTGCGTAAAATTCCAATTACGCAAAGGATTTATGAAAAAAAAAAGAACACCGCTTAATCAAAATTATATCATAAAAACGAGAATCCATTTTGGCCATGTTGAAACAAATAAGATATCCTATAAATGTTATTTGCTAAACGTTTTTACACATTTTAAAAACAACTTCAAAAACACAAAACTTACCTGAAGTATTTCTAGAGTCGTGCCGGAGCGCCCGAACAAAACAGAGAGCATAACAGTTGGACTGTTTATGACGATCCTGGTCCCTGTTTTGCACCGTGAGGAACAGCCAAATGAGACGTTAGTGGGGGTCTCCCGGGTGACTTACTGAGACTTATAAGGGGGCCACTGCCGTCAGAGGACTGAGGCGCACGTCAGAGAAACCAAGCGTCCTTCCTAATGAGCACCTTGCATGGAAACACGTCACAGTGTAGCTGGCTGATCTGACTGGAGGGTGGGAGAGATTCCTGTACTCAATAACGTGAAATAATGGTCGTCTCTTTTTTTTTTTTTTTTAAATCACCGAGTGGCTTGACATGAATTTTAATATCAACGCAGCATTTTTACGCATTGAATAATCAATACTTTGTGGGGGAGTTGTATGCTTCACGTGGCTACTGCTCTTCCAAACTCAGCGCGTAACAGCTGCCTGATTGCGCAGCAACACTTCCTGTGGCCTTTTATCCAATGTCACTCTCAGCAAAGCCGGCATTCACCTGCAGATTGCAAGTAATTTTGCTCCACGCAAACTGTTTTTGAGCGGTAGAGGAGGATAAAATCCCAGTCATGATGTCCTTATATATGTGAGAACTATAGAGCGAAGAAAGAATAAAAAAAAAAAAAAAGGAGGAGAAACGGTCCACTCTTCCTTTTTTACTCGGGCCTAACAGGCAGACTAATATTCCCCATCTTTAAGCAATTAGAACTCCTCTTAAGTGTATCTGCCACTTCCCTTCAGGATATCAATGAGCTGTGTCTACTTAATGGCTGCCTCTGCCCCTAGTCGGTTAATCTGCACTTCTCTTGTCAAAAGTGACAGACATCCAATTAGGATGGATCCCGGGAAGCGGGGAGATTTAATGATACAGTCCCACTTTAAAAACAACCGAGGCACACATATACGCACAAGTACGACGACAGACACGCACAAAGACGTTATTTGCTAAAGAAGGGCTGAGGTGTTTACTCATCAAGGCAAACGGTGACAAGTTTGTTTTAGGTACTAAACACGAAGAGCGTCCTCTTTTGACAAAGCAACAAAAGCGTTTCAGCACCATGGACAGAGGCCAACATTTTAGTCTGGTTTATCTGGTTTAAAATAGTGTTTGAATTTACCTTCATTTTTAGATTATAATTTGATATGATGTGTATGATTGTTATTTTTTTTTATATTGTTACTACATTAACAATATACAGTACTTGTGTCTCGTTAATTTAGGAATAATAATGGAAAAACATTAAATTCTGCTTAAAAGGCTCGACATTGTATTCTTTTGTAGAGTCCTCTGATTCGTAACAAATCTCTGATCAATTTACCGAACATTTAATTACAAACAAAAGAAAGAAACTGAAGGTGAACAGTTTATAAATTTGAGAAACTGGACTAACACAAATTTAAATGCGTTTTTGGCATCTGACGAGCGAGTCTGTACAATATTGATGCCAAAAAAACTAAAACATCCGGAAGACATCTGGGAAGCTTTCTAACTCTATGTTTGACAGATGGCTGGCAAGTGACCTTGACCTTGTGGTTTGATGGTCCAAGACATAACCCATATATTCCATAACATATCGATACAAAAAACAGACAGAACAAAACTGGTGTGATGTGTAGCATAAAACCAGAGACGGTTATAATTTGTATTATTGAATGTTTATGTTTAACCTGATAAATTGTTCAAGGGCCCAGGACTGTGGAGGCTTAATGAGCAGCTGCTGCTGCCAGCGCTCAAGATGCTTAAGAGACAGAGTGAGACAGTCGAGAGAGTAAGAGCCACACCGACAGAATATTTTACATACATAAGATACACATTAAGTATGCTGCAACTGCAGTGCCATCATTTTACAAAACATGACACAATGTTGGTTTTCCATAGCATTTATTCTTTGAAAATTAACACATAGAATTTAATAAATAAAACACATGCGGCTCATTTAAAGATACCGTTATTATGAAGAATCTAAAACCACTCGGATGCCAACGTGAACACAAAGACCATCTATTCGATTTGAAATTATGAAGCAATGTGAATGGTTTGATATAAAAGTTCTCCGAGTACATCGTCACTCTGAAATTTCTAACAGTCACAGGTATACAATATATTAGAAACTGAATTTAGTGTCCTTCAAGCCATCGTGAGTAAGAATTGAAAATGTTGCACTCGGTTGTCTACCACTGGTATAAAAAAAAAAGACACTGTGCACAGAGATTTTGATGTAGGGGCGCTAAAAGAAACACGTACACCAGCTTTCACTGGGCAACGAAAACATCACAGCACAATGATTTACAACTTTGAGGATGTAAAAATTGTAAACAGCCTGATGAAAAGCAGCTTGTGATTCTTGTCTTCAAGCTACAATGATCAAGTACTTTCTCTACAAAATCGTTCTGTAAAGTTTTCTGGTTGGTAAATCAGGTGAAATGACATGTCCAGCTTTATATGGATTTTTTTCAATTATTTATTCACAACTTTGCAAACTAAAATTCACAAAAACTATAACAGTTTTGTACATTGTACATTTTGTACCACCTAGCCCATTCACTCTGGTAGTACATTTTACAGCTGATATTTTAAACTATACAAAATATCCTTTTCAAACCCAAATGTAACTCTTAATGTCATTAAAACATCCTCCATTTGCTGTACAGTGAAAGTGAACAGTAGTGAAAAGTACTGAATTTAATATTTGTAGTACTCAAAATAGAGATTATAGAAACAACATTATTGAACAATAAACCACAGAGTGTATATATACAAAACAATCCTCTATTTCAGATTTTAGTAAGTTAGTTCTTTTTGCCTTGAAACTACTCAAAAACAGTGAAAATGCCTCGTATATATGATATGAAGCCTGGTTGACGCGATGGAGCTCAACACACACCATCAGATGAAAAAGAATCAACCGCACAGAAGTTGATTTTAATGCGAGCTTTCAGTCCGAGACTAAAGAAGAGGATCAAAGGCTTGCATTATAAACTTCATGCAGACTGAGGAGGTTTTTTGTTAGTTGTCTGCCTTTGAATCACTGAAGTACCACGAGTAAATTGTAAGAAGCTTTTTTTTTTTTTTTTCAATGACATTTTTCTTTCCTTTGAGCAATGAAATAAGGCAAAAAATAAAAACACTAGTTAAAATTGACCTTTTTAGCAAGAAATTGTGATTTTCAAACAAACTTTACAGGCTAACTTGACATTAATTTATCACAACGATTTTACCACATGTTACAGCCAAGTATTATTTATATACCCTTAGCCACCAGGGTACAACTGAGTCTACTGGGTCCTAAAAAACATTTTGTTACAATTTAAATTCTAAACATGGCTACAGCGAGAGAAATGTTAATCATACGTGTGCAGAGATGCATGTAGTATTAGCTGCAGTAAAGATATAATAGATTTTGTTTTCAATGTGACAGTGAGATGGCCTCGTGAGTCTGAAAAAGGCGATCCACTGCAACACATTCAAATGTTTTGTATTAGTGAAACCAATCCCAGAAAACTGACCTCTGCTGAAGGAGTTCATTATAGTTAAAATAAGTGTTATCATGATTCAAATGTAAATAATAATGTATCTACAGAGGCCCTGAGAGACTAAAGTAATACAAAAACAAATGAGCATTTGGCATATTGAAGAGGTGGAAAAGATTTCTGAAGGATCGTTAGTTTTAGCCCATTATAGAACGTTTATTCGAATGATGGAGGCTTGAAATAAGCAGCCACCAGTGTCCATAAATATGCAGCTCAAAGCATGCAGCCCCTGCTGTAGTGAAGCAGTGGAAATGAATTGTGAGCCAGTAGAAAAAGGACGCAAAGTCTTAAGTTTATCATCACTGGTGAAATGTTGTGCCGGTCCAGAGACACGGGGTAATTTAAGGGCTAAAATACGAGTTAAAAAAACAAAACAAAACAAAAAAAACTTAAAGCACCCAACAATATTGTTTGAACAAGACATGCTGGGTAATTCTGCCCATTCAAAAAAATACAGCACCAACCACAGTAACGTATTTCAACGCAGCTCTAATTTATAATGACCCCTGTTGCACAAAGACAGTGAACATGTGAATGATAAAATAAGTGGAAAGAGACTTTTTTCCCCTGAAATTAACACAATTTTCAAAATGTTATTCCTTTGAACAACTGTATTTACCAGTTTAAACTCTACAACTGTTTAGAAAAGTAAACATTTGCCCTCAATCAATTTGGTAATGTGTTTATATATTTTTTCATTGACTAATTACGGTCACATTTTTGCCGTCTCACTGCTACCAGAATTAAACCAAACACATCCGAGAACCCTAAAAATACCCCATTAAAAACATACATATTTAGTGGTACCTCTGAAAACAGGGTCAACCCCTCTTTCACTGAAGATGTCCACGAGTGCTGCTACTTCTGGCCGGCCCTTCTGCATGTTCCCTCATGTTCGCATTGTTTTGATTTGATCTGGTAAAATGCGAGAAATGCAGTTAGCAGCAAAATGTAGAGCAAGTTGTGTAGAAAGAATCACTGCACGAGAAGGACGAGAGGTTTCTATGGATGTCCTGACCCCACGTTAAACGCTGTGAATCCAAACGGACTTCTACTGATGTGCTCTGCAACCGACTGAGCTATCACCCTCTCAGAACCATCTTACAACCCTTGACAGGTGAGCATTTGATAATCAAGGGGAAACACTTCAGGTGGAGTATTCATCTAGGAATATCATATCGTCCTGACTGGAGCCTGCTTCATTCAGTGGATGCATTTCTGTATATAAGAAGAGTTCCAGGAGTTTTAAAACCACGACACTGTTGGCTCAGAATGACCCAGCGGCCCACTCGGCTCCTTCAGTCACAATGACGCAATAAACACGGGAGCACCGAGAGAGTTTTTATATCTCCTGCGGCCACACCATGAATAAGACCACACTCATAATACAATCAGTACTGCATAATTTGATCTATGGAAGGATTTGAGTGAGAGTGGCAAACACAATAAAAAGAAAGAAGAGATGATGGTGCGCAAATAAACTGCAATGTGTACACTGATACAAAGTTATGTGCAGTGTATCTTCAAGTCATGTGTCAATGTGCAATAAGACAAGCACGTGATCTTAATGGAGAGTGAACAAAGACATTTTATCAGCCACATTCATCTACGTAAATTTCACAAAAATAAACACCTATATTAAAGCATCTGATGAAATAGCAGTAGATCATTTGAGGACAATATCATGTTTTCAGTGACATCCGGGTGAAATCACAGAAATACAAAAGTACCTTAAATTCACTTTAAGTTATGGAACTGATTGATACAGATATTCCTGCTAATTCATTCAGTCATGCCGAGACGAGGAGGCCTGTATTCAACTTTTACCTTATCTAGGAGTCAATAACACAGTGAAACTCATTTCAGCCACATTCATATTCATCTAGGACCAACCCATAAATAAATACAGAGTACAATGCCATCATTATGTCCACAGATAATTTAGATGCTAATTTAGCTAAGATTTTATGTAAGATAAACATGTCAGGTGGTTCTTTCATCTTATCCTGCTAATAGATAAACTAAACATATCCTATATTATAATTGATTTCATGCCGACTTGTATTAAATTGAATATGCGTGCTCTGCTCTTAGCAGTGAACAAAATGTCACCGTTACACTCCCACTCTCACGTTCATGTCTGTGAACTCTGATCTTACCTTGCAACCAGTCGACTCCTTCCTGCAAACCGTCTCCTTTCAGAGCATCGGTGGCACTGAAACATATCAACACATTACAGTGAACAAAAAAACGCTGCTTTCTCACATCCTGACATATTTAGTATTGAAGACGCATCGTCACTTCTGATTATTGATTCAGCACAATGTTACAAATATCTTCTTTTTTTTTTGTTGTCTTTTATTACTCTTGTGGTTCAATGTTTATTTGGGGTATAATTATACAACTACAAGTTATACTGAGTGTATTTTGCTCCTGTGTGTGTGTTCGTTTACATACTGTGTTAGCAGTATGTGAAAACATGTAAAAAATAAAAGGTATTATGACCGTATCACAGGATTACCACAGAAAACGGGAAATTATGTTCTTTCACGTTTTGATTTAATCCCGTGCACCAACACAATGTTACAGGTGTTATATCTATACAAATCAGTGTGAAGACCTTTTTATATCAGATGCGTCATTTTGTCTTGTGCAACAGGACACTGTGCTGCGTATTTGTTGTGGAAATCCAAGCTCCATATAAACAGAAATATGACAGTTAACTAACCATAACGTGAAAAGTCACTTCACTACATAGATGTAAACGGTCACTGACGCCTCCCGGCGGTCGAGAGTACCCAGCTACAGTATGTACCTCCACCAGAGCGGAGGTGAGATTAAATACTATCACAGAAAGTCAGGATATTGTATTCTGCCAGTTTGTGTCAGTGTTTCCCAGCAGATTTCTTTTTATCTGTAATAACCACACCACTGTTGTTTTTAGAGGCCCAGGCATTAAAAGCAAATAAGTATGTGTGTAAGTTCATACCAGATGTACCACGGTTTTTCTTTGATGTTCTCCAAACACAGCAGCTGTGAGACCTTGACAGAAGACAGAGCATCCCTGACATCCATCTTGTTAGCAAAGAACAGGATGGGGATCCTCCTGTGTTTAATATCTACAGTGACACAAGAGAGCATCAGAAATGAGAAAAGCCATTTACCTCAAATAATGAGGAAGACTATTTTCAAACTAAACCAACCTAACACAAAACGTTAAAAGCCTTTAGAATTGTGGTTTCATTTGACAAAATAGAATCGAAAGTAAAAATAAAATAAACGGAGTAAAACACATCTTTATACAATATGCAGTGTAGACTGACGAGAGCCTAAGAAACCCAAGAGACACATGAACTTGCCGGGATGATTTAGTAATGTGTCCAGTTCTTCTTTGGCCACTACCATCCTCAGCTTGTCTGCACTATCAATGACAAATATGATAGCCTGACCTTCCCTGAGGAGAGATTAGAGAGATTAATATCAATATTGACAAAGAAGGTTGTCGTTTTTGTACTAGAATCACACTCACTTGTAGTAATGTTCCCAAAGGTTTCTGTATCTGCCTTGACCGGACATGTCAAACACTGTGAAGGAAAGACTACAAGAAGAAAAGAGACGACACGAGATGACATTCTCACGTGTAAACAGATTAACAATATAAAAATATAGCAAACTTGTGACAAAATACATTCATGTGCCGCAAACTTTAACAATTGCAAAGGGAAAGTGTAACATTTTTGTCCAACGTGGGAGTTATCTTCTGATGTGCAGCTACCTGGATGTCTTGAACTTCTCTATGCTGAAGCCAATCGTTGGGACGATGTCTTGTGCCTGGGCCTGAACGAGAAAAACATTGTACTGTGAGCATTATGTTATATAACATGTTCTAGTTTGACATACTGTAAATATGGCAGAACAGCAATAGCAGTGATGTGGTGTAACGTGCACAACGTTGACTTCATGCGATCAATACTTCATTTGTAATGTGTGTGTAGGTAATGTTTCCTATATCAGTCAGCTTACGTCAGAGACATGTCGACTTACATTGGAGGGCTTGAGTTTGTTGATGATGGTGGTTTTTCCACTGTTGTCCAGACCGAGACACAGCACATTCACCTCCTTCTTTAACCCAAGCCATCCTGCCAACTTGTCAAACAGCCCCATTGGCTAGCCAGCAACCATCAGCTGTCTGTGTGATCTTCAGGGAAAAGACCACAAACACGTTATTAATACTGACTCTCAATTAGTCTTCTAGGTAAAGGAAGTGTCTGCATGGACCCCCCGTTCGTTTCATCACAGATGAAAACATTCACGGAGTCAAAACTAAAGTAATTTAATCTATATAGCACATTAAAATACAACAAAAAATGAGCCAAAGTTCTGCACAACATCAACGAGCCATTAAAAACAAAATATGGAATAAAACAAAAAGAAATAAAGGCAACATGAAGCCACAACAACACACCCGAAAAACAAGAGTAGGACATAATGCTCAAAAAATGTAATCTAAATTAAACAGGCCCGATCTGGAAATGTTAGAAAAAATAAATATGTTTTGAATCCAGATTTGAATACTGGGAGTGCAGTTGATGACAACACGTCAAATTAAAGCTCTTAAAGTCAAAATAAGTGCTAAGAGTGAAGAAGGAGCTCTCTCCTCATGTTGCTCGAAACTAGTGAGGCAACATGTTCGCTGTATGTTGGGGAGTATGTTGAGGAGTATGTTGTGGAGTATGTTTTGGAGTATGTTGGAGAGTATGTTGAGGAGTATGTTGAGGAGTATGTTGTGGTGTATGTTGTGGAGTATGTTGAGGAGTATGTTGGGGAGTATGTTGTGGAGTATGTTGTGGAGTATGTTGTGGAGTATGTTGTGGAGTATGTTGGGGAGTATGTTGTGGAGTATGTTGAGGAGTATGTTGAGGAGTATGTTGTGGAGTATGTTGAGGAGTATGTTGGGGAGTATGTTGTGGAGTATGTTGTGGAGTATGTTGTGGAGTATGTTGGGGAGTATGTTGTGGAGTATGTTGTGGAGTATGTTGGGGAGTATGTTGAGGAGTATGTTGTGGAGTATGTTGAGGTGTGTGTTGTGGAGTATGTTGTGGAGTATGTTGAGGAGTATGTTGTGGAGTATGTTGAGGAGTATGTTGTGGAGTATGTTGAGGAGTATGTTGTGGAGTATGTTGTGGAGTATGTTGTGGAGTATGTTGGGGAGTATGTTGAGGAGTATGTTGAGGAGTATGTTGTGTCCTCATTGACCACCTGGATTGAGCAAAGACTCAAGAAAATGGCATTTCAATTAGCTAATTAGCATCCGACTCTCCTACTAATATGCTGCACCTGAAGTAACCCGAGAGGAAGCTCGTCCGTGTTCTTGATAAGTTACACAACAATGTCTGATTGCAGCCAGCAGCATGTAGCACACTTTTATTGGCTAGCCGGAGCTAACATGCTTATCGGGCTCTTAACAGGTTTGAACGTAATTAACATTCGCTAACAGCTATTTTAGGTAATCTCTTGTTGTTACTGTTGCTAGCTACCTTAGCTAACCTCGAGCTGCTGGCCAGTTATTAACTTCCGCTTGCCATGCTTACACGGGTGATATCTCGCATTAGGCAGGTCTTACAGGGTCCTAAATCACCAGCTTTAGCAGACGGACTCAACCGTGAGGCAAACGTGATTCAACCAAACGTTAAACCGTTGCCATCAATGCTAACCCGTTTAGCTGCTGGCGATATCGTTCACGTTAGCGTCTTATTATCCTTTTCCAAGAATGTTGAGTTACTTACCTGTAATTTAGCCGCAGGGGTCTCGGTGTCAGGATGCACCCGACTCTCTCCTTTCAGTTAATTCGTTTAATAACCAAGCGTCAAGTCGATGTTTCATACATGTCTGCGCTTCTCTGTCATGCTTCCAGCCTGGAGAAAACCACCCAGTTATTTACACTGTGTTGCTGAGCGACACCGGGCGGACTCAAGGCTGCCCCCTGCAGGCCAAAACAAGGCTGCCTCCTCCTGGTATGATGCTGGATACTTGGGGAGTTTTGCGTTCACACGTTTTAGTTCAAAGGAGACTCACTTTACGTGTCACAGCAGTGTCGGAAATCAGTTTTAAGAATCCTGTAAAATAAAATACAAATACCACCGCAAAAAAAAAAAAAAAAAAAATCTAACACACACAAAACCTAGTTTTTGTAAAAGAAACAAAAACAAAAAGAACCATTATACGTTAAATCTATAAATGTGAAAATACTGAAAGCATATTTCGCTGCTGTCTTTGGCTCATTAAGGCTGTATTGCTTTCATCTATAAACACCCATTTGACAAACTCACCTGACAGTCCTTCATGACCAGAAAACGTGTCAGCCTCTTGAGTGACAATTAAGAGGACATTGTTGTCGTATGTGTTTAAGAGAGCATCCATGGATACCTTTGTGTGTTGATGTTCATGAGCAATTAACAGCCTGCCATGAGGAGAATGAAATGTGAAGGCCGGGGGTGGTTAAAGTCTGAGAGAAAACTAAGTATTAAAATAGGGTTGTTTATTCAGGAACAAACATACTGAATAAAACATACAACTTTCACAAGACTTGTTGTACAAGACATACTGCATTATCATGAGGAGAGAACATACACTTCTAAAAAAATCTTTTGACATTCAGCGGTCTTCAGTTCAAAAATCATGATTGTATTTACCATCCTGTCAATCTTTATTTCTGGTGAATTGCTTCATAGACCAGCTGGAAGGGTCGTTCTTAAAATCACACACTGCGCCACACATCACCATATGATATATCCTATCCATTTCTTCTCTAGTCATGAGGTAACAGACTTGAGACCATTCAAAGTCAATAGAAACCATTGGATTGTCACTTGGAAAGAGAAGAGGTATTGGTGAACACTTGAATAGACACTAGAGAAAAGAAGTCCTAAATTCAAGTGAATGCTAGTATTTGCTGAGATAATAGAGAGACCGCATTTGGCCAACGCTGACAGAGGTTGGTTGTTGTGGAGGCTGTATTGATAATGATCCATAAGATGATGAGTGTGTATCAACTAGACCACATGTGGTCGAGCGGCGGGACCGCCCTCACATGAGCAGCGTGTGGTACCTGCTACACCTAACAGTCTGGTGTTTGTGCAATTAGTTGAATGACGATGCCAAGAGACTCTGGTTAGCTTCCAGCTCAGTGTGTGCACACAGTCTGACTTTGTGCAATGGTCTCACACTTGAAAGCCACTCTGCTGGATGTGGTGAAGCTGCAGGCGAAGCGACTGTATGCTGCTAATGATTCTCCTCTGGTGGCCAATCAAACAGACCCCGATGCGCCTGATGTCGCTGCAGGGGAAAGGAGAATTTTCGCAGTTTTAAACAGTTTGACAAGCAGCAGACATTATTGTGCATCAAGAAAAACATGCAGTAAAGTTGTGTGTGTCACTTTAACCTGCAACAAGCTTACTGTGAAAATTTGATGACATAAACAATAATCACATTTATCATAGTTGGACAAACTACCGTAGTCCTAATAGCATTTCTCTGTTTCTTTGATGCTGCTTTGTTTGCTTTTAGCGTGCTCTTTGATAATGTGGCTGCACTCCGTATAATTTGGCTCCACTCACTCTATACTCATGGTGGAAATGGAATCCAGCGTTGTGTATCCCGCTGCAAGGAAGTTGTTCTTGTACTGGCTCATTTTGATGGAGTCGAGCCAGTCGCCGATAGAGATGAAAAGAGGGTAGTCCGGCATGTCCTCTGGGGAGTCGGAGAAACTGAGAGGACAAGCAGAAAGTAAATGTTCTTTCAATAAACCCACCAGTGGTTTCCAACAGCAGACAGTGCAGACAATAAAGTATCACCAGGCATTTACTAAAGCGTACCTTAACCTCCCTTTAAATAGGTTGGTTTCAGTTTTCTGTGTGAGATGCAGAGCCGGCATGAATTATAAGTTTTAGTTAAGTTGCTTTCTTTATTTCAAAACGACTTATAATTGTCTGGTGATGTGATGTCAAGCAGTTTGTGTGCTGTAGAAAACTTACTCTGCTTTTTAATGCAGAATATTTACTTAATCGTTTTATGGATGTCCACGCTTTGTTAATGTTTGTCCTCTGGGTTTGATATTCTAACAATACAACATAACTACATGAATAGAGTGTATAGTGAGGGAACTGATAGTTACCTCTGCACATCATTGACCAGAGTCAGCAGACTACTGGGATTGATTATGAGTTTGTCGAGGAAAGAGAGCACATCGTTGTAGCGCGGGCGCTGGTTAGACTCCTTCTGCCAGCAGTGCAGCATCAGCTGGTGCAGTGTCACCGGGCAGCCCATCGGGGTGGGTAGACGGTAACCCTCTTCAATTGATAGAATGACCTGAGATGAACATCAGCAAGCATAATGCTAAATCTCAGACATAACACTCACTAATTTAGTTCTCCTTGTGGAAGATAATAAATAGAAATGGCATGATGTGTTGATGATCCTTTAAGCTGTTATAGAGTTGTGTGATCAGCTGCTTACGTCTTGGTTGGACATCTCCCAGTAGGGCCTCTCGCCATATGACATCACTTCCCACATCACAATGCCGTAGCTCCATACGTCACTAGCTGAGGAAAACTTCCCATAAGCGATAGCCTCTGGTGCCGTCCAACGTATTGGTATCTTTCCTCCCTGACACAAAATAGCAACACAAAAAAAGCTTGTGAAGATGATATTCAGACTTTGTCCCCGTGATAGGTTGATTGTAATATCTTTGAGTAAATGATCTACACTCACTGTAGCTGTGTAGGCCGCTTCAGTGTCGTCTTCAAGTACTCTGGACATGCCGAAATCAGACACCTTACACACCAAGCTTTCATCCACCAAGATGTTGCGAGCAGCGAGGTCTCTGTGAACGTAACCCATCTCTGAAAGGTAGGTCATGCCTACTGCAATGCCTCGCAGCATGCCGATCAGCTGGAGCACCGTGAACTGACCGTCACGTGTCTGGAGTGGTTGTAAGACGGAGAGGACAAATACAAAGTAAGAGAGACAATATTTCCTCAGCAAAACACTGTACAGGTGTGAACGTGTTGTCTTCTCACCCGGAGGAAAGAGTCCAGAGCTCCATTTTCCATGTACTCCACCACGATCATTACTGGTCTGCCTGAGGAAAAGGTAAAAGACATGATTTGGGTGACGAACAGAGAAAAGAGATCAGAGTAAAGAAAACTACGCAAAGACACACATAGCAGACATAGAGAGAACGTACTCTTAGTGACGACTCCCTCCAGCCTGATGATGTTGGGGTTGTTGAACTGTCCCATGATTGAGGCCTCACGCAAAAAGTCTCGTCTCTGCTGGTCCATGTATCCACCTTTAAGTGTCTTTATTGCCACAGCGATGTCCATCCTTCCAGGAATACGCAAACGACCACTACAGACTTCTCCAAATTCACCTGCAGAAACACAGCACACATTCTTGTGCTCAAGTAATAAAAGATGAAGTACTGCATTTCCCCCTTCAACAGTCAGTGTTTCTTGTTCTTAGTATAGTAGAAATAGCTTTGGGAAAGTTTAAACCAGCAGAAAATTCCAACAAGAATATGAGGTACATGAAAACTGTAAATCAGACAGTTCATCAATTACAACTTGGGAGTTGAAACATGGATTACATCAGTGCCCTGGTCTTGACTTGCCATTTTGAAATTAGGTAACTGCACACTGCCGCCACCAGATGGAGCCCATGTGAGAGAAACCCAACAAGTGGGCGGTATCCTCTTAAGTACTCAAGGGCTTAAAAGGAGACAATCTGTTCAACATAATGAACCATCAAACACGATCATAGTCAGCAACACTTGCTTTGCTTCTCTGAGTTATCAAATAATAAATTAATTTAAATCAAATTAAAACAAATTACTCAACTTAAAATCAGATCATTTCTAATCAGGTGATAGAAAAATTGTCACTGGACCTGTGTAATATCTATTTTGGAAATAATACCCTGATTAAAATAATGGTGTGCACTAAGCAACCTTTTATATATTTTTAAATCATGCTTTACTATAACTTATTGGCTAGTATTTTATTACTAAAATTATATTACCGGCACCAATCACCCTCTCGATGCATATGTATGAGGGGTCTATCTCTTTGGCAAATTCCTCCACAGCCTGAGTAGGGTCCTCATATGTATCTGGATCCACATACGTCTTTATCCCAGAGAACGGGACTGCAAGAAAAGAGACGTACCGTAACATATCAACATGCAGAATGATATTTTGCACATCATTTTGGAGTGGAATATACAAAATTGAAAATCCCCATATTTTTGTTCTATAGCAATACATGAATATATCCAAGACAGGACATTCTTCAGATTGCTGCACAACTCAAATCCACAATAAACACAATTTTACATCTACTATTGGTAGATTTCCTGAGGCTTACCATGAAATACCTACAGCATACATGTAGAATAGTATCATTAGACTTACAGACACACGGTACATACAGCATACATTACTGTAGCTATTTTCAGAAGAGTTGGTTGACGTGTTAAAGGGTATTTAGAGACATGGATGTATGGACATTCTGTAACAACATGATCACATGTACAGGAAAATGTAATAAGGTCCATCAGAGTGTTAAAGATATGTGAGTTTTTAAAGTTAACTTTCAAAGTGAGCTGGCATCGTTGAACCATGGTTACAAGATTATGAAATGCTTGTGTAGAAAAGGTCTTACATTATGTATTAAACTGTTTTATATCGCATCTGTTTTGGCAACCATGGTGTATATTTTCAAATCTTTTTGAAAAACAGATATTTGCCACTATTAAGATGTTATCCGACAGCTCTATAGGTCTGTTGTACTGAAGCAAATAGCTTTCTGTCTTTGTTGAGACTGTACCCAAGAACTTCTTTATTCCACCATGAGTCCATAATTGGTGCAGTATTTGCTTCTATTGCATTGTAAGGTTTCTCTGTTATTTTGTCAAGGGATGGAAAAAAGGGCAAAAAAAAAAAAAAAAAAGAGTATGAAAGAGCTGAGAAAATACCCCAGAGCAGCGTAAAAAAAACATCTCAGGCAGTCAGAATCCTGCATCCTCCTCTCTGGCTGAGGCCGGGGATGTTGCTGCAGTGAGCACTGTGCACGATGACTGGCACAAATGATAACTTGAAGCAGCCCGTGGTACACCTCGAGCAGATGAGCTGGGGACTAAATGTACTTTATAGCTGTGTCAGCTTGTATTGTAGAAGGTTGAAGGCTTCGTCTGAGACAGATTCCAGTTTGGAGTCTACATTCCACCTGTGTCTCCAGGGTGTCTGAGAAAAAGCCTTTTTCCACTAGTTTCTTGAGCCTGCTGGCATCCCCGGCCTGGGTGATGTCTCCCCAAAACACAACAGCAAAGAACAAACAGCAACAACAAAAAAGAGACTGGAATAGGCTGTAACTCTAACATTTCAAATAAATTTCATATCATTTGAAATGCACAAAAGACTCACAAATGCATATTTGAATCGGCAGTCTTTGTCAAGTGCTGTACGTAAGACTAGACTCATTGCTACAAAGAGAGAAAGACACTGCAGACAACATGAAGACACACACAGACAGCGGTAGTCCACTTACAGGTGGGCCTCGTGTCCATTTTCTTGCACAGACACAACGTGTGTGTGTAGAAGTATCTGTATGTCAGCATGTTGTAATGTTTTTTTACACAGCTCCTTTAGGTTCCTCTTGGATCAATTACAAGTCCCACACAGCACAATAGTTAGATTTGTCTCAGGAGCCACACTTGTTCCCCTGCAGGCTCCAGATCGAATCCTACAAGAGCTCTCACTGAATTGTCCTTGTAAAATACAGGGCACCATTTTGTTCCCCAAGAATGATACTTTTCCCCTTTTGGGTGATCAATAACTCTGTTTTTATCTCTAATTGTAGCACTACACGTGGGCCGGTGCTGTAACTCTTAATTGGAAAAGCAAGTTTTGTCAAAATCCAATAATGGGTGCGTGGCAAACTGTGAGTGTTGAAAGGATGGAAAAAATGAAATATTTAGCACAGAAATACGGCCAATCAGTGTTACAAAAGCCCGAAACACTGTGAGAGGATGCTTCGAATGGATTTTTAAACATCTACATGTAATCAATAGTGTGACCAACAGTGAGACAGACAGACTTTTTGTATGATTATAAAAAACAATTTCACACTTTAGTAGGAGGATGTAATTAGGCCGCATCAAGAGCTTCATTTGATCATCACGGGCATGAATGTTTACGAAAAGTATTATAAGGACACTGGCTGCAGTTTTAATCTTTTGTTATGTGAACTACTGCATGAATGATATTAGACTTTTGGATATTTTGGAGTTTCATAAATAACGATAATGGCATGTTGGTAATAGTTGCCATTTTATCACATATTGTCATCACATAATAATCTTGCTGGTGATTCTTTAGGTTTCTCTGCTTTTTGATGAACTGTGACTAAGATGTAGACAGTATTAAATATGGACATTTTAAAGCTGAAACAGCAACTTATCAGTGATACCTTGTAGATAAACTAGTAATGGAGACATGTTTACAGGGTCTCAAAGCTATATGAATATAGTGCAGAAATATCTAAACTAATAATAAACAATATGTTGGCATGGCTGATGTTTAGTTCCAGCTCTTGCCTGAACTATATTTTTTGATGATGTAGCTCTTTAAATAGATGATACAAAACTAACTCGAAGCCTTTTCCACCTTAATCAGTCTTTTGTAAGTTTTGAATGTGAGTTGGCTTCCATAACAGAAAAAAACAGGTGTTTCCCATGTTTTCCAATTGGAACGCATGTTATCACATGTACGACACGTTTACCACATCTTGCAACATATGATGACATGAGGAAAACATGGTAAAGTTTTCATATGGGAATCTATGGTCTTCACACATTACACCACCAAAATGTTCCAAAACCACATGTGAAACATGGGCCACGTCACATGTGTATGCTACAAGTAAGTGGATACTGTAATAGGACAGCAAGTTCAAATGCATCCTTTGGGCTTATTTGGTTTTGAGCCGTAACAGGGACAGAAATTGAACATTCATCATTTAAAAGGAAGTAAAACAAATATACATTCTACTCTGGATAATACAAAAACGATGGATAATGCATAAAAAAGCAGCTCTGCTGAACACTGTTTAAAGTGTTTGTATAATTTTTGTCAAAACTAAAGTGGTGGGAGCTGGAATTTCTGTTGCAGCACACATTTTTCTTGTGTCGAAACAATGCTGGAGTCAGAAGCAGAATTAGAATTAAAATCCCACACATGGTAAAAATTGTATATACAGTACCATGTCCACTGCGGAAGCGAGTCCTCCTCTTCTCCTCTGACTTCATCCTGGCTTTAATGTACCCCTGACACCTGTACAGGTGAACCAGATTACCATGAGAGTAGGGATCATGTTCATCATCACATGTACATTTCTGACTTTTTCTAATAACAATCACATTGTTTTGTGCTGAACTACACATTTATCAGCAGACCAGAAGTAAGACATCTCACAGGTTTATGGGACTGATGACAAAAGGTGGACAAGTGCACATTTATTCTGACAGCAGAAACTGCCTAAACCAGTTTCAAGTAAAATGTCTGCTGCAGAGTGCCACTTAGCTTCTCCATCTGATGCAACATCATTCATCTTTTGGTTTGCAAAGAGGTCTTGGCTTAAAAAAAAACAGCAAGCCATTTTCCTCTTTTCTATGACCCATTCCTTAAGAGCAATTTTCTTCTTGCCTTAATGCAATTCTTAAATTTTTCTTCCATTTCCCTTCTTTTCATGCATTCACAATCCCACACATTCAAGGCTTTCAAAGCTCCGTCTCCATAGAGGGAAAGCCTGCACAAAAGTAACAATCAAATACAAGCATTCAGCAAAACGAACAATTTCCATCTTCAGGTGGTCTTAAAAAAATGTCTTCAGGAGTGTTTATTTAAATAGCTTATGAGCCACTTACATCAAAAAACATGATTTATATTTCAACGAAGTTTAGCTGGATTTAGAGAGAGAGATGAAGGAAGGTTTTGTTCACATACTGTAGAGTTTTGACCAACGAGAAAGCAAAAACATGACATTAAAATCTTCCACATCTCTGCAATACACTGCAGGGATAATAACGGGTTTCTGACATATGTCTGGTTTGCTGTAATGTGGGCTCACCTACTGCAATATTGCTTTTATTTGTTACAAGTACAATACACGGTAATTCAGGTGAAAATTAGGACAGGGATTGGTATCATTTAAGTGTGCAACACTTAGAAAAAAAAAAAGACCAGGGAACAAAAATAACATGAGTGCATATCTGAGATTTTCCAAGAAATATGAATAAAGAAAATTTGTTCACATAAATATTGACTAAACATACCTGAAACTGATATCTCACGAGCCTCATGCAAGAACCACTCAGTGGCACAAACAAGTGATTTTCCGGTACTTAAGAGTTTTTGTATTATGTAATACGAGATGAATGCAGATACAGTCGTCCTGTCAACCCTTTTGCTGTGTTGTTTTTTTTCCATAAAGTGAGACACATTACTCCCATTTCTGAACTCAGGTATTTTCACCGTGTGATGTTTGCAAATTGTGTGATCAAAGATGATCATTTCAGCTTGAATTCCAATTAGGCATAAATCTAGACAAAGTATCTGCACTTTCTGGCCATTTTTCATAGTTTATTAATAAGTGCCACTAATGGTAAAACCCTGTGAACCAGAGGCGGACTGAAGACAACAGTCTGAGCCAACCTGTGGAGGTTAATGGAATGGAGCAAACTGCTGGTACATGCATTACATGCTGAGTAATTAGGCAGAAAATTGGTTCAGCCATTTGGAAAATAAGAGTGTCTGCTTGGTGGCAAACAAGAGTCCATTAACAGACTTCTGGATGTAGCGTCACTCTGGAGATTATGAGAAGATTGTGTGTGTGTGCGTGTGTGCGCGCGTGTGTGCGCGCGTGCGTGCGTGTGTGTCTCTGTGTGTGGGGTCTGGTTTTATCGAGCATCAAAGAAAAACAGGAGATGACTTACCGTCCAGTGATGAGGAGGAAGAGGGTGAGGATGACTAAAAGGGAAAAGCCTCCTACAGATGCTGTGACAACCACCAGAACTTGACCCTGATCGGCGATATCAGGATCTGAGAAAAGTGAAGGTGAAACACATGAAAGACTAATCATCCATCCATTTTCTATACTTGCTTTTTCCTGCAAGGTCACAGGGAGGCTGGAGTTTTTCCCAGCTGACTGTGGGCAAAGGCAGAGTAAACTAGACAACTGACAGACTGCTGATACAAAGCTGTTGCAATTTACTGAGCACAAAGAATGTATTACAAAATATTACGTTTCTGTGTTCTTGAATTAAAACACTTTGCATTTTTTTTTATCACTATTTGAAATGCAGCAGAAGGAATCCTCTTATTTTATAGTTTCCTCGTGCATGCTCAGTTTGCTTTTCTTCAACTTATCTGTGAACGTCACAACAACATTTTAATCATGTAAAACTTAAATGTTAAATTCATGTTAACTGGTCTGCTTCTGTTCTGATTTCAGGGCTCAATTCAGACTGTGTTGTCATTATCAGAATGAGACACACGTTTCATTCATTATATTGTGTGAACACTTGGGTAATTAATCATGCCCAATGGACAATACCCTGCATAGTCAAATGCTCATAAATATGACTATGTCATTTAAATCCATGACATTTTGCCCACTGATGTGTTCATGGATATTTCTCAGAGGATCTTTTTTTAAATAGATAAATCTTTTTGATTGTGTGTCTCTGTCTGCCTAACATCAGCTTTAGCAGTGTGGCTACTTTTTTCAATATAAACTGAGGGGTAGCAGGAGACAGAGGCCAGGAATGTTCCCTTGATTGATGTGTAAATGTTACATTTTTGTTAAAATTGTTTAATTTTGTACATTTATTCAATGATATTAATTGTCCTTTATTTTGATGAGTGCTTTAACATTTAACTGAGTATAACTTTTTGTTCTTTCAAACCTGGTCTAATACCAACAGCTGGTTGCTAAAATGAATGTAAATATGAAAACAGTCAGATATATATATAAAAAAAAAAAAAAAAAAGTCTAAATCTCAGCACTGTGTGTGACGTGAGGGTAATGCTAATGCGATGTAGGTAATGCCATGTAAGGCGTCCATTCTATGGGTATATAAAGTCAGATGCACTGATGGGGAGTATACGAATATTAAGGTAGAGATTTACATACATCATCCCCTAAAGTGTTTCTTTTAGGCCCTTGAAGGCTATTTATGCATGAAAACTGTAAAACAGCTTATAAACACTTAAATAAATGGCCCATGCCTGAAGACACACGGATGAGATTCACTGATCCATAGCACAGAATGACCATAAAATGCCTCCAGGGATTTTATAAGGTTGTTGATCAACACTGATGACTTCCCATATCTGGCTTTGAAACTCCCCTCCTCTCCTGTGCATTGTTTTAAAACATAATGCACATGCACGGAAATTTCAAGACAAAAGTAACTGACTGAACATCAGTACCATTCCTCCCTAAAACACAGCCAATATGAACACAAACCACAACACATGCCCATTCCTCCACCCTCGTACCCTCTGCTGCCGTTGCAAACTCAAAGTTGGGGCTGTAGGCTGTGTAGCCAGCAGCAGTGCGAGCGCGCACATGAAAGACATAAACAGTCGAGGGTCTGAGGCCTGTTACCACCACGCTGGGGGATTGGGTCCGTGTCGATGAGTAGCTCAGCTGCTCTTGCTCCTAGAAAAGTACAGATTGCCAGAAATGATAAACAAAAGCCTATTTTGGCAGGACGGATAAATGTGTTTGTGCATAAGCTCGTTATCATAGCAATGTCTCAGCAAAAAACATCATTTTTATCCTATTAACTGTCCGAGCAGATGGTGAACAAAGCAGAGATAGCGGCACATTACGGATGCATCTGTGTTTCTATGTGGGTTTCTGAATTGCGTGTGTGATCACTTGTGGTGGATTTCAAAAGCTAAAACAACTGCAACTCAACTACAATTAACAGATGGTACATAAGAAAACTTTCAAAAAGTCTTCTTTAGTGTAATAAAAAGCTTTACCTTCTCAAAGTACTTGACTTCATAGTCCACTATGTCTGAAGACGGTTGTTCCACGTCTGACCAGGAGAGGGCAATGCTGTTTTGAGAGGCCCAGTCTTTCCTGACTACACCCACCAGAGGAGGACCTGAAGGTGCAGTGAAAGAGTGCAGGGATTTGAGTCGGCAGTGATTGCAAACCTGTGAGGAGCAGGTTGTTTGGAAGTTAGTGACACCAAAGAGTTCAACTTTCTAAACAACAGCAAAATGTCAGATGTGTTTTTTCACATGATGGATATTTCTTGATAACTGTGAACTCATTTGACTTTTTGTCTGACTTGATTATGATTGTTTGGCTTACTGAAATGTGTTCGTGTCAAAAAGTGAACCTTGATATAAAAGTATAAAAACTGGGAGACACACAAGCAAGAAAAATGGAAAGTTTACACCAGGTTTGAGAAACCCAGAGTCGCCTGACCGAGAAGCCCAGTGGACTGAAGAAATAAATGATCCCAGCCATTTATTTCTTGCGCTACCCACTGCAGCAAACTCAAACGTGAAGTTTGGAGACAGCACTGCAAAACACATTTCCAAAGTCTCTTCAGTCATCAGAAGTAAGATGTAAGCACTGGAAGAAAAAAAAGAAAAAGAAAAAAAAAGAAAACGTTTTACAGCTCCAAACAGAAAATAAAGCAAAACAAACATCTCAAATAGAACTTTGGGGAAAGTGCCTGGTGCCATATACATCTCCCGTCTCCAGCTTATAGTAAACAATCTACAGTGAAACAGCCTTTGACAAATGTAACAACCTGGTGGCAGTTTGGTGGAGAAATTGTTTCAGTATCACGAGAATACCTCGGGGAAGGAAGGCCGAGAAACAACCATTTCACTGTCCAGCTCCAGTATAATGTGCAGCCTCTGAGAAACATTTTTGTTAACCAAACCACTGGAGTTACTGCAACTGTTTATCATGTTTGTTATCATTGCTGAATTTGGGAGAATATTTTACACAAGGCTGCTGAGGACATCACAAAATCACCTAGCGGAGATTCAAATATTTACCATCAATTATTCATAAAGCCTCTGCTTGAACAGAATATGATTTGGCAAACGAATAGATCCAGTCCCTCTGTTGTTGAGCGTGCTGTTTGGGAGATCATTGTTGGAATACAAATTCAGGACCAGATGGATGTCTTAAACTGTCCTCATGCTCAGAGAAGCAGATCACCTCGTCCATAGAGAAGGCCACAGACTGGATGGGACTCTTCAGAAAGGTGACTTGATCCATATGAAGTTAAACACGTCAGGGTGCAGATCTTACTCACATCTTGTCAGGAAGCCAAGATTTTCTAGCAGCAGCTCGACCCAGACACAACGCTTCACAATCCAGCAGCTCAACTTTTAACACGACAAAAAGAGAGAGCAGGAAGAAAAATGGTACAAATAGGAAGTAAGAGTTCGCTGGTGACTCCTGCAAAAATTCACACTCAAGGTGACAGATATGTAAATTTAAGGTGTGTCCAACTTTTACCTTATATCACAGTGCACAAATTCAGACTCCTGATTTAAGTCGATTTAAGTCTGTTTAAATGTGTTTTTCTTTATGAGCCTAAAACTCCAAACTATGTTGTGTCTGTGACATAGAGCCACAAAATCTTGTCACAGTGTTTGAAGGAAAACTATCACTCTTGACAACTGATGTGGAAATTACGGTGTACTGATTTATTTTGGGGCCAGAAATGGGCCGAAATATGTGAAAAAAACAAATGCCATTTACAAGTTACTTGTGTTTTCTGACAATAAAAACTCCAAAGACATAAAAATTACTCATAAAATAAAGAAAAGAAGCAGGAAATTGGTAGCTTGAGGTGCTCTTTGCAGACCCAATGTGTGGAGCTGGCCCTGATCTCGGTGTACGCTGCTGTTATTGCTTGTTTCCCTCTCAACTAGTCCCCTGAACTAACCCCAACCCAAACCTCAACCCTCCCTAATGTGGTGCTTCACTATGCTGGAGCTGGACCTCTGGACTTCTGGACCTCTGTGGGCCTTTAGTGAATTTGTCTCTGCAGTGAGCAACACTTGGGCTTTTTTTGCTCCAAAAATTACATGAGTGGTTCATTGATTTTCAAAATAATTGGAGCTTAATTATCTGTCACTAAACGTCTTATGGTTTCATCTTTAGCCCACGGTACTGACAGAGGGAATCATCTGTAGTCCTCTACTTTAGAATTGGAAGTATCTGCAGGTAAAGACACACAAAACCTGAGGTGAATACCAACGAATCTGAAGAGGAACATCTACAAAATATATATCAGTCCATGTAAGACCGTGCAGCATATACAGCATGTCTACAGTCTAAATCAGGTCCAGAGGCATATTTTTTCACTCTGCAGTTTATGTCTGATTATTCATTTTAAATGTATTTAAAACATTAAAGGGATTCCACATGAAATCCTCAACATCATACAGACCCCAAAATTTGAAATCTGAATGAAGTAACTGAGTGACTTCATGCTTGTGATTTCAAGGAGTCTGTTGAAATGTATCCAAACAAGAATGTTGCCCATAAGTGTAAGCAGGCAGATATACATGCATAACCTACTTTGATGATAAAAATGTTGGGGAGAACCACATCACTGAAGGGGATTTCTGTCTGCAGCATACAGTCCAGTATAATTTTATACATCTATCACTATGTGAGAGAAGCAGCTAGAATTTGAGATTTTCTGTACATTGCCATTTTTTGCTCAAAAAACCCTCCACAATCTTATGCAAGAAGCTATTTTAGGTTCAGCACAAATCAATCTGCTGGTTAGATACCTTCTGCTATGGATGAGCGACTCAAAGAGAACAATTATGGTCATTATAGTTTAATCACAATTCACACAGCAAAAGATAATTGAGAATCTATAAGCTCTAGTGGGTTTATTGGCAACATGTAAAAATAGGTTAACACTCAACTCCAGATGCTCAAACAGATAAAGAAAGGACAGAGAGGGAAGAGGAGAGCGGGGATGAGTGAACAGGGAGAGCTGTAAAGAAATCCCACGAGGTTGCATCTCCCTAGCATCTGAGCATATAAATAGATGTGAGCCTTATTCCCAGAGCAAGGGGGGGGGGGGGGAGGATGAAAACAGAAGACAATCCACTGGAGGAAAGGGGAAAAGAGCAAAGTAAGACAGAGAAAATCTCCTGAATCAGGACACCACCCAACAGAGGAAAACGCTCACACGTGGATTTAGCATGAGAACTTTGCGTGACCTGTTGTTGTTGTTTTGTAAAAGGAAGGATCACGATGATGGCGGTATCTGAGCCAAAACATTATTTTAAACAAAGATGAGAGAAATTGCTGACTTAAATTTTGAGACATGCACCTTTAGCTTTTTTAACAGCTCTAAATATGCAGAGCAGCGGGAGCTCTGAAATGTGCTCATCCTGAAACGATGTCACGGTGGTGAACTCACGGAAGATGTGAAGCTATAATCAAACTTTAACTTTACCACAGGCCAGACATGTACATTTAGGAATGTAATGCGACTTAAAAACTGACTTATTGCACTGTTTGGACCATCACGGAGTCCGAGTCGAATATTATCTAAAATGAGTGAGAGGACAACTTATTTAAAACCCATCGCAATTTGTCAGTAATTAATTATTAATAAGTATTCATTTATCTGATTTAGAAAACAGATATGATGAACAAGAGTACAATCTGTAGAGTACAAACTGTCTTCTAGTTCATACTGTACTCTTCAGATTGTGCTCATGTTCATCATACTCGTTTTATTTCTGTGCACAAATTTGTAGTGATGTAATCTTTTTTATTTTATTTTATTTTTTTTTAAACACACATGTGATTTCTTTCAGCAAAAGGTTCAATGCATCATTAAATCTCATATTTTGTGAGGGATTTGATTTCATTATATATTGAAATTGAAATTATTTTGTCAGGCTCCACAAATATAAAAGATAATCTGCATGACCACCAAAACATGTAAACATGACAAGATCTTCAGTTCAAATTGCCACAGCCTCACAGGCAACATCTTCAGCCTCTGCTGAGACACCTTCTCCTTTTTTTTTAATCTTACATAAGATTACTTTTACCATAGTCTGTATTTTTGGATGCCTCCTCTGGCCCTCTCGTCGGAGCACATTTTGGCTCTGTGCAACACAACACCTTACACGAATTTGCACTGATTTCTCTGTGCCTCTTCACAGAAATACTGCAGTGAACTTTGTGGGAGGACTCTTTGGGGAGAAACGCTCTTCTGAGCAACAACTACAGCGAATTCTCAGCAGAGTGCAGTTCACCCTTCATGAACACAGAAATCATCCTGCTCACTCTGCTTTGCACTGCTGCCTCCAGAGGTGAACAGCTGATGACCTTCATCAGAAAACCACCATCCACTAAGTTACGGTGAAATAAAACATGGAGCAAAGTACACACAAATGGCTATTCAAGATGATTAACTGTGTTACCTGCGAATCCATGACTAAACAGATATTGCTTAGCTCTTATGGCCACAAAACTAAATGATAATTCCAGGCAATAAGCACTCCTCTCTGTTCAGAGACAAAGTGATCATGCATCTTGCTTAATGAGCATTATAACTTATCAAGGTTAGACAAGCACGCAGGCAATTGGGAAGAGAAATTATTAGTAATTCTGATTAATAGGTTTGGCATAATTAAAAGCATAATGAGGCATTAATGTACAATTTACAAACAGATAGCATGCCAACACAAAATAAATCGTCCCCCCTTCTTCTCACCAAAAAAAATCCAGTTGATTGCTAATTCTGCTTTTGATTGGCTATTATTCCATCATTGGCATAATATCACAATCAATTATATGAATTACCTTGCGGCATCTGTTTTAATTGGCAATGAGGCTGTCTGTCCCGAGTCAAACAAAACAGAAGTTTAGGCAAAAGCTAAAGCAAACATTTCTTTCAATTGGAGTGAGCTATTTGAATTCATAGTGTTTGAAGAGTTTTGCATGTAGAGCTTTAATTAGTCTAAATAGATTCTCTAATGTTACTCTGTTATTAAAAAGCATCATTAAAAAGGTTCTTGGAAGGTTTTCCTTTTAGGGGCTATTTTGAGTGGATTGTAGTTGTGTTCGTGTAAAAAAAACCGCAAATGTTCTGAGCTAACAGAGATGTTTCCCATGACATAGCACGTGTGCAGTCGGCATCTGCTGCCAGCGTTGTCACGGAAATAACGTTCCAAACCAAGTTTAGGTGGAGATAAGTCTGCCTTTTTATTTCAATTTAGATTATTGAAACTTGAGGAGTATCGTCTGTTTGCTGAAAAGCAGCTAAAACAGCTAAATCTAGTGTATAATTCTATAATGGCAGTCAGTCAAAGAAAAGATGAATCACTGGTTTAAAGGAAGTAGCAGAAGGAGAGTGTGCAAATGTCATATGTGTATTAATCTGTTTGCCCGCTTGTTTCCATGCGTGTCTGGCAGTGTGTGCATACAGTACGTCTACTGAGGAAAGGCAGTTTGACAAGTTAATCCACTCTAAACATCCTAATGGGAACATCCCCACGGGCTGCTTCTCCTCCTCCGTGGAGATTATTTTGCATTCCTACTTCCTCCCATCAGGCTAGCTGCCTTTGCCAGAGAGAGCGGTATGAAGTGACACATATACAGCTGACATCTGGTTTCCATGGTATGATGACAGCCTGTCAGCACACATTTCATTTCTAAAAATAACACCTTAATACAAACATTTCTGCTGTATAATACAGGAGAAATAATAATGAGAAATGACTGTTCTGGTTGTTTCTTTTCTTGAATGAACAGGAGAAAATAACTATATAAAGGTCATATTTATGAATTACACTTCAAAGTCTGCCATTTATAAACACAACAGGAACACGTGCATGGGCTAACTTCTAGACAACAAACATGCAATAGCGTTTTCCTCCCCTCCACTTAGTCTAGGCGCCTTGCTGCTGCTCTTTCACTAAATCCTTAATGCTGCCTCACTCTCATTGCATCTCACAGCTTTTGACACTGGAAGCTATTGAATTACCTTCCATATTTGTGTGTAGAAATTGGGCAGAAGTTTAAACATTGTAATTTGGATCACAGATTGACAAATCATCCTAATTATTTTACTTTGGGTAAGGCGATTGGCTCGTCCACCGCTGTGGTCCAGACTGAAACATCTCAACAAGTACTGGATGGATTACGTTGAAATATGGCACCGACATTCATGTTTTTCACAAGATGAATCCTGCTAACTTTGGTAATCCTGTGAATTTTCATCTTGGGCCATCACCAGGTCAAAACATTTATTAAAAGTATGTTTGATTTATATATGTATATTTTTACCCAGCACTTCTGTTTACTGCTAAATAACTGAAAGTTAATTGACTCCCATCATAATGTAGTCCCAACATCTCAGGAGCTGATTGTGTCACGTCCGTTTCAGGAGTTAAAATCTTTCCAACACGCCCTCATACCAAAACAACACAATAGGTCTATTTTCAAAGGCTCCTAAAATGATATAGATAAGTATTTTTTGTGCGCTCTACAGGACCAACATATCCTGATACCTCAATGACAGAGTGGATCATTTGCCAAAATGACATTTATGACCCTTGGACAGTGCCTGCGGCAGGTGTCCTGAACCTTCACCATCATGGTAGCAATAATAAACACAAAGCTAACATTTCGAAAACAGTTGCAGCCCAGTAAGTTTAGGCACCAAAATCACTTGTGTAGGTTTTGGAAAAGATCATGGTTTGTCTTAAAATACATATTTTTGTTACGCAATTTAAGATTAAGTTAAATAATTTATGTAAAATCGCTTCCATACATAAATTTAAATAACTCAATGTCGACTTATTCACACAGGACACAAACAGAGGTCTCCTCAGTACTCTGTTGATCCATCAAACCACCGCATGCCTCCTGCCCAACGTGGGCTTGGTCCCTCTGCGTCGCACCACAACCACGAAAGGTCACCTACATAAACATTAGTTGTTTTAATCCACTTACCCAATAGACCAGTGTTTTCATTTTCTGGGCTGTTCCTGCAGCTTTTTCATACAATATCAATAATTTAAGCTTATCAGCTTCATAGTTTTAAACCACAGCCATCAGTCTTGATTAAATAACTATAAGGTGTGTCAAACTTAAAAAGGCTACAGCTGTTTCTTCAGTGTGGCAGATCCATATTTCATCAACATTTGGAATATTAATATCAAGGGCTTTGGATATGAATCGCCACCCCTCAAAACAACTTGATTTGGACATCCTTTGTATGTTGTTTGCATTTTCCAGATCTTTTGATATTTCTATCATTCAGTGTCCTCAGTTTCATACAAACCAAAATTATCTTCTTTTTTTTTTTTTTTTTTTCTGTGGGCTGAAAAGTAAATGGCAAAACAGTACTAATACAATTATGGCAACCTATTATTACCCCCAATATTTTTTTTAGCACAGATATAACCACAATTCCCTATTTTAATATCAGAGCCATTGTTAACAGATGAGCATCAATCTTGTTCTCATCAGAATTTCCTCTCAAAACCTGATTGCTGCGCATGTTGAAAAGGGGGGGAAAAAAGCACATCGAGTACATCCCAGTATAATTTATTAATCAACTCTCTTCCCTTCTTTCATCTCAACCTCCTCCATCAATTATTCCATCAATATTCTTGCTCTTAAAATATAAAACACTGGTTGACCTTCAGGCCTCTTATTTTTTACTATTTCAAGCCTAAGACGATGCTCCCTGGTGAACTGGTGGCTGTAGTTGACTCTACGTCTGCTGAGTTCTGCTAATTAGGAATAGGTTCAGGTCACACTGGCTCTGTCAGCTCCTCCAGGGTAAGAAGGGGGTTTCACCTATTGACACATTAGGCTGGACGGAGAGAGACAGACACTGTCTGTGCTCAAGAAAGTGAGAGGCAAATGTAGCCCTCCCATTACTGGAGTATCAATATCTTCATCTGCTCCAAGCTGCGATACAAACACAGTATTCATGATGTATGAAACTGGTATTATGTAACTACAGAATATTAATGGATCGTGTTTAGGAACTAATATTGGCCAGAACGAATGGAAAATAGAGACTGAAGAGGTTCTGTCAACTAAAATTTTCCATTTTCCAACGACACTCCCTACTGTCGAACAGTCATGATGCATCAAAGTTATGTAATTTAACTTTTGGTGAACACCTTGTCTGCTCGTGCATGTTAGGCTGGTAGGTGCATCTGGGCGTTTTGGACATTAGCAAGATGAACTTGAATAGAACTAAAAATCCTGGCAGTTTTCGTAACCTAGGTTACTAGTTTGTAAATTTAAAACCTGTAGACTCTGGCTCTACTATCCAACAGGCTGAACCACCAAGCCAACACTCCATGCCGTGCCACCGGGATTAAAATGAAAAATGTTCACAATATTTAGTGGTTTGCCACGTGCCGTCTCAGCCCTACAACGTATCTTAACATTTTTTTTAATGTAATTATGAAATCCACTGCCACAACTAACATCTGTTTTTCTTTTTTTTCCAAACCTTCATTCACTAAATAATCCATTATCAACTCATCCACTAATTGCTTTAGCCCTCATGAAATTAGTTATTCATTTGAACTCTCATTCAGGTTGAGAGACCATATCAAATCAAGTCAATCCTATGTGCGCTGGGAAGCATATCGGCTTATCCTCATTCCCATGGTTGGATTTGAAGACAGTAAAACAAACTGAATCAGAAGGTTGTACTGAAATGAACAAAAACTCTGCAACTCACCAGCTTGGTGTGTATTGACAGTAACATTTGCCAGCGAGCGTGCAGCCACACCCAGCCCAGAGACGCCATTCATGGCCTCCACGTGGAAGGTGTAGTTGGCATGCCTTGCAAAGTCTAGTATTGCCACAGAGGTACCAGTGATACCAAGCGGCCGTGGGATGAACCGTAGTTCCGGCTCACATGGTTCGCACTGTGTCACAACACTGTCGCCATCACTTCCATCACAGCGCTGGCACAGGATGTTGTAAGTGATGTCCCTCCTGCCTCCTGTATCGCTAGGAGGCATCCACTGCAAGAAGAGTGCGGTGTCATTGATCAATGAGACCAGGTTCCTGGGAGCTGATGGAGGCCCTGAAGAGAAAAGAGAAGGAATTATAGACAGATTTTCATCGGTGAATCACTTGTCACTTTTTAAGATGGATCTTCTACAGATCACACTACACATGACCTTGAAGATGAAGCGAGAGTGGGCACACCCCCACAGTCTGACAATTAGAGGCCCTTTAGCAGCTACTGAGCATAATTTGAAACTTTAGCATGTGTGTTTAGTGTCCAAGTACAGTAGGTGTGTGGGTGGTTGGCTTATATCCTGCTGTATTTCATTCCAACAGCTTGTGTCAGTTTCCTGGAAAAAACTATGGCAGTTCATATTTTTTCCCAGTTTTCACAGCTGTGCAATGTCAGAGTTGGCAAATAAATCAGAACTGTTGTGAGTGAGTCTTTGAATATGTGCATGTAGGCGTGTGGATGCTAAGCTTTGAGAAGGCTCTAAGTGTTTCATTACAGTGTGCTACTTGTCAATTTCAAGGATACTATGATTGAAGTACATAATAATAAAATAAAAATTATAACTGTTTTGATTTATGCATCAAATTTAAAATGAGGCTCAACCATATTAATAAAACTTAAATAACTATGTAAAGAGAAATCAAGAAACAATAGAAAGAAAGAGAAGATGGATGGTGGAAAAATGGTAGAAAAGACAAAAAAATATGAAGTCCTTTTGATAAAGAAGTTAGGTGTATATAACTTTTCTACTAACTTGTACAAGCCGTGGTGGTGGGGTCTTTGAGAGCCCTGTAGAATCCTTTATCGCAGTGACAGATGGTGGCGGCTTGGTCATGGCTGGAGCTATGTAGAGGACACTTGGAACATTTAGTGTTCCCGGCATACGCCTTGAAGAAGCCAGGCTTGCAAGCTGGAGAAAAAGAGAGGCGGAAGAAGACGGTTACAGAAGGTTAGTGTTTCTCACGCAACTTTATAGCGCACATACATTTAATTCACATCTCCAGCTGCTTCTCTCCTCACCTGTGGTCTGACCTTATTTCCCGAGGTACTATGGATCACTGTCACCTTCTTATTAGCTCACTAAGGAAGAGGCACACACCTGTAATGGCCAACTCACACAACCCACAAATGTGTTTGTAAATCAACACTAAGAAAACACATTATAGCTAAACCCAGGTGATTACCAGATGTACTGCTGGCAAGCGGCAGCAGAACAGCAAGTGGCCGACTGAATGTTAATATAACCTTACTGTTTCACATAATGTGGCCACATTATTTGGCAGTTAGCATGTCTGCTGATGTTGGCATGGAAACCATCCTTAGTTGGCTGATAATGAAAATAATTCAGCCATTCCTGTTTTTGGGTCTAAATAATATATAAAAGTGTGAAAATGAAATGCTACACAACCTGAAAATTTGAAAGTTGGGGACCAAAATTCATTATCCTCCAAAAACCATGACTGTTTGTAGGCTACAAAATGAGGCTAAATATATCCATCAAAACAATAAGGGGCTTATCTTTGGACAGTAGTGGACAGGACTCCTGCTTAATAAATACTTTCAACGGTATCCATGAATCCATGTGAACATTTGACCTTTGAACACCAAACTGTAAGAGATGGGGTGTGCCACATGTGAAGAAATTCCATCCAGGCGTTTCTGAGATATCATTCATGAGAATGGGTCAAATAGGGATCACAGTGACATTGACCTCTGATCCCAAGATCGAACCAATCTATCCCTGGTACCAAGGGAACCTTTTGGCCAAGTTTGAGGAAATTCCTTCAAGGTGTTCTTGAGATCTCGCTTTCACAAGAGCGGGAATGACAGACAACCCGAAAACAGCAAATTGCCACCACAGAGGTATAATTAGTAGCTACATCAACAGCGAGTACAATAGTGCAATATACATGCATAAGATAACAAATACTCGATATAATATTGTCTTAAAATGCAGGTATATATCTAAGTTTAAGGCATTAAAACTAAAAAGTCAGGAGCTAAATGCTAGGGAAGAGCCACTGGAACAATTTCTTTTAATCAGCAGATTTAATAGAGTCCACACGTTCAGTTCTCTTGAATACAGAGTAAAGTTTGTTGTGTTTGTGAGGCAGGAAAAAGGTGAGCTATTAACATACAAATAATGCACTATGAAAATGTAATCACAACTTGCTTTCACTCTAAAACCTCCATCCACTTACATAGTCCATTCTGCTGACCCGGGTATTCTCAGTTTTCCATCCTCACACCAGTTCACTTTCGACTACCTCCAGTTTTAACTTCCTATTTCTTTCTTTCCATCAACCCAACCAACTCTCCTTATCTCGTCAATTTTTCTCCAACTGTTTTGCTCTGCCACCGTTTTCACCTTTTCTTGTTTTTCATCTTTATTCCAATATATTTTCTCTTCCCATCTGTCCTCCTGCTTTCCTCTCTGTCGCTCTTTTCCTTAAGGCTTATCAGAAGATGGCAGAACCATTGCAGATTGCCTCCTTCTTCCCAGACTTATCTCGGCAGAGAAGAACAAAGCATTAATAGTGCCGTTATTTAATATTCTGGGAATTCTGGGATAATTGTATTGCAGAGTAATTTGTCTAAGAATATTTGTGTGTGGGTGGGATAATAATTTCAAAATTAGCAAATAAATATGCCCGCTATAAGACAGACAATGCCGTGAAGGCGCAAAAAGGTAACACTGAGAATTCAATCAAGACTTTATGATAAACAGCCAGAGGGATTTTTTTTAATTTTAATATTTTCCATAGCTGTGATAAGTAGGCAGAAAGATGCAGTATAGTGAGGCAAGTTTATTTATTTTCTTCCTCACATCATCTTCTTTTACACCAACACTATAATCTGTTATATATAAAATGAGCCATTTTGATCATATGGTGGCAAGTTTAACACTGTTTCACATGAATGATGGTCATCTGACCATTAACCATTACTGTACACACGACTGCTTGTAATGAACTGTAGTCTCTAGATTATCCTGGTGAAATCAAGTAAACTGTTTTTGGTCTTTGTTTGTACACCAATCAGACACAACATTAAAACCACTGACAGGTGAAGCATAAACAATACGACAGCCCAGCAATAAGTCCCCCCTTCATTATTATGTTCAGTTGTTGTCCTCACCATTTAAATGAATTGGTTTGACAAAGTATTAGGGGCACTTCTCAGTATAACCCAGAGCAGCTCAACAGCACCACATATTAGTTCCAGAATCATAATTTAAATGAATCAACACCTCCCAATTAGATTGAATAACAACTGAACATAATAATCGTTATGAAGGGAAGACTTATTGGGCTGTTGAATTATTCTTTATATATTTGTTGGTTCACCTTTGAGTGGTTCTAAATGTTGTGGTTGATCGTGTGTAGTCATATTGTAAAGGAGAATCTTATTCAATAGGGTCAGTAGATGGAGATCCAGTAAATTAACATGTAAATGTCAGCTTGGGAAAACTCTGGGAGAGCACTGGTTGAGCATTAGAGAGCTGACCTCAGGCAGGATTGTTGTTATTTGAGCTGCTCTCGTGCTTCAGGATCAACAGTTTCATTTGTTCATTCAAATGATAATAATGAATTGTGTACAGACTTGTAGAAGTACAGTGTGTCACACCAACCGGGAACAATATGTATTAAATATTATTCCAATATATTTTTCTCTAAACAGCATCTTCAATGTTACTAAACAGAGAAACATCTAGTGGATAGTGTCATCACCCCACAGGCTACTGTTATCAACCACATTTTTACATATTTCAACAATGTTTCTTAAAAACTTGTCTACATATCATTTTGGCAGATGGTTCTAACTAGATACAACAATTCTCATGAGCCTCAACCTGCTACAATTGAGGAGCCAGTCGGAGGTGCAAATTGGAGCAGTTGGGACTCATAAATGTTGAGTTGTTGCAAAAAAACAAACAGATCTGACATAGAATTTAAAAGTGAAGCAATTTAAGCTGTAGCACACACAGACTAATAGAAAAGACAAACAACACATATGCTGTATGTACAGTATTTATGTTGTTTTGGCAGATGAGCCAGAATTTGTCATTTGGGATGGGTTGATGAGCTAAACTCGCTTATCCTTCAGGAGTAGAGGTCTCCAAGCTTTTTTCCTCTGAGAGCTCCTTTGACCCAGCGAGTAGATTGCAATCTACTGGTTGGAGAGCCCTGCTTTAGAGGGTTGTGGGGAGCAGGCTGCCTATCTCAGCTGTAAGTGGGTGAGAGGTGGGGTACACCTCGGACAGGTCACCAGTCACTCACAGGGCTAACACAGAGGAATAGATAACCACTCAAGCTCATGTTCACATGTTGTCTGCATGTTTAGAACCAGCAGTTAATCAACATGCTGGGAGGAAGCCGAAGCACCCAGAGAATAACCCTGCAGGCATGGAGAGGAAATGCAAAGTTGAGACAGATATTTAGCAAAAGAAATAAAGTTTATGTCTAATAGATTAACCAACTGATTGCTGATCCATTAAAATTGACTTTCTATACAGCTATAGATTCTATTTAATTCCAGAAAGCTACATTTCCTTTATACACGGTGGTCAAAGGTGACTAAATGCCTCAAAACCTTCACTGTTTTTGTTTATAAAGAGAATGAGAACTTTGAATGACTTGCGAAGTGAAAACAGGAGGAAATATAAAGATGTAAAAAGGGATGAGATGAAAGATTGACACAGAGGCAGAAATCCTCGCCAGAATCCCATTGCTGCTTAGCTCCTAATGAGAAGAGTAATTTGTCACCCAGCTTCCAATTTTTGAGGCACCTCATTCACATGGATATTACTTTCCTCCGATGCTGAGGTCCTGCCAAAGGCAACAAACACACAGATTCATTTGAAATTCCAGCTGCTCCCTGCTCTATGGTATAAGCTGGCAAGATCACCACCAAAAAGCAATTACCATACTCATACCTCTATTTCTATCAAAAAGTTAGAAAATAACCCACCACCCCATACTCGCACACACACGCACACACACACACACGCACACACACGCACACGCACACACACACACACACACACGCACGCACGCACGCACGCACGCACACACACACACACACACACACACACACACACATAATGGGATCTAATTTGTTTACTATCAGTTGCTCAGGTTTTTGTCATTTTTCTTCATGTCATGTCTTTTTCATGAAAGGAACAAAACTGGCATAAAAACAAGTAGTATAGCTAGTAATAGCTTTAGGGCTGAAACTAAAAACTCATCATTCAATTATTCTGCCTGTTTATTTTGTCGATCAATCAATTAATATTTAGTCAGGAATATTAGAAAATATTGAAAATTGTCAGATCTACTTCTTGCACATCTTATAAAGATGTATTCAAATGTCTCCTTTTACTTCTCCAGCAGTCCAAGATCCAATAATATTCAGTTCAGTATACTGTATGACAAAGAAAATGAGCAAATCCTCTGTTTGAGAAGCAGAGAATGAAGCTGCTTGGCAGCGATTGTTACATAAAAAGTCACCGTCTCCATCCTGACAGTAAGAGGGACTAAAAGTCTTACTTAAATCTGCAGTCTTCCCTTTCTGGCCATTTGGGGGCAGCATGACAAACTGTCGGCACATCGTTATATTATAAATTCTGATATGGCAAATGTGATAAGAAAACAGTTGCCGATTGTATGCAGCAGATCTGGAGCTGCGTTAGCATTAATTTGGGTTTATATTTGTGCCCACCTGACACATCCAAGTCAAAAAGATTTCACTTTCACACTCAGTCTCTGGCTCTGTATCGTTCTCCATCAACTCCGAATGAAAGTATTTGGCCCTTTAGTTGCTAAATTTACATTCAGCAAGTTGTCCTTTCCTTTAGCAGCATGGATATTGGTCATGTGGAGGGAGTGTAAAGTTAGTTTTTAAGTTAGTTTTTCTTCAAATGTTTGCTGCCTGCTAGCTGAAAACCCTGCTGATAAGACCCCTGAGTGAAAACCAAAACACTGAGCTGAAAGACACTGTAAAGGGAAACTGTAGAGTTGGTTGATAGTTCTCTGTGGATTCATTGCTACAAGAGATCCATAAAAATATTGATTAGTGAGGATTAAACAATCAATGCAAGATGTTTCAAAGCATATGTGAAGGCTTCAGATTTCAGATTCATCAGGTAGCCTTCAGGGGTTTGGTCAAGCAAAGTACATGACCCACACATTTGCAGGGATGTAATGACACCAGTTAAGAGATATGAATTGTTTGGGTATGTAGGGTAGGAAGTTTTCTCTTGGCTTTACGTTGTCAGAAACAGATGGAGCCAGAGACTATGTTTACCCTGGTCTCTCAGCTTTGATATGCAGATGGGAAGTTCACAGAGAATGAGTGATGCCCTAGTCTGGCTATGCACTGTTAGAGGCCAGAGTAAACACAGTCCTTAATGGACAGAAGAGGGGCACAGTGACTCAGATACAGCAGAGGAATGTATTGATCGCCACCTTTCCATTCCACTCTACCTGAATTTAAGGTCACAAGTTTGTACTTCAGGCTGGAATTCAGCAGTGAGTACTGTCAACTTATGAGCACTCTGACATGGACATATCAGTGGCACAACACAGAAAGGGAAAAAAAAAGACTGACCAAGTTTAATATGTCTCTAAACTGTCTATTAATTTGCTTCCTTGCCATCAACTCTCCTCAACTGCAGACAAAGAACCGGGGTGGCTTGGCATCAATTTCAAAAGATGTACTGGCTTTGAAAACTGATGTTTAGTATATTTTGTGGAAACCAAAATATTTGAATTTGTCAGATGCTGGGTGAAATCACTTATCTTGCTGGTGGGTTTTTGGTCTTGTCTGCATATGTACTTGGATTCAAATGAAAATACGAAAAGACATCTCTATTAGCTTCCCCTGGAATTCACTGCCTCCTTTTGAATATGGTGCTGTGACGAAAGGATGTGGAACAAATAGCATTAGCTCTATGATGTTGCTTTATCTAGGTCATGATATAACCAGCCTATCTCTGAGTAATCCTCTTGTGGCTGACACTGAATGAAAGGAATAGAATAATAAAGCACTCGATTGAGATGTCAGAACAGTCTGGCAGAATGCTATTGGGGTGGAAAGAAGGGTTTGATAAGCGCTGATGCCTTTGTTTAGGCAGCTGGGAGGGAAAGATGGACGTGTTACCGCAGAGCTCCGCTTATATTTGGGAGCATTGGGGTTTTCCCCATGCTCTCTCTCTCTCTCTCTCTCTCTCTCTCTCTCTCTCTCTCTCTCTCTCTCTCTCTGTCTCTGTCTCACTCCCCCTCTGTCGCTCTCTCTCCCTCTTTTGCTCTTTCCCCATGCTGCCTCTCAGACAGCTTTGATCACAGCACCCTTTGAAGCAGTGTTCCAAAATGAAAACGAGGAGAAAGCAGAAGTCATCGCAAGTTCATGCCTAAACTTCCTGCAACTACTTGCAAAGTGCACATCTTCGTTACAGCTACAGCTCTGTCAGACCTATATGGAAGTTATTGATGAGAAAAAAAAAATAATTGGGCATAAATCATTTAAGCCATAAATCATTAATCATAAGGCCATAAAGTGTTGCTACTATTGAACACCTCTTTTCACCTGATGTTAAAGAGCTGAAAGACGCTGTTTGAGAATTCCACAGCAAAACGCTCTTGATAGAAATACAGAAAAACAACAGTGAAGCAGAACCTCTGGTTTATTTCACTCAAGACACTTCATCAGTACTTCGTAGAGGGGTGAATCTTAAAGAACAGCCATTTGGGGAACTGCACTTGTTTTCTTTCAGACTAACCCATCAGATTGATCAATATTAGTTTTATGTCCATACGTCCACTGCAGAGGTAACCAAGGGAAATGTTGCAGACAAACAGACTGGACAAGACTGTCTATTTTTATTAGTTTGATTTTAGAGCTGGAAACAATTACTTGATTTAATTTCACTTGATTTAGTGAACTGAAGGAAAATTAATTTGTATCTATTTTTAAAATTGATTAAACATTCTCTGGTTCCAGCCTCATGAATGTTGAACTAATTGAACTTATGCTGTCAGTTGGATAAAACAAGCAATTTAAAGACATTACTTAGGGTTCGAGGAGAAATTTGTATCTACATTTTCCTCTTTTGTTGACACTTCATATACAAAACAATTAATAAGCAAATCATTTTCAGATTAATTTATTATAAAAAAATTATCATCAGCTGCAACACCTGTTTGGTTTCCATGTTGTACTTTGAATGCATATAGATCCACGGATGGGTCATGACCCTCATAAACACTCTCATTAATAACCTTCAATATCTATTATGGTTCTATTATGTGCATATAGCTCTTTATGCTAAAGCAGATGATGTTGCTAACAGCATAGGAATGCATTTTATACATAATGTTTTTTCCAAAGTATGCAGCTGACCTTTTCATATCTCTGGGAATATTAGATATGCACATGATTTTTGCATCAATGTAATAAAATATATTGGATAAGCTGAACACAGACATAACTGTTTGGTTGTTTTATCCATTGGCAGCATCCAAACTTATTTTTAGCAAAATATGCTGTATCAAAATAATGTAAAATTACATTACACTCTCGAAGTGTCTGTCCACTAAGGTTTGTTATTTTGAACAATATCCAGTATGTATGGTTGAAAAAAAAAAAAAAAAGACAAACATTGTTTTCCAAGTGCCAAGTGGGTTACTGCTGCAAGAGTTACTGACCCATTCACTGTAGCGGCTGCCAAGATCCCCTTGATGCTGGTGCAACTACAGTACAATCAAGAGAGGCAACCACTGTCAGCTAAAGGGGGTCGAACAGGGAGAGTATAAATGTAGGACATAGACTAGCGACGCCATGAGTGTGCTGCTCCTACACTGCAGTCTCATCAGTAATCTCTCCTGACAGGCTCCTGTGTTGTTTAACTTTAACTTGAAATGATTGAGAGCAAACGAGGGAGAGAAAAGATAAATTAAAAAAAAAAAAACAGATAAAAGAGAAGATAAAAAGAAAAATTACACCCGAGGAGCAAATAAAGGAGATATTACAGCTTGTCCTACATATCAGCTGTACTAATGACTGTTGGAGTTCTCTCTGTAATACCCCGAGTAACCACATCACCACAGGGGGACTACGTGGATTTCACCCCAACGAGCTGAGACTGCTGCAAAATGTGGTAAGTAACACGGAGTGCACTTCAATTGTAATCATACAGTGTGGCTCCATTTAGCTCCTGCCTTAATTACAAGAGTAAATCTGAGTCTTGTAAATGAAAGGGAAGGTTGGGAGAGTTTTAGAAATGACTAGGTGCGAGCTAAATTAGCTGTGAAACTAACAAATGAAGGCAATTAGCCAGCTAGCCCCCAGTCTGTCTGCACAGTCTAATTGAGAAACCAGGCCAAAAAACTATCTGGAACAAGTCAACAGTTTCTTTAACTTTTTCTCAATCTGTTTAGCTGATAATGGACCACATTTAGGCAGTGCTGAGACAACTGATTAGGTATGCACAAAAAGCCATTCACAGAAGCATTGTGGTGTTCAGAATTAGATTTGAGTGTTGAGTGAGTGATTTCTGTGTACATGTTAAGTGGCTGTATGTTTGCAGTTATGCACACTGAATGATACTCATCAAGGTAACATCAGACATAAACACCACAAATTCAAAACCAGCTGGATATTACAAAAACAAATCCCTTTCCCATTTGAACTACATTGTTGACAGAGTCCAGAGAGGTCCTCATGAGAGCCAAAGCAATTATTATTAAATGTCAGGAAACCCTCGGTGTGAAACACAATCTCTTCCTATGCGCATTGTTTATGATTTCATAGCAGAAAAGGATTGCAATGAGAGACAGTGAGTGTGAATTACATGGGAGAAATGAAAGAAGAGGAACAAAGGGCAAGCAAGTGAAGAGTAAACAAAGTGGACAAGACAGAGGAGAAGATGATGCGGGGAGGTGGAGCTGAAAAGGGATGAAGAGAAATGTGGATGGAAAGGATCAGACAAGGATGCAGGATCTTAGACCGAGAGGAGGGAATATCAGTTCTGTAAAGTCAAACTCCTGCAGATGACTGCGGAGGCCCTAGAGATCTGTTAGTGTGATGCAATGCCTCCTTCCTCTCCTCTCCTCTCCTCTCCCCTCTCCTCTCCCCTCCTCTCCTCTCCTCTCTTCTCTTCTCTTCTCTTCTCTTCTCTTCTCTTCTCTTCTCTTCTCTTCTCTTCTCTTCTCTTCTCTTCTCTTCTCTTCTCTTCTCTTCTCTTCTCCTCTCCTCTCCTCTCCTCTTCTCTTATCCTCTCCCCTCCTCTGCTCTCCTCTCCTCTCCTCTCCTCTCCTCTCCTCTCCTCTCCTCTCCTCTTCCCTCTCCCCTCCTCTCCTCTCCTCTCCTCTCTTCTCTTCTCTTCTCTTCTCTTCTCTTCTCTTCTCTTCTCTTCTCTTCTCTTCTCTTCTCTTCTCTTCTCTTATCCTCTCCCCTCCTCTCCTCTCCTCTCCTCTCCTCTCCTCTCCTCTCCTCTCCTCTTCCCTCTCCCCTCCTCTCCTCTCCTCTCCTCTCTTCTCTTCTCTTCTCTTCTCTTCTCTTCTCTTCTCTTCTCTTCTCTTCTCTTCTCTTCTCTTCTCTTCTCTTCTCTTCTCTTCTCTTCTCTTCTCTTCTCTTATCCTCTCCCCTCCTCTCCTCTCCTCTCCTCTCCTCTCCTCTCCTCTCCTCTCCTCTCCTAAAATTAGTACAAACACACACACACAAACATGTCTGAAGCAGCTTCTCACCGCGGCAGTAGCCATCCATCTCCTCGTGGCCAATGCTACAGACACAGCGGCCCAATGGTACCAGCCAGTCTCCGTCGGCACCACAGTACAGTTTGGGTGTGTCCCTCTCTTCTGCATTCTCCACACATGCACCCCTCACTTCCACCAAAGAGGATGAGTCCATGTGTGGCACTGTGTCAGGAAATGCTGCCAGGTTTCTTAGCGTCGATGGGCAGCGTTTGTAGAAAACCTTTATGTGAAGGAGAAGAACAGGAGGATTGAGCAATGCAGGGCTTGTGAAAGATGTGAAATTGTAGGTGTAGTTCATGCAAACATGACCCGGTTCACTGACCTTGACAGACACTAGAGCAATACAAGCGCCCACATCCTGGAAGGCCAAGTAGAAGCCCTTCTGTGTCACCGGCCCCACCTCCCTAACCTCAGTATTGAGGCGAAGAACCCGATCTCCAAGATCTGTCTGTGTGAAACTTTCATCTGCTGCTATGGTGTCCACCTTGAAGCCAACAACACACACTCCAGTTAAATTCTACTGAATGATACCAGTAGTGCAACCGAGAACTCTTTGTCACAGATCCAATAGCCAACCTTGGCATAGTCGGTGGGCCGAAATCGCGTCATTGCAGAGAGCGGCTCATCTGTCTGCAGGTAGAAGAGGTTGAAGGTTTCCTTACAGGTACCAGACACCCAGGGGATGGAGTTACAGTCTCTCAGTGTGAAACGCAGCTCCACATATACCTGAGTTAAAAGAAAGAAAAATAAATAAACAAATCATCACAAACTCATTAGATGTTTAAGATATTATACGTGTATTAAACATTTTCCCGATGGCTCAATAGCCGGCCTGTTTTCTGTCTTTGGTGAATCCTATTTCCAAATATTTGTAAAGGGGTTATGGCTATTTTTGTAACCATAAAAGTCATATTAAAATCAATCAAATTCAAGCATTTTAGCAGTGAACTAAATCACTGAAAGTAACCCAAATATATAGGCAATAAAAGATACATTTGAGAATGTACAATAATCTTTTACATGATTAAGTGTAACCAATGAAAACAGTTTTATAAAATGGAGGTTTCTGCCTTTTCAAAGTAGACGGAGAGAGGTGATTTTCTAAATCTGATGGTCTAGCCAGACTCTATTTTGCAATACAGCTGTGTTTCACATGAGGAGCCCTCCAGTCAATGTGTACAGAAGGAATGCTGCTCCATCTTTGATTTATTACGAGCCGCTCTGTATTGACTTTAATGGAAATCAGCCCCTCTCTGACTGAAGTGGTGTTTTTTTTGTCACTGTGAGGTACATCTGCCTGCCATTTTTATCCCCCGATAGGTTATATAGAAAACGCTATTCCCTCCAGGGTGTTTTACACTTTCTCAACCTTGAGACAATGTCACAACCACAAACCCTGCGTCGAGACTTCTTCATTTGCTCCAAATTTCAGACAAAGATTTCTGAACAGCTATGTGTCAGAGGAAGTGTTGTGATGTGGTCCAGACCCTCTGTGCAGCTTGCCGCTGGATCCATCCAGACCGTAGCCAGTTGTTTTGGTTCGGCTCCATTACATGGCAAACCTGGAAGGTGTGGATCGGTCTGTTCTGCTCATCCATCTCTGTGATAGCATCCCACTGTCAAAATACAGGAAGAAAATATGGGTTAATCTGTGAATACCACCTGACATAGTTTGTGTTATTGTAAACAAAATGTCTTTGGCTCCAACTGTAAGAACATCAAAAACAAAACACACAAGCAGGAAGCAAGGAGCTTAAATTTACAGTTAATTTAAGCAGCACATTTGCTCAATTTCTGGAGAGCAGTTGTTCAATAATAGGACTGTCCTGCAAGCATTATATTTGGTATCATTTTGGCGAATTGACCCTTTAAGACAACAGCAATTTGTAGATTAGTGTTAGTGACAGGGATATGTCTAAATACATTCAGCTATGGTTATGTATTATATTAGTATTTTCTAGGCTTTATACAATAGCAAATAGTAAAATGGAGATTGTGTTTGGGGATTATAATAAATGCACCTCTGAATGATTTCAGAGCTATTCCATAAAAGATTCAATCTGTGCACCTTCTTTTGCATGTGGTGAAACTTAATTTCTATAGAAACCTGATGCTTGAGAGACACCAAGTTAGTTTCACCAATGTTTTCAAGCTGTTACATCAGCCAGACTCTCTCATTTGTCTGCTCTGCTTTAACGGTGTGATAATCAGAGCTTCAAAAGCCCTAACATTTATTGACAGAACTTCTTTCTCGCAACTCCTGTGGCATTACATGAATGACTGTGATTGTGCCAGTTGCACAGCTGGATATGTAATTATAACTCAAGAGCAAGAGACACATGGAAAATATATAGCATGTCTATTTTAAGTCTATCCTGTAAAGGCCATGGCAGAGATGTGTGAATGAGACTACATTTTTCTACAAATAATTTGGATAACATTTTTTATTTCTTATATAGTAAATGAAAAAACAAATAGTTGTGTCAAGAACCAACAAAAGGGAGTTTGGCAGTGAAGTTCAAATTATAACTCCTCTCTCCTACAACAGGCCAGTTATGTTGTGAAGTGGGTGTTAATATTGGATCACTGGTTTCAGAAAGTTACAGAAATGGTCAAACACAATTCCCTCTATTCAGAGGCTGGATCCTACAAAGGATCCCCCACAGAGATGGTTGCTTGATCTTCTCCAAATGAGACAGTGGAGCCTCACACAGACCAAACCCTAATGGCTTCCTCATCAAATCTAAAAAAATCCACCATCGAATTCATCACTGAAATGCAAACATTTCACTCAACAGTGTAACATACTCTGATCAGCAATATATCCCAGCTGCAAGCAAGGAAAAAAATCAGCAGACTTTATGCTCGTCTTCCTTAATTTTCAGCAATGCCTTTCTAATCTAAATGTAGATACATATATTTAGCACATGAACTGAATCAATTAAGAAAAAGAACCATAAGAGAGAAAATAAAAGATAAACACAATGCAGTTATGTGACATTTGTTGACATTACCACTTGACAAGGATCAGCCGAAAGCTCGATTAAACATGTGATGGCGTGAAGCTGTCCTCCCATAACACATCACCCTCGGCAACAATACAGTGGAATTTAGCACTAGAGACCTATTTTGTTTTCGTTCTCCAAACAACAATCTTTCCATAAATCCAACCAAATTGTTATTGTACCTCAACCTAATCAAACCTTCACGCCATAAAATGAGGTACTGTTTGTTCTCCTGCCGCCAGTATCTATATCATATCAGACGGTAAGGACAAACTACAGGACACAAACTTCCTGGATGGTGTACAATGGATTATAGGATAATGGGGGCAGGGACAGAGCTGCTAAACAGATTTCAACTGAACGGGGGTCACTATCCACTAAACCTTCCTCTGACCTCCTCTCTCACAATCTTCGTCAAGATGTGGAGGACTGAAGCTCCCTGATTGCACACTATCATTTCCAGGTCACAGACTATAGCATGGAGGTCATGAGAAAGCACACGCAGCTACAAAGAAAACACTCTGTGACTGCTTATTGATTTTACTCTTCACTAAGCCGCCCCTGCATTATGTAAATCTCTACCTGTGATTGCTGCAAAATGGGGCGTTCAATAGAAGAAAACTATCCAGAGCTCCTGTGTTGGATGCGACATGCATACATTTTAAAACACACACAAGGACACGGGAGTCGTGGAGGAAATTAAAACAACTGAGGTAGAGTGTTCCCTAATATAAATTATTAAATAGCACTTTAACCTTGACTGGAGTGTGCAAAAGCAATTAATCTTATATTAATTAAGCTATCTAAATAAGCTCTATGTGTCACCCATGGGCCAAATGATTAATCAATCATACTCACTTCTTTCATTTGGAACTCTGGCCTCCCAATAATGTTTTGCTTCTGCCTTTATGATGTTAAGAGGACTTTGAAGTAGACTGTAATCATAAATATCTCTTCCATTTGTAATAGTTTAGAAAAAATAAAAAGCCGGTCTTTGTGTTTGCTCATATTTTCCCCACTGGTCCACTTTGCCAGTAGGTCAAAGTTTTACTGTCTCCTTGTATATTCTCAATGGCCAAGCAGCCCCCCCCCAAAAAATCTAAATAACTCTTTTCCCATATTTCGTTGATTTATTAGTCCTAATGTGTACAACCCTGTGGTTCTCTGTAATATAAACAGAATGTATGATACCAACGTTTCAGCGGGTATTTATGACCTTGATAATAAACTCTTGTGTTGAGACAATGCTGAGAGTGTTTCCCACGTGTTGAGAAATTAATTTTAGTAGTGCGAGGCACGGTATGTGACCGACGGGCATACAGAGACTTATGCAGGTTAGAGGGCGAGAGTGCCATCCAAATTATTTTTATTTTATTATTTCATTTTTAGATTTATTGTTGTGTTTATCTAATTGTCTTGCCTTGATTTGCTTTATGTAACTTTAACATAAAACCTAAACTGAGTTTCATTGCACCTGTGTATAATGACAATAAAAATCGTTCTCAATTTTGATTTTCTGTAGCTACAATTCACTTTACTGTTAATATACATATATATAATTATTATTATATATATGTATATACATAATTATTACATATTCATTATTTTCAAGACAAAAAATACAATCACATACTTTGAGGAAAAGCAGTCCAGTATTGAGCCAGCCAGGCCACTAAAATATCAGGATCAAATGAAATGTCACACAAAACAGAAACTCTACTATTGACAGTATTTGTTCTTCAGCCGTTAACAACTTTGACAAGAATTGCTAAGAAAAATACTTGATAGTAAAGAGGTGTTCACAAGGGTTGAAATATCCTCAGACAAACAATTAAAGCGCTTTTAAACAGGGAGGTGGAAGGGGCGCGCACCGGGCGCACCGGGCGTCTCCACGCTGCGGGCGCAGCCTGGTGGGTCGGCGGGCAAGATACTGGCTATCATCCAGCGGTGCAAAGGAGTTTGAAAGACGGAGGAAAGCGATGTGGCCTCTCGTACCGTCTTACTCACAGCCCCGGGGGTCGTTCAGAGGTTCGTCCCGCCGAGCTGACATGGAGGCCCCGGAGCGGCGAGGCGGAAGGTCAGCTACGTTTTCTGCCGGAGAAGGTTATTTATTAACTTCTAAGTGGATATCGGCTCCAGAACACAGAAGACCTCGGGCGGAGACGCCGTGGACTCATCGGCTTCACAACAGTGAAGGTGTGACTTGTAAATTGTAAGTAAAAGCAACACCAGAAGAGACCCTACGTAGCTAAGCTAGCAGTAGTCGAGGCATCAAAACACTTAAAACCTAACAACCCAAAAGTTGAACTCTTTTAACTTGTTTAAATTTATAGTAAAAAAAAAAAAAAAAAAAAAACAGGACGTAAAATCTGACTTAAATATATGCCATAAAACAGTGATAAAAAGTGTAATTTTATAACAGACCTTTAAACAGACCAGTGGACCTCTAGAGGGGCATCAGTACTTTAACATCTCTCCTCACTGCAGTGACATCAGAGTCACTACTTTTGCTGGTCATTTGCAAGGTGCCCTTATGAACACTGAAACAAGTGGTTTCTATTTCTATAATCATTCCTCCCGTTTATAAAGACTGTTTGAAGACAAGGGACAAACTCTTTACTCTGTAAAAAAAACAAAAAAACATTGTGAATTTTAGTAAGACAAATCAAGTCTCTCTTTTTGTTACTGTTCCCCAGCCCTGTACACACATGTTTTAGTTTTAAATGGTGTTGTAAAAAGGCTGTGACTTCACAAAACACCCACTTGATTTAATTTACCCACAATGCGGAAGCAACCTATTAGCATCAGTTACACTGGATTGTGTTACATTCTTCATCTGAATGAGGTGTGCCGCATTGTTCATAAGTGATCGCTCAAAGGCCCATATGATCGGGAGGAATGATTACAGCAAGCTAAACTTTCAGTGTTCACATAGGCTCTTGTTTATTGTTATAAGGCGCTAAAGGTCCATCCAATAGTAGAAGTTTTTCAGGCTGGACTGAAGTGTTTTCCATCCCTGGGAAGAAAAATAAATCTTAAAAAAAAAATAAAAAAAATTCAAACGTATTCAGAGACCTCCACTGTCGCATATGACTGCAAGGCCTCGGCAGTGCTTTGCCACATGCCTTTCAGACTGTCATTTCTAAGATTTTCTGCAAGTGTAAAAAAGTGCAATTGCCGTAAAAGTCATAGAAAGTATCTTAAAGCAGGATTCGCACGCTTGATGTAAGAGGAGTTTCTTCAACATATACACTGTATATTCTCATCTCGTGGCCTCTTTGCAGAGCTTGAAACAGAAACTAAGTATATATTTTTTTCTTTTCTTTTTTTCAAAACACTTTCTGGTTTGCATAAGATCAGCATTAAGTAATTGGAGTACCATTATGCATACAAACAAGAGAAAATGGTGATTTGTCACTCTCTGTGCCTCAGTGTCGTAAAATGCACCCTTGGGATGTGGCATGGTTCAGAGCAGAGAAACGAATGCAAACCCCGAGTTTGAAAGATGAGCTGCAGCCCACGTTCTCTGAGGCAATCAGATATGCACTTACTAATCGCTCTGCCTATTAGTCCCAAGTTTAGCAGACTGTAGCAGGCAGAAACCAGGTTTGGAGTACCAGGTGTAAAACTAATTAATGTATTGAACTCGCACTAATATTGCAATATGAGAGTGAAACAACACGTTTTCTTGAAAGGGCCTGATTTAAAAAAAAAAAAAATAAAATAAACTAGTCGTTGACTTAGTTTTGAAGCTGACCTTGTGATGAAATACTGATACATGTTTTGGCATCATGGTGCTTGATTATGTTAAAAAATGCCCCCACATATCATCACTATGACCTGCCCCTATGAAGCATCCTGTTGACTTCTGCTTGTTTAAGTGCACCTTCTCCAAGTCCCAATCTATGAGGGGCCATTTGTGTCAAGGTCATGTCGAGATGTGGATGTAGACTGAGTATGTCGACTGAACATGTCACAAAACATTTGTAGATAAACTTTGAACTGTACTTCAGTTGCGAGAAAACTGTTTTGACAATCTGTTTGTTTTTGTGAATTTTAAACTGCACTTCTGTCATCTTGTCCTCACTCCCTGCCATCCTGACGTGATGTTCTGCATGTCATCCTGATCTGACTGTGTTGTTATAAAGGACATTGTGATGTGACAATCCCCCGTCATTTGACCAGCACCACAGGGAAATCGGTTTGCAGTTGGTTATTTGACAGACGTTCAATTCAGACTACCGGTGTAATCACACTGCCCTACTATATAGTTTTTTTTCATGTTATTGCATAAACTTTTTTTTTTTTTTTTTTTTTTTACAGTAGCCTCCATGTCATGTGACGTAAACCTCTTTTTCTAAGTTATGTTAAACGCATGGGTTGAGCTTTTTGACCAAGTTACCGTAATGTCTGTTCATTTCAGCCACATCATTATGCCTACTGGCATAATGCACGTTAAAGAAATAACTAAACACCTTTCACACAAACATTCAAATTCATTTTATTCATTCAAATTCCTTTTCTTATACATGACCAATTTTAGAAAGGATTTGTGAACCACAGGGTCACATGATGTGGAAGGTAATGGAAAAAAAACCCCACAATATTTATGAAATATTGTGTATAAATGACAAAGTTATCAGATCCAATGTAAAGAAGTGTGATGACACGATTTGTCCTGAGCTCTTCTGAACTGAATGTCTGTCGATTATCAAATGTCAGACTTCATGACAGCTGCAGTCAAATTACATCACTGTATTATTCCCAACAACACAGTCAGACCACAGAAGTCACAGTTTAAAGTTTAATAGATGTTTGGTCACATGTTCGGTTGACATTAACAAAACCTCTCAAAATATTAATTTTAACAGTCATGAAAGGCATCAGTGTCTGCAAACAGACCAGCATTTAAAGGAGAGGGTGGAAAAGCAGGAAACACTTCATGATTATTGTTCATCAATGACTGTTTACTTTGAGTGTCTTAGTACCTCGTCAGACTTGAAGTAGACAGATTGCACCTGCTCAGTTTCCATCAGTTCGTTACGGTAGACACAAATAACATGTTGGAGTCGAGATGTGTTCTGGTACTTGATGTATCTGTAGTAAGAGTTGTGGTGTATAATATCATTAAGAAGGAAACATTCTCATCTGGGTTGTATGCAGTCGAACATTTAGTTAGGGATAGGTCATGATTTTTGAATAGTCTAATAGTTATTAAAATATAAAAAGTTAAATAATAGTTCCCAGCAAACATGGAATAGTATTTGTACTTGTAATGCCCATCCCTACATTTAGTACACTTCTCTTTTGAATATGCCTTGTGACGGGTAGTTGTGTAAAGCAATCAGCATGTTAAATGTGCAGGGCTGCACACAGAGTTATTGAGTTTCAAAAGCTTTGTGCTTCACATGCTCTTTGAGCCTCTGGAACATATTAATCTACGTGTGCTGTGCAAATTTAACATTTACACAAATAAACAAGCACAAACTGTGAAACCAGTTAAAAGTACGTTTGGCTTGAATGTTGTTGCTGACAGAGCAGCTGGACAGAGCACCTACTTGCTGTGCATATGAATCCCAACATGTTTATTCCATCCTGTCATGACTGCTTGACTTGAAAGCCACATTATTGTGAAGAGATGTTCAGACATGGGAGACAATTCATTGTGGGGGAGTTGGGATTGTTCACCATGGCTCCCAGCATCTCAAGGTTTGCACTCAGCTCCTGACAGCAATCTTTGACAGCAACTAAATATTGTCGGTGGGAAGTTGTTATTCAAGTTTTTGGGTGAAAAGAGTTTCAGATGGAACTTTTGCCTTGAAAAGATCATCTTCCAAATCAGGGATGGCTGCATAGAGATCAGACTTACTAACGTAACAAGAAACCTTTCATTTCACTACCATATCACTTTGAGTTGCATTTAATGTGCGTCTCAGTTTTTAGAGCCAACATTCAATTGAGTACTTAATTTAGCTGCATAATTAAATATTTCTTGTAGATTTATTTCTCTGAGAACTTTAATGTCCTCTGCTGGAAGTAGAGCAAGCAGAAAAAAGTATGACCAGAACTTTTAGATTCATTTATCAGTTCAAGACAAATTAGCAATAGGGCACACTAATTTTGCCCAAACCGAGACCTGTTCTTCCAGCTGCTGTTCTCCTCGCCTACACATAACGTATGTATGTGATTAGGGAGAGAAGCATTGTTTATAGAGATAAATGGCATTCTAAGACTGTAGTCCTTAATCCTTATGTAATCCACAAAGAGCCTTCAGCATTGTTGTATTTGTCCACAACCTTTAACTGCATATATAACCAGTGTTTAGGAGTAAGTTGCTACGTGTTGGAGAGACATCCTTAAATTACAAAATAAATGTAGTATTATTCAGTTACGGTTACCGAGAACAAAATATTGTAAATAAATGATAGTTACTATTCAAAGCGGTGGTCACATCTGACTATATTGTTTTCAGTAAAACGAGTAGAATATAATGTTTATTCTGCTGCTTTGCATGTTATCATCTTCCGTATACACCCAGACAGGCTCCATTCATTTGGCAGCATGCGCTCAATGTTTGAGCCTTATCTTTGATTGGCTCTCTTGTTTGAATTGTCACCGCCTCTCATTTGTCAATCAAATCATGTGCGTGGCTTTAAGCTGCCAAATTAAAGGGGGGTTGGTCATGTTTTCTGATTAGACAAAGGGATGTTTAAAAGGAGTCCCCCAGTGTGACAGCCTGTGACCAGTCCCCACCCCTGTAGATAGTTCTATCATCACTCAGCATGGACTCGACCTCAACGGACAATTGGTTTGAGGTTATGGGAGTATTTTTCATTTGCTGCAGTCAGTTGTGATTTACACACTTGTGATTTGTTTTGGTGTTTGTGATTTTAAAATCAAAACATTCCAGTCATGATTCAAGTTAGATTGAAGACCTTTTAAATGTAATGTAATAAGTTCTAATTACATTATTTTTAAGGAATTCAAATAGTTACATTACTTATTACACTGGTATGGAACCTACACATTTTCAGTTCAACTCGATTCCAAAAATATTTTAGTATCAGCCAATAATGACTTAAAGGTCAAGTCAAACTTTATTTCAGTTGCACATTTTCAACAATGTGCTTTACATGCAATGACTGTTATTGCAACGCAGTCATGACTGTCTTTATATTCTGTGCAGAAAAGAGTGCGTGAGCCGGTGGTCCTTCTTCCTTAACGCAGCAGTTTGAGGGGTTGACCAACAATTTAGACACCGTTGAGTAGCAGCAACAGAATTTGACCTAAGTGACCTTCAAACTCCAGTATACACACAGATTTATGCCATGGGAACACACACACACACACACACACACACACACACACACACACACACACACACACACACACACACACACACACACACACACACACACATACATACATACATACATACATACATACAGAGTGAATGTGGAGTTCCCCTTGCATGGGAAATTCTGTAAATATTTCATGTCAGCAGGTATTGAGACATTAGGCTGTTAAGAAAAACACACACACACACACACACACACACACACACACACACACACACACACACACACACACACACACACACACACACACACACACACACACACCTACTGTACCTACATTGAACAGACAGACAGTGCTGTGTTAACAACAATGGCGGAACCACTCAACCTGGGAAAGAGGTGTGAGATTTTGATTAAAACAAGGCAATTTGTCATTGTCAGTCTAAAGGGAAGAGAGAGAGAGGTGTTATGAAAATATCATTAAATCTCTGTAGTTTTGATGAATTATTGATTTGATGTGAATCTAGTGGCGGCGTTGTGCTGTGTTTTTGTTCAGCCAATTAATGGCGTTGTTGGTCCCCATAGCAAAAAGGCTGTTTAGGCTGTGTGTAAGGGAGGGGAAGCTTTTTCAATATTTGGCCCTGAAAATATCTTGGTATTTTGTTGCTATTTATTGGTTTTGCTCCAAAGGATTTATTACACTTTTAATAATAGCCTGAAAGCGCAAACAGCCTACCCCCCACCCTTCCACCACCACCACCTTGTGTCTTGAGACACAACGTCATGAAAAATTCTTATTGTTGCTGCTGATGTATGCTCAGTTAAAGATGAAATATTTGTAAGAATGACATCTGTAGTGTTTCCCCTTTAGGGTTAGTCCTGTAAGAATTATATGATGCAACTGAATTAGTTTCATCTCTAGATATTTTAAAGGCTTCTACAAATCTTTATTCACTGCACGTAAACATTGTTCTATAAAAAAATTTGAGACTATTGAATCAAGATGTTTGTGCTTCGGGAGATTTATTGCAACTTCTATATTTTCGAGAAGGTCTTCATGTGCTGTTTGTCAATTCTTATTCATATTATATTCGAGGCTAAATTTGATTTAATCATGAATGGAGGGAAGAAACGTAAGTGGACATAAACTAAAAGAGGAACCTACAGATTAGTCTCATAAAATGTCCACATCTGACCAGTAACATTATGCACTTATGTTATTAATTTTTCATTTGTATGAATGATCCTTGTGGCTCGTATCAAAAGCTTTTAAGGAACAGCTCATGAAGCCCATGGCTGTCCACATATAATCGGAGAGTGGACATCCAGATGTTTGCATGCACAGTTATGAGTGATGATTAATTACAGTCAGAATTCAACATTTTTAGAGGACATAGTTACTCTGTTATTCATATCCATTTTAACAGCTTATCATTTGTCATTTTTTGATAGGTAGCCAATCTTCAAGAGGACGGGTCTTCAGTAGAGGGCAGACAGCAGTTGCAAAAAGCAACTTTTTGACTGTGATTAAAGATGACAGATAACCCTCATCTCCTGGTTATTTTTCTAAGTTTCCGTCTGCATCTATGTGTTATGAACAGAACCGAACACATTCAGTGCGCAGAGGTTAAGAGGGGATGAGGACCCGAGCAGAGGGGCCCAACCGTGACAGAGAGAAGTTCACGTGGGTTTGAGTTTGGGCCTGCATCCCTCTATGTTGAGTAGCAATAAAAAGCTTTGAGGTTATGTTATAGCCTATTAGTGGCTGGAATAGACAGGCCTTCTGATAATTAAATCCCTTAGACATGGAATTATTTAACCTGTAATCTGTGCACATTATAACGTTATCCACTTTTCTCAACTGCTGTCTGTTGAGAGGTGTCATCAGTTTGTCTTCAATCCCAGGATTATTCCTGAATGCACCGAGTCATCTCAACTGTCCAGGATTAACCTCCTCTTATTCATGAATTACAACATGTCTCAACAACCCTTGGTGACACTTACTTATACATTATATTTAAAAACGCGCTTAATTACGTGCTTAATATGCCTTTAGTTATATGTTTAAGGGGGTACACTCCAAATTTTGAATGATATTGTTCCGAATTCGTTTTAATGCATATATTTTCAGCCGCTTTGAATAAAAGCAACTATCAGATGAATGTAGTCGTGTAACATTATCACGACATCACTCAAGTCAGAGATGAACATGCTCACAGTGGTCAGAAATCCTGAAGTCGGATAATGATCTATGTTTTGTTTTCAGAATACAGGAACGCACATTCTTCTTTCTCAAAACCAAGATAAGTGTAGATCTGAGTTCCTGGATCAAACATGTACAAGCACTTCTGGTGGGATTTTGAAAAGCTGCCTCCAGAAATGCCAGCACCATGTGCATCTGTGGTTGGACACAGACAGGTCATCTGTTAAACTGTATTGATTTGAAGTATAATCACGGTATACATAACAATTCCCTGCTAGTAGTAGTTGTAATTTGACACTCTCCAAACCTCTGCAGGTGACTGACGCTCACTGGCATCAGTTTGATGATTACGGCTACATTCAATTGAAAAGTGATTGTTGTAGATGTTGAGGTGGAAAACGGCTAAAAGGATTCCTTCAAATAAATGATGTGAAGTTGGTTAAGTTAGTCACCTTGAATGGGCAACTTTACTCTCACACGGCGTACTCCTTCCACTGCGACATATGTCCAATACAAGCTTTTTATCTTGGCGTGTACTTAAGCTGTCAATGCTCTGCACACTCTTCTACCACATGGCATCTGCCACGCTGCTCACCTGAAAGCTCGGCTGTCACTTGCTGCTCCACCTGCCACCGTTCTTGCAGCATTTCAAAAGGCTCCCCTCCACACCACCATTCACTTGTAGGCTACCTTACTATCGAGGGGGGAAGTCGTATCTTTCCTTCCCCCCCTGTTGTGATGTGCTATGCTTGGTGCTTCCTTGTACTGACAAGGTCAGAACACAAATGCCAAATATTACCTCTTTGTACATTTTATGTTGTAATAATTTATTCCATGGGTCGTGGCTGATTGAACTATATTTCAGTGTAAGGCATGTTGAAGCTTGACATTGAAAGGCTGCTGAAATTATATGTTACTTACAAAACTTAGTTTTTCAACCAAATGTAGCCCAGTTTTAACCCAGACATGTAAATGTTTTGTTCACTGGATGACACATTGGTCTGATGTCTACTGTCTGGAGGGATGTCACATTCAAATATTACCCACATGATTTTTTAATAAGAGAAAAGGTCTCGTCTCCTGTCAGTGTGTAACTGTGGCTCAAGGGTTCAGTTATGGAAAAGAGAGGATTGCAGGTCGGGTTTTGGACACTTAGGATGTTTGTGATAAATACAAAAATTGGTACATCTGAATGTTTTATTTTTATATTTTCAGGTTCGGTAAAAGCTTACCAGTGAATATTGGTACTTTATGAAATGCTAATGTCACTCACCCCATTGACAGGATAGGTCTTCCAGTCCAGTTCTCCAAGCACCGTCGTAGTGTCCAACAGAACCACTAGAGAGAGCGGGGTGGGGAAAAAGAAAGTCGTGTAAAATGGAGGAGAAAAGTTGGAAGAGCGAAAGAACGACAGGAAAGCGCAAAGAATGACAGCAGAGAGCAGAAAGGGGAAGAGATAGAGTGCAAGAGGGGTTGGACAGTGAATTTAAAAAGAAGAGAAATGGAGGCGACAAAACAGGAAGAGAGCAGACAATAGTTATCAAGCTGTCAATGAGGGGCTGACAGAGCTGTAAAGCCCTTATCAGATTCAACCACCTATGAAATAACAGCTCTTAGAAAAGTCCAGGACAAGACCAACACTAACACCGACCCACCCTCCTGAAGTCTGGAAAATTAGTACTCTCCTTCTCAGAGGTCAGGAGTTTTCTACATGACATCAAAGATAAGCCAAAGATGAATAAAGGGGAAAAACAGAAGTGCTGGAAACTTGACAAAAGAAAATATGACTTTTATAATAATTACAATTTGGAAAATAAAAACTAATTTAAGAGAAATACAACCAGTGTAACAAACTTCATGAAGGATGACAGCTCTTTCAGTAACAATATCATATTGTTTGCGTTTAACTGATATCACCCGGTGTACCTGGAAATTACTGTCTTCCCACACAATTCAGAATTTAGATGCGGTTTCAATTAAAGCAGGAAATAGTGTGCGTTAGGTAACGGTGTGGAAGACACCGAGATGCAAGAAAACAGAGTCTGCCTCCTGTCACAGAGCTGCACTCAACATTTGCTGGTTTAACCGTACTACAGCTGACCGGCACACATTTATGGTATGAAGTCAAACGGATCCGATGGAAAACAAAATGCAGGAGTGATCTGGACAACAATGTATGGATTAGCGAACTCATTATGCACATGACAATGTTGACCTCATCGTTTTGAAAGGGCAACGTATGACAGAGAGGAGATTATTTAAACACGTGTTGAAAATCTGAACTTTTTGGTGTGTGACGATACAGATGGCCGGATCCCATTTTTTCATGATGACGGTGACTCGAGTTCACCTCAGTGCATTTCCAAAGTCCGGAAGTGGAAAACCAACGCAGCCACTTGGGATGCCTCAACACAGATACTATTTTTTTCCTTGTTTGTCAATATTTGACAATGTGTATAACATATTTCAGTGTTGTCTGATCTTTACGAACAACATTTTTACTCTGCAGTCAGGAGCATGACTCGATTAAATCACATCTATGGGTGTGACATCACCCTCTGTCCGTGCATATTCCTGCCCCATAGTATATGGCACTAAAATAATATCAAAATATTTGAGGGTATTTGTGTGACAACAGTTTTCTTGATGATATGACAGAATACTGAAAAATACATTTTTATTAATTTGAAGAACATACAATTGCAACAAAGTAAGTGCCACAGTTTTATACGTCGCAACAGTTTGCCTTCACATATTCAGTAGAAACTAACATGTTCTGGTGATTTGTTGTACATTTGATCTTTTGTAACTAAACTGCACCCACACTACTGAAGTTGCTCCCTTTTAGGATCCAACTCCTCCACCATGGAGGCGCTTTCAGCTGCTTTGTGTCAATTGTGTGCATAATGTAGCGTATGTGTAACTAGTGTAGTGGTACAATGAATGGCATGGCAGAATGTTGCCATTATCACAATATGATGAATATACATGAAGTTTCATTTATCATATTAAAATTGATACAGATGTTACCGATATGATATATCTCTACTCCATACCCACAGGTTTACTCTCTCCACGGACTGCAAAAAGACAAAGTTGTTTGGTGCTGTGAGGTGAAACCATTTCAGTAAGCTCCCGGCTCCTTTAAAGATCACTTATTTAGTTGTACCAATAATTTATGACTCTCATAGCACCTGATGGGACTGTTATCAGACTGTTGAATAGGCTGTTATCATCACTCAGCTGTCCCAAATATGTGGGCTAGTAGAGACCTGCTGAATTTACGGGGCAGACTGAACTTACACTAGTAGGCCAGAAGGACACATTAATTAGGACCTTTGATGTAGTAATCATCACGGTAGCAGAGTACAAAGTCAGGAGACGAAGTATGAAGAGCGACACGGTCCACGTGGTAAGGCAGGCTGGGGGGTTGTGGGACGGCTCTAACACAGGACTTTAACCATAACATGTTCTGTGTGAAAACTGAAGTCAGTGTTGACTCATTTTAAGTTTCACATTGTATGTGACATTACAAACAAGACGTGCATAACATACTTATTTGAACCCAAACCATGATCTTTTCCTTTTTTTATTATTATTACTATGACGACAAATGTCCAGTATGCCATATGGTCATATGTCGTTGGTAACGGGCCCACGAGCCCAGTAGCAGTAGCAGTAGCAGGCACCTGACAGCTCATATATTTGGGAGAGATGTGTGATGATAGCCGTCTGTTCAATAGTCTGATAACAGTCAAACTGGGTGCTGATGGCTAATCTGACACAGTGGTGACCTCAAAAGACAAAATCAAAGTCTAGTCTGATCTCAGCATCTGGGTTTGATGGTGTTCTTGTTTTTTTTGCATGAGCATGTTAACAGGTGTTTATTTGTGTGAATCCGTGACTGCATTGTGTAAATACAAATGTAACAATCTCAGGCTGTCTGCACTCCAGTCACGGCTCAGGCATGAAGAGAGCCATTATCTGGCCTTTGCTAAGCCCCCTGAGCCAATTTGATATGATGAATGTGCAATTTCCTTTGTCTCCACACAGGCAGTTAATTACAATCTCTATCAATAAAGTATGTGCCACTTCAGTGGCCGACATTATAGACATAAGAGTCACATCTTCAGATGACCTGTCAGTCCTGTATATAGCGGACTTTGCCAAATCTGGACTAATTTAATGGGATTGTGACTGTTTTGAGACAAAGTTAGATAACCAGAGAAGATACACTTTGAGAGAGACTAAATGAACCACTTTAGTATTTACAGAGACTTCATTTAGCCTTGATTCTCTGCTAGTAATTAAGGGCTGAATTATAATAAGATGGCCTTGCCTCTGTTCAAAAGGAGGATATGGAGAGATGGAGGGAAGGAGACTGTGAGACAGACCAAGAGACAGAAAGATATTGATTTTTTTTTTTACAAAATTAGAACAATCTTTCATAATCATGAGCAATGTTCCATATCATGCTTGACAGCAGCAAACTATTCCACCAACTCCCTTCACTGTCTGTCCATCCCCTACACACACACACACACACACACACACACAAACATACATAAACAGTAATGTAGTCAGAAAATAATTCAATTCTGCAACCATCTTTGGAGTCTGGAAATAATGGCCCAAGACATAGTAGTGAATTTGATACGCAGATTTTATCACTCAAAGTGTACACACACACACACACACACACACACACACACACACACACACAGTATCAGGAGAACAAATCACATTACTCTTGTCTGCTTATTGTGTCTGGAAGCATAATAATCTGCAACTGTCCTTTCTACATGTTCCTGACCATCGGAGTAATAAGTTGGGCACGAGCAGTAAATTGCTGCTCTTACACTTGCAGCAATATAGGACAACGTTCAGGATGTCAATGAACTGAGTGAATTGAGTCATTAGTGTCACTGACTGCATCTGTAGCTTCTAGCATCAAGGCGCCCATCACTGAAAGCACTAAATTACCTGGTTACAGGCTCACTAGAACAAAGAAACTATCATGATGTGATGACTCTGCTGAAGAGCAGTGGTTGCTGAGCTGTGAATCTTATTTGCGATGCTTGTGTATTTTTAGTTTTGTACCAAACTGTACAACAGACTAAACTTGGGTAGCATCTCAGCTGTTCATGTTAGATCAGTAAAGGAAATGCTGAAAATACCAAAAATAACATAATGGAGACTGTGACTCAAAGATCCTATTCAGCAGGGTTATCCGTGACTTCTTTTCCTGACTGTTAAAGAAAATCTTTTGTCATGAATGATCGCTCTTTTGCTTTTACGTGTTTTCAGGGTTTAGACCAAAATACAATTTCGTAGCTGGGTGTACTTGGTGAAGTCTGAAAACATGAAGAGTGACAGTCGCCCCTTAAAATGGCTGCACCAGCCCAGCTGTTTTCCCCACTTCCAGTTTTTTTTTGTTTTTTGCTTAGATAAGTTAAGATTCTCTACCCTCATATTTACAGAGATGACATTTTCTCACTTAACTTGCATATCTTATGTGTCTACAAATATTTTTAATGATTGGTTTCCATCTTTCATTTACACAAATATGATACAGTTTTGTGTAGAACTGCTTGCATTATTTAACCTTCACATTGTGATGGTTTTCTTTGACATTGGATCCCCACTATTCTTAGTGAATAAAAATATCTTGGTCTCCCTACATGTTTCCCACGTGAATGGATACGCATTCAATTACAGTTATTTGCTAATTTGCAGATACACACTTTAAGCTTTCAGTTTTTCAGTGTTTTTCTGTGGGTGACACCTGACTAATAAAATTAATTATATATAAATATCCCTGCAAGAGGCGAATTAATACACAAAAAGCCAGACATTAAGCCGGAATTCTCAAATGTATAAGTATTCGGCTGAGAGTATTTAAGTCGACAGGCACTTAGAGATCCCCCGGAGAGACGGCCATTTCTATAAGGACCCTCAGGCTTTTTTTTGTATTTCGCAGTTTCCAGGATGTGGTTTCAGAAAAGCCACTGGGAGACGAAGAATCATTATTTTCTGTATTAGATGATAATAAAAGTGGACAGCGGCGTCTAATTCACCTGATCCCTAACACAGATGATGCAGCTTCCTCATAGAGGACAGTGCAGCGTCCGCCTGAAAGCTACTGCTGTGCTGGGATGAAATGATCTCAGAGATTTCATACCTCTTCTATTAAAATACGTACCAGATCAGTCGGTAAAGAAATTATAAACATTTAGTCCAATTTATTCATAGACAGAAAATATACCAACGATAATTTCTATAACTGAAATGTGAGCTATTTCTTCAGGACAATACTAAGTCCTGTATTTGATAGTTATACGTTCTTGGATATGAGGATTTTCTTGTTAGTTTACTGAATATTTTTTGGTCATTTAACTGATCACACAAAGTACCCATACCGCTGTCATTCCCAAGGCGTCAAGTTCCGGCCATTTTCTGACAGCTGTTGGCATCAGAGCGATACGCACAAGGTGCCCTTTGGCATTTAAGACATATCCACAAGGTGTCTGATGTGTTTGCACCGTGACGAGGCGGGTCGGCGCAGGGAGGAGGTTGGTGATGGCTGGAGGGAACAAACCCAGGACTTTCATTCAGGAGACTGGTGTTGGAGTCCATGATCAAGCAAAAGTCAGTGGACATCTTTAAGGTTACCAAGCGTTGGTCTTTTAGAAACCCTAACCAAGTAGTTTTTGTTCTTAACCCTAAACAAATGGCGACCGTGTCATATTTAACCATAATCGGGATGTTTTCCGAACCATAACTACGTTCTTTGTGGCGTCTAAACAGGAGGCACGCCTCCATATTAGACGTCAACGGCTTTGATAAAACATCAGTATTTGATGCACTGGGAGTGAAAATGTGTTGAAATACCAGACTGAACCATTCACTGAACTCCTCCTCCAAATAGTAGTTGTCCAATCATACTTTTGTAACTGTAAAGTATGAACAAAAATGTTGCATGTCAGGCTGTGGAGATTTCCACTTGTTGAACTCATGGATGCATTAAGCTGAAGAGACTCTGGCCCGGCAGCGACGTAGCGTGTCATACGATTTGTATCAAGTGCTGCTCTAAAGTACCAATAGAAAACGTTGCGCTTCAGTTTTAACGACCACACACATACTATAATAATAAAATGACTTCCATAAAAAAATTATTTAAATCACGTGTGAGCAACTACTGTATAATGCTGATTTGAAGAGCCAATCTCCACAGCTATGGCTATATTTTGTTTTTGCCAGTCTTCATATTGACAGGATTGTGGTTTGATGCTATATTTCTTGACCTCGACCACTAGTCTCTCCTCATCCACTGTAAGACAGCAACTGCAAGAGGTGAGCCACGGGTGAAGAGGAACTTTTACGGGATGTGGGAAGTACAAAAAAGCCTTTTTTTTTTTCTGGAAGAGACTGAGAATGGGACAGTGGCTTGAAGTGTCACATCAGTTCATCAAGGAGTGCCGAGGTGCACCTATTGCCACTGGTGTGGGTTGGAAGTAGAAAATAAGACGGGTGGCTATTTTGACCCGTCCCGTTCAGCGCCAGTGTATGTTGACCCTGCAGAGATGCGGATACAGCGCTGGGATCGAGAGTGCCAATTTTTTTTCCCTGTGGTCACTGCTGTTGCTGCCATGAAAACAACCTCGTCCAACGCCAGAATAAAACCTTGAAGGCTGGAAACTTTTTTTTGGCTAATGTGGCAGGGAACAATTTTAATTCACCTGAGCAGGCGACCACTTTGAGTCCGGTATCTAGTTCTCCTTAATACATACATGGCTAAACTGGTGTCCACAAGAATTTTTTTTTTTTTTTTTTTTAATCCCCAATGCCAAACTGAAGGCGTTATAAGAGTTAATACTGTGGTAATCTTTGGAGAACATAAACGAAAGCTGGAAACGTTAGCATGTCTGGCTAACGACCTTACTACCAACAGTAAGCTAAGGTCACTCACAAGCCAAGAAGCATGTCATTAGCGAATTATGTTATGTTAATAAAGAGCTGTTATGACAACACATCCACTGTGTCGTGTTTCTCCAGTTTGGACATCTGTCCTGGATGCTATTTGAGTTCAGGTTCTTTTTAGCAGCTTTTATGTGCCCTGCAACCAAACCGGAGTTCCTCAAGACAGCATGTTGCCAAACAACTGGGCTCGTCCTGATCTTCAAGTGCTTTTCTCATTTCCTGGTACAAATGAAAACACATTTTTTAAATATGAAGAAAACTATCCTTATACCAAAAACACAAAGTATAAGAAATTAGTGTGATGATGTATTTTTTCCAAATTACACTTTTTTTTTTCTTTTCTTTTTTTTTTTACATCATTTAAGTTAATTTTTTTTTATATTAAATGACCTTATATTATTTAACCCCAAATAGCTGACTGACCAATTGGATAACCACTCATCCGCCCCACTTTCCCTGAGGCGGCGAGGGTGCACGCAAGTCATTCACTTTCAGGAGAAAACTCGCTCAGACACGTTGCACCTGGCGAACATATACTGTCTTGTTCTGAAATTTTAAACACCTCACGTTGTCATTTTTTCAAGTTTCCCCCAAGTACACCCTCTCCTCTTCAAGCCTGTCACCACCACAGGCAGACAGGCATGCTGTGGGGAAAACTGAACACACACACACACACACACACACACACACACACACACACACACACACACACACACACACACACACACACACACACACACAAAAATGAAGTGAGGGAGACTTTGACATTTGGCTGGTGATCGGGCTCCTGTCGTCTTTGAAAGTGTGCATCCCAAACATTAAACATCCAAGAGGAATATTGAACTGACCCGTGCAAATGTGCAAAGTGGAAGATGTCAAGAACAGATTACATAATGGTCGCCGTTTGCCCATTCGACTTTGTACAACTGGGGGACGATAACATGTCCTGTGTTTCATACATATGTAACCGTACACGCTGCCCGTGTGACTGGAAACGAATTGTGCAAAATGGGAAAGTATTCTGATGAATTTAGAGTCAACATAATAAACTCCACATATTTCTCACAGCCAGTGTCTGAGGAGACGTCTGGGGGATTATATGGACCTCTTACATTTCCATATACAGTATGAGCTCAGCATAGAAGACAGCGGCAGAAACAAGCAACTCAGAAGCATTATTATTGCTGACGGAGTATGTCAGAGGCTGACATTTACTGTAACAGTCAGTGGTCCTATAGCTGTGGAGATGTTTCTGTGCTCTCAGATTTTGGAGGTGAAGCAGAATGTCACATCGTCTCCTATAATTTGGCTGATGGAGCCTCGGTCTGCAGCACACAGCACCATGCTATGAAAGTTTAGCATTTTGATACAGTAAATGTGTGTTTCTGCGTGTTCATTATAAGACTGACAGGCATGTTCTGCAGTATCAATGATTCAGGATTTTTCAACTGCAAACAGATTTCTGCATTTATTTTGAGGCTCTAAATTTGTTATTTTTTTCAAATGACATCATTTAACATGGAGAGGGTTGAATAAGTTAATTAGTCTTTCAAAATGATGAACGCTGCGAGCTATAGAGGATCCTTGTTTGAGACAACAGATGAATGAAATGAGTACGGTCAACAAAGTGAAACATTTTCATGCATTTTGAGGCTGTAAATACACCCTTAAAATGCAGCATGCATGTTTAAATGTTTTTTTTTTTAATTGTCATTGTTGGATAAATTCCAGGTAGATCCAACAAACTCTCATTAAAGATAAAGCATACAGTAAAAAGATCACACCGTCCTTTATCATAGGAGCCATGCAAGATGTATGAAAGCATTACATTCTGTAAATATTTGTTTTGTAAGTTTTTACGGTGTCAGTATGTTTAAACTGTCCACTGCTGCAGACTTTAAATGAGACTTCACTTCAAAAAAATACATAGTTTGTTTTGCATGTGAGCGTGCATGTGGGGAGAGAACCTATTTTGTTGGGGAAGACTTAAAAATGGTTAGATTTGGTGCATCCAGCCTTGCTCTACGTGTGAGGTTCTCGTGACGCCCGTACTCACCTTGGTTTGTGGCTCCCGGGTCCGACCAGACACTTTTAAGTAAGAACAAAAACACGCAGTATTTCCCACCGGAGCACATCGTTGAGTCAGACACAAGTGCGCTTTGAACTAAAACGCTGCACAGACTCCTAAATAGATCCCACAATGTAAAGATAAGAAGGTTTCATGAACGAGGCTGCAGAAATCTTCCCACAATCCAGGAGGTCGCGGTCGCATCCACGGGAGTTCTTATATTTCTTCTTTTTTTTAATTATTATTATTTTTTTATTTAGCCAAGCATCCCGGAGTCCTCCATGTGGACACGGACAGACAGGCGATATAAATGTTCAGCCATTCTGCACACACACACAAAAAACAATGACTTGAGCTCCGGTAAGTTAGTTAAAATAAAGAAAATAAATCGAGGAGGAATTGTGTGGAAACCTGAAAATACGCACAGGTGACCGTCGGGAAGTGCAGAGTCTGACAAAAGTGTCAAAAAGCGAAGTTCCCCGATGCGTGTTTGTGGTAAAGTCGGTAGGCTATAGTTGTTTTAGAGTGTGTTTATCCAAAAACGAGAGAGACACGGGGAGGAAAAGAAGAGAAATATCCCGGACTTCCCGCCTCACTTTCAGCCATCGCTTCCCTCGCTGCGTCTCTGTCTCACTGCGTGTGTCTCTGTCTCTCCCTCTCCTCTTCTTCTCAGGATAAGAGAGATGCTCTGGCGCAGACTGAGGAGACGATTTTTATTTCTCCACCAGAAATTTAGGAGACAAGTCCACGCGTGCAAATATAACTTGTTCTTTGTTATGTTTTACCTCATTTCTCACTTTGCTCCGTTTAAACCGTGGTTTCCACCAGACGCAATGTGCGGGGCTTCTGCTGCGTTATTGATTCCGGGGGACGCCGGGGAGATGGAGGGAAATATGAAGCCATTATTAGACTATACTGTATCAATTCTGCACTGTGAGGTTATACCTGCATTGGATTATGTTGTAGGAATAGTAATGTGTCTGGGGCCGTTTCTATTTATGGTGGCAGGAGAGGAAGGCGAGCAGACAGATAGATAGGGGCTCTAAGTTGATATAGAGCATGGTGGGTTGAGAGTGCACACACATGTCTCGGCTGTGGGTGTCTGCTCATTAGAAATGAACTCACTCTACGCTTTTACATTGGAACTGAGCTTCGGCTATAGCATGACCAGGAGTTTAGTCCCTGTGTCAAACCCTTCTACCTGCCCTAACTAATGGCCCGCAAGCTTCAGTGTGTAACGCAATGGTGGAGATGACTGTTAATAGAAGTCCACTGAGACCTGCAGTCAGGGAGAAGATGTAATGACCTCTTGGACTCCAGAGTCACAGCTCAGCTGTTGAAGGATACAGGTGCTGCTTATACTGACAAGTCCCATCAGTCACTGGCTGTCTGTTTGAGTGACACTGGAAGTAATTGGTGGCTGCATTGCATGTGGTGTACAGTTCAACAACGTTAGCATCTGTTTACTGACAACAAACGCCATCAACTGCACGTTGTCTTGAACAGAAAACAAATATCGCAGATACTCAGCAAATATTTATATCCAAGTTGCTTGCCTTGTTCGGACACAGTGAATCATCAAGACGATCGCGCAACCTTTTATTTAATAAACTGACACCTGCTGCCCGTGAAGTTGCTTTATTAGGTTGCAACAGTTTCGTTGTTAAAGGCTGAAACATATTCTAAAAGCCAAACTAACATCTGTGTCAGCTTTCTAATCAGGACTGGCACCCATGTGCAAAGCTTTTTCTTTCACAGGCTTCTTGGTTGTGTATCTTAGGCTGCATGTAAACCAGGTTGTGGATAAAGGAGCTATTTTTCAGTAGAAGGCAACTGTTAATTTTCACAACTAACTTGAATCCATTATAAAGGCTTTCTTTGCTTAGAAAGCTGTCCCCAACACGACTGCAGTTCGAGCACAGTATAAAACAAGTCTAAAACACTGTAGACAAATACCGACATAGACGAGGACTCTGTCTTGCTTATTTGGGCAGTTTAAAATAAAATAATCTGATAAAGAAATATTAACCTAATATGGGGTCTGGCCCCTTGAAAGAATCGAGGCTCATCTCTTCTTTTAGTGAGAATCTATAATAGTACAACATTTCAGCACCACGGACAGCAACACCAGCTAACAGTACAGTTAGCCGCTGTCAGACATTTCTGCCTTGCCTGATAAAAATAAAAGTCTTGACATAAACGTTTGTTTATGATTATGTATGCGCTATCTGCATAGTGCAGTCACTATCAGTCAAAGATTGACTTTGAAAAAAATTCTACTTGCAAATATTTGATTTGGTATTGCTGCTCCAAGTTTCTAGGGATCATTTTCATTCTCCCATGAGTATCTCCAGCCTCTATTACATTTGACAGGATATAATAAACATGAATAATACATTTTGGATTGAGTTTAACATATACGGCAAAAGACTGTGTATTAACCAAAAATGACTTATTCTTCCAACATATTCTGCTGGAAATCTATTGGAAAGATTGACTCTAATCACTGCAACCTTACCTATCCATGAGCCCTTTTGTTGCATTTATTTATTACATTTTTCAGTTTGATCTTTCTCTTTGTTGTGTCCTCCCTTTTAACTGCTGTTTGAAAGACTCTATGCATGTGGACATTGATTCTAATGGTCAATTCTGAGCCATTTACTGCCTGCAGAGAGAAAGGAGCAGAACTGATTTCCATATTTTCATGATTTTATTGTTGCCCTTTAAGCAATGCGACAACTTTATTGAGGTGTCATGCTTTAAGCAAAAATGTGTCTAATTTTCTATAGTGCATCATCATCATTTTCTAACTAACCATCAAGTTGGTCCATGACAGTGTATCCTGGAAATCACTGTCTGAATTTCAGTGAACAGTTGTAGGGATTCATTTTCAACAGAAGAGCCCGGTCATCATGTTTTAGTTGACCTTCTGGCACCACTAGGCCAAACTCTCCACTTGAACTTAGAGGAAAGTATCTGTACTGGTAGCGATACCTTGACTTAACAGTAACAAAAATAACATTTTATCACACACTACGATACAACTTTTTACTTTTCATTTAGAGAGGGAAAGTGTTTCTGAGGTTAACAATTCAGACGGTGCCACTAACGTATAGAAGTTCGGTACCCAGCTTCCAAACTCCCCTGATTTTACACAACAGTTTGTTTCATGTATTAGGTAGCATTTCAGTTTAAAAACAAATACACCTACATGAATTCATGTAAATGTAATTGAATAACATGTACCTATTGGCTGTACTGTAGGTGATTCCAACATGTAATAGTTAGTATTTAAACCTGGATCACTAGAAATGCAACTTATCTCAGAAGAGATGAATCTATGATCAAGTGCCATGTTTCTGGATTACTGCAGAGGGACCATTAATGGAGCAGTTTAACCAGTGTGGTTCACAGCAGCTGCGTCAGCTGTCGACCATCCACTAATACATTTTATTAATGATGCTTTCATAAATTCTGCTAAACCTGAGCAGCAAATCACGGCAATGTGTGTGTGTCTGTTTCAAAGATCAAGACATTGTTGCATATAGACACCCCCCCCCCCTCCATGCCCTCATTCCCATGTTCAGGGTGGTGAACAGAGAGTGATAGAGAGTGATGAGGTGTGACTGAATGTCTGTACTAAATATTACAGCTATTCATCCCAATTTTGTGGAGACATTTCACTTTAAACTGCCAATGCCATCTATAGCTTTGATAGCATGGCTAAAACATGACAGGGAATACAACTGATCAAATAAAGCAGAAAACTTGTATAGTTGCTCTAATAAATTAGATTTTGACTGTGATTAACTCAAAGTAGACTTGAATCAATTACAGTCACAAGTACCAGACGAGGGCAGCAATGTAATAATGTAGTGACCCCTCAAAGTCAAATAGTGAGCACAGGGGATGTGAGGCAAACAACTTTACCAGCAAGAAGTCTTTCAAGATCCCAGGACAGAATGACCTGTGAAAGAATAAACCCTCATTAAGTCCTGGATGGGGATTATCACTCTCCAGCTGCAGACTGCCTGGGACCATTAAGAGCTTTAGAGCATCATTTCCTGCAATCCATTTGCTCTCACACATCTCGCCTGCCGGTGAACACCACACATTGTTCTGTCTGATTATTCCCAATGTTGTCTGCCTGTCAGTCTACATCTTTGTTTTGTCTTCCACATTTAGAGTGCCCGCCCCTCCGCCCCCCCCCTCCCCCGCCCCTCCTCTGCTCCTTGTGCCTCCTCGCTGTCCTGTCACACTTTTCAACCTCTCTCCTCTCTATGTTTTATTCTCTCTCTCCTCTCAACAACTCCTCAGCCTTTTTCTTCCCTCCTTTCTCTTCTTCTCCACAAACAACCCATTCCTACTCTTCAGATCTTCTGCTGTTGCACCGAGTCACCTACCCACGCACTTTTCCCCTCTGTCCATCTTGTTCTGTTATGTGTGACCTCTCTCTCTTTTTCCTCTTACTCTCTCGTCCTCTCCCCTCCTCCTCCTCCTCCCATCTTCCTCTCTCTGAATATTTCATGATTTGGTGGCACAGTGCTGAGGTGAGGAGCCTTGCTCCGTCTACAGCTTGCACAGCACAAATATTTACTCCCTGAGTTGAGCTTAGTTGAGTGTTAGGACAGACTAACTGTGTGTGTGTGTGTGTGTGTGTGTGTGTGTGTGTGTGTGTGTGTGTGTGTGTGTGTGTGTGTGTGTGTGTGTGTGTGTGTGTGTGTGTGTGTGTGTGTATGTTTGTCTTATCAGTAACAGTGATTACATGTGACATGGGCCCCAGAGGGGAAAGGAGGTCTTTGGTTTCATCCTACATTGATGTTACTGCTCCATTGCACATCACTGAAGTATTCTAGGATAGATAGATAGATAGATAGATAGATAGATAGATAGATAGATAGATAGATAGATAGATAGATAGATAGATAGATAGATAGATAGATAGATAGATAGATAGACAGACAGACAGACAGACAGACAGACAGACACAGACAGACAGACAGACAGACAGACAGACAGACAGTTTTGATAAAAGTGGGACAGAAAAAAAGAAGGAAAAGGAGACAAAATGGACGGAAGCAGCATAAAATGTGGGAGAGCATGGGGAATCTCATGGTGCTCGTGCATTGACAAATGTCTGTTCTGTTTTGGCTGGCGAGAATGGAGCTCAATTGCAGGTCTGGAAGAACATCAAAACACAATTAAGGGCTGACATGGAACTGGTCATGCAGAAGAGTGAGGACAGGGGAAGAAGAAGAAGTGGAGCTAGAGGAAGGAGGAGGAGGAGCGCTTAGGAAAGAGAGGAGGACGAGAAAGTGTGATATTTTGGAAGCAGACAGAAATACAGAAACACTTAATTGTATTTTATTGGCTATGACTAATGGCAAAAGTGACGAGAAAAGACAGCGATAGATGAGTGATTTAGAAGGTTTGAATGTGTGTGTGAAGATGGGAAGTAAAATGCATTTTAGAGAGGATGATTAGATTTGTATCTAAGTGATTGTGAAATTTCGGGTGCATGAACTTGTTTGAAGTCAGTGTGCAGATCATGAGGAGTGTTTCAAAGTCTAAACACTGCCGCTAATAAAAGCAAAAGGTTTATGAATAGCAATGTGTTGCTCACTCTGCAGCTATCGGATGAGTTGGTTTCTTGCACAAGCCTTCTTGATCCCCAGAGGATGAGCCTTGCTGACTGTTCATCCAGTGCAAGCAGCTCAAAAGTTCTGTTTGTCCAATAGTTTGAATCACAAAGGAACCGCTACAAAACTTCTCATTAGCTGTTCTTTGTGTTCAACGCTAGTTACCTAATGATAGCACGCTAACGCACAAAACTAAGATGGTGAGCATGGTAACATTATGCCTTCTAAATATAAACATGTTAGCCTCATGTGTTATGAATGTTACAAAAAAGATAATAGCATTTAGTTCACACAGATATGTTGAGGATGCTGCAGGTCTGATTGACTGAAACTCCACACCACCCGCAAAATAACTGTCCAAGCAGATCTACTAAGGACGTGCAGCGAGGATTGCGTCTTTCAAAGGTGCAATTTAACACACGTTGTCCATTCTGCGTGTTTGCCTGCATCAAATCTAATATTGGGCATTTCTGCTTGAAGGTGCAAAATACTGAGAGGGAACATTCAAAGAGAACAATTTAGCTCCCGCAACGATATTTACTGAACCTGGAAGTAGAAACAGGAGAAGTGATTCATGTGCATTTTAGTAGGACTGAAAGAAACGTATTAATCAGACGAACATCAGGAGAGACGGCTGCTTTTATTGTGGTGAGAAGGAGACGCAGGAAACCAAAGAATACGTCGAGAACGTGGTTTTACACCCGTTAAACATTTTTTACATGACAGAGCGAATATTTTTTTGAATTTATGTATGTATTTATATGAAATTTCAGAGTTATTGAATGAACTGAAAGATGATTGACAACAAGGAGGAGCCACTAAATACCAGCAATTAAAAAAACTCAGTATTTTGCTGCCTCTGGGTGGTTCCAGCGTGTCTCTGCTTGATATCCCACCAGTCCTGTTATTCAGGTGAGCTGTCACATCCTGAATGAGTCCTGCAGAATTCACAGGTAGCTTCATCAGGTTCACGAGCACTCGCGAGACACTGAATGAAACTAATTCACCTGATTGGTGTTTGTTAGAGGATCTCATTCACCGTCCCTCCTCTTTTATTTATTAAGCCTTTTTTTTTTTTTGCCTTTTTGTTTTCCCCACAGTATTGACTTTCTTCCTAATAAACTCCTTTTTAGCATTTTGTTCTTGTTATATTTATATTTCTTTATTTCGATGGGATCAGATTTCCTTTCCCGCTCTGTTTTCCATTGCTGGAATCACTTTAACACACGCAAACCCTTAATTTAAATACAGAGATTTGGACCTCATATCAGTGATGCAATTACTCAGTAAATCACCCGCAAAATGGGTGCAAAATAAATGTGCTATTGTGCTATAAATGTGTTATTTACTGGTGGCCCTCAATTTGCTTCTTTTTCATTAGTAAAAATTAGAGCTGGTGTCGGAAGGCCATTAGCTAATAGTTTAGTGTAATACAGATGGAGCCAGAGAGGTTCTGTGTTCCTATGTTCACCACATCAACCTGAACTCTGCACCACAATAGCCCATATTATATTATTCGTGTGCAGAGTTGTGAAATGTCTTTTTCAGGTTCCCACTATAGAGTTGTAGAAAGCACCCTGGGAACATAAGACCCTTGTCGTGTTACTGTTATAAGCTGTGTAGGACGCTGGGAACATAAGAATCACTCTGGAAAAAAGTGTCAGACCAAACTGTCAACGCTCACTAATTCTGTTGAATTGTAATCTGTACACAAACAGATTGTTAAATCAGTAATTAAATTATCTTAGAGTGATGTTTATTTTATTGTCAATGTATCTCAGTACAGTTCAGAACTTATACTTTAATTTATGGGGACACAATGGTCTTCATGTTGAGTCACAGCTGCATCCGAGAGACCCATTAGCATTCATTCCTTTGAGAATTAGAATTGATATGCTTGAAAAATCTGGATTTGAACTGTGAAGTGGCTGTATGTTAAAACTGAGAACCTTATCTACACCGACAGTGAAGGCACAACAACTTCAAAGCTGCAAAGTCAGCAGGAAGAATCACAACTTTAACATTACAGTTGAGCAGACTAAGCCTACTTCTACTGTGACTATTAACCACAACTTTAGGAAGCTGCCATTGCTATTAAATGGAACAGTGAGCACTGAACAAGCTCAGAGCTGAGAGAAAATAGGCCATATGAAAATGAAGTCATGTGTATGTTAAGTTTAATATCCACTCCTGGCTTGTTCTGCCCTTTTGCAAGCTTGTAGTGTTTGATTGATCAACTTTGTTTTCCCTCAGGGAAGAAGTTTCATTTTAGTCAAAAGCAAAAAGGTCACAATTAAAATGTTTGTTTGTGATCCTCAGGAAACTGTGAAAATAATTAGATACACACTAAACAATACAGATAACATACATAACCACTCGTTCAAAGATATGCAAAGCAGGACACTCCTCATGAGCACATCAGTCACCATCATCCCACTTCCACAAAAATACGTATCACAAGGTTTGAACAGAGGAGTGTTACGAAGGATAGTAATGCTCTCAGCCTGACCTTTGTAAGATATTTAACATGCGACACGTGCAAACATAATCAGTAATTTCTGTAAAGACCAAAGTTGAGAAATCTTGATTATTTGCCTGGTTGGGCACTAAATCAAACCAGTTTTTGGCTGCAAACATGATGGCGTTGTCAAATTTGAGTTTGTCTAACTGAGGGAAGTGTTTAAATTCTCGGTCATCAGGGGGCGTGTTAGATATTCAACCAAACATGTCAGGGGCAAAGAGAAGGTGACATCTTTAACATCTGGAGGACATCCCATAAACTGCGATCCTCCCTCTCCCACTGCCTACTGAGCTGATCTCCCATGTTTTAAAGCTCAGAAAGGCGTTCAGTCAATGCGTGACCACGTGTGAACACCTGTGAACACCTGTTGTTACAAGATCGATCTTGATGGCAGGAGGGGAAGCCCTGATTTGTGGTTTTGGAATTGGATTGAAGCTGTGTCTAAGAGGCCCAGTGGGATGCAGAATCCTCTGGGTGATTAAGGGGTGTGAGAGGCTTCATGCCCTTCAAAAGTATCTGATAGCTATAGGTCTGCACTCACCATCTTTGAAAGAACTATAGACACTGTAGAAACAGAATGAAGAAGTCATCTGTGTTAAAGTTCCTGAATTAAAGGAAATTTTGTAGGATGTTTCAGGGTGGCATCCTGCCTCATCCTACATAACAATATACGTCTGTTTATTCAAGCCCAAATACCAGTATTAAGTGAATCAATAACAACTTGACACTCGTGCCAGCTCTGTCTCTCCAAAGCAAAGAGCCCTGATGTGGATTAGGCACAGGCCCACTTTGATAAGATAAGTCAGTGAGACACATGCATCAATTCTCCAGGGGAGACTTTTAAAAGAGGTGACATCAGGCTGGCCTCTCACTAAACACAAAGACAACCAACGCAGCAACTTTCAGCAAGCCACAGCCTCCTTGAACAAGAGGCTTTGCAATTTAATACTTTTTCCAGGCCTTCAGATGCATAAATAATAATTCATCATAACAAAAATCCCTACTCTATTGTCCCCTGTGTTACGCATGTATATTATTGATCTCAAGAGGGATTATATGTTCTCTGTCCTCCTCTTCCTCATTTCCATCCTGATTACTCTTAATCCTTGTTGTCAATTTTTATTTTAAACTACTCTGAGTGTGTCATGCTGGTGACGGGCTTCTATGGATGGCATAGTTGGTTGTCTGCTCATTATTTTTTCCACCACTTTGCTCCAGGTTGAAATATCTCTACCAACTATTGAATGGTTCAGAAATTTTAGATGGGTATCCAAAGTCCTTCGAGGATGAATCCTAATGAGTTTGGTAATCCCCTGATCTTTCTAGAGTCAAAAGCAAATCGGAATATGCACTAATCCTATAAAATATCACAACAATTAACAATTAACTAATTGACATTCATAGATCACAGACGATGACTTTTAATCTAGTGCCATCGTGAGGTTTATATTTGTGGTTTTGAGTGAAAGGGCTGTTGTACTTCCTCACACAGAAGCTAGTATGACGCTCGTTACAGGTCTTTACTCACAGGTGCCGTTTTATGTAGTGCGATTAATTTGTTTGTCAGCATATTGTTTCAAACTTGTTTTTTTCATGAGTGGGCCTACTTTCACACATAACGTGAATATTGCATGGCAAAAGAATTGTTTAGCTTTTGCTCCACGAGTAAAGACATCAACCAATCACGTTGTGTGGAAGTGGAACGAACAACTTACAAATTTACATTGCTGCCGGTATGAATAGTACCAATGCAAAATATCTCCAATTTTTACATTTTCATGTCATTTCTTTGTCGTGCCCCTGGTGTGTAAAGGACTTTAGTCCAGGACCAAATGAAAAAATCTTTGTCTTCACTTCCACCATACTTCATACAGTCCGTTTATAGTCTATCTTAATACATTTTGCTGTTCTCTCTGCTAATCGTCTTTGGGCTCACTGATCCCATTAAAGGTTAAAGCTCATTTGACCTGCTGTCTTTTTTTACTTCCTGCCAGCTATTTAATTTGCACTAGATCTTCCACCTCATTACCTTTCAGTTAACATGATTAACCTTACTTGTCTTCAATTTGTCTTCAACAAGTGTCATATATCATGTCATGCCTGAACGAAAGTTCAGAATATCACGAAGACATTCAGGTTTAGTCACTTTTTGCCAGTTGAATCTTATTAGTAAATGTGTAATTATAATGTTTCCCTCTGGATGCCATTTGTTAAACACATGAACTCAAATTCCACAAAAAAAAAAAAAAACAATGTTGCACTACACACATTATCTCTTTATTTTGAAGACTTTGACCTTTTCATGTTGCACTGATTGTATAATCAGTTTTTATGTTAATTGCATAAAATGTAAAAGAACAGTGGCGCTGTGACATTAAATGAATTGTATTTGACTAATTAAACAAAACCACAACAAATAGTGGTTCAGCTTCGTGTTTGCTGAAAAGTACAAATTTCTCTCAGTAATTTTTCAGAATAGGTTTCTCACTGCAGCTCTTCGGCTGAGCAGGTGCACTCTGGTAGTTTCTCAAAGGAATCCAGGTAGCGGTGGTAGTGGTGACATCACATGGAAGTGTTTGAAAATTGATGTAGCCATGGCCTGACTTGCGTTTTCCCTGCCTTTTACCAAAGGCATGCTGGGAAAGGCATCCCTGACAGTGATTTCACTAAGTAGGTATGGTATGCAAAATGTATGGATGTATGATGCAGGATGCTGAAGTGTATCTATTAAAACTTTAGCTGGATTTTAAAGCTCATCAATAATTTAATTCTCTCTAATTTTCTTATAATAGCTGATGATTGATGGGCAGGCAAAAAGACAAAACATGGTGAGGAAAAAAGGGTGAAGGGAGTTGAAGTGGTTGAAGAAAATGAAAGTTTTATGTGACCAGTTAATCAGGAGACGACCGGCTAGGAAGAGAAAATGAGATCATTTCTCACAAACCTGATATTTTTTCTCCAGTTTATTTCAGACATGCTGATGACGCAGTTTTTTTTCACAGCTCTGTAACATTTTGTTCTGAACTCATTTGAACTAGTTCTGACTGTAAATAACTCATAAGGCACCAGTTACCTTGAACAAGAGTAGTTTTATTTTTTTTAATTTTTTTTTTTAGAAAGGAGAGAACTTGTGAAAATGTTCTTCTCTGCCAGAGAACAGATTTTTTTTTTTTTTTTTTTTTTTTTTGGGGGGGGGGGGGGTGATTGGTTGGTCATGTTGAAGAGAGGCTGGTTTGACACAAAAGTCTGTCAAAGTGATTATACAGAGCCTCACTGTGTGACTACAAAACTCCAAGCACCTTTTTAATAATAAATTTATAATGCATGATGATAATTGAACTACTTCTGTAGAACCATTTAGTCACCTGCATTATTCATTTAAACTAGTTGTGCATAATGAATGTGGCAAAGCAGCAAAAACACAAAAGCCCGTCTGTATCTTGTTTATGTTTCACACTTGGAATCATGTTGTTTCCCAAAAGGCTTCAGACATTCATGTTTCTTGTTGCTACGTTTCTGCTGATATAAATTAAGAAATAATCTTAAGTGTCTTTTTTTATGCAATAGTTTAGGAAGTGACAGAAAAGGATGGAGTTCAACATCGTGTACCTGATCACATTTAATGTCATAAAACATGGTGACGCGTGCACACAGTCCCACTCCCACAGGGCTGCTGTGTGTGTGTGTGTGTGTGTGTGTGTGTGTGTGTGTGTGTGTGTGTGTTTGTGTTTGTGTGGGTGGGTGTGGGTGGGTGTGGGGGGGGGGGGGGGGGATGAAATTACAACAGTTTAAAGAAAAAGACCCTCTGACACATGAGAAAATGAAACATTCATTTCTGGTCCCGTCTGTACTTCAGTTAATGTTCAGCCGTGATTGTCCTTATTGGCCCAACGAGCCCGCTGGTGCTTGTTAACAAGGAAAAAGCCAACAAGCAGAACATGACTGAATCAGCTGTTTTGCCTTTCCAATCACTCATTATCGAAAGTTTGATTTACATGTAAAAAATAATGACAATGTTAATAGCTTTATTGAATTCCCAAAGAAACATTTAGGGCAGCTCCAATACAAGATGTATTAAATATATCTTAAATAAATAGAATTCTAGAAGTCTTATTCCCCAAATAAAGCACTTATTGATTTCAGTGGGAATAGAAAAGGTCTCATTCAGTCCAGCTTTGATTCTCTGGCCAGCAGCCACCTGTCACATTGATTTGAGGCACCCCCAGGAAGGAGGAATATGAAGACACAAACTCTCTGTCTTATCAGCATCTACTCCAAAGACTGTATGCACTCTCAGAAAGAAGGATGTGTTCATACAGGACAGAGGAAAGAAACACTCGTTGCACTGATGTGAATTTGTTTGAGAGGCAGATAATAGAAGACTGTGGGCAGTGATATGAAACGAAAGACAGGAAAGTTTGTCAGATTCATAAATATCGGGCCACTCTTGATTAACTTTATACAATTCACATTTTGATTTCAATTTACTTGAAATCTGGTGTTGATACTGAACTCGGGTTGAACAGACTCTCAGCTTGATATTAAAGTAGAGTCACTGCTCCACAGTGATCCCTCTCTTCTCTTCAATTGACTCTGGCTAATAGACTGTTTTTCAAGTCTTTCTTAATACAACACTCATTTGAAAAATGAAAATGATATTGCACTGTTATTGTCTTCAGAGTGAGACGAGTTGAGTAGCCCACCCCTGTAGTTCCTGTCCTTTAGCACAGATTCCCCCTTTACCACTGTGGCGTTACCACGGCACTGCAAGCAAAACCAATATGTTTTGTCCACTCAAGGTGTCCCTGAGATATCGCGTGAGGTCCCAGTGATCTTAACCTTTGACTAGTGAACTCTTTTCAGTTCATCCTTGAGTAAACATTTCTCCCGATATCATGCTCATGAAACGTGGTGCAGGCAGACGAACACGCAACCAAAAAAATATATTAGCTCTGGTTGCGGCTGTCACCGGTACTGAGACGTGAACATGTTCACTAATACTGCCGTCCGTGCAGGTGGACATGTTGTTTTTCTACTCGGTGTACAAACCTCTGAGCGACAGGTTTGGTTTTATAATGACTCAATTACAACTTAACTGACAATTGATTCATAGTTGAGTAATAACAATGTAACATGCTTGTTAAAATATGAGCTTTTATTAGCATGTTAATGTTCAAAATTTGTAATGCAATAATTACAGTAATTGATAATAACATTAAACAAGAAATCATGTAAACACACAATTGGAATATTTTTTTTCTTTATAAAAAGACAGAATACAGATTTTAGTTGTGGGTACTTGGTACATGAAGGGGCGGATTCAGGGATTCCCAAAAGACAAAGTCAACATGCAGGATGTTGTTGCTTCCTCGCATGTATGGGTATATGTGTCTATTTATGCAACTGCACATGTTTACGCTGTGCTAACAAAAGATATGGTAAATACTCTTCTTTTCTCCTCCATCTCTTTTCCTCTGGGTGACTGCTCTTGAAAATGTATGTTATAGGTCTTGAGTGCTGAGTGCACTTGTAGGTTTCAGAAGAACATCAAAACACAATCAAGTCGTGTGGTTCCCTGAGGCTTGAGGCTGGGAGCACTTAGGGAAGGAGAGGATTAAGAGGGGAGAGAAAGAGGGACTTCAGAGACGGGGAGATGAAGAAGGCAGGCAGAAGGATGTGTAGCTGGAAAATAGATGAATGAAAAGCTTGGGCAAAATCATGTTCCACCATTTCGTATTGTTGAAACACCGGTGTTATTTTTACAAGGTATTTTAGTACAAAACCATAGGATGATGTTAAACTGTTTATATAACTTTTTACTGGAAGAGGAGTTTATGACTAATTGATTTATTCATACATTCATTCAGAAGTTTTAGTTGTCGTTAAGTACCGAGTTCACTGAATCGATCCAAAGCTCAGCTCCAACCCAGAAACCTCTTAAATTACTGGTGTCACAATTCACTACTGAGCTGAGTGAACTGACAGCCAGAGAAAGAGAGTGAGGGAAAATTAACAGTCTTTTTTATTTTTTTCACGGTCAAGAAATCCTGCTCCATTTTGTTCACTTTTGAAGCCCCAGTGTGAAGAATGGTAATTGAGCCATCACTCCAAGAAAGAGAGAAAGATGAAGAGACAGCAGAGAGAGACAGAGAGAGAGAGAGAGAGAGAGAGAGAGAGAGAGAGAGAGAGAGAGAGAGAGAGAGAGAGAGTGACATAAGACTCAGTGAGATGAGAGGAAAAGCAAGCTTAACTCCTTTGAATTTGCTCTTACATTAAATTAAAAAAAAATCAGCAAACTCTGAACTGCCTACTGCTAATTGCTCTTTAAAATTCTTAATGTGTTGGATATCTTGGAAGCTATAGAGATTAGGAAGGAGGTTAAATATTAAAAACAGGATTGGGATTATGTCTATTGAAAATATTGAAGTATAGGTAAATCTGTTGATAAGATTAAAGTCAGATTTGGAAGTTGAAAATTAGAATTAGAATAATATTAGATATGAATGTCGTTTAGTTTGTGTTTGGGAGTTAAATTAACGGGTTTTATTGATCTCCTCTATTAGGATCTGTATAAATGCTTGTTTTTCTGGTTCTTTCCTTCAGCTTAAAGAATCTTGTTTGATAAAGTAATCATAATGTAAAAACAGAGTAAACTAATGCTGAGATAATTCATTTACTGACTTCTCCATTGGCAATTATTTTAATAATGCATCAATCGTTTCAATTATTTTTTTTGTCAGAGACATGCAAACATGCAATTTGAAGACTTCTTTGAGGGGTATAAGAAAGTGTAATGGTCATTGTTTTGCCATTTGCTGACAGTTTAACAATGAATCCAACACGTCTTTTCCCCTCTGAGGTAAAATGATGTAACCCCACTGAGGTTTTATTGAGTTGTGTTCAACATATATCTCCCAGCTTCAAGAGATAATATGCAGTCAGACTACAGAGAAAAACAGAACACCCAGACAAGAGGAACACACACAAAAAACTGCATCGTACCTCTTTGAGATGTATTCATGCTCATAGATTCAGACTGAGCTGTGCGTATGCATAGACATTCATGAAACAATGCATGTGACACACCTTTTATTATATGACGCATGCAACACATCTGCACATGAATAGCACCTGCAATCAAATAAGGGCACCCTTTATACTCTAAATGTCCGTTATCCACCTCATCAGTCACTCGGCTCCTTTACATTAGCTCTAATTTATGTGTTGTGATCTTTGTGAGGTCGAACACTGAAATTAAAGGAGCACTCCACTGAATTTAGAGCACATCAACTTCTGTTTAAAGGTCTTGGAAAGAACTACAACGTGTCTAAGAAAAGTCTTTAGTGAGCGACATCTGATGAGCGTGTCTGCAGTGATGTCACTCGAGTCCCTTTCTTGAGTCAGTCAGTTGGGTCTGAATACCACAACTTACCAGACCTCTGCAGCTGCACCTCATCTCTGCTTGTGGCTTGAGGCTATGTTAGCAGCAATAGTGTGCGCCTGAGTTGCATTGTGGGTAATGCAGGTGACAGATTTTGCCAAGGAAGAAAATGCATAGAATAAAACAGATGATACAATTTGATCCTCCTTTTAAGCAAGATGAATGTTTGAAACCTCTCAGGGCTTTTGATTTCAAATGGATAGAGGAAGTTGCAGCATCCGGCTGACCAATGGTGCAACTTTATCAGTCAGTCAGTAACACGTTTGTATTTACAGGGCTGACCCTGTGCTAAATCAGAATGAGTACTCCTTTAAGCTAATAGAAGAAAAGCTGCTACCGGGAGTGTATGCATGTTTTTAAGCAGCACCATATTTAAATGTGTTATTGATTTAGTCAAGTTGAGCTGTGCCGCTTGTACACAGCCACCGTCTGGGTAAACCTGTCAGTGTGGCTGAGCAGCTTTCAGAGCTGTTTCAGTCAGTCTTCAGCTCTCAGGCTTCTTTCCTCTCTTTTGTTTTGTGTGACACTCGGAAAGCAATCTTAGCACTCACCACGATGGATATTCATCTTAATTTACCTGTTTACCTTATTGCCACAGAGAGATTTGTTTCTTCCCTTTTTCCGTGAGCAATAATGATTCAAGATTGAGGACCACAGAGTGATGTCTTGGTGATGAGTGAAATATTTAGGCAGATTTCAATGCAGATTTAAAACTGCTTACGTGATAGTTAATTACTAAGTCAATCTCCATAAGTCCCTCAAAGTTTTTCATTTCGGTGTCATTGTTTCCAAAGATTTGTATCGTATTTATCTATATTAGGCAGCAAAATAATAATTGTTCATCAGATTAGCTGGCCGCTGTGCTCTGTGTTATCTGTGGAAACAAACAGCAGGCTGTGGTTTGGGGTGTTTGTCCTTGATATGGAGCGTTGCTGCTGTCACCACATTAATCTCCGCTTATATGAATTTTTAGACCCATTTCTCACCTAATTTGCATTAACCTTATTCCTCACACACACGACACACATACAGCAAATATGCCTGTGATTGAGGGTGTCCAGGCCTGTCATTAGACAGGAAATGATGTCTCCGTAGACCCCCTGCAAAAGGCAGAGCAAGAGTTAAGACATTAATAGGCAGAGAAAAGCCATACAGCATCACTGTCTACCTGTGTGCTCGAACTGGCAAGATCAAAGGCTGACTGAGGGAGAGAGAGAGAGAGAGGGAGGGGGGCAGAGAGAGACAACCTGATACACAGACACAGAGAAAGGCAGAGGAAAAAGTCATCCAGCGACAAGGAGACAGAGAGAATAGCAAGTTCTGAAAGCACACAGGGGACAGGGAGGCAGGTAAAGAAGAAATCGACAGGGAGGATAAATAGAAGACATTTCCCTTCTGCCACCTGCCTTATTGCTGACTTCAGTTTATGTGCTGCATTGGCCTCTATGTCACCCTCTGTATGTCTTGTGAAACCCTTGAAACAAGGCAGGCATTGAACTTGTCTGGTCAGCACACTGCCTACTGAGGCATGCTAATTGGAAAAAAGCCTGCAGTGAACATGTTTTCCTCAAGGAATGACGCAGTGCCCACTTTACACTAATAACTCAAGTTTTGTTTTTTTTAGCCACAGCCCAGTTCTGTGCATGGCAATGGCAATTTGTTGGTACCTTCACCACAGGTCCACCGCTGGTCCACCGCTGGTCCAGACTGCGATAGGGTCCCTGGAACCCCTCCCCGCCATCACCCACCACCACCACTTAGCCTCTGAATACAGAGTATCCTGTGGCACCAAGTTCCCATTAAGCTTTGTAATCAGTGAAACAATAATTAACATGGTAGTAATTTGATTAAACTCTATTTTAGAAAATTATCCATATAAAATTAATATAAACTGCAATATCAAAGGTTATTCAACTCCCAAGACTACGAGAGAGCTGCTTGTACAAGACTATGCCGCACGTCAGTGGTGCAAATAACACATTTCAAACTAATCAAATTGTCAAAACCATCTATTTTTAATAAAATAATACTGTAAAGGTGTGTCACTATTACAAATCAAACTAGCCAATGTACAACCTGCAGTGCAGGAACTCAGTGTAATTCCATCAGTGCCAGATTTCACAGGCATACTGTCCAATTTTGATCAAAATAGTAATAAGTGTGAGAAAGAGATGTGAGAGATGGCACCCTGTGACACTTTATAGCTGCACACTCCCACTACGACCGGCTGAATATGAATTATAGATATATAATGTGTTGGTGCTTAACTGCTGACATAAAATGTGATGAATAGACTATTGAATATCCAATAAGCATTCTAAAGGTAGACATCAGGAGGGCTTCATTACCTCTGAATTACCTCAAACCACTCTGCCAATATGTTCTTAATTTAAGGGAGAGTCATGTGTTTGATCCTTTGAATAACATCTCCCATTCATGTTTTTATGAAGCTTTAACCTAAAAGTATTGGTATGAAATCTATCACTTTTAATAAGCCCCCTCATGCCTCTCCCTTCTGACTTTCCTTCTCCCTTTTTTTCGCCTTTGGGTGAAGAATCTATTATTCATGCGTTTCCTTCACTCAGGGTGTGTCTGCTTCAACAAGGTCTGAAGTTGGAAAGTTGAACAGAAGTGAAATCAAATTGAAATGAGGCAACTCAATCGGGGGACACCTTTACTGGAAGAACAGTTTTATTGTTGGCTTTGTACCGCAGGGATTTATGCAGGGGTCAAATAAATGTTAACGGGGTTTCAACCGTAAGTGTTTATTTAGGTAACAGACATTAATTACATAAATGAACTGCAGCTATGGAGCTGAGAAACATGAAAAGCACTGTGATGAGAATGATGAAGTATTGAGTCCCCTGAAATTGAACCAACAGCAGTCCAGGCAGACAGCCTGCTTAACCACCGCACATTATGAAGCAGAATATAATTATAAAATTAATTTAGTCCAAATTCACGTTCTAAGAAAATTAGCATTTATTGACTGTATCCACTTTGCTGAAAGCCAAGTTAAATCATGTTTCTAGGGAGCCAATAAATATTACAGTAGTCCCAGTCAAGTCTCAAGGCCTAATCCTTTTGGTTAAACTTGACTTGTCCATGTCAATCTCCACATCTGCCGTTAGTCCTCGTCTCTCAGAAGCATCCTAACCATTAAAGAAGCATGAATTTCGTTCTACTTCACGAATTTGTCTAGAATTTTTACAATAAAAAGCTGAATAAATAGACTTTTCCCTTACAAACATAAAATTAGTATATTTCTCCAAGGACATGAATAAAACATTAATTAACTAACAGTACCTCAGATGTTTGCGTGATTACTTTAGGCTGGTTGAGATATTTTCTGACATGTGGGGGAAAAGCCATATGATACTCTCCTATATACACATTTTAAAGTCATGCTATACTTGTCAATTTTTCATTGGTTTTGCGTTGTTTTTTTCTTGCTGCTCACTATTCTGCTTCTGTAGCGAGACACAGGGGTCACAAGTGAAAAAAAGACTGTTGGTGTAGTTACTGTTTAAGCAGTCAGGAGTATAAATTCACATCCTAAAATGGCATAAATTTATTCCCACTTTACTGATCTGCTTTCCCAATTTGCATCTAATTTGTGGAGAACTGATGACTCGATACTTAAAACTGAAAAAAACTGGTAGTTTTCTTTCAAATCCCATTTTGCTGCAAGACTGTCCAAGGCTTTAGTTTTATATCTCCAGATCAATTCTGTCTTTTCTTCAAAGGATGAATGAATGTCTGGCCGGGGTAATCTATCCTGCCTTCAGTCTGTTAAGCCTGTGCTTTGTCTTCTCGTGCAGCTTATGGATGTCTCCTTCCTCACAGCTGCTGAGGCTCACAGAGGTCTATGGAGGGAACAACTCGACAAAAACACATCTCTTGTGGCCGTAGTTTATCAGGGGCCACAATGCAGTCATGTTGAAGTCCTCTTGGACAGGTTTTGTAGAGATAGCAAACAAAAAAAACAAAAAAAAGGTGAGGTCAGATGAGCATTACCCACCTTGTTTTTAAATATTGTCGACAGCTGTAGTTTTATCTACGTGCCGCTGCCTTCTAGTACACTCAAGTGTACCTTTCAGTGTTTCCCTGGAATCCTCTGAAATCAAGCCGGCTCACCTCTCTGCTAAATCTCTGAGCCACAACAACAAAACACTTTTGCTTCTCTTTGCTTTATAGTCTCTTCCGCCTTTGGAGTCTGTGTGTGACAGACGAACAGGCGATAAAAGGACGAATATTTCTGCGGTCCTTTCTTTTATCTCAAAGTTGTTTGCGTTAAACCCTCTCACTTTCACTTGTGTCCCATTCATTTCCTCACGCCGTTGTCTGTGTGTGCTGACAGTACCTGACGTGTCTCCAGGCCATAAAACACATTAGAGGACTTTTAGTTTTTTTATGTATCCAGTCAGTCTTCAAATAAAACTGCTTAAGTGGTTCATGTTCGCTGTACCGCATTTGGACAAAAACCTGATGACACATTAGCAATTTATTTAAAAAATTATTTTTTTTGCATCGATCCCCCGTGTGTGATACTTGGTGAGCCCAAGACTGCTAACGGCAGTCTTTTTTGGCAGTATGTTCATTCTTTTCTGGAGTGTGTGCATTGCCCCTTGTGTTCTATAACACCACACACTTATTCTAGTACAAGCTAAATGACCTAATTAACAAAATGTTTTTTTGCATGTGGATAGAATAAAAGCAGTCTGACTGACCTCGATAACTCTTTATTCTTTTCAGACTCTTTTCCTCAGAGATTTGTAGTGTAACAATCAATCAACAGCAGCAATCCTGCTCTCCCCTCCACTGATGGGATATTGACATCTGACGATGTTTGAAATGAGTGATGAATCCCCCCAAAAGGCACTCAATCTATAGGCCCACTTGTTGGCTGTCCAGCACAGTCAGTGTCAATTGCATCAAGTTCAACATTTAACACAGGCAGCAAAATATCAGATTAACAGCACATTTATTATGGTTTGAATCTGATTCGATTTTAGCTGCACAAATAATGAAACAAACATTGAGAAATGAGTGTTGTTTTATATGAATATATCACAATGTTTTTTTTATAGTTGTGCACACAAATTAACCCACAAACATTACAAATTCTTCACCTGTAAGTTGCCAACTTTCTCTGTCTGCTGTCTGATGTTGTTTGCTGTAAACATCTGGCTGTGATTGGAAACAGGGTTGATGAGGGCAGTGGGACACACTGAGCCTTAAAGTGCATTTACAGGCTGTTAGTGCAACGTTAAAGCCTGCACACACTGCTGAAAGGCTTTCACTTTGATTGGCACGTTGTTCCCTAAATTTCCTGTTTCTTTTTTCAATATGTGTTCCCATCAGTTTGTGCACCACTAAAACAATGACATGCATACAGTGGTGTGAAAAAGTGTTTGCCCCCTTCCTGATTTCTTATTTTTTGCATGTCTGTCACACTTAAATGTTTCAGATCATCAAACACATTTAAATATTAGTCAAAAATAACACAAGTAAACACAAAATGCAGTTTTTAAATGAAGGTTTTTATTATTAAGGGAGAAAAAAATCCAAACCCACATGGCCCTGTGTGAAAAAGTGTTTGCCCCCTCCTGTTAAAACATAACTTAACTGTGGTTTATCACACCTGAGTTCAATTTCTCTAGCCACACCCAGGCCTGATTACTGCCACACCTGTTCTCAATCAAGAAACCACTTAAATAGGACCTGCCTGACAAAGTGAAGTCGACCAAAAGATCTTCAAAAGCTAGACATCATGCTGAGATCCAAAGAAATTCAGGAACAAATGAGAAAGAAAGTAATTGAGATCTTATCAGTCTGGAAAAGGTTATAAAGGCATTTCTAAAGCTTTGGGACTCCAGAGAACCACAGTGAGAGCCATTATCCACAAATGGAGAAAACATGGAACAGTGGTGAACCTTCCCAGGAGTGGCCGGCCAACCAAAATTACCCCAAGAGCGCAGCGACGACTCATCTGAGAGGTCACAAAAGATCCCACAACAACATCCGAAGAACTGCAGGCCTCACTTGCCTCAGTTAAGGTCAGTGTTCATGACTCCACCATAAGAAAGAGACTGGGCAAAAATGGCCTGCATGGCAGAGTTCCAAGACCAAAACCACCGCTGAGCAAAAAGAACATTAAGGCTCGTCTCATTTTTGACAGAAAACATCTTGATGATCCCCAAGACTTTTGGGGAAACTTTTGTGGACTGACGAGACAAAAGTTGAACTTTTTGGAAGGTGTGTGTCCCGTTACATCTGGCGTAAAAGTAACACCGCATTTCAGAAAAAGAACATCATACCAACAGTAAAATATGGTGGTGGTAGTGTGATGGTCTGGGGCTGTTTTGCTGCTTCAGGACCTGGAAGACTTGCTGTGATAAATGGAACCATGAATTCTACTATCTACCAAAAAATCCTGAAGGAGAATGTCCAGCCATCTGTTCATGACCTCAAGCTGAAGCCAACTTGGGTTTTGCAGCAGGACAATGATCCAAAACACACCAGCAAGTCCACCTCTGAATGGCTGAAGAAAAACAAAATTAAGACTTTGGAGTGGCCTAGTCAAAGTCCTGACCTGAATCCTATTGAGATGCTGTGGCATGACCTTAAAAAGGCAGTTCGTGCTGGAAAACCCTCCAATGTGGCTGAATTACAACAACTCTGCAAAGATGAGTCGGCCAAAATTCCTCCACAGCGCTGTAAAAGACTCATTGCAAGTTATCGCAAACGCTTGATTGCAGTTGTTGCTGCTAAGGGTGGCCCAACCAGTTATTAGGTTTAGGGGGCAAACACTTTTTCACACAGGGCCATGTGGGTTTGGATTTTTTTTTCTCCCTTAATTATAAAAACCTTCATTTAAAAACTGATGGTCTTTGATGGTCTGAAACATTTAAGTGTGACAAACATGCAAAAAAATAAGAAATCAGGAAGGGGGCAAACACTTTTTCACACCATTGTATGTCATACAATTTATACAAATAAAGAGGTAAGAGACGTGAGCATTAACTGACCTGAATGTTACCAGACTGAAAAAATGGCTTTCTGGCTGAACAGAGCTCAGTCCAGATTAGTCTGCTCTGCTATCGTGTCCTCTGGCATTCAGGACTATCCTGTGCTCCACATCTTTCTCATTCTATCTACTGTTCTACAATTCCTCCTCTAATTTTCCCTCCTCCTCTCACCTTATTGTCAATGACTAGGGTTTTAATGATTACATCTGGCGGTGCCACAAATTAATTCCTGCCTCTCTGGCAAAAAGCTGTTCCCCACCTGATTATGCAAAGCAGGCCTACATTCTCTCCCTTTGAAGTGGAGGAAAAGCTGCTTAGAGATTCTCCCCTTGAGGAAACACTGCAATATGGGGAACATCAACAAACCAGAGTTCACACAAAGGTCAGCAGTATGGTTAACCCCAGTGAAGGCCCACTTCATCTCCACCTCACACCACTTTTAAGATGTGGGGATGTTGTATGGTGTAATGATGTGCTCATATCTGAGACCGGAGCTGTTTTTCAAAGACACTCAGAAGTAGAGCAAAAGTAGGACAGCCAATAAAAATAGCCATATAAAATGCACCCCATAATGCTTGTGTCTACGGCCACACGGAGTCGTTGGATGAAACTAGTGCGAGGCTTTTGCAGCTTCCCTATTTCAGCAATCATGTCTTTGACAGTGTCTCAGAGTTGCTCAGAGCAACCAGCCTTAGTACATTTGAGAGGAAGAAATAAGGCTTTTCACGCATAACTACCTCTGCTACAGCATATTTTGTCAGCCTGTTATGTTCAAAAGGTAAAAGTATATGGATTCTTGTGTGTTATTGTCTACATTTACTTTCAGTACGCCCTCGCTTCTGATCTGAGCAATCACAGCCTGACGAAAAGCTGCAACGCTGCGATGAAACGGCGTCTAGGCCTCCTTCAAGGCTGACACGGCAACAGCGCTAGCAGGTAATGAGCCACTGTAGGAGACGATACAGCCGTCTCAGTCACACTGAAGTGAGGTATGATGACAGACGTGGCAGATGTTAGATGACTTCTGGAGAGACTTCATTCAGTATAAAACAATGCAGTAAAGGAATGAAGAGAAATACTTTGACTTTTTCAACTCTGAGGGGAAACTTTTAGCCTCCTGTTGACATTTGCAATAGTTTAGCTGTACTTATTTAAATGTTTAAAAACATGAATAAATAAATATTGAATGAATGCAACCTGATTTATTGACTCTTAATGACATCTCGCTCGCTAACGACCCCTTAAAGAGAATTTAGAAACTCAAACTCACACAAAGTCAAATAAAACTCACAGAACAAGCACTTAATCCTAACATATTTAACTGTGGGAAAAAAAATTAATATTAGGTTTTAAGTCACGAGGGTTAAAGTTCTTTATAAGTGTTATTAAACAATGTATAATAAGTGGGAAGAAAAAAAAACTGTGGATATTCTCCAGCTGCACATCTGCAGTAGTTTCAGACAGACTCAGGTTCCTGCACTTGCTCTTGAAAGTTCCAGAAAAGTTCCAGCAGCAGTTCAGACTTACATAAGATATGAACGGGCCAACGGTGTCGGCAGCTTTGACACTTGTGTTTTCCTCCTGCAAGTAATGTGTTGCAACTGCAGTTTTTAATATCTGCTGTTTGCGAGTGTTTTGGGTTTCCTATTTTAAAATTTAAAGCAGCAGTTGAGTGTATTTTCTGCTGAACACCGCAACAGTGAACAAGAGTTCATAGCTGTCTGGTGTCAAAGTGTGTCCTCTGCCCCAACACACTCCTCCTGGATACTCTCAAAAGTTAAACACTTTTTTAATAAAGAAAAAACAAGGTGAGTTGCAGAGGCTAAAACAAATCCGTCCAACATGAAATAACAGATTTTTTTTTTTTTTGTAACTTGAAGGCGGAGGAAACAAGTTCTGAACACAACATATCATCACCTTTTAAGTTGATATCATGATTTTAGGAGCAAATTGCTGCTAGTTTACATATCTGCTACCTAAGGAGGAACATCATCGTTCATGTCTTTATGTTTACAGCCTCTTGATGGATGGAAGTCCAATATTCACTCTCTCTTTCTCGTGTTTCAGGGCTCTTCCAGCTCTGTGGCTGCTAAATGCTACAATTAGATTTTTTTTTTTTTGCTGAAACCAGCTGATGCTATGAAAATAGTGAGAGTGAACCAAAAACAATAAAGTTGTGGGCTGGAAAGCTAAACAATGATCTGAAACTGGCTATAAAGCTCCATAAAGCCGACGGGAGCTGCAGATGTCGTTGATAATTCTCTGTGGGTTCATCACTGCAAGTGGCTCCTTTCTCACTGTTTTCATGTTGTCATTTGATGCACTGTTATTATAGAAATATGGATAATATGCATTAATTAAAAGTAGGCTGTCTAAGGTCTGTCTTTGATGCAGATTGCTGGAGGTAAGTATGAATGATGCGAGCAATGCCCTGTTTGGATTTGCAAGTTAAATGTGAAATCTCACACCCACACACACAAAGAAGCCAGCGGCTATGAACAACTAAAACCTGTCTTGCAGATGGTTTGAGTGTTGCAGTGTTAAAACTGCAATATGTAACTTTATTAAACTTGTTTGTGTTGACATTGACATGTTTATCCCCACACGTCTACATCACAGCCGCTGTTACTTACCTACTCTGTAAACAGCAGACTTTGGCACAGTGCGGATTTCTAAATTCTAAATCTGGTACTTGGCATGATTACGTTAATGTGTTTCCATTTCACATCTTTTCCGTGTTGGAAGATAGAGACTATTTCCTCCTTCTAATGCGAGACAGAAACATGGGACCCCAGGTCTTGCCAGGCTGAGGAACCACTAGAACCCCGAGTCTGCGGTGATAAGAGGACACAGTGGACTTGTGAAGTGTCTGTCCATGACCAGGGTGAGAACTAAATGCAAAGTGGTTTGATAAAGGAACGGCAATCTCCTCCCAGAGGTCGTCAGGTTCAGCCTCAGGAAAGTCCCTCAGCACCGTCTCGACTACGGCGTAGTTCTCAAAGCTGGACAGTGTGCAGGTTGAATAGACCACGGTGCCTCCTGGTCGCACTGCTGACAGAGCAGATCTGTAAAGAGTTGACAAGTATTGAACTTCACGACAAGAGACTTTAAAATTACACTACTGGTCATTGATTTTGCACATGCTTTATACATTTGCCTTTAGTTTTCTGGTCAGTAGTGAAGAATCAGACAGGAAACAAGAGGAGAAAGAGGAGGTGGAATATAAAACAGAGGTCCTGAGCTGAAATCGAAGCAAGGACATTAAAGATATGTGGCAAGTTGCTCAAACCATTCGCCCTGTAGGGTGCTCCGGTGAAGGACTCAATATTGGATGTTTTTAATTAGCCACAACTCTGTATACAAGGTGCAATCAAAGTTTCAAAACTGTTTTAACGCGGCATCGTGATGTGCAGGAAGCAGGAGGAAGCTACGGTATAACCTACATGAGTAAGTATTCCAAGTTCAACATCAGCACCTGAGTTCCACACGTTTTTTTCTGACCACTGGTTTCGGAGGCATCTAATATTTCACCATTCAGCTGGAACAATTTTGTGTCTGATTTTTAGAGAGAAGTCCCAGAACATCCCAGCAGAACTCGGTGTTGACAGCCGGACCCTGAGGGATGAATTCCTGCTGCGCAATCCTATGAGGTTGTATATCCCACCTTGTGCTCCTGTCCTGATGAACCCTGTTCAGTGATGATCTGCCCCTCTTTATAAATGTCACTCAAAACACTTCACCTGCCTATTGCTTCATTGTCGTAGGTTTTCTGAAGCCTTTCGAGGTTCTCTGATGCTGATTTCCTAAATTTGACACTTCATTTTCGTGTTTTAATTTTTGCGCTCTCTGTTAAGGTCATGTACCAGAGGTCATAAAAACACGTGTAACGCAGGTACTGATGTTGATCAACCAACATAACACTTACTGATGAAGGTCATAGCTTCCCTCTACTCATGCATGTCGTGGTGCTGCACAATGTGATCACTCTCACAACATTTTGATTGCCCCTCATATGTCATACACGTTTTTCCTCCCGCAACACTGAAAAACATTACAGTTTTTTGACAGATTTACCTGCTGCTTGCCACACACAGAATGATGAAGCCTCCATCAAACACTTTATTGTAAGTTGTTTTCAGTTGCTTTGACATTGACATGTTTGTAATTGTAATTCCTTTATGGTCTTTTCAGCGACTGCATTATTATGCAAGTGACTGCACAGCACACGGGAATATCCATTTAGATCATTCATTATCTGAACCAAAACAGTGTTGTATTTCAAAGGTTTTACCATGTTCAGACATTAATGGTTATATTACATATCCTGAGTAATAACAGTCCAGTAAAAATGAAGAGCGATATTAGAATACTGCAAGGCTAACACATAACAGACATTTTTCATGTCTGGGTTTGGGCTTACCGAAGCAGCTGAGCCTGGAGCGCAGGCAGCCTGGCTCTTCCCTGCAGTCTCTGTTCCCCCTGCTGGCTGTTACAAGAATACAGCCAGCTCCTGTCATTAGAACACGGAGCATCCACTAAAACCTGGGACATAGACAGAAAAACAAGTGAGGAGCTCGGAGCAGAATTATGGTGAAAGTAGATGAAAAGAAGAATGCTTGAGGTTTTTAAAATCACCCAAGTACATGTTATAATTTCACAACAGCGCCCGAATCACCAGGAAACAAAAAAAAGGAAAAGAATTTCCCCCAAAATCACACCTTTACCAGAAAATGTAAAATAAAACACAACAACACCTCAATTTAGAATCTCCTCACAAATCTGTTCTCAGTCAGTATTAATGCTAAAATACAGCTTCCACAGTCTGTTTGTACTCCCCTGCTGCCTTTCAGTTGTTGTTCACACTGTCTTACTTGAAACCTGTTCATTCTGTGCTTTCAATTTTTCGATATTTTGTTCATTATCAGCCACTTTGAGTCCTTTGATTCCTCCCAGTCATTCGTCTGCCTCCTCCTGGCTCCTATTTTGAATAAACGTTTTTCTTCTATCCTGCTGGCTTTATTAGCGTCTGTTCAAAGGCCTGCTGTTCTCATTCATTTGTAACCAGGGCCTTGGAAAAGAAGTGTGTCACCTGAATTTGTTGGCCAGCGTAGTGAAATTCAATGAAATGCCGCCATGAAAACATAACAGGAGTTCTTCGCCCACCTTGTCGTACAAACCAGCTTGTGTTTGCCCAAAAGACCGTCCATCCTGCGCAGATACAATCACGCTGCTGTTCAGCGGGTGAGGCAGAAAAGACTCGAGCGTCTTGGCCAGCCAGTTTCGTCTGTGAGGATCCAGTTCATTACAGCAGAGAATCGCTGGAACAGAGCACGGAGCAGCATTATTGATGACCAGCATTCAATTTAAATAGGTTATTCACAGCAGACAAAAATATTCCTTTATATCAACGGCAGAAACTTACATGCAAAGTTTGTATTTAATATTTAAAATCAAAACTTCAACATGTGTTTTTGTAAAAACTTATTCCTGCCAAACTCCTCCTTACAGGAAAAAGTCCTTTGATATATCTTCGTCATTATTTTGGGTAATTTAAATCTAATTAACTATAAACATTAATGTGTATTAACTATACGTGCTAAAACATTAACTTGAATTTTAATTTATACATTTCATTATAAATACCAAAATGGCAGTATTCAACATTTTATTGCAAAGGTATAAATCAATGTATTGTTATTTAATTATAAGTACTCTTATTTTATCTTGTGTTGCCACATACAAATAAATCTACTAAATTAACAATCTCACACCTTTTTGTATGACATGAATACAATTGATTAAAAGTAGGCAAAGCCCTTTAGTTAAAGTGTGTGTTTTACCTGGGATGGCACTCTGCATTATAGCTAAAGCTTTGCCCCCGGGGGCAGAGCAAAGATCTAAGACCTTCTCCCCATCTCTGACTTGCAAAGCCAGCACTGGAAGCAGGGAGGCAGCGTTCAGAAGGTAGTACTGCTTCAGCTGGCCAGGCCTGTGAGCCGGAGAGGGAAATCGCAGCGGACATGGGTGGATGTAACACTGTAATGAAGGTCGGGGCGAACCGAGCGAAGGCTCTGATCGAGGGTCCTGACCGAGGGCGTGAAAGCTGCTGTCAGGCTGGGGACGCGCACGGCAGTCGTCAGGAGGGCACATGGAGATGTAGTGTGGTGGCAATAGAGTGTCTTTTCCTCGCTGGTATTTAGACTCCGACACCGTGGAGGAGCCATTACAAAGCAATGCTGAGTCATTTGTTTGTGGCAGCAATGTGAAAAAGCCCTGAGATTGAAGAGCCTGTGTGATGTCTGTCACAGCGCTGAAGCGATTGAGCATGACCCCATACTGCCAGGAGGGAGGCTGCAGGAGCACCGCTCTGCAGAACAGGAGCAACACCGAGGAATGAGGACGAGAAATGAGCTGGATGGAAGCTGCAATAATTATTCCAAACAAACTTTACCTCGCAGATGCCCACAAGTCTCCGAGCTCCTCACCGTACTGCTGGTCAAAGCGATCCAGCACTGCTTGGCATGAAGATCTTTCTTTTTTGCGCCCTTTTGTTACCTATTACAAACAGACTGGGGTGAAAATATTGTCTGGAAATAAATTCAAGAGAGGCAAAAAAAAAAAAAAAAAAAATCAGGCACAATCTTGACAGTAAACTAACAGCACTTTTGGTTATTTTTACATGGACAATTTCTGATTTAAAAACATACTTGGACCTAAATATTACAAGCAAACATTTAAGTATATAATGACCAAATCCTAAAAGTATCAGCTGCTGCAATATTTCTAGTCCTGATATTCCAATTTCCAACTTTTATGTACAATTTACTAATCAAAACCACAAGAAAAGTGAGATGTACCGTTTTAGTCGATTTCCCCCTGAAGCCTTTGGAAATAACTACTTACATGCAGATAAAATACAAATGTAATTGTAATCTGTTCAAATTACTGAGAAAAATATATATAATTCAGTTATAATTACTATTCATAATGTTGGTGATTACAACAGCGTTACATCGGAATAGAGTCTTTTTTTTAGTAAATATAGTTTTATATCTGACAATATAATATTTATTTTGCTGCTTTGCATCTTTTCTCCTTCTGTCTACGTCCAGACAGCATGAGCTGAATATTTGAGCCTCGTTTTTGATTGATCCTGTTGTTGTTTGTTGATGAAATTAATGTGCGTTGCTCTGAGCAACCTCGCCAAGTGTGTTGGCCATGCTTTCTGATCAGAAAATGAGGTATTTCAAAAGAGTCTTTCAGGAACTAGAGTGAAACTCTGCGAACCAGTTCTGTTGATCGTTTAAGGTTCTGGGAACATTTTTCTTTTTACTGCAATCAGTTGTGATTTACAGACTTGTGATTTGTTTTGGTGGTTGTGCTTTAAAATCAAAACATTTCAGTCTTGATTCAAGTTAAATTGAAGAACTTTTAAAATAAAGTTTGATAGTAATCAGTGCTGAGTTCTGTTGTGAGGCCTAGTTTACATGTATTTTTTAGTACTTTTCAACTTCATTTGTTCGAAATGTAATCGAAATGTAATCAAAAAGTAATCAAAAGTAACGCTTTGCATTATTTTAATGAAGTTATTAAAGTAGTTACATAACTTATTGCATTTTTAATGGGGTAACTAGGAATCTGTAAACTATTACATTTCAGAAATTACTTTCCCAGAACTGCCCTAAAGTTGCTGGACTCACGCTCTCCCTCGTGTCTGACACACCAGCGCCCCCTGGTGGACATCGAGTGTAAAATCTATCCAGTTCGGAATGACTGCATAACCTATCAAAAGGTGTTATCCAGGCTAATATCCAAGGTACTAAACTTCTGCTCTGAAATGCATTATGAGCTGTTGTAAAAATAAATATAGGAAATAAAGTTAAAACTTTCTGATGTGTCCTGATGACAGTCTGCTGCTTCCAAATCCCAAAGACTGAGTCTATGATGCTCCCAAAAAGCCTTGCTCTAAAAAGCATGTCTGTTTACCTGCTTATTATTATGGGCTCCTTTCTGGCGACTCTTCTGTACAACAGCATCCGGACCCGTGTGACAGTGACCCGGCCGCGACCACCACGGAGGTGCCGGTGTGAGTTTTTTAGTTTTAAACCAAGTTCCCCTCCACGAACCGCCAACCTGCTGCACTAAATACATTTAATTACACATGCGTTTATCGGTTTCACTGCACAGCTGACACGTCGGAATTTTTTTTAATTTTTTTTTATCACAATTAAATTTCTTTCATAAAAAAAGGCATTCGACGCTGACGAGTCCGTCCTCCAAATCCGTCCCCCTCACTGTGTGAACTGGGCTTTAGTTCCACCTAACAAACCGATCGCTTAATTTCGTCATTGCTGGGTGCTTAATTGACACAAGTCACGTCAACTTAATTTAATGCAGTCTCACACAAATAAAGTCAAATAAATCCAATTTATAGTAGAACATGGAATAACTGCAAGAAAATGGTTTCTGATGGAAGTATCTGCAGATTTAAAGGCACCCGGGTGTTTGCCTGTTCTGGAGCAGGCGAGCTGCACAGATGTAAATCTATATTGTACCTCATGAAACCAAACAAAATCTTAATTCAAACAGGATATCTGGGTAATCCAAGCATAATCCCCTATCTGGGGTTTGTGAAACTAAACCTGATGTCATTTGCAAAAGGTGTCTATAGTAAAGGCCTATTTTACTATCAACATTCCCATGATGGGATTTAACCCATTCAAGGGTTGCAGTGATTTTTTTTTTTATACCAACATTTATCAGCCAAGATACAACCCTGGAATGAATTTGTATAAAACTCACAAAAGCCGATATGTTCTTGAAAATCATAAAATATCCTACTTAAAGTATAATATTTTGTTACCCAGTTATGTTTTAACAGAACCACCACTGAACAGACAAAAATGCATAAGCCAGCGTGACACAGACTTACTGTAGGAGTGATGAGGATAAATCTGGTGTTGTGTCATTTAGGACAAATGTGGCATTTTTCAAAAGAAAGGAAAACAGGTTTTCAGCATTTAATAAATGTCATCCAGCAATGAAACTGTCAGAAAGGGGAATGCCCGTTATATTTGTCCGAGGTCGTCCGCCATCATTTTGAAGTGAAACTGATCCGTGAGAACAGGAAGTTTATTTTTAATATCAAATCTGAATTCAGAGGCAACACAGCTCAGGTATGACATTTTAGAGGGCTTTCAATTTTGAAATTCAGAATCCAAATGCCCTGATATTTTCTGACTGATACTGAGATGGTGTTATATCTCTCTGAAGTGAACAGCTCTGTGGAAAGAGGAAGATTATAGACATCCGGGATCTCCAAAAAGTATGACCTTAAGATCCAAGCTGCCGATGTGTAACAGGTAAAATGTTAACCGTTTAATTTGTTCCTTTCAGGTTTAATTCAAATCATTTCTGGAGAGCTGAGGTCACAAAAGTAGTTACTTGTAATTTATGCAACTATAACATTGATGGAGAAGGGTATATTTAACATATGGAGTGAAATTTGAATAATCCTTAGTCTACTTGAGCTAAAACAGCTTTGCGTACAGGAAACATTGTCATGCCTGCCAGAAATAAACTTTATGGAGAAAATTATCTTCAGCTTTTAGGGGAAACATTTTCCAATTCACAGCCAGGAAATCACTGTACCCCCCGTTACTAAATCAGAAGCACAGATCCACACAGAGTCATACAAACACACCACTAAAAATGTACAGACACACTTGAGGAATTCAATGTTTTACTTCCGGTATTGGTTGCACGTTGTGTTAACAAAAACATTTGATTAAATATACAATATAATGACAAATCCATCATTAGAATGATTTGGGTTTGTCACAGTTTCGTACATCAACGGAGTCGCAAGCTTTCGAGTAACACCGAGGAACAAGAACAAGCTACGCGATGAGCTGAAATCATCCTACTATTCAAGGGCATCTGAAACTGCTGCTCCTGTTAACATTGTGATGTATCCTCTGGCAGTCGATAACTGACCGGCTTACATGGCGAACAGAATGAGGAACGCAACCATCAAACAGAAGAGACCCATAGCTTCAGACAGAGCGAAGCCCAGGATGGCGTAAGAGAAGAGCTGCTGCTTCAGAGAGGGGTTCCTGTTGAGAGGAGCAGATGAGATGAGGAGGTAAGAAGCATGATCATATTTTAATGACAAAAACAAAGAGCAGACCGTCTCAGTGTCTTACAAGGTTCCCCATGAAAGCCTAACAAAATAATGCTATCAGAGAGGGAAAGGGAGTGCTGAAGGATCCTTTCATTACTTGTTTGATCAAAAGAAAGTATTCTCTTCATCTCAAGTTCCAATTAAAGTTATTATTAATCACGTAAGCAACCCAGTGGCATTTGAAATCAAGTCTTCCTCTACTGGTTTTATAGTCATCGCTGAAACTGATCCGATGGCGTAAATCTCATCAGATCTCTTTTTTTTTTTTTATGAGATTTGTGGCCTGAGCAGCCAGCAAACATGAGGGAAGACGCTCTTTGGTGGAGATGTAGCTGAAACCGATGCGTTGAATTTACCTGGCATATCCGATGATAAGGCTTCCGAACACGGTTCCAATTCCAGCTCCAGATCCTGCCACTCCCACCGTGGCAGCTCCCGCTCCAATGAACTTTGCGGCGGTGTCGATGTCGCGGCTCACGGCGCTGGTTTGGAATCCGCGCACCGCCACCTGCTGCTGGGAGGCTGCGATGCTCTGTGGCGCCAGGAGAGAGGCCGTCTGAAATAAATGGAGAGGTTGGTAGAAAATAAAAGAACAGACCGGACTGCAAAGAGGGAATTCTCATGTTCTGCTGGATACAGACAAAAGAAAACCGGTTTTCATTGTTCGGTGATACGAAATATCCTGTCGGTACTTTTATTTGTCTTCTGGTAAATCGATCGTTCTGAGGTTTTTGACAATTAGCTGGAAAAAAAAACAAGCAATCTGAAAATACCAGTTGTTTTAATAATGAAACTAATGAAAGCAATAGTTGGGTGTTTACTAACATTTGTTTGTTTTGTTTGTTCGTTCACCAGCTGCTGCTCGGTGCATGTGTTTGGATTACTTTAAATTTCTATTAAGTTCACGCCGGTCAAACTTGAATCTGCCTCTGTGATGCACCTGAAGGTTCTCCACAAACTCAGATTAACTTTAGTGCAGCTTTAAAAAAGCAAAACTTCACATCCTGCCATTCGCTTAAAGCACAGCAGCTAATGTTAGCCACATCGGCTAGCTAAGGTTGAGTGCAAAACATCGGCATTGCATTTGCTGACAATATTCAACTGTCACCTCGCCCCCTGTTTTTGCGCTGGCTTAATACCTGCCAGTGTAAAACTCAGTGACTTCTTTCGGGCAACTACATTATTTTTTTTTTTTTGCAGTTTAGTTTCAAGTAAGATCCAAAAATGATCCAAATCAGACCTAAATTTGACCTTGAATTAATTTGTGCATGGGTTAGGTTGTCTAATCCCCGTGTGTGAGTGCGTGCGCGTGTGTGCGTGTGCGTAATAAGGTAAAGGAAATAATTACTCTTTTGTGAAAACTCAAGTGTCCATAAATCAGTTCTGATGTTAGCGGCTCACCTCTACTTTCCTGCCATCTGACAGCGCTGCAGCTGAGAGGGGTCTGAGAAGAGCCCGGGATCCAGCACGCACCTGGATTAGAGAAGGAAAACAAAACAAAAAAAGAAATACACCCGTTTAGTTCGGGCAGTCATGCTCCGATAACACGATATATTTACCTCCGACATCCGTCTAGGTCACATTGCTACGAATACGCAGGATTATCAGTATGGTGGTGTCCTCCGGGTCGCACTCAGCTGCTCATAAATATTGGTTAGGTTAGGTAGTTACTTTATTAATCCCAGAGGGGACATTTTTTTTCGCTACAGCAGCATACAGAAGCAATAAGATAATAACAGAACAATAGATAAACAATAAAATAGCAGTAAAAAATATAAAATGCACAGTATATACAGTACAGTATATATCTATATATATTATATACAAACACACCGACTACAGTGTTGCATTAGATTCATTCTGCCCGAATATGATTTCTTCTCATTGGACTCGTCATATCGTTTCAATTTAGATCATGCTGCATCACGTAAGCGTCAAAACGAGGAGATGACCGTTTCACACGGTACCAGCGGACACGTTGTCCTGATGGAAATAGGACGTCCTTGCAGGTGGAGGCGCCAGCTGACTTTAGCAGAGGGTCAATGACGGCTAGCTGCGCGCCCGTGTTAGCAGGACACGTTGTAAAAACGGGTTTTTGTTGTTTTTTTTAATTTATTTTTATTTTTTTGGTTCTATACACAGACTGACGTGACGTTTAAGCACAGCAGACGTGCCAGTTATCAATTACCATTCATTCATCAACACTCACCAGAGAGGGCGTGGAGACGAACTTAGCACAGGCATACATTATTACGAAGGGACGTCCTGCTCAGCTCAACCAAAAGCAGCTGCCGTGGATCCGATGTCTGCAACAACAAAACAAAACAAAAAAGCGTGTAAGGAAACACAACCGAGCACAGCTTTGGTTAGTTGACCCTGCGACCAGTGCGCTAAAACCAGAAAGTACTAAGTGTGCAAAGTGAGGCGGACGCACAGATAAGGTCAAGAGACGCTGCAAAACCGCACAACGTCACTGAAAACAAACCGGCTGGAAACCAGAAGAGCCGAGCGGTGCTGTGGAAGGAAACGAACAAAGATACGGAGGAAGACAGGCGCGGGGCGGCTGAATATTTAACTCAAAACCCGCTTCGTGACAGGAGGTTAGCTCTCACCGGTCTGCAGTAGAGGTCGAACGCACGGGGGACGGGCGCATGCGCAGCGTCACCTTTAATGGGTTGATTTCCGGTTTCCCGGTGCTGCAGCCCCGGATGTAATGTCCGGGGGGAGAACATCGTGCTACTAAGTACTGCAAAAAAAATTAAAACGTTTATTCCATAAAGTAAAGACCAGGACAGTCCACTGTGCGTATACGTCTGTTTACTGGGTGCAACTCCGGTGCAAAGGGACTATGTTGTTCAGGAAGCCACGTCGTATTTACTGCCCTCTAGAGGCCATTTAAGTAAACGATTATAACGTTGACACCCTCGTGTAATATGATTCAGAATACCGTTAAGGCTATCTGAAAGTACTGCCTCAGAAATCACCCAAAATGTTGAAATAGAACATTGTTTGGCAAAGTCCAGTGGTAGAAGAAGAACTCAAAACCTTTACTTATGTGAAAGGAGCAATACCACCATGAAAAACACTTCAATTCGCCCACAAAGCATTCAAATCTACCGGTACACAAGTAGTCGACAACCTGCACTTCCTAAAATATCAAAAGTAAGACTGCTCATTATTTCAAAATGGCCTGATTTAGGCTGTTTTATATATCATATATACATATTGCTTCATCCACATGAAAGTGTCTGCAGCAGTTTAATGTTGTCACATCAGAGTTCATTTCAACACGGTAGGCTATTGTTGAATATCTACTTACAGCAATGCACACGAACACATTAACTGATCACATGTTTTACAATGTACATACAAAAAATATGGATTTCAGAACGTCTAGTAACTAAAACTGTAAAATAAATGCAGTGGAGTTCAAATATAATGTAGCCGGAAATGGAAATATTCAAGTAAAGTACAATTACCTCTTGACTGTACTTAAGTACAGTACTTGAGTAAATGGAATATAGGTACATTCCCACATACTGGCAAACATACTTTTTCCTATTTTTATAGTTTTGTAGTTGATGGAGCACAACAGGGAGGAAAATAAAGTGAAATTGGAGGGTGCTAGGAAATAACATTAAAATAACATTAAAACTTTCTGAGTGCTTTATTAGTGCTTTTAATAGAAATAATGAAGAAGAAAAAAGCTCCATACAGTTCATGTTCAGTTTACTACTTTATTTAATTTCTGAAGAATAAAATTGATATCAACCTATATATTCACACAATCAGTTTTATCATGGCCGTTCATGATCATTTCCTGTTAAATGATCATATTTTAAGATGTGGATACAGATCTGAATTAATGTGTGGACCCCAAGAGGAACATGGCAGCTATGAATACTTTTCAAATATACAATCGAATAAGGACAACAACAAAAAAGATGTCGTGTTTCAATTAACAAATGCTACATTTTGGTTTAAATTCAAGATGAAAAGAAAAATTAAATAAATAAATAAAAATCTAATTTGCACTTGATCTAGGAGGAAAAGAAGAGGAAGAAAGGAAATACAATACCTATATTGATTTGGGAGGGAAAAGAATAACGTGCTAAGAGTTTTTAAGGCATTTGTTAACTGTGATAAGTAGACGTGGAAAAAAATGTAAAACACGAAGAGCAGTAATACATGTGTCACGTTTATATAATATTGAACACACGCCTATGCAGAGTTCAAAAGGTTCAACCGCAATGCAAGACTAAAAGCCACACGAGGGCAGCAACACACCATACAGGGAAAATGAATTCTGCCTTAAGAGCACACGGTCGTGCTGCAGTTTAAATTCTGTGCGAGGAAATGTCTGTGGAATATGCTGATTCAATATTCACATAAGAGCACATGCAGAGGTGAAATAGAGAACACTGGCCTGTCATAGTGCTTCTATGGGCCTCCACAGGACATAGCCTATGTATTTTAAATGGAAAAACTTTTGCATTATTAAAGGTAGACCAGTCCAACCAAACATAGCTATGGGTTCGACTTGTCGACGGAGAAGGATTACATCTGCAAATGCAGTTTTGTGGCTGCAGCGGAGAGCTAGAGATGACTGATCATTGAATGCATACATCTATAGAATTTGTATTTGTTTATGTGTGGCATATTCATTATTGTTTAAACATGCACAAAATTGAATCTGGGTGTTGTGGTATAGGGTTGCCAAAGACTACCGATTCATTGCCATTGGCCTATTCTATTCGTTTTGTAGCTATATTTCTAGATCTAACAAATGTCAATGCCTTTAGGCTACAATATGAGCAACACATAAAATGATGTGATATAGCCAGTGGGTGTAGCATTAACATCCACCCTGCAGCGGCCATGACGCTTAAAGATGAGACAGACGATCATATTTCAATAATAGCATTCATCTGGGCGTTGCTCCCTTATACACCTTAACATCTTACATCGGGAGGATATCATCAAGTCTAAATTTAACTCCCAAATCAATATTAAATATGTATGCCCTATCTTTATGTGGGCTTTCCCTTCATCTCTGGCCGCCCCCTCAAATGTGAGCTCCATTTGGCGATGCGGAAGGGAAAGGAGATTCCTCAGCTCTTCCAGTCATACGCCCCCTCCTCTGCATGATGTTACACACCACTATAACAAACGGAGACGTGTTTCTCCGGGGCGAATCCCTGCCGACGTCACTCCAGTCCCTGTATAAATAGTCTGAGCAGCGCCTCTGACCAGACTCAAGCAAAACAGCGTTGAATACAACTTTACAAGCCAAGGATTACTGGATTGCCTTCGTTGGATTTAATTTCCAGCACCCAGTAAGTGTTTTTAATACTGCGAAGAGTTTTCACGCTTTGGTTTGATTTTGCGTTTGCTGAACATGTGCTCAGGTCAGGTCGACATTTCGGGAAAATATTTTATATATTTATTTTTTTGTAGGCTACTTAACCAAACATATGTTTTTTTTATTTACAACATTAGCCTACTTATATTGATACAAGAGAAAATGTGTAAAAGCCGCGGCGTTCTCCACTATGTCCCCGCCGGCGTCTTTCCTTTCTTGAAATACACATATTTACGCATGGCACGTCTACTGTATCCACAGATTCTCGGTATAAGCACAATGACTTTGAACAAGGGTGATAAATTACGGAACATGGACAAGAGGAGAGGAAGCATGCCGTTCCCCATGAATCTACCCAACCTACACAGGAGAAGCATGCCCGTTGACGACCGGGACCTGCGCGCCACGATGCCACAGACGGGAAAAACTGATGAGCTGTCCAACCTCCTGCGCTGCACGTCGTACTCGCCGAACGACGAGCACCAGGACAGCTCCGCCTCGGACTCCTCCGACTCGGTGATCTCCACCGGCAGCGAAGCCGAGTCCCAGGTGTACAAGGTGGTTCTCCTCGGGGAGCACGGCGTCGGCAAGTCCAGCCTGGCGCGCGTCTTTGGAGGAGTTGAGGATGCTGGTCACGACTGCGATGAAGCAGGTAAGTGGTGATGCCGAGGATGAGTCATCAACCACAGCAACGTACACTCATTGACCGAGACAGTGAGGATGTTCAATGTCTGTGAATATATTAGGCTATGAAATAATTGAGCCTGTCAAAGGTTAATACTGAACAATACAATTATATTATCATCTTTGAGATACAAGATCCAATAAATGAAGAACAGCTGTGACTGATTAAGCATACAATTTTGGAGGTCCCTTTTTTCTTTTTCAATCAACCAATCCATAACCTTCAAAACAACACACATAAAATAAGTAACAATAATGTGTGTATTTTTCTTTTTTGTTATTATCTTAAAGGTCATTTGGAACATTAAAATCGGTGAAATTCAAAATTATATTTCTCAATGAGGACAGTGATATAGTTCGGCAGATGGATTAGAAAAACACAGGGTTCTTATTTTTGCACGCAAGAGTGTACATGCATTGATTATTGCTATTTCCATCTACAGCCAGGCACCAGCCTTGCCCTCAGCAGTACAGCTGACAGAAACACATCCAACAGCATAATGTGAAGAGAAAATATAAAAGGCCAATGATGGCATGATCACAGACAATGATCAACTTTCTACTGCAATGTGTAGACTACAAAAGGAAAAAAAAAAACGTGCCCAAATCAGAGTGAAGAAAAGCAGCAATGCACACTGACAGCAAACAAGACTGCTCAGATAACAGATGCTTTGCTCCTCTCTGCCAGTTTGTAACATAATATCTCTTTTTTTTTCCTCCTCAGGAAACACTTACGATAGATCTATCATGGTGGATGAAGAAGAGGCGTCCATTATGTTGTATGACATCTGGGAACAGGTGAGTGTTCTATATTATTTATACAGTGTTTGTCCATTTACATTGATTCATGTATGAGGCTAAATTTGGAATCTGTTTCCCTCCTGAAGGATAACAGCCAGTGGCTGAAGGAGCAGTGCGTGAGGATGGGTGACGCCTACATCATTGTGTATTCAGTGACAGACAAGTCAAGCTTCGAGAAGGCGTCAGAGCTCCGTATTCAGCTGCGCCGTGCCAGGCAGTCAGAGAACATTCCCATAATCCTCGTGGGCAACAAGAGTGACCTGGTGCGGTCCAGAGAGGTGTCTGTAGATGGTAAGTCAGAATAATTAACATATTATTGAGCTTAAAATGTGCAAGAGTCAGGGAAAGTGGATTTAAAGTGACTTGTGGTTACTTTAATATTCTTTAATGCTCTAATATTTATCATTTGAAGCTTAAAAGCAGTTCTCGAGGCCTTTCATGACACAATTGGACAGATCTGGTTGAGCTTCTGGCTTTGGTAGGGGCAGGCCACATTTCTCAGCTGACTGCTCAGGTTCAGGCTTGGCCTACACTGCAAAGTAAAGCAATCTGCCAAAAGAACTAACAACACTTAGGGCTAATTTATACTTTTCCGTTTTCAGTTTACATCTACGTGCCTGTGTGTTTTCTAAAATGTATCCCTCCTCAGAGATCTAATTTTCCTTTCCCCACGTTTTCTGCGTTGCAGAGGGAAGTGCCTGCGCAGTGGTATTCGACTGCAAGTTCATCGAGACGTCCGCATCCCTTCACCACAATGTGCAGGACCTATTCGAGGGCATCGTCAGACAGATCCGCTTGAGGAAAGACAGCAAAGAGGAGAATGCACGCCGCATGGCCAACTGCAGGCGCAGAGAGAGCATTGGCAAGAAGGCTAAACGGTTTCTGGGTCGCATGGTCGCACGCAAGAACAAGAAGATGGCTTTCAGGCAGAAGTCAAAGTCCTGCCATGACCTCACAGTTCTCTGAGGGACTGATGGGACAGACGGACATCTTTTTTCTTTGGCCTCTGAAGACCAGATGCTGTGTGTGTTCTAACACTAACCCTAAAGGACTAATAGAGCTGTACAGAAATATATTTTTGTTTTATAGACACCAACAAAAGCAAAGTGAGGATGTAATTAATAAAAATGACTCATGTTGTTCAAGTCATATCATGATAATCGTGAAAACCTGCATGAAGCTTTGCAAACATTTATTTTATTTTATTTTATTTTATTTTATTTTATTTTATTGTATTGTCTGCCTTAAACATATTGCTGTCATAACATGATCAGTATGTATGAGTAAATCCACAAAAGCTTGTTATTTTTAATGATTTGCAAAGATTTCCTTGCTGTTCGGTTTATATTGTGCTCCTTTATCGGAGGGGATTGATGTATATACTATAACATGAACAATGCTGAATGAAACATACATCTCATTATTCTATTAGACAAGGTAAAGGATCACAATACTAGTTCATCTGGAGTCATATTTACTTGAAACGGTACGCAGGTTCGTGCCGAGGCCAAGTTACTGAGGACTAGTGGAAGCTTAGAGAAAACCTGTTATTCTATGTTGTTTCATCGCATTGAAAAAAAGGGTGTGAATGTATGAGTAAAGCAATAAGTTATATGAATCTTGTGAACCTTGATATGATTTAAAAAAAAATCTTTGTTTACGTTGATTTCCTTTTTCAATAAAACACAAAATCAAGAAGTCAATGTTGTCCGAGTGATTCACATCCTCATGAATATTCATTCGATCGTATCAGTGGAATGGAACCTCACTGCCCATTGGTTTTGCAGGAAGGAAACAAGGTAGTTAAGCATTTTTATCTGCTGGTGTTAACCATTAATCCACCAAAAGAGTACAAGTGCACAATTTTCCACCCAATTTTAAACTCCTCTCACCTCTCAGAAGGAGCACACACATCAGTCGGAGAAGGTAAAATAAAGCTTTTTTGTTTAAAATGCGAAGATAATTTAAGAATTTTTCTTCCTTGTTATTGTCACCATCTACTTTTGTTGAGCAGCAATAAATCTAAAGTTGGTCATTACACTTTGGAGGTTTGAATCAGAGTTAATGGAGTTATATTGCTAAACAGGTGTATATAAAAAATAGTTGACAGAGGCAATGACATATTCTTTGAATTCAACTCGATTTCAACAGACAAAAGTTTGACTTCCAGATTAAATGCGTCTTAGTTGGCCTTCTGTGGTGCTGACTCCAACGGGGGCTCGGATCTTTCTTTAAATGGCCATGTCAGTGGTTATGCATTTAAATGCTGTGAAAAACTGTGAAATATGAAAGAATTCCATGGTGAATCAGTAACAGGACAGAAATTGGTGTGAAATGCTGCGAATATACCACATTTACAGGGACACATGGCTGACAGAGGAGCTGCACCAATGCTCATTACAGCTCTCATAGTAAGTTCTTGTTTTTGTATTACTCTTAACTGTCATACTTAGTTCATTTACAGGTGCAAATTAATGCATGAACAATAACACTCAATGCTTCTATAACACACTTAATACCTTGTTTCACAGCTGCTGATACTTTGCACGTTTGCACCATGCTCCGGGGCAAATGTTAAAATTGGTGTGCCCGAAAACTACGATGGTATTTTCCCATGGTATCTAGCCAAGGTAAGCCATGAATGTTCATCTTGTGCTCATAGCATTCTTGTAAGATATTAGCTGTGTTATTCTCCATTCTTTACCCTTTTTTTTTTTTTTTTTAACAAATAAAACCACAGAGGTTAGACCATGCAGGTCGCCATTGCAAATAAGAATTAGTTCTGGATGTCTTGTCTGGTAAAATAAAGGTAAAATAAATCAAATAGATATCTGTGGAAAATCTACAAAACTGTACATTATTAAACAGGACATTTTTATTCTTAAATGTCCAAAATGTTTCCTATAAGAGCGAAGTCCACTTAATAGTCCTCAGAAATCACTACATTTCTTGTACATTTCCAAGATTGAACCATTACTGTTGTAATAGTAACGTTTTACTCATGAATGAATAAAGTGAAAAGACTAGCGTCGCTCTTTTGGCAGAAAATGAAGATAGATAGTAAACCAAAATTACATCTGTCTCTTTTTTTCTTTCCCTTTCTTGCTTCATTCAAGGTTGAGGATGTATGAGCATGCTGCCGTCATCACTACACTATAATTGGCATGTTCACAATGCTTTTCAGGCGTCACACCCAGCTTTTGCATTCAGGCCAGCTGAGTGGCAGGCGGGGTGTTTTGTTCATACCTGTCACTCAGACATCCTCTGGATTGTCCAACAGCATGAATATATGGCGCTTTAATTGGCCGTATTGTGATTTCATCACATCTTGTATGAAACACTCATATTTTCAGTCTTCCGTGTCGCCCTGCATCTCATTAAAACTCACTCAGAAATAGCATGTTAATGGCCAAAGTGGAGGATAATAACCCCGCTTTGTGATATAAAATGGACATACTAATTGCTTCAGATTTGTTCAAGGTAAAACCACTTCATGAGGCTCAAAGAGGGCTACACTTGTCAGAGCTCCCATTTTAATTCCTTGAATGACTAATTTTGCAAACCTTACAAAGTACACTGCAGATGCATTTTAAATCTCTTTGCAGGCTACCGTGAATAAATAGCCCCAACATACAACTGCCTCTAAATTTAAAAGGACCTTCATTCAGGAAATCCAAAACATCTAAACCCTGAGTCTGCTTATCCAGGCTGAACCTTCCTGTTAAGTGTTACAGAGTTGAACGATTTTCGTAACAATAATTTGGTCATCAGACAAGTTGAATGGCGATTGCTGGAAAAAATCAAATAAAAAAAAATAAAGTGGGAATTATTTTAAATTTTATATTATTCTCAACAAAATCTCTTAAAAAGACTAAATCCAACCAATAGAAAATGTTATTCAAACAGTTGTAAATAGCACATTTCCTGGGGACACTTTCTAGCAGAGGATTAATACACATTTCGGTTAAGGGTAAATGAAAAACACAGTGCAGGAAAATAGGCAGAAATTCAGGAACTGGTGGAAGTCATACAGTTAGTCTTAAAAAAAAAAACAATAGAGTGGCAGAATGAAGACATGACAATATGACAAATGAAAATGGGTAGAAGCAGAACTATAGTGTGAACTGGAGGGAAAAAAAAAAACACAAATGCAGGAAGTAAATTAAAATTGATGCGAGAGGCAAATAATTTCAAAATAAAAGAAGAACCCCAACAAACTAAACGCAAGAGCCATAGGCAGGTGCATAGGGCTCAAAAATGTATAAAACGATATTGAGCTTTTAATTTGAAACGCATACAGGAAGTCACGGCGTTCAGGGACCAGTAGGGATTGCAGCCTTTATGTACACAGTTCATGAGAACCTGCAGGTTGAACCGTCTGATTTAACAGTCTGTGGCAGCAAACATTTAGGAAACACTGGTGATTTTTGAGAGGATAAACAACACCGATATTCATAATGAGTAAGATATTCACACGTTGACAGATATATCACCAAACTGTTGTGGAATTATTCTTAATTGTAGCCGCAGGTGGATTTTCCTTTTTTATGATGCTAACGTCTCATCAATGGCTGTCCGCTTCTAACAGTGGTAGTTTGCTGCTTCAGGCCTGCATTCATTCTGGTTTGTGTTCATTATTGTATCCTTCTGGCTCCAGGCCGACATTATTGTCAGGTTAATGTAACGTTATTTAGGGTAGTCGATCGTCGACAGCGATGATGTCAGCAGGTAAGCAGCACGCAGTGCCCCCTGGGTAATGCAGTTTAATTTAAAAACCAGCGTGAATCGGCCAGATAACCAAACATGGAGAAGACAGAAGAGATGTTGTAATTGATAATGATAATTGGTAATGTAAGAATTGTAATGATTTGGTATAGTAGTCAGCCTACTGTTTAAAAGTGATGTAATCTTATTTGTCAGATTAATCAATGACATCCAAATGATCTGAAGTCTATAGCATTTTAATTCTGGTTTATGTGCAGTAATTAACTGTCGGAAGTGTTTCTCATGTGAAGTCTCTGTTGGACTTCAATCAAATCACTAATGGTTGTGGCAACGGCCCTCCTACTACCATGTCTGTCTTTATTGCTTGTTTATAAATGGCTTACTTTTAAAGATGAACACCAACTATTGTTTCATGACTCTTGCTGTTCCCTTCTGTACAGCTTACCAGCCTGCCAGGTAACTATAGCGACCTGGTGGTAACGGGAGACGATGAGGGGATATTTGGAGTTGATGCAAAGTTTCTCTATGCTCTAAAACCACTGGACCGAGAGAAACAGCCGTCTTACTCGCTGCAGGTAGGAAATCCTATTATGTCACATTTTATTATCATATCATATTGCATATTGTGATATGAATTGTCCACACGTCTTAGCCAATGAATAATTGTCAGAAATACATTCATTCAAGATGCATCAAATTCACATTGTAAATTAAAGTACTTTTTTTTTTTAATATACGTATAAAAATGAAATACGTTCATTCCCAAGGAAAGACTGAAGCCTGATTCCAGTATGTGTTATTAAAAGATACTTACAGGATGTGTGTGTGTGTGTGTGTGTGTGTGTGCGTGTGTGTGTGTGCGTGTGTGTGCACGCTGCTGCAGCTGTCCTTCAGAACATCAGTGCATCGTCAAAGCTTCACTGTTGAAGTGTTTGTCATCGACAAGAACGACAATGTGCCCGTTTTCATCGAGGAGAGCATGAGAGGCAGCGTGCAGCTCGGGCTTCTTAAAGGTGCGACAACCTTGAGCGCCGACGTCATCGTATTACTCAACCTAATTCAGTCTGTCCTAATTCACATTGCCGGTCGTGATGTATGGAAAACAAGACATTTTGCCCAAACACACCTAATGTGTGCCTGGAAGCTGCAATTCACATCAATATTAATTGAATCAATGATGTAGCAGTCATACTGGATCAGTTTAATTTTAATTACACTAAAAATGACTTTTCTGTAAACTCTCAACGTTTCTGATACATCTAGTGCAAATATATTTGATTTAAAGTCCTTTAAATTCACTTTGTGTGTGGTTTAGTTTTGTCAAGCAAAATATCTGCTGGCTCAAACAGTGCATAATAGTAAACTACTGTACCACTAGCAAATTCATTATGTTTTTTTATAATGTTTTTATGTGTTTTTTATTTAGGAAAATTAAAATTGGACCTACACCTACATGCATCACTCTTGACAAGCATCTCATCTCATTTTCATTTTATTCTAAATGGTCCACAAGGGTCATTTAACTGAAACTAGATTTTATGTTTTTAAGCTGTATCATCTTTTCACTTTCTAAACTTGCCTCCTAAGTGGCACATCCATCGTCTCTCCTTAACCGTATATATTCAGAGGTTACTATGTTTTGCTGAAGAGATAAGGGTGGGGGAAGACAGAGACTTCTGTGATACCTTTTCTTCCATTGCTTGTATCTCTCAGGGATCCCATTCATGCAAGTGGAAGCGCGAGATCGTGATGACCGCAACACTGTCCATGCTGAGCTGCGCTTCAGCCTGATGGAGCAGACACCCAGGATTCCCTCCAGCCAAATGTTTTTCATCGACTCCATCACTGGAGAGGTTTCCCTCACTGAAGAAGGTCAGTCCCAGTCCATGACTGAAGGGAAGGAGAGAGTCAAGATCACGAGCTGTTTTGACATGTTTTTTTTTAACAGAGGTCAGAAGACAGGGTCAGCTAGAGGGCAGCACTTTTGACACAAGAACACATAACATGCTCCAATTTCAGGCCGAACTCCCTGCAACTCCAGAGGCCTATTTGGTTCATATAATCAAGAATGCTTTCTCATTTCTTGGTTGCATTTTATGAAAATACAGTACACTCACATACAGTACACTCACATACAGTACACACACATACAGTACACATACAGTACACACACATGCAGGACACACACATATAGTACACTCACATACAGTACACTCACATACAGTACACATACAGTACACTCACATACAGTACACACACATACAGTACACTCACATACAGTACACATACAGTACACTCACATACAGTACACACATACAGTACACTCACATACAGTACACACACATACAGTAAATTCCTGCGTGCTGATGCTATTTCCGTAGCATCGGTATCGCCCTTTGTTACGGTTATACAGGAGCTGGATGACTTTCACACTTGCCGGTCCCTTCCGGCCCACACTGCTGCTGATTTCCACACGAGTAGGAGCAGTGAAGATTGCATCCTTTTTCTACCTTATCTTCAGGCTAGCTGTAACTGATGGTTATGATTACTGCTTTGGAGGGCTGTTTATGTCAATTCTCTTCCATTTAAGCAAAAGATTATTGCAAATGAAGTGATGAAAACAGCACTCAGATGGCTTCCAACAGTATGGACATGTTGGATTAAGGATGTGATGTGTGTAATTTCTCATTTATCCCTGAGGAAATATAGTCAGCCACATGTATTCTGGGTTTCCATAAGCCTTCATATAATTATGTTGTGTTTGTATGTATTATTTCGTGTTTTTGTGTTTCTCTAAAGCTGTTATTTTCCTTTCCAGTACTTGTTTCTTTCTTAGACGTTGCACATATACAGCATCATAACATCAAACATGGCACAATATCCTGTTTATTATAGATGTCTTTGTAAGAGGGTAATTATGAAATGAAATTGAAAAATATGACTAAAATAAAGTATTCTTGTTTTGTTTCCCACCGTGACCGCCAGGCGCCTCGACTCTGGACCCAGAGATGTGCGGCCGTTACAAGCTCTCGGTGATGGTGAAGGACATGGCTGGGAAGGCGAACGCTTTCTTCACCACTGGGATTGTTACTGTTGAGGTGACAGGAAACACCTGGGCGTCACCCGACCCCGTACGACTTCAGGAGAATCTCCCAGGCCCGTACCCCATACCCATCTCACAGGTTAGGCAGCAACACCCTGTGATCACTCTTAAACACAAATCCACCACTGGAGCTCATAAATTGTTTTTATCCGTCGGCAATTCAAACACTCTTGAATATTTGATTTTGAACATAAATCGTGTAAACAGTTTGGTGTAAGTGCAGACATAATTCTTAATGCAGTTACAGCTATGATATCATATTACAATAAAACAAACACTGACAATAGTCTGGACTGAGTAAAGCGATATCACATTACAAGTTGCTGTTTGTAGGCCTCTCGGGACCTCCTAAGTGACCAGATACTAAATTATTGATGCTGCCCAAATGTCATGGTTCCTTTCAGGCTACCTCCTGACTGAGTCACTTTAACTCTGATAACCATTCACTCACTGCCTCTCACACCCACCAACCACCGCTCTGAGGGGTATTAAACAAATATTACAGTTTACAGCAAAATCCACACTAAAGTACATCTAATATATGGAGTGTTATTTCAGCATGTTGTAGACCTCAGTGTAAATATTTTGATATTTCATATAATCTAGAGAAAACATCCTGGTCTAACTCAATAGACAGTCATTAGTATTTTTTCTGAATTCATTTATGGCACAATTGTACTTAATATCTCATCTGTTAATCCTTAAAGTCTTCTGTAGCGATTTCATTAGTTAATCCATCAGAAAAAAAATACTATGCAAATCTATTTATAAAAAGTAATTTAAACCAGTTCTCTTATTCTCTCTTTTATATCTTTATATTCTGAATATCTTTGAGTTTTGAACTGTTAACTGTGCAAAGAATGAAATATGAAGACATCATCTTGAACTGTGAGCAACTATGATGAGTATGGAAAATAAGTGGCAGAATAATGGATAGTGAAAAATAATTGTTAGCTGCAGCCGTACATGTGAATAATGCTTGTTATGGTAAAAAAAAAAAAAAGATATTGGATCACTTAAAATGGTTGAAGAAGTCAATCACAGAAAATATTTGACTCAATGTATGTACTGCTGCCAGTTTATATTGTATGAAAATAAAAAACAGGTTCAGCCATACAGATAGATTATAAAGTTTTATTTAAGTCAACAAATGAATATATTTCAGCTATTGGAGCGAGAATAAAACTACATTGAACAAACAACCGAATTGTTGTACTTGTTTCAGTGGAACTTCAACAGTAGTCATTATGATTTTATGATGATATGACCACCTTTTCAAACCTAAAACTGCAAATCCTGTGCTTTAATACAATTTGGCATAATGTCTCTCCCTTAAAAAAGCCTAGAAGTCTATAGAGTCAGTCCCATTAGTAGTTCATTGTGTCAGCTGATGATATCTGATCATAAGTTGTAGTTAAAAGAAACCTTTTTCTTCTGTCTGTCTGCCAATAATACAGCACCGTCATGTAAATTCGGTGTCAAGGTTTCAGGTTCTCGTAATATTTCGCTGTGTTCGTGTCTGTCTTTGGTCTTGTCTAACCATTTGGTTGTTATAATTTTAGCCATATCAGCCACATGTCTATAAATACCTCAAAAGCCCTCTGAGGTGTCCTTAACACAGAAAAAAAGAGCAAGCAGTGGCTGTTATCTTTTGTGAGGAAATGTTTCAAATGTAACCCCGTATGGTAAAAAAATTATCTTTTTCTCTCACCTCTGCGAACTGTGGAAACAAAGAGGACTGTAGAGCTGATGCTGAATTAAATGTGTTGTGCCGATTCTGAGAGTTGCTGTGAACACTAGGTACATCACAATACCTCCCCCTCCTCATGTCTTCTCCCACCTCCCCCACACTCGCCCTCAGCCGCTCATCTCCTGTTCTAACATCCCCCTCCACCCACAGAAAATGTGTGGATTCACAAGTGTAGGCACATTTGATTTTTTTTTTGGTTTTTCATATTTTCAAAGGCCAGCCTCTTTGTCTTGCAGGTTTTATACCCAATAAGAAATGCTGTAATATACATCTTGGTGACTTTTAAAGGAAAATTCAAATAGCATCTGTATGTGTATATGTGCGTGTGCGTGTGCGTGTGCGAGTGAGAGAGAGTGAGAGTGAGAGTGAGGCTGCCTGGAAATATTTCAATGAATAGATTCCCCCTGTGTATATGTTTTACTTCTTAATGGAACATGTGTAAAGACAGTGAGAGATGATCCTCTGTTGTTCTATTACTGAACCATCTATTAAAAATCATTTAGTTACAGTGTCCCATTTGTCCTTGTTCCAAATTGAACACACAAACTGGATTAGGCTAACACGGTGTTTACTTGGGGGGAAGCCTCATTTCGCCCACGCTGTGTGATTGTACTGCTCTGCTCAGTGGGTGGTGGGACTAACCGCTGGTATGACACATGCAGAGATAGTCGTGTTCAAGAACCCACTCTATGGATCTCACCTCCCCTACTGGCTCAGATACATGGAGCCGTCATGTCCACATCCACTCAACAACCGTGACAAATGTTGTCTTTTACACGCTGAGCTTGTCCGTTTAGTGGCGGATGCTGAATTGCTGATGTGCATTTCTGCTACCATCCCTCTCTGTGTATATAGAGTATATAGTATAGAGTATAGAGTTCAGATTATATCGTATAAAGTTCATATTATATTGTATAGAGTTCATATTATATCGTATAGAGTTCAGATTATATTGTATAGAGTTCAGATTATATAGTATAGAGTTCAGATTATATCGGATTGAATTCAGATTATATCGTATAGAGTATATAGTATATTGTATAGAGTATAGAGTATATAGTATATTGTATAGAGTATATTGTATAGAGTATATAGTATATTCTATATTGTATAGAGTATAGATTATAGAGTATATAGTATAGAGTTCAGATTATAGAGTATAGAGTATATAGTATAGATTATAGAGTATAGAGTATATAGTATAGAGTTCAGATTATAGAGTTCAGATTATAGAGTATAGAGTATATCGTATACAGTATAGGCAGGGCAATGCGGCTAAGTTTGATGTTTCAGCGTGATACAGGAAGTTGATGTTTAAGGTCAAACGATGCTCCAAACATCATGAAACTTGCGTCAGGCACCAACTTTCATGAGTTTTTGAAGCTGTTAAAGCCGCCAAAAAAAGGCCTTTTTTTTCTTTAAGAAGAATAAGGAACGAGATCGAGAAAAAACAATTATAACTGCAAGCTGTAATATGCGGACCGTCGCTTGCTGCACGTCGGGGAGCCGGCGGCCCCGACCCGCTGGATCCCCGACGTGCAGCGTACGAGGGCCCGCATATCACTGCTTGCAGTTTTAGTTTCAGTCTGTTATCTATTGTATGTTTCTGATTGCCTGAACTTTGATTATATAATGCAACTAGTAAAACTACTTGAACTCGGTAATGCAATCTATTGAAACTTTGGAGAGGGAGAGAGGCCCCGGTGCCCGCGAATGAACGAGTCAAAGCTCTTAACAACATTCGAATTGTCAGTTTCATGGTCAGATGAAAGCTGATTATTTGTTGTGGAATGAGTTTGAGTCCCAGTAAGCCTTCGTCACAGCCTCATGATCCGTTTTCAATATTACAGAGGATACTTTTATCAACGCGGTGCTTCAGCTAATCAGAGAGTATCTCATGTTGTGCATAGCAGAAACATTACATCTACTGTAATCAATATTTTTATATGAACAGTTCACCAAGTGACCATGTTATATGAGAGGAGTCGCTTGTGGTGACAAATCTACAGCTCTCTGTTTTATGGTCAGCAACTACTTTGGTTCACGCTCTCCTTTCTCATCAGTGTCTTCAGCAAAAAACACAAATAGGACACCTTCTGTTCCCCGTTCAGCACCAATGGGTCAAGGTTATCAAGTAGTCGGTGAGAAAACTAAAGCGTTCTCCCTCAGGTCTTGGTGGAGACAAAACATTACAAGGTCACCCGGGTGCCATCTCAACTTCATAAGGTGATAGTGTGAGTGCTGCGTGTACAACACAAACCCCTCACAAAACAACCCAGGAGTTATTGAGGGTTTAATGTTTTTAACCCCAAATGAGATGACTCTCCCCTCGTTTCTGTGACTCTAATACCTGCTTTCCATCCAAAACACACACTGTGATTGCATTTGTTATCTCCTGCGTCAACATGAGCTTTCGTTTCAGGGCTTGTTTACAGATGTTCTGACAAGCAATAAAAAGGCCTCTACTTCCACCAAGATGTCCAATATTTACCATGTCAATATCTGTATCATTTCATATTTACTGTATATTTTAAATGGCCGCAGTAATGATTATTACTAGTCATTACTAGTCACTGTTCAATATTTAATTATATTATTTTATTGATTAATCTGCAGATTGTTTTCTGAATGTATTAACTGTTAGTTTTAGTACATTGTCCATTATATCTCCGAGTCCAAAGCAGGATATTTAAATTCTTTGTTTTGTCCATTTAACACTTCAAAATCAAAATAAATTTAGATTATTACTATTAACAACAAAGAAAGTAGATTCAATTCTCACCATTTTTTTGGATTGAAAATTCACTAAAAGGTTAATTGAATATCAACATAGTTGCAGATTGATTTTCTGTCATCCAACAACTTGATTAATTGACAAACTGTCTCAACTCTGATATTTTTTTTTGTTTTTTTGCCTGACTTTGTGCTTTATGCAGGACATTGTACAACTTTGTGTGATTCAGCAACTGCATTATAGGGAAGTTCATATGCAGCCACAAGCCACTCCTCTTGACGCAGCTCAAACACAAGCTATGAGGGGAGACGGAGCTCTTCAAACTCGAGCACTGACGAAGGCAAAACAGATGATGTCATAGATGTTTTGTGTGTAACTTTGTATAGACCAGTCAGTGATCATTATTCATATTCCCTTAAAGCTCCGAGGTCTAGAAACACTGAGAGGCAGCCGGCTGTGTGAAGTGCCTTTGTGTATACACTAAAGCATTGGGTTCGGGCAGTTATATTCAAAACAAGCGCGGAGTGTGTGACAGCGAGTTGAAGATATACACATGCCCTGGGTGTGCCTCAGCTGTGCAATGACTGGGCTCCTGTCCTTGTGTGGTGCTGTTTGATGGCCCTCTGCACAGCCCTCTGCCAGGGGTTGTAAAGCTGAGTGGAAAATCCCCTTCAGCCTGCATAGTTAGTTTTGGCTGTGCTCCCTGTTCCCCATCGTTGTCGGTGCATTTGGTTGGCTCCCTATCATGTAAACAAATGGTAGCTTAGCTCTTGCTAATTTTTTTGAAAATCTTTTCAAGTTTCTCGAACACTGCATAATAATGTTCTTGCTGCAGCCAGATGAAACCACTTTGCAGTAGTTTTTATTGATGCTTAATAAACTTAGATATTTAGTGTTTATAAAAATGTGGTTGTGTGTGTGTGTGTGTGTGTGTGTGTGTGTGTGTGTGTGTGTGTGTGTGTGTGTGTGTGTTAATATAGGTCAAATGGAGTGGAAGTCAGGCCGAGTACAGTCTGGAGGGAGAGTTTCCAGAGATGCTCTTCACCATCAGCAGGGAAGGAGTCATTTATCTCAACGCACCTCTGGACCGAGAGACACAAGACCAGGTCTGTACTGGAGCTGCAAGCTCAACATCTCCTGCACCTGAAAGTAAATGGCAGTTAATGAGCACTGATGTTGGCGCTGCATTCTTCCTTTTTTTCTTATAGTTCCTTATAGTTTGTGTCACATGTGACAATAAGTGATAAAGTACAGTTTACATATTGTGCCCTAATTTGAAAGCTCATAAATTAGTGGTTGTGACAACATGCTCTGTTTTTAAACCAAGAGTCACATGTGATTCAGTGGATTTCATTCACAAGTATTTTCATATATAGTATATTCATTCGTTATTGCAACAAAGCTGAGCACAGTTTATTTTTAAACCAAATAGAGGCAATTAGTAAAAAAAAACCTGAAAGCTCTGTTCCTTGACCATATCCTTTTTGTAGTTAAGGATGATCACCATATTATGGCAAGAATTGTAAAGCTAAAAGCCTCATTTCAAAATGTGCTCATTTTAGGCCAAAGGAAGAATCATTATTGGTGGCAGTATTACAAATGAAAGTCCACTGGTTTACATTTTACTTTTGAGTTTTGTGCACATCTTAAGCTCCTGAGAGCTTTGAATGGCTCAGTGAACAGTACATTCTGGCACAAATGCTCAAGTGGCCAACGAACAACACAGATAGGCGGAGCGACATCCGTTAAAACACACGCTTGTAGCACACTGCACTTTCTGTCTTCTGCAGTGACCATTTAATGGTAGATTGAAAATGCTTTATTAGCCCTATGCCTCACGAGTTTAGTTTAGTCTGCAGTCGACAGGAGAACAGATGAAATGACTTTAGTTGCATATTTGTGTTTCAAACTTTTCAAGACATTGTGATGTATTAGCAGATTTTGAAAGGTAAACTGACAGGAGGACATTCAGAAGACAAAGAGGGGAAGGTGTACCAAACTTAAGCTTTTTGGTATTTTACTAATACTTGTGATTGAAAGGTTGTAGATGCATACTGTACTTAGCATCACTCCAAAAATGAGTAATAGTCTGTGAAAGTGCTTTTGTCTAAATACAGTTCCATCAATTAGTCTGTGATGGTGCTGATGGAGCGTGTCGTATAACTTCATGTCCCAATGTGCTGCAGCTGCAGAACGATGAATGCAGAGATGCCATTCCTTCCTTCCTTCCTTCCTTCTTTCCTTCCTTCTTTCCTTCCTTCCTTAATATAATATGAATCGAAAGTAAGTGGCATAAATGTGATGCTCCACCTGATCTGAGGTCACAATGTGAAGGTACCACACCTCCAGTTAACCAGATATTTTACACTCTGTTTTTTTAATCATCTAAATGTGAATATTGTGCTTCTGTTTTTGCTTTGTCAGTTCCAAATCAGCATCGTGGTTGAGCGTCCAGATGGCAGAGAGATTGCCAAGCCTGTGGAGCTGAGGGTGATGGTGGGCGACGCCAATGATAACAGGCCCACCTTTCCACAGGCACAGTACCATACTGTGGTCAAGGAACTTTCTGCTCGAGGTAACTGACAGATTTTATGTATTTTTATTCTCAAAGAATTATTATGAAATGTTTTTGAAGTATGTAGATGTGAGTCTTACGTTGTCTACTCCAACATGTGTTAGAAAAAGCCATCTAAAGCTGCCATGACTAAACAGTTTTTATGAAGATACTGTATTTATTGCAGTACACAAGTAATATTTCAAATTAAAATCCAAAGCAGAACAAACATTTTATGGTGTCAATAGTGGTGTTAATATTTTCATGCAACAATACCTTTTCTTTTTAAAATGTAAATTACTGATGGAGTTATGGATTATTGTAAAACAACACAATGAATCTGAATAATCCTTTGTCAAAGTCACTATAATAGGAATATTATAATAACTAACACTAAAAGTGATAAAAGGATTGCGAGTGCCAGCCTACCTTTTGTGAAAGCAGTTGGGATTTCTGCCAGGACGCAGGGAGAGCTCCCTCACTCCTCGCTGTGCTCATAAAAAGCACATGGTGTGCTGTGACATATCAGGTCCCAACATAAAAGCTTTTTTGTTGATGCTTTAGAACGTTTTGATTCTGTGAAATGAATTAGACAGGGCAATCTGTTAATCTAAATGAATTCACTGCTTGAGGATTAAATGAGAAACCTATTGTTATATCCTTCCTCCCCCCCATTCTCATTCAGTACACTATGTGACTAACTTAGACTGTAACTTGGAAACTCTTTTTTTTAGCTGGCTGTGTTACAGAAACTAGGAAAACTTGCCACAAGTGTTGAAAATTAGTTCGAGATTCAGATTTAAACATTAAAAAAAAAAAAAAAAAAAAAAAAATTGAAATTCAGCATTAAGAAAACAAATTCCAAGAAAAGGTCTGTGGAAGGTCTTTTAACATGACATCAGAGAGCCTTCTTTTACTGTTTTATATTGGTGTATTCTTCCCCAGGGACAGATATCCTGACAGTGCAGGCAGCCGATAATGACGATCCCAAGACGGACAATGTGCGGATCTTCTACCGTTTAATCGGACAAATCCCAGAGAGTCCTCGTGCCCTCTTCAGAGTAGACCGTGACTCAGGAGTCATCTCCGTCCAGGCAGACAGTATGGAGGGCACAGCACCACAGTACACACTAACCATCACCGCTGAGGATGCCAAAGGTGACTAAGTATTAATGTAAAATACAGAGTTCGGTTGTGATTGTCATGAAAAGGAAACTGCTGTTTAACTTGCTTTCTTTATGTATAGAACTTTATTCAGGGAAGCATCGAATATTAGAGATAAAGCATACAGTTTTCCTATGTGTGTGTTTCTAATATTAATAAACATTTAAAAATAGGTCTACAGATCATAAATAGATGAAGTTGCATATTACTGTATATCTGTACTTTATATCCTTTAAGATTAGCAAGTTCTTTCGTAATAAAGACATCGTTGTTAGTTCAGCTACAACTTGTTCTAAGGATTATGTTGAAGGTTGCACATTAAGGAAGGAGAGATGGAGAGAAGTAGTGATATAAACATTATAAAGCAGTTAGTGTGCCAAAGTAACACAGCGTAAACATTTGTAAAACACTGAAGCTTCAGCAATGGAGGTCACAAACAAAAGTTCATTAGCTTTGTGAGCTAATGCGTCAGTATTGTCGTCGATGCATTTGCGTCCAGGGGATGTATATATGCTAGCCTGTGGGGTGACAGATGATGTGGTCTGCATGACTCACGTGTGATGAAGGCAAGACGAGGTACTCACTGTTCCTCCAGCATACTTTATTTGTGTGAAGGGCTGACCCTGAGTCACTGACAGAAGCTGTGATGATGTCCCTGGCAGGTCTAAACAGTTCCTGCACTGTGGTTGTGACGGTGCAGGATGAGAACAACAACCCACCGGTCTTCTCCCAACATGAGGTATGAGAACACATGTTCAAACGGACACACACGCACAGACATTAAGACACACCTCTGATGCATCGATCTGCTCAGGGCATGACAAACAGTACCTTTGGACAAAAGGCAGGCCAAACATCACAGCCTATAATAAGTGGCTGTTGGTTTGCGAATGCACTCTGCAGGTCACTGATCTAATTTTCCTGACGAGGAACTAGATAGGCCCTCTAAGCTCAGGCTTATAGTGATGGCACCATGTTATTGGAGGAGTTTTTCAGGTCTTTGTACTCTAAGTGGGCTGTGTTTTTAGAGTTTAATCTGATAAAGCTTTCTTTGGAAACGAGTTTCCACTCATTTATTTATAGCCAAATCTACATCATGACTGCAGAATGCTATCCAGTACCATTAATGTGTTAGAAGTTATATAAGAATTAGTCTCGTGTTAGCCATTACAATCTCACAAAAAAAATTGTCGGCTCAATCTTTATTTCAGCATCTTACAAAGGTAAAACTCCTTATTTCCTGAAATCTCTGTACTTTCATCTCTCTTGTGGAGGTATTGCACTCTTTACTTTTCATTTGCTATAATACAAGCATTTTCGGGAGTTACCTCCATTATCTGTCTTTATTTTGTAGTGATCCAGATGAACAGAGTTTCATTAATGCTCCAATCACAGGCCCAGCATGAAGCTGGGCTGTAGTTTCCCACATATTGGTGTAGCCGCGGGGGTGACAGAGAAATCGACTAAAGATAGGCAGAAACAGAAAATCCCCTCACTTCCACCCACATGTGCTGCATAATAGAAAGGAGAAAAGAAAAGTCAATGAGGGTTGGGAGTTATGTGGGAGAGCCATCATGCTGTGATAATAGGGAACCAGTCTTTTGCTTTTCTCTCTGCTCAGCCATGGTGACAGTTAAAGACCGCATAGACATGAGCTGTGAGAGAACGTTTTATTTTGAGCAGCGAGAGAAGGCTCTGCTTCGTTGGAAATTAGCTGTAGAGCTCAGGCGTGAATATCCAGACCAATTAAAGGAGAAGGAATAGCTGAATAGACAATTAATAGAACATTAAACAGTATATATTTTTTTATAAAACATCTGCCATCACATTTTCTACGTCCTTGCCCCATCTAATGGACACTTATGGGCTGCAACCATGTGTCTTTCAAACACTGCTGAATGCTCATTTTTGAGCTGTTAAAAACAAATGTACACACTAGCATAGACACACACACACACACACACACACACACACACACACACACACACACACAGAGGTGGAAAATGCTCTTCAGCTGGACACGCCTGAGCAGTGCAGCTTTTTCCATGGCAATGTGAGGGCAGCGCAATAGGGGGTGAGCTGGGAGGCGAGTGGTGACAGGACTGGGTTCAGCAGCCCTGTGGATGGGGCAGCCAGATCACAGGCATGGCTGCTTCACTGGAGGACTTCTGTGAGTGGCAGATTAAATGACTGTCTAAACACACACAGGTTTGTGAATAAAGGTCAGTTAACACCAGGAGGGCAAGAGGTGGCAAACGTACACTCACATGCAGTCACATATCGTCTCCGCAGAAAACTGGACAGTCAGTAATCCTTGACTTTATTGACGACCACAAAATTACAACATCAGCAGGTCTCTGGCAAAACTTACAGTGGCCTCTACTTATTCAATATTTAATGCCACCGTTATGTCAGTTGATAATATCAAGATTACTGTAACTAATTACCCTGCCTCCAGTCTGTCTGAAGTCTCTGGCTAGATGATGTCTGCTATAATTTGTTGTAGATAAGAAAATTATATTATCAGGCACAAAATTTCAAAACATCAGTATCAATTTGTCGCTATGATATAGAAAAGTGGTTTTCTAAAATAAATTTACTGCCTGACAATGAAATGCTCCATTTTTCTCTCATTATATTGCCCCGTTACAAAGGTTTTCCCCTGAAGGTAGTCCATTCAGTGGGGCTTGATCTGAGCTTTCTGTTTGTAGAGCACTTTGTAAAATATTTTAAAAGATGCAAATTGCTTCTACACATTTGCCCACTTTTAAATAAGAGTCTTTTCAATAAATACGTGCTCTCTGCCCAGTGATCATACATTTTGTGTTTCCTCCTCATCAGTACGGACCCTTTCACATCCCAGAGGACGCTCCAGTGGGCACCACAGTAACAGCTGTGCTGGCAGGGGATGCAGATGTTCGAGGCGGAGACAGCTGGCAGGTGGACTACCGTTTAGAATCTGGAAACGAGGAGGAGGTCTTTATACTAGTGACAGACAAGCAGACCAATGAGGTCTCTCTTGTGCTTTCAAAGGTGAACAACACACACATTTCACCACCTTTTTGATTACCTAAAACACATACCAAGATCAGATGAAAAAAGGATTGAGATTACATTATGCCAATCAGGATCAAAATATGCTGATATTGTTTTCTTTATCTTGTTTTTGGTATGAAAAAGTACAAACAAATGTTTCCTCTTAGGGGCAGAAATATAAATGTTAATATTGAAGGACAATTTTTGGCATGATGGCTTATTTCTGTCCTTGGAGTGTGCGCCGTCCTAAGAGATCATTCAGTTGCTGACAGTGCCAAAGTAGCAGTCACATAAAACTAAAGTCATTTTATTAGGGCATGATTTTAATATCACAGTGTGAACATGTTGGGCACCAAAAGAAAGGTTGAAAAAAGAATATTCAATACGTCAGGACCTCAGTCCTGCGTGCCTCAAATAAAAACAGAGTCCTAATGACAATGGAATGTTTCAGCCCAATAATCTCCCCTGTCCCCAGGGCGCATCACCCTTCACCTTCCTCCTATAATCCCGCAGAGCGTTTAAGGGATGCATGCGGGAATGAGTGTGTGTCTGTGTGTGTGTGTGTGTGTGTGTGTGTGTGTGTGTGTGTGTCTGTGTGTGTGTGTGTGTGTGTGTGTGTGTGTGTGTGTGTGTGTCTGTGTGTCTGTGTGTGTGTGTGTGTGTGTGTCTTTGTGACTGTGTGTATGCTCTAATGGTCTGGTTTTTGTAAGTGGGCCAGGCAGTAGACAGTCTATTATTTTCAACCTCTCTGGGGTAGTTGATGAATGTGATTTACGTGAGTTGCATATGCTCCTCTGAGATAAAGCAGATGTCCAAACCCTATAAATGGATCTTGATGTATTATTTCAGATCAACACACAGGACTTCTGTTTTTTAGGGGTGATGTCATGCAGATTAAATTCTTTTGTGTTTAAGTAGCTGTGTATCAAGCTCATGTACTGTAGTGACCTTGTGAGATACAGCTGTAGCTAACTTTGTATCAGCAGACGGGATGCTGTTGTTTATTTAGCTTACTTTAGTAAAAATAAAAGCTTAAATTCTTCACAAGGAAAGCTCCAGTGGATTAAAATGCACTTGAGCAAATCCTTTAATTCAGCGAGTTACAGTGTGAGGTCAGGACCGGAGGGCAGACACATTTCATTATTAGAAATTACACATTGCTCACAGCCCAAGTGAATAATTAGATTGTGTGAGCAGACACTAATGGCTGTTTACCACCCAGACTAAAAGCTGCAGATTGATGTAAATGTATCATGAACAAGGGGATGTGAGGGGAATCTCATCAGAGTGGAGGAAACTTCTTTTGAAGCTAATGTGAAACTGGGCTTTTAACACTTAAATTAGTGTCTTGAGTTTGTTAATTTAACTAGAGATACTTTAACCTCTACCTGCTCTAAATATAGATCTATCTGGAAATATGGATAATTTAACATCAGGAGACCAAAATCATTTTCATGGTGTTCAGATGAAAAGTATACAGTATTATGTTTCTCATGTAATTCAGTTATTTAAGTTGCAATTATCAATATTTTAAATATATTACCACATGTTTAAAAAGGGGCGGTGCAGTGGTTAGCATTGTCGCCTCACAGCGAAAAGGTTCTGGGTTCAAATCCCGGTCGGGGTCTTTCTGTGTGGAGTTTGCATGTTCTCCCTGTGCCTGCGTGGGTTCTCTCCGGGTACTCCGGCTTCCTCCCACCATCCAAAAACATGCACCTCAGGTTAATTGGTGGTTCTACAAATGTCCCTTAGGTGTGAATGCTCTTTGTTTCCGTCTGTCTCTATGTGTTGGCCCTGTGATGGACTGGCGACCTGTCCAGGGTGTTTACTCTGCCTTTGCCCAAAGTGAGCTGGGATAGCCTCCCGTGACCCTGTTCAGGATAAAGTGGGTATAGATGATGGATGGATGTTTAAAAAGGCTACATATATTTGAAAGGTGTTACTGGTAGTGTCAAACCCACAGAAATGTAACACCCATTTCTGCAGCTCCCCTCAGCTCTTGCAAGCTCTGTAGAGTCTTTCAGCCCATTGTTTTGGATTTTTGGCCCACAGCATGGCTGTTTTGGCTCACGCTCTGATTTAGTCCTCTTTCAGCAAGAGGTGTCAAAAAGCCACTGTTCACTACCTGCTCAGCACCAAATGAATATAGGTAGAGAAGCGCAGAAAAATCTCAGATATCGGTATCAGCGTATGTGTTAAAAAAAATGGAGCAGAAAAAGATGTTTAATAGTTATCTATCATTATCAAATTCCCAGTGAAGATCACTGTTTTAATGAGATAAGATATTTCTTCTTTATTCTTACTTCTGACAATAAAGTTTATCTATAAACTGTAAACTATCTCGCCTCCACTGTGTTTAATAATCACATTTCAATCGATGTATCAACACTATAATATTTTTATTTTCTAATATCGGTATCACCCAATAATCCACTACTGGTTGGGCTCTGATAGTTAGCAACTATCTGGTAAACACAGTGGAGAAATTATCAGCTAAAGACAGAAGGAGCAAACAAACACGACTCCAGAAGAATGCTACAGTAGTGTTGCTCTTCGCCTTATGGATGTGTAAATAAGCACTTGTACACTAACCAATGTGCAATGTCAACTGAAAGGGTGATAACATGGCTGTGTTTATTTAAGTTTTAAATAAAATACTGAGTGTGAGGTCATTGAATTGTGAGCAGTACAAATAGAAGAAATACGATTAGTTGCTAACGTGTTGGAGGTGTCTAAATATTGTGTATTGTTGTTCCAGGGAAGCTGATTCACTGCTACATAATTCCCACTCTAAGGGAAAAGAAACAGAAGTAATATCGTCATGTGAGGTCAGAGTGGTTCAAATGAGGGACTCCAGCCTCCTGACAGTCCATGCACATGTTCTGATGCACTGATACACACTGAGTAGTTTGATGCGTCACTTCCAATCCGCAGCAGTACTCATCTCTCCTCCAAGGTTTGCGTTTCTTCTCCTTGGCAACAGACACACTGAGCCTGAAACGCATGAATGTCAGGCAATGACGGTTTAATAATGGTTTTCTTTTATCGGAAGAAAGAAAACATTTAAGGGTAAAGCCTGACAGAAAATACAAGCTTCAGAGCAGGAATCAGAAGATTACATTAAAATAATCCAATTTATTTGATTATTCATTCCTTTTCCTTTACCTGGACACTTTTATCTCTTTTAAAATCTTTAAACGTGTGACAAACATCCCAATCACCGACTTTCCATACCCCCACTGTGAAACTAAGTTTTTCATCCTTCAAACAAAGTCAGCAGGTCACTGTTATTATTTTTTGTGTCCAGATTATGGTAATCCTATCACTTGAAATCTGCTACTCCCAATTTTGCCTCAAAAATTTTGATCCAAATATAGTACATACTACACTCTTTTTCCAGAGGGGAAGAATTTAAAGCTTTTTGATCGATTTTGTTGCTTATATATTTTTTATGCTCTTTTTCAATCAAAATTGATCTATTTAATACAATGCAATTTCAACATTATTTGGGTGAGTATTTATTGCATTATCACATTGCAGTTGCACACATACAGCATCATGTAAAGTGTTTCATTCTTGACACAGCCAATCAATTGGTTCGTTTCCTTGTAACTACAGGGTCTAGTTCATATTAGAAATAAAGCTATTCTCAGCCAATGAATCCAGACAAGAGGACTGGTCATGTTAGACTGTACTGTCCCTCTCCTGCTGACAACGGTGGCATGCTATGTTTTTACTCTGTTGGTGTGCTTATAATTGCATCCACAGAAATTGAACGACATTTCATACATTTATTTCAACTGCCGTATTTCTTACATAATGATTTCTCTGAACATTGGGTAGATTAGTTATCTATTTAAGAACCAATTTACCTAAATCCAAAAAGCATAATTTCTCTGCCAACCTTACTGGTATCTCAGTCGCTTCTAGCTGACTTGGATTTATACATTCAGTGCCTTAAAAACCGCTTTAAGAAAGCCATGTTTCATAAACACTGTCCTTGCTACAGTGGCCATAACAGTTCTTTACACTGTTGTAAACAGCAGGTGAATGTTATAAATATTATTTTAACATCCATTGCATTGGTGTCTTAAAATGTCTGCAAGCTTATCTTGGGGTCATGGACTTTTCTGTAGTTGTGGTGTAATGACCCATTAATTTCTCTATATTGCAAAAATGTATAACTCATCAGTTACTGATTCATCAAAACTGTGTGTGATTGAATGTGTGTGTTTTTTTTTGTTTTTTTTAATGTTTTCACAGGTGTTGGACTTTGAGCGTGAGAGTGAGTACATCCTGGTGCTCAGTGCCCAGAATCCAGTGGCTCTGGTCCGAGGCCGATACGGACCTGCGTCCACAGCAACAGTCTCAATTTATGTTGACGATGTGAACGAGGGTCCGATCCTTTCTCAAAGCCATTACGAGGTGACCGTCAGAGAGGGGGAGGAACCAGGACGGGTTATCGCCACCATCCGGGGTTACGACCCGGATTCTCATCCAATAAGGTAACCAGTTCAGCCAGACAGAGGCATGAAGAAGCACATTTTACATTTTACAGAGTTACATATCTGTGTCTTTATTTGTGTACAGATATTCTCTTCAAGGGGACACCAAGAAATACTTTTCAATAGGGAAGTATTCTGGTGAACTAAAGACTGTGCAGGCCTTGGATAGAGAGGAGAACAGCACGTACACCATGGAGGTCATTGCAGTGGATGGACGTAAGATACTTTCTTATTCATTCTTATTTCATTATTAATACCACACAACTATTTAATTAAAGGTCGGCCTTTGTCATTCTTAATATAGAATATAGCAGTTATGAAATTTGAGTATCTTGCAGTTATGAGGAGGCACATCTATTTCACATCTCTTGTTTTCATCTTAGGAAACTCTTCCTTGTCTGCGTCAACCCTGGTGACTGTCCAGATCCTTGATGTGAACGACAACAGTCCAGTGCTGGTTGGAGACTATTCCTGGAAGTACCTGTGTACGCCTCGCTGGGAGGAACAGGCTCTGGTGCTGGCTTCACGGGACAGCGATGGACCACAGCACGGAGGGCGACTCAATTTCTCTCTCCGCAGTGACGCCACAGTTCGACGAAACTGGAAGCTAACACCTATCAATGGTGAGGTGAACACAGACTCTGAACCCAGTCAACCCACAGCATACATTATTAGCCTTGTGATTCATGGTGAAAAGAGAGGAGAGGCAAATAATGTAACACTGTTAAGAAAAGCTGTGGAAAGCTACTGTGCTATATTGAGTTGGTAGGTTTAACCAGCTGAAATTAAATGTTGCCAAATCAAAAATTAATCTGGATTATCAAAGTGGATTATGCTAAATATCTTTCTGTTATCACTTTTGGTTCTCAATCAGGTGAAGCAGCAATTATAACCAAAACTGGGATCCGATTGTGGTCTAACATGGTCTCAAAGGCAGCCAGAGTGCTGCTAAACGGATATAATTGTCACCTTAAAACAGCCCAAAAAACCATGCTATGTCTTCTTGGATGGTCCAAGTATGTTGCTGTGATTAATATAGAGAGTAAGGAAGTTAATTTATTGGAGAAGACAGGTTGTTGCTATCCAGCCACAAGACTGTGCAAAGTGACATTACTGAGAAATGGATTTTTGGAGTTTGTGGACATCTAGTTTGCCACAGTGTGCTAAATGTTTTGAGTTTCACTGATTTGTATGACTTAAAATAAATAAATTGCTAATCATGAATACAGATAGTCAAAGAAACAGAACGATCTGGCATTGAAAATGTTTAAATTGCCGTGTTCTGCTTTCTTCCTGCATAATTTCTGCAGTCCTATCTTGGATGGGAGGCATAATGTAATTATCCTTTTTTTTTTGCACTTGCAAACTGACAGCGTTGGGTTCCTTTAATGCCAAGTATTTACTGCTATGACGTCTGTCTGTCATTAGGTGATTCAAACAGCTCAACCACTTCCCTCTCAGTTTTTTTTTATCATCCTCTTTCACTCCCGTGTTCCTGTTGGTATTGATTGAGCCCCGCTGTAATTATATCTTCTGTGTAATTTCTTTGGCGTCACCACTGGTTTCCTGCCAGCTAATGGAGGCTAAAAGAGGAATCTCCCAGAATGCTTCGCACCTGGTCACAGGCAGTAATGGTTGTACCAATAAATGTGTACTTGTACTCATATAATTTTGCTGTAGAGTTGCATGACACACATAACACAACCACAGTCTCTGATGAAAAGAGAAACGTGTGTGTGTGTGTGTGCATGCGTGTGTGTGTGTGTGTGTGTGTGTGTGTGTGTGTGTGTGTGTGTGTGTGTGTGTGTGTGTGTGTGTGTGTGTGTGCGTGTTGGTGCGTGCATGCATGCGTGCGTGCGTGAGTGCGTGCGTGCGTGTGCGTGCATGTGTGTGTGTTACCTCTTCGGGACCTTTTGGAGTTTAAATATCGACCCTCTCGGCACCAGTAGTCCTCACGGGAACCAAAGCTCGGCTCTAATAAGGAAAAACGTTCTTTCTGAAGACTTGTATAAAGGTTATGTGTAAGATGTGAATTGAAGTTAGGTTAAGGGTAGCATTGGGGTTGCGGTTCAGCTGTCCACAATGAATAGGAGTCAATACAATGTCCTAACAAGGATAGCTGTGTGTGAGTATGTGAGCGAGAGTGTGATCGAATGTGCTTCAGCACCATTCAGTGGAAGTCTTTCCCAGATTTGACTGACGTTTCTTTTCAATGCATACATTCAGTTATTGAGGCAGCATGCTCTTTTTCCTCTCTTCATGACTGTTCAGAGCAGTAACGAAAGAAATGAAACACATCCAGCCTGCCTGCAACACATTTAATGGCATTGTAATGTAAAGATCTCGTGTATTATAGTCATTTAAATAGTACTGGGTGGTAGGTTAATGGTCACACATCCAGCCTGCGAAATGTCACGTCAGAGGTGAAGCAGTGCAGGCAGAGGATTCAAAACGTGAACAGCATGTAGAGACGGGCTGCACAGCTCGTGTATCCTTGAGCGACAGATTGAACATGAAGGGGGGATGATGGTTAAGTGCAAGCGTAGAGTTTAAGACCCTCAGATAATGGTTCAAACAGCTTGATAAAAAAAAACGTCTCTTTACAGGACAGGGTTTTTACGTCATGCAGCCAGGCCTGTTTTTAAGACTGATTCACAGAGATAAGATAAAGAGTCCGAGGCTCCAGACCACTCCACACACACATCCATCAGTCTCGCTCATTCTGTGGGTTGTTATGTGTTGGTTTTGCTTGACTTTTGTTTTGTTGTAAGATGTTTTAAAGCTGTGTGTGTGATGGCTTTTTTATTGTACAATTGTATTTTCTGTTGCTGCTGACTGCTGTCAGATATAACAAAGTATTTAGCGTAATTTAACATCTTTTTACAGCTGACTTTTTGATCTGAAATAAAGTGAATGGAAATGATCCACTAAATACACTAGACAGCACACATTTAAGGTAATGAGGGATCACACAGGTTAAGTAAATGTAAACAATCAAACCAAGGCAATGTAAACCTTTACCTCATCATTCAGGCTAATTCTGTAACGACAGTATTTTTTGTGTGTCATATGTTTTGTCCTTTAGATACTCACACCAACCTGTCGTTAAACATCCCGTACCTGGCCCCTGAGGTCTACACTGTGCCCTTCACCATCTCGGACAGCAGCTCTCCTCCCAGGAGCACCTTTATAAACTTGCCAGGTAATGCTGACGCTTCTGCTGATGAGCTAAAGTGAGCACGGGGACGAGGGCGTCGGAACAATCGATAGAGATCAACCCCAGTGTGCCAGCTTGTCCTACCTCTGTCCTTGTGTATTAATGATGCAGTGGGGCTTTACAAATGATTTGTCCAGGCTTGTGATTACACTGCCCTCCTAAGATTGTGTTCTGCCCAATACAATCATGCTGACACCTTATACACAAAACACAAAACAACACATGCCTTCTTGTGCACAGGTTAAGATAAAATATATGGCTTAGGAAATGAGTGTGGGTATACAGTGTTGTCCCTTTGTTTCCCCACTTGTTGCCTACCTTTCTGTGTCTGCAGTCAAATCAATTTGAACTAATGAGGTATGTCTTAAAAAAAAAGAAAAAAAAAAAAAGAAATTTCACATGAAGCAGCATATGATATTTTACAAATCTTTTCATATGAATTAGGATGGGTATTTCAAGCAAAACTACTTTTCGAAATTCGCTCTGAACTATACAATATTTCTTCGAATATTTTCAAAAACCTTGGTTGTCTAAAGAATCAAAAACCAAACATCAATCCTAAACGCAACACAAATGAGCTGTATTTCCTATTCAGTGAGAAGTGTTAAAAATCCCAGATCTGTGACTTACCTTCTCTTTTTAGTGACGGTGTGTCCTTGCAACGTCAGAGGGAACTGCAAAATGGCAGTCAAGCAGTTGCAGGGCATGCCAACTATTCAGTCAGCGGTGGGCATTCTGCTTGGCACGTTTGCAGTCATAGGTAAGCTGAGAGGCTGACAAAAACAGTGTGAATTCCATTAAGAAGTCTTGCAAGCACCTGTTTGAGAATGCATTACAAAAGTGCGTTCATGAGCAACTGGGACGTGGGAAAGTTCCACCTCCGAGCGGGATAATACACCTGTTGAACTAAGAATTTCCCATCAGGAAAGTGGGAGGTTTTCGACAGCTCAGAGAAGTAGGGCTTACGTCACTGGACGTCGCAGCACTGGTGTGCAGCTTGGTTAGCCTTAACTAGGCTGTGTCACGCGTTAAAAATTATATTACATCAAAAACTTCTAGAAATGCAATGTACAAAAACTGTTGACCTCCTGATCACCGTTTGGGCCCTGTTTTGATTGATATGGATGATGACCAGGTTATTCGTTACTTCCCTGTATTCTGACAGCAGAAATAGAGCAGATCTCTCAGGGGTGGGCATGTTGACTGTTTGTAAATGCTCTCAACTCGGAAGAGGGGCGTTCCCAAATGGAAATGCTCACCATTCCCTGCTGCCTGAGCATACAACTAGCTCCGTTATAAAGTTTCCAAAAGGCCTGTTTGATCATCTTAGTTGCGGGACCACTAGGATTGCATCAGCATTTTCAAAGCTTTGTGATATTGTCAGTATAATTTTCAGACAAATCAGTAATAATATAGCATTATTGTTGTTTATATATATTTTTTTCATTCTAGGAACCATCCTCATTGTTGTGTTTGTGAGACTGTCCTACCAGAACCCCAAACGACCGAGTAAAACTAACCAGGAGAGAGTTCCCCTGAAGACTTCAATCTAATTAGGACGCAACTGTATTGACCTGCTTACTGGACCAAGGTAACAATGTCGCTTTACGGGCACTGAATTCATGATGTGACCATGAAGGTCTAAAAATTAATGTATATTTCAATTATTGGAAGTTTAGATGTACACAAGATATATTTTAGTTTAGATATCTAATGTATATTGAGTGCTTAGGCCTGTGCCTGGGTCATAATGTTGGCTTATGTTTTAAATTTGTACTTGTTATCGCTGTAGACCTGTTATTTGTTTCACAATGGTTCCTCTTTATTACAACAGAGTCAGGAACACGTCAGGAAAAAAAACTGACACGTTAAGTCACAATTTTACAAGAAAAAGTCATATTTGTTTTTACCAAAAAATAAGAAGTCACACACATTTGTTCCTTTAATTTTTTTTTTACATTTACATTGACCCTGCTCTGTTGTAATTTACACCACATGTACCTGCTTCTCATTTGTTAAACACTGAACTATGATGCTGTTTCCTTGTGTCTAAATTATGACAAATCTTTACAAAACATAAATCAGAAGAAAAATGCGTGTAAATGTTCAGATGTGATTTTGTGTAATTTATCACATCAATAGAATTAAAACATGTTGCAAACACTACATAACATCATCATTTGTTCCTTGTAGCCAGCTTCTTTCTTCCACAAACCAAAACACTTTAATGAGACAGCCTGAAATTGCCCCGTGTTTGTAACTGCATTAGCAACATGCTCCAGTTTCTGTGATGAAGGCTTCACAAATGCTGACCCAGACGACCTAACAGGCAAGCAAAGCTATATTCACACCAAAGTGTGGCTATGAATAGCTCAACAATTGAAGGTCACTGAAAGACACTCACCTGGCAGTGTCCAGCAAAACAGAAAAGGTTCACAAACTGAATAGATGCTGCATACTCGTCCATTAGACCGCCATGACAGCAGTGCAGTTAAGTTTGGATAACTACTAACTGTGAAGAAAAAAGGACAGCCATGTGTGCAGCAGTGGAACATTTGACAGGGGTCTAATCCTAACAGCTGTTTATGTCTAAATCCACCCTGAAAACAAAAAGATGGGCCAGATATCTAAACGCCGTCGTAGAAAAAGGATCGGTGCTACTCGCAGCATTATATTCAGCTTTCCTAGTGAGCCATGACTGTGACTGAGCCAGCATGAACAAAAAGAGGACCTTCAATCTGAAGAGGCGAAATACAATTCAGGCATCCATTCATTATCTATACCTGTTTTATCCTGAACAGGGTTACGGGGGGGGGCTGCAGCCTATCCCAACTCACTTTGGGTGAAGGCAGGGTTCACCTGGACAGATCACCAGTCCATCACAGGGACAACACGCAGAGACAGACGGAAACAAAGAGCATTCACACTCATTCACACCAGAGGGACATTTGTAGAATCATCAATTCACCTGACATGCATGTCTTTGGATGTTGGGAGGAAGAGAGAAGAGAACCCACGCAGGCACAGGGAGAACACGCAGACTCCACACAGAAAGACCCCGGAATCAAACCCGGGACCTTTTTGCTGTGAGGCGACAATGCTAACCACTGCACCACTGTGCCAAATATATTTATCCAAACTAAATGGAGACGGTAATGTTTTGACACTATCACCTATAAAGAGGAGAACTTTCTTGCAACTTCCACCACTGTGGATTCAAGCATTTCTTTAAAAAAAAAAAAAAAAAAAAAAAAAAAAGGGGCCATAAATCACAGATTTATAAAAAAAAAAATTCTGAAGTACCCATTGACACAGTAGCAGGACTCAGCTGTGAAAATTAGCAGTTCTATTTTTTTTTTCTTAGGTTAGCATTAGCAGTCTGCTGTGGAGTAAAACAGTCACCTCTTGTCACTTGTCACCTCTACTGTTTCCAGCAGGCATGAAATGTGGCGAAAAACAGCACTAATGGAGGAGAAACGAGTTAGCTAATCTAAAAATAAACACATTTACATATTCCTTATAACAAATTCATGTGTGTGAGGATAAGATGCTCGCTCATCTGGACATTTTCAATGTGCACTGACTCACCAAATATACAGACAATGCTGCTGATAGCCTACGCACACAATGTCCATTCATATTAGGCTATTTATATCTCCGGCTAACGGTTCCAATCAAAGCAAGCGCCAAGTAAAAGAAAAGTAAACTGAAAAGCACCCAGTGGGAGATGAGAGAGCGGTGGGGAAGGGATTAGCTGGTGACATGGGGTCAAGCGTTACATTTGGGTGGTAATGAGCCTCCAACTTTAGCCTTGATGTGTTCCAGCAGATCTTCCGGGGACGGTGAAGGGTTCATCTGGCTGATTTGGGGTGCAAGGCCACAGAGAGAAGTGGGGGTGAGATTTCCAATCACTTGAAGTACCTTGGGAAATGAGAGATAATTCACCACATATGGATGGACCCTCAGGGACAGGGAACAGCGGAGCACTGACCGGTTTTCCCCAAGTGGCCGGCCGGTTTTCCATTGCTCAGTCACCGACACACGTACGAGTGTTTTTCCTAATCCCTCCTCCCTCTGGTCTGAGTTTCCCCACAGCTTTGTCTATTTTAAGCTTGTTTTAAGATTGCGTAGTTTCACTTTGACTCCAAACTTGACAGTTTTCCCATCTGTAGCTGTTAAAGACTTGCTGTGTATCAGTACTGCTGCAAGTCATCTCTGAATCTTCTATTATTATAAATATGACGCACAACTCTTCCCCCAGCCTCACAAAAGCTTTTTTTTCCCACCTGAATCTCCCTAAACCTTTGAAACATCTATAATGAATATGTTTTATTAAGAAGTGTGTCATGATGAACCTACAAATTCCCCCTGCAGCTCCCCTCAGGTCTATGGAGTGTTTTTTCAGTTTGTTGTTTTAGCCTGAAACTTTACTGCTTTGGTTCATTCTCATCAGCACCATTTTCTCCTGCAGGAGGTGGTGTCTATATTAACATGAGAACCCAGGTTATTGATCTCTATACATATATTAACATAGTATTCAGGTTTTTGATCATCAGTATATAGTCGTGCCTTGATTTCAGCCACTATCTTCTTTACAAGTTGACAATATTCAAAAACGTGTGCATGTTTACATGTTTACTAGCAGTATATTTATATTGGAGCCCAACAGGTACCATACCAAGGTTTCTCAAAACTAGGATAAAATGTTAACGTGCATCACATAACCATGAAACTCCAAAGATCCAATCATAACCAGGATACTAATCCGTATGTAAAGACACTCGGCGACTCTCTGTTGGGGCATTTAGCTTCTAAAGAGCAGAATTTCTTACAAAAACAAATCGAAAAGGAGAGAGAATATTGGACTCCCATTCATGAGGCGGAGACAAACATGAGTCCAAAGTAAAACTCTTCCGCAGAAGACACTGCACCCAGATGCATAATATTTCATTATTTGGTCCTTGAAAAACGCTGCAACAGCTGTTGAGTTTAATGATAATAATAATAATAATGTGTCACCATCTCTTGTCCATTTTAAAGAGTTTAGGCATGAAAAATAATTAGTATTTGATTTGAAGCCTCGTTAGAGGCCAGTGAATTGTATATTTGAGGGATTTGTCTCCATACATTACTGACGTGTACAGATCATATTCATGTATTGTGCTTATTTACATTTTGATTGCAGTGTTTGATTATATTTCATTTGAAGGCAAATACCTTCTTATCCTCTTATCTAATATTGTTGATTGCATTCAGAGTATGCAGGCTTTCATTCAAATATTTCCAGTAAACGAGCATTGGCATCCTGTTAATATTGTTCTAATGGAAACTTAAATTCTAAAAGGTCAAAAACATTTGAAATGACCCCAAGAAATGCTGCAATAAATGACTGCAAAGTGTGGGAATAAACTTGCTGCCAGTTGTTTCAGCATTTCCTGCTTCTTCAGTAAATTATGTTTGACTAATACAAATTGCCTGCAATTACTGGCAGTTAAAAAAAAAAAAGGTCGAAGGCTGTTTGGATTTTCCATTTGCACAATAAATTGATTCACTCAGGAACAGTGCAGCATAACAGTGACACAACTCACAGCTGTCCACTTTTACAGTAACCCCTCTTTAACAGTTGATTTGGCACAAATGTTGACACTTGCTGTGGAACTTTAACGAATGGTGCTCATCCTCACAGGGAGATTTTATGTTCAAGCCTTCCTTCACCTTTACAACGGGGCTGAGTGGAGTTGACCTGTGATTGTAAAAGGTTGCAAGGCTGTTTTATTTCACATAGCACTGTCACTGGCAGCATGAGAAACTATTAATCCTGCTTGCTGCAGCTCTGCTCGAGCAATGGTGGGATGTAAATAAATACAGCACCGTACTTCCACATCATGATTTATTCTTTTTTCTTCTCAGCAATTTAGTAGAAAATATGGTGCTTTTTAACCCTTATTATTTAGTTACGATATTTCTCACAAAACATATGAGAATCTTATATGATGCAATGTTGTAGATTAAAGAGGGGCAATATAAGTTTACAAGAAGACAAGCAACCTCTTGCAATTACAAATAAAGGGTTGAATTCATTGGCAATAACACCACCTTTTCTCATTTGAGCCCTCTTGCTGCTGCAGGATTATTACCTCTGCCTGGAGGCTGTTTTCAGTGCAATTTGTTTGTTTGTTTGTTTGCCACCAGGATTACGTAAAAACTACCTTCCAGATTTTCATTCAACTCTGAAGAAGGGTGTAACATGAGCCAAGAAAGAACCCATCAAATCTTGGGACAGAGGCTCAATCGTCCATTAATTATTTTTTGCTTTCAATAACATTGGCCATTTGGCCTGCTAAATACCATCTTAAAATCCAGTACATGGCAGTGAAGTTCAGTAGTGGCCAAACACAGGCCATTCTGGAAATATGATGGCTCCATATCACTATCTGCGTTTACGAGTACCAGTAATCCTCTCTGATACACTTGTACTCACTCAAACTAATTACAATAAGCAGTTGTTATGGAGCTCAAGTGGTGTACTGGGAAAGAAACTCAGTCCTGGACTTATCTTTTGGGACCAGACCGCTGCAAACGCTCGTGCGCACCCTGACTGACAGACACACCGAGAGGGCCAGTAAAGAGACAGACGGTGCCAGAAAAAGCTTTATGGATTTCCTGACTCCCCAGCGGGATTGGCATATCATTGAAAAGGGAAACATCCCCAGGGACCTTTATAATTAGGTGTGGAATCTTATTGTGCCTACTGTTACCTAACTTTAGACACATGTTGTTGTGTATGTGACATTACTGAGTGAGTTCCCTGACTTTATGACTCGTATGTTATGTTAGCTTAGCATTTTAGCATATGTGCCATTTCTGCTTTTATTTTACGGTGTAGGTGTTATGGTTTGGACCTCATTTCCATTTTGTCATCTTTATTTCTGTGAGGGTTTGGGGTTTCCTGTTTGGCTTTGTAGTCTAACCCCCTGTGTCTCAATCTACTTCACTTCCTGCCTTTGCTGATCCCCAGTCCCATCCTGATTAAGTTTCCACTGTTCCTCGTTGTCCTCCTCTCCCTTGTGTATTAAGTCTGCGTGCTCTCTTTCTTGTTTTGTGAGTTTGTTTCAGTTGCCTGTTCTGTGTCCCTGATGATTCTGTTGCTTTAGTGTCTTAGTTCTGGATTTTGCCTCTTAAATTCCTTTTTGAATCCATTGCCAGCTCAATCACTGAGTTTTGGATTGCCTGTTTAAATTTAATTTCGTATTTTGGATTTGTATGGAGATATCCAGCTCCTGCCTTTAGTTTTTAAAGCCTGTGTTATTAATTTCAGTCCTTCCTGCATTTGAACCACAACAGTAGTGAGACAGGAAACACGAGAGAGAGAAGGGTTATGACATGCAACATGGCTGATGTTGTTAAATGTTGAGGTTTTGTGATATGTAGCAGTAATTTAGCCTTAATTATCGCTTGCTGCCACACTGGCCACTTTTGGACTATAGAGTTGTTTATTGAATTGGTTAAACGCTAGCTCCACCTCGACCAGCTGCAACAGTAAATTGCTAATTACACATTAAGGCAATCAGTAATAGAAACCTAGAAATATAAAGTTAACACTTACAGTGGCTATTTTCCTTCATTATGACTTTTTTTTTTACGTTTCTGACAATACCTACTTTTACCTATTACATTTTAATATGGGACTTGTACTTGAATACTTTGGACAAAAGCAGCTTCTTAATTCATTTTCCATTCTCATAACATCTAATAATAACTTGCAAGGTTGCCTGGTCGACTGGTATTACAATAAAAAGCTGTTTACATTATTACAAGCTCCAAACAAAGAGGATGAGTGTTTTGTATGCAACACACACGAGACAGAAAAGAAAAGCTTCTGTCTTCTGTTTTCTCTTAATCAATTCAATGCAGTAATTTGATGTTCCGAACAGGAAAACAGTTTAAACTGCTAGTCACATGAAATGGACATTTGACAGAGTCTGTGCGTCACTCCTGCTATTTATGGCATTTCAGAGACTGTAATCACTCTTACATTTCAGACTATCAAGACAGGAAGTTGGAAATCAACAATCTGATTCAAGACGCAGCTGGAACACGCACATGAAAGTAAACCAGACTCCATCACACACGTCGCTGTAAGTGTTAGAGGGATAGATTTTAATAGAGGCACATTCGCAGTGTTATTGTAAATCGCAGGTTTTCTATTCATGCATTGAATGAACAGATTGCTAAAGGTGTTCAGACAAACATCAGTTTATAAATGAGATATTTATTTTATATTTAGGTAAATCAGTCAGACTTTATTTCTTCCAAAATCTCAGTTGATGTATACGTCTATTTGTTCATTTAAAATGTCTTTGAAAAAAAAAAAAAAAAAAAAGAGAACTATTTCTACAGGCACCATTTGGCACCGGTGGGGGAACATGCATTCCTGCTGCCCCCTCACTATTATATCTTCAGACAGTATGTTAATGAAATACATGTATCTAATAAGCACAAATCACCAGCAACAATCCTTCTCAGACAACTGTCATAACATCAGAAACATCACTAACAAATTAAATATTGATGTTTCTAATTCACCAATTAGAAACACTAATCACTAATATGATACTTCTTCAGAAATCATACACTGTATTATTTAGAATTTTTAATATGAATGTGCTTATGAAATAAGGCTGACAATAGTCTATAAATAAATCCTATGAAAAGACTGTAAACAATATCTTAATCCATCCCATATACTCTGACTTTCCTATCCCACCACCCCCCGGCTCTCAGCCCAAAACCCCAAATATTTTCATTTTTAAATAGGCGCTGTAATTTTCCAAAACAACAGGGCACTAGTTTTTAGCAAATGCTACAAAGGAGCACTTTTATAGCATTTTCTAAAAACTACAGAGATGGTATTTTCAGCTCTGGACAAGTGAGTGTTTATAACAGCAGGATGGTTTTATTGAGATCACTGTGTTCACTGTAATGAAAAAATATGTCCTCCAGTGTAGCCATGTGGCTCACTGATGTGTATTTGGGCAACAATGAGGATTAATGGCAAAAAAAAATACTGGAGATATGAAGCTTTAGTTACACACACAATACTTTCTATAGTGAGATCAATTCATATTTGGTTTGTCATTTTATTTAATGTGGTAACAATAACAGGAGTATGAAACATGACGAGGATTATCATTTCACTCCAAATTCAACACAATTAATCAAACAGCAGGAAAACACATTACATACAATTATTGTTTTAATTTAGTCCAAGTGGCAGTCATGGAGGGGGGGGGATGTGAGAGCAATAGAAGCACTAAAGTGGACATGATAAATCATGTCCAGAGGGTGCAGATGGAAGCATAAGGAAAACTATTCTGTAACCCTAGAGGACAGATTACAGGACAGATAAGGAGTCAGGAAGGAAACAGAGGAGATGAAGTAGCTCACTAGCCATCGTCTTCCTCAATTCTTTTTTAATCATATTGCCTTTTCTTTTATTACCGAGCAACCTGTTTCTATGGTTACAAAAAAAGGCCTTTGTGTTTGTTTCCACCTGTCCAAAATATTACAGCCTTCTACTTGTTGCTGAATGTTTTATGAATTTTCAGCAACATTCATGAGGACAATAAATGTGTAAAGTACACTTAGTAAAGCTCTGTACTGAGGTATGCACATACTTGTATTTCTATTGTACAGTTAAAGATGAAATGTCCATCAGTATGTGAAGTGATTTATATGAACTGTACCTCAACCAGGTACAACATTACAGTGCAGCTTGCATGTTGAACTCTCAATAATAACGATATAACATATGCAATAATAATTAGCAAAAAGGAGATATTTTAGTTAATGCAGACTATATTATACTCAATACATAATACAGTGTACTTTTGCTTTTGATGCTTCAATCATACTGTGTTAATGATACTAAAGCAAGTATGTTTATTTGTATAGCGCATTCGGTCCAGAGGGGCAATAAATTGTGTTTCACATAGATAAAAACAAAAGAAGAAATGTGCATATAAAACATACAATAAATATGATTTATAAATAGTGCAAGATAGGAGTATAAAAGAAAATACAATGTAATTTTTTTACTTGGAGTGTTTTCAAAGTGTAGGATTGCTGCTTAAATGAACTGAATACTTGTATACAGTATTATACAATTGCACAAGGAATACTACATTGTTGGCAAAACATCCAAGTTAGTTGCTCCTTTGTAACTTCATTATAATCACTATAATCTATCATTTTACCTCAAGCAGGAAATGGTCATCATGTAAAAATAATTACACTGGTTTTTATCATCTTTCAATCTAAAGAGGAAAATGTGTAAAGACCATCCACAGACCTACATCTCTGGACAAGTGACAGAGGCAAAATAAATAAATTGGATGAAAATGTTGCAATCATTTATTCCTCTCGGACTCACTCATCCCACACACATAATCTACAAACTCTGACACATCTCCATCTTGGCACCGACATTTGCATGATTGCAGTCCTTAGACTTGACACACATCAATGCAAGGTTCAATAAGGGATTATAAATAGAAATGATGACCACCTATTCTCTGTATGGTTAAAATAATCATTTCATGGAGACACTAGAAGAGCAACAAATGGCCAACATTTGGAAGATTCAAGGCTTTAGTGTAACTATGCTGCAGCAACAAGCCCACAGATACAGACACAGATGCAGACACACATACACACGGTCCACCTACACCCACTTTGTTCACTGCGAATGTGGCCTCGGCCATCAGTCATGAACTGAAGCTTGAGTGGGATGAGACCTACTGTCCTTGTGTGGGCGAACTTGCTCTGAACTATTCTCAACGAAACACCCGAGAGGAGAGCTGGAGGGAGAGAGAAAGATGAGGAAAAGCTGGCGAGGAGCAGTGACACATTCAGTTTTTCCACCATGGAGGCACTTTGACCTTCTCCCCGTTGTTTCCTTTTAATGTGAAGTGCACAAGGCCGACTGATCCACATCTCCCAAAAGGGTTGGGCAGTTAGCAGCATCACGTGCGGCATCACAGTTCCACCCATTGACTTTGAGTTACTGTACATAGCATTTGACCTACAGTGCTCTACACTGTTTGTCCATATGCACATTCAGATATACAGGTGCCTCTGAAGGGCAGCTTTATTCAGCAGGTTAATTGTTAAGATCATCATTCCTTGACTCCGAGTATGCAAAGCTTCTTCAAGCTTTTTACTTTTTGATAAATTTACGTGACTAAACAGGAATTCTTAAAATGTTATTTCCCACATCTGCAGTCATTCTTTATTCTCGAGCCACTCAAACAAAAGAAACATGTTTATCTCAATGTCATTCACATAATCTGTGTTTTACCTTTGTCTGTATTGGTCCTGGATTCATCTACAGAATTCTGCTTTGCATGTCTTGTTTTGAGATCGAAGCTCAGCTTTCTAATAATGCTTGCTGCTTTTTGGAAGTCCTGAACAAGATGTTGTTCCCGTGGGCTTCATGCTGGAGCAGTCAAAGTGTGAGGCACTGAGGAAGCCAGGGGTGAGCGTTTAGATGGTGAGAGTAAAATAGTAGAAGACAGTGAAATGTGACATACATTTATGGGCCTCTCTATGTTTTTACAGCTCTCATATGGCAATAGCTTTTGTCATGTGACAGTTGTAATAATGCCAATCATCATTTCACAATAGTGGACATGCTTATCTGTCATCAGAAGAGAGCTCCATAAACACTAAGTAGATGGAAAGAATCTGAGGGCAGGAATCATCGAGCCGTTAACTCAGCAGCTGTTAGGTGGCTTGTTTCTCTTCGGGTTGCAGGCTGACCAGCACTGTGGGCTCACTGATTACCGTTTTCACTCCACAGTGCTTTCCAACATTGGGCAGAGGGCTTGGCACACATGTGACCCATTGAACGGTGACTGGAAAGCTTTGCAAGTGGCACTGTCAACACCAGGACATAAATACAGCTAAAGATAGGGTGATGTGGCTTCAGCCGAGGTTTCTGGTCAGCCAAATGCTTTTTATAGAACCACTCTGATTTATAAAAGGCTAACAGGCTCTATTTTTGAACCGCTGGACTTCGGGGATAGGGATCTTGGAAACTTGTGACGCTTCTGGGTGCATGACTGACCCTTCTGACTTGAATGTGTTGGTGGTGGTTGGTTGTGGGAGTCACAGCCGATAGCAGATGCGGCAGGGATCAAACTGGCCCGAGGCCTGTGATGTTTTTGGAGACGATCCAGAAAGGCAGACAGAGAGATGATCACATGAGTCCATCCCAGTCAGAATCGTTAGGTTATCAAATTGCTCTTGGGTCTGTCTGCAGCACAATTTAAATAACGCTTGGATTGACTCCGCTTCACCTGAATTAAAATTGCACTTTGTTCTGAGACAAACTAAGTGCTGCATATCATACTTAAGTTTATTCATTTTTACTTTCTTGTTGTATTTCCCCATAAACATAGACGAATCGAGTTCATGTGCAATTCTTGATATGATTTTCTACTATTTGTAATACTGCACAGTGTCGGCAAAGTCGACTCATTATTTTTAGCCGTATTAGCAGCTTTGCTTTAGGAAAGGACAAGTGGGTCCACGGCTGAAATATTTCTACAACTACTTGGTGGATTGCCGTAGAATTTGGTGAAAATGAAGTTCCATCAATAATCTTTAATGATCCTCTTTTTTTTTTTTTAGCACCACCAGCTGGTCAATGTGTTCCCCACAGGATCATTCCTATATTATCCTGCAGTGCATGATGTTGACACCTCGTGAGATTTATTTAAAGTGACTTTGGCAAACCTCTGATTTTTCATGTAGAGACATAATTCGGTCAAAATGCCAGTTTGCTCATTTCTTTGGTTTTGGACAAGACATCTGTAAAACGAGCATTCATGTTACATTAGCATTGAGCTGATGGCACTGCACAGCCTGAGCGCAGCCTCACAGAGCTGCTAGCATGACTGCGGATTCCTGTTTCGGCCCAAAAATGTCCGGTCACACTTATGAAAACATGACGTCTAATTATCCATTGTCATTTGAGTTTGAGGACCTTTTTTGGAAACTGAGAGTTTACATAAAGTTTATATGTCAGCTTAATGGAGCGCCTATAAAAATATGCAACAAAGCTAAAATGGTTTGGTCCGTTATTAAGTCACAACAATGAATACAAAATTATATATAATAAAAGATTAAACTGTTTAGCTAATTTGAACCTACGTTACCCGTAGATTGTGAACTGTCGTTTTTAATTCTCGCACACAGGGACATTTCGGACGTCACCATCTTTGACCATATTTGGAGAAGTTGGGGAGGAGCTCGGGGTGGATCTGACTTAGAAAGTAAAGGACACTGCGAACAACCTGACTGCACCCAATGCATGTCAATTTAACCAGACATGCCCCCTCTTATACCTTTTTGAGGCCCAATATCCGATTGATTATGGGATTATTTTCATAGGGATCACCAGAACTCTGAACAGAAGGAAGGACTCCATTTTGACTTGTGTATAAAATTTCTTGACTTTGTATTTCAGGAGAGAAATTAAAGTGTTTTGTAGTCAGACATTTTTTGGAGCCAGCCCCGAGTGGCCCTCTGTTGTATTGCAGTTTGATTCACTTCCACATTGGCTTCACTTTTCAGCCTGTTTATTCTAACAATGGGCCTTTGTGAGCACTGGTATATATTTACCCTCGTCAGTCTTCTCTATGTAAATCTCTGATTCTTAAGTCTACTGGAGTTGCTTTTAATATATCTCCACAGCCAGCCAAACGTTTCTCTCATTGATCTTAAACAGACATTATATAAATAGGAGTGGACCGAGCACTGATGCAGCTCTGACTGCGTGTGTTGCTATAGACACTCTCCCAGTGTTTACTGGGTGTTGGATTGACTCACGGGGGTTTACTGGTCACTGAGTAAAGTCAGCCCAGTTCCCTGAAGACCATGTAGGTGTCTGTCACCCACTCAGACTGTGTCATGTCTTACTGCTGGGTAACCTCACACTGTTAAGATCAGCTTTCAGGGGTCAGGGTGTAACTGTCCTACCTCACATACTCCATATTAGTGTGTCAATCAACATTTACTGTAGGTATACTGAGTAACTGAGAGGGAAGAGCAAAATCAAACACCCAGGCCAGAGTCAACTAATAGATATTTTATGGAAAATGTTACAACAGATCCAAGGCTTTATGGAGTACAAGTTAAAAGCCAAATATTGAATTACAGATCTTGACCTCTCTCCTATGACAGCGCAGATCTGTTTTCTTTAATTATCATAACAGACCACCGACAGTGTGCCCTAGAGAGGGAACCTCATCTTCTCTTCTGCTGTGATTTATAATGCACTCAGTGAACCAAGGCCACTGTCCCACCTTAATGTTTTTGGTGTATATACAAACGCCATAAAAGGTGGATATTGTTTGGTTAGTTGTTATGGCTGTGACCCTGAACCTGGGGGGAGGTTAAACATCATCACCCAGGAAAGACAGACAGACAGGGTGTGTGTGTGTGTGTGTGTGTGTGTGTGTGTGTGTGTGTGTGTGTGTGTGTGTGTGTGTGTGTGTGTGTGTGTGTGTGTGTGTGTGTGTGTGGTTTGGATGGAATAAGTTGGAGATCACTGATTATCCACACAAAATAGGTCGCTAATGAATACGTGTCACCGGAGGGGAGAGAAGCGTTAGATATTTTTGTACTATGGTTTTATTTTCTGACAGGGTGATGGCGATGGATCACCGGTGCGTAGACAAGTAGGGGAGATATAAGCTGGCCAAACGTTTGTGTTGTGTTACATGTGCTGTTTGTATCCATGGCAACTGCACCATGGCTGTGTCCTCTGATTGCCAGATACAGTCGCTGTCCTTGACAATACTGAGAAACTTAAAATGAGTCAGGAGTGGAGCATCCCGTTTTCAGCTTTACTGCTGAAACAGAACTGTGTGGACTGACACATCATAAAAAACACAAGATCAGAAGATCAGATTTTCTCTGATGTGGTTTAGCGCCACATATGTTTGAGCCTGTGTAGCTTTATGACGGTCAAACATGAGTTTTTTTCAAATCAGAGGTCATGAGGCCTATAATATTATATAAGAATGAATTTAGATGATTAAACTTCACTTTAAGGGGCTCTGCAGTAATGTAGCACATCCATGAGGCTGAGGGTTTGCTGGAATTTACCCGAATACATTTATCCAAGTGCTGCACTTATCGTTTGCAATTTTGAGGTATTTGTACTTAGATATTTCCATTTTATGCTACATTATACATTAATGCTACTTTAACAGATCTCAAGGAATTGTTGCTCTTTTTACTCTATTAAAATATATTTATTTAACAGCTATGCTTACTTTCAGATTCATTCCTGTGCTTGTAAAACACAGTGCATTGCTATTGGTTAATTTACTCAACAGTATTAGCTCCTACAGCATATAATGCTACTTAAACATTAATGTATCATCGATAAGAATCCAATAATAACAACCACAAAAGAGGTTAAAAGCTCGGGACTCCCCTCCATTCAGCTGGATCTGAGGAGGTCCACTTGGAAACACATGACCTTGATGGGAGTCCTCAGACATAATCAATCAATGTAGGTACTGATCCAACACTGGCAGGTGCTGTTTTCCCGCATGAGTACTTTTATGTTTCATACTTCAAGTACAGTTTCATGCTACTAAGTAACATTTGTAATGCTGGGCTTTACAGTCTGATTGGGGTGTATTAATTTTTACATCAGTGGCAATTGTAATCAATTTTCTTATCCTTAAAAAAATCCTTAAGAGCCACAGAGATTTATTTTCAGCTGCTCCCACAGGCTGAATTACGACTCATGACTGGTAAATTGGTTTTGAAATGTAGAATTAGTAGAGTGCCCCTTAAAGGAAGACACCGTATTTTTTTTAAGAGTCAGGCCTTATACATATGTAGAGTCTATATTAGTTTGAATAGTTTCACTTTATTTCTGTAAAATGTTTGATCTGCACATGTTTGGCACTGGTAGAACAATAATGGTTTAGACAGATCTAAAGATGTCCCGTAGTCTGTGTGCAGTAATTTCATTTCTCTGTTTTCTTATTAATTCACCAACATGAAGATCATTCAGCTTTTCTCCTGAGAACTGAGGTCATTCTTTTGTCTGAACAGCAACTTTTTCTGCTGCGTGTTTGTCCTGCAGGTTTGTATTTCACAATGTTGCTCAGATGCTGCTGTGTCTGGGAAAAATCACTACAACAAGCAAGTAGATATCCTGATGCTAAAAATACATGTGACTGACTCTAATTCTAAGGCCTGACTGTGATATCTTATTACATGGCTCATCGATTGTGGCTGAGGATGATGTGCCTGCTCAGGTATTCTCAGTCTCAATAAAGCTCACTGATGCTATTTTGGAAGGTTTATTTGAGAATACATGTTAAATATACTTCACACACCCACTTTCATTCTTTATTCATTAACCTGCAATCTGAATTTTTCCACAGCCATCAGATAGAAATGACACCAGACCGGAGGTAATGCAGCCTCTTGTTTGAAACAATACTTGCATAGTGGCTAGGAGGACAGACAAAGACAAGGTCAATTGTTATTGATAGAGATGCAGAAAAATGAGGCTGTCTCCTTGGACGCAAGTTGTGTTTCTGGTGTAGTCAGCATTATCGGTGTATCATTTTATGTCCTTATTCATCTGTTCCCGTGTATTGTGCAGTTGCATGTGGTTTATTTTTACTTTTTGATAAAATTCTTGTGTGGTACAGACAAAATCGTTCTCACTGCATTTGATACAAAAGGAAGTGGATGCTGCCACCTACAGGAAGATCAACACAAGCTGAACACTGATGGTCACATGAAAGCAGTATCATGTAAAATCTAAAATGAAATCAAAATATATCTGACAAACAATTTACATAAAATATCAGCCTGGATAAATAAGAAACAGCAGAAAGCATAAATTCACCTTGCAAGTGAGAAGACACAATTTTCTACCAATTTAAATATGAGCTTAAACTGTAATTGATTATACAGTGTGTCATTCTGATTGGGGAGTAAATGTTAAAAAAAAATTACTTTTTGGTTTTCTTGTGAAATTTGGGCCTATTTCTTAAAAACACTATTCAGAGTTATTGTCTTTTTAACCTAAGGCATCTTAAAACTGTTTTAGATTACCATTTTAGTTAAAGATTTTATTATTACTCATACAAGAACAAGAATACATAACCTGCAAACAACACCTCCATCTTGCCATCTGCTGGACAAATATTGTAGCCACATGTTGGAGACAAAGGAAGGTCATGTCTGTGAAATGCCTCTTTATCAGGTAGCACTTTAAAAAATACTGAAGAGCTCACAGTTAAGACACAAAATCAGTCACTCTCAGAAAAAAAAAATAGCCTTTGTTTTTTAAGAAATTTGTCAATATATTCAGTCAGGGCTCTTTAAAAAAAATCTAAATACAGTATTACACAACAAAAAAGAATTCTGATTTAATTTGAATCTCATGTATTCAGTGTTTGTCTGTTTGTGTGTCTAGACAGTGGAGTGGGGGAGGGGGTGTCTCCCATATGTAAGGTTTCTGGCTTTACAAGATCCAAACAGGTGTAATAGCTTCTCTCTACAGCATATTTATTATAATACCAGTTTATTCATATAATCAAAGATAAATATCTGTTTAAGCTTTACTGTAATGATGTTTCTTGTGAGTTGGACACAAGACTGGTTTAAAATTCTTCTTTTGAAATTTTGAAGGTTTGTCTGAGCGTGTTTAAAACATTTATCTAATAACCGGTTTTGTGACATAAGTGACACAGATAGACAGATAGATAGATAGATAGATAGATAGATAGATAGATAGATAGATAGATAGATAGACAGATAGATAGACAATCCTGATTCAATATGCTGCTTACACCTGTAATGCGGAAACTTGTAGGTTGCTTTGTGCAAACACTGAGACATCCAGTATCTTGTAATTAAACCTTTAAAATGACTAATCTTTGCCTCTCCAATGTGTAAGCAGGTGTAGATTTCACTTACAGAATAGTAAATAACGTATTGGACACAGATTACTATTCAAAGCAGTGTAGTTTTATTTATTGCGCCAAATGTGCCTGCAGAGGATCTTTTAACTATAAGCACTCTACTGTGCTGAACTGAAGTAGCAAATAAAACTTGTTCAATGATCACAGTTAGTAAATCATTTACTGATCATGGTCCTTGTTCCTTCTTTCTGTCCTTTACCCCTCCAGGCTACAACCTGGCTACTAATTACCTTTAACCCAATATTAAGATGTCTGATCAGTGAGAGTGGGTTTAAACATTGGCTTGAATGACTCCTCCTCCAAAAATACACCGTGGACACCTGGTACAAAGTTCAGTTAAAAGCAACTTATAGAGAAGGTGAACGTAGAAAGTGCCTGCTGTGCAACGTCTGCTTGTACTTTTCTGTGAGCAGCCTGCTGTTTGCCATTTGTCTGGTTTTGAAACAAATTGTTTGTGGCACAAAAGTACAAGATTATGAATGAGAAGTGTTCAGTAGGGAACAGAAGCAAAAGCTTGAATATCCCTTATTCTCTGGTACAGAAAACTCATGTTTTGTGAAGGTTTTAAAATTTAATTTCATTCAACAAACAAATTTTGACTGCATTACAAAAATATTCAAACCACCCATAAATTATATCTTTAATGTTCATTCACATCATTGCATGTTGTAAAACAACCATGACTGAGGTTTCATTCTTCATGTGTGCGTTTTGTTTATCCCTGCCATACCTCTGCATTAGTAAAATCCCAGTCCATCTAAATTAAAGACAAGCATTACACAAAGCTGCCATATCTCACCCAAGTGCAGCACCAAGGCCTCTTTCAGGCATTACATACAAGACTGTGTATATTGTTTTTTTTTTTTTAAAGTACAGGTTCAGAGGTGAGCTGTTGATAACAGTGTGCATTATAGCATTACATCCTGCACAGGAGAAACAAATCAACAAATGTGACATTTCAGGCAGAATATATTCAATTAATTTGATTGGAATAAAATGTAATTCACTGAGACCTTGTTTGGGCTGCTGGAGTTAGATAAATCCTTTTGAGGGTGGAAATATCTGTGTCTTGAGCGCTAAAGGACCCCACCACCCCCCATGGACAACAGAGCAGTTTAGATAAATGTAGCACTAATCTGACTGAAGGGGACCTATGGCCACAAGGACTGGGAATCCACCAGCAACAGGCTGGATCAACAGGGGATCAATCGGGATCAGTCAGGAGGCCAAGGCTTTGGACCTGCAGACGACAGAGTAGTACCACTCTGCAGACAGCAACAGGCTCTGCTAGTGACTTAACAGTCACGCATGATAACAAATTCAAAGGGGTTGCTACAATGATAGTTATTGTTTCCTCTTGTTGCCTTGGCAACGCTAGTTTACCTTGAATAGCTGTGGAGGTACAAGTATAAATCCAGGCTTTGAATATTCAGCTGATAGAATAATAAAACAACAACCTAAAAGCATATAGCAGTTTTAATATTTGACTACTCATCCTTGAGTGCTAGTGTTAATATATTGCCTCAAAAGAAATCCCTTTTATGTTTCCTGAATTGTTCACAAACTGCTTCTTCCTCCTGTCGATGGAGTTTCTGACCAGCAGACAGAAACATTTATCTTAATGTTGTGGCAGTGATGAAAAATTCTCCAATGTTTCCCTTCTTTACAAAGTAAATCATTAAGTCCTCAAGACACTCGAGTACACTAAAATCAATGCATTCATTGTTGTCTAAAAAGAGCTTTGGTTATCTATGACATCACATCTCTTGAGGTTGCGCTAATTGGAAGAACGCACTTTCCTGCCATTAAGAGGCTGAGGAGGCCTGAAGTTGTTTTCCATGCGCATCTTCTGATCTTCTTCCTCTCCAGTGAACTGAAGCATTCTGAACTTCCCCAGCTGCAGTGGGAGAGACAGACAGAGTACTTGAGATGTGTGCAACTCCTGCCCCACACTGAATACTACAAGCATGTCAAAGGACTGCTGTATGTATACATGTATGTTATTGTCAACAATAAATTAGTCCATCTAGCTCGCCAACCCTGACATCACTTATTCCTACTGGGGACATAAAAACAAATCACAAGTTTACACTCTCGGTTTTCTTTTATTTAAAACAAGTACCTAAAACAGTTGGTCGCTGTAGTTTTTAGTAAATATGAATCAAACAGTTGTAACTCGTGCATTGGTTTGGGGCTGTTTTCAGGAGCAGCTTTGGTATCTGCAGCAGGACAGCAGGATGATGCATGTAGGATGTGTTAATGTGTTTTTAATAGTGCTGGACAACGACACAGCTGTAGGACACTGGACAAAGAGAAAGATCGTTAATCGGATCAATTCATAGTTATGTTCTTTACAAGGAAAATCTTGAATATTACCAGACTTGCTCTTTAATCGAAGCCACTTCCAAACCTTAAAACTACTCACACATCCTGTCTGCATTGTATTTCCCCTTTAGCCCTATATATCTACCATTATGTAAGAAAATGAAAAACAAAATAATTCGCTCTTATATAAGGGCTTTTCCCTGCTGGGCCTCCATACAAGCATTTTTAAATTAAAGCCCAGTAGGCATGCAGTCGTCTATCCATCAGGATAATCAGCTGGAGGGGATCAAAGGCTTGAGGCCCGGAGTCAAAGTTTGTGGGGCCAGTTGCCTAGCTTACACCTCAGACATGGGTTTACACAGAGATCACTCGACTCCACCCAAGGTGCCCCCGTCAATAAACCTCCCGATTCCTGGTGTACACTCCCGGAGTTAAAAGTGGGCAACTAGACTCGAAAAGATCAACAAAGTGTGGGAGTATAATCCAGAGGTCTGGCAGCAGTCGCCACAGGGCAGCTCACAGGAGGACCTGCAAGGCATGTGCTGCACACATCCAGTTAGTCAGCTTAACTTGTCAACAACCCGGGGTTTCAAACTTTCTGATTAAATTCAATTCTAAGAGGGGTGGATAAAAACAAGTGGACCCTCACATGGCACCCTCCATGAATGATGCTCACTGTTGTTCTGGCCTCTACATATATTCATCATATTTAAGCCAAACAGTGTATTTCAGTGTACCCCCCAGCCCCCCGCCACCACCACCACCACCACCCTCAAAGTTTACCGATGAATTGTTGCTGAACTCTGGTTTTACAACAAAGGAGGCAATATATCCTCAGAGCCCGGTGGAGCATAACCAAACATTATGCAGGCCAGGAATCATGGATGTCACAACTGACCTACCAGCTGCAACATCAACACCTTAAGGTCCACTGACTCGTGTATAAATATACAATTTCTGTCTGTTTAACCGTGTTATTTAAGCAAAAAAGGAATCTGAGTCTGTCTCTTTTATATTTTACAACTGAACATAATGTGAATTTAGGAATCACAAAAGGACAAATTCAGCTTTATTTTAAAATCAGTGCTACTTTATATGTGAAAATAGATTTGAAAAATTATTTCACGACATCAGCATCACATTTTATTCCTTCTGAATGAGTACTACTGGTACAACAATCATTTGTTTTTAAGCAGTGATGTTCGATCTTCTAGTTGAGGAAAACATAAAGAGCTTTTGCCAGACAGGTTGCCTTACTCTGTCTTGCAGCCAAAATAGCTGGATCTGGGTAATGGAAGACTGTGGATGCAATAAAAAAAATAACCACTACAGATAAGATACGATTATCAGTGGTGTAGAATCTGGTTTACTGTTAATGTTTCACATAAACACTGAGGGAAAAACTAACCGCCAGATAATGACAGTAACCATACTTCTTACTCTCTTTCTTTCGTGGATGAAATTTAAACAGACATTTATTTAAAACAACAAAAATGTAAATGTGTTTCTCTTATCCATCTTTCAAATTAAGATCAAGAACCTGGCCTTTTCATTTCTAATGCAGAATGAACGTCCCCATCACGTCACTCTAAATGATGTTATTTTGTATTTTGTGGAACTTTCAGAGGACTTTGTGTAAACAACCAACAACAACAAATGTAAGTTTACAGTTTCAAACACCATACAGTGGGTACGGAAAGTATTCAGACCCCTTTAAATTTTTCACTCTTTGTTTCATTGCAGCCATTTGCTAAAATCAAAAAAGTTCATTTTATTTCTCATTAATGTACACTCAGCAGCCCATCTTGACAGAAAAAAACAGAAATGTAGAAATTTGTGCAAATTTATTAAAAAAGAAAAACTGAAATATCACATGGTCATAAGTATTAAGACCCTTTGCTCAGTATTGAGTAGAAGCACCCTTTTGAGCTAGTACAGCCATGAGTCTTCTTGGGAATGATGCAACAAGCTTTTCACACCTGGATTTGGGGATCCTCTGCCATTCTTCCTTGCAGATCCTCTCCAGTTCCGTCAGGTTGGATGGTGAACGTTGGTGGACAGCCATTTTCAGGTCTCTCCAGAGATGCTCAATTGGGTTTAGGTCAGAGCTCTGGCTGGGCCAGTCAAGAATGGTCACAGAGTTGTTCCGAAGTCACTCCTTTGTTATTTTAGCTGTGTGCTTAGGGTCATTGTCTTGTTGGAAGGTGAACCTTCAGCCCAGTCTGAGGTCCAGAGCACTCTGGAAGAGGTTTTCTTCCAGGATATCTCTGTACTTGGCCGCATTCATCTTTCCTTCAATTGCAACCAGTCGTCCTGCCCCTGCAGCTGAAAAACACCCCCATAGCATGATGCTGCCACCACCATGTTTCACTGTTGGGATTGTATTGGGCAGGTGATGAGCAGTGCCTGGTTTTCTCCACACATACCGCTTAGAATTAACGCCAAAAAGTTCAATCTTGGTCTCATCAGACCAGAGAATCTTATTTCTCATAGTCTGGGAGTCCTTCATGTGTTTTTTGGCAAACTCTATGCGGGCTTTCATATGTCTTGCACTGAGGAGAGGCTTCCGTCGGGCCACTCTGCCATAAAGCCCCGACTGGTGGAGGGCTGCAGTGATAGTTGACTTTGTGGAACTTTCTCCCATCTCCCTACTGCATCTCTGGAGCTCAGCCACAGTGATCTTTGGGTTCTTCTTTACCTCTCTCACCAAGGCTCTTCTCCCACGATTGCTCAGTTTGGCTGGACGGCCAGGTCTAGGAAGAGTTCTGGTCGTCCCAAACTTCTTCCATTTAAGGATTATGGAGGCCACTGTGCTCTTAGGAACCTTGAGTGCTGCAGAAATTATTTTGTAACCTTGGCCAGATCTGTGCCTTGCCACAATTCTGTCTCTGAGCTCCTTGGACAGTTCCTTCGACCTCATGATTCTCATTTGCTCTGACATGCACTGCGAGCTGTAAGGTCTTATATAGATAGGTGTGTGCCTTTCCTAATCAAGTCCAATCAGTTTAATTAAACACAGCTGGACTCCAATGAAGGAGTAGAACCATCTCAAGGAGGATCAGAAGAAATGGACAGCATGTGAATTAAATATGAGTGTCACAGCAAAGGGTCTGAATACTTATGACCATGTGATATTTCAGTTTTTCTTTTTTAATAAATTTGCACAAATTTCTACATTTCTGTTTTTTTCTGTCAAGATGGGGTGCTGAGTGTACATTAATGAGAAATAAAATTAACTTTTTTGATTTTAGCAAATGGCTGCAATGAAACAGAGTGAAAAATTTAAAGGGGTCTGAATACTTTCCGTACCCACTGTATAAACTGTTTTACATTTTGTTGTCTGTATTGCAGTCATGGTTGCAGCACTCACCTGTTTTTCAGACACCGTGATTGGCTCCTTCAGGACGATCCAGATGACGCTCTCGTGCAGGGGAGGCGTGGTCAGGGATCCCGGGTAGGTCCAGTAGTGGAGGCTGCTGGGTAGGAGGCACTTGGGGTTGAAACCTTTGAAATGTGTGAGACTTCCCTGTAAAAAAAAAAAAAGACAACAGCTTTTATAGTACTGCAATATTGCTCATAGGAGGCCATTAACATAAAACATTGTAAAATTCAGAAACATTCATGGTACCCACCTTGAATTTCACCATATAGAGAGCGTCTGTTATCACGTGGAGCCATCTGTGGTCGTCACCTGTCTTACATAACACACTGTTGTTTAATTTAATATGTAACGTGGATAGAATACATGTCAAATGATTAACACACCTTGGAACTGTCACACAAATTGGAAAGAAGAAAAAAGACACAGGGATAGAAAATTAGATTAAACATCTTACATCTAAAAAGATGCCGAGGACAGCGAGACCGTCGGGAGCTGCTGCCGCCTCCCCGAACGACCCGTACTTGACAGCATTCCAGTGAACTAAATGGAGCTGGAGGAGGAACAGAAAACAGAATGGGGATACAACTGGGCTCTTATATTTAAATCAATTAAATCATTACTTGAATAGTACAATGACAGGCCACTGTTGCCAATCGTCTTGAGATATTTTTGTAGGGTCACACTGTAAATATAAAACACTAACTCTACAGCCAATAGTCACAAACAAAAGATACCAGTAATATTCAGCATATTTTGTTTAATAACAACTTTATCAAAAAAGTCTGTTGTTCTGCGTTCAGTTAACAGACTCTGACACACTTTCACATCCAAAGCTCTGACCTCAGATGCATAGTGGTTTCCTGCAACAGTGTGCTCAGATCCATCACATCCCTTTCCACCCCAGTGGAAGTGAAACTGTTTCAGTCTGTAGGGGCAGTCGAGAGGTCCTCCCTGGATCACTGTGGGAGATGAAAGATGTAGAAATCAAATAAATGAAGAAGGTTTGGCATCCACACTCATGCACCCACCTACTCTCTCTGGGGGCGTTAGACAAACTGCTTTCCACAGTACAGAGCATCCTGTGTGCAGCATCATCCAGACAGCGTCCACACACACACACACACACACACACACACACACACACACACACACACACACACACACACACACACAGGATGAGTCAACCTGGTAACATCCAGCAGCCTAACACACACCTTCTTGCCAACAATAATCAAATCTGATGGACGTGTAGCGCAAGCTTTAGTTTGAGATTCAACTAACCAGTCCTACGCAAAATAAGAATAAAGATATAATTGTCGTTTCATTGAACTTTTTGTTCAGGTCCACAGACCAACAAGGATTAATGGTGACTATAATCTGTGCCATAATGGCATTCATTCCATTATTAGGATAGTACAGACTGTTTTCTGGGTCTGCGGTCTGCACTGCTGGATATGGACTTCTTCTGCGATCTAATCTGATTGTTATTCATTGTGACGCTGCTGACATCATTCTGACAAACAGTTAAGGTCAGAATAGCTATGCAAGACTGGCACGGTGCAAACACTTGTCTTATTCATCTTAGAGAACCACACTTTTAAAAGAAAAATCACAAAATGTTAAACAGGTATGAAGAACACTCCATTTAGACATTTGAGATGATCTATGAAAAATTGAAAATATGCTGAATCTGATGTTTAAAGGTGATAATAGTGTTGTAAATTCTGACTTTGGTAATGTGTCTTTTAATGACTGTCCGAGGGGAGAAGTACATTAATTAATTACAAGTATGACTGGTCTGAACTACTGTCATGTTATTCTGACATTCAGATCTAAACGATATTGTCATATACAGTAATAAACTGTTATCAGTCTGAATTACTTTACGAATGTGCAGCGTTGTTTTTTTTTATCTGCCTTTTCTTACCAAAACCACAGTGACATGGAACAGTGTCTCTGTATGCATGTATGCACATGTGCTGCCAGACTCAGCCACACATGGCAAACTGACAGCAGCAGGTTTAGAGGATTTGTGCACCTCGACTCAAACTATGTAGAAAGGCTGTAGATGTTGCATTTGTTTTCTCACAGGTCTTTTCCTTTGTTCATTAGTTTCAGTGAAAGCTGTTTGCTTGCAGACAGTAAAAACTGTCTGATCTAAATAGACCACATTTCTGGGTTTATCATGTATGGTAATGACAGGGTGGTTAATATGGATCCACCCAGTCGTAAAGACAAATGTTGGCATAATAACAATTGAGATCACCTTCAGTTATTACATCTCGTGTCCAGCAGACAGATACTCATACAGTTAAGTGTTGGCTGCGACTTCCTGCACTAGCTATAATCAGAGGCTTATCTGCAACCTTAGATTATGGCCAGGTATTCACGTAGTTTGCACTTCTAAAAATCAATGTAATCACACCTTTGAAACACATGTTTAGTGAAAGTAAACTTTTAGCAGGAATTTCCTCTGCATGTGACTGACAGCAAATATCAGTCGAGATCAAGATGATCTATGAACTGTGACCTGCGATGATATCTACAGGGGAGTCAATAATATCTGGATTGTGCAGATCTAAAGCCACAACATATTTAAAGTGATTGGCTGGTTTGTTTGTTTGTTTGTTTGTTTGTTTATAGATGGGAATTGTGCTTTCTAGAAAGACAAAAAGATTTGAAACTGAAGTTACTGAAGCTGAAGTTATAAGTAAACACAAATCAAGACACCTTTTTCTCACCTGAACGGTCATCCGAGTCATCAAACTCCACAACAAAAGAGTGTCCATTGTTGGCAATGTTAATGGAGGTACAGTGATCATAGCTCAGGACAATCGGACCCAGATTGTGGTCATGTGAAGCCTGATGAGGCTCGATGTCGATCGGAGACTGGTGGGTCCCCTGGGCAACGGGGTAGTTTTTATGCCACACAGAAGGACCTTAATATATGGACAATCAAATGTTAACAAAAACAAAACATCCATATTCCCAATACAAACACTACTGCATCAATACATTCAACTTTTATTTGAAGAGGAATAACTTCGTAAAGAAATAATAAAGAAAAATCTTTTTAGATCTGTGACAGTTTCACCTGTAGAGAAAATGAAATGTGAGTGAACCAAGGCTATTAAAAGAAAATCCCATGTAAACCACTTAGACATTATACCCCCCCCCCCCCCACACACACACACACACCAAGCAACAATTGGCTAAATTTACACCAAGAACCTGAAAGAAATCACTGAAATTCACCCGTGACTGTCTCTTGACATAAAAAAAAACTATGCAGCTCAGTAAAGAGGGACACTTATCTTAAAAGACACCGTCCACAGGACAAATAAAATGCAATGTTTCTCCCTCAGGAGCTCTGGACAAATGGAAGGGAATATCAGGTTAAGGTGACAGCAGTCATCCCTTTAAGCATGAGGCTAATCTCGTATTAACGGCCGTTTACGTTACCCCTCTGAACAAAACACGCAGAGCCCTCAGCAGAACCACAAACAAAAATGTAAATATTTATATTGGAGGGTTGATGTCTCCACGTGGGAGAGAAGTAAACAGTGGAGTGATATCTTACCGTCCTCCTTTCCGTATCCCCAGTGATTTCCTGTCATTGTCCCTGTTTGTAGATTAAAGTCACACTAAGCCGCCTTGTCGCACTCCGGTGTGCACGTGAAGGACGAGACGCACATCAGCCTGAGCGGCTATTGATGAAGTTTGTGCAGCGCTCAAGGGGCGGGGCATGTAACCCGTTAGACACGCCCCTTCACACCCACACACACACACACACACACACACACACACACAGAGCCTAATATAAACATATCACACCAGCAACCGCTTTGAATCCTGTATCTGGATTAGGTGCAGCAGGATATAAATTAGATTCAGAAAATATAATAGGCTAAAATATAAATGAATATAGCCATTTTAGACGATAATGATCAATGTTCTACTGTGAATGTCGTAATCTGCTCAGAAAATCAGCAATAAAATATTGAAAATGACTTAAAATGTACCCATTTCGAGGACAAAAAAAATACAATCTTCAAATGTACGCGTATTATCATTGTTTTATTTAAAGTGTTATGATATTCCCATTGTTTGAAACGCACTGTAAGAATCGAGGCCATTGTTCCCCAATCTGTAATTGAATCTGAAAATATTTTTAAAAAATTGAGTCATTTTTCTAGCAAAAATAAATAGTCGCTGGTTCCTGTTTTTAGACCATAATGATTTGCTGCCTTTTCTTATTTTGCTTGATAAAAAAAAACAAAAAAAAGTAAAAAATAATACCTGCTTTTGAAATATTTCATTATTTTCTGACCATTTTTAGATTAAGAGATTATTGTGAAAAATAATCCCCATATTGATCAGTAATAAAAATTGGGCGTTTACTGTATTCCAAACCAATATTAATCACAATGCCACTTTATTATCCCACGTCCGCTCCCGCTGAGTGGACTAAGTGATCAATTTGTGTCGAAAGTGCGGGTGCGGATTTCTGCGCGGGCGCATTTGTGTCGAATCTGGCGACGAGGAAATAAAAATGCGTCCATAGACGTCACTCGCTGGAAAGATACTATGGCAGCCACCAAAGCCTCCAAGGAGCAGAAGTACGACAGGCAGCTCAGGTACGTTTCAACAACACCTTACGTTTTCACATGGAAGCTGTATTCCTGTCGCTCGCTGTCGGGAGAGCGTTTTATGAGAGCAGTCATCGTAGAAACATTGACGAGGCGGGAGCGCTAACGTTAGCTCGCGTTAGCTTACTGTAGTGAAACGGCATCACCGAACGAGCACGCAGCTGAGGATGAAGTGCATCCCGACATGGCAGCACGTGTGTCTTGTGTTGTGCTTTCAGACTGTGGGGGGACCACGGCCAAGAGGCTCTGGAGAACGCGCATGTCTGTCTCATCAACGCCACGGCGACGGGAACGGAGATCCTGAAGAACCTCGTGCTTCCTGGTGAGTGGATCCGGCTCGGTGCAGGTGCTGATGAAAACATCTGTCCGACTTGAATGACCGTGAATGATCTGCCTTTGTTCAGGTATCGGAGCGTTCACCGTCGTTGATGGGCACACGGTCACTGGGGAAGATGTTGGAAACAAGTAAGACATCCGTGTTTTTGAAAGTTGACCTGAGCTTAGAAATAATATGTTTTAGTTTCACTCGTGTGTTCGCAGCTGACTTCTCAGTCTTGTCTTGCAGCTTTTTCCTCAGCAACAACAGCATTGGAAAGGTATGCATTTCTGGAAGTAGTTAGATTAGACGTGTGTTTTCGCATTTACATGCATTTCTCTTTCACTACTACACACGTATATCCCCCCCCCCCCCCGCCCCCTGCATCTCGTTCCCATGGTTATTCATTAAGTCATTTTCAATATTCTTATTAGGACAAATGCTTTGTGTTTTCAGGTTTGCATGATCCCTCATTTTAGTGTGTATATTGCAGAACAGAGCACAGGCTGCCACTGAGCTGCTACAAGAGCTGAACAGTGACGTCTCTGGAAACTTTGTCGAGGAGGTTAGTATTGTTTTAAGAGTTGTTTTTAAGAATGCTTCACAACACGCGCAAATCTATGAAAGAATAAAGTCAATACAACATGTGCTGTGTAAACATGTAAATATATTGTTCAGGGTCATCAGTCTGAAAGTGACGGAGATCCCTCTTTTGTATTTGTTGTCACCCCTGCAGAGTCCAGAAAAGCTGCTGGGCAACAATCCAGAGTTCTTCCACAGGTTTACCATCGTCATTGGTGTGCAGTTGCCAGAAAGGTGTGAGATATAGTTATTATTTGCTCTCAAATTGTACTGTGACAAAAGAGTTCATGAGAAATGATATAAGAATTTATAACATTTTGGACTAGACTCTTCAGAATCAGTTCAAGAAATATCCAAATGTTGTCTATCATGGATTCAGTCTTTAACACGTCTTACTTTCATTTACATCCGCTGCCAGATTCTCCACTGAAATGGGAGTTGATAACACCCCTCTGTCGAGCTGCTTTTAACACATTTATTGGTTTTTTTCTGCCCAAATAACACGTCCAATTTTGTCTGAAATTCAACAGCACCTGTTTGAGGCTGGGCTCCGTCCTGTGGAGCGCCTCTGTACCATTCCTCATCTGTAAAACCTACGGCCTCATCGGCTGCATGAGACTAGTGGTCGAGGAGCATACAGGTTCGCCGCCGCAGCCACTCCCTGTGTTCAAACCTTGTTTCTTATTATTATATTATCACACATTTTATTTTAATTGGTGGTTACATAGTTCCATCTGTAACAGCTCACAGCACATTTGCATACATGCTTGAATTAATGGATTAATAAAATGTTTTGATGTTTCACTGCCTCTTTCCTCAGTGATTGAATCCCACCCAGACAATGCCTTAGAGGACCTGAGGTTAGACCAGCCTTTTGCTGAATTTAAGAACCACATTAAGTCCTACGACCTCGACAGCATGGACAAGAAGGTGTGTACTTCACGTGTGTGTGCACATCAGTGTGTTCAAACTATGTCAGCTTTGCACAGCAAATATTTATCTTTTCCATTTTCTGTTTAATCTGCAGGATCACAGTCACACACCATGGATTATCATTGTTGCTAAATACCTGGAGAAATGGCTCAGTGAGGTACAGCACATTTTTCTATCCTCGCCAGTGCCTAGATGCCTGACAAACACTTTACCACTTCTATTTATTTGTGAGTGCTGTTATTTAGTTTTGCCGTACAGCAAAATCTCACTCTGCTATTATTTTTGGTCGTCGTAGCACAACTGTCAACCGCCAAAAAATTACAAGGAGAAAGAGGCCTTCAGACAAGTTATTCGAGAAGGTATCTGTGGACCTCCGGATTGTAGTTGCATATAAATCCAGTGACTTGGCTCCGCAATTTATCTGATATTTATCTCTTTCAGGAATCATAAAGAATGACAATGGTGTCCCAGAGGAAGAAGAAAACTTTGAGGAAGCTGTTAAGAATGTCAATACTGCCTTAAATCCAACAAAGGTGCCACATCACAAATGCTCTTGGCTTTAGGAGCCATCTCGTGCTCCATACAATCTATATGTCAACCTTTATACCCTCAGTGAGTCTGTTTTCACAGTTTATGTCTGACGACACTCCTCTTGTAATATCTGTTTCTGCAGGTTCCTAATACTGTCGAAGACCTCTTCAACAGTGAGCAGTGTGACAACATCACATCACAGGTTTTAACTTTGCCCTAAAAACATTCTTTAAAAAAAAAAAAAAAAAAGTGTTTTCTATATCACTGATTTAAATAAGTAGTAGCCATAGATCAATTTATTTTTCCAAGCTGAAGAATATTTATTTTGTTCGTCCGAGTTTAGACGTCATCCTTCTGGGTGATGCTGCGAGCCATCAAGGAGTTTGTTCATAATGAAGGCAATGGAAGCTTACCTGTGCGGGGAACCATCCCGGACATGATCGCAGATTCTCAGAAGTTCATCAACCTTCAAAATGTGTAAGTGAGAAGAAATATGTGGACGTCATCTGTGGAGGGCATGAGAGCAACAGAAATGTACACCAGCAGGTCGCAGATCCAAAAGGGATTCTGGTTCTGTATCTTTCTTTTTATACCAGCGTATAATTTGACGTTTGTGCATGAATTGACTTGATGTTATCACAGTTACAGGGAAAAGGCCATGCAGGATGCAGTAGCTGTTTCGAAGCACGTAGAATGTCTACTACAGTCAGTTGGGAAGGTATGTCGTCAACCCGTGTACTCACTAAACATGATAATGTAGTTTAGCCTTCGCACTCTTAAAATGGTGACTTTATTTCTGTTGCCACAACTATCAAAGGCTGACAACAATTAGCTGCTTAGATGGTTCATGTTGGGAAATCTATTCAACAAATAGCAGTCAAGAGAAAATACATGCGCTGCTCTGCAAAAGCAGCCATAAAGAGTGACTGAACAACATGTATTCTCGGATATATTTGTAGATCGAACACCTGCATCCAAACAAGGTAAACTGATTTGGGAAGGTATTTTTATTTGTTTTAGTATTGGGTATTGTTATTTGAATTTGGAAATCAGTTTTTCCATCTTTGTATCTTCATTGTGGCTTTTACGACAGTCTTGCCCGAAAATACTCCAGATATGTCCAAATATTCTGTTCTTTATAAATGCATGTGACAAAAAAAATGGATTTGCACTTCCTGATGTTTACCTGCCTTCTCACTAGCCACCAGAGAACGTCTCTGAGAAGGACATCAAACTGTTCTGTAAGCATCCTCTTCTTTCTTTAACTCCCTTTATATTTATATATTCAGTGAGCATATGCTGTATTTATTTACATGTACTGCACATGTCTGATGTCAACCAGACAAGGGCAAATGTCTATATTTTGAAAGCACCATGTCTCTTATGTGTTTCCTTCATTCAGCTGAACAAAGTTTTTAATATCTCTGACTTTGTCCACTGTTGAGATGTGTAATGATGTCACTGTGAGCACTTAAGAAAACTCATGAGGGTAAATGTTCACTTTGTGACCTTGAGCTGCAGCTGCAGCAAGTTTACTCCTAACGGGAGTTATTTGTGTTGTCCAGGTAAGAATGCAGCCTTTCTGCGGGTGGTGCGCTGCAGGTCTCTGGCTGAAGAGTACAGTGTGGATTCAGTCAATAAAGATGAAATCAGTAAGTTTGAAATACATTTTCTTTTTGATTTAACTGTTCAGCCTTGTTGGTTGTTAGTGTTTTGTGTGTTGGATCTATCTCTTGTACGGTATTCTCCTCTGGTAAGTGTAAAGCATGTTCACCTATTAACGATAGTGGTGTCTTCTCAGCTTCGTGCATGGACAATCCAGATAGCGAGATGGTCTTTTACCTCATGCTTCGTGCTGTTGATCGCTTCTATCAGCAACACTCCCGCTACCCAGGTACGCGCATCCTCATGAACAAAAGAACTGAATGAATCCCTTTGATGCGACTGACTGTAAACTCATATTTTTGTTTCACAAGGCTGCGGTTGTGAGATCATAGCAGCTTGTAGGGAGGAAGAGTAATAGTGTCAGGAGCTTCGACAGGTAGATCCATGCTCATGTGATGAGTAAAAATAGAAAATAGCTGCTTCAACTTTAAAATACTCGTCCTGTCTGCAGTCAATGAGCACTACAGCTGCCTTATTTTAATTACAGCACCTGCACTTAACATTTTATCACTTGTTGGGTCTTTTGGATTATATTGGTAGAGCCGTGTACCCAATAATGTCATCATCTAAAGTGCTCTGCAGAAACTCTCTTGATACACCTTGCCAACCCCTTTTGACATATTTGCAAACTTTCACACATACAAGAAAATCTTGATATTTCGACCTATACTGTAAATGTCACAGTCATATTTTTACTTCCTCTTGATGCCAGGATACAGAAATAAAAATGTATTTTTTTTTTTTTGTGTCTTTTCTGCCAGGTGTTTATAACTACCAGGTGGAGGAAGACATCAGTAAACTGAAGCTCAGTGTGAACAGCCTCCTGCAGGAGTACGGCCTCAACGTCAACATCAAAGACGACTATATCCACGAGTTGTAAGTCCTGGTCACTGCTGCATCCTCCGTTCACAGTGAATGTTAAAGACTGTGATCAATGATTATGAACTTTCCCCCCCTGCAGCTGTCGGTACGGTGCCGCAGAGCCTCACACTGTTTCTGCATTTTTGGGAGGTAAAGTTTTTGCACTCTTCCTAAATTGTTTGATGTCAGCATATATCCCCCGAAACATTCCTAATAAAACAGAAGCTTCAGTTAATCTTTGCCAATCTGTTTGTTTAGGATCAGCTGCTCAAGAGGCCATCAAGATCATCAGCCACCAGTTTGTGCCCTTTAACAACACTTTCATTTACAATGCAATGTCACAAACCTCCGCCACATTGCAGCTGTGAATACAGTTAAATATCAGAGAAAATGATTCAGGACTAAGCTGGCTTTGATAAATCCAACCATAAACTGCACATCAGGGTTGAACAGAGGCAAGTAAGATAGCACTGTTTTCACATTTGAATGGGATCATTACAAAAATATCTGCGCTTAAACCTTTAGAAAAGGTCAGGACTTAAAAGATTAAAGATTCTGTTGATCATAAGGCCTCGCAAACTTCTTAAGTTATTGAAGGAGAAGAAATACAGACGGCACCCACGGAGAACTTCTTTAACATTTTCTGTATGCGAGTGTTCAGCAGACATTCACAAACAGCTGGACATGAAGCTCACAAATTCTAAACCCTTCATGGAGTATTTTCATCTGTGCAACATCTATGGATGATGTATTACAACGTAGCAGCACTTTGTCTACCTTAGTCACAGCTGTCTCCTACTTTGTTGTGTTTGGAACAAGCTATATAAAAACATATAGTGTTTACCTGTCAGACATTGATATAAAACGTTAAACCTTTTACCTGAATTTGTTTTGTTGTTTTTATGTCACAGGTGAGGCTGACACACACTCTGCACACACGTTTTTCAATGTGAAAAAAATCTCATCTGACAACTTTTGGACTTCAACGGTTTCAGTTACAGTCTTGTAAACAATTTAAAGTTAAGCAACTATGACTTGTTTATTAGTTACACAGTTATTAATCCTGAATATATATATATATATATATGTATATTCAGGATTAATAATAATATATATATATGTATATTAACAAGCATCTGAGCTTCTTCAGAGGGCTGTAATGCGACTTGCCCTCGGACAGAATCCACAAAACGCAGAAGAGTTGGTGACTTTATTTTCATTGAACACTAGAGGACACTCTTCCATCTTTTACCACCCAAGTTTATGTCACATTCCAGTTCAGTGACCAATTTCTGAATGTTGATCTGGATACAAACTGCATGTGATGTAATCAGCTGAAAGATGTCAACAAAAAACTTAACGATTAACCAGTGTGTTGTTTCTCAGCAGTTCTGTCTGAGATGGTGTGTAATGTTGTAATGGGCATAATCTAATATGCAGCACAGAGTCCCGCTAGAGAATTATGTTTTGTGATGTAACTGTTGGGCAGAGGGAAGATTTCATTTGTTATTTTTTTCCCAGACTTTAGCTGAATGGAAATTTGCCCTCAGCAAATCTTTTCCCTCCTTCAGCTCTCACCATCCAGCTGTCTGTCACACATTCTCTCTCTCACACACACACACACACACACACACACACACCGTCTCTGCCTGTCTGAGAAGGATAGAGCAGGTTGCCAAGGAGTACTCTGGCTATTTTCTAAACTAAGATTTTGTTCTCTGTCTTTTGAAGATTATCATGTGTCCATCCACCCACTGCCTCTTAAGATTACCACGCAGTAGCAGTGCCACGTTTATTAGGGCTCAACAGACTGGCTTCCTTTTTGTCAATTTAGAGATCCACACATAAGGTCATCAGTGGTTGAAAAGTTGTTTTAATTCCACAATTTTTTTTCCGAATTATGATACTTCCTGTGTCCACCTCTTCAGTAACGATAAAGCCAGGGGAGTAGAGTTTCCTGAAAAACAAACAAAGCATATACATTATTTGAACAATGAGTGTTATTGGTCATTCTATCCTTCAGCTGCAGAGATCTGAGAGAGAAAGTCTCCCTCTGTTGCACTGAGAAGTTGAGTTTCATATGTCTTAAGGCTGCATATTCGTAATCACCTGACCTGTAATTATTCCGATTTTTTTGTGTATTTCTGAATTCTCTCTGGGTAACAGGCTAACTTTTATGCATTTCAATATCACTGTGGTTCTTTCTAACAGTTTAAAGACCCTATCAGATGGGCCTTGAGGTCACAGTCGCTAACAAATTTTGGTCGGCTAATTTATTAACTGCTGTCAACATCCTAACACATAACATTCGGTGCTGATCATTTTAAACACACCAAGCCTGCTTCAGTTATTTCAGTGTATCTTGAGTCAGTCACTTGTTTGTCTTCTAGTAACCTAACGTGCCGACGCCTGTCAGGATGGTCAATGATAAGAAATAACACCGAAACAAACAAGCCAAGACAAGATCTTTCCTCTTAACACAACAGAGCTGCCCTTTTTCGTTTTAAATTTAAATTTGAAGTGTTCACGCGGTTAAAAAAAAAAAAGTAAAGGTTTGAAAGACACTGGGACATTTTAAAAGTAAGGATGTTGCAAAAAGAGCTATTGACTGATTATTTTGAAGAAAAAGGGAAAAATACAAAGCAACTTCTTAACCCAAATAAACACCTTTGCCTAAACAAATACTAAAGTGAAAAAAACCTGCAATCCATGTCAGTAAATGCAGAACTTTGTCTGACAAGAAAATACATTTTTATCCCAACACATGATACTTAAATGACAAGTGTAAATTATACAGTTTTATCAATTGCATCACAACACATTGTAGTTGTGTCTTTTGCACAAAAAGTAAAGCACATACATCATACTTTCTGGCAGTAGAGGCCAATTCATATTTTTTTATCTCCGAATCACCTTGTAATCTCATTCGTGTGAACCTGCAATGTGTCATCTTTAATACGTCTTCGTGGAGTTGTGCTAAAATGCATTTCTGTTACAGGGACTACAAAAAAAAGCTCCCTCTGACTTGATATGATGAAGTATCATAATGAGAAATGTCTCTTTACGTGTGTCAAGTTTCAGTAAACAGAGGCTTTGTGATTTGTTAGAATGTGGTTTTTTTATGTAAAAAATAAAAGACACAAATTAAACACTTAATCACACAACTTATAAAGATGGCAAAAAGATAGCTCTGTCAACTTTCATGATGTGATACAGAACTGATTAATCCACTTCAAATTGATTAGTTCCATACCCTTTGATTACTGCTTCTCTTTAATACTTGTATACAAACATGTGTTTTATTTCTCTTAACTCGTAATGGAACGAGTACCAAACTTATCTTTGCTTGCTTAGCCTCATGGATATCGCATGAATGCAGGTCATGCCTCGACCAAGTCGGGGTTTATAAAGCACACATCCGGAACCATGTTCCTCTTCGGGTCTGGAGAGCTTTTCAATAAGCAACAGAGTCTGCAGCTAAAAGGCTAAAAGATTTAAAGACTTAAATAAATGTTAAAAATTCAGTAGCTTAGCTGTTTCTGAACCGCAGTTGCTGTGCATACAAGTGAGAGTTTGCCATGTTGGTGAAATGCTAAAAATGTAACGCAACAGACACACAGGTAGATCAGAGTTGTTAAAAAACTGGTAATTTACACTCAACATAAGCCACAAGCTACATGTACATTTTGTTTGTTGTATTTTATATATTGCATGTATATTAGGAGCTGGTTTTTCTTGTTTCATTTCTATGACAATGAATGTGCTTTTCCTTCTTACTGCAGTGTCGTTTTCAACCTGCGAATCAGAATTTATTGGCCACGTGGGGGCAGTAGAAACAAAATGTGAATACATTAACATATCACCTTCTATGTTCATATGGCAAACTTGTCAGCAAGCAGTTGCTTGTTTACAAGTTTCTGGCTATCCTGGTGAATATAAATACGATATTCTTTATGTTTTAGCTCTTATTTTGATATCCACCAACTCCTGAGGGAGACATTTATGATATACATGTTCCACCAGCTAGTCGGTAGCTGTGCTTGTATGAAAACAATGCTACGGGAGCAGGAAAAGGGGAAAAAATCAGTATAGTTGCGACGTAAAAGGCAAAACAATGAGCTGAAACTGATTGTAAGCATCTGTACAGCCAAGAGAAGCGGCAGATTCAGGTGAAAATGATCTGTTCCTTTGCATCCCGACAAGCTATCACATTGTCACCAACAAACTCGATTAGTCAAATACCTTTTAGATTTTTGCCTTAAAGCAGGCGACAGCTGTCACTATAAAATAATTACAAATTCACTTAAAGGAAATGATGAATTCACCACATCTGTCTCTGCATCCATTTATTGTCCAGACCTCCGCTTCCAGGCTCAGTTAGGAACAGCTTTATCTTGAAGCCACAGCAGAGGCCCAACTGTGTGTGTGTGTGTGTGTGTGTGTGTGTGTGTGTGTGTGTGTGTGTGTGTGTGTGTGTGTGTGTGTGTGTGTGTGTGTGTTTCTGTCTGTCTGGGTGTGTGTGTCTGTGGGTATGTGTGTGTGTCTGTCTGTGTGTGTGTGTGTGTCTGTCTGTCTGTCTGTGTGTGTGTGTGTGTGTGTGTGTGTGTGTGTGTGTGTCTGTCTGTCTGTGTGTGTGTGTGTGTGTGTGTGTGTGTGTTAGGGGCCGTTGGAAGGAGGAGGTGGTCGTTAATGCTGAAATCAATCAGTAAATCAGAGGCTAAGCCTGCAGAAGGGCCACACTGCCAACGATGATTCTCGCTGGAAGCTTCTAGCAATAAAGGGAGAGAAAGTGGGGGGAGGGAAATGGATGAGTCATTGTAGGGAAATGACGGAAACTGCACAGTAAAGGTGGCAGATTCATGGTCATATCTCCCACAAGGACGAGGGGTTGTACGTCCCCTCGTCACACCCTCCCGCTGGATAAAAAAAAAAAAGGCTGCATTTAACCAACGCGTCATTAACAGTGTGGAAGAGCACACTGCAGGCGGTGAGAGGCAAAGGCACGCAGAGGTTGAGGGTGATGTCTTCTGATGGCTCATGTTAGTTTGAACCACTTCCCTGGCTGGGATCCAACTAGTTCACCTCCTCATGAGGCCCAGGCTGAATTAAAACCGGCCTGCCAGCGCAGAGTGGAGTGTTCGGTGTGTTTGCTGGGAGACTGCAGGAGGCCGGCATACTTTAAACCTCTCAGGGGTCTGCTGAGGGCCTCTCCATTCTTCCTACAAACAGATGGAGCTGTGACTGCACTCTAAAATCTAGCACCTGTGCTTTCTTACGTGTATTTTACTTCTATTTCGACATCCTGTTGGTCTCAGAATATATTCAGCATCAGCAGGCGGAACTCATTGTAGGATAATGCTAACGTCAGCTAATGCTACAGCTGACGTAGCCAAGTAAAATGTCTAATGCTGTGCAATGTTTATTAGTGAGCCTATAAACTCCAACTAAAAGTTGAGCCTGAATTTGTGCCTGAACTTGAAATTTAACAATTTAACATTCAAAATTAGTGCTGCGATGTACACAACATTGTGCCCTCGTGAATGCGGCCAGCTTGTAGCCCAGATGTTTGCTAACATTACTTCTAGTTTTCATGCTCTGATAAAACTAGAGTTGTTTATAATAATATTAATAACAATTATTATTATGATTATTATGATGATAAATAAATAATGTACTATCTTTATTTATCATAATAGTAAAATAAAAGATAGCTAATACAATAAACAAATAAAAAACAAAACAAAGTATTGCTCACAATGAACACAAACTTTGCTCCTTAACGTGCCACATTTTCCGTGTTCGATTCTGTCACTAAGAATTGTTGCACATTTCACAAGATTGGCAATTTTTGGTCTTAAAGAAGACACCTTTCAGTCCGTGGACTTCAAATCTGAAGGAAACATTTTCATAGATCTCTTCCCAGGTTGATATCAGTGGTGAGTCTTCTTTTTTTCTCTCATTAAAGATAAAATCCCTTTTTAAAATGCTGCTCTGTGACCTTGCAGTGGGACTTGCATGTTTTATGTGTTATTCCTTCTTGACATTGTTCCAGTCGGCCTTTGCCTTCCCACTTGTGCTGTTTTTCTTTTAGTGATGAGTGAAGTTGATCTTTACATAATGCGACGCTCTTACAAGCAGCTAGAAAACGTTTCCTTCAGAAAATTATTTGTTTTATTTCTCTCTGCACGATCTTGTGAAGCAGCGTTTTCTCCTCTCAGACATGATGAGAGTGTATTTGGTAAGTTTCACACCTGAGTCAATACAAAAGGTCTGCATGGATATTTCCTTCCTATCACATCCTTTGTTTATGCCTGCACGGTTCTGATGTCATTATTTACGGAAATGACTTTTGAATTCTGCAATGCTTTAAAGAAGTTGCTTTGTTTTTATTGTATAATTGTGTTTGTTTCTACAAACAATCACCTGTTTTGACTTAAGGTAGCCTACTCTGATTATCATTTAGATCAAATTAAACACAACTATTCAGTTAAGTCACATCAACTTAGTTTGTTTAAGTTGCCTGGCCTTATAAAAAAAAAAACATGTTAAGGTTACCTTACATTTTGATGTTGCACTAACCTCCAAAAATACAGAAAATAGATTTACCTTTTAAATAAACTTATGAAGAAGATCCTGTAAGCATATCATAAAACTTAAGAGTCAAGTTTACTTTAGTTTTTCCAAAGCAACTGGATTGTGTTTTAAGTAAGATCAACCTGTCAGATTTTACAGTGTAAGGAATGTATGCACACAATACATGCAGACCCATGTTGAAATAAAGGGCACATCAGAGTGAGAGTAACAGTTTGGTCACGGAGACAATGCTCACAACTATAAAACCATACAAATGATACAACTATAAAGTGATTTGACATAGTGAATGAGAGTCAAAGTACATGTGTGTTGAGGATGTCTTTGTTTTTTGCAATAGTCCTTTTTACAGTTTTAGCCCACTGGCGTTTCTGAAGCTCGACTGCCAGGACTAAATATTCTTTCCAGATGCATTGTTACTGAATTAATATAACCCTCAGACACATGGGAGGGTTTGTGTCCAATCTATCCAATAAAAAAAAAGCAGATATAAACATGACCTCTGCCAAAACGGGAGGGTATTTAAAGACCAGTCCAGCTCTATCCTCGTTAGTCAGTATAAATACAGTGTACACATGCACAAGCAAGCAGGGGAGAAAAAGGTGAGGGGCATGTGTGTTGCTTTCCCAGCTTTGCATTACAAGCAGCTTCCAGTTGAAGGACAGTCATCAAGTATAATACAGATCATAAATATTGTTCATGAAAATAGCCAGCGTCAGATAATATGTGTGTCGGTCTGTGATGACCATTTTATGGATGTTGTACATATAAAATAACACAAGACAAGAAAGATTATGTAGGATGCTGGAACAAAATATATACATCCCAACTACAATATGTAAAAAACTAACCCGAATATGTAGTTGTGTGTGTTGGGTAATATTATAAAACATCTGACACGAAGGCCAACGATGTGGCTGCATTATCTTGATAGACTGTACTTGTATTTTGAGTGAGTCAGAACAAGAGAGAGGCAGAAAACAGTATTTGTGAGTTTGGCTTCAGATGTTTTTTAACCAAAGACATTTTGACATGTCAGTAAGAAAATGTATAAATAATAAAAGTAAAGATGGCGTAATTTCTTTTTTGACCTGCTTTAGTTTCAGGGTCTCGGGTTTGTGCATGCTGGCTCTCACTCTCCTGGACACAAAACCTTTGTCATTTGTTTACTGTCTGCACACATTTACCATCTATTCATCTGGATTCATGTTCCATTATCAGCTCGGCCCTTAGAGAGTCTGAAAGTATCCAGATGGGGTCAGAGATTCAGTCCCCCCAGGGTGTCACATTACACTCCTGAAATGCATACTCACATACGCGTGTAGGTGTATGCATACTCACAGGAGATGAACAATACACATAGGCAGCCACATGAAGAATATTTTAATGTCTCCCCAACTTCCTGTTCCAAGTTGAATAACAATACACAAGTATTTACATTTTTCAGCTGATGCTCAGATCTTCCTATCTATCTCTGTTTAACAGGGATGTGTAGAAAGGCCTGTTGTACGTGAGAGTATATTTCATATTTTGCAGCATAACATTTACTTCAGAGGTACGTGAACGTGCTCCAGATTACATTCTCCAGGTGCCATTCCTATCTCTGTCGTCGAACTCTCACATTCTCCTCATTGTTGAGATCAGGTGGAAACACGGTAGCTGGAATTCCATCTCGGAGTAAATCACAAGCTTTCTCTGTGCTGTCTTATCTATGTATGTTTTATGCTTTTGTCAGATTCACATGTGTCCTAGTGAGACTGTACCTCAACAGGCCTGTGTCCAATGTGTCCCGGAGGAGGAGGGGCAGGGAGGGGGGAACATCCGATGTCTTTCTCAGGACTCAGAAAGTGAAGCAAAAGACTCCACCAATGATAACCACAAGAACACACTGTGTCACTCTTCGTCTCCACTCGTTTCTCGAGGTAAGCGTTAATGAGTACCACCTGTTTGGTGAAGCCATGACATTGAAAACCCATAGACATCGAAGTATGTTAGCAACGTGAGCAGTTTATGGAAGTTCCAGGTGGCGTTTTGAGGGCTGTGTCGGATTTGCGTGATGGATATTGTTTTAGTTCTCCACTCTCTTGTGTAGGGTTCGGTTTCAGCCAGTCCTAAAGCAAACCGGTAACACACCATGTAGGCTCAGAGGGGTGTGTGTATGTGAAAGAGAGAGACCGTGTGAGAGGGAGGGATGTGCTCCACAGGGGAGTGTTTATGAAGAGATGTTCGGGGTGAATTCCTCAGATAAGTGACATGGCCTCTTGCTGTTGTGGATGAAGGAGAGCAGAGTACACCCCAGGCTATATATGGTTAACCTCAGAGACACATGCATACACAAACTGGAGCCCACGGGCACGGAGCACACAGTGAGGGAGTGTTGAGTGATACAGCTCTACCGTTGCACAATCACTCTCCAATAATCAGCCTTATAAAAGGAAACTAGTGTTATTGTCTGTTTTTTTTACTTTCCAGGAAGACTGTCATTTATAATGAATGGCACCAGTAACACCAATGTCAAAATCCCCTCCACGCATGCTCACACACGCACACACACACACACACACACACACACGGACATACACACACACACACACACGCACACATATACATATGCACACGCACACACATACTCTGGGAGTGGGTAAATCAGCTGCATGGGACCCTATACATGGTGTCAGGCTCAGTTCAGATCACAGCATTGTTCAGATTCCTGCCTATAATTATACTGGCAGGTCTGATTCAGCTTTATATATTTTATCCAGAGACTGGAAGGATGATGCTGACCATCCTCAAATCCTTCTCATTTCACCACAAAGTCACATACACTCAACAAACTATCGAGAACAATCAGCTCATGAGGGGAGAACAGAGGCGCTTCCATATGCTGCACTGGGGTTGTTTAAAAGCAAAACACTGTAAATATGTTTTCGGCTTTGTGTATCCTGGGTTTGTCTGTGTGCATGCATGAGTTTATGTGCCCACATGTGTGGGTGGACATAGGTGTTTGGAGGCTGTGTTTGTGTGAGTGCTTGTGCTTGTGTCAGCAGGCAGGGAGATACTCCAACCACAGAAAAAATACAGAGACCCATAAATGCAGCAGCGCGCCTGGCAGGGTGGAGGAGGGGGAGAAGAAGGGGTAGCCTCAACAGGGGATTGTAACAAATATGTAGAGTCTAATCCTCTCATTAGACAGCAGGGGGTGTGTGGTGCAATCAGATTCAAGTTAAGAACTGCACTACGATGTCGGGAGTCTGAGGCCTGGCAGAGCGCTGGGGAAGATGTCTGTGGCTGTAAGAATATTATCTAATGCAGAAACACACAAACGCACAAATTCAGCTCTCCTCAGCCAAAGCCCAAAAACTAATTTATCAGGCAGAAATATGTCCCATGAAAAAACAGATAGAGATTTGCAAACACTAAAAAACACATAAAAGTGAAGCTGAGCTGCTTGTGCAATTGTTTCTTCTCGGATCTCCCTAGTATCTCTTTCTCCCTACAAAACTGACAATATTTCTGTATTTTATTTCGACTCAACATGATGTAAACATCCATCTCAGCATGTAGACTGACTCTCCGCTTCAACTTTGGCCTACCATCCTTGCTGTATTAATTTCCTGTGCAACAAGAAATTATTACAGATTTGACTGATGGTTGCCAGATTTTGTTACCTTTTGACACAGGCAGTTTGAAACATAAAATCTAACATATGGTACGAAAGCATATCTCCAAAACTCAAACTATTCCTTTGAAATGATTATGTTCATGAGGCTGTAACGGTCCTTATGTATTGGGTAGTGTTTACACAGTAGTAGTCTTCAAAAGATGCACTCTTTCGCAATATTTTTTTGTGGTGCAAGAAAACTTCAAGAACTAGTTCCAGAGTTCTCTGTCAGCTTCTGCCTGCTACAATCTCTGTCTGCCGTCACTCTCATAGTAACAAGCACCCCCCCTCTCTCCCCTCCCCTCCTTCACCTCTCACAAGCCCACTTTGAAGAAAAACACAGGACGTCTCATCTCAGAAGAGTGTTTTACATTCCATTTTTCTGCAGAGATCTGCGATCACTGCCTTGAACAGTGTAACATTGTTTGCAGAGTTTTCAACAATAAGATCTTATTATCAGTTCAGGGGGTTAAATAGCTTTAATCTCATATTAGTGTGATCTTATACAATGCATGTGTAATGCTGCAGGCCCACATCTTTTGCACATGCATGCATGTAATCTTACCACTCTCATTAAGCCTTCATGTTCAGTAAGCAGTGAGGGTCAGAAGGGAGTCAGCAGCTTGTACTTGTGGCAGAACAGCAAGTATATGAAGGATAAGTCATTGTTGTTTTTTGGGAAGAAAGTTATTGGGAACCTTTCTGGGAGGTTACCTCTTTAGAGTTACACACATGGATAGACACACACACACACACACACACACACACACACACACACACACACACACACACACCAGCTCTCCTCCCTCCTCACCCGCTCTCAGCTTTCCCTTGAGCATCAGCTGAGTTGGCTTTCTTGTTAAATCGCGCCAGTGAAGCTGTTTCTTCCTCTCCTCTGAATATCAGTAATAGTTTGGAGTAACAGCGGACCTGGACAAAGTGGGCTTTGCTTGACACTTCTCAATCAGAAATGCCCAGCAATGGAGAAACTGGGTCATGTCCCAGTGGCCAATGATGAGTCACTTTTCAGGCTCTACCTGTTTCAGCCACTGGCCGGGCTGGTTTCAGCCCTGGGAAAGCGAGGGAAGTCCATCTTCCCTGTTTACTTTATCCTGCTGTTCCCCTTTTATCCTGCTGTTCCTCCAGTTGTTGACATCCATCCGTTCTGACTTGAAAATATCCTCTAATTTTCCTCCTTACACTGTCAGTATGTTGCTCTTATCACAATTTATGGAAGACAATTAGTTACATTAACCAGGCCGTTAAAAATCCTGTTCTGTCTTCATTTGACGTGCATGTTGACTACATCAAAATGTTCACAGCCAGCTTGTCAGTGAACATCTCTGATGAACTTAGAGCTTTAAGCCCCTTTTTCATCGCTTTACTTCTTAGTTATTTGTTGAAATATGACACTGTCATTAATTAATTAATGTCAAATAATTTACTACTGACCTTTGGCTTCTATCCTCTAACAAATAACCCATAACTGATCATAGGATTTAAAGGAGAACCAAGCCACTGCAAGAAAAAGTAACTTAAATCCTACTTTAAAACAGGGTCACGGAAGACAAGAATATAGATTACTGGACACTTGTTAATGGTTGCCAAGACCAAGATGATAGAACATTCACACAGTCAAATGATTAGCTTTCTTTCCATCAGTCTGCAAACTACAGCAACAGAGAGTCTGTGGAAAGTTTTAACTCTCAGACTTGTTCAAACTATAATTTCATGTCAAAAGAGTTCAAGTTCAAAGATCTATTCTAAAAGAGCAAACTAATCAATTTAGTAGCATTAACTTAGGTGAATTCATAACACTTCTTTATTTACATTAAGTTAAAGTAGTTCATTCCCCTGATTTCTGTTGTAATTTTTTTACAGTGCATCAATTGTAGAGAGTCTCACTGAGTGCAACTTGGACATGAGTTGTGACGTGCAGCATTCGAAGACAATAGAACTGGCTCAGCGAGAGGCATGAGGTTACACAACACCAAAGGCGTCAAGCATTTATAATGGTAGTTTATTTCAGCTGATTTCTCTGCACACAACAGCGTACAACAACAACGAGAGGCTTCACCACAAGTTAACTTATGTTCAATAAATATCTTTTATATTATAGACACATTTCACTACACAAACAAAATGTGAGGATGTAAAAAAAAAACAAATACGGGCTTTTATTTCAAATTTTTATGTAATGTGTAGTTCATCCAGATTTTCTTTTCTTTTTTTTAAAGGTTGAATAAGAAACAAACACTGGTAGGAAAACAATTGTAAAAATCCTTCATCCCAACAATCAATATGTAATCCATTAACTGATGTTGTCGAAGCAGCAGTGTTACATCATATTGGGTGTAAACCCTAAACCAACTGTTTCCATGACGCAACAGTGGGGTCGCCATCTTTCACAAAGGCCCGGGGCAGTAGTGGTAGGGGTGTAGTTGCCTTTCAGCCATTCTCCAGGGTCTTTCTCACATGTTGCAGCAGCTTTAAGTGTGTGTGCTGAGTACAAAGCAGCGCAGAGCTGCCAGTGCCTGTGTGGGGGACATATGGCAATGCCATGGGCCCAGGGCATCACAGGGGGTGGAGGCACAGGGCGTGTGTGTGTGTGTGTGTGTGTGTGTGTGTGTGTGTGTGTGTGTGTGTGTGTGTGTGTGTGTGTGTGTGTGTGTGTGTGTGTGTGTTGGGATGGATCTATGACAGAGTTAAGGGATTTAATGAGGCTTGCAAGGGGTCAGTAACAAAAGGAGTTCCCGGCACTTGCCCAGTGATTCTCCGTAAGGGAGGGGCCATTTTAAAGTCCTTGTTGCTGCAATACAATAAGACCCCACCCAACACACACGTCCCATCTCAGTTCTTTTGTCCCTCACTTTCGTTTTTTTCATGGACTCGTGCAAATGGAGGCACCAAGCGACAAACAAAAAATTTATTTAAAAAATGTTGAATAAAACAGCTGAACAGACTACAAACTCAGTTTTCTTGTATTTATTGGGGGTAGGGTGTGTTTATGTGTGTATCTGCTGTGTATCCAGGCAGGAGGGATTCCTGTTTCATATGCTCTGCCTGCCTCATTCTGAAAACATCAGCAGGAATTTCATCTTGTATACAAATTGTGCCAATGCAGAATGCCCATGTTCAGCAAATGAAAACATAAATGAATGGGATATATGTTCATCTATAGGAAACCGCTTTAACATAGTGTAATTCATTTGAGCCTTGCAGTGCTAGTGCTTTACAATCATTTATTGTTTTCTGAGACAAAAAATGTCTTCAGTGTTCTTGTTTATGGTTGTGGTGTTATATGTTGGTTTTAATAGGTTGTAAATGCTCACTTGGAATAGAAATGAGTCTTTCTTATTCTCCGTCTTGCTCTTCGTTGACGTAGCTGGACGTGAAAAGCTGGGATGATGATCTGCCACAACAGTTTAGTGTCCTTCACAGTTAAATGAATGTTGACAGGCCAAAACAAAAGCAACACAAAGAGCACTCTACAGCTGATGTAAAACAATATTCAGGTTCATTAAGATATGCATGTATTCAATTTACAACATATTGAGTCATGTACTTTTTTTTTGCCAGAATAGTTGTAACTTTCCTGGAATGCATTTATGGAGCCTTTCTGGAGCCTTTCTCTGCAGCCTTCATAAAGTGCAGATACTTCTCAACCATTGTGGTAAAATGCTGTTGTGCAACTGTGTGAAGTCAGTTATGCCTTTATGTGAGAATTTACCAAAACTGTAAATCATATTTGAACAGCATTTTGTACAAAAATCCTAAGAAATGTAACCATCATTTGAGGCCTTCTGGCATGTTCATATGGGTCTGTGACTGCTGCCCACATGCCTGCAGCAGCTGGACACTAGGTGACAAATGCTTTAAGCTGCTATTTCCAGTTCGCCCCTGAGAAAAGTGGTTTTAGCATCTCCCTGCCACAGAACAATCCTCAGTACCTAATATACTACTCTACTGGAGGATAAGATGAAGTATGGAGAGACACGCAGAGAGAGGACATTGTGGTCAGTACATGTACACTTCAAAATCACAAAAGAAGTGTGTGTAATTTCATACTTTTCCACATTGTTAGTATATTTTTACTTTGTGTGTGTGTGTGTGTGTGTGTGTGTGTGTGTGTGTGTGTGTGTGTGTGCATGTGCATGTGCGTGTGTGTGTGTGTGTGTGGTGAGTCGGGGTTGGAAAAGAATGTGGCATTTCAAGCTGTCACACCAGTCAGTTAGTCCTCTTGTCAAGTGCCATCTAATAATGTAGCAGCATTACATCTACTAATGGTTGGCTTCCTGTTGCGCTCTGTGTTTGTTGTCTTCAGTGTTATTTGACTTGCCAAACCCTTTACTTGTAGAATTCCTATTATGACTCATTTAACAATAATGGTATCGATTTGGTACCAAAACAGGAGTGACACATTCCTGTTTTAGATTTAATAAGCCAGAGAGACTCTATAACAGAAGCTCCAGGTAGGTTCATGTTCAGCCTGCCGTTCAGTGAGGTCAATCAAATAGATGACAAGCAAGCTGCTCTGTCAGGCTGTCAGTCATTCAGAGGATTTGCTGGTGGTGGAAATGATGGATGGCAGGAACCTGCCAGTGACATTATTAGTTTTAAAACTACACAGATAAGCAGTGCTGGTACACAGACAGGTGCAAAGACAGATCAGTCCTTCACAATACAACTCACAGTGCATATGAATTACATTCAAGCACATGATTTATGAAATGTGTGTTCATATGAAGAACATATGTTTGGACTCCTTTGCTACACCCTTAGACGTACAGAATGTAATTTCATTATTTTATGCCTTTATCGGGCATAAAATAACAGTATGAGACGGAATTAGAGGAGAAGTGCAGAAATTACAAGAAAGACCAGCCTGGTCATTACAAAGAAAAACACAAAAAGAGGATTATCAGGGTCAGGGGGGAAACTATAAAAGGTCAATACCGACAACTGTGGTATGAGACAACAAATTTACCCACTACCCCGACACGTCATCGTACTTTTACTGCGCTACATGAACTTCCAGTACCGGCACTGACTGAACTCTATTATTCATTGTTGATCACTTATGAATAATTGCCTCTGAATGGAATTCACAGGAAACAGGAGTGTGTGTGTGTGTGTGTGTGTGTGTGTGTGTGTGTGTGTGTTACACAACAGAACATCCTGCTTGAATGGTTTTCAGATGGATGTTATCAGAGCTGACTACTCAGCTTGTGAGCCACAGCCTCTTCCAGTCAAACACACAAACACACACTTTGTAGCCTACTTCTATACGTAAGAGGTCCCTATTCAACATAATGCATTTTGCAGTCTCTTAAATTTATCTTAACCATCACAACTACTTGCCTCAACCAATCCCTTATGTATAATGTGTTGTATTCCTTTATTTGATCGTGGCAGTGGAGATATAGACAGAAAGGGAAAAAGAACAGTGGATTGACATTCAGTAAAGGTTTGGAAAGCAAGTTTTTGAACTACGGACTCACTGCTGACAGCATTTGCACCCCATAGGCACCCAAACCACTCAGCTTTCAGGTTGCCCCCAATCCCCTTACTTTGACCATCCATCCATTATCTACACCCACTTTATCCTGAACAGGGTCATGGGGGGGCTGCAGCCTATCCCAGCTCGCTTTGGGTGAAGGCAGGGTTCACCTGGACAGATCACCAGTCCATCATGTAGAGGCAGACAGAAGCAAAGACCATTCATGCTCTCATTCACACCTAAGGGACATTTATAGAAGCACCAATTAACCTGAGGTGTATGTTTTTGGATGGGGGGAGGAAGCCGGAGTACCCGGAGAGAACATGGAAACTCCACACAGAAAGACCCCGACCGGGATTCGAACCCAGAACCTTCTTGCTGTGATGCGACATTGCTAACCACTGCACCACTGTGCCGCCTTACTTTGACCTTGTACCTAAAACTAATGGAACTTTAACATTACTGTTAACATTTGAGAGCTGATTAAAATGTCCTTACTTTCTGAAAACATCCTCACTTACATTGGTCCTCACAAATATGGTCATCCAAAAGCACCCAACTGTGCAGAGTCAGAGGGCAAGTTGCTGCTACAGCAGGTTGGGAAATACCTCAAGTGTGAACCCCTTCGGGCTCCTCCTGAGAGCTGAGCTATCACTTTGTCTCTTTCCATCTGCTTCTATTTTCCCTCTGTGCTGTAAATCTATTGTACATACTAACGTAGAGTAAAACCCTTCTTTGTCCCTGCAACTTTCCTTCTGCCAACCCCCTTCCTTTTCCTCCATCTCGTCTGTCCTTGCTCTACCCGTGCCCTCTTCAAACTGCCGGGGGTCATTTCATTTCATGTATAAATAATTGACCAGGAGCCATGCAGCCAGTGTGCAGTGGCTGCCTTAAACGAGCAGCAGCTTTGATTTAGCGCTTTCTGTCACCAGTGGCACAGTGAAGGTCATCTTTCTCCCCAGTGGATACTCCTCTGCAGACATGGTGGCTGCTCCAAAAACAATTTACAATCGGAATTTTATTAAGAGGGCACAAACACACTCTACTAGTACATTTTTCTCTACAAAAATAGAACATCCAAGGCTTCTTTCTGGATTCATATTTTTATACCTTTGCTAAAATGTAACGACAAGCACTGATGTGAGGGTTTAAGTAAAGAAAAGCATAATTTCCCCGCTGTGTGGAGGTTACAGTGGGGGGAAGGCTAAAGAAGCCAAATGGAGGAATGAACTTTTTACTTCATGTTTCCTTGGAATCTACAGACCCCGGAGGCATCAAGGTGACTGCACACACAATGAGTTTCCATCTCTAATCTAAAACAAACACTGTGTTTACACACTCTCTGCAAGCAACCTCTCTTTCAGTGACTGAGCTGAGATAACAGGCAGAAGAGTGGTTAATATGAAACTCTTTCTTTGTTATGAGGATGGTTACAAGAGAGCACTGATAACACATATATTATGTATACTTTGTCCATATTTACAATATGTACAATATTTTTTTGTGTTTTCAAAGAAAGTTAGGAAAAACTGAATCAGTGTGACTTAGGGCTACCAACCTTAAGAATGCATTAGCCGCTTCTCACAGAGGTAGCCCACCTGAATCTTGGTCTGAACTGTCAGGTAGAGTAACATTTTGGGTCACTGGCCCCTATTTACACAAGAAGGAACATTTCTGGTGCTCCTGCATTTTTTTTTTTTTTTAAATCCTATTTGCAACAGCTAGAAAATTGTCAATTGCTGGAGTATTCTTTTAGAATAGTGTCTTACACTAGCTAAATAACTGGTATATGCGAGGGGTTATCCAACTCCATTGGAAATCACCAGTGTTTACAGCTGTTTCAAAAGGCCACTCTTGAAGCTGGAGTGACCATAACAAAGAGGGGCTAAGATGTAATAGAAATGAGACAAGACGAGAGAAGTTAAAACCCATCTTACTTGCTCATCCCATGTCTTGTTGTCATTCAGAGAATTGCTTACTATGACACATTAAATGTTTACTGTAAAAAAAAAAAAGGCCTATTGTGTCTGAATTTCAAAGAATGATGGACGTAGCAGTTGTGGTTGCCATCTCAACTTTCATTTTGGTGCTGCCCAGCAAACCGGGTGACATTGAGGAGTTGCTGATACAACAGCCATGGGCACTGACAATCTCAGCAGGGTTTGAGCCAAAATGAAAACCAAGATGGCATCCACACTGATACCTGCTTCATTTTGTGATGTCAAGACTGTAGTAGGTTTCTGAAAAAACAACATTTTGTGCTTGTTTCAGCTGACACTTGGTACCACAGCAGTGTGTGCATGCTTGTGTACACGTGTGTGTGTGTGTGTGTGTGTGTGTGTGTGTGTGTGTGTGTGTGTGTGTGTGTGTGTGTGTGTGTGTGTGTGTGTGTGTGTGTGTGTGTGTGTGTGTATGTGCGTGTGTATGTGCCTCTGAATCTGGTTGTTGTTGTCTTAGTAGTGTGGACGCGTTCTAAAGAGAAATACATATAGATTCGTTGGAGAAACCATAGGCCCTTATATGTTTACGTACTGTTTACATAGACTCTAATATAGCCCCACCCCCTCTATCTCTCACACACACACACACACACACACACACACACACACACACACACACACACACACACACACACACACACACACACACACACACAGAGAAAATGGGCAGCTGTAAAGTGCTCACTGTGCAGCAGCTGCATCAGCAGAGTGAGACAGAATAGAAAGCAGTGTATTTATGTGTGTGTGCGTGTGTGACTGTGTGTGTGTGTGTGTGTGTGTGTGTGTGTGTGTGTGTGTGTGTGTGTGTGTGTGTGTGTGTGTGTGTGTGTCTGTGTGTGTGTGTGTGTGTGTGTGTGTGTGTGTGTGTGTGTGTGTGTGTGCGTGTGTGACTGTGTGTGTGTGTGTGTGTGTGTGTGTGTGTGTGTGTGGTTTAGAGAGGGAGAGAGTGCGCATGTGTGAGGAGTAAAGGATGATGGGATCTCTTGAGTAGACAAAGGGGAAATCACTGGTACTCTCAGCATCCATTAGACAAACCCGATGGATCAATATTGATTCTTACTACCACCGAGCTCTTTCTAATAGGCTTCTGGCCGCACTGATACAATGACAGCATTAGCGCACATGTCCGGATGGATGGATTCAGGGGTGGGAAGATGAACCACAGTCAGAACAAGAGAGAGAGAGAGTGTGATAAAGAGGCTAAAAAGATTTACAGGTCCAGAGGAGAAAGAATGCAGAGACAGTAATGCTGATAATGTGTGCAAAATAGACACCAAGAGGAAGAGAGCCAGAGAGGTTTCAACAGACAGAAAAATTAAAGAAATCATAGTTTGCTTATGTCAGCACAGTTTGAAGCAGGATCTAAAACACTTTGTGCTGCTCTTTGGGTTACTGAGTGCATCTGACTGACCGTTTGAGAACATGAAGTGAACGAGAGGAAGTCTTTTTACAGCCGTAATAATGAGAGGATGAGACATCGGGCAATGTGTGTCTGTGTGAGATGAGAGAAAGTAAAACAGGAAGAGTGACTTGTTTGGTTTTGACCGTGTCACATGTGTATTTTCCTGTCTGTACTTCTGCTCTGACACCCTCTTGTTTGAATAATAAATAGTGATCAGCTGTTGCTGTAATTTGGCCACCTGACTCTTATTATCTACTCAGCCAGCTGAGTCGATGGAATGAGTGTATCTCTTAAATCAGAAAGGACTTCTGAAGTCTGAGCAGCCCTCCTTCATGCCTCTCACTCTCTTCATGCCCTGTTTGTTATCTCAATAATTAAAAAAACATGATACTAAAAAATGTCTTCCCAGAAGCACAGTGTCGGAATAATTTTATATTACTGCGCTCTCAATAGGAAAAGATGTGTAGATACAGTCGTGTTGAATATTACCTCAGGCATGTTTGTCATGAGCCAGTTCAGTGCAGAATGAGACACCTCAATCTTCTGGACAATAAAGCAGGCTTTGAAATCGCATTTTATCGAAGTTACTGATCTTCATCAGTTTGTACCATTGCTGACGGGTGTGTAGTTACACAACAGTAATTTCTCCATATGTGTATTTGAAGAAATTCTGTACATACCATAGACACTCCTTATTTCATTCCATTCCTATTGCAATGTGTGTGCAATAACATTTATAGTGTTCATAGTTTTTCTACACAAACATGCATATTTTTTTTATATTTATATATTTTATCTGCTAAGAGGACTGCTGCCAAACAAAATATCACTGTACTTATATGCAGTGATCTGTCCATCTGTCTGTCTGTCAAATAAAATGGTAGAGAGTTGATATGGTGCAGTATCTTTATGATAATAATACATTTACTCAAGTGCGGTACTCAAGCACGATTTTGAGTTACTTGTACTTTAATTGAGGACTATTACTTCCCTTTTTTTCAGACGGAAGCTGTCCTTCATACAGCACTACATTTATCTAGTAGCTCACTCTCTCGGTTTGACAGAAACAAATATATAAGAATGGCATAAATTGCTGTGCACTGTTGAAGATCAAGTTACTTGTTTTAATGTCTGAGAACTGTTAGTGGAGGATTTCCTTTCTAAACCTTTCAGATGGTTCATACTACTTTCAAACATAACTAAAGTATTCCAATATTTCTTCCACCACTGTGCAATATGTAGTAAATAGCAAGTGATTTCAGACACAGCATCTTAGTAATACGTCTTTAAAAAAAACATGACTGACTGTGTTTAATTGACTGAAGATATATTTAACATAACATGGCTAATATGATCCCATTGCTATACGCTATAACAATCGTGTAGTTGTACCGCATGTCAGTTAAATGCTCACTCATTTCTACATGTGTTTTACAAAAATGTAAAGGGACTATAAAGAATCTGTAATTATTCAGTGTTGTGGGATATTCCAGATTATATTAGTTAATTCATTAATTGGTAATTCATTTCTCCCGATATCTTTCACTTATACACACACTTACACAGTACGGATCATGAATAAGATCGTTAAAAAACAACAACCCATCAACAGTTATTTAAAGACCAGTTTCTTCGATGCGCTGGCCAAAAGAAAGGGGAAAAAAAGGGAAAACTTGACCCAGCAGTTCATTGTTTCACACATCCTCATAATACAGCTTTTGGATTTGGTTCACGTTTTCTTTTTCCTTTTGCTTCTCAAAGGCATCATTTGGGGATGGCGAAAGCCTGCAGGCTAGTCTTCACACAGGGTAAAAAGAAGCTGGAACACAGTCTGAGCTTTGTGCAGGAGCTTGCATATAGAGCACATAGTGTTAGGGTAACCAGGCAGTGCAGCTGGCCTTTCACAACTATGCAACTTTAAGGCACTGTTTAAATCAAGATCCAAAGCACAAGGACCCTGTTCTCCTACACAAACACACACATACAAGGGACAAAAAGTGGCGGAAAGTAAGCCAGGGAAATGATGAGCCCTCAGTGGAGGATTTCAGAGATTCAGTCCTGTAAATAATGACAGCCCTTAGATATAAATAGTTATCTATTTAGATCTTAGAACCTAGCCAGGCCCGCTGTTGTTGTTACATTATGAGTGACATTCAAAAGGAAATAGATACTTTTAATGTGACTGCAGGAAATATTATTTGTTGCCTGAATTACTTGAATAAAACATTATTTCTCGAAAGAAACGTTTGCTTCACAACCCCATAGAGGATGTGATCAATTTGTTCAAAAACCAGCAACCAAAACGCATACAAAGCAAGTGTTTGACAAAATTATTCTGCAAGAAAGAAGAAAAACTTGCCAGTGAGTTCACCCTCTCTGCCCGCAAACCCTGTCCACAACATTCCTGTCATAAATGAGCAGTGCTGGAGTATTTTTTTTAAGAAACTAGAGAGTGCTGGTATGCGGATGAACCCATTATGGAGCTGCTTCGATGGGAGGTTTCCGTTATCACTCTCGGATCTCTTCTCATGCTCTGACCCATGGTCCAGTAGTTATTTCAAGGTTGGAGCACTACACTGTGCTAACACTCCCCTCCACCTCGCACACACACATATGCACATACAAACAAATACTCACCCACCTCCCTTATGTAGTCACAGATGCACAAAATAACAAATATCATTTTACTCCCTCCTGTTAATGTATGTGCGTTAGCACCTGCATGACAAAGACCCTCCAGGCAGACAGTAGTGTGAGCAGCAGGCGTGGCAGCATTCTGCAAGAAAGCCTCAAGAAGGTGTCAAAACATGTTTATCCCCACCAGTTACCATTAAAGTTTACCCAGCACTTGTCTAATTTTACTCTGTAAATAGTCTGAAAATGTCTAGAGCTCGAAGAGTGTTTTTTCTTTCTGCAGCATCATAGCACTTGCTTTCATCCCGCAACACTCCTCCCCTGCCCCCTCTTCCTTTTCTCTGCCTCCTACAAGCATTCCTACCCCCTCACCCCCCTTTAGCTCCCCTTGCCGGTATGGATCTGTGAAATGTTAGCAGGGTGTGCTGCTGTGGCATCGAGCCTCAGAAACGGGCATGTTGTTGTGAGAGGGACAAAAGTGAGGATTACCTAAGAAAATGGATTGATTTCTGTTGGTATGATGAAATCCTTTTGTTTGCCCATGGCCAAGAATAACCAAGAATCGTCCACTAACCGAAAGGACATTGCTCTTTGTTACCATGAATAATCAACTAAACTCGAACCCACTCGAGCTGATATGAGCTGTCGTGGCAGTGGATGTCAACAAGCGGTTTGAAATTAACAGAGCCTTGATGCTCTGTAAATAATGCTGCTCTGCTTCTCTTGAAAAGACAGCAACATGATTGAAAGTCACTGGTGGATTTCATGGTTTGAAAATGAGATAGCGGGTTGGTCAATACAAACTTACACTGTACTGTGAATCTAAACCTGGTTCAAACCCACAAAGCAAGCACAAAAAAAGCTAAAGTGTAAATTCTAGTGCAGGTTCCAAAGATACCAAATAGATTGGGTCAAATTCTGGTGAAATTTATATAAATAATTTATAAGAATGTTTCTATTGGATGGCATGTTGATAAAAACACAGTAGACAAAGTGGGGGTTCAAGTTTGAAAATATAAATCACTTATAAAAGGAGCTCGTATCCATCAAAAGCTGAAGTATGAATATTTTTCTCAGTGTAAACTTGATATGGATTTAATGAAGAGTTGAATCAAGCTGATAATATCAGTCAGTGAAGATTAAGAAGATTTTGACAAGCTTAAAGCTACTTAAGGGAAAATATCCTTGTATATAGAGGGATTACGATTGACTGATTCAATAATCACAAATCTTAGTAGTAACCTAGTGTCACAGACAACACTTGATGCTGAGGGAATGCATGGAAAGAAAGGAAGATCACCGTAGACTATAATAATCTCTTTTTATTCTCTATTCTGAACAATCAATTTAAAATGAACAGTCCTCATCGGTACCATTATTATAAAAGGCCAAAACACTTATGTTATGTCACTGCATATAGTAATAGAAAGGATATATGAAATTCTAAGTGAAATAATATACTGATAATGAATGCTTTTCCAATGAACCACTTTCAATTATTTGTCAGCCTCACACACAAAGACAGATTTTTTTATTTAATTCATTAATATCATATTTACTGCCCGGTATTTTTGCCATGCTGTCCAGCTTCATTGTCTGTCTGCATTCAAATTCCCAACTCAAAGTCTCTTCACTGCACTTTCACATCACTTACTGTTAATCTCTGTCTACCTGTCTGTCTCTTTCTATCCTGAAGTGGTTGCCTGTCATTTTTGGTTACTCAAGAGAAAACATCCTTTTGCGTGAGTTACCACTAGAGACATTGCAGTGGTTACAGCATTTCAGAAAGCCTAGCTGTGTTTGTAATACCTTGATGGCTTTCTTGCACCATCGGGGGATTAATTTTAATTCACACTGATTTGAAAGAAGGCTTCTTTTCAGACTGCCTGGGTGACCTCAGTGCTGAGACCCTCCACCATATCTGAGACTGCGTCAGGAACTTCCTGGACATCCCCACTCAGGTTCACGTCCTTTTTCAGTTCAAAGTCAATCTGCTCCTTGACAGGCGTCTTCTCGGGCTTTTCACTCCCATTAACACATTCCTCTGTATGTGTGGCCGCAGCGCCAGCAGGATCTCCGCACTCCCCATTCACAACTGGAAGTGCATCCACTTTAGCCACCTCCTCTGGAACAGAAGGACTCTCTAAATCTCCATTTTCCATCTTGCTTTCTATCTCAGGCTCTGGCCAAGGCACCTCTTCCACAGAGGCTTCAGCTGCCTTGCCAGACTCAGCAGAAATTTCGTTGGCAGACACGGACTCTGAGATGACAATCTCTGAGACAGGCTCTGCTGACTGTGGCTCGGCTGCTGCCTCGTTGCTGGACACAACAGATTCCTCTTTTGGAGGCTCATATTCAGTGGGGACTCCCTCCGCTGCAGCCTCCAAGACCTCAGATGCTGCTGCTGTCACTGTCTCAAGTTCAGGAATGTCAGATGTAGGTACACTTGTTTCTGGTTCAGTTTCTTCTACCGCTTCCTCTGCTGCAGGTTTCACTGCCTCAGCCTCTTGCTCAGGTTCTGGTGATTTTTCTGGTTCTGGTTCTGGCTCAGGTGCTTCCACTGAAACTGGCTCCTGTTTAGGTTCTGGCTCTGGCTGTGCTTCTTGCTCTGGCTCTGCCTTGGTCTCTGCTGCCTGCTCTGGCTCTTGTTTAGGCTCTGCTTCTAGGGTTTGTTCTGGTTCGGTGGCTAACTCCAGAACTGGCTTTACAGCCAGCTCAGCCACTGGCTCAGGTTCAGGGACAACAGCAGGCACCACTATCTCTTCCGTCTCAGTAACAGTCTCTGGGATAGGCTCTGGCTCTTGGTCCTCAGATGCTGCCTCTGTGCTGTCTTGAACAACCTGTGGTTCTGGCACAGACTCTACAGCTGCAGCAGGTCCTTCTTCATGGAGCGCTTCAGGTGCAGACTCAGGCTCAACCTCAGTTGACACAGATTCTGCTGTTATAGCAGCTGGGAGCTTGATTGTAGCTTGTTCCTGCACAACTTCTATGGCTGGAGCAGATTCCTCTGCTACTACAACTGGCTCTTCTATTTCTGGAGCTGCTTCCTGTGCTGGTGCTGAAGCTGGTTCTTCTGCGATGGGAGTTGCTTCCACTGCTGCAACTTTTTCCTCTGCAGCTGGAGCTGCTTCCACTGCTACGGCAGCCGGTTCTTCTGCAACTGGAGCTGCTTCCACTGCTGCAACTTTTTCCTCTGCAACTGTAGCTGCTTCCACTGCTACGGCAGCCGGTTCTTCTGCAACTGGAGCTGCTTCCACTGCTACTGCAGCCGGTTCTTCTGCAACTGGAGCTGCTTCCACTGCTACTGCAGCCGGTTCTTCTGCAACTGGAGCTGCTTCCACTGCTACTGCAGCCGGTTCTTCTGCAACTGGAGCTGCTTCCACTGCTGCAGCTTTTTCCTCTACAACTGGAGCTGCTTCCGCTGCAGCTGAAGCTGACTCTTCTGCTACTGGAGCAAATTTCTGTTCTGGAGCAGCCTCCTCTGTAACTGCAGGAGCTGGTTCCTCCGGAGCTGCAGATTTGGGCTCTTCTGGAGCTTGTGGGGCTTCATTAACTGCTGCCACCGCAGCCACAGCAAATTTCTCTATCAAACTCTGTCCCTCAGCTGTCGAATTAGCCACCGTGGGTGAGGCTCCATCTTCATCCTTCTTGTCTTTGGGGTCAGACACGTCATATCCTTTCCTTTTCCTGCTCAGTTTGCCTCCCATGATGTATCCTATAGGAACAAATAACACATTGTTTAATGTGGCTTTTCTCTTTCAATCATAAATGTTTAAACTTTCTGGAAAATGCTGTAGTTCAAGTTTCCAATTCACATGATGTGCATGTCTCAGGACTGTGGGACCAACCCCACACTAACACAATGAAAACATGAACACTTCTCACTACAAGGCCATAGCTGGCTGGTTTCAAACCCAAGATATTCTTAAAGTGAGGTAACAGTGCCAACCACTGAGCCACTATGCCTCTCTAGCATAGAAATGATACTCTTAATGTAAACATGTCTACTTATGGTAGGTAGTTAAAGTTTAATCAGGGGAACAATAGGTCTGTGCTATCTCATACTTTGTCTATGAATATTATCTCATCTCATTGGTTTTCTGTCTTCTATCAAATATAAAAGAAAAGCAAAGCACAAAATAAATATGCTACATACTGAGAGTGGTATGTCAAGACTCTAAAATTTAGGGAAAGATAAAATAGTGTTTTCCAGTGTTACATGCTTTACAGAGAAGTGATGGAGACATATCAAATTACATTCAATTGAGTCATGACAGTACAGGTATTGATGCCGTGTAATGCAGCATGGATTTAATGCAGTTCCTTCAAATGTAAATGAGTTTACACTTCAAGAGAGTAGTCTCTTGTCTGAGTGAACAGAGGTTCAATAAGGAAACTGCTCTCTGCCAAAAACTGTTTGGCTGGAAAACAAATGTTAATGCATGGGAACCTTACTGAGATCAGACAATCCCACAGGCTCTCTACCCTTTCAGGAATGTCTAGTGAGGCTCGGTGCCAAATGCTCCAACCCTGAGCTGAACAGCTATGAAGTAGCCTCGATGTACACCTAATTATGTCAATATGACAAGCAGAAAATAGCTATACTGTATAGTGGCATGGCTTTCTCAACATACACATATAAGAGGCCATTCAGAGGCTTAGTTACATTGAGCTTACATCTAAATCACAAAAGTGGATCTTCTTTACAAAATGCAAATACGTGTAAAACCCAAATAATCAGCATATTCTGCACTATAGCCATGTAAGGTCTTTGTAATGTCTCAGTACTGCTGTAGCTGCAGGGGAAGTGTAGTGTGATGATTGCTACAGAATGTGACTTCCCTAACAGAATAGAGAACAGGAGGTTCAACTTTAACTCAGTGCTCGTATGTCCACAAGTCCTGAACAAATCAACCTGTTTGGATCTTAATTATCCAAAAGAGAGTACAGTAATGCCACGATTTGATGCAATGAATAAATTGTTCTGCTATCAAATGCCATAGTCTCATCATTTCATTAGCAGCTTAACACCACTGAGCATATGGGCTGTTTTTTTTCTTCTGTTTTGACCAAAATCAAGCAAGACTTTTATCCTGCAGCCCAGCAGGAGGGAACAGGTACGAACAATCCGGGAACTGTCCATAGTGCTGCAATGGAGCAATCAAGACAGGATGCGCCACAAACCAGCCTGGGATAGGCTGCATACCCATTACACCCACTACAGTCTAAAAGCCGCCCATTAAAAAAAGAGAAAAGAAATTATCTTTAGAGTCACGTCTATTTAATTCTGCTTGAGGACGCGCTTCTAACTAATAGGCTACGTTTTGTTCATATGGTTGTTTTCTAATTCGCCCTCTTTTTTTCGCCATACCCCACTGACTGTCTCCGGCCTTCCCAATCAAACAAAGCAAAGATGGAGCTACAGTTGGAAGAGGAAACTTCACATTTCAAGATAAAATCGTTGGGGCTTTACAACTGACATAGACGTCAAGCCAATTTCCAAGTAAACGTCTCAGCTGGACGCAATTTTTGACGCTGATATTGGAAAGATGAAGCAGACACGGCGATGCAGCCCACGGCAGCATGTGCCGGTAACAAAGGACAGATTCCTCACCAGCAGCTCCTCGCTGACTAAACTCATGGGTTTGGGCTGAGTTGGCAGCAAACACTGATATAGAGCTGTACAATAGTGTATATTGGATGTTACTATGCATGGAGAATTAAACTGTACACTGCTCACGACCACTTGAAGGATAAAAGCTGGAGAGGGGTCTCCATCCCCCATTTCAACCCACCCACTGCTGCTCCTCTCAGCTGCTCTGCCCTTTTTTTGTTCACGAGTATTTGACAATGTCGTGCTCACACCAGCATGTCAAACAAAGACAAATTCGCCACAACAGCGTGTTAATTGTAGCACAACTTTGTTTTGAGCTTCTTTGTTCTTGTTTTTTTTTTTTTTTTATTCAAATTTTTTTTTTTTTTTTTTTTTTTTTTTGTATCGCCCTGCCTGCTTTAAACAGCGCTGCTGCCTGAGGAGACGAACCAAACCGTTCACATAACCGCTGAGAACATTGGGGGGAAAATCCTGCCTTTACTATGCCATCCTTCAAATGTAAAAATATGCATAATAGGAGAAAGGCGAGGAGAGAGAACAATCGATAAACTGCAATTCAAAGGCTTCTTTCTTTCTTTCTTTCTTTCTTTCTTTCTTTCTTTCTTTCTTTCTTTCTTTCTTTCTTTCTCTTTACCCACAATACCTGCCGATATGCATGTTTCAATTGCAAAATAAAGCAAAAAGACGTGACTGACCTGTATTTCTAGAGAGTGATCAGTTGGGCTTCTTTTCCAGTCTCCGGCTGGATGTGATAATGGAGGTAAACCTTTGGAGTGACAGCTGCAGTTTCCGCCCCTGCTCTCCGAGGTGCAGTCTGGGACTGGGCTTGTAACTGAGGAGTGCCCCTCACCGTTTTCTAGACATCTGTCGCTATCACAATTCAGCCAACCCCAATCCTGCTCCTTCTGCAATCTATACCCTCCCCATCTTTAACCCCTCCCCTCCCTCACACACCCACTACAGCGCATATTTCCCCCTTGCAGAAATACATCTGGGGACTTTAGGGCGATTTATGAACCGACCACCACTTATTACGTTTTATAAAATTACATTTTTCCCCTGCTCTTGCTTTGCCAAAAAGTAATTCTATGGGAAATCATGTTAGCGGTCCCCCCACAGGGGTATTGATTTAATATAAATTATGCACAAGAAGCATTATGTCGGTAAAACCACTTGCGCACCGAACACACACACACACACACACACACACACACACACACACACACACACACACACACACACACACACATACACAACATAGTAGCTTACATTGCATTGATTCCTTGAGGGTTTTTTTCTTCCTTTGTTTGTCAGCAATATATGCTGTTATATGGTTCTAAATAAAATATAAAGCAAACTGATTTTATTTTTGTTTAATAACTGAGTCTACATGACTGAAAAAATTTCTAGATTTGTAAACTGTAGATAGCCAATGTAGATATTGATATTTCAGTGTTTGGACTGTGAGCTTAATAAGTCTTAATCATGTGACATTATAAACATATACAGAGCAGTCTGTCATGAGTATGTACAGTATGTGTTATTGCATGCCTTGCTTTAAATTAATATATGGTTGCTGGTTTTATTGGTAATATAAAAGGGACCAAATATTTGCTGCAAATATGCAAAATATTCTGGAGCATTGCGCCTCTTTGTTATTTGGCTTCTAAGTGTTAATGGAGCAAAGCAAGTCTGGGTGACACTTCATGAAAACTGACCCTTCCAGATAAACATGTTGTTGCATTCAGAAGAACCAAGCCTCTAACACATTAGGGGGAGATGTCTGAAAAGCATTGATAATTTACAATGTATATTCATCAAATAAACAAGGGACATGAAGGCATTTTATCTTTCTACAACATGATCTTAATCTTCAAGAAGTGTGAAGTGCTATTAGCTGTGAACACCCGCGAGAACATGCTCAGCCAAACAGCCTCACCTCACTTCCAGAAAGGTGAGATGGGATTTTCCTGACAGTTTACACAAACATGCTTTTCTTTACCTTTTCTTTCAGTGAAACTGGAACAAAGACAGCAGAGATCATATAACAATTGGACTGATGATTTTATTACATCCCTCAAAACTGCCCAACCTGCTATTTGATCACAAATGACTTGAAAAGCAGGCAAACAGGTCAGTCATGGTTTAGGTCTGCTCGAGGGAAATATTCACATAATGAAAAGAGCAATGTTTTCTTGACGCATCAAAACAGGTGGTATTAAAGCAGCAACTCTGTCTGAATGCATCTAAACGTTTTATTTTTCAGTTTTTACGATGTCTTTTTTGTTTGTTTGTTTTCTTTTGTTTTGTTTTCTTTCTTTTCTCCCTCCAATGTTCCCATGGAGGGATCTTTAAATAATTACATTTTTCACTCATGTTTTACAGAATTAAAACCAGACAGACATTATTATTGAGGAGACAGCCCCATCTCCTGTTCTAAGAGCTAAATTGCACAACACTACATCTGCAGAGATGCAGAACACATTAAGAAAATAATGACATGCAATAAACACTTAAGATGTAGCAAATACAATTCAAAATTGTAGTGTTAATATAGTTAGTGTCTTTTGTGATTTGTGAGATTTTCAACAAAATGCTGTGGCTTTCTGTTGATGATACTAAATATTCTTCCCTCATTCAGTGAACTATATTTGACCAGAAAAAAATCCAGACAATAATATAAGAAAATATCTTTAAAGACAACTGTAACTGCAACAGAAACAATTTTTTTTTTTAAAACATGAAAAAACAACTTTGAGTATGTATTCAATCTTGTTAGATGTACAACATGTGTATATAACTTCTTTAAAATGCTTTGCTATCTACGTTTTCTGACTACACAAAGTTGTGCTTTCTAGCTGTATAAGAAAACAAGAAAATAAACTCAGCCTTGTTTGTGTTCTCTGCTGGTAGCAGAGCTAAACAGTGACAAAGGGGCAGCAAAGACTGACTTTCACATGATGCAAAATCTTTGGAATGCACTCCCAGGAGTGTAACCACCATCCCAGCCAGCCAACCACCCTGCTGCACACAGACAGGACTCACACACATGTGGGGTGGCCTTGGAAAAATCCCTGAGAGTCATTGTGTTAATGTCCAGAGCTCATCTGTCTGCAACTCCTCAGCCAGTTGACCTAGATTGACACAACAAAAGAAACAAAAAGAAATAGAGAAACAGGTGCTGGGCGCTGTAAAACACAACTGGCCAACAGCTCACCACCAGAGCGAGTGTGTGCAGGATTGTGCCAAACTGGTGTGTGTGTGTGTGTGTGTACAGCTCCAAAGGAGAGGACGAGTATACTCTTAACAGATTCATGTTTTTCATAAATATATAAATTAACTGACAAAAGTGAAATGTATTATAAGAAATAAAAAATGTTGTTCATTTGAAAATTTACAGTCACTTTTTACATGGTTATTATGATGGGAACAGCACAACTCTAAGAAACTGTGTGAAATATACCTGAAACTTAAGTGTATAAAGGGTCTGACACAGACATAATGTAATGATATTCTCCTCATGACAGCCATGAGTTTTTATCAGAGTTGGGTGTTAACTGTGCTGTACATGTTAGTGGCTGCTTATTTCCAAGTAAAAATGTCAGCAGTGTTAATAGGCCTATTGGTCCCATGGTTTTAAGTAGGTATTATCCATGGGTACTTGGTATTGTTAACCTTGCACAATTTTTTTGCATTGTGCCTCAATAAGGTATGGCTGAGAACAGCATGCATAATACCAGTGGTCTGGTGGGTCTGATTATTCCTGCTATTACAATTCAAAATGCTTGTGGTGAAAAAGGCCTGTACTTCCTTTTCCTAATCGTCTTCATAGACAAATTACAATATTATTCATTTTCTCAATGGCATTTCTGAATTAAATTCCTCCTAGTCATTAGTTAATCTGTTAGAATTAATGATCAAAACAGAGGTTGAAAATAGGTGAAGACGCACTTTTGCCCAATCAGGCTTCAATAGCACCATCTACTGGACACTTATTGTTTTACAACATTTGCATTGAATTTATTTGTCACAAAATGATCATATAGCCTATTCGCTGGATTGTTTGGCCGTTTTGGGAAGACTGTGTTGGTCAAGCTCAGGCCCAACAATGCTGATATAACTCATCCCTATTGCCTGTTTCTCTGTTCTGTGTTGCAAATGCATTGGCATGACATGGTCTTATGTGTCACAAAACAGGCGTTAAAACAATGCCTTCTTCTGGGAGGCTGATGGTTAGTGGAAATTGGATTGGCACAATAAAACGTATTACAAGGTTTCGGATAGCTTCCAAATTAATTGGTCAAATTTATATTACTGGATTTATTTTGATCCAAAGAACTGAACAAAAAGCTGGTGACACATAACCAAAGTGTGTGCAGTCTCTGCAACACTTATGTTTCTTAACCCCATACACATCTTATATTATTGAATCAGTGATGTGTTCAGGTGTATCTATGGCCTGATGGACATTCGTAACCTCTCTCAAACCCCCAATTCCTTGCTTTTTTTTTCTAGCAGAAATACAAATATGCTTGAAGAGAGCACAAAATGCCACTTGAATGGATTGACTTAACTAATACGTTTGTAGAAACAAAAATTACAGTTTCAATTCACACTGAATCATAGAGAGCCGAGCTTGAAAGTATTTTATCCACAAGGTAATGATTATCACGGTGTCCTCTATCAGCTGTTAAAAGAAGGGAAAAAAAAAAAAAAAAAAAAAAAAAAAAGCTATGACATCATGCATTGGGATGTGGCCAGAGGTACCGCTCGATGGTTTGACCCCCCCCCCACCACCCCTCAATGTTTGAACTATAAAAACAGCCAAATAATCTTTTACATACATGTAATTACTACGATACAACATAAAAGTATGTCTTCGTAAGAATATTTATTAAAACAATGAAAACTAATAGTCGAATGTCCAAAAAGTGTATTCTGAGTCCCGGCGCGGCGCACCGGTCAGCGAATCTAACGCACCCTTTCCGCCGCTTTGTATGAGGGCGGTGCTTAGCGGCGGGCGAGCAGCGGCGGGGCCTCGTCTTTGTGGTTGTCGAGAGAGAAGATGGCTCCCGTTCTGGAGAAACAGCTCCCGGGCGCAGCTGGGGCAGAAAATAACAACGAAGAGGAAGAAGGACAAAACCTTTGGCAAGTTCTGCAACTCTTTTTTTTTTAATTTATTTTTTTTAACACGACTTCACGCCTTGTCGAAGAGCCCCTCTCCGGGGGGGGAGAAGCGCAGCCGCCGCGGTTCTGCTTTGTCACCGCCGGCTGCTGCCTCTCCGACACCGGCCACCCGGCTAGCAGTCACGTTAGCAGGTCAGCTAGCCGCTGATTAGCCGAAGCTGCGTTGTAGTTTAACCTGGTGAACTTGTTCGTCGGGCGAGTTTTTTTTTTTTATATATATATAAACACAGTAAATGTTGTCGAGCGAGTCCCGAGCTCCAGAGAGCCTTTCGGAGTCCAGCGGGGGCTTTTGACAGTTCGTGACTAAAACGAGAGCTGCAGGCTCCTTTTATGAAGGGTACAGCCAGCTAACAAGCTAGCCGACAGCGTAACCGATTAATCGAAACGTGTTGAAATAATAATATCGGTTTTATGAAGCGTGGGTCATTATCCACCGTCCTCTGTTATTGCTTTAACTTGTCATGTTTTCATGGATTCAGATGAGCTACTTAATTCTAACGCGCCGGTCAAGTGGAGAGGATTTACCATTTCCTGTTTGTTTTTTGTTGTTGTTGTTGTTGTTGTTGTTGTCGTGGACTCGTCACCGGGCCAACAACAAAGTAACGGTTAACGTCAGCTGACCGGCCGCTGTTTGATATCCACTTCTGTTTCCGGATGCGGAGCTGTCAGTGTGATCTAACTCACACGTGACATCGGCCTGTTTTTCTTATAAAGTCTCGTTCCTCTTTTAGGACCTCAATACTGAGTGAAGTTTCCACCACATCGAGTTCAAAGTTGCCATCAGGAAAAAACATCCTGGTATTCGGTGAGTATTGGTTATAACACCACAGGTGTGAAAGTCGGGTGTTTCTGCTGTGTGTTTGCGGGGCTCTACCCAAAGAGGAGTGGACGGACACAAGGGAATCACTGCATATTTAAATGTCTCTAATTATTCAACAATCCGCAATCCACGTTTTTTTTTTTTGATCCGAAGACATAATGAACACAACATTAATGAGAAGTGGTTTTGGGCGGGGTGGTGTTTATTTGGGATGGGCCCAAAACTGTGAGAAACACCGATTTTGACGGAGATGATTTGTGTGACAGTGTGCCCTTTTTATGCATTTGAATGAATGTGTCCGGATATGCTTTCCTAGTACAAAGGAGTATTAAAGCGAATTATTCATTGTCACATTGGTACATCATACAATTACTGTTGTTTAAGATGTCATTATAAATAAAATATCTTGCAGGTGAGGATGGATCAGGAAAATCAACACTCATGGCCAAACTTCAAGAAGCTGAACACAACAAGAAAGGCAGGGGGCTGGAGTATCTGTACTTAAATGTCCACGATGAGGAGCGGGATGGTGAGTTCACCTCCAGCAGCTTTTCTGTAGATGTAGCCTCGGCAATATAACAGTGCTTTCAAACGGTAACGGTGTTGCTTCTATTTACCTGCTTCTTTCTTCTTCTTCTTCTTCTTTTTTTTTTGCAGACTTTACTCGCTGTAACGTCTGGATCCTGGATGGGGATCTATACCACAAAGGCCTTCTTAAGTTTGCGGTTACCACTAAGTCACTACCCGACTGTCTAGCCGTGTTTGTTGCGGACATGTCGCGGCCCTGGACCATTATGGAGTCGCTGCAGAAGTGGGCCAGCGTGCTACGTGACCATGTTGACAAGCTCAAGATTCCTCCAGAGGACATGAGAGAATTGGAGCAGAAGAGTAAGTAGTGGTTGACTTTCTGCACCCACACTTGACTAACTTTGTGGATGTTATCAAAATGAAACATCAGTTTTAACACAGCTTTGATTATGTGAGCACTGATAGTGAACACCAGGCTTTTATTTTGAAAACGTAGCTCCTGTTTGCGGAAGTTTATTCTTGCTGGATATTTAACCATGATGAGTCACATTTTCAGAGGTCAAGGGTACTTCTAAGATATCCGGTTTTTATTGTACGGTTCAGTAGTAGTCGAATTTCCCAGATTAGGTTATGTACATTTTTTATCATACAGCTTGCTTCTTCCCTGGTTGACCATTCTTAATTGAAATTGAACATAAAATACTAAAACAGAATATTGAATTGAATTTGATGTATGGATTGATAACTGTGAGTTAAAATGCTGTAAGAGGTAGCATAAATCTGAATGTGTCTTGGTTTTGTTAAAGCGGGCCACAGATTGATGTAAAGTGTCTTTATGTCTTCAAAATGGAAACATCACATGCATACATTTTGCTGAATTGTCTATTAGAGGAAAGAGCTAAAAAGAAGCAGTACACAGCAAAGGTGCCTGAAACATCCCAGAGTGGGCACAATGGGAGTCTTGCATAATCAGCTCCAGACTCCTTGCTGACTGGCTGCTGGGAACAAGGAGAGCTTGGTTGCTGATTTGCATGGCAGACGAACACTGTGTAACATTACACATGGTCATGGATCCTCAGAGAGGCCCATGATCCTCAGCTGTGTGCTCTGGCTGGAGGCAAGTTCTGCAGATCAATGAGGGTGATGCACTCGGATGTTGTTCCCTTGTTAATTTTAGAACTGGTCATCGCTCGCTTATGAACAGTACTTTTGTGTTTGGAAAGATTGTTGCTCTTTAGAGGAGTCAGTTCAGCCTGCAGGGCTGTGCAGAAGCTTCTTGTCTGCCTCAACACTTATTACTCTTAAAAGTCTGAGAGAACTTTGCACAGAGAAGTCTAATTGTTTAATGACTGCAGGTGAATTTGACAGCACAGGTTCAGCGGTGTTTTCAACATATAACACGCCCGTACGGAGACGAGTGCGAACAAGTAGCCTGCTGCAAAATCTGTGAAGGAAAAATGAAGCTGTTCACCAAGTGGTGACAAAAGCACTCCTAACTACAAACACTTTTGGGTATAAGGAGTTAGGATTGGTTCTCATTTTGAACTTGCTGTGCTAATCTCCTTCACTTCAAGTAACTGTGTTTGTTAACATTGACAGATACAATGCAGCGTAGTTTTCAGTAGATCTTAGCTTGAGCCTTTGTTTGCTTAGAAATGTTGTTGTTTGATTGTCAGTACTCTAAAAAAAATTTTTTTTTTTTTTTTATCTTTACAATTTGGTCTGTTTTTGAAGCTTAACTTTAGGTTTGTCAGATTTCCTGAGAGTTCCTTCTACTTCCTCTCTTTGGCCAAATGTTTAGACTCCGCCCATTGACATGGTCGGACATTCAGTTGAGCCGAGTCCCGTCATCCTGTTAAACCGTCTTTAAGCATGTCGGTTCTAATTAAAGTAGCAGATTGGTGAGACCCAGTCAGATCATGTATTTGTGGACATGAGTGTGTAGTGACTGAGACGAGCTGACAGACTGGAAGTGTGTCTGAGTGGCTTTTGTCCAGAGAGTGTTGCAGGCGTCTTGCATCATGGCTCCCTCCCCTCCTACGGCAGCGCCAGGAAAAGGAAAGGACGTAAGCTGAGTTGGTCTGATTTCAGTCAGTGGGCTGGACGTTCTGAGTCCTGCTGTGCTGTAACTGAAGTAGGTTGGTTCCTGGAGTCGTCTCAGGCCAAATTACAGGATCAACCCACTGCTGCTACTGCATGTTGAATGAGAAATATTTGACTCAGTGGCTTGTGTGGAAGTTACGAGACAATCATTTTCTTAGCGGCAGTTTCTGTAGCTAGTCTGTGAAGGCAAACATCTGGACTGCTTTGTTTTGAAGCAGTATTATTAAGTAGTAAACAGTTTAAAATGCAAAACTTGAGTTTGCCTTAAAACAGCAAAAAGACTCAAATTTGCTTATTAAACACAGAGTTGGCCAGAAAAGACTTTTATTGACATCAGGTCCAGTCCTTTGTTTCTATAAAGTATATATATTCTTCGAGGTACGTTTGCTAAAGAAAGAATATTTATTTTATTGAAGGCTGAGAAGTCAGCGCCGATGTATTTTGACCTCACCTTTGTTTGTGGAGCAGATAAGTAGGTCCTAGTGGGGCAAAGTCTGTCTGTGAATTTTTTTTGTTTCATTTTAAAGTGACACTCGGCGCTCAATCTCTTTTTAACATCCTTTACTCACCCCGTGCTGGTTTTAAATCATGGTGAATACACGTGTCAAAGCTACTAAACCAACCACACAATCCACTGCTTCCTCAGACACTGCTGTGGGGGAGACAAGGCCCCAGGGTTACTACTGAAAATAATGTTGGATGTGTTTGCTAGTAGATACTATAATCTTTCTTAATCAGGTTTTTTTCTGACCAGTCAAAATACGGCTTTATCTAAAACACCGTCAGTAAAGTGAACATTGTTATGTTTTGATTAACGCCTTATTTATCAGGTCTCCTGTTTGTTTCCGTTCAGTATTTCCTAGTTTTGTGCCACATCTACAGTCATCGTTCCCCGTGTGGCTCCATGTCTATGAAGCAGAAAGGATGAGATGAAGGTCTCGCTGCTTTTAGCGGCCATTCCCTTTTTTTCTGTTCCGTGTCAGTCTTTGTACTTTATATATCTGCATTTAAGCTTTGGTTGGGTAAAAAAACAAAACAAAAAAATATCCAGAGTTTTTCATAAATCCTCCTTTTGGATGGTGTTAAATCTGCATGTAATTACTGTCCATGTGCCTTAATGTACATACTTGAGCCTATTTGTGCATATTTGCTGGATTTGTGTAATCCTGTATCTCACGAGGGGTTCTCTTTAGATTGCTTAGAGCACCACTTCTTGTCCCATGTACAAAATCCCATGTCTGGAAGGAAAAGGGTTGACTCAAAACAGCAACTCAATTTGGCTTTGTGGGTGTCCCTGACTGCATTCTCAAAGCTCCTAAGGAAGTAGGCCAAAGCTTCCTGCACATAACCCCACCACCCCCACCGCCTCACATTGCAGCTTTGTGAATGTCTGGACAGCTGTGGCAGAACAACAGAAGCATGAAGGATGCCATTTATTTATCTTTTTCTACTTTATACCCAAACCCTGTAAAATAACTGTGGAAATGTAACATTATCTTTCAGTGATATTACGCTATACACATACAGCAATTACTTGTTGTACACACATTTAAATTTGGAAAGTCGCTGGGCAGAAGCTGTCATTTTGTAATTTGCCAGTCAAGTGACATTTATGTGGTGTTGACGCTATGATCTAATCTGGGGGACAGACTGTATTTTAAGGCTGTGCACAGCAATCAAAGCTGCTCTATGAAACCAGGTTCATAGTTCTGCATCATGGTGTTGCAGAAGCCCCAAGTGTGTCAGTAGGTTCACCAAAGGTACCAGCAAAGATCACGTGGCCCTTAAAATATGACATGTGGGAGCTACAGAGACGCTAAAGACAGACCATCAGAACTTTAAGGTCAGCTCTGGGTTTTTGTGTTATCCATATTTTTAATTGCACATCATTTACTTTGTATACATTTTGCTTTTCTGTTGTATTCTGAAAGAGAGTTATTCTGTTTTTATCTTATTATTGTAATGAAATTGAATGCATTTAAAAGTACAGACAAGCTGATACCAATTGTTGAAAGAAGGGCATTTTTATTTTGTTGCAAGGAGGAGAGAGTCAGGTTGACCCTGCTCCTCATGACCACTGTTGGTTCAGATCTTTATTTCTGCTTACTGGAACTGGATGAGATCTTTATATATATATATATATATATATATATATATATATATATATATATTTACATTTGACATAAAAAACTTTTGTATTAAAAAATACACTTAAAAAAAACAACCAACTCATTTATTGTATAAAAACTGTGGCATTAAAAGCGGGTGAAAAAGCTTATGGCCATGATGACTAAGCCTATAAGACAAAGCATGATCATTAATCAGAGAGGAGAAAGGGCGAGGCAGATAAAGATATTGGAAACTGAACTAATCTTCATTTTTCCTTGTTCACTAATCTTTAAGTTGTTTTGTGTTTCCCCTAGTGGTGAAAGCCTTCCAAGAGTACACGGAACCAGAGGATGCCTCCCCATCCTCCCCACAGCGACGGGCCCCACCAGCAGGGGAAGACGAGGCCATTGTGTTACCACTTGGGGACAACACACTCACACACAACCTGGGCATTCCAGTGCTAATAGTTTGCACAAAGGTACAGTAAACCCTTCTTTAAGTCCAAAAGGTATTATGTGTGAAGCCCTAAACTCTTGTCTAAACACAACTGGTGTTTTTGCATTGCTATAAAAGGTTTACTAATCTATCAAAGTTTTTCAGAGATGTCTTTGGTAGGACATTTGTAAGGGTGGAATACTTAATCATTATTGCAGGACAATAATATTGTTCCTTTGGCTACATAAGACAACAACCTCTGCTAACACAAAAAGTTGGTTGCTGTTTGTATGCGTGTCCATGCAGCCGCTACAGTTTTTTTTTTTAAAGAATTATACCTGCAATCTGTTTTCATGACAACAAGCCGTTGCTTTCTGCTCAGAGGGTTTTTGTCCGTTTGCTTCAAAGAGCTCCTCAAAGTGCTGTTACTTCAACAACAACCTCAGAAAAGTCCAGAGATATTTTCAGACCATGGGTTTGGAACCACCTACAGTCGTGATCCATAGATTTTCTAAACTATCTTTTACAACCCCCTTCTGGCCAGTAGATGCGTACGTCTCCAACTAGCCGTTGGTTGCCTGAGACAAACAAAGTCTTCTTTAACAACCAGACAGCTGCCCTCACTCCTGGTTTCATTTGATGGGTTCTTGAAATGCCAACAGGGTGAGCAGGTTGACCCTATATAGAGTCCATCCTTCCCCCACTGATACATTAACGTTAACTTATATATATGCTTTTACTTTTATGTTGCGCTTTGTGAGGCAGTATCCTCTAATAAAAAGCTGCCATTATACTTGCTAGTTAACCCCCCCCCCCCCCCCCGGGCTAAGACTGTGCTAAAAGGTACTGCACTGCCGTCAGCAGAGCTTCACATGGTAGTTGTGACTAGAAAATGGTGAATGTCCCCTTTTTTTTCTCTGTATAGAAAAAAACCTGAATCAGCTTGGTAGAAAAAGTCTTTGTTTAAGACCCTTATTTGTAGTTTACCACTTCATCTTAGCAATAGATACTTAAAAAAAACATGAAATGTTCTGACTTCTTATCATGTTTCTGATGCTCCACAACCACTTCAAACCCCGAGGGAACGTTTCAGTAGGCAGCACACATGAAAATGTTGTCTGAGAGCTTTCCAATTGCAAATTTGCACGCCCTCGCCCCGCCCCGCCCTACCTCACTCACCTGCTGTCACTGTCAGCACCAGATAACTTTCGGTGGTTGCCCAAACGCTCGTCACCAGGCAGACTGATATCACAAACAACAAGAAAACAGTTGGTCTGTTCATCTTCTGCTTATCAGAGTTCTGTCTTACTGACTGAAAAGCAGCATGTAGAATATAGACAGCCCTGAAAGCTGAATGTATCGATGTGTGTGTCGCCTGTGTCTCTCCTCGATAGTGGGAACATTTTATTGTCTCTGTCACTAAAATATTTATCTCTCTGCCTCTTTTACTCTTTCGTTCTTCAGTGTGATGCAGTCGGCGTACTAGAGAAGGAGCATGACTACAGAGAGGAGCACTTCGATTTCATCCAGTCCCACATCAGGCGGTTCTGCTTACAATGTATCCTTTCATGCATAATGGTCTGTAACTGTATCACAGTGCTCGTTATATTTATAACATGGACTGTTCAAACAGAAACGGGTCATATTTCAGTTCCTTTTTTAATTTTTTTTATTTTATAGCCCTTGATATTTATTTTCAATCTACCATCTATGAAGTTGCCCAAACAACTGCTCAGTTGCCTTAACTGAATTAAATAGATGGAGCTGGCCTGATCTATACGTCAGTCAAAGAGGAGAAGAACCTGGGCCTGCTTTACAAATATATAGTACATAAGTTGTATGACTTTCAGTTCATCACACCTGCCTTAGTGGTGGAGAAGGATGCAGTGTTCATGTAAGTGAAGCCGGAGATTTGTACATTTTTTTTTTTTTTTAGTTCATCATGGTTTCACTGCTGTCCCAAAAAGGACTGTCATAATTATAACATTTATGTTACTGTTTCTAACCACACAATGTGTGCGTTGCCCTCTTTGTGTCAGATGTTGTGGCACACCAAAAACTTTTTCTCATTTTGATTCCAAGGAAGTATTCACTAATGTACAACAGATTTTCATTCCACCCACTGCATGTGAACGGCCTCTTCCTTCCTTCTTAGTCCGTCTGGATGGGATAATGAGAAGAAAATTGGGATTTTGCATGAAAACCTCACAACAGTCAAACCTGAAGATCCATTTGAAGATTTTATCACAAATCCTCCAGTACGAAAGGTATGGCAATGTAAATAAACTTGAAGGTTAACATCAAAACATTACAGCAGTAAGTATTTCAGAGCATATTTCCATTGAACTCTTAAGTCTCCTCTTATTTTGAATGGCTTTCTTTTTCTGCTTTGTTCTTCCTCACAGTTGGTTCATGACAAAGAGATAAATGCAGAGGACGAGCAGGTGTTCCTGATGAAGCAACAGGTATGTGTCCGTCTTTGTTGTGGATTTTAGGATTTCTGTAAGCAGCCGCTGAGATTGTGACAAAGATACATTACAAAAACTACAAACAGATTTGGCTAAAATGTGGTGAACTGCTTGATCAAAGGACCAGGTTTTTTTGTGGTGATCATGAATGGCCATTTTTGCAAACAAATTTGTATACTGCACTCGTGTGTCATGACGAGTAACATTACTTCCTATTTTTTTAGCTAAATAAACTAGGAAGGCCAGTTTAAAAAAAACAAAAAAACCTAAGCTTCCACTTTGCACTTTAGAGGATTGTCCATATTGTTTGTTTAAGTTTCTTTGCATCAAGTTCAAATGAGTTTTTTTTTTTTTTTCCCAGGAAGTGAATCGGTTACTGTGAATATATAAAAACTTATTGTTGGAATTATAAGTCACATCTAAAGCAAGCCATTCACTGTGAACTTTTTTTTAAATTTTCTTTACAGTCTTTGTTATCAAAGCAGCCAGCCACACCAACAAGAGGAGCAACAGTAAGTGTCCTCAGATCCCTCGAATGTGGAATCTTAAGTAATAGATGGATTTATTTTTTCAATTTGGCACATTATATTTGTTGTTCTAGACAGACAAACGTAACTGTTCTGGTTTCTGTGTCTCAGGAGTCTCCAGGACGGACAGCTTCAGGGTCTCCCAGGCCTGCGGGTCGCGCCGGCCAACCAACTGTAACCAGCGGCTCACCGATGGCTGCCGTCAAAAAGCCTGACCCCAACATGAAAGGTAAGGGAATTTATTTTTAAGTGCCTAGTTCGGAGAGTTTGTTCAAGGGACTTGCACAGTCCTTTTCTGTGAATTCAGGATTCTCTTTCACCATCTATATTCATCATTGAAACCAGTGTTTGGACCCCCCAAAACTGCTTTGATTGCAGCCCTTTCCATTTATCTTTGATCTTTCAGCTGAACAAAGTTTTCCTTTAGTGATGCACCACTGCCCCCAAGAGGTAACACTAGAATAATTCATGCACCAGTGGGTTCCTGTACATCTCCTGTGCTGGCCAGAAGAAGGAAGAAATAGTCAATTATTAAATGCTTGTGTATTCTAACTTAAAAAAAACAACAACTTTTTACTAGATTTAATAGAAGTGTTATCATCCTCATTGGTTGTGGTTTTGGCTCGTGATGCCAGTGGAGTTAAAGTTTCATACTTTAAAGGATTTTTGGGCTTTTTTTTTTTTTACTCTGAATAAAGAAACTTAGAGCTCACAAAGTAAAGTTGTCTGTGTTTGTAGCAGCTTATCAACACATTGTATCCTGATAAAGGACATATTGGGAAGTGTTTCTCTATTAATATCAAAGATCTACAGAGAGAGGGTGTTATGAATGCTCGACCCCACCACATGATAGGAGTTAGAGATTTTGTCTTCAACTTCAGGAATAATATATGTGTATTTGGAAAGAAGTAATTGAAGCTACCCCAGAGTACTAACTTGGCATGATACCATGAGGTGATGTTAATGATTAAATCAAGATAACATATAAATCATCAGCCTGTGTTCTCAGCGGTCTTAGTTTGGAGAAGGTATCCAGCTGCTCAGTAATTAAGTGTAGTAGGTGAAAGCTTGTATCAAGTAAGAATGTGTAAAAGTTATTCATTAAAAAGGTGTTTTCTCCATCCAGCTTTCTTTGATAAGAAATTCAGATTTGATTAATGCAGAGGTATTTCTCCTGCAGCGGGGGCTGCCAATGAGGGAGTGCTGGCTAACTTCTTCAACAGTCTGTTGAGTAAAAAGACCGGAGCCCCGGGGAGCCCAGGAGCTGGAGCAGTTGGAGCTGGCGTGCAAGGGTCCGCCAAGAAAACAGGTACAACCTTTTATTCCAGTGGTTTCACCTCTGATGTCAGTGAAAATGACAGCCTCACGTTTTTAAAAAACCTTCTTTCTTACAGGTTGTCAGTTTTTACCAAAGCAGTTATAAAGGAAAATGAGTGTTGTAGAGTACAGCATCGTGCACATTTAGATTCATCTCAGAGCACACGGTTAGAAGTTAGAAAACAAGGCCTTTGTTGTTAGAGACCATTTTGCTGTCTGGAGTTTTATCTCTACAGTCTGAGTGAGAAGGTTAAAAGAAAAGTTGTCCTCTTTGACTGAACTTCTGACAGCTGAGGAAACTTGTGACAGGCCTGTATGAACCAAACCACCCTTCATAAGTGCCCCCATGAAACTAAATGTCACTCACACCATGCCATATCCCACAGCTCTGCTGCTTAACTAATTTACCTCTTGTTCTGCTCGAGTAACCTCAGCTGTTGTGCATGTCAACAGTTGTTATTAGTTTTGTTTTTTAACCTAGATACTGTTTGTGAAATCGGTGAATGTACGGAGCGAAATGTTGAAGAAATGATCGCATAACTCATCTGTCTGCCTGTGACCACTGACATGTACCTTTGGTTCTGGCACTGAGCATTGTAAACATCTCGGAGACCCAGCTGAAAGGATAACGCATGAGCACATGGTCCCTTTGACTCATTTTGCATGTGTGTGTTAACCGTGGCAACAAGCCGCCAATCACCAGCATGGAAACGCATCGCCATCCAACCCCCATCCATCTGCTTGCTGCCCATAGAAAACTGTTCATTTATGAACACACACAGAAGCTACAGGAGATTACTTTTGGGCTTTGTCTCCTGTTTTTTCCAAGGGCAGAAGCCGGGTTTGACTGATGTCCAGGCTGAGTTGGACAGGATGACTCGCAAACAAGACTCCATGGTTTCAGCTAACAACATACCACCGCCGACAGAGAACGAAGCGTGAAGGCAACAAAAACAGCTGCATCGTCCACTGCGTTAATACTCTGGAAAAACATATATGTACATGTGAGCATTAAAAAAAAAAAAAAAAAAAAAAAAAAAATTGACCAAATTCCCAACACCTATATCAGTCAGCACACACAGTGGTTTCACCAAATGAGGTTCAGATGCTATCAGATGTTTTGGTGAGATGGGAAGAGAGAGAGAGAGAGAGAGAGAGAGAGAGAGAGAGAGAGAGAGAGAGAAAGAAAGAAAGAAAGAAAGAAAGAAAGAGAGAACGGAGACGGAGCTGTTGATGAGATGAGAGGTGCTGAAGGCTTGGCTTTATTTCTGTCCTCTCTTCCACTGTTAAATGTTATTTTGTGAGGGATGTCAGTTTATGGAAAAGTGTGCACGCTCCCCGGCAGCCAGCCCGATGTGCTGGGCTGCGGGCCCCCCAGTTTCTGGGGCAAAACTCTCCTAGTGGGTTCAAGGAATGGTAAATGTATACTGGTCCTGTGGCCTCTGGTTCAGCTTATCTCATGGGAGGAATTTGGTTGCGATTGGAAAGCTATTTAAACATAAAATCTATTCATTGAGAAAAGTAATTGAAATACTTGCACACAAAAAAAAAAAAAAAAAAAGAAATGTTGGATATGATGCTGATGTATTTATACAAAGTTCCTCCTTTTTTTATTTTATTTTGTGCACCATTTATTGGTTTAAGGAAACATTCATCTGTATCACATGACGTGTTAAAATGCCATTGACATCATGACACTAATATGACATGTCCACTTAGCTGATAGCGTATCATAATTTTCCCTAGTCATCTCGAAGGATTCTGTAAATATACATAATAATAAAAAAAAAAAAATATTCAGGTTAACTTGATTTTTGTATAAAATGCATTTCTGTCCAAATTCTGAAAATAGCTTCTTTGACTAAATGCGACTGGTTGGGATTTGAGAGGCTTCGAGGTTGCAGCAGAATTGCTTCTTTAGCTACTGGTGTGTATATTTGGGGGAGGGGGGAGGGCAGCATCTTTCCTACTGTAACTCCTAAGTGCCTCGCACAGTTAGCTGTTTGTGTCATAGTAGAGGTGCTTGTCTGCGCAAGAGGAAATGCACTGTAGCACCATCGGTTAAAAGGTTGTTTGTCCACTTCTTGTCATCCAAATAATTTATTTCGTTTTACATTTTTGTTAATGTACAACAAGCCTGTGGTCTCTTGTTATTTTTCAGAAATACGATTTCTGTGGCCTAGTTGATAGTGTTTAATAGATTGAATGCCTTCAAACAAACTGTAAAGGCTGCTAATATTAAGAAGAAACCACATGATGGAACTTTTTGAGTTCCCCCTGACTTGCTGTGGTTGAAACCACTCGTTTTGCAGCCAAAATACACAACTATTTACTGTGGTTCGTACAAAATGAGATATTGTATCCTCCAGTGTTTGACATCACTGTCCTTTGGTTTCTCATGTTTTATTCACACTGTACTTCACATGTCAGTTAAAACATTCCCAGTTTCTACATGAAGTAGCTGTAGAAACATCCCTGTAGGAAACCTATTTGTCCAGTCAGGTCTTTTTGTCTGGCCCTTTTTTTTTTAGTGCCCTTTAAAATGACAACCTTTGCCTTCAATGTACAGCTAACAGTTTGTCTCGCTCTAGGCACCCTGCCTTCACAGGAATGCTCTTTACTCATTTGTGTCCTTAAGGGGTTGCTTAATTGTCTCATGTCATTTCTATTATTTTTAATTAAAGCAATTATACTGTACCATATCAAATAATCTGTAATAATATTTATGGTTTCATGACACCGTGATCAGAATTAATTAAGTGCACATTGTCATTCTTAAGTCTGTTTGCAAGATCCTACTTAATCCTATGGATAGTGTACATCGGTAGCTTTTACAGAATTAATGGCAAGTCTGAGGAGAGTAGCTATTTGCTATTCCAATAATGTCAAAAATAAATGGAACCTGGAGTGAATTGGGACATGGAACCAAAGATGCATTAGTCTCTATTTTCTGCGTTTGTAGTCGGTAGACATCCATAAGATTAACCAGTAGCCATTTTTTTTTTGTCCTGTGTTTGCATGGAGCCCTTGCACTCCAAACATCAGACCTGCCTTGTTTTGCATAACACTGTAAAATAATAGAAATGGCTACTCAAGTCTGTCGGGACAGAAACAACCATACTTGTGTTACAGTAGGTTTTGGTAATTTCTCTGAACTGCTCTACAAATATATTGCCATTTGGGTTTAACATTTTTTTTGCTCTGTAAGGGAATGACAACAAGTCTGTTTTATCCATTTGTCAAAATGATGGATTTACTTTGATCAAAATGAAGCTTTTATTCGTTTTGTTTTTTTGGTGACCGGGTGGAATGTGAACCTGAGGGTTGTTTTGCTGAAGGGGATGGAAAACAATTTAAGAGCAGCCCGGAGCAGCACCCTGCCACATGTTGAAATAAGCACTTTTCCTTGGACACTTATATTAGTTCCCTGTTTCTACAGTTAAATATACACAATGCATATTTTCTTTTGCCTTGCCATTTTAGAGCATTTAGTAATGAACCAATAGGTTAACATGCACAGTAAATATGCATTATTTACCTGCATTTGCTCCCGAAGCTATTAAAGGAGCCCCTGGTGGCGATTCATGGAATAACCCCTTCAAATTTAATATCAGTCTTGTAATCGTTTTCATGACACCTTTGCTATGGATGTTTTTGGCACATCTTGAAGGAGATAAACCCAAAAAAATGTCCATTAATTTTCAGGTTTGTCCTTTTTGCTCATGACTTATCCCCTTGTTTGTGTTTATATCCCCCTTGAGCCTGTTTTTTGTTGTTGTTGTCAAATGTTGTTTTTGCCCCTGTTTACAAGGCTTTTCAAAATGTCACTAACCTCATTGATTTCTGTTGAGAATCCGTGGCCACACTTGTTAAATTTGGCATTTAGCTGAGTGGAATGAAGTGCTCTCATGCTGCTGGGTTTCAAAGTTGCACTTGCTCTTTGTAAAGATTGGATGTTACTCCCAGAATTGAATAATGAACCGTTGTTGTAACTTTTGTACTCAAATGTCAGTCGTAAGCGACTGCCTCTTCACCTTTACTGAATTGCCTTCGACCACTATCGACAGTCTACTACGAGACTCTGAGCTTCTGCTTCCAGTCCTTTTGTATTCAGGATATCAAGACATTGTAAGCACATGGCTGGCTGCATTTTTGTGTCCTGGAAATAATTCAGAAGTTTGATTGTATGTCTTTAACACAATTCTGTAGCCTCTAAGCTGCCATGTGGATTCTAGCTTCTTACGCCGACAAAGATAAGATAAATGTTTATCAGACCCCTGGCTTCAATAAAACCAAGAATCCAAAGTTTGGTTGAGTTTCACATGTTTGTGTCTCTTTATACTAGATTTGATTTTTCTTGTGACGTCATAACATTTTACCACTTTAAATTACAAACAGAAACAATAACACATGGCATATTGCTTACCATTATACATCCCCGTTTCTAAAAAAAGTTGGGACGCTGTGTAAAATGTAAATAAAAACAAATACAATGATTTTTAAATCTCATAAACCCATATTTCATTGCAAATAGACCAAAGACAATGTATCAAGTGTTGAAATGGAGAAATTGTATTGTTTTATGAAAAATAAGTGCTCTTTTTGAATTTGATGACAGCAACATGTAAATGTAGAAATAGTGCAACAATCTAAGAATAATGTTCCTCAATGTAAAAATTTTAAGAATTTATTTTAGGGATTTTATCATCTACAATACTTAATATCATTCAAAGAATCTGGAGAAATCGTGTACACAAGGGACAAGGCTGAAAACCATTAGAGGATGGCCGTGATCTTTGAGCCCTCAGACAGCACTGCATTCAAAACGGACACAAATCTGTTGGGGAAATCACTACATGGGCTCAGGAACACTTTTGAAAAAACATTGTCTGTGAACACAGTTCAACGCCACATCCACTAATGCAGGTTAAAACTCCACCATGCAAAGAGGAAACCAGATAGAAACATGATCCAGAAACACCGCTGCCTTCTCTGGACCTGAGATCATTGAAGATGGACTGAGGCGAAGTGGAAAACTGTCCTGAGGTCTGATGAATCAAATTTTTTTTTTTTTTTCTGAATCATGGACGCTGCATCCTCCAGGTTAAAGAGGAGAGGGACCATCCAGCTTGTTATCAGCTCAGTTCTAAAGCCAGCATCTGTGATGGTACAGGGATGCATTAGTGCACATGGCATGGGTAGCGTGAAAATCTGGAATGAAGCATTAATGCTGAATGATATATTCAAGTTTTGGAGCAACATATGCTGCCATCCAGACGACGTCTCTTTCAGGGAAGAGTTTCTGGAGTTCTGAGAGAAATGTTGTTCCAGTCTTGCCTGAAATAGGATTTCAGCTGCTCAACAGTTCAGGGTCTCCTTTGTCATATTTTTTTGTTTCATGATGCGGCAAATTTGACAGGTCTGGACAGCAGACAGGTCAGTTTAGCACACAACTCTGCTGCCATCAAATTCAAAGAATATATATTTCACGTAAACAATACAATTTCTCAATTTGAACACTTGATACGTTGTCTTTGGTAATACAATAAAATATTGATTTATGAGATTTGCAAATCATGGCATTCTGTTTTTATTTACATTTTACACAGCGTCCCAACTTGCAAACGCGGTTGTACATAAAACAATAAATGATCTCTATTGGCAACAAATATTGACAGGTTGAAAAAAGGTTTTCATGTAAGTCTGCAAGTAATTTTACAAGTTATTCTTGTATAATCACCTGAGTCTTGTCATTTTCAAACATGTTTACTGCCTCTATCCAGCCAACGGCTCCAAAGTCTCATGCTGAAGCCGTGGCACTGTGCAGCACTTCATTTTTTGGAGGGCTGAGCTGAGCCATCACTACTGTGAAACATTGTGTAAGGCTCAATCTGCACTTTGAGCAGAGTCAGAACTGAACCCCCACTTGAGTGAAGGATAATGGGTGCAACATTCAGGCATCAGATAGACATTTCCAGCATCTTCAGACATCTGCTATCACCTTGGCAACCTTTAATGCCACTAAATACCGTAAGAGGGCAGCAAGCTTCAGGGAAGCAGAGTTTATTTTACGAAAAGGAAATTAGGCCTATCCCTAAATTCTTGAAGTTTATTTGACATCTGATAAATACGACTGTATGACTGACCATTGCTTTCTTTCGAAGCAGCACAGTTTTGTTTTAAAAACTTGGTTGAACTATTCTGACCTTTATTCAGATCGTAAAGCAATTATTTTATTTCGGGTTAAATAGATATTTCATGTTTTGTTTTAGGCTGACAATGTTTTTTTTTAATTTTTTTTACAGATAATACAGCAAACGTTGATAGATAATGGACAGTATACAAGAGAGTAGCACCTATAGTGTAATCCCCTGGGGGATAAATAAATCATTTCATCAGGCACGAACATCGACGATGAAAACCAAACAGACAAAGGAAGAGAAGAGCTGGAAAAAAACGCAGCCGAGCAGGACTCGGTCCTGTCGGCGTGGTTCCGGCTGGATTCGTTTTGCAGGCTGTTTGGGAATACTTAAAACGGGCGCAGAGCACATTCAAGAATGTGCCGTTTTCAGAGGGGCGGAGACAATCTCGCTTTCCATCCACACAGCGAGTAAAGCGGCGTCTACAGGCAGCCTCACTGTGCGCTGCTGTGGAGGCTGCCCAATTAAGTTTACAATAGGAAACAACAAGGATCTCTCTCGGTCCTTCTGGGCCATAATGGCTGGATGTTTTTCGGTCGCAGAGACACAGCCAGGCGGGCATTTTTTCCCCAACTAACCAGAATCGTCCATGGTGAAGTGACACTGGGACTCGAACAAGTGACCCGCCTGACATAGTTCGAAGTGCGGCTGTTCGAGATAGACGCAACATAGTGATCAGGAGGAAACGCCGCGGGGCTGCATTAAGCGGATAGTAGCCTGTTTTTTTTTTTCCCTGTGCGTAATGTTAAAGAGCACCTACTGCCGCGGCTGTTTCACCGCGGGGTGGCTATGAAAAGTGGACCGTCGGGTTGGTTTTCTCCATCCACTTCCAGCGTGCATGGAACAAAGTGTGCTTTCTGTCACATAGCTTGCGCCGCGAGGTAGATCCAGGCGGTTTGTCAGCGTGGGTTTTATATGTAGGATCATTTCTCCTCAACAGTCCAGCTTCTCAAGAAATCATGAGGACCAGCGAGGAGACTGAGGGCTTTGACGGCGAGGCCTCCAACACTTCCATGATCTCCGGGGCCAGCAGTCCCTATCAGCCCACCACCGAGCCCGTCCTCTCGCGAAACGTTTTGGGGGGAATAAGGTGCGACCTGGAGTACCTCAAGTCCTACTTTGGGATTCTGAAGGTGGTCGAAGTGGTAAGTTTAAGCACTACGACACATTATTACATGTTGAAAGATATGCAGCCTCAGTAAAGTAGCCTAAACAAACTATGACGCACCGTTGGAGGATAACATCCACCAAGCAGCCAGTAACATATGGACAGACCAGGCTTACTATCTGTCCAAGGAAACCACCGGTTGTAATTAAAAGATTACTGTTCTGACTTAGATCTCTATGATAAACTGACATGGTTAATTCAAGAAGATGTGGCCATACTGGAGATAAACCTGCACAACATCTCTAATAGTGGTCACAGTCGTCATGGCTAACATGACAAGTGAAGGTCTCTTCCATACCTTGCATACCTTAGCAATTATTATTTTGAATACATGCTGCCTCTAACCAAATGAGGCAGTATTCCACTGGTAAATCTAGTTGTTATGGTCCCATGTTATAGCTATTGTTGGGTTTTCTAGTATTTCCCAAGGGATTTAGTAACTTTTGTTTTGCATGTTTGTAAATATGTAAAAAAAAAATGTCCTCTCCAATGTGTGACTGCTTCCGGCTGCTGCTCTCAAAGCCCTTAAATATATCTGCAAATGTGGATGCACTCAACATTGCACCTGGTGATACCTGTGTATTTGATTAGATCCTGGGTTGGTCTTGGAAAGAGAGAGGATCAGTATCTGAATTTCTTCTCGCGTTGTAGTCACTGGAAAACACATTTTTGCCGTTATTTTAAACCAGTATACCCAAACCAGATGTCTGGACTGGGATAAGAGGCAACAAGAAAGCTAAATGAAGGGTCCCAAAGATCTGATAACTCTCCAGAGGAGGAAATCGCTATCAAGCTCCGGCCATTTCTCTTCTTCTGGTGCCAAAAAACTTGATACAGGCCTGCACACAAATACGCATGAAGTAATGTGTCCACAACAGCAGTTACCTCTAACACAGCGAGTGGACAGCGCAAGCAACCTAAGAGTCGACACTGTCAGATGATTATACTGCATATTGTTGTGCTTTATTTCTACAACGTCTGTCTACCTGTAGAAAAAGTGTTTTTGTAATCTTTTTTCAGTTTGTGGGTGGCTGTGTGTCCCAGTGGTCTGAGAGAAGATCACAGTCAGCCTGCGCTGTTGCTCACACCTGCAATGTTTACCTCTGTGTATGTGGGAAGTAAAGATGGGAAGCCATCTGTCATCAGCGTGGGAGAAGTTTGGAAGAGGCAGCAACTAAAAAGATTCATATTGATGGTCTTCATTTGTTTCACAGCGAAAACTGCACTATCGTTTCAGACATGGCAGCTCAACAAAATAACTTTTACTCCATATTTTTTTTAACATCTAGCTGCTGAGGCCCCTCATAAACAAAAATGTAACACCATACAAATTATATTCATGCCATTCATGGTTGCAAATATGTTGGCTTGCTGCTTGGCTTCATAGTTTTAATGTAATCACCGATATATGCACATAATAAGCTAAATTAATGAACAGTACTATTCCTGTCTGGAAACACCTTTGTGATTTGGGCCAAGCAGGGCTGAAGAAATTTAAAATGTCTTATATTTGTGTCCCTACAAATTCAGTAATGATATAATACTTATTTTATCCTTGCATCAAGAAACAAATAGCTCTTTCAGCAAACCTTTTTTTCAGCTAACGATATAAACCGAATTTATTAAATACCAAGTGTTGTCTAAACACAAGCAGCTGTACCAAAAACAAATGCCTTCAAAAACTGTGTAAAATTGGTACAAGAACAATTTAACTGAGATACAATCTGATCATTTGAATAAGAAAAAAAAGATGCATTTGATGCCAGCTGTCAATACTTGACAGTTATAACATTTTGCTCAGTACCAAAAAAAACAACTTTGGTTCAATACCCAGCAAACCTTGGTTTCAGAACCTCGAGTACATCCAAGCAAGCCAATAAGCATGATCTTAGACCCTATAAGATCATGCCATTATTTACTTCAATGGTTTATTGAGCCCCGATACCCATTTTCCTGTTTGTCATATATCTCTTCTGCCAGCATGCAGAGGACCAATGAAAGTCATCCACGTTTACGTTCACTATCTCAGAGGAGGCGTACAAGGCTGTCTGCCAAGCATTAATAGCTTCACTGGCTTTCATTTTTACTGCTCTGTCCTTCTAATTGCTTCACTGTGTGCCAGCTGAAGGCGTGTGATGATCTTTTAGGAATAATAGATGACAATGCGAAGGTGACTGCTCATGGTGATGCACTTTAAAAGGACCTAATGTAGCACCGTGTCTGCACTATGCGAGGGAAGTGTTTTATTTGTTATTTGCACAAATATGTTGAGAGAAAGTGGTTCTGTGGCTTAAAGGGCTGCAGTCATGTGTCGTTAATAGATCATCTTTGTATAGAGATCACTTCTGCGGAGTAATGATTACCACCACTGCAAATGGATGGTAGAGTGGAATACATGCTGCATTGTACCACACACTTCTTTAAAGATCCTGAGCACATCTTTGCAAACATGGAGGAATAACTAGTTATGCTTTATGAAATGCAAGTTTATTGTAAAACCTTTGTGATAATGGCAGTTTTGCCACTCATCACTGAATGGGTAGTTGGGTTTAAATGCCTCGCCCCTCCCTTCTGGCCTTTGTCCATACTTCCTTATGACCCTTTTTAAGGAAATGTTTATTATATCACCTTTACACCCAGGCCACGTTCACTCTAAGGTAGTTATAAAACCACTCTGACATTTGCACTGACCCACGTTTACAGAGAAATTCTCTGTTTCCCTCTGCAGATCGGCACTAAGTGCTAAGAGCTAATAGACCCGTGTAGTGGTTTCACACCGGAGCACTAAAATGCATGTGCACAGGCTTTTAATGAGCCAGTCAACTTGTCATTCTTTGGATGAATGGATACACGGGCTGCTGCTGATCCTGTACTTATCAGATGCAAGCAGTGGGATGTAACCTGACCGAGGTGTGTTCATCCTGACAGCACGTTTGTCTTTGTCTCTTTACTGTGACTGGGTCAACAAAGTCCAATCGATATTCACCTCATGTGCCTCTCCACGCTCACAGAAATTTGATACCTCTAAGGGCCTTACAGTGCATCTATCAAACGGCCTTTATTTCCCAGCAAGCCCTCTGCCTTCGTGATAAAAAGCAGTTTATTTGTGACGGTGTGTGAAACACTGTTCCCCTTTTCTTTTCTTTTTTTTTCAAAGAATATTATTCTATCAAGTGGTAGTTAAACATTAGTGTTTCTTTCTGTGGCTGTTGTGTAATGAAGTTACCAGATGCTCCCAAATGTCAGCACTCACTTCCTCCACCGAGAGAGACGCCATGTGCTTCATTCTCCTGTGGTTGAAACATTACTTATTCAGAACTTGTCAGGAGACATAAAGACAACAAGAATGTTGTGCATGCATGTGGGGAAACATGCATGTTGTTGCCTATACGCAGCAGCACACACTTAACTTATCCTCTGGGTGAAATCTAACCTGCATTCAGGCTATACTTTCCATCTCCTATAGTGTCATGACTGTGGGCTCCCGCTAGAGCATATTCAATATTTTGGGGGATTTTTCTTTTGGCATTGGGTCTCATAGGTGTAGGAGGACAGCATGTACTGTTGCGTATGGTTTCCACAGTGAGGCCTATTTTCCCGTCCTTTAATTTTCTGTCCACAACAGATGGTCTATTAGGAGGGGATCTGAGTCCAAGACGTCCTTGAAGGCAATAATCCCAAAGATAAAGATGTCCTTGCTTGTGGGAGAGAAAAGACAAAGAGAGTTGATGTGTATGATCGTGCACGTGTGCACACACAAAGAACCGGGCTGAAGGTTGACATAAAATCATTACTTACAAGATTACCCAGTATGGTGCTTGTGATCCCCCGCCTGCTCCCCCGTGACTGCCTGACACCTGCTACACAAGGCACCTCGGGGAGGCAATATGCTCTGTGAAAGAGACATGACATCACCTCTCAGCTCAAGCAGCCCTCCATTCCTGTTTGGGTGTAACCTTTTTTAGTTGCGTTGCAGTAACAGACGGACTGCTATCCAACTACATGCACTAATGAAGCTTCAACAGCTGCACCAACCTTTGTCCCAGTTATAGTCGGATATGCGTTCTGTTGTCTTTGCTGCAGTGCTTCACTGATAATGGGACTGTTGGAGATTTTGCATTTATGCATCACTCTCTGTGGACTTTTCCTTGTTTCTTGTCAGGTGACGTCTCATTTGAATCATTTGTCCATCACAAACAGGAGAGTTGTCCTCTCCCAGTTCACCAGTGCCAGTCAGCGAACAACACCACTTGCCAGAAACAGAGCGCCCAGCTCATTAAACGGGATAAACAGGCTTTGTCTATTGAGCTGCTGAGAGCTGAGGGAGAGGAGGAGGAAGAGGAGTCTTCTGGGCTCTTTGTTGAGTGTGTTTGGAGCAGTTCAGCAGTATCTAACAATAAGATGAAACTAGGTAGGCAGGACTCAAGTTGGATTTTGAAAAACTTTATCGGGTTTTACTAACAATCCCCAGTTTTCTAACTTTAATAGGTTTTTTTATACGGACACTTTGGAGTCAAGTGCTGGTTCAAAGTTTTAGATAGAAAACTTCTGAGTGTCTTGGAGATGTTTCTGCAAAAGAAAATTGACAAATGTTTTATTTCAAGGGGAAGATTTGTTTTAAAAGTGGTGAAATTCAAGTAAAGTAAATCAATAGTTCGGGCTTTAGAATATTAACGTCAAACAAATAACTTTATTTGAGTCTAGTGTCTCAAATAGTCTTACCAAAATCTTGCAAGTACATTTTCCTTGTTCAAGGATGGACTTTGTGATCCATGTCCAGACTGCACACGGTATAATGAAGCACTGATTCTGCAAGTTATTGTGCCTCCCATACCTTCTATAACTGAGGCCTATTTTGCACACACACACAAACAGTAAGTGACAGCTCTTACTAGAGAACCAGCTCCATCGCAGTTTGATCGCAGCTTTGTGTGGTGAGCACATACAGAAGCTCAATGATATGTCTTTGTGTTCATGCTTGTTTCACTGTATTCATCTATTCTTGTCAGTTTTTTTTCATGGAGGCAGAACATTTGTAAGGATTTGATGAGTCTTTTGAAATTATTATGTTTATATTGGAGCCATCATTATAATACACTGTGTTATGTCATGAATTAATGGGACAAATATAGGAATTTATGGAATAATGTATTCTCTTGTGTGTTTATTGAAAAGTTGGTTGAGATCATACTTTTAGTTCCATGGCCTTGGTGCTTCTCAGTTGCCAACCCCCACTCCCCCACTCCCTCCTTCTGCATTATTTAGCCATTTTGCTGATATCATATTCAGTTTCTCTTCTCTGTTCCTATGTCAGTTACCCTATGTATAGCAGCCTCACTCTAATCTTCCTCCTGCTCTCATTGCCCACCAGAATACAAATTTAGATAATCTGACCACTTCCCTAAACTCATGTCTGTGCAATTCCCATGACATTCTTCCTCAATGACAAACAGGAAGAGGATTTCCAAGATATTGGCGCCATGATTTAACGTTAATATGCAAGTTTTGAGTCCTAGTCACCCACTTGAGTGTAAATGGTGTTCAGCCAAGCTTGAGGTTGCCATATCAATTAAAATGATTGTTTTTGATTACATAAACCTGTTCTTGCGAGGGAGTTTCATTTATTAAAAAAAACAAAAAAAAAACTATTCCCAATTTTTTTTTTTTTTTTTTTTAGAATACAGCTAAACTTGTCACTGAGCCTCCCTGTGTGAGTCCCATAGACTCTGCTAATAACTAAATTAACTTTACTGAAAAAATTAATATCATCAGAAAACAGATCATTACCTAAAAGAAGCTGCTAATAAAGCAGCACTTCAGTCGTCTGCTTACAGAGGGAATGACTCTACATGCAGCTTAATAGAAACTTAACACTGACATTTACTGTTCTCATGTTTTCTTCACTGTGTTGTGAATACATTGGTGAGAAAAAATAAATTATTGTAACTCTTTAGAAATATAGACAAATAAGTTATTATCCTTCATGTCTTTATTGAACTAATTTATTATGCTCATTCCTAGGCTGTAAATATGTATATTTATGTTTTATATTTCTTTATATGTCTGTCTGTTTTGTTTTGTTTGGACGCTGAGAGCGAAGCTATAACCGGAGTCAAATTCCTTGTATGTGTTAACATACATGGCCAATAAAGTGATTCTGATTCTGATTAAATAGTCCCAGTGCTACTGGAAAAAAGTTAGTGAACCCTTTGATTTAATAACTGGTTGAAACTCTTTTGGCAGCAATGACCTCAAACAAGCATTTCTGGTAGAAGTAGATCAAAGCTGCACAATGTTCAGGAGGAACTTTGGACCATCCATCCTCATAGAAGAGCTTCAGCTCTGTCATAATCTCCGGATGTCTGGTATGAACTTGACATCAGTCTACACTTTCTCTATTGGGTGTGTTTCCATGTTTAGTGTTATTGTCCGTCTGCATCACCAAACTTCTGCTGAGCTTCAGCTGACAGCCACCTGGACATTATCCTCCAAGATACCTTGATAAAATTGGAAATTGATTTTCCATTTTGACGGTGATAAACTATTGAGGCAGCTGAGCAGCACCAAATCATGATGCCCCCTCCTCTTTACGCCAACACTTCACTACTGGGATGATGTTTTCATGTTGGAATACAGTTTCTTTTTACTTCACTTTAATTGGTTTGCAAAATATTTTTCCAGTAATATTCCAGCAGATCATGGTGATCATTGGCAAACTTCAGGTCTTTTTTGGGAGAGTACGGGCTTCCTGTGTGGACACCTTGCCCAGTTAAAGATTTTTGTTTGGCAGAGTCGTGAACAGATGTTAACCAGCTCTGACGATTCCTTTAAGCCTTCAGCTGTTACTCTGAGGCTCTTTTTTTTTTTTACCCGTCCAAGAAAGAGGTGCTACAACACTAAATCATCCAATAACAGACAACTTGTCAAACTGTGGACTGATAATCTAAAGTATTGAGTCCATTTTAGTGCAATTTAGCAATTTTTGATCATAAGTCTTCTGATATTGCTCTTTAGTGAGGCAGGTTTCATGTCAGCAGATGCTTCTCGAGCACTTTCTATAAGACAATGTAGCTCTTACTTGATCAGACATCAGGTTTGTTGGTATTATTAGACGAGCAACACTGAATGTCTAAATGTTTTCTTCAGTGTGGCCAGAGCAATACAATGATTTGTGTGTTATTTGTTGAAACAGATTGTGTTTGTTCATAACTGTAACTTAGATGATGATTTGATTATGTTTACTGTAGATATGCAGAATAGATTAATACATGAATTCAGATCATTTCAAAGGGTTCATTTACTTTTTCTTACCTCTGTAAATTTGGGAACTTGGCAGAAACTGTACAAAAATACCTGGTATATTTTTTAATTGACACTCTCCCAATCTTTAGAGAAAGCGTGTCAGTTTCTCACTCTTTCCCACGTAGGCTGTGCTTACTCACTATTTGTGTTGTTATGTCTGCTGTGGCTCTAGATTTAGTTTGCATTAAATTACACTTCCAGAGATTACATGGAACTTCTAGGTACCTTTTGCAAATGAAGGAGAAAGAAAATCAAACAACCTTTCACGCCACATCTGTTCATTCAAAACTGGGCCTTAGTGTTTGCATGAACATTAACAAATCCCAAGTAATCAAATTGAATGTCATTTCATGCCAGTCCTTTTGTACCTCAACTGTATAAAGGAGAAAGAAACACAGATAAGACAGACAGCTGCTGTCAAACTGATCTTCCTAGTAAAAGTACATTGCAAGTAAAAATAGTCTTGAATGACTTTACCATTTAGAAAAGTGAAACAAAAAAACTTATATTCTTACAGTTTAACCTCCAATCGTCCCTCAATTTAAATCCGCCATTATACATCATCATTGATACAAAATGCTGAATTATTCCAGCATTGCTAGACCATCAGATCTGGTTTGAACTGACCTGATTTCAGCTGCTTCAGGTCAGTAATATTCAGCAGTGGCATTCTCATGGCTCTGTTATGTCTCAGGGTTTTGGACAGCTCTGAGCGTATCCGTAATCTGTGTGTGGTTTTGTCGGGGTCTGGATGGCAGAAGAACACCTAAATAGCAGAATTCTTCCCATACTGTGGTTCGTTGATGGATGTTGGCTGCAGGGAGGCATCATCACGGGCTGCCAGGAGCAGGACTCATGAGATGGGCTCATGGCCTCTGGTCTATTCATAGGACAATCACTTCATAATCTGGAACCACGAACAAAAACTCACATAAAGTTACAGAAATAGCTTAACTCAGAGTACCCTCTATGATTCAGAACAGTGTGACCACTAAGCCTATATTTATAGGTTTTTAGGTTTTTAGGATTTTCATTTTTTTATATCCCTATCCTGAATGAATGACGCAACGTTGTTTATATAATCCAAAAATCTGGATCGAATCGAATTTAACAAGCACTTGTTATGGAAATGTATGTTATTATATGATATTTATACGTTATTCATAGACTTGTTTTGTCTTTTAGTTGTTAACCAGCTCAACCGTTGAATCACTTCCAGATTTGTATAGACTTTGGACATGAAAATCAGACTGTAATTGTAATTGGGAAGAGTTTGACGCGTATAATTTTAATAATGAACTTCACGGCATGATAATGTATGCAGATTGTTCATGGTGACCTAGTTTTCCAACCAGGAGAGATGATTCATTAATCAGGTGAACAATCGTGTAACTTGTTTCTGGCATAATGTTTTGCCGATGCAACTCTACACGGAACACTCAACATGTCACTCTTGTCTCTCCTATTAATTTCCCACCTCAGCTCCTGTCACTCATTGGATTCATCTGCATAGAGACTATCATGATGTGCTCTCCCTGTGGAGGGGTCTACTTCTTTGAGTTCGTCAGCTGCAGTGCCTTCGTGGTGACGGGAATCCTCCTCCTGATCTTCAGCCTCAACCTGCACACCAAGGTGCCCCACGTCAACTGGAGCCTAACGGTACGTACACAGAGGCACACTGGTGTCTCTTACTTTCTTCTGGACTCCGTCACTGGTGGGCGCTAATGTTGGAAATCCCCCCCTTTTAACACAGTGAAGGAATGTAGCAAAAATATGTGATTTCAGCAGCGACGACCTAACGTACAGCCGATTGTAGGTTTGCACACAAAAGATTGCACAGCAGGGAAGTGTTAGCATAAGTCATCAAAGTACTGCAGATCTTCTGGGAATTTACTTGTCAATTACACATGAAACAACAGATGACAAAAGCAACAGGGAATTTTTGGAAACGTCATTTTGCTGTGTCGAAGCATTTTGGTTTAGCAACATTTCACAAAGTGATATGTTTTGTTATTGTCTGACCTTCAAATTATAGCTTTCCTGCACATGGAAAACTAGAAATATACTTCACCTTATAATAGAAAAGTGGGAATCAAGCAAAAAGTTGTGTTTTTTGTTTTGTTTGTTTTTTTTTACTAATTTTAGCAACAGTAACAGCAAAAACGTGCAAAATCTTTCTGATTTAGAGGTCAAACTTATATTGGAAAAGGTCTCTGAAAAGTTTAACAGACAGAAATATGTGCACCATGTTTATGCGTATCACTCCTGATTTTATTTTCTTCCTTAGTCATCATCATAATCATAATTATCACAGATTAGTTTATGGTAATTTTAAACTATGGAGCAGTAATTTGAATGAAGCCATGTATCTATCCTTCCCCAGTAGAAACTGAACAAAAGAAGCTCCACATGAACCTCTATTTGAATTGTGTTGAAGGTGTGTATCATCAGGGCGAAGCTTAACACAAACTCGTTCCAGTGAACGTTGGACTGGTTGGGAGAGCATACGGTTTCAGTGTTACCACCAGGATGTGCATTGTCAGCTGTAAGCAAATGAGCTCGTGGGTGTTCTCCAGCAGATACTGGCCTCCTCTCAGTATTTGCCTACATGCACATGTTGGGGTGTTCTGAGCTGCAGCCGAGTATCTTTTACAGACGGTGGTGTTGAAAAAATGTCTTTAACCATATTTCCAGGGGCCACACAGCTTACAGCGCGTATCATAGTGAAGCAGTGGATGTTAAACCAGATGTCCAAATCCAACCATAGCTATCAGATTCCTTTACAGTGTCCTCAGTACAGTATTCTACCTCAAACATGAAGAGTGGGCGTGCCTTTGGCTTCTGCTTTTGGCAAAACAACACCAAATGAAAGCTTTTTACAGTCTTGGACAGGCCAAAGCCAATTAAAGAGTGCTGATTTAGGAACTTCTACCAGGTACCTGTGACCATTAGAGTCCTTATAATCTAAAATCCTCCTGTTCACTCTTTTCTGATACTTTCTGGTCCTTTTATTCTCAGGCTCATTGGCCTCTTATGTCAGCTTGGACTAGTTAATTGTTTTTCCACTTATGTGATTAATAGTCTAGAAAAATATAATTAATATGAATTGTGTGTTTGTGTGCATAGGCTTGAGTTGAAGTAAGAGGTTTGACTTTAATGTGCTGTGGTTTGGCTCATTTGAATTGCTGGAAATCATGCTGCTGTGCTCAAAGTCTTTCATGTTTTGTAAGAAAAAAAAACTGAAGATTAAATATTTGGAGGGTAACAAATTCTGTGATTATGGCTTTTTGGTTTCTGCTCTGCTGCAAAGAGACACTCATAGTAGGTGTTGCTCTCCAGACTCCACAGTCGCTGCCCCCACTGGTAGCTAACAAGTTCACGATGCCCGGTGGCTCTCCACAGTGTCGGCTCAACCTCGCGCTGTTTAAGTCTATCAAGTTCAAAGCTGCTGTAGTCACGTTGGGCCCCTGGGAATTTCACCATGAGTAAGCATTTCAGAGTTAACCAACTATTAACCCTTCTGCTGACTTACTCCGTTCCCCAACTACAAACCGTGGAGAGGCGCCGACAATACTCCTCTGTGGAGGGAGCTGTTGTACAATTTGGTGGAGAGTCAATAGAAGGCTTTTTGATGGTACAATTATGTGCTATATGATCCCTTCTCCTCCAGCTCACCCTCTATGATGACTTTGGCAGCGCAAAGGGGGAAACACAAGCCTTGACCCCATTCCCTCTTCTTCCACAAGGAAATGAATGCAGCCCTGGGACCTTGTTGTAAAGCCACTTGGTAACTTTACGTGATTAACTTGAGGGTTTAGATTTTGAAGGCAGCCTACTTGGTGTTTTCAATTGTTTTCCTAATTCAGAGCCAAATAACTGTTGGCTGCGCAAAGGGATTCTGGGACAGAAACAGGGCAACACTAAAGACACAGACACACTAGAAAATTCAGAGCCCAAAGGGGAGGGAGAGAGAGAGAGATGTTGTTGTTCTCTTTTTAGAAGGAGAGCAGCAGTTTCAATACCCTGTCAGCATGCCCAATATATTCTGCTTGTTTTGTTCTGAGAATAGAAAGTTTTTAATCACAGTTAATACATAAATTAATTTGGTACTTCACCGGGGAAACTCGTGCTGCGTCCTGACCGGAGTTGTCAGTGGTGGTAGGTTGGTAATTATGGTTTAATTAACAGCAGTTCCCATCAGTTCTGTAGCGACAACAATCAACTGGACTTACTTTTTTAGGTCTCACTGCTCTAATGGCATCATAGTAGTTGGACTACCTGTGAGCAACTAGCTGGTGATCATAGTGGAACATCTAGCTGCTACAGAGCCAAATATCTCCCTCAGGAATCCCCCTCAAATACCCAGACATTGTTTATATTGAAGCACTATGTCTCAGTGACCAGTGGCCAATAAAATAAAATGATTGTTGTTGAATTGATAAAGAAGTTTCAGCATGGCTGCAGACACTACTTTATAGTCTATATCCAGTGAAGACAGAATAGAACACACTCTGGGTTACTGTGCTCAGGTCAACCACAACATGATCATTATCTACTCGGTGTGCCAGTAAAGACGACGGTACAAAAAGTTAATCAAACATCTGCTCAACAAGCAGCACATGATGAACTTGTAGAAATTTGAAATCTTTGAGCGTGCGCCTCTCATTCAACTCAAAGTCCCCCTTTCACCACTAACGCCAGTATGTTACACATTTAACATTTCTGCACCAAGCATGCTCATAGCTCATTATTGCATATAATGGTTGCCTTTGAGGGAAAGATCAGCCAGCTCCTCTCTCTTTCTGCTCGCTGTGGGTTTCTTTACATCAGTAGGAAGATATGATCTGACATAAGCAGCCTATTTTTTTTAATGTATAAACTATTAGAAATCACATTCATGATAAATTCATCTATTTCTTATTGTTGAGATGGTGAAAAATGGTTCACATGTTTGAATTTGTAAGAGCAATAGTATTGGTTATTATATGGACCACAACAAATAGATATTGTATATAGTTAATGACCCTGAAATTCCACATCAGTGCATACAGTAGTTGTTTATATGTGCATTTTCTACATGTATTTGTATGTTAATTGTTTCTCTGGTTGACCATGTGTTATTCTGCCAGTAATGACCTCCATCTCTCTGCTAAATCTGCACACAGCAGAGGGTTGTGGTTATTTTTAGCATTAGTCATTAATCTATCATCAGTTCAGACCAGAGACCACTTTACTCCTGCTGTATTTACTTTACCTACAAGTGAAATCCAATAAAATCTCTCTTGGTTTTGACAGCTGAAGTCTGCCACCCGGGCAGGCAAAAGACATGAAGTGCTGGCCTTCTATCTTTATTTCTCTTTCAAAGAGAATCAGGCGTAGACGTGAAAGTCGGAGAGGCGTTTTATTCTTGCATGAATCTTTCTGGCCGTGTGTGGCTTGCTGCATGTGTCAAGAGAATGCATCTCGTAATGTGTTCTGTTGCACCCTCCAGGGTTTCCATAGTTGCACGTCACTGGATATTTCTACCTGCTAGCTTGAGAGCACAACAGAAACATCAGACCACATACGGCAACATGGTACTGCTAATTAACAATATACAAAGCATCTGCCCTTTTACAAAGTAGAATGGATACAGGGGCCGATTTCTCAAACACAGATTGTTACATTGGCTTAGATTAAGCTCATAAATCAGGCTTTAGTTAGACGTGTATCCGATGTTTGTCTCTTAAGTAAGACTAATTCACTAGGAATTCTGGGTAAATTACAACTTGGTTGACAAACCAAAGGAATTAAACAGCTGTAAGAATATTTATTTGGCAACATTGAGCAAATAATGGGAGAGTACAAACAAAACCTGATTTGGAAAAAACGACGACCAGTAAGTTTCCACTGGGTTACAGCGGTCTCAAATATATTTCCCTTCTCATAGTTTCACAAAAGTATCAGCAAACCACAAATATGGGTCTTTATTGTTGTTAAACTGATTTGTCTTTGCATCACCCAAAGAGCAAACTTTAGACAGGTCTAACAACCTGTCTAAAAGGTCTTTGTGAAACCTGTTTGTAAACCCTGTTTCCAGTGCTGATGCAGTTCTGATCTTGCCAAGGGAACATGTCTGAGTTTGTTATTAGTTATTACATTAGTCATACAGACCCATATTTACATACCGAGGCACAAACAGTGAAAATGTTTTCTTTTTTTATATATAATATATTCTTTTAATGCAGTGCTGTTACAAATAAGCTAATGTTGACCCATTTTGGAGATGTTATGCAGACAGAGTTGAGGGTTTGTAATAATGTGATAATGTAATTGGTTGCTAAGGGGTGAATTCATGTATTTTCAAGTGTACAATTCAAAAGTCAAGAATGGACTTTACAGCTCTTTTAATCTAATTTATTATATTTATATATTATTTTAAAGCTCTGAAACTTGGTGTGTATGATTGGATATGATGAGCCTGAGAGTAGTTTGGTCCAGTCTGTGCTTGTTTTATTTGAGGTTAAACAGTGAATTGTGGGAGTAAAGCGGACAGGCTGAGGGTCAGCTTAATTACTGTGGGACTGAACTGACTGGATCCTGAGGGAATCTGGAATCTAAAAGCTTTTCTGCAGGAGGACATCGTAACGTGATCCTGTTAAACCAGTTGGGCAAGATAGATGGGAGTGTGTGTGCGATGTGAGCAGTGTTTGCAGTGTGTGTTCATTGACTGTGACGGTCAGAATGGTGTTATGGTTCGATATTAATTTGTTACTGATTTCACCACGGGATCAGTAGCACATTATCAGACTTTCTATGCCCTGCCGAGTTGTGTACTTCCTCTTCCCTGCGTGCACGCACTTTTGTGTAGGTGTGAGTCTGGTCGGGGTTTGTGACGTCGCCATTGTATGAGCCCAGTGTGTCATATGAGAGACCATGTCTGCAATGATTGCAATCATGCCTCTGATCACGAGGTCTGTGCCCCAGTCATGCTGAGCGCTTGGTTATTAACCCTTTCCTAACTGCCTGGAGTGCAGAAAACAGGAGAGCAGAACTTGAAAGAGGAGTATCTCCATCCTTCTCATGTAAAAAGGTGGTGGATAGAGTGTGTAATGTGTGTGGAGAGAGTGTGTGTAATATCAGGGGCTAGGTGGCTTTTAAGTATGAGCTGTCCTGCATTTTTAAACTGAGAGTGAAGCAGGAGGGTGTAGTCTGGCTGGTTAGAAGAGTATGAGTAAACTCCTAGTTTGTTCAGCATCGTATATCATCCAGGATGTCCTACCTGTGAAGTCAGCCTCGGCCCTGAGACTAATTTGAGTTTAAACTAGATCATCTTCATATGATATCATTTATACAGCTCCATTGAACCTAAATGAAATTTTAAAAAAAGAAAATGCTGAAATTGAATTACTTTAATACTTTCAATGATAGGATTGGGATAACAAACATCTGCTGTGAGGAAAATTTTTTATTTTTATTTTTTGTGTTAAAAGATGTAGAAATATAGAATGCAGGAAGTGATTGTTGCATCATTGCTGCTTTACGTGTTTCAAGTGATTTACATTAAAGTGTTATGTTTAACCATCTATAGGAATAGATATTTGATGTATATTGTTACGACTCCAGATTGGTCTAAGAGAGTATACATAAACATAAAGAGGAAGGACGTTAGGGGTCCAGTTGTTCACCATTACAGTCTTTTTGCCAGTTCAAGAAACTAAAAGAAAAACATTTGTACGAGAAGTTTGTGGTTTTTGTCAGATGTTTTTTTTTCTAAAACTAGATGTTTATGTTCCTCCAAAACAAGATTTCTAAAAACTATTGTTTTGGTTTGGACTGCAAATTAACATTTTGTTGATTATTAAATCAACCTTTTAAAATGTCACAAATTGGTGAAAAAAAAAAATTGTGATTAGTGTTTTCAAAAATATTCCCTTTCAAGACATTGGAATCAAGGAATTTTAGAACTTGGTAATTTTTTTTAAATGAGTGAAAATGATAAATTAATAATCAAAGTAGTTGGTGATTTGTTTTCTGTCAATCAACTAATTGCTGCACCTCTCATTTATTATTAGCTGTTTAATAATTCTTGCTTTACTGTTAACAACATAGTAAAAGTTGTCAATTCTGCATCAGCTGCTTGGTCCTGAAAAGTAGTGCTGCACATCTTGGGTTGATGTTATCTTGTATGTTTTTGTGTCTGCCTGCAGGACCTCGTCAACACCGCTGTCAGCACCTTATTCTTCTTCTTGTCATCTCTCGTGCTAGCCTGCATCAACCACAACACTGGAGCTGAAATAGCAGCAGTGGTGAGTAGTCGGAGAACCAACCAGTCTGTTATACTGGTACAACTAAAGTACACAACAAAGGACGCTTCCATGTGTGTATATACACTGTATACTGATGCCTTTGCAGTGGTGACTGAAGGACTGTTTCTAGTTTTTATATTAACTGACCTCTGAATTACTTGACTGCCATCGCTCCCTGGTAGCTCCAGTTACTCACACATAAATCTGAACAGTCATTTTTCACCATCAGACAGTTCTATATGTTTTATGTTCATTTTTAGCAAACATAATTAAACTCAATCTATTATATTAATGCACTTTAAAACAAGTAAACTTTTAAGTATTTTATTATTGCGCTGTAATAACATTATTTTCACATGGTTGTGATTTCACTACAAACGCCTTTTGAAAAAGAAATGCTGACAAATTTCAGGAACTGTTTATTCATGCAGCGTTTTGTTGTTATTCTGCTTCCTGTTTGAACTTGTATGCAGATCTTTGGCTTCCTGGTGACCGGTGTGTATGGGATAAACACCTTCCTGGCGGTGCGGAGGTGGCGCCGCGGCAATGGGTGTCAGGGAGCGGCTCAGACCAGCGAGTACATCCGAGCACGCACGGCGTCTCGTGGAGAAATGGAGGCACGACCTGAGCTTGCGTGAGTGCCGGCAAGGCAATCAGACAAACTGAGAGAAAGCCACACTACCTGCAGCTGACAGAGATGGACACTACTCTGCCTTCAGAACAGTATTTCATTCAAGTCTTGTGTGGAGCGGCCTTCTCAGGCTCACCACATGCTTTTGACGCGGGCTGTGCTTTTTACCTGTCGAGCCCAGCCACTGAATCAATCTTCCATTTCATAGCCACAGGTGAGCTCTGTGGCATCCTGACTGCTCCTGGTAAAACAATAAGGACTGAAGTTATGCTTTTTAAATCCTTTCATCCACCTATCTTTTTAAATCCGTGTGAAGGACAGCTTCCTCGAACAGCCACAAAAAACTGTGCATCAGCTCGTGGGTGTTGACTTTTTAGAAAGTTGTATCTGTCACTGTGAAGGAAGTTGAGGAAAAGAAGGTCAGCTTTTGTACAGTTTGCTTATGTAATGCTGTTGTCTGTGGTAAGTATGTGATCGTGGATCCAGGATGCCACTGGACCAGCAACATGTAGTAACCTGCAGTAAAGCAGAAGCAGCACGACTTTATTGTTCTCACTTACGGCCTTTTGGTTCCACCTGTCAGCAAGGTTGACATTACATCTTTTTTCTACACATTATATTTGCTGTCAGAAAAGTTTCTCCTTTGTCTTGGCTAACTTTACAAAGGCCTTTAAAATGTTGACCTTTGGACACTAACAAGATATTTACTGTCAGCAATTATAATAGTAACAGGACGGTCATTCTTAACTGCAATAAAGACGGGCAATATACAGTAAGGTAAATATTTTTCAAAGAGTAAAAATGATTTACTTCTTTGCAACACAAATACATCCAATGAGTTTGACACAAAACAAAAGTAAAAGTCACATTACTTCATTCCATCTGTTTTATCCAAGGTTGGGCACAAACTATTGAAAAAAATACTCTCACTAGCATTCCTAAAAAATTTCATTGTCAGATCTGTGTGAGGTCATTACTGCGAGCCAGCAGTGTGTTCTATGAAGTAAAAATAAGGTAATTGGTATCTTGTTCTTTTTGCACTTATTCAGGGCTTCAGGTAACACAAATGTTAACATAACATCAGTGAGATTTAAACAAACACCAGGAGGTGACTCTGTAAAGACCAATGCCCTTAGCTTGTACAATGTATCTCAGGTAATGACACTCCTTCCATCTCTGAATCTAAAAAAAAACATTTAAAATGAAATCACAGGGTGCCTCGACCTGAACGCTGTATTTCTTAATGCCTTCCTTATTATTAGACGATAGGACTGTCACAGAATGAAAGTGGACACAGTAACATGGAAATATGGTACATTTGCCTTTGTCACAGTTTTCACTCAATGTTTGTATATTTATCTACAATATATTATCACACACTTGTTGTATCATGATATTTCTATCGTTCCACATTACAGCTGTTATAAAGTTTCTAGTTTAAAACTGGTCATCCCTTTTAATGTTTTTCTTTTTGACCAGTGAACCTGCGGCAACAAGGAAACTTAATCTTGAAAATTAACATCACATTTGCTTTTTAGGATGAAGGAAAAAAAAAATAGACTTAATTTCTGGTGTCTTACATTGTTCTAATGTATTGAATCTACAGTTAAACCTTATACCTCTTTCGGGTAAGTTATCCTGGGACTCTATGGCTCCATCTCCTGGTCGTCATCTAAAATGCATTTCTTGTGACTTCAGTGGATTGAGTGTACAGCCAGATAATTACAGAAGTGTGTGTATAAATGAAGGACCAGAAATGTATTCGGGGTAACATGAGAAATAATGTATAACTTCTTAAACAGCCACAAAAGGTTTGATGGATCAGGCATTTCTCATGTTTTAAGTAACTTATACTATATTCAGTTGATATTTCTCTTGGTTTGGAGACTGAAGCAGTTTTATGAAGACAATCACATTTGTATTTATGTCTGTAATTTACATTGATGGATTTGTTTTTGAGTGATTCTATAACAATGTTCACTTAAACTTTTGTACAGCAACAAAATCATGAAGTGCATTATGCCATTTGATGATATAAACTGACCATACTTGTTAAAAGCTATCCAGCTGCAGCTCTCTCTGTGCTACAAATATGTTACAAAGAGACGGAAAAGAAAGGCTTTCTGCTAGTTTTCAGATTTTGATATAAACGGCGAACATGATTAGTCCGAGGAAAATTAGATGTGCTTCTGTTCTCTTTTGATTCTGTGTGCTTTTGTTCATGATTACAACAAAGTCTGTTGTACAGCATGGAGCCGTTCTCAGCTGTATTTTTGTATTTAAAACATTTCTCAAAAGGCTTCACATCAGTTTATAGTGACAATTTAAATAAAGTGACATTATTGAAAATAACTTTTTATTCCAAGTTTTTGAACAAAAAGACAAAACAGTAAAAGAGACGCGTACCATTTTACCTGAAATAGTTCAAAAAGGGGTCTCGCATATAAAATGGCACCCTGTTTATCTTGATCTTAAGATTTTTTTCATTAGGTGTGTTTGGATTTTGTTGCTCAGCAGTGAAAACCATGTTTCTCCCACTTCTTATAGTAAATAAATCATTGAAAACCCTTTTGGTTAGTTTGCAAAATATATTATGACAAAGTCTCTTAGTTTCATAGGTTGTTAAAAGTTAATGTTTTAGAGTTTTGTGATTTTTGATAGGACAGCAAAGAAAGTACATAACATCACAGTCGAGGCTGCTTCTTTTGCATTACAGTTGTGTCTACATTTAACTTTTAACATTTAATTTTCTTAATTTGTTGTCTTAATTTTAAAACCTTATTCTTCATGAAGCCACATAACTATCAAGGCATCAATTACTCACAATGGTTAAAAATCCACATGGGAATTAATGGCCCCTGATGGGAATTAATGGCCCCTGATGCCAATTTGGAGTCATCTGTTTTCATTTGTTGTTGCAACACTCGTGTAGTGCAGTATTTATCACATAAACAGTCACTGAGGCGTTCTAGTGCATCTAATTTCTCAGTAGTGGCAGAGGACGAAAAGAGGAAACGAACATTCAGAAATATAAAATAAAAAGCTGATTTTTAAAACATTCACATAGCTGATATTTAGAATTTGTCAAGGTAATAATGCATTAAGTGGAATGAATGCATTGTTATACACACACACACAGGTTATTAAAGATACAGACAAAGGGAACATAAGCGCAGAGAGTCTCTCAAATTTTGGGTTAAATGAATGAGTTTGAAAATGCAGCATAATTTCTGTGGCTTAAATTCACAATAACTTTTAAACATTAAAATCCTGTGACATTTAAACAACATCAACCTGGAAATATTGCCATCACAGAAACAGGAATTAAGACAGAAGAGGTTGTAACCAGCCAACCAATCCCTACTATTACACACTGTACGTTTTTACAGTACGTTTATAAATGATGATATCCCACCTGGGTACGGCTCCATTTTTTATCTAGCACTTAAAAGGTTTTAATATCTTTGTTAGAAGGCAAATTCATTGTTAGTAAACAGGTGATTAATTTAGTATTCTAGTCTGACATGTCTTTAAATTCACAGAAGTCATTGGATTCAGATTTAGACAAATGCTCCCACAATTAGATCGTACAAAAAACTTTTAAGAACTCAGGATAATGAAACAAAATAATTTCACAGCTTTATGAAAGTATCAGGTTGATAGTGGCATTTACATTTTTTAAATCATCTAAGACACTGGATAGGAGTTTAGGCACATTTTGCAAAATGTTATCATCTATTTAGTAAACCAGATTACTTGACCCATCAGGTTAAAGTTGCTTCCTGAATGTCTTGCCATTATAAACCCCTGAAATGTGCCCCACCTTAGTTTGCTTTACAGAGCAAACTTTTCAGAGGATTTGTTTCCCCCCTCTTTATACATGTTTGGAGAGTCCCACAACTACAGCTAAACACATGTAATTGACAAACATTCAATGTGACCTTGATGTGATTTCTACTCTACACAGTTTTAATGTAACCTTGTGGAATGATTAAATACTTGCAGGTTTTTGCAGATGGCAGCTCAGCAGGGGTCGGCTCTACTGCAAAGGCTTCGTTTGTAAGATCAAACCGATCTGCTGGTGAAGTGAGCCCTGTGGTTTCAATCCGAGTCAGAGTCTGAAAAGTCATCTAGAAAACACAAGGAAAAAAGACAGAGCGTCAGATTTAGGGTAACTTCCCAGTGGACCAGTTCCATAAATGTGTAGCTTTGATAAGTCTACATGGACAAAACAAGGGTGCACTTTATAACAAGTACGTTCTCTTTGAAACAAAAAGAGGACACGACGGATAAAACTATCTGAAATCAAGTCATGATATGGCAGAAAAAAAAATGATGGGTTCTGTTTTCATGAAACCACACAAGTGCAAACATTGATGGATACAATTTTGTTGTTTAAAGGGCTCATTCAGCCATGTCACAAAAAGCATATTCACTTCCCCCTGGTGGTATAAGCAGACATCAAACTGAAGTAAGAGGGAGAGACCTGAAAGCTGATGGAGGGGATCGAAGGGCTTTAGTGAACGTTTAGTGATCGGTTTATTCTGTCAATTGCACACCTCTGACTGCAATTAAAGGTAGTGCAGATGAATACAACTTGTAAGGTGTTGGTGCCAAATGTTGCACCAACATGGAAGTGAAAATAATATTCATGTATGTGCATGTATTGAACCAATTTTTTTTTTAAATCACAAAACAAACTGGGCTATGTGGCTGTGGATCATCTGGTAAATGCCTACATTAAGAAAATGAAATGCGCCCTTATTAATAGTGAATTATCATACACTGTATATACAAAAATATATCTGCACATGTCAATGTTGAATCAAACTATATGTCCACATATTAAAAAAGTGTAGATAGTGTATTATTTCATACATGTTCTCATATGGTCATATATCAGACATTGATTCAGAGCTTTACCTTGTTGTCTTGATGGCTCCTCATTGGACTCCCCTCCTTGCTTTAGGAAATTAGCCAGCTCATTAAAAATGACATAAAAATCTAAAGCGAAAACGATGGTTGCAATAAACCCAAATATCTGTGAAAAGAAGGAATCTGATATGAATACAGAGGAAAAAACACTGCTGAAATAAGAAGAGAGATTAAACTAAGTTCAATTGTGCTCTATGTACTTAGCATTGCAATAAATGATGGTGCAGCTGACTAGGATGAGATAGTTTAAAAGTCAACTTTACCCCAGCAGCCTTAGAGGAACCGTCTGCATATTTGGACACTGCTATTATGGAGACGATGAAGAAGATAATGGAGGCAGTCACACATCTCATGAAATCCTTTGAGAGGAAACAAAAGGATTAAGAGATGCAATCTAAATTTATTTTAAGATCATGTCATGTACAGCAGGAAGCTGCAAAGTTTGAAATTGTATTTGAAACTGCTCTCACCATAAGCGGCCAGAGGAAGCCTTTAAACCTCTCGTTGAATTTGGTGGAATAAGCAAACAACAAGAAGACAGCAGCCAGGAACTCCAGCGCGGGGACTGTGACGAAGGCTGCTGCTGTGGATGCCGCGAAACACACAAACGATATGAAGGAAAGAGCCTACAAAGACAAATAAAAACGGAGAGGGAAGAAGAAGGTGACAGTTCAGATCAATAAAAAGTTGAATTCTTGAATTCATGTATGAATTAATTCATTTATTCTTGAAGTCAGAGGCAAATTTACATTTCTAATCCACATGACAAATACAATAAAATGGTGTCTTCTCAGAACCCCTCCCTTCCTGATAATGGTACATTGCCTTGAAGCTGAATCACAGCTTCAGGCCCACTTCCTGTGAGGAGATACAGCTGTTAAAAGTCAATGTTTATTCACGCTGTACACTGCTACACTGAGTCCCTCTCTGTATCGCTCATCCACAAACACGCTTGTGCAAACACCCACAAGCACTAAGCTGTAATAATGAAAGATGTTTAAAAGCTGCATGTGCAGTGAATCACAATTCAAGTGGCGTGAGCCTGCCCTGTCTTTAAAGCTTTCCATTGGAAGAGCCGGACACACCATGTCAGCGCAAACGAAGGCAAGTCCAGACACTGTAATCTCAAACAGCCCCGGCCATCTTGTCTTTGTCTCAGTCAGTTAGTCTACGCTGGCCTGAGGGCAGGAACTCCCTCTGACTGAACCCAAACTACTGCAGCTGCTGCTCTAATAAAACACTGCCGCTGAGAATCAGCATCCTGTCAGAGATCTACACATCAGATTTCAGACAGCACTCTTAGGTAAACTACTTTTCTCTGAGGTACGATCCTCGGGCATGTTTACTTGTGAAGTATAAACTGTGAGATGCCGGGATCATCACCGTGTTGCACTGAAAAACTCACTGGATGAGCTGGCAGGATCAGTGTATTCTCTTCTACACAATTGCTCAAACAAATTTTACATCACATCAATGGTTAAATTCAATACCCAGTGGGGACCCTGACAATTTTATAAAACGGTGGGAAAAAATAAATCCAAATTTTTGCTGATTAATTTCCAGTCAATTCTCTAATCAATAAACCCATGAATCATTTCCACTGCTCAGTCTTGTATTGTAAACACTGAAAGAAAGACTCACCTTATTTTTAAGTGCTTAGACTTATCATTTACCTAAAATGTATGCAATGAGTAAAATGAACAGTTAATAAAAGTCATGAAATGTGAGCGTATATCTGGGCTTTAAAACTCAAAAACATTGTAAACCTTGAGGCAAGAAACACATCACAAACTGAGTGAAGAATTATGGCAATCCTTTTTTGTTGTTGTTCATATCACCCAGGGAGAAGGCGGCACACGTTGCATACATTAACCACACCATGTTCCTCTTATTAACACCTCGTCTACATTTTGAAAGTGTTTCAAACGCTACAAAACCCTGCTTTTTACAGCACAATAAGCGTACACCCTGGGATTTCGCATTCCTTATCAGGCCTGTTGCTGGCAGAGACTGACAATCCTAATGAGAAATGCTCGGTGGTCTGACACACTGTGTATAATAATGCATGCACAGCAGGATATGAGGCTGACTAACACTCCCAAGAAACTACGATCTGTTTTCTGTTTGGAGGCCTTACATCTAAGAGTTCAGACACTGTGGGCTGATATTAGACGGCCTGTGAGCTTTCAGTTGTATCAGAACAGATAATACAACTTCAGACCAATGACAATAGCTTCCCAGCTGCTGCAAGGACGTTCCTTTCTCACAGTGCACGATACACGCAGTAACGAGGCCATTTCACTCCGACTCTTGCCCTCCCTCAAATACAATGTAGAGTTCAGAGCATTAAAGTTAAACTTTAACCACGTTTTTTTTTTTAAGTCTTTAAACACCTCAAATAACCTCCTATTCATCTGATTTGGCATCCAAGCTGTCGTTTAAATGTCAAGTTTAAACCAAGCTAAAATATACATCACACAACATCAAATGATACTTTATTGCTTGTGCCAATTCGCACTCCTGCCCAACACACAAACAAACACAAATGTACCGACACATCACATCTCATAATCAGTCAGCGTACTGTGACTTAAATGATTTAAAACACTTATTTCTAGTCTTCTGTTTTACAGAAGGACGTGAGCCAAGGGACAACCTCAGTCACGCTCTGTCTGTGTGTGTGTGTGTGTGTGTGTGTGTGTGTGTGTGTGTGTGTGTGTGTGTGTGAGCAGGGGGTTTGTGAAGTTCTGTATTCCCACACACTGAGGATTGTGCTCCAGGCTCCATGTTTGCAGCAGAGTGAAGGACGAGACTGTGGGGAAGATGTCACATGATTCACACAGCATTCTTAACACAGTCACTGCAAGAGGACCCTTCCGCAAGCAACCCATGATGTTAGTGACCAGCCCCGCCCCGCCCCTCCTCATCACTAACACCACAGAGACACATTTTCAGTTCCTTGTTTGTTAAAATGTCAGTAAAAATAGAAACTGCTGGTTTAAAAGTTTGGATATTTCCAGTGGAAATTTAGTATGCGTGAACACAACGCTGATAGCCTAAAAGAAGCAGACCGTTATTCAGCCTGATCACTCGCAGTATGGACAACTCATTACGATCAACAAGATGGTTGGAGCGGTCTGCGTGCCCTTGATCCAGTACTATAAATGTTTATTTGAAGTTTCCGAAGATTACTTCACAGTTGTTATCACGGATCATCCTTTGACTAATTAAAACCTAACGGAAACTGAGTCATCAAACAGGACAGTTAAACAGTTGGTTGTAGTTTGTGCATTACAGCAACACATCGCTGCTGTAACTACCAGAAAACAACGACTACAGCATCCACAACGCAGCGCACTTTGGCGTTGGTGCGCATCTGGTGAAATGTACAGGCCACGCTAGCAGTTTCATTAGTTAACGTGATTCCTCTGGTCATTTCTTACCACTTCAGCAATAAGCAGCAATCCTTTTTTTGAGGTGGCGAACTCTTTGCTCGGAAGAACAGAGAGCAGGACTGTCTGGCGCGGCCGATTCGAGTCGGGAGTCTCGATGTCCCCCATTGTCGAAGAAAAGTATAAACTCTCCTCAAACTTCTGATGGCTCAAACTACACGTAACGTAGCAGATTCGAGGCAAAACAACAACAGCGAGAAAAATATATTGTGGAGGCGTGAGGCTTCTCGGACATGGAAACGGAAACAATGACAGCGCGGAAACGCAGCGCGAGCTCCAAAAACGCGCAACATCTGCTTTCTGCAGATGTGAAATGTGATGCCCTCGGCTGCATGCAACACAGTCCTGAGCCCCTCAGTGGAAATATGCAACTCATGATGTCACAGGGCAAAGAAAATCTTTATTGATATATATATATATTTCAAAACGTTTTATGACAATTCAAATAAATAGCCTAAAACGTATTTCACCAATACACGTGGCAGCATGAACTCGAATTAAAACTAGATTCTTAAATATGCAGAAACAGAAACAAATTTTAACACATAGCACAGTACAGACTACAGTTTACAGACACACTAACATCTATAGGTGAACAGTGGTGGGTTTTGTTGTTTGTTAATGCTCACATGCTGCATTAATTAACTTACTCTACTTAATTTATTCATTCTTTGACTTGATTGTGGTTTTCAATTCGTGGCTTGTTGAATGTGATGTTCTTGAACACTGTGTAGCTGTCCACACACAGCAGCCCAACCGACAGGAAACACACTATCTGTAAATATAGAGAGTACAAATCAGAATAAGGTCTACATGTTACTCTACATGTCACGTGCATGCGTGTATGTGCGTGTGTGTGTCCATTTGTGTTTTTATAAAGTGACCAAAAGTTTAGGTTTAGGTTCAGTCTCCAGGAAATGAGTTTAATGAAATAATGTTAATGAGTGTGTACAGGGGTGAAACTAAAATGGTCATATCCAAATTGGTCTACACAAAAGAGATTGAAATTGTAGATTGAAGAAATAGTTCTCACCCCTCCAGCCAGTGTGCCTGTGACATTGTATGTCGACACAGCTATCACACTCAAGACGATGAAGTAGACTGCTGCAAAGATCGAATTGAAAACATCCTATCGAGAAAAACAGAGAAGACTTCAGAACAAGAATCTTAAAAATGCAACATGAGGGTTTCTTTTTCTTTACTCACAAGGCTATAGTAGAAATATTGAAAGATATTATGGTGTTGTGCGGTGCTGTAAAACATCACTCACAATGAGAGGCCAAAAGAAGAAAGTCAGCTTCTTGTTAAGTTTGAACAGGTAAAGCAGCAGCAGAAGTGAAATGATCACAAACTCCAACACTGTGGCTGCAATATACCTTGGCATGGATCCAACAGCAAAACACACAAATGCCACAAACAGAGTCACCTGAAGCCAAAAGGGAGACACAACACACAGAAAAACTGTAAGTACAATATTTTGATTCTAAAATCTTAAAACATTTTAAATGTGAGCTTATTATTGAACCGTGCAGTGAGCTTTTTACAACACAGGCTGCACATCAGTTCTTCTGACTCACTCACCGCCTTACTTCAGGGGACATGTTGCACATTCCAGTTTATGTGGAAAAAAGAGGAACTGGGTGTTTTCATAATCTCTGTGTTTTACACTTTAAATAAACTGAGTCGCTGCTTTAGCCTCTATAATGCTGTTGTTACTGTGGATCACTGCTATCAAACAACTGGTTGTAACAACTCGGTTTACTGAATTATAAAGCAAACTTATGACAATTCTTTATTCCATCATGTACCATTTCTGTTCCTCTTTCTGATGTATACACGACGTAGCCAGAACATTACAGCGGTTTCAGAGTACCTGCAACAAAATGTGCAACTTTAGGATGATCATAAGTAAATATCTCACCATCTCCGCTACTTTCACAATTCCTCTCTTTGATCTGAGAAAAGCAGTGTCCACTTCCATAGTTGTTTTTTCATCGAGATTCTATGACATGATGCGATTTCACTTGCAAAAGACAGTTCACTCATTCTACTTCCTGAAACATGCAATTTCCTGAGCTGTATGGGAAACAGAATTTGTGTATATCTTCACAACGGCAGCTGGTTGGCACTTCTTCTCGGGAAAAAAAAGCTACAAATATATAAATAAATAAGCATGCTGTGACCTTTACATGAGAACATACACAGAACAGAAACCTGCGTAACGACAACATTTTTTACCATTGAAATCTGAGATTAAGGTCTGGTATTTTCAGCCAAAAAAGCAGAACAATAAATTTGTAATTCAAATACATATTTTACCTTGTGAGCACATAATGTATGCAGCTCTACTGTATGCACAGTACATGCAGTACAAACAGTACTGTACATGCATACATATTAACTGTATTTACAAAAGTTCCCAACACAGTCTTCATACAACATAATAAAGGTTTTTATTTAAAAAAAACATTTTTTGCAGTATAATTGCATCTGCAAGTGTGTGTAAAAGATACAAAATGAATCCAACAATGCAACTTTTGTATTTTACATTTTAGGCCCGATCAGTACAAATACATCTCCCTGAATGCTCTACGACTTTAAGATGAGTCATGAGTCTTGATGCAGTATTTGTCCACTGCAGGTAGAACTGGTATTGTCTCAATTAACACACAGCTTTAAAGGCTGTTTGCATAATTCTGTTATGTTGTTAAGTCAACATAATTCCCTTAGATTGATCCCACGTTATTCTCTTCAACGCTTGACATAAAGAAGAGTTTTTAAAAATACATTCTTTTAAAATAAGTTTTTTTGCTGTTGTGTAGTAAAGGCACATCTTCAGGTTTTGTTTCCTCATTTTGTTGTCTGGTTGCACTTGTGCTCTCAGTGTGGCCAGTCACACTTCCAGGGTTCAGACTTTGGCACTTTTAGACACTTTCCTAACTTCTCACAACCAGCAGGGGCCCAGTTCTGGAAATGAGAGGGAATATCACAGTTAGTTGAAGAATATCAAAGATATTGTACATTTACAGGAAGATGTAATACTTTTTAATATAAGTTTAGCTGTTTGTCAGTGTTGTGACAACCCCAGATCATTTCTGTGTTCTGTCCTATATGCCATGAAAGGAATACATTCCTGTCCTGTATCCTTTATATCCGTTATGTTTGGCTCTTATCTGAGTCTTTTCCTTTGACTTTCTGCATCCTCTGTCATTAAATAAATAGTATCCCATCATGTAGAAGATGTATCACTGAAAAGGGTTTATTCTTTTGAAACAATATTTAAGAGGTGCATGTTAAAGATTTATTTTTCAAATGTGGATTACATTCTGATGTAATTATATCATACTTATCAGAATGTATTCAATTCTAATCAGTTCATCATGCAGTGGTGATTTTATCGAACAACAACTTAAAAACACCCCAAATATCTTTGTAACAATGTTACGGACAGATAATGGCTTCATCAAGATGCAAGATAGAAAAATCCAATAGATCCATGTTAGCATGACACAAAACAAACACAAAGTTAAAGGCATTGCATATTAAGGATTCAGTTTAACCCTCCTTAAGCTTGTGTTTACTTTGTTGACCACAAGGGGGCAGGGCTGTCACACAAATAAATATAGGAAAGCCTTAAACAGAGTCTTTGGTGCTGTGGGAGACAAAGCCTCAGCTCACTTCTGCTGCCTTAAATAATTCTGCAATAGATTTTTTTCACAGAAACACTGAAACAGGAAAACACTGAGAAAACGTGCAGATCCAAGTGATGATTCCAGCAAATATGAAACACGTTGTGAAGCATGTTAGTAAACAAGAAAATAAAAGCTAAATCTGCTGGAGAGGGGGGTGTCGATCGTCTCTATTCTACCTTCTATATTCAGAGACTTTGACTGATTTTCCATTGTTTTAGAAAGGCTTTATCAATTTCCCTTATGTATTCAATTATCTGTTATACAGATCTTATAGAGATAAGCTACAAACGCTTATTTACATCTACCTGTCAGATTTTGAGGGGCGACTGACCCAAAAAACACAGTTATCTTCTGTAAAAACTGCACCTCGTTTTTGTTCCTCTTCCTCTGGATGTACTGGTGTTAGCTGGTATTGTACAGCAAATCCTATACTTACACAATAAAACTGATGTATTCTACAATATCATGAATGAAGTTAAACACGGAAGTAGAAGATATACTCATTTATGTTATGTGAATCTCACCATCACTGCGATGTCACACACGTTGAGCTGGGGAAGACCGGGCACCAGAGTCTTCTTATGCAGCTCCACAACCGGAGAAATCCTGCTCAGAACATCCTGGTACTCTTTAGTCAAGACACTGCAAACACAATACAGTAACCATGGTCAGTAAGGCGTCATCTGACAAAGCTGATTCATATTTTAGTCGATGAACATGTCAAAAAATAAATGTCCCTATAACCTCAGTTGACATCACCAGATGTCTTGCTTTGTTTGACTAAAAGCTTTTTCATTTTGCAACTGCTTCATTTGTTTTATTGTAACTTTAAAAGCCAAACACACACACTGAAGATAATTCCTATGTTTTTGCCCTTTTGTCAGGGAGTGCTGCAGTGAATGCTTTCCGTACATGTATCTAGTGATGACACACGACTGTGGCTGAACATCTTTACTCATTATATTAGTGAGGACATGCTGTAGCTTTCAAGAACAAGAACGGAAACATGAACACATAAACACACACGGGCTGTCCACTCAGGCACCCTTTGGGAAAGCACACTCAGCAGGGTGAACTATGTAACCCTCATCACATCCCCTGTCTCTCAATTATTGCTGTTGGACACCAGTGAGCCAGAGCACCTCTGTGCATTATTATATTCAGAGTGTAAAACACAGGGGCCCTGAAGGCTTTCAAAGGAACGCTACTGTCAATAGGACCTGTAGGGTTAATGGGCTGTGTGTGTGTGTGTGTGCGTGTGTGTGTGTGTGTGTGTGTGTGTGTTGGGGGAAGTGGGCGTCTGGTGGCGTGACACAGGGATAGACAAATATCAGCAGTGCAATTACACCCGTGATACACTCGCCGGCAGCACCTGTGCCAGCCTTCCATCCTCCCTCCACTGCAAACCCAGCCCCCTGATTGGCCCCCAGGGAACATGTGCATGTGTGTGAGGTGAAGTGTCAATTAGAGTAATAACCCCGGGCCCTGTCCAGCTCACACCTACCCTCCCTCTTAGATCTCCCACAGGGCAGCAAGGCTTCCTCCATCAGCCAGCACCTGCTCCTTTCCTTGATACTGACTCTTTACTTTCCCCTACAATTACTTGACTGGTAGTGTGCTGACTGCAATTATTCTCTCTCTTGCGTGCCACATTTGTCATAAGCTGACTATCTATGCATTATGACTTTAACTGATGGGGGGGAAAAAAAACAGCTTACTTCCCTTGGTTTCGAACCAGACATTCAGATTAAATTGCTTCAGCTATCTAAAATCGCAAATTCTCTTTCGCCCCGATCTCGATCAGTGAGGGGATATTTCTTTCCCCTCCTATCTGTGTCCCGCCACTGATTGTTGCGATTCATTTTGTGATAACTGATGAAGCAGCTTAATAGAAGTAAATGTAAGGGAGATTTATCAGGCGGCTATAAGTATTAAATTTTTCCACACAAGTGTGCAAGCAAAGCATGCCATGTACAGAGAAAGTTGCATGAGACACAAAGTTTTCTATTGTTTTGTCTATGCACTGAAAATCTTACAGCGCGGACCCCTAAATCAAAAACTAATAATATCATTTGTTTATGCCCCCTCTGCAAACAAATAATGAAAAGCCCACAGTCAGCACAGCTCATTATCATGATTATAACCCTTAGCTCACTAGTGTAGAGGCAAAATCTGGAATAATAAGCAGGCTGTATGCAAATTGAGTCTTTTGATTTATAATGTATGGCACCCAAGGGGGATGGGGGCATTGCTCAGGTGTGTCACCACTCTGATTACTGATTCATAACACTATTGTAGGAACACATACACGTAAGACACACACACACCCACACAACCACACAACCACACACAACCACACACAACCACACACAACCACACACACTGGCAGAAGGTTGGGGAATTGAGGAGACAATCAAATATATCTGTCCTGCCTGCCCCTCCTCTTCACCATCTTCTCCACCCCGGTGGAAATTGAGCACTTCAGTGAGGACTATTGATTGGGGACACAGGAGCTTGGTGGCAGGCAGCAGATGAGGCCAGAGTGTGCGGGGCTGCCTGAAGTGTTCGGGCCGGGACAGTGGATGACCAGGGGCTCTTGGGACGTGAGCTGAGGTAGGTTGGTGAGAGAGAGGGATGTGTTAATTTCAGGGCATTGGGTCGCAGAGACGGAGAGTGAAGCAGAAGGCAGGAAAAAGGCTCTGGATGAGTCCGGTGTAGCTCCGACCTCACCAAGATCTGGTTGGGTCTGTGTTTCCTCTTGGACAGCTGGACCACCAACACAGAGCTCGTCATCCTCTAGCTCTGCTTTACCAATAACATCTATTTTCAACAAAAGTAGCAAGGCTTCTGTTTGTAGCCATCAGTTACAAGAAAAACAACGAGAAACTAAAACTTCACAAATATTCGCTGCCAGATTGCATAATTTTATTATCCACTGTTTTCCTGTGCTGGACCCGGGATTGTATACGTGTGCTCTTCGCTATATCACAGCCTGCGACAGTAGTGAAGGTATGTGTGCAGACAGGCCCTACATCATCTTAAGTGGCTCTTTAGGTGCCGACAGAGATTAATGATGGCCAGGCAGTCAGTCCAGCTGGGGGACCTAAGAGCACACGGACAAAACACACACACACACATGTGTACACACACACACACACACACACACACACACACACACACACACACACACACACACACACACGTTTAACTAGGATGGAGGAGAGAACAGTCCCAGTGGATGCAGAGGGACAGCAGCTGAGTGGGGAGGAGTGAGCCGAGATGAAGAACAGTAAGTGCACAGTGGAGGTGTACCGGGGGAAAAGTAAGATGACAGTTTGGAGACGAAGATGATTTAGAAGTGCAGGTTTGAATGGATCGATGAAGAAGAGCGCATGAACAGTGAAGAGGTCATACAGCTGGATGTAGGTAGGTGACCTTGGAGACGAACTCCCTGACCCCTCTCTACACAAGTAAAAGTGTGCAGTTTTGGTTTGTGTGCCTGTGTGTACACATCCAGCACTCAACACATGGCTGCATATTGATTGGTTTTTGCTTCTTTTTTTTTATTATTATTCTTCCAAGTGAATAGCAAGGCTAAAAGGTGGGCAAACGAAAAATTATCATCCAATCTTGCTCCAGAACTGAAAGGACTTCGAGCAGGAGGCAAAGGAGGAGGTGAGGCCAGGGCAAATTATGAGAGGCAGCGCTGCAGAAGGCAGAAAAGAAAGGTCAGTCTAGGTGGTTTTGTGCCAGGAGGGAGCCAAAGCCCACAAAAGGAATACTCCCTCATCAAAGCGTTTTCAGATTATCTTAATGTATTAGTCACAGTGTTTGTCTGTGCCATTTTGTCCCCCTTTGCATTGACAGTACCCCATAAAAGACGATGCTCATCTATCTTTGCACCCTTAATCTTAATTCAACCTTGGCTATTTGAGTCCTCTGGCGTCACTCTCCTCTAAGCAATTCTTAACTCTCCTTGGGGCTGAAGTCGAGACACACAAAACACATTAAACAGCACTCGCTCTCAATTTAGGCCTGAACAATCTATCTTGCAATTTTAACCTGCAGCGGTGCACCGGAGGGTTGAGGGCCAGATAGTGATCTTTATGGAGCTGTTTGCAATCACAAAGAGAAGGGTGTAATCAGGCGCACTCTGGCTGAGTGGATCAATCCGCCGCCTTATTTTTCATGCCACTGAATCAGAATTGATCTTACACACATTTGATGCTACAGGCAAACAACCTTCCTATTCTCATCCCGTTCTTCTTTATTTTCCAGCATTTCTCGTCTTACCTCTAGTTCACTCCTGTTCCTCTCTTGTCCTCTGTCCCCACCTGAAAATCAGCCGTAAGCAGGTTTGAACTTTCACGGCAACTAACCTGAGTGGGAACCTTTCTCCAGGATCCCGCCCCAGGTGGAAAATGATTGGCTGCAGAGTGTGCTCTTTCTGATCATGAGTAGTCACACCCAGTACCTCCTGTCCAGGACAGAAGTTTATGCCCTGTAAAAGAAGACACACAAAAAGATATTTTTAACTAAAACATGTGATAAATGTTTGTTACATAAGCACTCTTCTAATCCAGTGATCAGTTAGGAGACCTCAACGTAGACTTGGTTGAAAGTTAAGGATTTTGCCTCAATTGAATGTACAAGAATCCAACTTGGAACATGCATGAAGATGACTCCCGTACAGGGTTTTAACAGAAACATCTATAGATTTATCAAAAGAAATGGGAAATGGAAAAAAAGACTTATGAGCAGAAATGGATGAACCCTGGAGATCAGAGACGTTTTTTCTTCTCTACGTGTTTCTGAACTATCTGATGTCACTTCACGTACCTGCTGCAGTGTCTGTTCTTAAAACACAGACCACCACTCAGCCAGAAACCTGTGCCAGTTCCAGGTCACTGACTTCTCTACATATTCTGGTATAAGACTAATCTATGACAGGAAAGAGCAGAGCGGCCCTGTTTTGGCTACAAAACTTTCATAAATTAAACATGAAGGTCAGCCTTTCTTTATAGAGCAACACAATATTTGAGGTCAGTCCCACAGGTAAGGAAGGAAATGGAGTTGCTCTTACTCTTTTTGCAGAACAAAAAAAGAACAAAAATAATGAAGAAAAAAAACATTCTTACATCAAACTTCCTACTTCTTCTTCATAACTACTTCTAACTTCCTGTTTTTGCTTGTATGCTTTTGCATTTCTGCAGTTTTCAGTTGTCTTTATTTGATTATTTTAGATGTTTTTGTTGAAATGCATGGAAACAAAGATTTTTCTGTGTGTACAAATTTTTAAAAGACTGCTCTGAACTCTGATGAAGAGAGCTGAGTGTTTAGATTTAGGCTTCCAGACACCTGCTGCCATGAGTTGAATGCTTAAACTCATTGTAGTATGGTCTATATGCATATTGTCGTCCAAGCTGTTGTGTTATTTATGCAGCTGCATCACAGAGGGTTTCATGTCACTTGCACAACAGAGGACTTTTGCTGCCTCCTCTTCATCTCTCCACGCCGTCGCTCCTGCTCCCTGACTCCATTCTCAGGAGGCTGGCAGTGATCGCAGCCTGATTGAGTCACACTCACTCCTCCAGAACCCCCTGGAGATGTGCCCCTATCTTCAACACACACACACACACACACACACACACACACACACACACACACACACACACACACACACACACACACTCACACTCTCACACACACACATTTTTTGATGAGCACAACTAATATTGAAAAAGCATTCATCTGTAAGGCACTGTTGCTGCCCCCCCTCTGAGATCACTCAACAGAGCAACATAAAATACATATAGAGGAGAGAAAAAGAGTGAGGATGGTCCCCCTCCTCCCCCTCCACCCTGCAGAGCCTCCACTGATCCAGACTTGTCCTCTCTTTTGAAGCTAACAGCTTAGAAATGCAGAGAAGAATGAAAAAAAATAAAAACTCATCCCAGAGGAGCAGCAAGAAAGGCCTGCTGCGTATATCTCTGACTCTGTCTCTTGCACCCGAGATATTACAGAAAGAACGGCCTATCTCGCATGGCATTAACGCTACGGATACAACAAGGCTGCTTTCAAACTGGAGCACAACAGTCGTTATTACAAGATAAGGTGCAGAAGCATCCAGGGGTGGTAGGACGGATTTTAGAAAAGAAAATATTTGTTGTCTATTTTGGAAAAGAAATCTATAAATCGGGAGGATCACTTTTTCCAGACTGTAGCTGTTTAAAATATTCTTTAAATATATATTCTCTATTCTATTTATATGATATTTGACGTCAAATAATTTCAACAATCTAAACAGGTAAAGTTATGCAATATTTTACAAAAACAGTTTAAAAAATAAACACAAAACAAGTAGCAGAACTTTCTTTTTTCCTCCGTTTCTAAGCATGTAGGAGAATCTACAGAGGCTGTGAAACTCCTGAAAAAGCCGGAGTTTGGTTTGCGCTACTGTAGAAATATGGTGCCGTGTGGTGCGCTCCACACATGAGGACCTGCTCCATGTAGATATTAAGTGCTCATTCCAAGGCAATAAAAACATTTCATAATTTCAGGTGATTTAACACGACACCAAACACTCAATTCTACACACTGGTCCTTTAAATAAAGACTCTGAATACTTCATGCATCAGTGTGAACTACTTGCCAAGAGCTGATTGCTTCTAGAGGATATTTTACAGCACACATCTAAAGAGCAAGTACTTATCTGTTGCTATTAGGTCAGGGAACTAGGTGTATTTAGCATAAACAAGTGTGTTAATGTAACAAGTCGAGACAAAGAGTACAGTACAGCAGCTATTGATGACGGAGTCTATTTCTTGTCAATTTCTGCTACAGAACTGATCCTAAGTATTCACTTCAGGACTAACAGGCGTCTCAGAAACAAGTTCCTTGTCAGGTTTCATTCATCACTTTGTGAAGTCTTCAACCAGGTTAAAAAAAAGTCCCTGAGAGCTCCTTCTTTAGCATAGGTTACTCAGCAATCCAGATACAAAGGAGCCACAGTCACGACAAACTATATTTCACATTATCAACATCACTACGCAGCCTCAAGAGAGTTTGATGAGAGCCATTTAAGCCTGTGAAATTTCTCATTTTCCTCATGGCTGAGCTGCATGAACACAGCCAGGATAGAGCAATATGTCTTGCAGCTATTAACCTGTAATTTCATTCTTCTTCACAGACACACATCTTCCCTTGTTTATTTTTCACCACGGGCCAAGAAAGCCAAATTATATTTCAGCGTATTACCAAAGATGAGGAGAAGGCAGCAAAACATGAGTTTTACTTCAGCGAAGAGATTTCAGTGTGTATTTCTACTAAAACACGGGTTAATCTTCAATTTACATTGAGTTTTAGGGTCAATATAATTATATGGGGGGATAAAACAGTAGGAATGATCATTAATCCAGCGTATTCCTCCCAAAGAGAGCAAAACTTGAACCGTGACACATTTTTCTTTTAAAGCCGAGTTCCAAAACATCCATTTTAAAATCAGTGCAGAAGTAGTTTGTTTACATTTTTTATGTTTATGAAATAAAAAATGTAGGATACACAAGGCCAAAATGTCAACAATTTCCAGATTCAACCACAATGACACAAAGCACATCTGGGATTTAACTTTCCCTCGTAGGAACTCAAGAGTCACTCAATGACACACACACACACACACACACACACACACACACACACACACACACACACACACACACACACACACACACACACACACACACACACAAACACACAAACACACACAGAGACACACCTGTATGGACAAGCGAACATGTATGTGCATGTTTTCTCATCCTTTCTTTTAGTCTGCCGTGTACACACACACACACACACACACACAGACCAATCGATAGGCAACTCACAGGCAATCAGCCGCCATTATTTGTGAAGCTCCACTTCAGTTCACATGAGTTGATAAAGGAGGCTACTATTGATTCAGCGGCCCTGAAGGAGAGAGCAATTTAAGCGACCGATGGGGCATAAAACAAACTAGATCACAGGAAAAGCATAGCCATGAAGGGAGGACATGTTTTTATGGACCGAGGAGAGAAGGAGAGGAGTGAAAAGAACCACTCTCTGCTTCTTAGGTGTCACATTCCACATTTCTCCTGATATATTTAATCCACACTGAGTTCATATAATTATGGCCGAGCTTTATGATGCTAAAAGAACAAGCAGGGAGTGAGGATATATTAATGAAGGGGGAAATTTCCACTGGGGTTTGAACAAACAAGTCAACTGGCTGATGAATGATGTAAGTTCGCTGATGTGGGGGCTCCTCATTAATATTCATTACACTCTGATGTACACAGCAGTCAACTGATGAGCCATTTTCAAGATAACACCAACAACAGCCACAGTGTTTGTGTGTTTGAGTACGATTAAGAGACACAAAGGAAGGAGGATGTGGCAGTGAAAATCAAGAACTGAGGAAGCACTGTCAGGGCAGATTTGAAGTATTAAAAGGGAGTCTTACCTTTTTTAACTCCTCCACTGAGTTGCTCCAGGTCCAGTAGTGTGCCTTGTATTGTCCAAGCCTCACAGCCATCAGCTCATTACCACGGTAGTAGAATATTGGCCTGATGAAGGTGAGAGGAGGGAGAATTAAATCTCAGATTTGTCTCTTTCCAGGTGAATTTACACTACAGTGGACACTTAAGACAATATCTTTTCTCTTGGTTTTCTTACACTTAGGAGTCACTGCTTTCTATCCATTCTTACGTTTTCCCATTATTCCGGGAAGATGTTTGACCTTTTTAACACCCTAAAATTTACTCAAATCATAAGAAATGTTGAATTCTCCTCAGATGCACACAGTAAAACCAGATAAATCACTTATACTGCTGAGATTGTTGGGAGTGCCATTTTTTCTGCTGGTATTTGGTCATAGATCTAAGAATTGGACAAGTTGATACAGTTCAACCTGATGGCGAAATGACTGTACAAAGTTTTATTATAATTCATCACATCTTTGTCAAGAAGATTCTCTCAAAACCATAAAAGTCAGCCTGATCATGGCGTTAGAGAAAAAAATGAATGAATCACTTCATCCACATGGAGCCATAAACGTCTTTCCAGTAGTTGTTGAGATAATTCAGTCCACATTGCCAAATATTCCAATGGTGAAACAACTACCTGACAACCTTGTTTACTTCTTGCATGACAAAAAGAACACCCCTCTCCCACTCTGGGATTTAATTGTGAACATAAAAAGTGGTGTGAAATATTACGGGAATCTTGGCCCAAAAGCTTTACAAACACCTCAAATCTCAAGCTAACTGGGGTGTGTAATCACCTGTTTTGGAGTGTGTGGGAGTGGTTGAGAAAGACTGGTGTGAGATCCAGTCCATCCAGTGTTCGGTCATCAGGGGGGCTGATGCTGGCCAGAGCCAGACTGGTGGTGAACAGGTCCATGACATTGGCCAGCTGGAAACTCACCTGCAAATTAAAACACACAACCACTGGTAAGAGAAGCCACGTCACAAATCCTGCGAGTTAGTGTTAGAACTGGTGTTTTGGTCTCCTGTACATCTTCAGAAATGTATCACTTGATGACTAAACTCCTTGAAATTGAGAGTGAACTGAGGTTGACATAGGAATGCACAGTCATGATAGGATGCTTGCATGTGTAGTTGTGTGCAGACATGTAGGAGTAGAGATGCATTTCTTCAGTCTCCTCTCTAATCTCTGCACACAGGTTTATTATAAAAACTCCAAAATGCCCCTCCTTCTAAACGAGTTCTGTTTTTTTTGGGGGGGAAGGGGAGTGAAAAGGAGGAGCGAAGAAAAAGAGGAGAGGAAGTAGGGAGAGGACAAGGCCCTTGCAAGCAGGCGGCTGAAGCTGGAGCGAGCTGGTGTTTTATCTCCTTCTCCCAGTCCCAGTGAAAAGCTTTATTTTATTTATAAACTTTGAACTATTTTCAGATAAAATGCCATTTTTTCGCTGTCATCCTTGATCTTCCGTTCCATTCTCTCCTGAGCGAGCCTTAGAGGGAGACGGCACGCTCACAATCAGATAGCGCTATCAGGGCTCTGCAGCTGCACCACCATGTGCCGCTGTGCTCCTATCGGCAGCAAGCACACATACAGACGCACACACAAGCTCCTAAGCACTGAAATGAATTCCCTTTTCTTCTGTATCCACAGAACTAGCCAGAGAAAAGACTCTGCAATGCATTCCATGATCTATCTGCACATCCAGACACTCTTTCTCTCTCTCACACACAAACACTAACAGATTTAGTCCTTTACTTGGTTTTTCTTTTTTTTAAGTCTCCCTCACACAGACCATTAAAGAAGACAGGAGAAAAGGACAAGAGGAGAAGCAACACTGACATTTAGTTAGTAATAACTTGCCCCACCAAAAACCCAAACTTTAAGTCTGACAGCAAAATGTATCTCCTGAGTTGCCATCTTTTCTTTCCTTCCTTTATTAGCTCTGCCCTCTTTTGCAGTCTATACTGAACTTTTTTCTTTTATCAACCTTCATTCTTCCCTTTTTTGTCTGACTCATCACTCTCTATTAATGTCACATTCTCTTTCTCATTTCTTTCAGTGTTGTGAGCGGTGATGCTGGTTATCTGAGGAGGCAGTGCTTCTACCCCTGTCTCTGCCACTCTGCCTGTGTGTCTGCTGCCTGATAACCCAACAAAAGGGATTGTGGTGCTCAACAATGTTGTGGGTCTGACAGCCCACCCACCTCCCTATCTTTGTTCCCATTAAGCCCCCCCACCCCCCACCCCCATCCCCATCAGGCACCGGGAGAATGCTGAATCTGCATCTGCTTCGGACCGGCAGCCCTCCTTCATTCCAGTACACCTCCCTCCATCCTCCTAAATGAGTGACTGACTAATTGACAACAACTGCCTGAAGACTCAAGTTTCATCACTCACATGCATCCACAGATAAAGACCTTTTTGTGTGTTTACGACATGTAGAAATACACACTCAAGTCTTTCCATCACCAACTTCCAATCCTCCCTAAAACTTGTGTCCTCGTCTGAAAAGATGCATCTGTGTTCAGTCAATACAATTAAATTGCTGAAATCCCCTTTTAACAAAAGCTTGCATGACTATTATTTGTCTCCACAATTTTGCTCCAAGAGCTTACAGACTTTTCAATGTACGGATCAACAGATCTCAGAGGACTAGAGGGGGCAACCCAGCGTCAGGTCTGTCCACCTTACCAGCCAGAACAAAGTGATGAATCCAGAGCTGTGGAGTACTAATATTACTAATGGTAATGTGTCACTCCTCCAACGGTCAAGAAAGTTATCAGTCATACAAAGAACTGATCAAATGTAAAAAATTATGCATATAACACAAACATGTTCTGCACCCTTGCACCAGCAGACACGCTGGTCAATTATAACACGGTAGAGGTGCAGCGAAGCCCTGCGAACACAACAACGTTACAGGCAGCGTGGCAGCGCCTGCGTCTTCAGCACTGTTCCTCCTTTTCTCTTTTCTACACCAGCCACCTCTTTTACGTCTTCCTTGCTTCCTCTCCTGCACCCCCTGCACACCTCCCCCTTCCCCTCTTCCCTCTCCCCCCCACTCTCCCGTTCCTTTATCCTGAGCGCCTGGCATATTCAGATACTGAAGTCCTCATTACGGCTCAATCCAACCTCAGCAAACACACAAACAGATTAGCCGCTTAAGACGCTCCCAATCCCCCTCTCCCTCGCTACTCTGCTGTGCTATCAGGCCCCAGCACAACCCTGTGAGATGAGCCAGGGGCAAGGCTTACTGCAGACTGCAGCCTCCGCTCGCTCCTCCACAACATCCCTCTGCGTCACAGCCCCGTGTCACAGCTGCCCCTAATACAATTAAAAGTCATTTGCAGAACGCACAGGCTTAGGGGATCACGGTGTGGGTGGGGGGGTTAAATTGGGGAATGGGAGGCAAAAAAAAAAAAAAAGAGAGTTGGGGCATTAATTCCAGCCAAAAATATTTGAGGAAACAGAGGGAAAAAGCACCCACACGCTTTGTGGCCAAAATCAGACTGTTTTTTTTTTATTTACTGCTTCTGGAATTCAATCCCCTGACAGAAGTTAAACATAGTCATGATTAATTGGTAACTGTGCCAATGGATCAGAGTGTGCACATGTAAAGTGGTAAATGACACACAAATTAAACAAAAAGCAACAGTCATTCAAAAGACAGGATTAGTGAAATAATTATTGCATTACTCTCAACCTGATTCACAATACTCTACACTGCCTGCAGCTTTTCAGAGAACATTTCAGCTCCTGGTACATGTTGATGAGCCCAACATTAGGGAGCAACAGTCTCTGAAGAGTTTGCTGGGGATTTACTGCAGTGAATGATCGCTTTAGATATTTTAGAGGCTTTATTTGGCAAAAGCTTCACATGAGTGAGGTATTCTTACTGTGCCTTCTTTGATGTGTCCAGGCCACCAGGCAATGGCAGGCTCCCTCATGCCCCCCTCAAAGGTGGTCTCCTTCCCACAGAGGAACGGCCCATTGCTGCCAGCTGAGGCACATGAATCCATAAAGCACATTACACGTACAGGACAGAAAATGAGTTAAACTAATACAAAAAAGCTCTAAATCTACAAATAACTTAGCGCGGACCTTCCTTTGGGCCAGACATTAGAGCTGCTCCGTTGTCCGAGGTGAAGAAGACAAATGTATTATTTTCAATGCCCAGACTTCGTAGCCATGACAACATCTGACCGACGCTGTAGTCCAGCTCCATCACTGCATCTCCATAACTACAGCAATTACAGTTCACATCATTGTCCCGGTCAGAAATGCATTAATTTATGATCTTATGCATGTGATAGACTTCATTAGAAGAGTCAGTATGGATGTATATTACGTACCGGCCTCGTTGGCTCTTTCCTAGGAAGCGTTTGGAAGCATAGACGGGAGAGTGGGTGGCATCGACTGCCCAGTAGAGGAAGAAGGGCTGCTGGGCCTTAGTCTGACGTAGTATGAAGTCAAGACCTTCCTGTAGAGGTGGGAGAAACTGTTACTACACAAGATGTCAACAGACTGACTTATTTCACAGTGCTGCTGTCAAGATGTAAAAAGTAAACAACAACTTTCTAATTTGCATACAAAATATTCATTCAAGCCACGTTTTGAGTTAGCAGTTTTTGTACACCTAGCTAAAACATAAGCAGTCAGACAGTCGTGCAATAAGTCCCACTTTCATGAAGGTTATGATGCTTATTTATTGCAGCACAGTTGTTTAAGACTGAATTGGTGTTAGCTATTAATCATTAAGTGGAAACTGAGTGTGAACCTCTTTGTGAGAGATTACTGAAGTCCACCAAAAAATGTCAACATTAAAACTGAGTAATGAGAACATGGGAAAACCATTTACTAGTTATATGTTAAATAAATACATTTCAACTTGGAAATATGGTTTACAATGTAATAACTTTGGATATTAAACCAAAATTTCAAAGTTTATCTTCTGCATCAGTTTTTAACTGATTTGTTAAAAACAAACTGCATCACTGAAAACAATCTAGTCTCCTCACACATAATTAATACAAGCTTCAGAAAGCTCGACAGTCCCTCCTCTTCTTGTGTTGACTGATCCTACCTATCAGGCATGCAGTGTCTCTCTGCATGCATCTTTTGATCCTGTTAAGAAGCGAATGGGAGGGACTGACGTAGGCAACAGAGATAATCAGTGCGAAAAAGTCAATAAACAACTACAGTGGGTGAGAGCACAGTAATGATCAAAGACCCCAAAGTAGGCTTTAATTGCATTTTTTAAATTTGTCAAAGATGATTTATGTTTTTGTGCCTTTATGTTTTGGAGAACTAAAGATAATTTTTCCAGTCTGGCGGACATTAACGTTATATTATGTTCTATTAATTGCTTTGGAAAAGAATTTGCGAAACAAACTGCGGTGTACCTGATCCACTCTGCTCCGTATCATCTGAGACAGAGGCAGCTTTAGAAAGAAGAGGAGAGCCTAAACTTACCATCAAGAAGATCTGTGTGAGGTTTGACTCTCCAGTCTTTCTGTCAATCTTAAACTCCTCATAATATCTGAAAAATAAGAGAGTAACGTGATTTACTGGCTACACTATAAGTTAGCCATAATCACATCTAAAGAACTGCAAAGGCTACAAGTCATTTCTTTTTTTCTGTTCGAGTGCGTAACATGGTTCTTTCACAGTGACCTTATTGCCTCGTCAGGGCTTTCAATCAGCCTCTAAATTGACTGAAACTACTGCAGATAATAACATTAAGACAATAGAAGTAAATTTCCCTCTTGTTCACTATGTTTGCGGGACATTTCGGTGAAAGGCATATTTAGGGAGTCTCAGCAAAGCTGAGCAGAGGGAACTGTTATGAGGTGCTGCTGAAGCGTGGCGTGGCGAGCAGAGAAGCGGTGACAGGCATCTCTTTCTTACGCTTCACTTCCTCCAGGTGTCCTCGTACACGGCTAATGCAACCTGCCGTCTCTTGAGGGCGTGTGTGTATCTCTGTCTATACGTGCCTATGCGCGCGCGCGCGCGTGTGTGTGTGTGTGTGTGTGTGTGTGTGTGTGTGTGCGCGTCTGTCCAGGGCCCAGGTATGCAGTGCTGATTAAACCCACGGCTAAGCGAAAAACACGCCCGGCTGCCAGTTCCAATGACCCTGAATACACATATGGCTGTTTTGGGGAAAACAAATGGGCGGAAAATGGAATACACAAGCACAGCTGGTACAGAAAAGGAAGAAGGGGGGGGAGACATTCAACTCATCCAGAGGAGCAGACAGCCAAACTATTCAGAGTCATGGGGAAAAAAGATTTTTATAGATTTTCAGCCGCTGTTTCTATGTGCTGTTATGTACATCTGAGTGCTGGTGTGTGATACTACCTGCCAAGCATCTCAGAGTTGTTGTAAACGGGGATGTTGGGTTGGATGCTGCTATTATGAGGACCAAAGTGACAGTTTGGTGCACCGAACCATTCATCAAAACCTTTCTCCAGAGGAAGGTACTGTGGTCTGTGGCCCAGATGCCTGAAGTGACAAATAAAGTGCACTCACATACTATAGGACTAAAGTGACAAAGGGATCATCCCAGATGTTTTAGGATGTTTAAATCCCCGAGGGGAAATTTTTTCCCCCTCGGGGATTAATAAAGTAAATACCTACCTACCTACCTTTACAAGTCACCTATACAGTATACTTGCCCTGATACACACCATTTTTACAAGTACAGCATGCTTACTTTAATTTTTGGCTGATAGTCATAGAACAATGAAATTAAACAAATCACTGAGTAGGAAAGCACATTGAAAAATAAAGAAATACATTGGTGCTTGAAAGTTTGTGATTTTCTTTCCATATTTCAATATAAATAACAGAAATTAAATTAAACAAATGAGACACATGAGGTTTAAATACTTTTGCCACTCACAGAGATATAATACTGAATAATTTTCCTTTAATAAATAAATGACAGAGTATGATATTTGTGTCTCGGTTGTTAATTCGGTTCTCTTTATGTACTTTTAGGACTTGTGTTGAAATGTGATGATGTTTTAAGTCATGTTTATGCAGAGTTCACAAACTTTCAAGCACCAGTGTACACTGCAGAAATGATGTATACTTTGTGTTGTGGTATTGCCACTTTGTTAAATTATTTAAATACTCCTTCCAGTACTGATCATAACCTCAAAAACTTTAGAAACATCTAAAAACGTGGAGAAAGATAAAGAGCTCACCACTTGCCAACTATCTTGCTGACATAGCCCTTTGTCTTCAACATCTGGGGTAACAAAATCTCGTCCTTGGAGATTCCTCCCACTATCTCCTGAGGTGTGTATGCTACAAAAAAAAGATCCAAATCAAATATACAAAACTTTCTTTGACTTAATTGCACGCTGCACATTGCAGACAAAGTAGTGAGACACCTGCAATAAATTATTTGCAGCTGAATGATGTGCACAGTAAGGACATAGTGAGACTGTACCGTTTCTGGCGTGGGCATTAGTGGTGTAGAATCCATTTCTGACAGGCAGCCTCCCAGTGAGGAGTGCAGCTCTAGCTGTGGGCAACATTAAATGTCAATAGGAATGCTATGTTGCTCCTCTAAATCACTGACAAACAAATGCACTGAATTGTGCTCCAGTCTTCTTCCACCAATAATTCCATCACACAACAATAACACTGTTGTCTGTGTTCTTGGTTGTTTGTATATAATATATATAGATATACACTGCACTGTATATACTGTGCATTTTATATTTTATATTTTTACTGCTATTTTACTGCTATTCTATTGCTTTCTATTATCCTATTATTATCTATTGCTTCCTGTATGCTGCTGTAGCGAAAAAAAAAATTCCCCTCGGGGATTAATAAAGTAACTACCTAACCTAACCTAATGTCACATACTGTACATTAAAGATTACAAATTTTCCTCTCAGTTTTGACATGCAGATTCAATATCCTCTATTTAACAATTAATGTGTGGTAGAGATAGAGATGGCCATATGTTGCAAAAACAGGAACTACAGGCTTAGGTTCTGTTTCCTATTCTGTGCTTACTCACATGGGGAACAGAGTGGGTTGGCAGTGTAGAAGTTTGGAAGGAGCATGCCCTGAGCTGCCATGGCATCCAGATTGGGGGTCTCTCTGGAGGGCTGGCCAAACACCCCCAAGTCCCCCCAACCCATCTGAGGAGCAGAGGATAGTTTATCAACCAGACCATGCAAGCACATATGTTTAATACCACCAGCTTCACAAAGAAATGTATAGTTAAGGCATTCTCTCTTTCGCTGCTCAATGTGATGAACAAAGGTTACAAGTTAACACACAAACAGTAACTTACGTCATCCATGAGCATGATGATAATGTTTGGAGATGAAACATTTGAACGCGTTTCTGTCAAGGAGCAGCATATTATTGCATTAAGGAGTGTGAGACTTTGAGCAAACATCACTCCCGTTGATCAGCTGCTGGAGTCATGTGAACATAAACTTCGAGGAAGTGGTTTGTCTGCCTTCGTGCACGCCTTCAGCGGAGCACATGCGCATAGAGAGACAAGCGCTTAAGTGTTTTCTTGAATAAATGTAGATTATGAATTCATTTTTAGTCTTTGTTTTTCACTGACATGTAAATATGATCGCGTTTTATACTAAGGTTAAACCGTCAAATTGTAAAAATGGTACGTCTGCATGTTTTGTTTACCCGTGATACAATCAGGGACTACTGGTAAACGCTGTACGTGCGAAACTTACTTTAAATCGGTTGGAAATAATTTTTAATAAGTGATATTTCGTTGAAACATACTTTATCAATAAAATAAAAAAACCTCAAAATATCAGTGAATTCTGATAATAATACAGCTATAGTACGTATAACACATGAGAATCAGGTACTCAAATTACGCTGTGATCTCTTTTCCAACTGCACCTGAATGCAACGCGTCACATGACAGCAGCTGACAGCTCGGAGGAGGAACACCAACATGGCGGTGTGTATAGCAGTGATCGCTAAAGAGGTAATGACTGTTGTTAAATACCCCAGGTTTTTTATCTAGCTTGTTTTATATTGATAAAAGGTTCCTCGTAGTCTCACGTGTACCTGTAGGTAAATGTCAGCTGTCTGTGAACGCCACGATGTCCTGCAGGTTGAAATACCAGCGACACAGCTAACATTAGCATCGTCTCAGGCTGTCCCTGCTGTTGTTGCTACACCTTTCTAGTGCTTCTGTGTAAATGCTTAAAGGCTGCTGCTTTTAATAGGTGCCTTTTTTTTTCCCTCTTTTTTTTGTATGTCTGTTTCTCCTGAATGTGTTGTCCCAGAACTACCCGCTGTACATCCGCAGTGTGCCGACTCAAAATGAGCTGAAGTTTCACTACACGGTCCACACCTCTCTGGACGTGGTGGAGGAGAAGATCTCGGCTGTGGGCAAGTCCCTGGGAGACCAGAGAGAGCTGTACCTGGGTCTGCTCTACCCCACTGAAGACTATAAAGTGTATCCTTTATTTTTAGGACTATTTTTTTTTGTTGTTTTTGTTTTTTTTTAAGGTTAAAAGCTGAGGAAGCAAATAATACAAGTGCCTGAAGTGCTTGACTTTTACTTAAATGATTTATCTTTGACCGAGGTTAGACTGTTATCAGGAGGTAAGTTAATTATATTTTTAACCAGATTCAAATTAACACATTTCTTTACATCGGAGGAGCATAAATATACCCTGCTACTATTCAGAAATGATGCCGAGATTCTTCTTGTACAGTGGGCGATCAAAAGGTTTGAGACTGTTCCTGTTGCATGCCAACTGAGTACAGTAATGTGTGTGGAGAACGGGAGAGCAAAAGTCTTTGCAAGTATTCCAAGTTTCTTGGCTTGATAAACATCAACACCTCCAAATTTCAGTATGATCTGAAGCTTGAGCAGAGACCACACATCAAATGTTGTCAAATTTGTGAGGAACAAAAATAAGTTAGTGGGAGTGAAATCTGACATGAACGGGTGTTGTAGCATGACGATTGTGTTTTCGTGGGCAAGAAACTTCTGTTTTTAACACATTGTCAGATGCCTCAGAAGTCAGAGTGGAACTCTGTTGACAGTCTGAACCTGAAGGGCTGAAGATGCTGAAGTATTTCAAGGATCTCCTGTTGCTGATTTCCTGAGTTTGATAAACATGTATTTTGCATGCTCAGCTCAAATCCATGGTGAAATCCCAAATGCACATGTGGCAGTTGTAACAAAAACGTGTATAACTATGTTGTGACATGCATATCAGTGTTGGTCGCCATTTGCATGCAACAGCAGCAGTCTCGCAAATATTTGATCGCCCCTTATATACATCCATATTATTAAACATGTAGACCAATGAATTCTCTCGGTTATAGAATCAAATGGCGTCTCGGTCAGTGGGTCTGTTATTCTTGGTTGCTTGAGGAGAAAACTGAATATCCTTGACTGGTAAAATAGATACGGGTATGTGACCAACTCCAAAGTGAAATTCGTAATTGTTGTGGATTCATCAAATACATCATTGCGGGACAATGAAATAAGAAGTGTAAGTGGAGACTATCAAATGTCTAAACATGTTCAAACGGAGCCTAATAAGTAGAATCCTCCAATATGTTTGTAAAAATGTTAATGTAATGCAAGTGCCGTTTTGCTCTGTATATTACTCACTTCAGATACTACCAGATAGATTCCTCATTAAAACATTGCTGTAAATGCTTTTTGTACAGAAAATATTTAGGAAACCTGGATTTAGAAAGAGCTCATGCACTCAAATTTCAGGTTCATTCAATATATTGTGGTCTTTTCCAGATGTTCAGAAAATTGCACAACTCTTTTACTGATGTAATGTGCAACCCGTTCCACAATCCCGGGGACCCCATTCAGTCCAAGTGAGTTTATTTTTACTACAATGCTTGTTGCCGAGACTTAGTTGAAGCTGAAATCGGTCCAGTTGGGTGTTCAACCGTTGGCCGATAATTTTTCAGGGCCTTCGATGGGATCGTTTCTGGAATGATGGTACAAACCGGCTGACGTCTCTTCCACCCCGTCTGCCAACCCTTCACTGTACATAACCCCCTTAAATTCTTTTGTTTACGTGTTGCTTTGATTATTGAAGTGCATAATTGTAATAAAAAATTTTGACTGCTGTTGGATTTCACTACGTGTGTTATTTTACTACAAGTGGCGCACCAGATCATTGTTTTATTTAATCACTTACATAGCAAAGAACTTAAGTTATACATAAAGGGGTGATTTTGACATTACATTGCAGGCAGCGACACAAAACATTCGCGGCAATTTGTAAAAACAGAAATGCAACTGCATAACAATTGGAGAATTGTCCCATGCATTCACAGCAACGCAAGCTTATAATGCAACACCACTGACCCCAGTCTGCATTCTTCACATCTCACCTGGATGCCGGACTGATGCAGGGGTGCGACCTAAAAGGTCATCTCCGCAGTCAGCTCAGTAATACCTGAAAGCATTTGCCGTTTAAAATGTCCTCTTCCATCCACCCACTTGCTGTGTATGCAGTGGGTGCTGCTAGCGCTGTTGGGGGTAGTGCTGTCCACTCGACTCTGCCTCCAACTCCTCTGATGGCGGCGTGATGAGAAGAAGACATGGGTAACGTTTAGGCATCTGTTCGTGGTAGTCCATGTGTCCCCACTGTCTCTTGCCCACTGAGGGTCCGCCGTAGTACGGGTGGGGTGTCTGATGTTGTGGCCTTGTTGACTGGTAGCGGAATCTGCCTCGAGAGCTGTTGTGGTATCTGGGAGGACGGTAGCCACGGCCTCTGCCTCTAGAGTGGCCTCCTCTGTGTCCTCCTCTGTCTGTGGTGCTGATGCCTGGCATGTTGGTCCTCTTAGGCATTACCTGCAAGCCACGGATACTTGCATTGATGATAGCGGATTTGTTTTGCAAAAAAAAGTTTACAATTCAGCGGTGACGGAACAAAAAATGCAAAGTCTTGATGCATGAAAGAGAAGTGCTGTTTACTAATATTTAAGAAACCTACTCAAAATGAAGACTTAAATGGACATTCATTGCATCAAAGTAATCATCACTGTAGTGAAAACTTAAATTAAATTACACAACCTTTCATGTTGTTTCTACCTCCAAACAGGGAGTTGGGTTGTCTTCAGTACTTGGGGCCTAATTCCATTTCTCAATAGTGAGGAATCATGTCCAGAGAAGTGCTAAAAATTGTAGGCTATAAATGGTCATCATTTGAGCAATACCAGTCAACATGTCATTTTATCACACCCTCCTTATATCCTTCCCCTCACACCAAATCATGTCTATCGAGCCTAAAAGCTAGTAATAGTTTAATCGCCAATTCTACATGTATACATTGACTTAAGTCCTGTCTGTATTGTAAATGGTCCTCCCACTGAAGATCTTGCTACTCGACAGTCCTCTGGGCTGCTGATGTACCTTAAACGTCTAAGCTCTTTCTCTGCCCAGTAGAACGTGTCTAAATTTCTCAAGGCAGTTTTTGCAGTATATTCCAAGTGTGTTGCCTCCTGAGACTTTGTCACTCTGGAACCACAAGTCATTGTTTTATTCCCGAGTGAGCAAGGTGGCTCAAAGCTGGCAGTATGAAACCATCTCTCCGTGGTGCAACAGGCTGTAACTTGACATACGAGTATGTTAATGAGTTTGGAGATTCTCCTACAAGACTAACATATAGTGTAGTGCACCTCACCTTAAGAACTCTTCCTCTGAACAAGGACTCATGCAAACCAATGGCGCTCTGCACAGAGTCTCGATCCGAAAACTCAATGTAAGCAAAGCTGGGAAGTGGAGGACACAGAAACTTAACTTGGATGCCAACATGCTTGAATAAAAATTGTTGTATTCTAAAATTTTTTTTTTTTTAAAAAGGGTCTAAGTTGAGCTCACCCCTTGGGATGACCAGAGAACCTGTCACACAGGATGGTTACTCTGTTGACAGGACCACAGCCATTGAAATGGATCTCCAACTCATCTGCAGTAGCTCCATAGTCTACCTGGGATTTGTTCAACAGTGTGTCAGATCAAAGCTGCAAAAGAACATGAAGTATGAAGAAAAGACTAAATATACAAGTCTTACATTTCCCACATAGACTGATCTGTTGTCTGCATCTATCCTCTCCTCAGGAGTCATATTGTAGAAAGGTCCTGTGGAGGAAACAGAAACAAACCGTATATACCGTTTTTGAGCATGCAGTATAAAGAATGTGCTGTCTACACAGGGGGACACCCCAGGTGAAATTAACCCAATCACTTATCGATTTCTTGCATCAGCTATGACAATACACATCTTAGAACCTGTCTTCTCTCCGATTGCATCTCTGCTGAGGATGAACCGAACGGGAGGAAGAGGAGGGTGAAAAGGGATGAGGAGACACACAAAGGCAAAAAAAAAATAGCCACAGGCAGCACAGAGGACACTTCTGGTTCTCACTGCTTCATCTCATTGGGCAGTGATGAGGCACATGTGAACACTGTTGTGACGACAGTGAAGTGTCCCAGGTGTTGGCCAGATGGTGAAGGATGCAGTTACCTCACCTGCCTGGAGGCCGCAATGCTACACACCTGGCTAAAAATACGCCGGCGAGGCTTCCCGAATGCACAATCAGTATTTAGCTTACACCAGTGTGGCACAACAACAAACTACTTTCCAGACAAGACACACGAGCTGTCTCACCAGGCCGAGGGCTGCTGGTCAGGAGCTGCATGGTATCACACCTCTCTTCCTCCTCCTTTAATCTTTCGGTCTCTTCTTCCATCTCCAGCTCCTGAACCCTGGCCTTGATGGCCATCAGCTCCTGAGACACATGAATGGAGAACATGGATGGACTCAACTGACGTAATACACTCAAAAAAATTTGGGGAAAAAAAATCCTGAGACAAATCAAAATAAATGAGTCCAGAAACATAATGGATGAGAATACTTCCTTATAGGCCGTGAGGGTCACCGAGTGGCTTACAGAGACGGTATGTCAGTCATTTGGAGCGGTGTATAAAACCGAGGTTTAGAGCATCATCAAACAACAACATTAGGGAACATGTTCATCTTTTGGGTACATGCCAAAGACATTTCTTGTTGCTTTAATTGGTCAGAAATCCCTTTATTAACCGTGATATGAAACTTGAGATAATCAATTGTTTAGCTACTGTATTGCAGAAATCCCTAATTTTGTCTTATGATCTGCTGTACATTTAAACAATGTTATGAACTTATTATGAGCTGAATGGATGCCTGGATGATGGATGCCTGGATGGATGGATGGATGGATGGATGATAGAGGGATGGACTACTTGGCCAGAATATTTGTGGCCAATATTTATTGCGTATTTACATATTTAAACAAACATGCACTAATAGCCCCCAAAATATCTCCAATTAGAGACGTCCGGAGATTTCTGGATAACCCAATAACCTAAGAACAACCCAGGAGGTTCTACTCTAAGTGAGGCTACTTCAAAGCCCGACACAATAAAATGTGGTTCTAATTACACTGTGTTGCGGACACTGATTGGTCCTACAGCATGTTGTATGTGATGTGCCTCACTGATGTCGTTCTTCTCTCATAACGTTTATCAATGACACAACGCCACCTCGATTGCGATTGCGCTTTGTGGAGCGCGACGATCCTCATCTGGGTGCGTGCAAACATAGAAATAAACGTGGCAGCACCCTTTTGCTTCACCACAAACACAATTAATACTTACCGGGTCCTCGGCGAAATGCTCTCCGATGGACTCGCCCTCCGGGTAGCCGTACTCCATATGATTTTCCGCCATGCTCACTGCTCAAACATAGCATCTGCAAAGCCGACTGCAGCCTACCAAAACCGCTGCAAAAATACCTCTCACCGAAAGGAAACGGGTTGACGGTCCACAGACGAGACACCTGACAGCATATGAGGAAAGCTAATAGAAATCACCTGTGAATGAGACTCATCATGACGTGCTGGCCTGATTGACAGTGGAGCGCACGTGAGAGTGGTGTTGGAGGAGGGTGTCTTCCTCCCAGTGCCGTATCTACCCCGCGTGGGGCCCTGCTGCCCATTGCAGGCTGCATTACCCCCCTCCCCCCAAATACGAAAATACAACTGCAAATAACCTAACAAATGTACATCCATTTAATGTAGATGGGGGATTTCTTTAAAACATAATTAATTTCATGCATTCATATTTGAACTTTAAAATAGCGTGATCATTTGAGCATTTAAACTCACCCTTGGAAAGGGGGCAATACTGCAAAACTGCATCAGTGTCTATGGTACCTGAAGGGATGGATTAGATGTTAGTAACATAATGATAGCTCTACTTTGTTTAAGTGTATAAAAAAGTTATGGCAGTGGGACTTGAGCCAACATCCATGATACCACTGAAGCAGCTCAATGAGATTTAGTCATTATTCATTTCATTTTTTACGCCTGTGAAGTGTAATATGTACAAAAGTCTGCAGTGAAAAGTGCTTCCTCTTTTTGCATTGTTATACTCAAGGAGCCTTGACTTCTGTCAAGACACTATTTGAAAACAGAATATTATAGTATGAATACAAAGATAATAAGATAATTACAGAAGCATTTTGCTAAATGTGTGATTTAAAACCTGAGGAAATTCAATGAAAAGGAGTTTACTAATTGTCTGGTGATCCCTTTAACATTATGGTCCTTTTGCCTCCCCTTCTCCCTTGTCCCAACTCTTTATTGGAGTAACAAGATGTGTATAATGAGTGAAATATCACTATCAAAATGTCTTCGCTATCATTTTATACACAACAGAAACATGTTTATTTTTTACTGAGTGGCTACTTCTATACGGTTGTTGGACGTAAGCCATCAGTACGTTTATTGTGTGTATTAAACAGAGGACATGAAAATACGTTAATTTCTGGGTAAAATAATAAGGGCTGCAGATATGTTGGCAGGTGAAGCAATCACATGTTACTTATTTCCAGTAAATACAGAATGACAGTGTGCGATGTGAGACAACACTGTCAAAATGCAATAACCCTACTACATAAATAAGAGTACTAACATGTTAGAGTACTATATGGGAAAATACGGCCATTTGAGACACGGCTTAGGTATATTGAATAAAACAGTAAACACAACAACGTCTGAAACTCTTGGCGAAACATCAGCAGATTAACTTTGCCATTGCTTTTCTAACAGCTCTTGATGAGTAAACGAATGAAGTTTGATGCTGAACTGGCAAAGTATAAGTAAACAGCTGGTAGTGCCAATGTTGGCTTTGGCCTTGGCTTAACTAATTGTATAATTCTACTGACAGTGTTAAAATGTTAAGTTAGCTGTATGCATCTAGGTTAATTAGCTGGTTATCCAGCTATCTACCAAAATGAGGCAAATTTAAGCAGAAAACAAACTATTACTGCAGACAACGCAAACTACGAAAAAACATACCAAATGGTGTTGATATATGGTTTTGCTGTGGCTGTGTTCTTGCTGCTATGGTCTTGCTAAAAACGAATATTAGTGAGCTATAACTAGGCTTGACTGATTACCATTTATTTAGTTGATCCACTATGTAACTTTACAATCATCAGTTACAAGAACAACAAACAAAAAGGAATTCAGATCGGTTTGGAGCCTGAAGTGACCATAGAAGAGCATCTGACCCGATCTGATTGAATAAGCGACGATAGTGCATCCTGCCAGCAAGAACCATAACCTGACTGCACCACAGGCCTGTCAATCAAACAGACACGCCCACAAAAGCACCGCTTTTTGAGGTTTATTTCCTAATTAATGACAGGGTTATTTTCAGATGGACCATCAGAAAACTAATAAGAAGGAGCGTCTTTAAGGAACGACACCCTCAACTTATGGAAAACATTTGTTGACTTTGTATTTGGCTTTTTGGAGCCAACCTCTGGTGGCACTTGGTGGTATTGCAGCTAAAGGCACTTCTGCATCAGTCTCATTTTTTTGACTCTGAAACTATGTCCACTTTTTCTATACAGTCTATGCTTTACAGTGACTCACTATCTGCTCTTTAAGTGCAAAGTGGTATTACAAGACATGACTTAAATCTCACATCTTACACCTTTAATTAGGCTATGTCAATGTGTAAATACTTATAACAGTTACACGAGGACAAGGACATGGGCGGATCTTGTTTGTGTGGTATATGATAAAAAAAAAAAATTGTATGTTGCTACTGTAATATACAGTATTTGACAGTTACATCCCTTTTTTTGGTATGTTTAGATATCTGTTGTAATCATATACATGTGTACATGAGGGAGTGCAATGGTGTGATGTTTGAAATATACAGTACATAATAACTTTGTGTTAGTATCGACTGAATAACAATTGATCATTTTCCTTCTCGGGGGATGTCTTCTTAGAATATGCCTGCATTGAAAGAAGAAAAGCTGCTAGAGTGATGAATACGTCATTTCATGTTTTAATTACACAGTTACATTGTTCAACACAGACAATAACCTGAATTAGAATGTTTTACAGCTTCACACATCCAACAGAGCGAACAGTTAAAGAGCGGTATTAGCAACAGGGAGGAAAGCATGCATGAAATAAATACAAATCAGAATTTAATTCTTCTGGCACAGTTTACTTTATCTAAAAATGGCAACAGGACCGTTTGAAGAGGAAAAATTAAACATAAGGAGAAAGATCTTCAAAGCGCCAACCTTTCCTACAGAAACAAGTTTTTTCTGTAATAATGTATTGCACAATACAGTATAGAATGCTTCCCTACACATATAAAACCATAAACCTTTTTCTCAGTTTATGCAAAGGTAAAAACAACACCATCCTGAGCCATGGCTTTTGGGAAAACAAGTGCTGTATTCACTGTTTGCCACCTTAGCTTTCTACTATTCATCGGAGCCTGTTTCACAGGAAGGACGCGTCACCATCACATCGGATCAGCTTTGAAACTTCATTGGCAGAGTTACTGGCGGGGGTAGAGACATATGCCAACCTGCTAATATTTGCCGTTTCTAAACGTGTTTTGCCCATATCATGTACATAGTTAAACAAATAGAAAATTGGCTGATGGAAAGTGTTTGGAGACCCTTGGATGGTATTCACAACAGCAGAGCCCTTATGCGTTTGCCATCTATAATATCTTCACAGAGAAAAGTAAATGACACCACAGCACAAATTGCATTTGTTTCATGACTTAATGAATCTTAAACCCAGCTGAACAGAACATTGATCTGATCTTTTGTATCGTGCTGTCCAGTGAAATCAGGAGGGAGAATCTCAGTGAAGGACAGCTTGCTCTTTCCTCTACAGCACCGTTTGTTTTTGTAGGACTGCAGCCTCATATCCCACACAAGCAACCAAGCTAGGACATGACACAAAACCTTAACCAAAGTGAAATCCAAAGAAGAACGTTGTAGCTTTTGGTTGTATTTTGGTCATTTATAAGTGGTCTATTGGGTTTGGCTTTGCTTATTTTATCTGAGGGCTTACTTGCAGACAAGGAGACGCACACACAAAGCACTCAAGAGTTGAATGGAGCTGTCATCACCATGTTGTTTTGATGTGGTTATTGTACAGACAAACATGGTACTTTACTGCACAAAGCTGCTGCTACATTTTGTGAATTGATGTACCACTATAGTCTGTCTGGGATGTTTTCATTAAAGCTCTGAAGTTTTCAAGTAGTTTGTACAGAGACATAAAGAAAAAAAAAGATTTTTTTTTTTTTTTTTTTTTTTTTTACAAAATCACACACTATCATCCACACACAAACACACACCATGCATTCATTTTATCTCTGCAAGGCTTTGTAACTGTAAGAACACGCAGTTAGTAGGCTTTTTCAAAGGAGACACTTCTACTGTTTTTAGAGAAGCACTATTCAATATGTAGACAACAAGCGCTTTGATTGCTTGAATAAGGACTCTACACATCTGAAACTCAGCCGGTTCATTGAGCGTGCTCTTCACTCCTGGGCTCTGAATGTGTGTGTTTCAGACACTTTGGTTAACTGGTGTAGTGGAGCTCTAACCTTATTACTCCTGGTCTGTTCATACACACCATGTCAGAGCCTACTATGGCAATGCAGGAGTACTTTGGTCTGTGCTTTTATTGGTTTTGGACAACAAATGGCATGTAATGGTTAATTCTGTGTTCAGTTTGGTAATATTCAGGTCTGACTGTATGTGTGCCTGTTACTAAATTCCAGCAGTATCAGTTTTGGTTGCGAGATGTGATCAAGAAGGTGAGGTCTGGCGGGAATAAATATTTTACCACATCACGGGTGATGACAGTTCCTTTCAACGCTTTTCTTTTTGTCATTTTCAGACAGATTCACAGGATCTCTTTTGAATTTGTGTGTGTGTGTGTGTGTGTGTGTGTGTGTGTGTGTGTGTGTGTGTGTGTGTGTGTGTGTGTGTGTCCAAGTCTGCTCTCAACCCAGCTTTTCAAAGTCCAGGTCAAACTCTCCTGGTGGTTAGCTGTATGGTCACAGGAGGTAGCTAGTGTGAGGGGGGGTTGTGAAGAGTGGTCTGTGGTGAAGGTATTAGAGGGGGGAAAAGAGCAAGTTTCACAAAAAGGCTGAGGTCAACACCATAACACAGTAACTGTAACACACACATACATAAATGCTACAGACAGATGCAGGGGTACCAGCTTATCTCACTTGAATTATAGTCCAAAAAAATCAATCTGTTGATGAATAAAAAGCAAGAGAAGAGCTTTTGTTTTCCCATGCCCCCCCCCCCCACCCCTCCTGCAAATAACAAAGTTACCTTTTTTTCCCCAAGTTTGGTCCAAGTGTGAATGAGGCCAACAATGTCGGGGTTACAATGATCAATATAAAATGTTCTCACAAATTTCTAAAGGCCTTTAGACTGTTTTCCATACAGTACATGTGTTTACCATAGGTTATTGCTGGAGCATGTGGGACACGCTGAAAATACATAAATAAACAAACTGAACGAGGTGATGCTACTCTCTTGGCCTGGAAATAAAACATTCCCAGATCTTCAGCCTACGCTCTGATTGCATCTTTACAAATAAACAATAATCAGCTGCAAAAGAAACAACATTTAAAGACTGGGTATTAAAATTAGCTTTGATGTTTACTGTAGCTTAACACTGGCATATCACTTAATCTTACAGTAATGGCTTGTCCTGCACCGTGGGGGAAACAAACACTCTTAACCACACACACACACACAAATTGATGAGGACCAAGAGAGAAGATCACTACAGCAGCACTTGAGCTGAAAATGTCAAGTTTGACATTACTTAAATTTGGTGTGGATGAACTTATTTCAAACTGTACCACCTCTTTTAACCCTTTCTAAACTATTGAGTGAACTGGGCCTTTCTATATCAACACACTGTTGAGTCCCCTCCTGTAGGTTGGAGCTACTTTACCTCCGTTACCAACAGTCTCCTCCACTCAGGGTCACATGACACTTTGATTTGGCTGAAAATTGTATGAGAGAAAAGAAGGAGTTGATCAATTTTTAGAAACAAATGTACTGTGAGAAAATCATATTCTGGACATTAAACTTTAAAGGTTTCTGTTATTTGGCAAACACATTTTTGGACCTCTTTAAATACTATGTACATTCACATTAAGTTACTGATGTTACTTTAAATATATTTATATGTATCTATATTATATGACACCCTATGGGCAGTTGCTGAGGTTCCATTCAGTAGCTGAATTCTCTTCATATTGCACCTCCGTCCTCTCACTGTCTTACAATGCGAGCAATACAAAATATTCTACAAGAGGGGTTTCATCTCATTAATATAGATACAACAAATCAAACAATAAGTACAATGTGGGGCTTCCTCTCATAAACAAGCGTCCTTGCTCTGTCTTCACTGCTCAGCCCAAACTTAAAGGAGGAAAATGAAAGGTAACAAAACCAAAATCAAGTCCATCTTTCTGGATATACACAAGGGCAGCACAGGTGAACATCAGCAACAAGAGACATTATTGAAAAATGAAAAGAAGAACAATATCTACAAGCAGGTTCAACCCTACCCATGTGACTGCTCTGGGGCTCTGTCCAAAGCAGGCTGGGAGTCAGGGGCAGACATGAGTCATGTAGTTGGGGAAGAGAGTAGAAGGGAGGTGTGAGGTAAGGGGAGGTAGAAAGAGAGAGGAGAACAAAGTCTACACCGCCCTTTACTAGTCTCTGTCATCTGTTTATCATGCTTTGGAAAAGGAGGGAGTGAATGTAAAGGTAAGAGCAATTCCTTGAAATATCTCCTCGTTGGTGAAGCTTTTAAAAAAAAAAGACTTACAAACAATCTTCCCATACGTCTCCGTTGTACGCAATGCCTTCAAGTTTGTGTTGAGGTTTTTGGAAGCTCCGTTGCCGTGTATGTATCTTCATCTCCTTTGAGGCTGTGTAGCTTTTCCTTTCCTCTTTTTCTATTTGTCCTCTCTACCATTCACAAAAAACCACACTGTGGCAGGGTTTCCATCCATTTCATTGAGTCTTTTCTTCTAGGCAAGTTCACAGCATTGTCCATATTCACGAGTCTGGGCCATCACTGAGGAATCGCTGTAGTTGTGTCCAGGCTGCAGGAGGCAGCTGCAGGTCAAAACAAGTCCTTTTTTTTTTTTTTTTTAAATGTCTGACTCTGGTTCCCGCTCTGCAGCTCCTCTGCAGCCAAGGTCTTCTCAGGGCTGGCTTATCTGCTGAGGAGGTGATGTTGCTTTGCGTTTGGTTATAAGATGAGTGCTTCTCTTTATCGCTTACTTACTCACTTTGGCAGTGTAATACAAAGGTTTGGATAATGTTAGTTTTCATCTTTGAATTCATTTGGGTTCATAATGGTGCAGAGAGGTGAGTCCGGTGTAGATTTTCTTGGCTCGCTAGCAAGGTAGTTAGCAGTTTAAAATTAATTTATTCTCATATCATTACTGTTATCACCAGCATCAGCATCATCATCATCATCATCACTATTATTCTTTATTTAGAATATTTGGATTTTTCTTTATTTTCTTAAAGCCAGAAAGAAACATTTAATAAATACTAAGCTGTGTTTCTGAGGAATAAATCGCATCACAGGTTTGACCCTTTCCCTCACATTTGAAAAAAAGGTATTATGTTCCTTGCCTATCTCCATTAGGACACTGTAGACATAAGTGCCACATCAGTGAACTGTTTGTACTGTTAGTGCACATCTCACTGGGTACTGTTCTTTCATTGGTGCTAAATTAAAGGGAAATCCTATCCACGTGCTAATCGGCCTCGTCATCCCCCCCATCAATGCTGCCTCACAGCCCTTATCTTGTATACTAACGTGGACAGTATTTACCGTGCTTACATTACTGAGGGCACATATTCAAGTCAAAGCTCATGTTCTCAGCAACCACATCTGATATGTTTCTATTACAGAGATAGGAGACACTGCACTATTCATGCTTTACACTACATTGAACCCAGGGCAGGAATCTTTGTGTCTGTGGCTGCAGTTGTGAAAGAGACAGAAAAAGTATTTTGGGGGGCAAGGTGAGAAAACCAGTCTGTTATCAGGTAGAGAGAAGATTTTCAGAAGAGCTTAGGAAATAAGGACTGAAGAAGGGGAAGAGGAGAGGGAGCAGTGTGCGATGAAGATTCCTCAGTTTGGTTCTGTGTGGAGTGTGGGCACTGTCAGGAAGGGGACGAGGGTCAGACGTCAGCGAGAGGTGGCGTCCAGTAGGGCGGGGGTAGCTGGAGTCGTGGAGCGAGAGGCACTGCTGGAACTGCTCTCTTTGGGGCTGGCGGAGACACTTCCACTGTTGCTGCCAGCCCCTCCCGCAATACTGGTCTGGCCTGCCAGGGACAGGGGTCCTGGAGGGGTGCTCTCGGAGTGGGTGGGGGGTGCACTGGAGGACGCTGAGGAGGAGGAGGGGGGGGTACCTAGAGGGACACTGCTGCCCCCCGGCATCCCTTGTAGGCCTTGACCACAGACATGGTGGTGCTTCTCCCAGTCTTTGTGTTGGCAGAAGGAGCCGCAGTAGCGAGCTGTGTTGCAGCCGCTGCACGTCTCGCTGGCTTTCCTCCCGCAGTTCCAGCAGCTCTGTTGAGACAGTAGGGAGAGAGTGGGTTGATAAAAATAAGTCTCTTTTGTGACCCAGGATAGTAGAGTTTTAAATAAAATAAAATAATAAATACATGTTGAAACCTAAAACAAGTCATTTTTATAATCTAGTTCATGTGTCTGACCCTCATTTTCCTGTTACTCTTTGCAGAGGGATTAGATGTTATGGATTAAAGTCTTGGTCCAAGGCCACTCATTTGTGTTACCAGCAGGTGGTGGTCAACTGCTCTGTAATGATCTCAACCTGGCACTCTGCTACAACCATCTGCGTCTGTCTGCTTTTATTTACACAGACAACTGGACTGCTTCTGCAATAATGATGACAACATGCTGCAGCACCAAACCCAGAGCAGCCAGCTGCATGGATTACACAATACAAGATGGAGGGAACAAAGTGGAGGGTAATGGACAAATAGGGTGACCAGGTGTCCAACTTTATGTGGGACTGCACAGCATTTTCATCCCTTGTCCTGCATCCCATCTATTAGGACGATTATCAACATTTTTATTTGCTCTAGTTTTCAAAAGTCAGCACTGTGGGACAGACGCTTTCTTAAAAAAAGTCTTTTTTTCATTCAACATTCCCACTTAAAACCCCAAAGTCATTGCCAGATGGATAAGGAAACAGCGGCTGAAATAAGACTGTTAACCACACTGTGCAGCACTCCTGATCATACAGGTCAGCAGACTGTGGTAATAAGACCATTTTTTTTAAATTAAAAACTTGTCCCTTACAAAAATACTTTTTACCCTTTTGTGATCTGGTCCCCTTATGAACGGACGAAGGGAGCCTTTACAAGAAACTCTGAGTGAGTGACTGAGTAAGGAATTACAGATTAAGTAAGAGGAAAACGAGGCAAAACATCTGTGGGGAGTCTGTGATACTCACTTCACTGGAGTCTTCCTGCTGGTTGATGACTGTTAGTGCATCCTCTGAGGCTTGCCTCTTGGCCTCGGCCAGCGCCCTCTCCATTTTAGAGCGTTCAGCAGAAATCATCTCATGAGCCTTCCTCTCGGCGTCTGACACTGCCTTCTGCAGCTCTGACATCGCCTGTCGCTTCACCTCATTCACTGCCTCCTCTGAGAGAGAGAAAGAGAGGTGTGAGTGCTTATGGCCATCGTCCCATCCTGCCTGCTCTGTCATCCTTTATTAAGTCTCTTTAAGCTGCCATCTTGTTGCATCTCAGCAAACAGATGTACATCATCTAAGATTTAAAACTTTCTGCCAGAAAAGTGAAACAGCCAGACTTCAATGATTAATTCAAACCCGTGTGGTCACAATAATTTTCAGTGCTGACAACAGCAGATGTCAGCAACTTGGCTGTTCATTCAACATCCGGAGATTCTCTGTTTGCATGATTGCCATCTTGTCATGAGAATAATTTAAATTGCATTTGTTTGACAGTGAAAAGTGAATTATTTTCACAGCAGCGAACACATCCAGTGTCTCCACTGCAGGACTTCCCACAATGTCGATTTTTATCACTAGACTAGCACAAGCACCCTGTATGAGTGAGGAGGCTGTGTTTTATAACAGGCAGGTGTGTCGACTCCTCTCCAGATGGCAGTCTAAAATAGAAACTTCCTGTAGTCCCTTCTCAGTAGGAGGCAGGAGTGATTACATTTTACCGTCTTTCATTATTGGCCTCACAAATGCACAGCACGATTTCTCATAGGACTTGATTTACCAGAGAATATAGGCTGCCAGATATACACGATTTATAAATCAAATACTAATGCTGTATGTTGTAATCACGAGATATAAACTCCTCTAAAAGGTCTGCCATCAGAGACAGCAACATCACTAAATAAGATTCGTCCTTCTTGCTCAATCTCCTCCAGATGTGCCAAGTACACAAATACGCACACACATAAAGACACAAATGACACACATACGAGTGGATTGCCAGGTGTGTTAGACCAACCAAGTAGGAGGTGAGGCTGCGGCTGTTCTCTCCACTGCTCCCCATTTCCTCCAGTCAGTGTTTGTTTGAGAGGGAACTCATAAATAACTGTCACTTTTCCTCGCCGCTCCACTCCAGTTGTTTCAAACTACCGTGCAAAAAGATAGGTGGTGGGGGGAGCCTTATCCACACTCTGCTGTGTGTATGGCTGTGGGTGCAGTCACAGCATATGTCTATGTGAGCTTGTGCACATGCTTGGTTCCTATGCTCATATGCTAAAAAGTTAGCATTCTATCACTCTTGTAAACATATAGTCGCACTTAGACGCATGTCTCGATGGTTTCCCTCCTACCTTTGTCCCTCATTTCATTTCTACTCCTTTTTTCTATTCCTCCTACTTCTCCTCCTTCCCCGCCTCTTTCTTCTTCTCTTGCAAACACTATCTGCATTATTCCAAGCTTCTCAATTATCTGGCCTAATGCATGCACCACTAAGATTAGTTTGCAAATTTAATTAATTCTTATCAAGGAGACTGCATAGCAGATGCTGGGGCAATTAGCACTTAATGGAAAACACGGGGGCAGCAATATTAACGTTTTAATTCCACAGGGATTTGGCAAGTCCCTGAGACGTGTTATTTCTGTCTGCTTTTTCACACTTCAGATCTTATTTTTCAAAAGCACCGCAGTCTCTCAACCTGAACCAGACCAGAGAATACGTGTCTGGTTTTAATTAAAAGCAAGAGGTGCTGCAGCTTCACCAGGCATGCTACCTGGCTGCCGAGATAGAGGTGACACACGCACATACACAGACACAAACACTGGAGGTGAGATGTTGGGAGTTAGATATGTTACTCACCCTGCTTGTTTTGGAGGTGCTTTAGTGCTGGGGAGAGCGGGATGCTTGTAGTACCTGTATGAAAAACAACTGAAATTAAAAGAGCTTTTTCTGCTGGTGAAAATGCAGCAGAGTATTTTGCCGACAGCAGCAGCATCTTTCCTCCACAGGGTATTGGAGTATGAGTGCAACATAATAGAGCTGGGACTGAGGTGGAACAAGGGCTGAACTAGACGACTCCTGGGATGGGCTCTGTCTAACATGCAGTATACGAGAAGGCCCGTGCAATGCAACGCTACCACCTGCTTCACGTACAGAGTCAAAAATAATAACAATGGTCAATATGTTTGGTCTGTTTCTCTAATGTGTCTGTGCTGTATTTATTTCAGTCATCGGTTTGTGTTTGAAACGTGATGTGAAACTTGAGATTATGTGTTTTTCAGGACAGTTAACTCCACCCTGTGCAGCGCTGCTGTGGCCTACCGTAGGCCCGGTGACTGCATTTTCACTGCAGCTTTAACTGCAGTGGCCTTCATAGTGGTGACAGATGGAGGGCATTTAGCCCTAATGACACAGAGGGCCTCCAATCCTCTGGCCTGATGGACCTACAGCTGTAAGGCCTCTGTTTTGTCTGTGTGTTGGTAGCCAGGGTGAGGGCCATGAAGACTGATGATGGTGGTTGTGTGTGTGTGTGTGTGTGTGTGTGTGTGTGTGTGTGTGTGTGTGTGTGTGTGTGTGTGTGTGTGTGTGTGTGTGTGTGTGTGTGTTTTGTTAGTCTGTGTGAGGTCAATCATGAAGACAATAGAGAGAAGAAGGGGATGCCTGGCTCTTACCAGCTTTCCTCCAGATTTCTTCTGGCAGGTACCCTGAGGGAGGCCTGTGCAAGAAGTCTCGGTGGATCTCTGAAACACACACACACGGTCACACACTCGGTGTTGGTTACACGCACACAGTGACAACACTCTTGATCTGCATGAACACACATCCATTCAAGTTTCCCCTGCAGTTTCAATTCTATTTTTGGGAACTATGAGTGTGGCAACATCGGTAAATAAGCTGTCATCAACTTTTTCAACCATTTCTGGGAAGAAATGGGAACACGGGAGTTAGAAGTGAATACAAATCTTAATTATGAATGAGCATGCTGTCGACATAAGAGTGCAATCAGTTGGTTAAAAGATGTTGCAACTAGATTTGTATTGCTTCACAGTATGAGCTAGAATTTGTAAATCTGCAGAAAAACATGATCATTGAACAGACTTTTTATGTTTAAATTGATATATTAAGGCATTTTCAGCATGTCAAGTAAGCCCTACCTTGCTGTGAGTGTTTTGATTTGCCAAACATACCCTGTGTGTGTTTGTCTACCTGTCTGTCTGCCTGAATGCCTTTCAGCAGCCGAGGAAGTTCCTATGGGCAGTGACTCGCTGCTGCTAGCTGTGTTGGAGGAGGAGTTGTGGTGAGGAGGAGGAGGAGGAAGAGGAGGAGGAGGAGGAGGAAGGCAGTGCTGTCCGTTGCTCCCACCTTTTTTCATCTCCTCTACGTCACTGTAGCGCCGAATCCAGTGATTCATCTCTTCCCGGTCGGCCTCCTGGCAGCGGCGCAGCACTGTCAGAGAGCGGCGCGTCTTCTCTACCATGTCCATGATGCAGTTCAGAAGCTGCAAAGGCAAAAGATTAAGGCTATGTTAAAGTGATAAATGAAAGTAGGGAGAAGTTTGGCAGTGCTCCATGTTTTTAAAAATGTAAATCTTTTCTCCACAAACACATTCTCTGGTTCCTACAAATCGATCTAAAAAAAAGCTCAAATTTCTACAGTAGAGAGTTTGAAATGAACAAAACTTGATCAATCCAAAGATCACGGGAACAAAACGAGTCTGTAAGTCTACACATTATTTAAATCTCACCTAACAGACGAGTGTGTTTGCATGTGACTGTGTCTTGCTTCATGGATTGTATGCTTGTCAGTGAATTTCAGTGTCTAAGAGCATTACAACAGTGATAAGGTAACAGCTGGGCTGCTGATGAAAAAGTTGAGCCAATTTCTTCCACCCTTCTGCTCCGTTCCCTGCCAACTCAACAGATTTCCTCTCTGTTTTTCCCCTCCCGTTGTAAACAGTGTCCCTTTTTTCCACAGTGGCCAGTCTTTCCAGACCCGGCAAGGTTTACTAAATGGGTTTAACATGGTTGACATTCAATCCATATCATTATTCCCATTCATCTTTCCCTCTCTCTGTCACTGCCTCCTTTCTCTCTCCACCACCTCCCTCCCCTCTGAGTTAGCTATATTTATTTCAGTGAAGTGTTTCTAATTTGGCAGGGGTCCAGGCCTGGCCGGTTCTCTCCATGACTGCAGCTCTTGTCTCAGCTGCTCTCCCCAGCTGGAGCTCCTCTCTGCTGGGTCCTGAGCTCCATCTGGGGCTCTGTTTCTCTCCCTCACTCCCTCTCTCTCACTCACTCTGTGTGTGTGTGTTTGTGTGTCTGTCTTATTTTCTCTTCATGGAGTTGGGTGCTGGAAATCCAGATAGGTATCTGTCAGTTGTTTATGCACCGCACTGACACAGACCTCCTAAGGTCAGCTGTCCATCAACTGCCAACTCAGCTGGGACGAAGGCTGTTCAGTCTGTCAACAGTTCCTGTCCCTGTCATCTGCATGCCATCCTTAGCACTAAAACTAACTTTAATCACCTGCTGACCCTCTTAGCTCCTTTTTCTTTTTACACTGCTTAATATGAGTGAAACAAAGAGGTGGTTGATATTAAACACGGCTACCATGCAGATACTTACATTATCAAGGTGCTTCCATTCCTCTGCCCACTCTCGATCTGTAAGACGGTGGTCGATTACCTCCTCTTGGCGAGCTCCAAGAACTGCTGCAACAAAAACATACGGGACAACTCGGGTAAACTCATGCGCAGTTCAGTTTAAAACACACTTTTGACAATTTCTAACCCCGAACACTGACAGTGCTGACTGTGAGGGAGTTTGTGTCACATTGTGGTCTCTGTTGCCCAGTTGCCTTTCAATAACACCTACATTGACCACGACCCGGAGCAATGACAATCTTCACAGATATATCATCAAATAGGTGACATAGACATAGATATTGTTAGAGTTTGTTTGTTTTACTATAGTTGTGTCATCTGGAACAAACGGCTTTATAACCTGGACATTTTTTTATGATTGTGTCCACATGATAAACCAATAACTTCTTGATTTAATTAGCCTTTGATTACCAACTATGTATATCTGTGTCTGTAGGATGGATGGATTACATTCTTTTGAATATAATTTATTATATTTTTCTATACATGCTATTTTACTTGTTGCTGCAAAGAATACTGAGTTTATTTGCTTTAAATATGCTTTATATATCTATGTAATTTATTGAGAATTTGCACCAGGCTTTCCAAATATAACATGAATAAAACCTCCAGCATCCATCCAACTTTTTATTATTAATTTTTTTTTAAAACCAAATAGAAAGTGAGACTCACTCGTGGTTATACAACAGCCTCATGTCTAATGAGTGAGACAATTTGGCTAAGAATTCATCTCTTTCCTTTTGGGAAAGCAGAAGGAAGGCATATATGGGTGCCACAGATGGCCACATGGGCATGTATGGCTGTGGTCTTTATATAGATGCACTGCCACAAGGATTTTCTCACTGAACTGACAACTGGCCTTTGTTCTCTACATACACCCCACTTATATATACACTTCAAGTTCATTTAGTCTTGACCATATAACTGAGTACTACGTGACTGTAGATCTATAGATTCATCTAACAGTGCTTTACAGCTGTCCTACCTGTCTGCCGGTGCCTGTCTCGGGCGTCGCGGTGTTCATTATGTCTGTAGGCATCTCTGTATTGGTGTGCCAGGGCCATGTCTTCTAAACGATAGTGCTGGGGTCCCACTTGGGGGTTGGGTGGGTGGGGCAGCCCATTGGGAGGGTGCGTGGAGAGGCCGTTGGGAGGCGGGTGAGCAGGAAGACCCGTGCTGGGGCTGAAACGTTGACTGGGGCTGATGGTGCAGGGTCTCTTAGCCAGGTGCTCCGCATGCAACCCATCTCTCTCTGAGCTGTCTTTGGTCCTGTGGAGGCAGAGAGGGGAATACGTTAAAACACGACTGAATGTTAACACACTCAGCTGCTTGTAAGTAAAATGGAGTTCAAAAATAATGTTGTTGTTTACAACAGCACTATTTAGTTCAACAACTATTTTTTTGGAATCAGAAAATGTATCCAGGTCCTGGATAATGTCAGTACCTCACAGTTTACAGTATAAAGTATGAAAAAGCAAACTGCTGTGTCAACAAAGAAATGAAACATCCCATGAAGAATTGAAATCAGACTAGAGACTAAAGCCTGCAGGGTTTTCCTGCAGTGGGAAGTGTGGGATGCATAGTATATAATGATCTACAACAAAACATTGTTATTGTGCAATTTAGTGTTTATTTGCCAATATTCAGTGGCCTTGCACAGCCAGGCTCATAAGCCATGCTGACACAACTTTAGACAAATGCTTGACCAATTAGAAATTATTCTGCTGCTAACACGACTACCCTCATTTGTGAACATTTCTTGCCTCCGATTTTTACAACTAAGTTTTAACACCACGTTGACGTCTGAAGGAAGAATATAAACTTTTAAGCAGCCTACTGGATCTTTCTCCAGTTTGTCCCTCCCTGTCTTCGTCAGACCACGATGTGAAAACTGTGCGATGGCTTCACCAGGCTAATTATACAATGCCAGTGTATGACTTCATAGTTCAGAAAAACATGCAAGGTGGGAAAATTCTTACCGCTAAAACAAATAGGCCGATATGATTCATGTCATGATATCATGATAGTACTGCGTCTGTTACCAGTGTAGAGTTTCTGTGTATTCAGTATATTGTAAAGTAACACATGGTAACAACTCCAAACTAAGATGGATGATTATTAAAAGGAAACTCAGGAGTAGAAATGAAAAGCTGTGCTTTTTTAAACAAAGACAACGTTCAAGAGTTACAGACGAGAGCATCGAATGTTGTGAAACACAAAACACAAGTTTTTTTTTTGAAGTTCAACAACTCCCATATGTATACCAACATAGTTACTCACAAATACACATGTTTATGTATCCCTGCTGAGAGCTGCTTGTTGTTCAGTTACAGTAAGGCAGTGCCTCTCCAAAGCTTTTGCACAGCTGTACACCATATGTATAAAACAAAACCAAGTCCAACTGTACACCCTGCATCTCAAGCTCTTAATCTGAATATCCCTCGGCCTACTCTTAGTTTGCAAGTATTTCTCCCTCTCCCTCCCACCCTGCTCTCGGGCTTAAGGGGCAATATGGGCTGAATGCTGTGCATTTGCCAGATGTTTTGTAACACACATTTGTGTCTGTGTACTTTAAGTGAGTGTGTATCTGTGCTTGTGTGAGAGGTTGTGTTTTCTAGCCATCTGGACAGTTTAAATGGGAGTGTTGATATTAATCTGTTTAGCTGGATGGCTATTGCCAGGCATTCAGATGGAAATCACTCTTTATCTTCCCGGGGATCAAAGGCGAATGAATGCAACACTACCCCATGTTGATGATGTGTGTGAAGTGTGTGGCTCATTCTCGGTTATCCATGTGTATATTTGTGCATATAGTCATCCACATCTCTGGCTGTAGTCACCAACAAATCAGAGGAACAGCTGGCACAACGTAGGCCCTGCCCCAGCTGAACCCCCCACCCCACCCTCCTCCTCCACTGAGTCCTGCCTGCTGTGTATAAACCAGAGGTCGGGAGGCGGCGGTGTGCGGATTACAGTGGGATTGCACATCCAGCTCCAACCCCAAGTTCCATACAAACCGCCACCATCCACCTCCCCACACCCAGCTCAGGATGTGCTCAGTATTACGGTCACCACATCACCATCTGGACACATCCCTGACATATGGACAGCTGCTGGGAGCCCACAGGTCAGGCAGGCGGAGGGAGCGAGAGGGAGGGCGAGTGAGAAGGGTGAAGAAGTGAAGAGAAAAGAAGGACAGCGCCAGTAAGAGAAGAAGGAGGAAATGAAAAAGGACAAATGCCAGTTAATTCTCTTGTGTTAACTTCTTAGCTGCGAGAATAAAGCAGAGCGCTCGGGAGAAATGTGGGACAATAGCAAACCCTTGCACTGCTGGTCTTCTTGTCTGTGTTTGGGTTATGCTGAGGACACCTACTATACTACGCTCCTTGCACTCTCATCTTTGGCTCTGTCTCTGTCATTTGCTGCTCAGCCTCTCTTTTTCCTTTCCTACTCTGCATTTATCTCCCTCCACCCTCCCAGACAGCTGGCAGAGCCAGTCTGGCATCAGGGCTGTCCAGACTTCCGCCTCCCGCACAGAGGATTTGCAGCCTCTTTTGTCGCTTGGCATTCAGAAATACCCTAAAATAATTCATATACCAGTCTGTGTGAGAGTCTGCCAATGTATGTGCACTTCTGACATCTGTGTTTTCCGGAGTTTAATGGAGAGATGCTACCTGTCAGGGGTCCTTCTCTTGCCATGCTCATTCATCTCCAGCATGATCTCGGAGGAGTCGAGGGGCGAGCTGGCATTGGCGTCCAGGAGTAGCTGCTCGTGTTGGGCAAGATACTGAGCTGGAGTCTGTTTGGCCAACCTGGCACAGTGGAGCAATTCTCTCTGCAGCAGAGGCAGGTTTGCCTTCAGTGGTAAAAAGAGGAAAGACAGACATCTCTGATTAGGAATGAAATAAGTTGTTGTAGGACGGACATAGATTTATTGAGCCAATGTAAATGTAGAGAAGAGTGTTAAGTGGACATGAGGAGAGATAGAAACTCACGGTGGAACAATAGATAGATGGGGTGAGAGTGAAATAATGCCAGATGAGGGGGGGGAGAAAGTGATAGATGAAGAGACAGGATGAGATAAGACAGGTCTCTCGACACATTCCTCTACCATGTGTCTCACGCTCTCTCTGAGGTGTGTGTGTGTGTGTGTGTGTGTGTGTGTGTGTGTGTGTGTGTGTGTGTGTGTGTGTGTGTGTGTGTGTAACAGTGTTGTCAAATAGCTCTCTCAGACCTGTCTGGTTGATATAACACAGCTATTCCTGCAATGTCCCAGATGTGGAAGATCATGGCACACCAGGAGGTCTGACAGATTCACACACATTCTTTATTTTTATTTTTTTTTACCAGATATTTACATGCACATCCTTCCACTATCTAAATTCAATATGATGACTAACACACTGACACCTATAGATTTCCAGTAAAGACTAGGTTTCCCTTCCCACCTCGCTAGCAACCCGTTCTGTTTGGAGGCAGATAGGAAGGAGCACAGTAGAAAGAAATATCCACTCACACACAAAAACACTGGCCATATGGAATGGTTAAGTTCGTGCATGTCAACGGAAGACAGCAGGCTTGATTTATTTTACAGAAAATCTTCAAACAGGCATTTACCTTTAGGAAAGGAATGACAAAAGGCCTCAGAGGGAAGTTGGTGGCCTCGTGAAGTTTGGAGTGAAACTCTTCGATGGTGAGCGTGGAATTCTGTCCAAGACAACAGGAAGTGTTTGAGAAAGAGAGGAAACAAGGGCCACCAAGAAGCAAACTTCAATAACTTTAATAACAGGAGCTATACAAATTCCCCAAAATGTAATTTCTTTATGTTATTATTATCACAACTTCGACCAAGATAAATATCTTGACAAGTTGCTTGTTGATTGTTTTAGTTCTGCTAGTTGTAAAAGACAAATTTAGAATATGTAAAATATTCTACAACACATTAATTAACCTAATGCTATGATAAAGAATTAAAAAAAATACAAGGATACTGAGCTGCTACGAGTGGGTGGACTGTAGTCTTGTTGGAAAGATAAACATAATCACAACATACCACCAGTCCCAACACAAGGCTGCGCACTCTCTCTCCAATCTCAGGCGATATGTCGTTGCCAAACTGCTGCAGCGTGGTCAGAAAGCGCTTCAGCTTGCAGAGTTGCCGGGCGCCACAAGCTGGGGGGAGCTGTTGGTTGGACAACGAGGCTGTCGAGGACATGGCTGGCCCGTTGCTGAAGCCGTTAGGAGTGGAAGGGGCACCGTTTAATGATGTGGGAGAGTGGCTGCTCCCATTCAGCACTGCAGATAAACAGACAGAAGGATGAAACAGTGAATTGGGTCAGTAGTTTTGAAGGAGCCTGAGGGGCATATGACAGATCTGGGGACAGGACGAGGGCAGAAGCCCTTAAATCCTGCTGATAAAAGAGTGTGTTGTTAAGATGAAAAATGAGTAAAGCACACAATAGATTATGACACCATGTCTTCAATATTTGATGCACAAATTGGCTATAGTGATGCAATTTTCTGTTTGTTTCTCTGAGGGCTGCAAGTGTGTTGGTGTGTGTGTGTTTGCAGTAACTTCAGCTGTCTCACAAGTGGTACCATTTGGCCCCCCACCCCACCCCACCCCCCTTCCCCATCTCCCCGTGTATCAGTCTATTCCACCCTGCTCCTCACTCACTCACTCACTCACTCACTCACTCACTCACTCACTCACTCACTCACTCACTCACTCACTCACTCGGACACAACTATAAGAGGAACTTGTTAAAGAGGTGCCAAAAATAGTCCTGTGGCCTGTGTTACATTTATTCCAGTAGCAGGTGTGTAGCTAAATCTGGCCCTGCACATGTCCACCAGCTGAAAGTAGATTTCCAGCTTTAAGCTTCAGAATAGACACAGCATTCATACACATATATAATCACTCACATATTCTTCTTAATGCAGCCACAAACAAACTCATAAATACACAGGAGCTCACACACTCACGTTTGACCTTTCCCCCGAAATGCTCTTCTTCAATCGGATGCCATATACAGTGGTGTGAAAAAGTGTTTGCCCCCTTCCTGATTTCCAATTTTTTTGCATGTCTGTCACACTTAAATGTTTCAGATCATCAAACACATTTAAATGTTAGTCAAAGATAACACAAGTAAACACAAAATGCAGTTTTTATTATTAAGGGAGAAAAAAAATCCAAACCCACATGGCCCTGTGTGAAAAAGTGTTTGCCCCCTCCTGTTAAAACATAACTTAACTGTGGTTTATCACACCTGAGTTCAATTTCTCTAGCCACACCCAGGCCTGATTACTGCCACACCTGTTCTCAATCAAGAAATCACTTAAATAGGACCTGCCTGACAAAGTGAAGTAGACCAAAAGATCTTCAAAAGCTAGACATCATGCTGAGATCCAAAGAAATTCAGGAACAAATGAGAAAGAAAGTAATTGAGATCTTATCAGTCTGGAAAAGGTTATAAAGCCATTTCTAAAGCTTTGGGACTCCAGAGAACCACAGTGAGAGCCATTATCCACAAATGGAGAAAACATGGAACAGTGGTGAACCTTCCCAGGAGTGGTCGGCCTACCAAAATTACCCCAAGAGCGCAGCGACGACTCAGCCGAGAGGTCACAAAAGATCCCACAACAACATCCAAAGAACTGCAGGCCTCACTTGCCTCAGTTAAGGTCAGTGTTCATGACTCCACCATAAGAAAGAGACTGGGCAAAAATGGCCTGCATGGCAGAGTTCCAAGACCAAAACCACCGCTGAGCAAAAAGAACATTAAGGCTCGTCTCATTTTTGACAGAAAACATCTTGATGATCCCCAAGACTTTTGGGAAAATACTCTGTGGACTGATGAGACAAAAGTTGAACTTTTTGGAAGGTGTGTGTCCCGTTACATCTGGCGTAAAAGTAACACCGCATTTCAGAAAAAGAACATCATACCAACAGTAAAATATGGTGGTGGTAGTGTGATGGTCTGGGGCTGTTTTGCTGCTTCAGGACCTGGAAGACTTGTTGCGATAAATGGAACCATGAATTCTACTGTCTACCAAAAAATCCTGAAGGAGAATGTCCGGCCATCTGTTCGTGACCTCAAGCTGAAGCCAACTTGGGTTCTGCAGCAGGACAATGATCCAAAACACACCAGCAAGTCCACCTCTGAATGGCTGAAGAAAAACAAAATGAAGACTTTGGAGTGGCCTAGTCAAAGTCCTGACCTGAATCCTATTGAAATGCTGTGGCATGACCTTAAAAACACAGCGCTGTAAAAGACTCATTACAAGTTATCGCAAACGCTTGATTGCAGTTGTTGCTGATAAGGGTGGCCCAACCAGTTATTAGGTTTAGGGGGCAAACACTTTTTCACACAGGGCCATGTGGGTTTGGATTTTGTTTCTCCCTTAATAATAAAAACCTTCATTTAAAAACTGCATTCTGTGTTTACTTGTGTTATCTTTGACTAATATTTAAATTTGTTTGATGATCTGAAACATTTAAGTGTGACAAACATGCAAAAAAAAAAAAGAAATCAGGAAGGGGCAAACACTTTTTCACACCACTGTAGTATGTAAATAAACATATATCTTTGTGTGTGTGTGTGTGTGTGTGTGTGTGTGTGTGTGTGTGTGTGTGTGTGTGTGTGTGTGTGTGTGTGTGTTTGCATGCATTATATGTGTGCTGGAGTAACTAATGATGACAAAATGTAACATGGTTGTCTCTTTCTGTGTGAACTGCTATATCTGGAGTTCAATTTCATCATAACTTATTTCATGATAACAGACTACAGTATGCAGGCACTTAACTCTGACCACAGCATTCAAAGTATAATTTTATTTCCGATGCAGCAACTTAATCATTTCAAAATGTATTTAGAGACCTTTACAGAGAGCCTCTGTTGATTGTAAAGCTATACTTGGTCCTCATACATGAATAAAGCAAAGACTAAAAGCAGTTCAGTTGTCCACTGGTCCAGTTTCTGTGGTTCCTCTCTGGCATGCTTGTTGCTCTAATCCATGGGTCGAGGGCCTGCACACATATGGACTAACCCATGTGATCCCAACAGGCAGCACTTGTGTTCTGGTTTTAGAGAGAGAGGGAGAGGTGCAAGGAGAGAGCTTCACTGCTGACTGCCCGCCACAACAGGTGAAACAACATGGCCTGTCATTGCTATATAGGGAAGAAAGTAGTCTACACACGGCAACACCATCCCGGCTGATGTCCTCTCTACCGACCGCCGCCTGACCAGCTGGTAAACAACACAGACACACATGCTTGCGCAGTGCCACAGTCACACTAATGCATGCACTTCAAGACACTTGTCCAGCCAGCAAGGGCGTTATGCTCACCAAAATACACACACACACACACACACACACACACACACACACACACACACACACACACACACACACACACACATATGCCTGCAGAGACACACACCTGACACACAAGTGACTTCAACACTTGTTCACCAGAACAGGGGAGAAACACATATTTGGAATTTCTCTCCCTTTGCACAAGCATATAAAGTGACAGTTGATATAAGAAGAACACATGGCTGTGTAGATGTATTGTAGATGACTTCTGAGGTACTGCAGAAATGTAACAAGTTGTGTAATTTAACACAAAGACATTGGTGAATAATTTCATTAACATATAACAGGTCTCAACACAGGGCACATTTTTTTTTATTGAAATGCAGTTGCATTAAGAATTGCATGTAACTAACTCTATCAAGTAAATCTAAAACCATTTTACCATCTTTTTTACAAAGACTTTTGCTTTTATTTGGCGGTTAAGAGTTGTTGACAGGAAATGAGCGCGAGAGAGACAGAGAATGACAAGCAACAAAAGTCCCTGACAGGAATCAAAACATGAACATTGTGATCACAGTATATTACATGCATCTTTTTTTTAAATTTATTTTTTTTTTTATAAAATTTACATCTTAACCTTTGGTTGCCTCAGCTTGGTAAAGTTTTAACCTGAATGCCAAAATCCCATTTGACTGACAAATTACTAAATCTATGCTTAAATATGCATACGAGCTCTATGGAGGAATATTGCTGTAGATACCAGCTTACACAACTTTTGCCATCTTTTCGAATGCCCACAATGAAAAGGAACACTTAGAGCTGTTCCTCCTGGGTCACTGATACAGCATGCCTCCAAGCTCAATGTTTTTCTCACACCTGCCCGGGTAACTGCCTGATGACATGACACTTCAACACAAAAGGATTATCTTTAAGTTAAAGAAAACATGGACAACAAAAATAGTAAATGCATATACTGTATATTTCACAGTTTATGTTGACTTAATGTGTCGTTATTCTTACTTAGAAATTCAAAGGGTCCTTACTTGATTTACTGGTGGTAGGGGTGAAAGAAGCATTGCGATTGGTTGCTTGGCTGACAGCCGGGGGTGGAGGAGGCATGGTGGGTGGGGTGGACCTGGGCTGGGTTTTCACATCCGCAGGTGAATCTGGCATTGTTCCAACCTTCTGCACTCTGCTACCTGTGACATGAAAGGAGAAAAAGACAGAGACAGCAGAGAGTTATCAAGACAGAGCTGCAGCTGAAGAAAAAAAAAAAAAAAAATCAAACTTTCAAAGTGGAGACAGCTGGTTAAGGAACAGAGCACTGACATTTTCACCTGGGAGCCATCGATTGTTTCCTCAAAACAAAAGCCCCATATAAAGAACCAAAACAAATCAATGCACTGAGTGGAAATGAATCCAAACTTGTATTGTCTTTCTTGTTGGAGATTCATGGGCCCGGGAGACATACAGTAACACCTGCTCACTTGCTCAGCTGCTGCTGACTGAGATCCCCCTTCTCTTCCCTCTCGCTCTCTTTCCTTTACACATACACAATCCATGTAGCTATGACATCCCAATCAGTGCCCCTCCACTGTAACCTCCAACCCCCCCCCCCCCCCCCCTGACACACACACACACACACACACACACACACACACACACACACACACACACACACACACACACACACACACATTCACATGCACACAGTCCTGCCCGCCTGTCCCTTCTCGTTCCCCGAGTTCAGACAGCCGGCCTGACAGCCAGTGACAAGTGCAGCTGGATCTGCTGCTGTCCGTCACCGTGGACTGGCTTTCAGCAGAGCTCTGTCCTGCTACCACAGGCTTCACTGTCCTCTGCCAGACACCCCACCAGGACCAAACAAGGCAAGGCCAAGCTCTGTAGCATGAAGGGAATGGATGGTACAGCAAGGGACATGAGAAGACAACACGACACTGGGTGGATGTGCCGTGACCACAAGCATGTGTGAGGACTGATGTACTACATTGTGTGCTAGAGGCAGAGGGCCTCATGCAATGTATACACTCATGCAGTGTTTTCCACAAAAACACTGTCACACACAAAACTGCATGTAAAAAGTCAGACTCTATCTTTCTATGTATGAGTGTTGACTGTCTTTCTGCGTCTGTCTGTCATTGCAGCTGCTGGAACTAGATCCTTCTGCAATGTAAACCTGAGCTGAGAGTCTGATGACTTTTTCAGCCAGTGAGAAGATCGCTTTTAAGGATGTGTATAACTGGCAGTTGCATAGTGCAATAAATGTGCACTATGCAATGAAACACAATGAAATCTAAATGCCACAGAGCTTATGTACGAGTACAGAAATGTGTTTCTGTTTGAGTACTACTCACCTCTGTTCTATAGCAAACAAGTACATTTATAATAAAAGACTAAGGAGAGAAGGCCTTCTTCTATACTTGAGGTGGATGTAAACCACACTGAAGACCTTCTGTGGCATTCGTTGATTCTTAATAACTCTTACTGCATCCTCGTCAGATATTTCTTAACGTATTAGAGGAGGAAAACAGGAGAAACAAACATTTCTTGCCTTTACAGCTGCGTCCTGAGACTCCACTTAGTTACAAGTGAAAATGTCTTGTACTACGAATATAAAAGATAATAGAAACTGTACCCCCTGAAGTAAAATTGAAAGCCCTCTGTGGCCATGCATTGTATGGGTAACTGCACTGGGTAACATATCAAATCACTGTCACATCCCTTGTTTTTTTAATTTCATTCCTGTGAAATGTTTTTCTCCACCAAACCCTGCCTCGGCTGGCCTCAGTCCTTGGTGTTAGCCTATTTCTGAGAGCTCATGTAGAAGCGTTCAACAGCTGGTGTCTGTATTTAAAGGGTGCCACATTGGAGTATGCTGTACGAGGGCCATTGACACAGTGATCCTCGAGAACACGAGGGGCACTCTGCTGTTTGCCCCATGCCAGACGCTCTGAACATAAACACACAAGGTTGTAGATAGAGTCAGATGGTGCTGGTGTGGTATAAATAGATGCAACCATCTCTTCTATAGATCTCTAGACACACAAACAAGCTCTCCGTGCTGCTGAATCAGTGGGCTAATTCCAGTATGGAGGCAGCTATATGCTTCTGTAAGCCTCCTCTTTCATCAAATATACTCGGCCTCTATATGCAGTGGGGAATGGAGGACAGTATGACATTTCTTGACAAACATTATGATAACCAGTCAGATAAGTTATTTTCAAGACTGTAGAGTCCACTTGTCCTCTCATACTGAAAAGTGGTGGACATAAAAACAGGAGAGGAGAGGAGAGGAGAGGAGAGGAGAGGAGAGGAGAGGAGGATGATAAGAGGACCATGCTGTCTGTCTGCTCCCACCGTGGGATTATGGACAGCTGTTTAATCTGACCAGCTACAGGGACAGGGCACACACATACACATACACACCATGCTCAGGATTTTACTTTTAATACATTAGGAAGTCTGTTAGGTCTGCAACCCCATCTGTGACCATCTGTCCTCCCTTTGTGTTTTGTGCTGAAGGACAAAACATTTATACCAAAAGAAGTATAAAGACAGAGATCAGTCTGGACTACACTACTGTCTGTAAATTGTTATTTCCCCACACATCTGAGTGTCTGACAGGAGCCACTTTGGGAACAATACAGCTGAGAATAGATCTGCTCAGGGTACAGGGTTGCTGTCTATCCTAAATACTACTGAATATTCTGGTGAAAATAAAAGATGATACAATCATTACCCACCTTGCCTGCTGCTGTCTGGGTGTGTTTGTCTGTTTCTCAGACTCTCTCAACAGCTGTATGTCTGTATGTTTGATGTAATCGGGGCTAAAAGATTGCTCACCAAAGAAACAGTCTCCAGTCGGAGTTCTAAAAATGTTCCCTGTCTTCTTCTCTCCCCTTGTGCCATGATGAAACAAGATGAAAAACAACTCACTGCAAGTTACACAAACCACCGACAACATACTGTACAACCGCACATACACAGTGCAGCGGTTTGTCGAACTTTCTAAACTCCTTTTAGGGTGTCATTATAGATTTAAGGACGTACGCTTTCATTAAAGCCCCTTAAAACAAACATACATACACAAATACATCCCACCAAGATATTAAAGGGCCATTCAGATGTTCTTAGTGCATTTTTGGTTTCATTTTACATTGGCATAAGTCTGTGTTGACTGTGTGTATATGAATGTTTGCGTGTGCATTTGCGCTTCCACTGGAAATACAGCTGCAACTTATTAGCTTTAGCTAACCACAGTCCCCTTAAATCCCCCCTGTCTATTCAATCTCTCTTACTCCGCAGAGACTCTCGTCAGTGACCACATAGCCCTAAAACTCTCCCTCTGTCTCTTGCTCCCTCCCTCCCACTGTAATTCCCCCAGTCTCCAGGAATGCTGTTGTTTTTAATTTCTCCCAGCTGCTCTGGCTGGCTGCCCAGCCGCCTGCCTTTCCACATCTGTTCCCTATCAGGCCGCTGTGGAGTCCACACAAACAGAGCCTGAGCCCCTGGCCCCCAGCCCCCCACCAGGCCTTTATATCAAAACATTGGGGATTGTAGTCTTGTGCCCCAAGACCTGGGATTTAGGGATACAGCACCATCCATTCTCATACTACCAGCTCATACACCATTCAAAAGAAAGATCGCTAACATCATTAACATAAAGTAAATGTCAGCTTCCTGCGACCTAGAACAAACCAAGACGATGTTTTCAGTCTGTGTGCCTACTTGTCCTATATTTTGATATTTGCCTCGTTGTCAGCGTGAACTGTGTCACAGGTAAGATGAAAATGTGTGTGTACGTGTGTGTATATTTGTATTTGTGTGTCAGCACAGAGGCTGCTTCTGCAGACAGATCCCAGACTCCACTTCATCTTGAGCTGATTTAGAGTTCAGAGGCTTTGAAGCCCTCACTAATGACAGGGTGGGAGACAGAGGCCAGTACAGTGCACACACACACACACACACACACACACACACACACACACACACACACACACACACACGTTTGTGCTTCTATCGTCACGAGGACTCTTACTGCCATAATGTGTTCCCTAGCCCCTTGCCCTAACTTTAACCTAAATCTAATTGTAATCGCAAGTCTTAACACTCAAACAACCCTGTGAAGGTAAATCTAAAGATGCCGCAAAATGTCTTCACTTTGCAGAAATGTCCTCACCCCCATGGTCTAAAACTTAAATTTGTCCTCACAAATTGCAGACGAGCAAGAACACACACACAGAAACAGACACACAGATGCATTCACACATGCTCACAAGTTTGCAGAATGAATATGTTCACGCTGCGGACATAAACGCAGACATTTTCCTCTATGTTATTTGAGAATCTCTGTGATCGTACACATGCAATGACCGCTGAACAAACATGTTGAACGAAAACCAAACTGGGGAATGGGGAATGAGGGGCAGGGGTTGGAGGGAGGTCATTGTTTCTCCTTAATAAGCGCTGACAAAAACCATCCTGTCTTTGATCAGATTACCATAAGCAAACCATTGACAGGTCACCAGCTTTTTAAAGTCAAAAGCATCAATGTTTCCTTTTAAATGGTTAAACTGGCGAGAAAAGCAACAATAACTTGATGACAAGCAGGGAGCAAGGATGGATAAAAGACAATTCATTCAGGGCCAGAGGTGCTAAGGTTAGAGGAGTTGTATTACTGTCTCTCTGAGCTGCAGGGATCCTGTCTTACAGCTTATATCTGTGAAAGCTGTTGATGTAATTGTATTGAAGTTCTAGCGACCATCTGTTCTCCTTTGGGAGGGCCTGGCTCCTCTCGTCGGCAGTGAAGTGGTTATGTGCAGCATATCACTGCTGCCGACGTGCTCACAGAGAAAAAACTTCCTTTTCAGATTTTCCCAACGGCTGCTAATAAAATCCAGATGCTAGACTGGAGCTGTTCCTGCCTCACTCCCGCCTCCTTCTCTCCTCCCTCTCCATCTTCTATCCTTCTCCATCTCTTCTCTTAGTCTCCCCCCTCCTCTTCATTCTCTCCTGTCCTTCTATGTTGCTAATTATTTATTTCATTCTTTTCATCTAGCTCTCCTCCCTTTGCTCCCCCCCCTCCTGTCCCCTCTTACCCCCCCCCCCCCCCCCATCCCCATCCCCCCCCCCATTCATCCATCCTCGCCTCCGACTTTCTCTCCAGCCACTAACCCAGAGCCATTCCTAAATAAAGGAAAGTATTTGTGACATTCGGCCGGGGCAGGCTGTGCCAAGAACAACTCTCTGGCTAGCCAGACACATCTGGAGTGTGTTAGGGCTGCACTGGGCACTGGTACTGACACTGGCTATCCCATCACACATACACACACAGAGAATAGTCCCAAATACCAGGTCATAGGACACATATAAACCAGACTGCATCACAAAGCTGGTTGTTTTCATCTCACATTGAAAACTGTAAGTCTTGTTGCTCTCCAGACAGCCCAGCAGCTGTATGCACAAATTCTCTGTTGTACTTGTTAGTGTGTTGTTTACACTTCCTCAGAAACAATAGAGTAATACGCAGTTTATATGGGAAACTGTGCAAGTACATGACTACTTGCACGTATATGTGTATGCATGTGAACTACACTGGGAGATATGCATGTGTTTTGTGCTTCTGCATGTCTGTGTTTGCATGCATGCGTGTGTGTGTGTGTGTGTGTGTGTGTGTGTGTGTGTGTGTGTGTGTGTGTGTGTGTGTGTGTGTGTGTGTGTGTGTGTGTGTGTGTGTGTGTGTGTGGCTCCAGGGTCCCTGTGTGAGAGGAGCTGAACACCTGAACATCAATAACTGTCATGTGGGCCACCTGGGACCCCACAGCCAGCTTGCACCATGGGCACACAGCCATCACCAGCACAGCTGCCACAGATAGAGGGGTGGGGGCGGGGCTAGAGAGAGAGAGAGATAGCAGAGCAGAGCAGAGCAGAGATATGGGGGAGGAAGTAGGAGACAAGTAAGAGACACACACATGAGGAAGTGACTGTGCATGTACTGTACATCTGGGAATGGGCCAGACACAGGCAGGCCAACATGAGCAGAGAGAAGAATTTACATGTGGCTTCTGCTCTGCCTGAAAACTCTCCTTTGTTTCCACTCATCGACATCTTCTTTTCCTCATCCTGTCAGCCGTGTGCCTAATTTTGCCAGCTGAGAGCTTAGCCTCAGGCTGCCACGAAGCAACATCAGATCAGACTTTCTTTCGTCTTTCTGATGAGCTCAGTTATTGGGCTCCATCAGAAATGACATAATTCATTTTAATATCAGTACTCTGGTGTGAAATACAGTTCTGCAGAAGCCTAGAACTTTTCCTGTAGCATGCATCAACTCAGACGATTGGCACAGCAAGAAAGAGATGGAGCGAGGGTAAATTGAGATTGAACACAACAAGAGTTCTGCTGCATGACACAGCATGAAAGGTCCCGCTAAGTGTCTGGTTTTGGGTCAGGGAGCAGAACTCTGTGAATAGATCTAATTAAGAAATGACATTGGGTCATATGGATATGGATCATCTAAAGTTTCTGGCATTGATTATAATGACGATTAACTACCAATGCCATGAATTCCTATATTTAAATTACAGTAAAACAGAAAAGCATGTTTGAAAATTATCAGATAGTCACAGTAAGGACGCTCACATTGATAAGCTGCCAGATCCAAACACCTGCAGCCTCACCCAGCACCAATTAGCTCATCAGGCTTTTAATTACTCTGTTAATTGCATACAGGCAGCATGAAGGGCAGCCTGGGAATAGGGCAAGGGGGCCTCCTGAGGACCCAGCCTGACAAGCCTGACAAACAAAAAGAAGGTTTGCTACCAACAGCAGCCACAACAGAGCAGCTCTGGAGGCTGGGAGGAGAAGCAAAACTGGAGACAGAAAAGCTCCATGTGCCTCATCAGCAGTGCTGCAGCACCGAGTGACATCACTTCCTGCTCTGATCGGTTAGGCTTGGAGGCCGAGACTGTGAACTGAGTGATGAGGGAGGCTGGGGAAAGGAGCTGAGGGGAGAAAGGAGCAGGGCCATGTAAAGTGAGTTATGCTTACATCTGTGAGTGGCTACACTACATCTGGATTAGTTCATATTGGTCACAGGAGGGAGAGAGGCTGGGGTGGGCTGGAGGCTGGAGGGGTGGGTGAGAGGAGCTAGCGTGGGAATGTCCCACTGTTAAGTTTAGGGCATGTGGGCTTATTGTATTTGTGGGAGAGTTAGGCTGGAGTCTACGCAGAGTGACCTGTCTGTCACAGCTCTGCGATAACACAAACATCCTCTTAACTGTACAGGCTGGACACACACACACACACACACACACACACACACACACACACACACACACACACACACACACGCAAATAAGACTGAAAGGCGGGTGACATGAGAAAGGCAACACAGGCATGGGAAACTCGGTATTTCTTTTTCTTCTCATGTTATTACACATTTATCCCTAATACTTGGCAAATTTATCTATTGATCTTTTAAAGTATGTGTGTGACTGCCTGTCTGTCTCTCTCCCACAGCAGATGTCCTCCCTCCATTTCTTCCAGGAGCAGTGTTTGAGGAGGTGTATCCAGGAAACGGTGGCCGGCGTTCACTTCCTGTGTGACAGGTGTGCGATGGAGGCCTGACAGCTGCTGTCCTGTTCTCTCTTTCCCTCTCTGTATTCCTCTCTCCTGTTTCTCCCTCGGTCCAGCCAGCTGCAGCATAGAGCAGCTCTGTTTGTTCTTACGTCACCGCGACTGCCTGCTGATTTATGGAGCACAAAAGACTTAGATTTGACCCTGGCAGCATGCGCTCACACACACCACAGCAAATGCAGCCTCTCCGTCTCTTCCTCGTCATAGATCCTGACTCTTTGCATTTATGTGCCTTAAACAGAACGCAGTGGCTGCTTATTTTTCTTCCCGTGTCTCTCACTCTTATGCTTTGTGCATCGTTACAATCCTGACACTGAGCTGTCACTTACAGCTAAGATAGGAAAACAAACAGGAGATTAGTCATTCTCCTGCTTGATGTCTTGTATTTCATTTCATTCAGTGTTAAATGTCTGCTCTGTCATTATGGAGCTGTCAGCGCTGACAAAACTGTCTGTAGCCTGAACTGCTCCCCAGCCTGCCAGCGCTCTCATACCTCTTCATTTGGCCCGCAGGCACAGCAACAAAAGCTCCTGACATTAGCCAGGCACGGGGAGGGTGTTCTGTATTATCCTGCAGGACCCCATAGGCTTCACACATACACACACAAAACACTGGGAAACCGAATGTGGCGGAGGGGGGAACATTCATGTGACAGGTTAGAGAGAAGCTTTGACAGTTTCTCCATTTAGCCTACAGCCAGCTCATGCTGGAAGCTGCCGAAATAAATACCAGCTACTCCTCTGGGACACAAGCCGACTACAGGACGCCGCCACAAAAACAGAGCGGCTGGATGAAGAAAGAGAGCGACTGCTGTGCCAATAACATGCTGATTATGTGAGCTAATTGGCAAATTAAGATGACCTGCTGTCATGTCACGGTCAAAGAAAGTGGAAAGTAAGTATGCTCTAAAGGAACTGTTCTTTGGTGATTTAGGTGAATCTAAAGTGAAAATGTACTATGCTTCACTGGCATTATCTTTTATGGCAGTGATGATAGAAATATAAGAAATTCCATTACTGTATTAGTGGGTTCAATGTCATTTTAAGACAAACAGCTACACTTAATATTGATTGTCTTTTTCTTAATGGCCAATTTCCTTCATTTCAAAGACTAAAGATATGAACTTTGCCAATAAATCATGAGTAAATAAAATTTCTCTAATGCCTGCCAGTAAAAGCTACGGTAAATGTAAGTATAGTTCAACCTTGCAGACAAGATCTGAACACACCAAATAAATTAACAATAACAAAAAGATCCCTTAGTCTCTCATTTTAATTCTGCATGTGAACGTTTAAATCTTTAGCGACACCACATGATAAATGCTTCAAAGAGATCTTGTGGAATAAAGTTTAGAAAAATAGAAAATGTGATTTTGTATTCGTTATTGTTCCTGAGGATTTTGAAAAGATTAGTGAGTGATATCAGTCTATTTGATCCTCCCACATCTTTTGTTGTACTATTTTGAGTAATGATGTTTTTTCCTCTAGTATAGCAAACTAAATAATGACCTCCAACATAATAAGCCTCTCAAAAACATCTATTGATATCCATAGAGGTTTATTTGCCTCATGTATTGATGCAGAATGATCAGGAGTTCCAATTCAATGCTTCGCAAACCTGTGATTAATATCAACAGAAGGTCCTGTATTTACAAAACTTAAGTCTACCGTCACAAACGTAATTTAACACATCACCTATGGAAGTATGTACAGACCTCCCTAATGACAACTCATAGAGGTCAGAGCATTTTACTAATGGAATGATTTCTGTCTGAAGTAGTACTTGAAAGACTGAATGGAAACCATCAGACACAACCCCTTTACCCCGCTGAGGCTGGAGACTTGAAATGTCCAGCGATAACTCGCTCCTCAAAGTGACCACTGCTCTTTGACATATCAAGAACATCTCTGACCTTCCTCTCTCTACACTTCAAATATCTCGGAGAAGCTAAAATATCCATTTCCAAGCAAAATTTGTACTTTACACGAGCAATACTTTTATCTATAGGGGTCGAATTTGTGTGTGTGTGTGTGTGTGTGTGTGTGTGTGTGTGGAGACACAGAGAGGAAGAGGAAGGAAGGCTGGAGCCGAGATTAAGGTCTGAACAACTAACTGGTAACACAACGGCACTGAGTGGCTCAGCCTCCCATTTGAAGAGAGACGGAACCATCTGTGTGGTACAGGATCTGTTTCCAGGAGATAACGACATAATTTCACAAATACTGTAAGGAGAGAGAGAGAGAGCAAATGTGAGAGACATGCCTTCCTTCCCAATCTCTGCCTGTACGCTCCTCCGCTGCAGCACTTCCCCAGACGTCCAGAGAGGACGGCTTTGGAGTGGAGGCCTTAATAACGTCAGTCTGTGTTCCTTTGTGCTTGTTTACTCCGTGCCTGTGATAAAGGGCTCGGTGTGGGGCAGAAGGAAAGGGAGGGATTCATTATATCAGGCAGCGGTGGCGATATGTACTTCCCATTTTCTCTGTTGGCCTGTCCACTTGGCTTGATTAAAACGGAGCTGAGCGCTACTGTAGATTAGCCCAGCTGTTTCCTGTGTCTAACTCCGATCTCAGCACACTTCCTACCGTGAAGTAGCAGGGGTGGGAGGTGAGGAGGTGCAGCAGGGAGAATGGGACAAGGAAGAGAAGAAGGTCAAACGAAGGTCAGAGGTCAGTGGGCAAGCGGGGAAGTAAAAGGTGAGGAGGGAGGGCAGGAGGTGAAATAGGCACAAGACAAGGAAGGGAGGAGGAGGAAGTGTTTTTTCTCCGTTGTAGCTGTCAGCAATTCAGCTACATATTGTACATGACATTTGTTTGCAACTGCATTCATGACTGAGCATTTCTGTGAGCTGAGAATGTGCTTCACTATAGAAATACATAATCGAGGGTGCAATTTGTCAATGCTGTATACTTTGATGCATTTTAGTAAATTGAAGAGTCAATTCAACAAATAATTTTTAGAAAGGTTCAACCATAAGAGGTGAGATTTCACCCTTGAATGTTACAGAGAAGAATATTTGATATTTAATTTGCTTTTCTTTCGAAATCTGGAGAAAAGTCATCTGTTAAATCCAGTGACCGAAAACTGTTGATACCAGCAGTGAAGAAGCATGGACAGTGTGTGGGTTTTATTGTTGAGAGTGTGAGTGGATAGGTACACATGTAGGGAAGAGAACGAGTGATATTTCAAACACACAATTGTGGTTTTACTTGGTCTCCACCCTCTGCTCTGCTCCCACGCTGTGGCGTCAGCCGGCCAGCGAGTGTGTTTCTCATTCCATCAGATGTTGGGAAGCTACTCGCTTCTCGACTCTAGTCTCTGACATTCTCCATCTCCCCAGAGAGGCTGGGCTGCCTTGTCACAGTAATGTCAAACACATGTGGAACAGACCAGGGCAGAGCAAACCAACACACACACACACACACACACACACACACACACACACACACACACACACACACACACACACACACACACACACACACACACACACACACACAAGACGGAGGAAGGAGCAGGAGGCAGCCAGAACCACACTGGTCTTTCCCACTATGTTTTAGACTCTGCACTGTGAAAGTTACTTTGTCGCTTGCTCTTAAAAATACACAAATTTACACATTGATTGTATCAAACTCAATTTAACTGTAGAGTAAAGACACTGTGTTTCTGATGTCAGCATCAGCTCTGCTAATGACTGCTGGAAATGTATTCTTCCTGAACAACCAAAGAACAACAAACAGTAAAATGAACCACACAAATCTCCCCTTTGAAAACCATCCCCATTCAATCGACCTCCGTGCTTTGCACTACTTGAACAAACACACAGACGGGCAACAGGGTTGCAACAATTACAACACTTCCATTCCCAACAATTATGGCTTTGGCAGCTTCTACAGTTTGTGTGCTACTGTAGCTATTTGTTCATAAACAAACTAAACAGATGGTGTACTCTGCCCTCTTTTATGAAGGATGATTTTCTCAACCTGGAGGGAAGTCATTGTGACTTCTTACAATCGGTTAATCAGAGACAAAATAGTCTCCTGTTCTTCAGAGAAGAATTGTCTCACAAATAAGTAGACTATTTCGACAACAGAAACAGAAACAACAATTGTGTTGTACTGATACCTGAAACATATTTACACATGTCAAACAGTTCATATAAAAAGTCTGTACTGTGAACTAGTTTTGAGTCATTTGGTATCCTGTTTGATAAAGAATAAAGTGTTATTGAAGTGGTTGTATTAAGGTAATATGTAAGCAGAGGTTCTCTGTAGTGAGGAAGTCATTCATACATATAAACATCATAATAGACTGCACATGCACTGTTTAACTTTGTGTCTGTTAGAACTTAGAACGCAGTGATGTAAACATGCTCTACATTAATGCTTCAAACTTGGGGGTCGGGGTTTTATAAGTGGTTGGCAAAAAATCAATAAAGCAATAAAAAACATTCTGTCTCATAAAATTGTATATTTTTTTTCAAGCTGCCGTTTCTGTAATGTTTTTATTTTTTCTCTTTCCTGTATAGTTTAAACTGCTTAAACGTATTTGGTTCAACGGTTCGTAACTAATAAATGTACAACACACGAAGAGGGGCTGCGAGTAGATACTGCTCTCCTTGAATGGGTCAAACGATATCAGATATAATACTGTGCATATCTGTTTGTTGACTTACAGGAGGGCCATACATACACAGACATGTAAACAGTTGCACACACACAGGCCTGATACCTTTGGCTTGTGTCAGCTGCTTGACTTGTCCTGTCTGTGATGGCCCAGGTGTCTGTGTCGTGTTGACCACCTGACCGGCTCGCTGTGCGCTCGCAGCTTCCGCCCACCCGAGGCCATCTGCTCCACTCATTAATTAGACAGCCAGCTTCACCTGCACTGCCCACATTTAGATCACAATAATTACCACACACACACTCGCACAAACCACACTCACCAAGCCCACACACTCGTATAGTAAACATGTAAGCTGTTCCCTGATCCTGCAGCATCGAGACAGTGTAGACGGGGAGCCTTTTCACCTGCACAAGACTTTCACCATCTCCCTCATTTCTGCTGTCCAGATATGTAACTCTCTGATAAACTATCTAGTTAACACTGGGTCATGCAAGTACCTAGGTGGCAGAACAGTCATGATGTCTTTGAAATAGCAGCAATACACCACACACACAAAAAAAAAAACCACAACAAACACCCATCATGAAGTAAAGGAAAGTAAAGTGCGTGTCTCCTCTACTTGTCACTGAGCAGCAGAGACTCTCTGCTGGCTTGATGGCGTGTCTATGAAAGAAAACAGAATCTACTCCTCACATTCTGCGGTATGTTTCTTTCTGTATATAAAACAGAAAACATCCCATGCACCTGTGGTAAATGGGAAGTGAATAAATACTTGGCAGGCTGGGGTCATAATGAATGGCCTGCCTTTTAGGAGAGCTACTTAATGATGAAGTGGGGACATCTGCCTGAGCAGGCGGCAGGCCCTGCTGATCAGAGCAGTGGGGCGGCCACCTTTGGAAGGAGCCAGGACGAGCTGCTCACTTGGTGGTGATGGAGATATAATGTGCGGTGAGGCAGGGTGTCTGCACTGCGGTTTCACCTCTGCAACCCCCCATCCATTGTTCAGGACTATTATCAACTGTTCAATTATTCAGATGATATTTACCAGGGCCAATTATACAGGGCCGTATCCTGCAGAGAAAATGGCCAGAGTGTTTTACTGTTGCACTCACATGCGGAAGAGTGCGCTGCTGAGGCTGTTCAAGTGCGGGTAGAAACCTTTGACTGGACTTGTTTCTTCTGAGGGAGCGTCTCCACCCTCACAAGGGTGGTTATAAATCAACCGCTATGATTTCAGATTTTTCAATTGTGGTTATTTGCTTTGGTTGCCAAAGTATTCCTAATAAGCGCTTCCGCTACATCCTTCTTTAACGTCTCCACAAAACGGTATAATCACAGTCATGCACACACCCTGCCCTCACCAGAAAGGATTGGTCTTCAAGTTTCTCCATTCTCCTTACACAAAAGCAGACGCTGAGGATGCACTGTAGTATCGTGCAACAAGGTGAAGAGGCTATTTTGAGGCACCACGCAGCTCAGTTCAGTTGAGGTTAAATGTCTAAATGTATCCCTTCACACCCGTCGCCTTCATCCAGTCCAGATGGACACCAAAATCCCAGAGACCAAAGATTGTGTGTCATCACTTTGTCTCAACATCACTTTGATGTGCGGCACAGACTCATGGGGCAAACACCTCACTACACCCCCATGTCTCTTTTTCTCTTTCACTACCTCGGCGCTTAAAAATAGCTTGCTATTACAAAAGTAACAAAAAAAGATATGTGAAAAAAGATAAGTGCACCTCATCTTATAAATGCTGTTGTTATTATAGTCTCTTTTTCTGTTTGTCCCTCTCTCTTATCAGATACAGGTTAATATGCCTTCTCCAGTCATATTTCTTTATCACTTATAAGCAACAATTAAATAATAAGAAACGTTCACTTGCATAGTGTTTATATATAAAACATCCCAAACCAACTGAAGAAGACTTAAACAATGACAGTCACATGTATATATTTACAGAAAGCAACAATAAAGATGTTCAAATCAGATAAATGCTCCACCCTCAAAATAACAGACCTCACACACAAAGCAACACAATGTTGATCAGAATATGAAAGTTAAAACTGAAGATATTTTTCCAGTCTAAGCCTCCAAATATGAAACACATCTTCTGTATGTTCCTGCCAACCCCTGGTGCAATTAAAAACAATTTAGACAAATAAAGAGCTGAATATTTTGGCGTGATTTGTTTCAATACAGGCGAGTGTGCAGATTGTACTTACTTTGTGAAGGTCGAGGTCAAGCTGAGGTAACTGCCGTGGTGATAATCCACACCAAATGGTTTCTACAACAGGTTTTTATATCGTCTCAATCCTCATCATTTGGAAAGAAAATAAGAAAGCCTTTGCTGTGTTATTCCTTTTTTTCTGTCTTTGAAATATTCAGAGGAAAGAGAGACAGTCTAACAAAAACATTTTAACTTTCCTTTGGGAGTTTAAATTGGATCTTGACTTTCCAGGTTTAATAAATTATGAGGTATTTCTCTTCTCAGTTATATCGAACAAAGAAGAAATAAAATCAAAGCCAGGGCGCTTGGATCCTTAAGCAAATTGACGTCTTTGGTTTTGAAGTCTGAGTTTTTTTTGTTTGTTTTTAAAGCAATCAGCTTCTTGTGTTGAAAAAAAAATCAGAACTTGTCCCAGCCATGTAAATCCGATCTCTTGCTCATTTTAACCATCCGAGACAGAGGAATACAAAAAAAAAACAAAAAAAAAAACAGTACACTTTCAACTGCCAAAAAAAGTCTTTCCTGTTATTTTAATTAGACAAAACTATGAAGCAGTTACTATTTCTTACTGTAAGTCCACAAATCCTCGCACACCCCCATGCAAAGACTCAAATTCTGTCTGTTAAAGATGCGGATCCTTTGGTCTGCAGGGTGCGTCTATTATTCCTCCAGTGACAACTTTAAAACCCTCTTCTATAGTTCACAGTTCAGCCACAGTCCGTGGTGTCAGGAGCAAGTCCTTCTACATCCGAGGAGATAAAGGTATCTTCTTTTTTGTTGTTGTTTTAGACACAGTTTCTTTACAGCCTGCGGACAGGCTACTCCACCACCACGTTTCTCTGTGTACGGTACTTCTCCGACGCGCCGCCGATCCTCCGTCGAGCAGTCTTCAGATGGTTGTTGCAAAAGCTTCACTTCTCCAGAAGAAAATCACATTCAGCTTAGCATGTTTGATGGTTTCATTTCCCAGTAAATTCACAATTTGGGTTTGTCGGACTTGTTTTGTCTTCACTGATGAGTGAGCTCCGGGCCCACTGTGCACAGTTACCGCGGCTCTCTCCTCCTCCTCCTCTCTCTCTCTGTCCTCGCTGTAGCCTTCTGTCTGCGTTTAAACACCATCTGGAGCTCCTAACCTCTCTCTCTCTCTCTCTCTCTCTCTCTCTCTCTCTCTCTCTCGGGTACCATCAGAGACTAGAGCTGGCAGCTATCGCACCGGAATCCTTTCGAAATTGAAAAACATCCAACTTGAAGAGTACAAACCCCATATTGGTACAAAATGATTAGAATTAGCAGACATATTCCGCACTATATTACAGAACCTTACCTGCACCAGTGCCTGAAGGACTCAATCAGTGAAATTTGGTTTTAAAAAAAAAAAATGTTTTTTTTGGTTTTTTTTTTTACAATAAAATGCATGTAAAAAACAAAATGCAGAATAAGCAGTCCAAACGGTATAAATGATGTGGCTGTGTGTACTCTACAAACAAACAAGTTGCAGCCCATCGTATTATGTCAGAAACCAAACGGCTCCAATCAAAAAGCAATGAGAGCTGAGTGAACTGTTTGACTGTCCCCCTGTCTGCCCGTGGGGGCCGCTGTTTCCTCATAACAGGACGACGAGGGCAGCACGGAAAGCAGAATCCTGCAGACTTCATTTACTTTACTTAACTCCTGACAAAATACAGGAACAGCTTTCTGATAGCTTAATACAATAAATGCAAAATAATGTGTCTGTCAGCATGTGAACATGCACCAGTAATACAATATTTCGTTTTCCTTGTTTTTACGGGTAGTCAGGTTGGTGGACTGATTTGAAGATGGAAAGATGGAGAATTTAAGCATATGCTGCAGCTCGTTTTTATTGTAGTACAGTGTTGAAAAACTATTGTGTTTGATAACACTGATATTTCCATTTTGTTATTGCTGAAAGTTTAAATGACTGCTTCTACTTTTCTTTTACTAGGATGCATATAATTAAAAAAAACTTTGTCGATGAAATGTCAGTAAATTCAGAAAAATGCCTGTTACAAGTTTCCAGAGACAAGAGAAGCCCTTTAGATTTCTTAGTTTTCTTGATTATGTGTCCAAAATTGAAAGTTATAAAGCTGAGAAAAGCCAAAAATTCTTCCTTTTGAGAGGTTGGAGGAAGCGATGGATTTTTCATTTTTCTTCTCAAATTTAATTTCCCGTTAGTCAACAAAAGTTTTGTTGACAAGAATGTTTATTAATGTGAACTTCCTCTAAATAGATAAACAAGTATTGATTAAAAAAAAACTTATGTTGGCAGACAGAAATGCATAAAGAGACAGAAAATGGCAGGTACAGTACATCTGGTGAGAATCCTACACCTGTCCACACGGGTCTGTTTGTCCTTTGCCCCACCCACCAGTCCTCTCTCTCCTTGTAGCACACACACACACACACACACACACACACACACACACACACACACACACACACACACACACACAGACAGATAGACAGACAGACAGACACACACATAACCATGGAAGGGACAGAAGACAAAGCTGACACCCTCCTGACCCCTCCTGTGTCTACAGAACAAACAGAACCAGCTTGTAAAGTACACACAGACAGCTGCTGTGCCCCGACTCCAGTCTCACCAGCCTCGCTGACGTTCAACACAAATGCTGCCTTCATATGGAGACGGGAGGACTTCTGAAAACCACTCCAGTGCTGATTAAATAATGTGAACAAGCGTGCAGGGGGGAGCCCCACAGCTCTTTGGTTGCAACCAAACAGTTTCCTGCACGGCCAACGAGAAGGTGTAACTTTAGGTAACTTCAGGTCCAGTGCCAATGTTTTTGTTCGAACCACTGCCAGTCAAACAGAAACTTATACACACAGTGAAATACACTTACACACATAATCAGATGCACAGGCCATTACAAGCTGGATCTATCAGAATGTGTAGTGCACCACCGTGGAAGTACAGTTCTCAAACAGATGGAGTGTAAAAGTCACTCTTTGTATTTCTCTCTCAGGGTTACAGCTCTGAGTGGCTTTGTACACATGCAGCATTGTGTATGCGTCTCCTTAGTATGTTACTGTAGGTGGCTTATTTGCTCACAGTGCAATGTACTGAAAATGGAAGAGGTGTGTGTGTGTGTCTGTGTGGCCTTGAGTGACAGAAAGGTTGGCGATGGGGGTTGCATCCAAAGAACGGATTCCTGTCAAGGTGACAGCTCCAAGATTGACAGGATGCTATTCTCCTAGGGAACGGCGTCAGTCAACCTGTCAGCCTCCCCGTACGATAGCCTCTCACTCCTCTTAATTTGGCCTTTTGTTGAGCAGCCACCAGGTTACCTCTTACACTCCATGTGGCCGGCCTGATAAACTGCACAATGAAACGCACACAAGGTAGGAACTCGCCTCGATGAACTCTCTGTGCCATAATACTGTGACTGGAAGTCCCTTTGATGGCATTAATGACTAAAACAGCTTTGTCTCCCCTTTCTTTTCAGTCCTCTATCTCTCTGTCACCTCACAAGCACACCCCCACCCTGCTCTGGACTCTATTATGTTGACAGCATCTCCTGGATGGTTGAGCACTCACTGAGATACAAGAACTAGGTTTGGTCATTGTCCTGCTATGGAAATGACTATTTCTGCATGTGTGTGTGTGTGTGTGTGTGTGTGTGTGTGTGTGTGTGTGTGTGTGTGTGTGTGTGTGTGCGCGCGTGTGTGTGTGTGTGTGTATATATATGTGTGTCAGAGTAAAAGCACCAGAGAAAGAGAGAAGTTTGCAGCCTTTCCTCCACTCACACATTGTAAATCCTTTCCTATAGTGGCAGTCACAGGCTAGTGTGCTGAAAGGAGATAAGGCCCTGAGCCGACTGAAAGGAACGTTAGACCCATTGTGTTCCTGCGCTCTTCTCTCTTCTACTATCCTTTCCTCTCTCGTGCACATTCAACAGACCACACTCTTACGGAGCTGCCATTAACGTCAACCGTGTAGGTTCCAGGCGGTCATGAAAGGGGAAAGAGTACATCTCACTGGATCAAAAAAGAGAGACAAAACTGTGTTGTGTTATGCTGATTGAAATACTGATCGTAATGATTGGGTTTGTATTGACAAATTTCCCTTTGAGTCACGTGCATCCTCCCTAAATATGAATTTAAATTCTGATAGTGCACTTGAGAGAATGTTCATCTCTCACTTTACATGTTAGCATCCTTTGTTTGTGCGTGTCCTCAAGCTGCTCCATTATATTATGAAAGAGGATGAGATGGAAAGAGAGAGTCTTACTGTAATATGGCGTGGTGTAACGGATCATTGACCCACCCACTCAAGCACACACGCTGGAATGCTGCTTTTACAAATTGCGCCCATAGACCCACTGACATTTTGTTTGCAGTCGAACAGCAAAGTGTCGGCTGTTTGAATCACCCACACATGTTGGGAATTATAATTCAATCCATGCTCTAGGTACAATAATGTCCTTTGAAATATTTGACATTCATGGCCCATCTCCTATTTCCCAAGACATGAAGTAGAACACTGAAAATGAGGTTTGATTGCATTGAAATTTAGCCTAAATTATTGTATTATATGCATTTATAGCCCTCCTACTAAATAAGGTGATAGGAAGCAAACACCGTGACACGCTTTGATGAGAAGGGTTATACAGAGGATAAATTACGTACTGGCATAAATATTGAGATGATCTGTGTGTTTTCTTTGACCAGACGGCTAGACTGAGTAAGAGCAGTGAGCACATGGTCACACCTGACCAACAGAAGTGAAAACTGACAAAGGAGGAAGTGACACCTGATTAAATCAAGTGTTGACTCAAGAACAGGATACGCAGCGCGAACGCAGAAGGAAACGGACAGGAAAAAGTCCTCTGCATGCAGGTGAGTACGCCCTGTACACTCACATGAGAAAATCCAAGCTATATACTGTATGAATGTGTTTCCCAGGAGACAATATGTGTGTGTGTGTGTGTGTGTGTGTGTGTGTGTGTGTGTGTGTCTGTGTGTGTGTGTGTGTGTGTGTGTGTGTGTGTGTGTGTCTGTGTGTGTCTGTGTGTGTGTTCTTGTGTGTGTGCAGACAGTTGGTGGTGCTGGCGCAGGAGATAGTGAGTAGAGGGGGATGAGGCACTGTATCAAGTTGTGAACATCTGTTCCTCATAGAAACCACAAAGCTGGTGCTGAGGAAATAAAGAGGATAACTGCTCACTCTCTTTCTCTCTCTCTCTCTCTCTCTCTCTCTCTCTCTCTCTCTCTCTCACACACACACACACACATCTCATCACCACCTTGCTTTTCCTTCCACACATGCTCCTCACTTTTTTCCACTCCTTATTTACTCACATTCCCTCTTCTTGCATCATTATCAACATCCATCTTTTCCCACATTTTGGATGATCAATGCTACATTTCATTTGCTCATATGTGAGCCCGACATACAGTGATGTAATCATTAAGCAATGAATCAGTGAAAAAGTGGACACAACATTTCCCTGTGTACAGTAAATTTGTAAAGTATTATTACAAAACGTGTCGAATTTCACCCTGTTACTCTGGTTGTCATAACATTATTAATCAGCTAAACTGCTGAGATAAAACTGACATGGCAAAACTGCAAGACCAAGCACTTAGGAAGAAGAAAAAAAAAGAAGAAATCATCCACAGATCTATAAAACTTGTGCATGTGCTCAAAAATGTCTGATAGCTATTCCAACCCCTAAATTTGTGAGATTGTAATGAGCTTGAACTTGGTAAAAAAAAAAAAAAAAAAAAAAAAAAGAAGAAGAAATTTATAGATGAAGAGTACTGGTAACAAATTATTTATGATCTAAAAGTCTATTTTAGATGAGTCATTGTGCAAACAGTTCTTTGCACACCTGGACACACAATGTTGATGATACACCAGAGTGTCATCAAGATGGGGAAAGGGACAAAGGTATGTACTTGTATGGTTATATGAAAGTTATTACTGGCGACATGCCTCTTTTTGTCAGAGAAAATTGTAAAGAATAGCCTATTCATAGCTATAGAGGATTAGGATTGGCACAAAATTATGAAGTCTATGATACAGCAGACACGAGCCAAGGCTTTGTTAAGGATTCTCTGCACCTTTTCCATCAAAGTCCCTTGATTTAGTCCTTGCTCCTTTTCTTCCTCTTTCCATCTCTCTCCTTGCCTTGCCGGCTCTATCTGGGCCTGCTGCGAGGGTGTGCGAGTGCTGGGTGGCAGTTCCTTATTGTAGAGTTTCTATACGAGTGTGCGCGCGTGTATGTGTGTGTGTGTGTGTGTGTGTGTGTGTGTGTGTGTGTGTGTGTATATGTGTGTGAGTCTGTGTGCTGTGTGCGGCTGATAAGACCCAGGGAGAAGAGCCAGCGTGCCGACATATTCTTGCCACCGCGGTTATCGCCCGTCGCAGCTGTGCCTGAGCTCTGCGACATCTGCTCCCTCACAGGAAGCCTATGCTGCGGCTCACAACACCACACACACACACACACACACACACACACACACACACACACACACACACACACACACACAATGAGCACATGCACAAACACGCGCTTTACTGCTGCTTCTCCATACAGTGTGAACATATTGCTGGACTGTACACCCCCCTCACACACACACACACACACGCACGCACGCACGCACACACACACACACACACATACAGTTACATCAGGTAAACTACTCGAGACAAAAAGCTGTGTTTACATTTCTCAATGGCACATTTTGATTTCCTCAGTCCATGCATGTGTGTTTGCGTGTGATGAATGGGTTGGAGCACCAACGCCAGAGTTCTACTGGGTTTTTATCACAGAATTACAGGGGGGATGCTTATGACTAAGCCTAATTATAGAGGCCTTATCGGTGCAACGTTCACAAAGCTCATTACTGCCAAGAGACGGTATGCGCTGCAGGTAATTCACTACGTTGGGTATTAGTCCTCGCACTGGCTTACCGTTTCTACATATTTAGAGTCTATAAAATTAGGCTTTTAATGTCTGATTCCTAATGCATCTCCCTGCTCAAACACTTTGCTGATTTAAGTGAAGGTTTTCATTTTTACCTCAAGGCACTGCTTCAGTGTTTTCACTTCTTTATGAATCAATTACATTTTCTTTTCCTTTTTTCCTCAGTGTCTTTCAAGTATTCCTCATTTGTCAAGTTTTCCTTCAGTCATTAACCGTGATGCACCCTCATTGACCTGCATGTGTGTGTGTTATAAAACTGCTGAAACCGAACAGTGAAACTCTAGAATGGAGTACTGCTCCCCGCAGCTGTATGGGGAAGCCCAGAGGAAGATCCCCCACCCACCCAATACTCTAAAAACCTCTTTCCCTTTCCTTTCCACAGCCACAGGACAAGTGTGCTCCACTGGGCTTGTTAACAATAATGACAAGTTTATTTGTGCTTGACAGCTTATATGAAGACATGACAATAAAAGCATGCTGTTAAGGAGGGCAACTTAATCCTAACGTCGTGATTGAAATGTATCTCTAAAGTGAATTTGTTTTTATATATATTCAATAAATGCACTACAAAAATAGTCTAAGGCCATGATGCACATAATCATTATAGACAATAAAAGTAATTTAGATGGTATTGTTTGATGTCATCGTAACCTTGAAACCCTTCCTTCAGTCATTAAATAGCAGGTCTACTTGCAAGAAACCTCACACTGCCCTTATAGCATGCGGCGCAAAGTCAACATAAACTGATTATCCATCAATCACTTCAACTTAATGAGCAGACCTGACAGCTGTGGGACCCTCCATCACTCATCATGGTTAACACACTGCCAAAGGATTTCATAAAACAGGTCCTGTGAGATGACAAGCTCCTACCTTCACTACATCTGTAATGGCTGCTGGCTGCCAGGTTGTGACTGAGGCTTCCAGGCTGGAGCTTGTAGGCACCGTGTTTATCCCTCAGCTCCCGACGGCTGATCAGTGTCACCGTGGGGACCCGTGGAGCCAGCGCCGGAGCAGAGGAGGACACAGCTCTCATGTCGGCCTTCTTCTGCCGCTCCAAATGGACCTCTGCAGACATGTTCGGACTTCCTAGCTCCTGCTTGGAGCTTAAGTGACACACTGAGACACTGTGGTGCATGCTGGCAACTCGTAGGTCCAAATAGGGAAGCAAAATCCTTATTAGCGCCAAATGTTTAGAAGATTTTCTTGCTGAATGTTTTTTGTCATCGAGTGTGCTTAAGGCCTTCCATGGTTCTTTTTATAAATGTCACCTTCTTCGCCTTTGAGGCCCCAGTAGATCATTACATGACCTACTGAACTGCTGCTAAGAATAAAGACTTTGCTGCACTTAAAGCTCCAAATAGTGAAATAAAAAGAAACAGCCAGGGGTATTTCCTCGTCTTCCTTTCACGTCCTCACTGAAGAATTGTATCCTAGTTGTATTATTCCTGGAATCTTCTGGTATTTCTTTATGCTTCTCGTCTGCTTACAGTTTTGCATTGGTGAAATGTATTAAAGTCGTAAGTTAATACCCACAAAGAACAGTTTCTTTGGCAGGCCCCTTTCAGCACATCTTGCATGTAAATTCCTCTTCCTTTTTTCTGGTCTGTTGGCCTGGGTCTCCGATCTCTCTTCTCTCCTTTCCAGCGGAGTGGTTGTGAGGTAATCAAGAGTGTGTGTGAGTGAGTGAGTGAGTGAGTGGCAGTGGCAGGTCAGTTTGTCTTGTGGCTCTGGCTGAGGGGTTGTGCTCTTGTCTGAACCCTCCTCCTGCTCTGCCTGCCACTGCAGCTCAAAAGAGAAGTGTGTGTTTGGGTGTTACAGTTTGTGTGGGTGTGTTTTTTGGGTGTTGCAGGGCTGCCGCCCCTGGGGAGGCTGAGCAGCAATGTTGCTTGCGGTGATAGCGGCAGACAGCAGCAGGACCCTGGGCCTCCATCTGGGTTTCCTCTGTCAGGAACCAGCTGTGTCGGCCAGCAGCCACTCCTTCCCCTCTTGCATCCTCCGTTCGAAGGTACCTCTCTGTATTTACTTCTGCGCACCTTGCCTGGTGGCCATAATGATGCTTTCTGTTGACCCTTAGCCAAACACTCATCCTTCTTGTTCATCCTTCTGCTTATCCTTTGGGTTTGTGTGTGAGTACGGAGCCCGGGAGTGGCCATTGAGACAACAAAAAATGATGCGCACAAAATATAAATTAAATGTTTTAATTAATTCGAGATACGTTTATAAAAAGAGAGACAGCACAGGACAACAGGCTTCCTCCTCTAAGTATGAAGTGCACTGCACCTGCTTCAAGTGTCAGTTGACCAATTATAAAGTCAATAGCATCCTCAAAGTTAGCATATTACCAACGATATACTCCACAAGCTCTCAATATCATCGTTATTGCCTTTCACTAACAATGATCCTTTGCATCAACTTGCATTACAGCTGTCCTTAGTTAACAGAGTTAATGTTAGCGTAGCCACCACAGCCAGTCTGACTAAAAAAGTGTATTGTGTTAATATGCTCTTTGCCGGTATGCATGCTTAAAAGATGGTGTCCTTTGTGTGATTGGTTTAATCAAAGATCGGGTCATGACAACTTTTTGATGAGATAAGCCACTAACTTTCATCCACTTCCACGACACTACATTGAGTGTTTGATAGCAAGCTGCCAGCTCTAAGAAGAGAAGAAGCGATGAAACTCTAGCAACATTGTAGCCGTCACCTCCTTGACCTCTGACCCCTCAGGACTCAAAATAGCCCTAACCCTAACAGAGTGGCCGGTGTGTATGTGTGTGTCCTCACAGCAACACACGGACACACACACACACATTTTTGTTGGTGCAAGTAGTGTGCTGATGAGAGAAGTGAGAGGGGATGTGAGTACACAGATGTGCCAAGTGGCTGGCTGAAACCAACACAGATGGTCATCAGCAGAGAGGAAGTGAGAGAAACTTGTGTTGCTTTCTCTGTCTTTGAGCGTGGGGGATGGATGGAGAGAACGAGATAGAGGAGTGATTTCTCTGTAAAGCCACAGTATTTGGAGCTTGTGAATGTAGGTGTTTTTTTTCCCCCAGCATTGGGATTTCCCACATTTACAAATGTCCCTGAATAGGACATTCAGTTGTTAAGTCAATATAAATGGGAAATGATACCGAATTCAAAGTGTAAATTACATTGAATTTAGGAGTTGAATTCCCTGACAAAAGAAACATTTTGGTATGGAATATGTTTTATGATTAAGTGGAAAAGCCCTACAGAAGTTGACAAAATGAAAATGAAAACATTTCCTTATTAAAGGATATGAAGTGATGTAAGAACATATGAGGTGGTAGGGTGGTTGGAGAATGGATGTTCATCACTAATTTGGGAACATTACAAGAAAAGATACAGGAGAAGATGACGGGGTATGTCAGAGAAGGGGCAGAAATTAGGGACATAATGATCACTGTATGGAGAGGACAGAAAGTTTTAAGCTCTCTTGATTGGATGATGTGAGCCAGGAGGGATTTGGCTCCACCATTTTAAAATGATTTGTAGGACCTTTAATTTCTATGCGAGGAAGGAGCAAAGATGAGCAGCTGAATTAATCAAAGGCAGCAAATAATGGCAGAGTAAAAGCAGCAGAGTGGAATGTCCATATCAACTGAAAATTAAAAAAACTAAATCTGTCACGTATATCCAAAATTACATCAAGCAGAACGTGATTTAACAAAAGTTGCTTCACCCTCACTGAACTTAGAAATCTAATTTATGACGATAATGACGTAACTCCGCCATAAAAAATAGGCCTACATAACATAAGCATGTATAGTACCAGGCTGAAACACAAGATCAACCAGCATCAAACTTAATCTGTGTCGAATCACATTTATATTAAATTCCATGAAGAGTTTTTGCTGCATGTATTTTTACCTTTCCCTCATGTCACCTAACCTCCTCTCCTGATACACGTGAACACACACAATTTTCTGTGCGTTACCTGTTATAGAATCCTTTGCTCCTTTGCCCCCCTCCCCCTCCCCCCCTCAGATGTTGGCAGGTATAAAATGAGTTTTTGGGGAGCGAGAGATAATGATTCCCCCATAATCACCAGAGGCCAGCTCTGGTTCTGGCAGGTGCTATCACAGTAGCGACCCAGTGGTGCCTTCTCCCCCGAGATAAGGTCAGGGGGATGATGGGAGGGAGGAGCAGAGGAGGAGAGGAGAACAGGGCAGAGGGGGGCAAAACGTGAGTCACAGGCGAACGGCTAGCCTCGCCTTATCTCCCCCCAGCGGCTGCCGCTACTGGCTTCCAGATGCGGCGGGCCAGAGCAGCCGTGTCAGAGAGATCCCTCTATCAGCGACACACAGGCACCCTCACCAAATACAAACGCAGCAGGAGGACACACCAGGACTTCATTACCTCTTTAAAACTCCAATCAGCATGCAGGAGAGAAGCTAAATAATCTGCAACTTTGTTGGTGTATCAGAAAACTGGTGGGAATGCATACAAATTTGTCATTTTTGTTTTCTCGCCAGGTTATTTATTGTCCAATTGAAATACCAACACACTTTCCAAACGCTGATGGAACAGGTTTCTCTTCTTGGTGAACTTAAACACATATACACAGAGTTTCTTACAGCATGTTGGTCAGCATTCAGACAGGATTCAACTCTTCACCTTACAGCAAAAGTAAAGCATGTGAAAGTCAGTGGTTGGGACGGCTGGCGTCTGGTGGTGAGAAGCAGCCATATGGTGAAGCGTCTTGCCTGCCACCTGGCCACCACTAACAGGCTGAACTTTTCAACTCTGCAGCCATTCTTATAGCATTTGGAGCCAACAGATCCTACAGTGTTGTACAACATTTGAAGTTTGTTAAATGTTTTTCTGATAGAACATATTCTTATTGTCTGTACGCAGACTCAGGAAACACAAAATCCCTTGAAACTAATTGTACAACGGAGAATATGGAACAAATTCCCACCTGACCCACTTGATGAATTCACATCTTAATATCACAACGATATTTGGAATTATTATCTTCACTTGATATAAGACTGTGTATGTCTGTTGTCTGTTGTCTGTTGTGGCCAGTGCTTTGTACTTCGCTGGGGTCTGCTGGGGGAGCAGCATTGGAGCTGGTGACACCAACAAACTTAACAAGCTGGTTAAGAAGGCCGGCTCCATCATCGGCTACAAACTAGATAGTCTGGAAAAGGTGGTGGAGAGGAGGACGCTGAACAAACTATTGTCCATCTTGGATAATCCTGTCCACCCTCTCAACCACCTGCTGCAGGGACAGCGGAGCACTTTCTCTAAAAGATTCCTCCAGCTCCGCTGTCACAAGGACAGATACAGGAGATCATTCCTGCCCACTGCCATAAGACTTTACAATAACTCACCTCTGGCAAAATCCATCACAGTACAATAACACTGTTGACTGTGTTTCTTGGTTGCTTGTATATTATATGTATATTATATATATAGATATATACTGTACTGTATGTATATATATATATATGTTGACTGTGTTTATTGGTTTGTTGTGTATAATATATATAGATATTTAATGTACTGTATATATACTGTATATACTGTGCATTTTATATTTTATATTTATATTTTTTACTGCTATTTACTGCTATTTTATTTTATTGCTTTTCTATTATATATTCTATTCTATTATTTTATTCTATTGTTTCTATTATTGCTTCTGTATGTATGCTGCTGTGGCGAAAAAAATTTCCCCTCGGGGATTAATAAAGTATATACCTACCTACCTACCTACCTATGAAGACATTTCTTGTGAGCAGAACCTGAAGCTAAAATTCGTCATTATCTTAACACTCAGATGGTCTAAATAAAATCACGTTGCTTCCCTCAGAACTGATACGTTGCAATTCACTTTTTTATACTAAAGCCTCAGTTGACAGTAAACGGTTTATGGAGGATTTGTTTTCATTAGCTAACAGTGAGAAAGGACGAATGAGAAAATGCTACAGGCAAGGACGTATTACAATGGGAGTAAAATAAAAACACACAATACACCGACAACCTCCTTCTGTCAATGGAAACATCACTACCAGACAAATAAGTCAGCCGAGGCATGTTCACCTTTTCTGTCTGCGGCGTGTTTAGAATACACACCTGTTTGGCATAGACAGCTTCAGAAAAACCTCCAGATCTTAACAGAACTCTATAAGTTAAACCGTCCCCATCTGTCACAGTCGAGCTGCACACAGATGCACATTGAGCGCCTCCTCTTTCCTATCCTTCTTACAGCAGACTTGGCACTCATTCAAGAACTGTCAAAGCACACCTGCTAAATTAAGCCGAGCTCCATACGCACACAGACACAAACACAAGTTCAGGAGTACGCACATGCTGGACAAACATAATTGTGTTCACAGACACGGAGCTGCTGATATATGCAGATATATTAAACTGATAAGGCTTGGATAGGGTTACTGGTGATATTGTTTATAATGCATGTGTTTTTTTCATGTAGGCTGTTTTGACTGCAGTAAAGTACTGTGTTGTTCTTCAGTCAGTTTATTTTGAAAGTTGTGTTTCCTCCTTTCATGACTCTCAAACAATAACTGACATCTGATGACAAACTGATGATAAATGAAAAATACAATGTTACATTGAGACTGCTGTATTAATATTAGTTATATAAACGATGTATTGTGCCTCATTAAAATATAACCCTGTAATCCTATTGCCCTAAACTCCAACATGTGATCTATTGATGCCCAACTCTCTTGACCCCCCTTAGTCGAACCCTCTCTTGTGGCTTGTGGCATGCACAGCCGCTGAGCTGCTCTAAATAGGTGCCACTGTGAATTGGAGACAGATGGAAACGAAGGTTCCCTGCAGAGTGGTTCCCCTGCAGCTGTGCTGTGTACCCAGTGCCAGGGAGTGATGACAGCTCAGCAAGGGGGCACCCAGAGAAACAGAAGACAGCACCATCACCGTCTCACTCCCTCCCTCCCACAACACACACACACACACCCCACAATACACACACACACACACACACACACACACACACACACACACACACACACACACACACACACACACACACACACACACACACACACACACACACACACACACACACACACACATACACACACACACACACATTCACAGGCTGTGCAAAGGTGCAAAGAGGAGGGGTGTTAGCTCCAATACCAGCCTGCAGGAATGTGAAAGTAGAGATTTAAGTGAGGAGACAAGTAATAGACAGCTATAACGCAACACATTTCCTTTGCTCTATGGCAACCAAACAAATAGAGACACTAACACATGCCTCAAGATAAGATAAGATAGGTTAAGACTTTATTAATCCCACAGTGGGAAAAAGACTTATACAAATATTAGCAGATTGATCTGCCGCAAATAATAAGTAAGTGGGAAATAAAGTGGTTCTGGGTACTGTAGGAATATCCTGTTGTGACTATGTAGCAGTTAAATCAGTTATAAAAATTTCCAGATAGCCATTTTCAGCACTATAAGATTACTAAAACTCTCCATCTCACTTAGCATTTAAAGCAAAAGTTTGACATTTCAAGAAGTATGGTTATTCTTACTGATAGTTAGATGAGACTATTTATTCCGTTCTCTTATCTGTCTGATAAATATGAAATTGCAGCCAGCAGCCGGTTAGCTAAGCCAGGTATAAACACTGGAAACAGGAGTAAACAGCAAGACTCCCTCTGCACATAACAATATCACCAGAACCTCTAACACTCACTAATTAACGTGCTACATCATGCTTGTTTAATTCATGAAGTGCAAAAATGAGGTTATGTTAAGGACAATTTCTTTGTCAGGACTTCATTTACTGATCAAAATCTTATTTAGCTGGCAACCAAAACTATTTTAAAATGTTGTGAAGTCAATACTCCCAGACCTGTGAGTCACAGTCACATGGCACCGAGGATCCAAGTGCTTTGAACCAAGGTGTGTGTGTGTGTGTGTGTGTGTGTGTGTGTGTGTGTGTGTGTGTGTGTGTGTGTGTGTGTGTGTGTGTGTGCACATGTGAGCAGAAGAGAGAGCAAGGCTTTCAGAATTTACCTGCAGCTAATTAGCCTTGTCTAGCTGTCTGACATATTGTGCTCAGGGTCATGTATATTTCATGAGAGGAGGCTTCCTGTAAAGGTCATTGTGGAATTTTCAAATGAAGAGACACCTGCTTTATTCATCACATATAATTGTATGAATTATCAACTCTTTGCCCAAGTTTCAACTCTCTCTGGGGGGAAATACAATAGGGATAGTCTAGAGCCATCCACTCTATTGAACATGATGATTTTTGGCAGTTACACTTTACTGAAGATGATTAGTCATGTAACAATGTTGGCATCATAATGGTTTCTTACAATATTTTACTGCTGCTGCTACACTGAGTTGATGTTGTTATCTAGGAGTGTGTGTGTGTGTGTGTGTGTGTGTGTGTGTGTGTGTGTGTGTGTGTGTGTGTGTGTGTGTGTGTGTGTGTGTGTGTGTGTGTGCGCGCATCACTTCGTGCTGAGAGACAGAATCAGAGGGACAGTGGGGTGACATGTGAGAGTGTCGGGATGCTCCTGCTCATTAGAGTTGTATTTTACACATAGAAGGGAGTCCAGGGAGTACTTCTGTTTGATCTGCTTTACATAAACCAATCCAATCTAGCCCAGCTTGTGAGGAAAAATCAATTAAATTCTCTGTAATTGGACTGACAGTGCACTCCAAAGTAGAACAGCAATCAATATTAAAGATGAAAAATGAAGCCAAAGGCCATCTCTCTCCATTGATTTGCACAGAGAAGAGGCGGGATCTAGATATTATTGCCACATAGGAATATGAGCCATTGAGCTCCATAATGTTGTTATTGTCTCAGTATTGAAATGGATAGGCTGGAAGTGAGCCACGGGCAGACAATGCCAATTAAGGTTCATTGATCTGTAAACAGACCTGGGTCAAATAGTATTTGCAAATACTTTCTGTGCTTTGTTTATTCTTTTTCAGAGTCATATGGTTTGTCTAGAGTGACAAACACATGTTCAGGACACTCAAATACAACTACAGTGCTTTTGTGAAATTCATACATGTTGGGAAATAATAGTTCCTGGAAAATTATTATTATTAAATTATTATTGCCAAAATTTCAATGAATAATGTCTTTTTTTTTTTTTGTAATACTTCCACATTTTGGCAAACAACACTGCTTTCTTAAATAAATAATGGTCACCGGAAATAAAGGTCATCGGGGCCGTGACGAATAAACAACACAAAAATGCTAAATACTCACTGGCAAATGTTTTGCATCAAAACTATTTGCACCGGCAGCAATGTCACAATGTTGCGACAGTTGTGAGTTTTTTTCCAACAAAAAAAGTTCAAATAAATTTGCATCAGCTCATTCTTCAGAAAAATGTATGCATTGAAAACGCCAAAAATATATTTTTAAGGTCGGCATGGCTGGTATTAAGGTATTAAGATTCCACTGTAGGAGGAAAACGTTTCTTTGACACAAAGATGCTATAACATGATGTACAACAGTTCAACATGCTGTGCTCTACAAAGGGAAATATTTTGGGTTAAGTGTGTGTGTGTGTGTGTGTGTGTGTGTGTGTGTGTGTGTGTGTGTGTGTGTGTGTGTGTGTGTGTGTGTGTGTGTGTGTGTGTGTGTGTGTGTGTGTGTGAGTGAAAACACAAGAAGTCATGTCAGATGAACAATCTGTTGCGGTGCAAAAGCTCAGACAGATCGACCTCCTTCTGAAAAAATTAAATGTTTTTTTTGTGAGTGCAATATTCATGCTCTGTGTGAAAGGGATAATGGCCAAAAATGTAAAAAAAAAAAATATATTGACGTGCGAATTAATCACATGAAAAAAATGCGCCTGGTGTGTAAAGGGCTTTAGAATATAAGACCGATCTAATTTCAAGATTAAAATTTAATAAGGCAGTGAGATGGACAAAGATTTCTGGTGCCTCTGTGCTGGAAACAGATGTGGCCGCAGACATTTTGTTTTTGGCTTATCTGTCCTTTTGTCCATTTGAATGTATGTACACACGTACATCAAAGGCTCGTGAACGCAATATCTTAAGAAAGGTCAAAGGTCAAGGTCAGGGTAACCACACATTTGTCCAGGGAAGAAAACTAATCATTTAAACAAAAATGTCAAACTGAAGAGTTGGCGAGATTCAGGGACTTCTGTCCATAAGGGCCACCACTCAGATCGTCAGACAAATTCAAGAGACATCAAGAGACTTGTTTGTCTATGACCAATATGGCTATGCGACTGCAGCACAATACGAGTCAAAGTGCAGGTGAACAGAAAACTAAAAGCACTCAAAGGGCATCGCCATCCAGTCGTTGACCACAAAAATCCAGAGTGAAAACAACTGCAAAATATGGTGCTATTGAAGTTTAGTTTCCCCAATGTCCTTTTTGCATCATGTTCTCCCTCTAACTCAATCGCCACCCCTCGCCTAAACCAAATGGAAAAGTAAGAACACATCTGACACAGACGGTGTCCTGTTGTGTGCAACATGTGTCTGAATCTAATTGAAATGGGGAAAAAAAAACATGCTGTGCAGGTGTCCTCTAGTAGTTTTTATTTATGCGTCACTCTCTTCATCCTCTTCTGTCTTCTCTCTGCACTGCTGTATACCAGGATGGTGATGCTGCTCATGTCCCCCACACCTTGACTCCAAAAGCTGGCAGATGGACAGATAGACAGATGTGTACTAATCAGCAGACAGATGGACTGACCAACCATCAAAAGACAGGCAGATGTTCAGATAGTTAAACAGTAAAATGAAAATTCGCATTTGGTTGTGGGAAATATACACATCCTTTAATATCCCAGCGGGGTACACTACATAGCTTGTATAACTCTTGAACTGTAGGGCACTGCAATGAGGTTAAATTCAGGTGAGGAGGGAAAGAGGTAATCTTACCTAATTTCATGAAATTGTGTCTTACAAAAATGTCCCATGTAAAAAAAAATGAGACATCACAAGAGGATTGAACAGGATTAAATCCCACTAAAGATAAAAACAGGCACAAGGCCAACCCTGCAATACAGTTCAATATGTAGTGATGGTAAAAACATGGAAGACAAATTTGTGGTTTAGATTAAATTCTTCTACTTTCTTAGCATTCACTCAGCTGACGTGTTGGGTAACACTTGACAGTAATGTGATTATTTTGGGGGGGTAATGAGACGTGTAAGGGTGACCAATCTGAAATGTAATAATTGCAGTGAAGTTATTCATCCTAGTTCAAGTTTGGTCTCTTTGCATTCAGCCAACGTGTTCTCATTCCCAGTGCGTCAACAAATAATGCCATTTTCAAGGCATCAAATACTGACGTTTCATAAAGGCACAGACGATGCTCCATTGTGGTGTCATGTAGAATCACAAGGTGTTGTGCCCCTCGGCGTCTATATGAGACACACAAGGTGCTTTACATTTAGCCACAAAAAACAACTTAGTTATGGTTCAGAAAAGATCATGGTTTGGGTTAAATGCAGTGACAGTTTGTTAATACGGGGTGCTGCCCCCACCAATGACGAGAAAAAGACTACTTTAACATGTAAAACATAAATGAATTATATAATAATAGTTTGCTTGTAAGGTGCACATGATCGTCTGTCAGCGTCTATAAGCATTCAATAAAAGCTGTTTACAAATTGTAGTTAGTTATTTTCTGTGTAAATACATATCTTTCCCGGTGCAGGGCGCCGGCCAAATGACAGTGAATGCAAGTCCTTCAACTTTTGTCAACCACGGGATCAGAGGCTGCTCTTCAATTGGTTGTATCAGTTTTTCCGGACCCTCCCTCTTTTACTGGCAGCGAATCAGTATTGTTTTACCTTTTTCTGTCTAATGTGATTGGACAACTCTCGACCCGGTCTTTTGAGTTCACTTCATATCTTCCATTATGTAATCACACGGTTACTCCTGCTTCTTTCTGTCTGACCGGCAGCTTAAAGTGGAACTGCGGAAAATTCGGTTATCACTAGGATGAGACGAGTACTCGGTTGAAACAAGTATTCGGTACGGATAAAATACTTTTGATGAGTAAATCATCCGAGTAAATGTGTCAATATCTGTGTTGATGAAGGCATTTAACAGACACTAACTGTGTGCACACATCGGGGCAGCTACACACAGAGCCCCGCCTCCTCGTTTACACAGAGCTGCAGCATATAGTCTATTCCTGAGACACACTGACCATGCTGTCAGTGGAAAAGATGCTGGTGACTGAGATGACTGACTTTAACCAGAGAGACATTGATATATTTGCAGACCAGAAGGAGAGGAGGGCAAAACGTATATTCTAGTGCTACTGGCTAGTGTTTAGGCAACATTAGTGTGTTGTGTGGTTTTTGGATTGTTTTTGACTTAGCTGAAGTCTGGCTTTAGATTGTTGCCCCCCCCCCCCCAACTTTGTACCTCCCCAAAAGTTTTTAGCACCAGCCACCACTGGTTAAATGTGAGGCAGTCGCCGTGTGTTCAGGGTTAGGCACAAAAACGACTTGGTTTCGGCTTGGGAAAAGATGACGGTTTGGATTGCTTATAAGAAACCCATGCTGAGTTTTATTTTATCACAGACTCAAACAGCAGTTTCTTGGGTGAAAGTCTAGTTTGTTCCATTCAACCACCCACAACCTCCTCCTTCCACAGACTTCACCCCTTTTTAGTTTGTTTCATGACCTTTTCTGATCCGCCGAGGTTGCGTGTGTGTATCTCTCTGATCAATGGCTGTGACAAAACAGCAGTATTTGATGCCCTGTGAATGAGAATGGACTGGCGTGTAATGCAAGCATTTATAACATATCTGTCATTAATGAATTATTTGTCCTCATTCTCCATATTTACATACTGCTACTGCAGAGGGGAAGATGTTAGCATATATTCTGTAGTCATTTATCACTTTCATATTTGAAGAGGATGATGCAACATACACAGACAGGAAAACTCCAAACCCACAGAATACAGTCGGTACATACAGATAAACAAAACTGCCACTGTAATCTTTTTCCGCAAAAATGAAGTGAGGGGAAAATGTGCTCACTGTTCAATCTGAATGCACTAAAATGCACTTTTCTCCGAGACAGCAAATCAGGGACACATGATTTAGAAACAGGGTTCTTTCTCTGTGTATGAAACAGGACCTTCTGAATATAAATAAATATTTCTGGGAGGCTGTCCTGATATTCATGGCCATTAATGCTCAGACAGTACCCTCCTTTGTCAAGAGCCTTATGTCCCCACAACCATCTCCTTCCACCTCTTGGTGTCCTCTCCTGCCTGTCAGCTTATCAGGACCTTGGCAGACACTGTGATCTGGGTTGCTCTGCACTGCCCATGTGTTTGTTTGCTCCTTATCCCACCTCGTGGCATGGCATGCAGCATAGTGCGCCTCGAGCCCCTCAGCATACCCCGCATGGAGTAGAGAGATAAAACAAAAAAAAACTGCCATGAAGGTTGCAGTCAGGAGAAGAGGCAGCCATCACTAGAGGAATCTGAATGTCCCTGAATGTCCTTCCCTTAGGAGAGAAGAGGAGAGGAGAGGAGAGGAGAGGAGAGGAGAGGAGAGGAGAGGAGAGGAGAGGAGAGGAGAGGAGACTGTTGGGATTTTAATTTAACTCAAAAGTTGAAGTCTGTTACTGATATTCTTGTCAAAGGTATGGCAGTTAAGCATTTCTGTTTGCTTTAGCTGTATTTGCCTGCAGGTTATGATGCAGTTGAAAGCTGATGCACACAGCTGCCTGGTGATAGTCGGGTAACTATTTTAAAGGAATCATCCCTTTGGGGCTCGCACCACATCTGGTGCCTTTTGGCTGGGAAAATTTTGCTAACATGATTTGCCTTAAATTCTTTATTGCCTGATGTTGCACTTTATTGTTAAAACACTTTTTCAAGATCTTATCCTTGAAGTGACAGTTATCAAACTGTTGTACATGTAATGGGCACTAAGGGGAGCCTCCCTCCCTCCTTCTGTGGGCAAAGTTCACCCAAATTATTCCATTAAGTAACATGAATATGTTATGTTGTGCCTTTATTTTGTCTAGTAACAGTAATCTCAAAAGATTGTTACTTAAGTTTTCCCAAAGAACACAAACTTTTTTTTAAGGAAAATCAGAAATAAAAATTGTTCTGCCATGAATATCTTTTAGGGATTCACGCTAATCTAGGAACCTGTTGGAAACCCTCATACATAGCTCATCATCAATGGCTCAGTCAAGCATAACATCCAATTACACTCACTCAGGTGTGCACAGTGACCTTTATAACCTGACACTTCTGACTATTCTGCTCATGGAAACCCTGTTTGCTACAGCAGCTCTCCTCACCACCTCAATCTGCTCCTTACTTGTCTTTTGATGTTGTAAACTCTACTAACACCTTGTCTACAAAGCACATACAGTAAAAGCAGGTGATTAGCAGAGCAGCTCCACAGCCTTTTTTCCATAGATGCAAATCAAGAACTAGTTCTCCCCATTCCCACTGTAAAAGAAAACCTGCCTCTAAAAAAATTGCTGGCCTAAAAGTTGGAACCACTGATGTCAGTGGCTAAAAGATCGAATTGGAATAAGGCTTCAGGGCCACTCAGAAATTCCACCTACACATAATTAAAGTTTTAAAAATAGACTGAATGTGATTTTTTTTTTAATCAATAAGTTTATATCTCAATCAACCTCTTATGTTTTATGTCTTACTGTAATATTCAAAGGCAGTTTAAGTTGTTTAGAAACCAAAACATTTTCAGAAAAGTCAGTCGTCATGCACTATTAAAACACAGATTTTGAACAGATTCACTTGTACTAAAGTCAATCCAAAACTTCAGAGTCTGCTCCTGTTACATGTGAGTGCTAAGTGGGGAATAAGGGGAAGCTGTAACTTTTCATGAGTACGTATTCCAAGTTTCATTGCTTGATCGTCATTAGCACCTGCATTACACGTTTTTGTGACCACTGGTCGAAGTGCGTCTGCGATTCCTCTGAGGACACGACCAGAGGGCGCACATAACATTTTTAAGCGGTTTCAGACAGCCAACAGCAATTAATTAATAAGCCAGTGAAGGTGTTTTGAGTGGCATTTACATTTCAAGAAGGGCAGAACGTCACAGTCCAAGACCAAAAAGGGCGCGTCAGGTCCAGAGTGCAACAGAATGGGTTTTCTTGGAACATTCGCTGGGTTGTGCACCATGAACTCACCCTCCAGGGTCAGACTGTCAACACTGAACTCAACTGTGACATTCTGAGGTGTTTGAGGGAAAACATGGCGTGGAAATACCAACACTTTGCCACAATGACACTTTGGTCCTCCAACATGACAATGCGCCGTCTCACGATGTGTTGAACATGACCAAGTTTCTTGCCTGCAAAAATACAATTGTAGCTCCCCACCCATCCTACTCACTAGATTTGACTTCCTATGACTTCTCTCTGTTCCCCAAAAATCTGGCACAAATTCTGATGTGCGCTCATTGCTCAAGTTTCAGTAAATCATTTGCATGTTGGCAGTGCTCAGAGTCCAACACCAATCACTGTACTTGTGTAAAACAAAAGAATACAAATTTGCTTCAGGTTGCATTTAAACACAGGCTGTGGAAGTGAAACACGTGCCATTACACAGCAAAGACAGCCTGATTATTAAAATAGAAGCAAATATGTTCAATATGCGAAATGGTTGACTGAAAAAGGTCTTGGTTAAATGAAACAAATGTTTACTGTAATATAAAAAAAGAAGTAAGTGTTTGAACACATATCCAGTGTTGACCTTTTCTGGTGAGGACATTCTCCTACCATTTATGGTGTCACGCAATCTGCCTCATCATATGTAATATGAGTATAAAAGTATACCCTGTGGTTCACAGCGACTTCTTGCGAGGCAAAACCATGTCCAGAACTTTATGTCATGGTGAAGGTCAGAAGCAGAGACAGGACAAAAAGGTACACTGCAAAGAGACAAACAGTAAAAAGAGCAAGATAGGCATAGCCAAACAGAGGGAGAGAAACAGAAAGAGGAAGAGATGAGAGACAGCACAGTGCCCGGTGAGGGGAGAGGAGGAGGCAGTGAGTAAATAGTCAGCGGCTCTAATAGGAATATCAAGCCAGTGAAAGGTAAACAGGCTTCTCCAGGCAGATACAAAGGGAATGTGGCGGCTTTGAGAGCGCTGGAGTGCCGGCACGCCACTGTGGCACAGCGATAACGGCCCCAGGCCTGCCTGCATCCCAGAGATAAGGCCGAGCACTGGCATGTGTCGCCCCTGATCCCAATTTCACAGTCAATATTCATCCAGCCCGACAAACAAGCAACATTTAAGATAAAAAATAAATATAGAGTCCTTCTGCTATTACCTCCTGTTTATTAATCTGCACACAGCACCCACTGCCTTTTAAATAGTAGTAAACACCCAGCCCTCCCCTTCACATCCCCTCCCTCCGTCCCTCCCTCCCTCCCTCCATCCCTCCCTCCTTTCCTCCATCAGACCCCCTCTCCCCTCCTTCCAGGCACTCCACTCCTCCTCCCAATCCTCTCTTCCTCATCTTCCCCCTGTCTTCCTGCACATCTGGGGATTTGCATGGCTTCGCTTATTCTTCTGAGATTGCCGCCGGCATGTGTGTGTGTCTTTGCATTAGTGTGTGAGTCTCTCTGTGGTTGTGACTTGAGCACAGCTGTGTGCGCATGTGAACATGATATTGTTCCCAGATATTGTTCAGATATGAGTGTGCCCACATCTGCATGTAAGACTACATTCTTTGATTGCCGCAATAGTTGTGTTTGTGTCTTTGTGTGTTAAAGCATGTTTGCGTGCAGTGATTTAGTACTTGCATGTTAACATGTGGAGTCAGGCCCGAGCTGTAAGCTTGAATCTCTCAATGTCTTCATCATAACACGGTCCTTCCTTCACCAGGACCCACACTGCAAGAAAAAGTAATTCTAGCATTGGCACTGATATTCAGTCATTAAATCCAACATTGTCTTAAAGCTGGTGAGCAGTTTGACAGCACAAATGAAGCTTTTTATCATCTACAATAGTTTCACAATGAAATAAATATTCCCTAAGAATTGAGAACAAAACTGAAAAGCATAAAAATTCTTCAATTTGGAACTTAGCTGAGTTGGAATATTTGTGCTACTGGAAAAATTGCCACAAAAAATAAGTTTAATATTGGCTAAGATTGATATTATTCTAATGCAGGCCCTACAGTGCAGCCGGCCGGCCAGCTGGGCTCTGATTACCATCTGAAACAATCACAGAGAGAAGTAAACCAAGAGCTAAGCAGAGCTAGGCCTACAACTGTTTTTTATTTCTTTTGCTGGACGAAGCACAGAGCCCTCTCTTCAATTAGCTTCATTAATTTTCTGACACAGAGCGGTGACAAAAGGCAACAGAGCGGTGAAATATAGCCTTACATAAGCCAGGATTGACACAGGTACATGTTAGTCACATTACTGTAGCTGGCACAGACCTGCCGTAGTTTTCACTGTTAAAGGGACGGACATTACATTGAGCCAGTTCCATTATTTGCTGGCAGCTGGACTATAATCATTCTTACCAGTGCTCTTTATTGCTCCCTGACCACCAATCCTCAGCTCCCCTATCATCCTCGCCATTACACCTGACCTGCTTCATCACAGCTCACTCACTCATCCCCTCCTCCCTTCTCGGTGGCCTTCTCCTGCCCTTCCTTTCTCTCCGTGGTACAGACCTGTCCATGCCTGGCCAGCTGGCCATATCCCTTTAAATCTGGCCTGGGCTGAGCCGCTGTCTCCAGGAGATTACTGCACACTCTCCTAGGCTCCACAGATGGGAGAGACAGGCTGCCAGCTGGCACCGGGACACACACTATCCCCACTGGAAACTGGCCAACAGGCCTGGCTCGCTGCTCCACACTCTGCCCATTCACACTCTCGGTAGCTAGGCCTCCGACTTCCTACTCTACATTTCGATATATGTCGTTTTTGCTCTGTCTTTCTCACCTATTCTCTTGCTTTTTAACTCTACCACAGTAATGCCAGTGGTCACATCTGCTACTTAAGTAAAACACAGTGCAGTATACATCCTCCAAAAGAGGCAGTTGGGACCCTCTTGTTATGTTTTACATATTAGAGTGTTGCAGATTTTGAATTTAAACACTGCAGGTGGGACAATTTTAACACAAAAGAAAGACCCAAAGTGCTCAAATTAGCCAGTAATTCACAAAAGAGGCCAGAAAAACAAATTTGTGCAGCAGAATGTCTTTCTTTTCTTTCCTGCTTCATTAAACTTTTCAGATTTGGGAGCCACATGACTCAAAACATAGCTGAAAATAAAAGATATGAAGTTGGTAAATCTAGCTCCACCTGGATCTGCTACAGCAGTAAAATGCTCTGTATGCAGTGATGCATCACTATTGACAGTTTAATAATGTAAATCAAAGTCATCTGTCAGTCAAGGGTCATTATTCTGAGGACCAACAACTTTTATTTAAGTGCACTTTGCTGATGATACTTACAGACTTTTAGTTAAGTGGACTTTGAATGTAGCACTTTTACTTGTAATGAAGTATTTTGAAATTCTTGTACTTCATATCTCAACTACTTCATTTGGCAGCAAAACCACAAGAGACTCCACTCGAACGTTTCATAACTATCAATCATTGCAGAAAAGTTTTGAGTGCAAAGCCATATGATCAAATAAAAGTGATGTTAGACAGTTTGGGTCGTAACTTTCATTCACCGTTTTCTCTTCCAAAGAAGTCTAAATAACCCACAGGGCTATTTTAAACACAAACTAAGAAAAACACAATTTGTGGTGTTATTTTTTACTTTACTATATTGTTAAAGTGATTGTACCTGTTAGATAAAGGAAGTGGGATCAAAAGTACAGGAAGAAGAGGAAGAGTTTTTGTTTTCTATGATGTTTTTATGATGTATATTAATATATGCGGTGGTAATATGACATTGGCTAAACATAAGCAACAACCAGATGTCTGCAGGCAGTGGCTGGGCACAGGCAGTTTAAATGAATTCACTGCCACTGCCACTGCCTCCTCTTTCTCTGAGGAAGACATGTTGTTTGTCAAGAAACCTGCACCCTGTTAAATGTTGGAACATTAACTGCGTGTCCAGACCTCATTCATCCCGTGTCGTGGTCCTTTTCAGATGATATGACGAGATCACAGCAGAATGTTTCCTCTTGGAGTAGAAGTATTAAGTACAGTAAAATGGACATATTCAAGTAGGCACACAGTTGTTCTTTCTTTCCCCTGAACTGCCTCATACACACACACACACACACACACACGCACGCACATGCACGCATGCGCATGCACGTGCACACACTCTTTATCTCACAGGTCGCCCTTTTCGAGAGCGGAGAAAGGTGAGGACTGAGGCTTATTGAAAGGTGTCACATGTGCAGATGTGATAAGAGCGCCAGGTAGAGATAACCAAGCCCCCTTCATCACTATGTAACAACACACAGGCTGTCCTCTTGAGTTAAAACAGAGCACACACATACCCACACACTCACATGTATTAAATGTACCAGGATAGGACAAGTTCATTATCCATGTGTGTGGTGGCTTGATAAGGCCCAGATCTCCTGAAATAGCTACGCTATTGAGCTCAGACCTTCTACTGCTAAATAGAAAAAAAGGAACCTGGGGTAGAATATATATCATTATCCTCTCTGCTGTGTTATCTGTCACCTTTCCATCACAGGAGAATAAGGTGGTTTTGTCCCAGAGGTAAACAGCTATCAGGAAATATATTTTCAGATGTAGTCGGGGCAGACCCTTGTATTTTGTGGCATAATGATGCCTGTTGTCCCTGCTTACATGTACCTCCCGTTTTATTTCCTGAGCTAACCGAACTGTCCCTGTGCATCTTTTGACACCTTCCGCTTCCACATGTACACCAGCCGTGGGGAATATGTCAGGTGCACCAAAGCTGGGGACGGCACTGTCAACCCGGCCGCCTCACTGCTGCAGACAGGCATGTGATATTAAAAATGCTCTATTATCTTTACAAATGCACAATTCTATCTTTGTTAACCTGATTACGCTTTTAATTAACTTGATCTGTCTTTACACAAGTCTAAGTTAAGTTTGGCCTCCCGAGTTGTCATACTTACAGTACATTTGTACAGTTCGAGCAAAACGGCCTTCGCTGGCTAAGAGAAAATGTGCAGAAACCTTTCTCCCTATCCTTCTGCCGGACCACCTGCTGAGCACTGAGATGATTACAGTGCGAGATTGCTGTGCCAGATTATTGTGACCCCAAGAACCTCTCCAGATGGACATACACTACACACACACACACACACACACACACACACACACACACACACACACACACACACACACACACACACACACACGCAAACACCTGGCATCTCATTTTAGGACACTATCCTGCAACCATAGCTGCTTGTGTTCACTACACACAAATTGCATACAGTACATACTTACAAATACTCCATCATCTGTTATGGCCACTCGCCACATGCATGGGCAACTTGTTGGTAAGAGGAAACAGCCCCACCGGAACTAACAATGATGCAACCAAAAGGTAGAGGGAAGGATTAAGGAAAGATGTGTGTGTCTCTGAGAATAGCGGAGGTGTCTGCTAGACGTGTGGTCAAACTTAAGGTTGGATTTGTTTTTTAAATTGCACCGTCTGACTGCAGGTATTTCTTGTCCTTATGCTCCGTATGCCTGTCGTTCAAGTGGTTAAGTCATAAGAACACCGCTGCAAAGCAAAAGCAACATGGACGGCGTCAAGAAGCCACAGAGGCTCACAATTTAGCGAACTAGCAGGTGGGTAACACACTGCAGGAAATGCAAAGAAGGAGAAGATGAGGCTGTGCATCAACATTTTTTCTCAGACACATAATTTAAGTAATGAAAAAAAGCACAACTAAAATGACAAAATATTTGCTTAACAGCCAACAAAAATGTAACTTCTATCGCAGCCGCCATTTCTGTAAACGTCAACAAATGCGTCCCAACTCGTGAAGTAGGGACATGACATAGCTGGGAAATTTCAGGTGTTGCTAATTACGTAAACAAAGGCTCTGCTGTGTTTAAGGGTCCCAGTAGGCCATGAGAGTGACGATGAGCCAGCGTGAACAACACCAGAGCCCTAAAACTGAAGCAGCTAAATAGATCAGCCATCGTTAATGTTGTTATCAACACCTGTGCCTTCCCTCGTGTGACATATCAGTAATTAGAGTGGTGAATACACTGATGCAAAACATGAACAAAATTTGAAAAAAAAATAATCTGCAATACATCTGAATTTAAGGATAAACACACTGAAAGCTCCTTTTGAACTAATATTTATTTTACCACCATTTATGACAAAACACAGGTGCTGCCATCAGCATAACAATCACAAAACAGATGTAAATCCACAAGAATATTGTGACAACAAGGACCAAAAATTTCTGTTTCTGACTATCTGGAGGCATTTAGCTATTTATAATGAGATGCTATTTAAGTCATTAAATCGTAGCCCCATTAAAAACATTTCAGCCAACTCTCCGCTGCATGTTTGAGCCAGTATTTATACTTCGGGCAAAACAGCAGCAGATTCCTATCAAAGGAGCCTATGAAGAATGAACAGAATGAGAAGAGGGAGAGGTCCATGTTAACTGACATGACAGTGCATCACTTTGCATCACATGTGATGGACTGTCATTATGCTTCACATCCAACTGCACATCTCTCTTTACCAGACTGTGGACGTCACATGATATCAGTGAAACGGAGAAGTTAACTTGAGGCACTGTCCCCATCCCGCCTCTCTATATATGCTGCTCCTCCACCCCCCACCCCCCACACACCCCCTCTCCCCAACCCCCGTCTCTTCAGCCCTCCCCCCCACCCCCCCATCCTCTCCTGCCATGTTTGCAAGAGCGAGGGCTTTGGAGGGTGGCACTCTGATGGCGTGAAGCCAGATGGCAGCCACAAGGCAGGCGACGTGGCGCAGAGCAACGAAGGGTGCACACGTACGCACACACCCGTACACAATCACTCACTCACACTTTCTCTCCTTAATGAACAGCCATGAATTATTCATCACACACACGCCTCTCGCAGGGCACATACACAGCTCCTGTCAGCAACAGACGGCTCTGCGACTTCTCTCTATTTTATGATCATTTCTCTAGGCATTTTCCTTGGTTGTAAAGGAATACCAGGTGGTGCTCGACCCCTCAAACTATCAACTCCTCCTCCTTCCTCCCTCCCATTTCCTCCTCATTGCACCCTGTCCCTCACCCTCTCTCTCCCTCTCTCTGTCTGAGCCCTTGTCATCCTTTCTCAGACTATTTTTCAATTTGTCTCATTGACTCTTCTGTCTCTCTTAAACTGGCTTCCCCTCTCTTCAGCTCCTCATGAGAAGGGTGCATTACAGGTGTATACACAGAGGGAAAAAAGAGTAGGAAAGCAAAACAAGAAAAGAGTTTGCAGTGTAATTTTCCAATATATGTAAGAAGAATTAATATGGGAAAATACCTGCCAGACATTAGCCCACTTTCAGCCACAGCAGCTCCCATGAGCAGCCTGGGCTGTTCAGATACTGAATGACTTAAATGTTTAAAACAATTGAAGAAATTGAGGATTGAAACTTGAGAAGTTTATAGTCGTACAAACAGGTACCCATAAGCACTGTTGTGGTCCATGTATTCTCTTTGTCAATATCTCAGTTTATAAATGACGTACCAAGTATACCAAGTTATTGTGACATTACTATTAGATAGATGATAACTCTACAGGATCATAATTGAGAATGAATTGAACAGCATTGTTTTGCAATTTGTTTGTTTTTCAAATAAACTGACATAGATTTCTGTTTATGAAGAATAAAACCTGCACACAAATGAAATTACCTTAAACATTTTCAAATATGATATTCAGCAAAGCCCAAAAAATTAGCTTTCTCGGAATATTTGTTCATCCAGTTATTAAGTATTATTCTGATCCATAATAGGATAAATAATAGCAATTATCAATGGAGATGAACTTAAAAAGACAAAAACAACTTTAACCCTTTACATTTGTATTTAACATTTTTTTAAACCAGTTTAATTTGCTGAGTCGTGTGAATGATACCTCTAAACCCGGTAAGTCAGTCGCTTAAATATAGTGTTTTGTTTTATTTTTGTCTGACTTATGTTAAGAGTGCAGACTCACTTATTTACCATTTACTTATGGTGCTTTCTGGCGCACCTGCAGCCCCAGAGTTCAACCACATACATACTAATTGTGTATGTGGTTGAACATAAAAAGCCCCTCCACCACACCTCCTTTTATAGAGATGTGGTGGAGGGGCTTTTCATCCACTTTGAAGGATCCCACCTCAGATATATTATTTCCATTAGAGCCATGTGCATTTTCAAAACTAAAGTCTTTATCTCCGTTGTCATCATCGCTTTGTTGCCTGCAAAATGGTTAGTTATGGAGCGTCTCCTCTTCTCAACATGGGGGGTAGTGGGTGTAAAGTGACCGTGACAAATATGACGGATGGATAGAAGAAAACTTGCCCTCGCTGTCAGGGAGGTTCAAGGTATAAAAGGGAGATGTGAAGGAGAAGGGGTGTATTCAGTGGAACAGAGGGAGGAGCAGAGCTCTCTTGGGAGAGAGGGGGATGAGGAAGCCTGATAAGGTGTAACGTACGTGGAGGAGAGGAGAGAGGGATAGAGCTGTAGAGTGACAGAGGGAAAGGGACAGGCTACGCTGCTGTGGTAAAGGTCACCAGCCTCCCCTGTGAGGTTGAGTGGTATTTGAACCTCACTTCTGTGGTTACAATGTCTATTCACTGCCCTCTGTGTGTGTGTGTGTGTGTGTGTGTGTGTGTGTGTGTGTGTGTGTGTGTGTGTGTGTGTGTGTGTGTGTGTGTGTGTGTGTGTGTGTGTGTGTGTGTGGGTTTGTACATGTCTGTGCAAGAGTGCTTGTTTGTTTGTTTGTCAGGGGACACTGACCAGAGCTGCCTTTAATTATTCTGTAAGAATGAACTGACTAGTTTGGGATCCGTTGCTGTGCAGATCATCATTTGGGAGGCCACAATAGAACACACACAAAGTGGTATTTCCAGGACTGTATGGTTATCATCAACACTTGAGGTCGTGTAGTCTCAATTCGCAAGTGAGAAAGATTTTTGAATTACACGGACAAAATAACGGTGGGGTAGGAGTGAAAAGTATTCAGCTTTAAAAACTCAGTAGAAAACACCGCCATCGCTCTTTTAAATTGATGATCTCAAATTAAAATTGAGAAACTGCCTCTATTCATTGTCCATCACTTATCCAGGCCAGGGTCGATGTGGCACCAATAATAATAATTAAGCACCATATCCTGTCCATCTTTTTCCCCAAATACATCCTCAAGCGTTTTCTGTGGGATCCTAAACACTTTCAGATCAAAAATAATGTGAAATCACTTCACTGTATTTTGTCTGTGCATCTGGGACTCATCCAAGTTGTACATGGTTGGTCCAAAATATCTCTACACCAGTAATTCTACAAGGCACAGATGCCAAAACCAACTCAACGGGCTCTTTTTGAAGGAGAAGTCATTTTGAACTCAACCACTTTCAGATGGAAATGTTTTACAACTAAACGCTGACTCGAGACACCCTATGAACTGCAAATAAAAAAAAAAAATGTCATTATCTTTTAATCTGGTGAATATTTTCTAAATCAAGCAATTTCTTGTTTGGTGAAATAAAAGTCATAAAATAGCTAAAACAACAGTTACTGGCTTGTGGTTCTATACCTCCGCCAACTGGTCAAATTGCAGTTTACAATCATGTCCATCCAGACAGTCAGCACAGTTTCAAGGTGGACGTCCAAGATTAGTGTCACCGATTCAGTATCACAGTAAAAGTGAAATGTGGTTACAATCTCTCCTTTTATTCAAATATGGCATTAAAAAATAGTAAGAAAACTGTTTCTGATGATTATTTTGATGTCACGGGGAAGTATTCCTTTGACCTTTTGGACATAAAAGGTTCCTGGTTTTGTCCCATTAAACATTTGCAAAACAAATTTTCATCATTAACGTATGAATTCTTGAGTTATGGCTACAAACGCGTTTTGTGAGGTCACAGTAACTTTAGACCACCTAAATTTAATCAAGTCGAAAAAGTTCCCTCCAGTAATTGTTGCGTTAGCAGGAACAGGAAGAACAACCTAAAAATCCCAAATTATTCTGTTTACCACCAGATAGGACTGATAGAATAATCAATCAATCACTTCTTTTCAGTTGCTATTTGAAGTAATTTGAAACAACTACTCATCTGATAGATTAGTTGATTGACTATTTTGATAGTGAATTAATCATTTATGTAATTTTTAAACCAAATATTTTTCTCAATAGAGTTGATTTTCTCCTTGTCTATCTTTTGGTTTTTCGACTAGTGATTGGATAAAAGAAGCTAAAAGACATATTAGACCTTAAGGAAAGTGTGAGGGTATTTTTTTAGACCAAACATTCAACCAATAACGAAAAAACAGATTGATTAATTGATGATAAAAATAATCTTTAGTTCCTTACATTTTATTGTAACCAAACACTTTACTCTCATTTTCCACTTCATCTTCTCCTATGTTCCATAAAACTTTATAAATGGGTTGTTTTTCTTATGTCATCAGGCTGAAGATGTTGTGCTCGCTAGCATCAAACTTTAAATATTTTTCATAATATTTTTAAAAGATAAAAGGGAGTCGAGAGAGAGTGCATGTCAAATTGCTTCAATTCGTCTCTTGTGGCTTTTTTCATGCAAACTCATCTTGAATGCAGTGACAGATACAAGAAAATGCTTTCTCAGCAAAAGAGCTGTGATGGAGGTGATGCGGTGAATAATAGCCAAAATGTCAGTGAATATTAAGAGAGTCTCTGGATGTGGGTTAATGTTTAATAAAGTTCATGTGCTACATATAAAACATGTGATCTACTATCAAAGATGGTAGGTCAGTTCCTTGTGTAACATTTAAAGGAACATGGAAGTCTTTGTTCTTCTGGTCTGTAGCTGTTAATTTGAACATTTATTTTAATCACTGACTTTGTGGCTGAGATCATGATGTGATCTGAAAACTCAACAATCTGTTTATAGAGGAAGAGAGCTCCATTGTTCTTGGAGCTTTATTTCTGTGAAAGTAAGTGTGACTAATTTTGAGAGACACGAAGAGCGTGGCTTGTGTGTGTGCATGAATGAGTGTGTTTATCTGAGATGGAGAGAGACAGAGTGTGAAAGCAGCAGGGGGCCCGGAGAAGATGTTTAAGGCCAATGTGATCGAGATGCAGCGAGACAAGCTGGGAGGGCAGAGGAGGCCACAGTCATTATCACCTGGGCTTTACTCCAGTGAGGCCTCCCTCTGCACACAAGTCACCGGCACCACCTCATTTTCTTACCCCTCTAATCAATAGATTTTTGCTCTGATTGGTTACGATTGAGTCTTCAAGAGGAGCAGGCGGCTGTGAAGAAGCTGATGACCTGCTCGTTTCATCAACTGACCTCACGTCGATATCTCTCCGCCTCCACCTTTGCACTCATGCATATATAAAGAACAACAGAGGTTGGTTGAGTTTGTGTGAGAGGCACTGAGAGAAACATGATGTAGATAGACTGAGATGCCAAATTTGATGTGTTAATCTCCAACTTGAAGTAGTTTATCTTTACTATCATACAGCATGAGCATGTGCTATGGATATCTAACTGCAAGAGACCTGGATGCTGAACAGCAAGTTTGCCTTGATGCCAATTTTACTCAGTGACTCTGTGATGATAAAAAAAAAAAAAAAAAAAAAAAAAAAAAATCCCTGGAGCCCATAATGCATTTTTCCCAAAGGACTGCTATTTATTAAAAAAGACACATCTGTAAAATTGCTGACAGGACATCTTAAACTGAAATCAGGTCAGTCAACACCTCTTGTATTATAAGTTCTAATCATTTAAAAATTAACTAATTACAAAATGTATCTAGAGTCTAGAAAAGCCTTTATTATCATTATCATTTATTTATCATGCTACTGTCCCTGTGTTTAGATTTGGGAGACGTCGATGCTGCAGACCCTACAACGTGGGAGCAGACCAAAGGAAAACCAAAAAAATCACATGAGAAACAATGCAGCATTACACAACTTTAATTCAAATGATCATGGAGCCCATGTACACCTGATATTAACAGGAAATCTGTATTCATATATTTTTATATCTCGGTCAGGTGTAAAATCAGTCTGTTCTATTTCAAGAAGGCCTGAAGGAAATTACTGATGTTTCCTTCCTCAGCAAAAGAAAAGCATGTACTCCAGCTCAACTTACCTAATATGCATATTAAGATTTGATCACAATGCAGGAGGAATTGAGGTAACAAGATTATTATTAAAACCTGGTATAATTACATATTATACTACATTATATTATATTATATTATATTATATTATATTATATTATATTATATTATATTATATTATATTATATTATATTATATTATATTATATTATATTATATTATATTACAGAGACCCAAGAATAATGAGCCATTCCCCAAAACAACATTCAAATGACAAAGCCTTCAATCAGCTGAAGTAATTCAAGGGTCTATACGTTCAATCATTTTCCATATTAATGCCACAATGTGAAACCAGCATGTGAAAATGTATCTATTCTTGTGAGCCCTTTCAACAAACTCTGATTTTGGAAGCAGAAAATGTGTAAATAGAAAACCAAAAAAGGCCAAATAAGTTTTGAGATTTATCAGCATTAGAGTGAACAAGTCTTCTCTGTTCCTCTAACATGTGTTCTGTGGGGAGCTTGGTTTAAGCTGCGGGCTGTAAAGCTAAAGGCCCTGGTTTGAGAGCTTTAAGGGGTTGGGGCCTCCCTCCCCCTGTGTCTGTCCTAAATGGCTATGTAATTGCAGGGCTGCTGGTCGTCGGCTCCCTGCTGTGTGGAGATGAGAGCTTGACTGCTTCAATCCTGACCCCTTGATCCCGCCTCTCATTCTGTCTTTTTCACTCTCTCTCCCGCTTTTTCTGTCTATTGCCTCTTGATTTACGTTCCTTTCTCTCCCCCCCATTTTCCTTGTCTTTCTCACACAAACACAGTGAAACACGCACACTGACCGCACAGATACATTTCTGTCTGTGGTAAATAGTCAAATGTTCAGCCCAGCAGGGAGATGGACTCATGCAGGGCTGTGGCGGGGTCAGGCTGGTTTGTTGGTGCACAGGAGTTTGGGGGCCTAGCTGGTGCCTTTTTTTTTAGAACCTTAACAGTGAAATAGAGATAAAGAGAGAAGCAGACACTGCACACCGAATTCATTGTCACAGAGATCCTCCGTCAGCTAATACAGGGCACCAGGTACTATGAACAGTTCAATATCCCTATTACCACTGAAGAGATCATAATAAACATAAACATTGTTTATATCATAATAAACAAGGAAAGGTTTGATATGATGAAGAGAATAATTTAAAGTGATAATCTCGCACATATACATGTAAATAAATGTCTAATGAGATAAAACAATGATGGTTGAGCCTGTAGCCCACCAATAAAGGCCCTTCTATTCTAAATATTAGAAACTGAGCGAGCTGGGACTCTCAGGACAAAAACACAAGCGGTGCAAAGTGAAGGCTATTTCCCACCGGCTCCGTCTATGCCACGTTCCATCACCGACACAGACATTGGAGCTAATCACCGCCACTGAAGTCAGGGCTTCATTTCCCATCGGTCGCGCCACAGCACGTATTGACAGCATCCCGGGAGACCAGAAGCGGTTCGACACTCCGAAAGGTCCCGAGTCTTATCAGAGAAGCCGAACAGAGCAGATTGGCTGGGCAGGAAATCGGAGAGAGCATCCGGTCAATATTCAAAATAAAACACCCACGTGCAGACTACCGATCGTACACATCACTACATCACCGTCTACCGTCTACTCCCCCCTTCTTCCTCCCACCAATCTTTCTATTAGGACAAGAAATGCATTTTCTTCCCTATACAGGTATTCGATATGAAAATGTTTCTAAAATAATTAGGCGGATTCATGTTTTTGAATGACTAAAACGCAGCAGGCCGTATTAACTTTGTATGCTCGAGAAAAAGTAGGGAATAACAACAATAAAAACAAAATGGGCAAAAAAGAAACCATCTAACAAAGTTTATCCACCTGAGAAGCACAAAAATCAAGGAAACATGACTAAATCAGGAAGTAATACATCATACAGGCGACACCGTTTGGATCTATGGGAAGTGAAATCCAAAAACAGACAGCTGCAATTACTGCTCCCCAAAAAGAGGGAAACAGCAATGTTTGAGATGACAACTCAAATTCATACATTTTATCCAGCTCATTGATATTTTTATGTCCAGTTACAGTTCAACTTGGATTTTTTTTCAAATAGAAAATTAGAAAAGTAACCCTGTTACTGAATACTGTGACTGGTCCTTGTTGTAACTAGAAATGTATGTCTGAAGGCCTTACAAGAAGACAAACGCTGAAGTTTTAGAGTTCATTGGTTGACAGACAGATGGATGAACAGATGGGTCGAAGGGCAGCTCTGTGGTTTTGTGACACTGAAGCAGGGGATACTTAATGATCAATTTCTTTTCCCTCTCAAGAATAAATGCTCGGGAGCTTATAACAGAAACATTGCCATAATGTTGTGTTTTTCCTTCCAAAGTTCAGAGGGATTTAAAAGAAAAAGCTATTAAAATTCATGTGTGCAGCTTGGCTTCACAGCAGCTGTTGACATAATTACAGAGAGAAAAAAGTGTGAAATTAATTTCAAATTTAATGTAAATTATAGTGATTGGCAGAGCTGCGCTAATCGGCATTCATGTACAAAGAAAATATGCACGCTTCGAGCTGGTGCGAGTGCACAGGGAGCAGCTCAGATAAATAGGCCATCAGAGAGCGGACAGACACACCAACATGCACAATGACGAGCGTAAGCATGAACGTGAGCAACAGAAAGATGTGAAGCTACATCAGACATACTTGAGAAAGTAATAAGAGTGTAAAGTAGCATCAAGGTGATCATTTTTAAGTAGCATACTTATATAATATATTTTCTATAACACATTATATTGTAGTTAAATGCAGAAAAGGGACTTTGTGTTTATGATCATGCAATAGTTTCAACAATTATAACCTCTACAATGCTGCTGTGTCAGCTATATTCTCGTAAATATACTTTATATACATACATCCAGGTATGGATGCTCACAGGTGTTAGTTGTTGACAAATTCATGAATTAATGCTTTCAAGGGCCTCATGACTGTTCATAACTACATTAAAATGTTTCTACAATTGATTTATTTTTAATAAACTGATCAGTGATGGCAAATGGGAGGGGTTAAAGTCAAATGTTACCTGAAGATGTTTTTACAATGTTATTAGTCTAGATTTTGTTGTTACTCTGGTACAATTAATGCCAACCGTCAATACTAATTTATGTTTTGAGCGTCTAATAACTTTAATTATTATTGGCAACCCATCAAATGTGTTTTTGCAGGATAAAAGAGTTTGTTTCTTCTATTGATTGAGTGATTCATTTATTGAACAGAGCAACAAAAGAAAAGTGACACTGCAGTTTTCTTCATATTTAATTTCATGAGGACCAAAAGTTTAATTTCAGAAGTTGGCTGACTTCTTGTTCCAAACTGTTTCCGTGTGTGTTTGATTTAATTGACACTAAACATGTCTAATGAACACGTCTTTGAAAAATTTCCAAAACATCTGCAGACACATTTTATGCTAACATCTGCTACGACGGCAGTGAAACACCCACCAACTCACAAACTCTGCCTTCTTGAGCAGGTCCGACTCATTGCACACATCAAACAGCATCATCCTGTTTAGATGATAATATTAAAAAAACATTCCTCACAACTGTTACAACAACTGTTGATTATTTTCCGGTTGGAAGACATTCACAAAACACTCTTGAAAGACAACTGAAATGAACAAACTGCTGTTGTATATGTGCAGTTGTGCAGCTTAATCAAGCAAGGGGAGCTGCAGTGATCAAAACCAACAGAATAAAATGTTCCAATGCCAAAACCTTCCAATCAAGCTAATTTAATGTTTTTGAATGACCTCCCGTAAAAAGTGAGCCTTCTGAGACTATTAGGTGTAAATGTATGTATAGAATTAGAGATAGAAGTTTTATCACAAACTAAACTGGTCGTTGTTAGAATATTTTTTGACAGTAGCCTGTTTCACAATCTTCTTCAGCCGCACAGTCCGTGTTTGAACCATAAACACTTGTGTTCAGTGCCTGTAAGTGGTGGTGAGGTCAAAGAGTAAGTGGCGAGGAAAATTGTGTGTGTGTGTGTGTGTGTGTGTGTGTGTGTGTGTGTGTGTGTGTGTGTGTGTGTGTGTGTGTGTGTGTGTGTGTGTGTGTGTTCTCAGAGAGAAAGAGAGAAGAAAGAAAGTAGAAGCTGTTTTTTCAATCTTTCTGAGTTTTAACTGTTCATACGGTGCCTAGAGGTCCACAAACTAATTAATGACTGATAAAAAAAGATACCAGATGTACTGTATTGTGTTACACTTTGTAATAAAACTAATGCAAGAACAAACGATGATAGATGCATTGAGTTTGGCTTTACTGGAGCAATAAACAAACAAAGCCATGAAGCCAGTCTTGATGAAGGGTCATGTGACAAAGCTAGAAAATCCAAAGACTAATTGTGAAGAAAGGGTGAGAAATACAACGACCACAAAATGTGATGTATCAGAAAAAAAAAACTAGAGGCCACTGGCTCAGCAAATTCTGAAAAGCAAAACTACACGTTTAAAAATGAAAAAAAAAAATTGGGGGTGTGAATGAATGACTGAAGTGATCTTACCAGACCTCTGCAACCTGCTCTTCATCTCTGCTGGAGTCCAGAGGCTTGAGGCTACATTAGCCGCTGCGAGGAGAAGGGACTCAGATGAAGATGTGTAATAAAAAAAGACGATATCTGTAACTCTGATGTATCAATCCCTTTTTAAAACTGACTATCAATCCAATACTGTTACCTGAGTGCAATGATAAATCACTGGAATACTTTTTAAATCCTGTGTCAATCTATGTAATGAGGGTTAAGTCCTACCGTGGCTCAGACCCACACGGGACATTTACGATACACAACATTCCTCAACATGGAAATGTGTTCATCTTGCTAAAATGTGCAGTCGCATCGATTTTCGTATTTAGAAATCTCGAGAGTATAAACTTTTGTGCAAACATAAACACATATATTCCTCTGGTTTGCTGGATGCCTGTCACTCAGCGCGTCACCTTGGCATCTGGAGTATACCTCCACCTAAATTAAAACAAGGAGGGGTAAAAAGATATTTTCCAATTCAGCAGATGTGAGTCATTTCATCTTGTGATTCAAATGAGTTTGGTGTTTTGTGTGAACAGATGTCCGTACCCCGCCTCCTTTATCAACATTAGCTGATTGGGTTTTAGCATGCAGCTTGCCGTGCCTCTGCCTCACAGGTACTAACACACTAATCTGCCTCTGCACAGCTGTGTGGCATGGTGGAGGAGGGAGGAGAGCAAGGGCAGAATGGAAAGATGGAGAAGGGCTGAAGAAGGAGATTGAGGATGGAGATGGAGGAAAGGAGGGTGAGAGGGAGAGGCGGAGGATGATGGTGAGACAAAGAATGGATTTGACAAAAACAGTTGAGCAAAAAGAGGATGAAAGAGAGTGAAACAAATAAGAGGAGGAGAGAGGAAGTGAAAATATAAAAATGTATGAATGAGTACGATCATTCCAGAAGACTGGGAATACTGAGGGGACAAAGTTTGCAAATGTGTGTGTGTGTGTGTGTGTGTGTGTGTGTGTGTGTGTGTGTGTGTGTGTGTGTGTGTGTGTGTGTGTGTGTGTGTGTGTGTGTGTGTGTGGTGAGGGCAGTGGCTCTCAGATAATCCCTCAGTGGCTTCTTGGCCTGTAGCGGTTCATACAGTGAGCACCTGCAGCACAGCGAGGGTCACACTGTGGTGACACACTTTCTGCTCTAATAGCATGTCTGCTCGCAGGTGTGTGTGTGTGTGTGAATGTCGCTTCATCATTGTAATGCAGCTTTGTGTGTGTGTGTGTGTGTGTGTGTGTGTGTGTGTGTGTGTGTGGCTGGCTTCCTCATTGTAAAGTAGCTTTGTGCCCCCCCCCCCACCCCCCCCCCCCCCCCCCCCCCCCACACACACACACACCCCTCCCTTTCCCCCCAGCCATCTTAAACTCCACTCTGCACTTCTACTCCTCTGAACTGAGATGTTACATATCTGGGGGTGTGCATCTGATTCTGTTGAGCGTGTGTGTGTGTGTGTGTGTGTGTGTGTGTGTGTGTGTGTGTGTGTGTGTGTGTGTGTGCAATAATACAGTGTGGCATGGACCTCTGGTGCGTTTGTTTACCCAGCCGTTGTGCCACAACAACGGGACTCTTTCTGTCTGCGCACCTGTTCAGCAGCCCTGACATCAGCAGCACTCAGCGCACAAAGACCACCTCTGCTCCCCAGAGGGGAGCAGCAGGAGGGGGAAATGAATTGGGACTTTGGGAGGAGCAGACTGGAGGGAGGGAAAGTGCATCCAATGATGAGAGAGGGAGGTAAGAATGAGTGAGAGATGGTGGAGGGATGTTGAAAGCTTGGATGAGAGTCATATGGTGACAGAGGGATGCAGGGTGTGAAAGGGTAAGGAAAGAAGGAGAATAAAAAGTTTTTAAGAATGGAGTTAGGCTGCAGAGGAAACAGAAAATAAAAAAGGGTTTGGAGTTAGAGTGGGTGGTGACAGTGAGGTGAGGTGGTTGGGTGCCGTGTCCCTTGCATCATTCTCCTCCACCCCAGGAGTTGATCGGGTGCACTCAGCTTGTGAGCTCATTAAAAAGCACCCATTATCCCGACATTTGCACGCATCGCATGCAAAACTAATTTACTTGTAAGAAATTAAAAGTTCATTTTAATTGAGCTCGCGCTGCAGTATGCAAATTAGGAGTACATAATGTACATTGATGCGGAGCAGACAACACACTGAAAATGGACTTAACCCTTTCGTAACAATATGCGCAATCCTTAAGTGAAAACTATAAGCAAAGAGAACTTATAGTAACCTGACATCGTACGAGAGATAATGTCGTTATTGACAAATTGATACATCTTAAATGACCTTTTCTCTCAAAATGAACAGAAATCCAATCTCATGTATTCAGTCTTTACTGGATCACGAATATATTTCCTATTTTTTAAAGTCTTAGCTTAGCTGTTGATCATCGGTGTTAAAAGTAGAAGTCTGTATCAGGCTCAGTTTGTACTCTTGTGCTTATGTGTGCGTATGTTAGAGTTTGGCAGGAGTGTTTACAGCTCAATAAGTCAGTGAAGCAGTGAGGATCTATATGTATATTCCCTAGGTGGAGGTCAGAGTTGTGAGATAAAGATGGAACTGAGCTTTCATTTCTTCTCTGTGTGGTTGTGTGTGTGTGTGTGTGTGTGTGTGTGTGTGTGTGTGTGTGTGTGTGTGTGTGTGTGTGTGTGTGTGTGTGTGTGTGTGTGTGTGTGTTTCTTCTCTCAGGAGTGTCAGCTTAACCTGAACCCTGTGCTCTGACCTTCTTGAATCGGCCCCCAGTCCATCAATAGCCAATAACGTGTCAATAAAATGACACAATCACCTGGAGTGTTTCATTAGAGGAGGGAGGGAGGCCATCAGTGGATGCGTCACAGAGACGTGTGTGGAAGCATCTGCGCACACTGATACTAAAAAGTCAAAGTTCATAAAGTATAAAAAAAAAAATGTAGGATAAGTCCACATCATGTTTGATAAATGTGAGAGGGATTCTTACTATTTCAGTTTTGGTGTCCTTTTAGCACTGTCACACATTTTTCACATCCAAAAAGGGAACTTTTTGAAAACGCTCTCTAGGGGAAATCTAAAAACACAACTTAATGTGAAGAGAAAAAACAGCCTTTGGTAAAGAGTGACATAACCTGCTGAGACATTAATGGCTCACTTCCAGCCTTTTCTTTCTTTCTGTAATCACTTAATTTAACACTAAAACATTTGCTGTGATGCAGTTTGTAGTTTGCCGACCTGAAGAGGACTAAGTAGAGATTTAGCTATTTTTGTTTGAGTGTTTCAATGTGGACCAAAATCTTTGAAAGTATAACCTGAAATCAATTAAGAGGTCTCGTTGTATTTTCCCACGAGCAGCAATTCAATCAGATTTTCACTTCGATGGTAGGTGTGCACAAGAGTGTGGGAGTGTGAAGTAAAGGGTAAAAGGGAGATAAGGCATGACAGAGCTGGTTGAAAGGTTTGGGACGGGTGGAGTTTTGGTTGGGAAAGCTGGGGAGAGTTAATATTTGGGCAAAGCAGGAGGTGAGCCTGTGTGAGGTGATACGTGGAGGTTTGTTAGGAAGCGGTGCAAAGGAATTTTGTTTTGATACAGCATATAAAGTGGATCAAAAGAAAGGATTAAAGGATGCTGTAGCTTGCATGCATCATTTTTCCAACAATTTTCTTACAATACGGTAATTCATATCATTTGTCTATTTCACAATGGAGTCTGAAGATGAATATTCTAAAACTTATGTTATTAAATGATCTGTAACTACAAGTGACGCCAGTATTTTCCATTATTGTTAGCTTGTGACACAGAACAGAAAATTGTGTAATTCAAAGTCTGTTGAATCAGCACTGACTCTGCAAAGTGTTTCCTCCACGCTGCTGTGTTCACCCAGTGCCGACAGGTGAGCCTGGCACTCACAGGGCATGGCTGGTTGGCACAGAAGGTCGGCTACAGAGAAGCATGGAAGGCGGGCGCGTTGTTTGCTGGCGTGTGCAGGCCCTTAATGAGCAAAGTGTTCATTTGGCGCCGATCCTAATAGGATCAAAGCTGTCATTTGGCTCCCCCGATGGCTGACAGGAGGCCAGGCCTGGCACAGCACCAAGAAGGAAGAGACCACGACGTCACTTTCACCGGCTACATATAGCATAAAACTCATCCTTTCTAGTGTCAGTGTTTTTCTGTTTCACTCTCACTCACTCGCTTCCTACTTTGTCACTTTTGATCTCCTTTCTTCCTTTTCCTTCTCTCCCCTCTGGCATCTCTTTTACCGACACATATACTGACTCTGCACAAATATATGCAAGCACACAAAAGAGCTAATGGAGTTGTAGTTCATTATGGGAATGTGACACAGGAATATGATATAAGCCTGACGCGTGTTCATTTATGTTTGAATGTGCCATCGGTCCACTGGAAAAGCCTCAAGGCCGTTATTTCTTGCAAACTGAAATCACCCACAGTGAGGGCAATAGGAGCGATGGTTATTGAATGTAGCTAGATGATATTGTAATGCACTAAGGGGTGTCTCAGCTGGCTTCAGCTCATTGAGAAGAATGATTTATTGTGCAGGAGTAAGTGGGGTTTATTTTGGCTTGGGAGTGCTGCATGCCCTGAGGGCTGGTGATGGATTCACTCACAAACATGCATGCATTGTGATTTAAGAGGTACACACAGAGAGCGAGCTATGAGCAACTTAAAGGCAGATGTAGTCACATTAAAATACTGTGAAATGGTATACACAACAAAATAAATTGTAAAATCCCAAAAGCAGATATTATGAAGAGAGCAAGGGCAAGAGAAAGGAGACAAAGACAAAGAAAAAAAACCTGATTGAAAAAAAAAAAACAGTCCCCCCTCTCCTTCCAAATTAAAATGCAAATGTTTTTTCTTTTTTTGTTATCATTATTTGCCTCATCCTCTTCATCCCACATGCCACCCCCACCCTTTCGCCCTCAAACCCCACCCCCACCCCCTTGTCTCCTCCATCCTTTTGTCTCAAAATTAGTGAAGCAGAGTGCTCGGGCGGCTAATTATGTATTCAAATGAAAGAGGCTCGTTAATGTTGCACTGGGGAGAGGCAAGATGATTGGGAGAGGGTGATGGAATTGAAATGAGTGCCGGGGTGTCGTTCGCTCGCTCACTCGCTCGGGTGGCGGCGGCTGCGGCGGTGGTGGAAGAGGCGGTGGTGCATCTGGAACCAGCCGAGCGCATCCCGGCAGATGTCACCTCCCGGGGGGTGATTGGAAGGCAGGGTGGGAGTGAGAGAGAGGGTGTGTGCTTGGGGAGCAAGGGGGTTGGGGTAAGGTAGGGAGGCAATGGTTGAAGGGGGGGGAATAAGCACGGGTGGGTGGGGGTAGGGAGGTGTGATGTGGGGGTAAGGAGAGGGGGAGTACGGTCAGACAGGAGACGCACGCTTTACAATGACAGGATGGGTGGGGAGTTAGGGAGGGGAAGCGAGGCAGGGAGGGAGGAAGGGGGGTGATGCGGAGGAGGGGTGTGGTGGGGGGGGGCACATGGCTTTGTTTCTGCAGAGGACACACAAAGAAGAGAAATGGGATGGTTAATTTAGCTCAGCAGTGAAGGGGAGAAAAAAACAGAAATGAGCTAATGAGCATGTTGTTCTTGTTGTCGCTCTATATGGTGGCTCAGCTATGTGACCTGCTGCAGCACGTCTGTGAGGAATCGTGAAGAGCGCGACAATGATACTAATTCCGTCCAATATAGTTCTGGCTGTACACCTGCACTCAAACTATATGGAAAGTTGTTAACCATGCATGCATCTGTGCCTACAGTAAACAGCAAGGCTGCAGTATATCACAGAATTAAAAAGGTGTGAATATTAAATCTTAGAGACATCCTCAAGGTACCAAACACTGTGTGGACGAGGGGGTTGTGTGGTGTTGAGGTGAAGAGGAGAAGTGAGGTACACTGAGTCATGCAGCAGAGCTAAAAGTCCAGCTTGAATGATGCACAGAGGCAGAGAGAGGTGAGGTGTTCGTACAGCTCCAGCCAGCCATCTGCTCTCTGTGTCCTTCATCTGACATACTTCTCAACCATATTGGCCCATACAGGCATACACACACACACACACACACACACACACACACACACACACACACACACACACACACACACACACACACACACACACGCTTCGCTCGAGTCTTATCCCGTATTCATGAGGGCTGCTCTGCCAGCTCGGTACCCTGAGGCCTCTGGCCCTGTGGCCTGCAGCTATCATTAGAGAGAGCCTGTACTCTCATTATTGATCCCCTGCCTGATAATCAAATGCATGCTCTGTCCCTAGGGGGCACCACTGGGACCGGTGGCCCCCACCTGCCTTGCACCTCTGTCGTAAGGGTGTTCCATCAACGACACATCAGCACACGCACACCCACTCCTAAACACAGACGCTCTTATATACACACATATACAGTATGTACACATTCTCTGCAGCAGGCCAGCACATGTGATACGGGTACCTAAACAAGAAGACGTCACTGGCATGATGGATACTCTGCAGGGACTGATATACTGTGGAGAGACAGAGTGATGAAAGAGGATTAAAGGTTGCTTATGGGATCTATCAATCTTTGTATTGTATGCAAGCATATACAATATCTATCTGTCTATCGATCTGTCTGTCTGTCTATCAATCTGTCTGTCTGTCTGTCTGTCTATCTATCTATCTATCTATCTATCTATCTATCTATCTATCTATCTATCTATCTATCTATCTATCTATCTGTCCGTCCGTCCGTCCGTCCGTCCGTCCGTCCATCCATCCATCCATCCATCCATCCATCCATCCATCCATCCATCCATCCATCCATCCATCCATCCATCCATCCATCCATCCATCCATCCATCCATCCATCCATCCATCGATCTGTCTATCTTTCTATCTTTTATGTTTATGTCTGTCTCACTCTCACTCTCTTTCTGTTTCTTCCCCTTTCCCTCCATCCCCTCCCTAATTTTTTTTTCTGTGAATCTCTGACGGAGATGCATGGTGTTTCTAATTTGGCATGCAGACATTAATTCCAGCACAGCTGCTGCCTCCTCCTCCTCCTCCTCCCTCCATCCTCTCCCCACCTCCCTCCGCCACCCTCAACCCCACATCCCCTCCTCCCTCCCTCTCTCCCTGAAGGCTTCTCTCTAATGTGCAGCTTCAGAGAGGCGCGGCAAATTAACACCATTTGTTCTGCGGAGCATGCCTTCTTCTCAACACTACAAGCATATCTTATGAGGTTTGTCTAAATGTGAGAGGGAGCAGAGAAGAGAAATCCACAGAAATGTTACGATGTTGTTTTTTTTTCTCCCCCATTCAAATTCACAGCAGATACAAGTACAAAACAAATCTCACACTGTTTTTTCCCCCCACCTTTTACACAAGAGATCGCAAACCTTGTTTCTTTTTTATTTCCACAAAGTTGTGTCTTTAGCAGCAGACAAGCTTTTGGCACTACTCACAGCACTGACAGAGATCAAAATGTGTAAATTGTCTCTGTTACAACAGCTAACATCTGTGCAACTGCTGAGATCTATGTCACTTTAGTCAACACGCTGCACTAGTACCATTTATCTATTAGCACGCACCATGATCTCTCGAAACCAATGTTTTATTCAAACTTAAACCCCCCATTAGAAACAAATATCGGTTTTGTCAGAGGAATGGCAGCTGAAATGGTGGACCATATGTGAGAGGAGAGCAAAGGGAGAAAACAGAGCAAAGGAGGTAGAGGAGGAGAGGTGGTGGGAGGGGAGGAAGGTGTGGAGAGGCAGGAGCATCTGTATACTCCAGACAGGTTGTTTTGGTATTCTAAGTCTGGGCTGACAGGAATATTGAATATGGCAGACGCACCTTTGCATACTGTACACAAAGAAACACAGCCACAGATATACGCACACAAACACATATACACAGCCCTCCAGACTTCCACCTGCCCCACCGCCCCCTGCAAAGACCCAGCAGGGCTCTCTCTCTGTGGGCACAGCTCCTTTTGAACCATGGGCTAATTCCCTCCCTCCTTCCCTCCCTCCCTCACCACTTCTCCTCCCTCCACTGGATCTCCCTCCCTTTCATCCCTTCTTCTTCTTACTGTTTTATTTACTTTTATTTTCTCTCTGCACTCTTCATCCCCTCTCTCTCTCACACCCCACATCTCCACTCTCCTTGCCTCCTTCCCTCCCTCCCTCCTCCACCTCCTCTTTGCCTCCAAGATAACAACATTATTAACTGGCCTAGTTGACCTAGACTCCTGATAAACTCACCCCGCTGAGGATCCCTGCTTCTCTTTCCCTGCTGCTGCATGGGGATTACTATCTTCCGGACCAGAGGAAACCATAAACACGGAGTGATCAGAAGAGAGTCTAACTGGGAAGAGATTGTAGATAAAGATACACACACTCACATAGACAGACAGAGAATAAAATAATAAACTGAGGAAAAGAGAAGGACATTTCCTCTAGTATTTACAGCCAAATGTGTAAAATGAAATGTTTATAAAAGCTAATAATTGAAAAATTATATTAGCTACTAATTAGCTGATGATGTCAAAGCAATTTGATTAGTTAGAGTGGAAACAGTACCGGATGTGGGCCAGAGAGTCGTCAGCTGTGCCTCAGCTGGGAGAGAGCTGAATAACCTCTTTACCACAGGTGCACGCTGGGAGACTGCAGCAGGATCAGCCTCTGAAACTAAACAACTGCTTGGCATCACAACCCTTCTCTTGTTATACTTCTTTCACAATTTCCACTGGATAGAGAAGTCAAAAGGGGGAAAAAGCAAGTAGGCTGCTGAGGGAGAGACAGACAGGTGAGGGTGAGACATGCAGAGAGAAGGTAGAGGAACAAATGGAAAGACAGGCTGCGTTTTTTTCTCTTGAAGGCACGGAAGAAGAAGGAGAAGAGGGGGATCGAGAGTAAGAGAGGAGGGATGAAGTGTTGCTGCACTTGGAAAGCTGCCGCCACATCTGCTCGTCCATGATGTCTGCGCGGCAGCCGTCAGCTGTCATTTTGGACCGCAGTCAAGTGGAGCAGAGGTACCGCCTGGCTCCCTGCCTTCCTGCATCCTTTTGTACCCAGAAAAACCGGTTTGTTTTTCCACTGCTTTAAAAACGGACTCGTCTTCATTCCTTTAGCCCTCAACTCACTTTCTGCCTTTGACCTTGACCTTCTTGAAAACAGACTTTTTTTGTTTTTTGTTTTGTTTTTCAGGTTAAGATGCACAATTTATCCACAAATTATCCAGGTTCCTCCTGCAATGATTTGGAGTTCCAGTGAGGCAGATTATAAATGTTACTTGGGCGTCTACTGATTAATAATGGCCTCCAAACCTTTGTCCAAACAACAAACCGATCCATCGTGGAAAACATGCCACTAACAGCCCAACAGGATGCATTACTGTAGAACATTTAGCCCAATTATCACCACCAAACAAAGAATTTAAGTGTCCCAATGCATTAGCCAGGGTTGTAAATAATGGCATTGTATTTAAGCACCACCATTAGGATTCACAGACAAACATCAGTTATTCAACACACCCTTCACTCTCCACCCATCTGCCTAATAAAAGTGAGGGAGAGAAAGAGTGCAAGAGGATAAGAGAGAGAGAGAGAGAGAGAGAGAGAGAGAGAGAGAGAGAGAGAGAGAGAGAGAGAGAGAGAGAAATCAACAGAAGGGTAAAAGAAAGGTAGAAAAGGAGGAGCAAGAAAAGGATCCATCAAAGTAGCCACAGATATGGAGTAAGGCATGTCTGTGTTTCCACGGGAAGTGAATAGAAACACTGCAAAGGAAAAAGGATGTGGCGAGCAACTCTGAGAGAAACAGGAAGGTGAGAAGATGCTCTCGTATGGTGAACTGTTGTTGTGCATTAGACAGGCAGACAGCAGGGTGATGAAATAAATAAATAAATAAATGGTCTCGGGTCTGTGCGGTGCTGTTCTGTGCTGTGGTGCCTGGTTGCCCATGAATATTCCATGAGGCAGAGAGTGGGGAAGTGTGCTGCCTGGAACATCTGGTCCAGTCCACGGGGACCCTCGTGGCGAGAAAGCTGCAACTTCAGGAGGAAAGGAGGGAAGGAGGGCAAAAATGCCAATAAAAGAGACGGGAAAAGAACAGCAGCAATCAGCAAGCAAACCATCATATGGTTGATTTGTTTTGCTAATTTGATTTTAAGACCAGCACTCCCAGCTAGTCCAAAACAAACTGAATGAGTGAATTCAATATGCAAAATAAATCCTGCGCCACATCATCAGGGTCATCATTTTTCAGCTTTATTGTGTGATCAACTATTTATTTCACACTGCATTTGTGTATGAGGGACATGTTTGCATACTAATAATTTAGCATTCAAACTGTCAAGGCTCAATATAGTGAGGCATCTATTGTGGAAGAGTTGTTCAATTTTGTACTGCCTTTATTCAGAAACCACTCCGAGAGTATTGCATGGGAGATTATGTTGGTGCTCTCTGAGTTGTCTACCTATAATATGGATGTATGTGATGGGGGAGTTATGGGTTGTACATGCAAAGCCGTGTTTCAACAATGCTCAATTTAAAAGGAAGCTGTTAGGATGGAAATGTAAAGATGGTGAAGTGGAGGCTGCCATTGAGCATAATGCAGAATGCAGAAGTGGCCCAATGACTGTGGCCTTGTCCCAACAACTGTATTGTGGGCGAGGCCCTAACACTGTGACTAGATCATGAAAGACTGTCCTCACCGGAAAGATCAACATTACTGCCAGAACAGAAAGTCAGTTCAGACCTTGAAGTAACTTTAATTGAAACCTAATCAACATCTAAAGCCAGCATTTAAAAAATGTTGCTCTCTACTTCATATTGTCATGACAACAGAGGTTAGAGGAAATGATTGTGGCTATACCAAGTTCAAGAAAATGGTAATGTGTGGTTAAGCGTGGTTAAGCTAATGAAAAAATATAAATTCACGAATGCCAGACTCCAGTAGGGAATGTAAGATGTGCTCTCATTGGCCAATATAATACTACTCTCTTCAGTACTTCCTGCGCTGGTGTTACGAGTTCCACGATGGTACCACAGCATCAAAAAATAATCTCTGCAAGATACAGGTCAAATTGAGCAGTGAAGACACATGGCACTCACTTCATCCTCAAGATTGTACCTCTTATCTTTCAAATATTGAAGATCTATTTCTCTGAGTGTGTACTCTTCAGTCTCTATTTCAGTTCACTATACTGCCTTAAGTGCTTCATAGCTATTTTCCACAGGATCCGTCTGTGTCGTGCCACCGGCGCTGATCCCTGACACTCAGATCAATGCCTGATATTCCATCGTGACCTGGTGCGTAGTTCAGCGCTCTCCTGTGCTACAGTTAGGCAGAATGTATTTTGACAGTGGCGGGACGGAGATCACGTTAATCTGTACAGAGCAGATCAGCTGGGCAGCAAGTCAGACAGGAGAAAGCATCAAGCATCTGCTCAATTTTCTAAATAAAACACATAGCACATCACAACGTCTACGCCAAATAGGACAAGAAATGCGTTCTCCTCCTGCTACAGACTTTTATGTGAAATAATTATTAAATAACTATGAGGATGAATGCTTTTTTTAACAGTTACAACACAATAAACTGCATAAACTGGGAAATAACAACAATAAACCCAAAGGGAGTGTCACACAGGTGACAGACCCAGTGCCTAGTGGAAAACCCAGGTCAGTGTCCTTTTTGTTTAGTGTACCTCTCAGCGTACTCTGCTACAAGTAACATTACAGTACAATAATCACCTGTATATATGTGCTTTGGGGCACCTACTTTATTTACAACTTTTAAATCTCCACATACAATTTCACAAAATCACGATTGTTATTCAAGCGATTATTATTATTCTCTGTAAACAACTGCATTTTTGGAGGCTTTATCATACTCAAAAACTCCTGAAAGTTGGAATACCCGTCTCTAAGAAGAATAAGGAACGAGATCGAGGAAAAAATTAAAACTACAAGCGGGAATATGCGGATCCTCACGTGTGGCATACCAGGGCCCGCATATCACCGCTTGCAGTTTTAATTTACCCTTGTAGTTGCTAGAAGTTTACACTTGACAACTTAAACTTGATTCTACCCCAAAGATGTTCATATTGGGCCGGACAAGCACAACATTTTGGTGCTGTGTGCAAATTGTGAGGGACAGAACTGTTCAAGATATAAATCATGTCTTGTGATGCAGAAATGTGAAAAATTTGATTAAATTGGGTCTCATGTTTATGTTCATCAAACAAGCAATATCCTGAAAACATGTAACCGTAGCCTGCTTTCCTGAGAGAAACAGCAGTGACAGTATGTGTACAGTAGCAGCTTTCCCCAAACATAACCAAGTAGTTTGTCAACACGGTCTTTTTTCTTTCTTTTTTTAAATGCTAAACAGAATTTTTCAAACAACCTCTTGTGGTCATATTAGATTTAGGAACAAGTCATGTAGTGGTTTAATGATAAGAGTATGTAAGAGGAACATACTCTACTCAAATACTTTACTAATACCAACCAGTCCAAGAGCAGTAATGCACGATCAGTGTCTATACTCGATCCCCTCCAACGGAGAAAAGATTTACCCCGTTTGTGCTCACCATCCAACGCTTTCTTTTTTTAGACCTCTATTTGAATGATGAGGTTTGCAGTTGCTTCCCCCTTTAGCACTGGCCAAACAGTCATTGCTGTTTTTTTATCTGGCTTATTTGGCAAATGCTTGAACATAACGGGCGTCCATTTATATGTGCCACACTCAAGCTGTGAGCTACTGGTTGCAATGTGTATAATTGAGATCGGTCACACAAACACACAGTGACACTGACAGAAGTGTGTAGACTCAGATCCACACGGGTGTATGCATGTGCTGTAAATGTGGTAAAGAGTTTTCTAGTTTTCTGAAGTAATTTCAGTCGTTTTTGTGTCAAAGAGAATATACAGGGAATCGTGAATAAATCCTAACTTTCTGAGTGGGAGAGAATGCTCTGAATGGTATAATGAAGTTCTCTGCACTGAAACAGCTCAAGGTTTTCTGCTTTAGAAAACATTTGACATTTCTATTTAAGAACAAGAATACCAATCCTTTTTGCAATACAGTTGTTGCAAGGTTAGTTATAAAACCTTGTACAGAATGTTTGTGAATTGAAAGCAACTGTCTAAGAAGCAAAACATATAAGTTTGAAATTAATTAATTTGTCAGATTCATTAGAATTCCACCTGTGACTTTCCATGAAAGTTGTTTGTTTTCAGGTCTGGTAAATCTCTGAGTTTATTTATGTGAACGCTTTCATGTTTTTGATTTTTTTAATCATTCAATTATTTGGCTTGCAATACAGAAACCAAGGGGACTGGATGTAAAGGAGGGAGTACGAGCAGCGTTTATCAACACATTTAACCTGCTGTTCTGATGAGCGCTGTCATTTAGAGTTACAGCACATGTGCTGTTGTCTGTTAATAGATCATATTTCCACAATCATTTTGTAATGGGTATGTGGGCTATTCATCAACTTTGTCACGTGCATTCTTTGTTGTTTTTAATAAAGCAAAGGTGACATGCGCCTCTCTTTGTGAAAACATGACGTTGTCATTTTCTGGATTGTGTGATATCGTACATGTACTTTAAAAATAACGTGCACTGAAAGAAAAACACTGTACTTGGACATACAGAAAAACTAAAACACAAACTTTTACATAATTATGATGATGGTGTTTTTAGTGCAAACGTACTTTGCAACACATTGTTTTTTTTCCCAGAAGAGAGACCTCCTTCAGACATCTGCTTTGAATGTAATGATTAACCTTTAAATCACAATCAAACTCCATATTTTATTCTTAGAGATGGTATGAGATAAGGTCAACGTCATGTATCTTGAGTGTGTGTCCTCCTTAATTTTCATTCTGGCCTACCAACAGGGTGTAGTAGCAGCTGGTTCCCAGAGCTGGGACGATGGTGAACAAGGGTCAGGGTACCTTGTCCTGAATAGTGGATCGTGGATATCCCCTCATTAGGCAGAGCCAACCTTGTGATGATTGGACTTCAACACAAGGCACCTGAGCACTACTCGCCGGCCCAGCTCGCTCCTAACAGCACTGCTGCTGCTGCTGCCTGCCACGCTCTCTCTCTCTCAGAAGGCTTCATTACTACGGCAGTTTAACTGAGAGTGCAAAGCAAAACAAATGAAAGAAGAACACTACACAGGTTTTATTCTGTTCGTTTATCTGTTCTTTTCTTTTTAAGAGTTTCTCTGGAGATATGAACTAAACACAGCTGCTCAGGACTGTCACATAAAATCATTAAAATGGATGCTCGTTAAATGCATTCTGTCTGTAATATTAAGAGAAAACATCATACAAGGGAAAGTCTCATGGAGTCACACTGGACTACACATTAAATGTACTAGTTCTTCAAAAGAAAATATTTTACAGGTGGCTGTGTTTTCAGATGTTTCCCATCTCACTGTCATGTCGAGCTCAGTTCATTGATATAAACCTGAAGTATTGTACCTCATTGCACAACAAAGAGTTATTCTAAGTGACACTAAAGTTCAGAGAGCTGCTGAGAGCTTTTACTCCGATGCTCCTAAAGCTTTGAACAGGTTTAATGTCATTGCTGTGAGTGACGTTGTGATTCATGAATGAGCATACATACTGTGTCCACAGTGATTGTTTACTGTGGGAACAAGTCCATGTTGGTGAATTTATTGTAAAAATATTCTTGCTGTGTTCACAATCAGAGTGTTCGATTAACTAGACCTGCAAGGTTCGGCCCTGTCTGCCAAGATGTCACTCAGATAGCAGATTCAGCCAACAGACAATAAACGAGTTAACCATCTGTAAATAATGCCAAGTAGGTACATTGCTGTATTGTATGCACTTACTTTAGAAACTGAGGCATACAAATGAATTATTCTGGTTGCATTATGCATACATGTGTCTATTCCTAATGAAAGAAATCTCCCTTTTTGACTCACATAATCAACTGTAAAAAAAACCCCACAAAAAGCTACTTTTATTAAATGCCCCTCAAATTCCTTGATTATTATAAAGGATAGAAATCAAAGATGCTTTCTTACTTCTATCTGTAGCTTCATTGACTTCGTTCCTCTTCATCTCACACTGACACTATTCAAAAGGCACAAGGATATGTCATTGGAGCTTTAGTTACAGTTTCATGGTTGAGCATACTGAATATTATTCAACCTTTTGATTACAGTGTTGGTGGTCCTAAATGTAAGCCTGGCTGCAAATTATTGCAACTTGACAATAAAAGCCTGAGTTAAAGGTCTACAAGCATGAAGACAAATATTTGCATTGTGTGTGTTATGCACCTTGTAAATACAATCACAGTGCACAGGACTGATGGGAGTGGAGGAATCCTCTGGTTCAATACGCACTGATGGATTGTCTGTTTGACCATAATATCTGTGGTGAGAGACCACATGAGCACACCTCATCCATCACACACACACACACACACACACACACACACACACACACACAAATTCACCTTACAATCACTCCAAACCACATATTTCCTTTCCCACCTGAGACATTTACTGCCTCCACGAGGACAAAAAAATATATGCAGACACACACATCTCTCCCTAACCTCTCCTCCACAACAGAGATGACCTCTCCATCTTCACCTCTCACCTTTTCACACCCACACACACAGCAGGGCAGGGAGAATAGCGCTGCTTCCTGGCCTCCTATGGCTTTGCCAGTGCTTTATAAAACGTGTAAGCAGTGTATGACACTCAAGTGCAGTTGGAGGTATGTAACCTTGAGCTATTCACATCTAATTGTACTAAGCTGTGCTAATCAGGAAAACTGAATTTGAACAAAATTGCCACAAAGCCACATGAATTGGGGAGAAGATTTTTGGAAAATTTCTCCTCTGCTTTTTACTGTGGATCTTTCTGTTCACGGTTGATCAAAGATGAAATCATTAAAACACCAGTACTGGCTGACCAAATATGTTTTTTGCTTGCAAACATGAAGGTGTGTAAGAATAAGCAGCATCTATTCAGATGCATGCAAAGACGTCCCCAACAAAGCTCTCATGAACAACATTGAGCTTTGTACTGATTTCGTCATTGTCACATTTAGGTTACATAGCGAACAAGCTATATACTGTGATTTTGCACAGTTGATGAGGTGTTTTGTTTTGATAGTTTAAATCTCCATTTGGTTCTAGCAATATTTTTTACGGTAGCATTAGCTGTGCTAGGTAGTATATCCAGAAGTTAACACACAAAGAATAACTGGGCTGGTCAGCCAGAAATTGTGACTAATGCTGGCCACACACTGGGGGATGATCGGGCAGATTTTGGCTTCAAATTTTTGGGTTCACGATTTAAGGCTGGATTTGCCTAATTATCCTGAAGTGAGAGAGGTGTAAACTGTAATCTTAATGTGACTGACTCATAATTTTCTCAACATGAAATGCAGCCATGGAATATTTAGCACATTTCAAGAACTTACCAAAATAAAAAACACATTTTGTGACTTTTTTTCTTCTTTTTTTTGTCAGCGATGTGATGGATTACTTTAAAATAAATAACTCTAATTTATTTAATCCTAATTCAACCATGTGTTTTCCCCAATAATAAATTTGCTTTGTTCTGGTTTACATTCCAAAACTATCTGCACATTGGTGTGCATTGTAGTGGTACGACAAAAATGTGTGTGTGTTTAACTCTAATACTTTATTATTTATTGCATGCACAACATGTATCAACACATTATGTGTACAGTACAGCGACTTCCTATACCCCCACTATCAAATCAACAATTTAGATAGGATGTTGGTCTGTTTTCACAGCAGACGCAAGGAGTAAATTAAAAGCAGTGGCTGACAGCGAACCATATGGTACCACTCTCTGCAAGAGAAGAAACACAGCAAAGATTAATTGATAATAGCTGGCACTTCCACCACCTCCAACAGGGACAATAGTGTGTATGCATGTGTGTGAAGGTGGTTGTGTATATGCGTGCGGTATATGTGTGTATGCATCTTGATTGCAAACAGCATGCTTATACTGAAAGGCCCAGGAGGGGGACCTGTCAGACAAGATGGTTTGTAGCATCAACATGTCGACAATTTTAAACTTGCCATCTCGTAAGAAATGCTGAAGACTTAAACAAGCAACACATTACTCATGTATGAGAGCTTTCAGGGCACTGTTAAATGTGGGTATTGTTGGCTGTGGCTGTTTGTCTCTGTTGGTGACAGTGTGTAGCCTGCTATTCATTCACTGCACAACCTGGTGCTTTCTCTCACAGTTGCTGCTGCAGGAGGGAAAAGCTGACATTAACACAACTACTGAGCATGATTAAAGGGATTCAACTGGTAGGGTTGTGCAAACAGTCCTCCACTCTCTATACAATGTTATGAGGAAATCAGATCTCAGTTGTATCTGCATGTCCCTTTGTATAGTCCAGTGGTCAGTGACCCCTCCAGCTCAGGAGTGGCTGGAATTAAATCTGAATGTCAGATGGGTAAGGCACCCTGCAGGGGTGGAAAGCTTTGGAGGGGGAAAGAGAGGTTCACTTTGATTGGATGGACTGATGCAGGGAAAAAGGAGAAATAAAAAGAGTGAGAGAGAGGAAGAGGGAGAAAGACCACTCAGGGGAAATCAGCTCTCTCCACTCATAAACAAATTCATCATCAGCTCTGACAAACCACACGCCGCATAACGATGAGCTTAAGTGCACAAGGCAAGAAGAGGGGAGGGTGAGAGGAAGAAAGAGACAAGAGAGGGATGGCAGGAGAAACAAGAACTATACTGAGCAGTAACAATCCTCTACCCTTAATTTGTTCTTAACACTGCTGGCCAGAGGTTGGAAAAAAAAAAACTTTGGTATGTCATGCAAAACTTTTGTCTCTGAATAAAATGGTTTTAATCTCCTGCTTTGAATGCTTGGAACAGAGATTCTGATGAGTAATATATACTCTGATGAGTGTATATAATTTATATTGTATTATCATATAATGTGTAAAGTGTGCACAGGATGATGGAGATCAGATAGATACCTCTATCTAAATAAAGGAATGGTATCAGATGTGTATTTATTTCTTAATCCTAAAATTTGTTTCAGTGACAAGTATTTTTTATTGGTCTAATGGTGGATTGGAGATCCTGTAGGTGCAGGTAACACAGATATTTGTGGAAAGGAATGGTAGTAGGTGATGGCAGTCTGGGTGTGGTGCAGCAAAGGGGAGGACAGGGACCCGTGAGATGTGAGAGCAGAGGGGGTGCCACGGACTGGACTGACAGCCCATAATTACAGCTCATTTTCAGTCATTAAGCCATGGAGTGTGAGCAGCTCTCACACTAAGGGAAGGGCTCTGATTAATAATGAAGCCCCCTCTCTTCCCTCTAATACACATGCACAGATATACTAGCACACGCGTGCACAGACACACGCCACAGGCTGAGTATATACGGGTAACACATACACATGTGCTTATCTAATTCAAGTGACTGGCATTAAAGAATCTGTCTTTTGCTCTCAGTCCCTCAATTAGGTAATTATTCATGTGCATGGATAAAAATACATTTTGTCTCATTAAAGATGGTTGAAAATATTCAGACAAAAACTGTCGAAAGTCTTGTTTTCCTCTGTGTTGAGGACCGAGGGAGCTGTCCAGGAAATTTGTGGTACTGAATCTAAACTGAGCACACAGCAGTGCCTCCCTCCCGCACTCCCCACTTCCCTGCTCTTCTCTTCTCTTCTCCCACCTCCTGTCTTACCCCAGTCTCTCCTCCTCCTCCTCCACTCTGTTCTGGCTGGCTGTCAGAGGACCCACCGTCTCCTTTGAACTCCTACACCAGCACCCTGCAACGATCAAACTTTGAGCTGCTCCCTGCCATGAAATATTTACCGCACAGAAGGGACATAGTCAGTCAGTGTCGGTCGAGAGCCGGGTACAAAGGTGCAGCATGAAAGATAGAGAGAATATGAAAGAAGGACAGGAGCAGTTTGAAGCTGAAACCGTGAAACTGCAAAGAAACATGACTACTCTGTTAGCATTTTATTTAATGATGCAATATTTTGCGAAGGATAAATAATGCATCTCTTCCCAAAAGAGGAGGAGGGAGAAGAAGAGGAGGACGAAAGACACACAGATCAAACACGGAAGTGTTCTCACTGTCATCCAAACAAGACCTGTAATCTTTCACTTTTCCACCTTGCATGCTTTTTATTCAAATCTACTTCACTCTATACAAAACTACAGTATTTACTTACAACAACAAATGGTGCACAACCAGTGCTGTGAGCCACTGTTGTTAATGAATTGAAACATATAATGCGAGTTTAATGTCTGAATCCTAATCTGGAGACTTCACCCTGAATCGGTCGAAGTCGTGACTCAGAAATATTAAAAAAACAAAGCAGGACTCACAAATCAGGTCTCAGTTGCATCTTTTCAAAGACGGAACAGAAACACAAGCTGTTACAGCCCAACATGGAGTTCAGCAGTGTGAATACCCACCAATGCCACCTCATCACTGTTATTTGCAGGTGTCACCCTCTCCACCACACACATACAGTTGACGCACACACCCACACCCACACCAGCAGCACCAGCACAGAAGAGGCTGGGACAGAGCCGGCTGGTCCCAGCTGGTCCCTGCTAACACATTCCACTGCACCCTAATGACAGCGGGCCCCCCAGCCTCTGTGACCCTGGCCCTAACACCCCTTCATGGGCCCCCAGGGATCCCGCAGGGCCAGGAGGGGTGAGGAGGAGGAAGGATGAGGGAGGAGGAGAGGGGAGGAGTGACACAGATGAGGGAGGACACTCCAGGTGGTGGGACAGCTCTGAGGGAATTGGAAGTCATGAATATATTAGCTGACAGGAGGGGGAGTAATGAATTCAAATTAAATTATATGTGCTGAGCACCATACGAACACGAGCGAACACGCCAGGGATATTTCAAGGGGGCCGACATAATTACACCTTTCAAGAAATTTGATAAAAAGGAAATATGTGTAAGACAACTGGGGATGCAAAACACAGCTGCCAAGCTGGTGCTACACTCTTAGAAAGTTAGCTGCTATCAAAAAGAGTTATATGGGGTAATGATTGTGTGTTTTGTGTTCCTTTTTCTTTTCCTCTCTCGTTTTTTATTTAATAATCTCTCTAATATTTAACACTTTAACATGCTTTTATTTTTATTTTTTTTCCCAGGAGTTACTGCCATTGTAAACAACAACACGCTAATCTTTGTAGATCAACTACTGACCTATAAGACTGTGGTCGCAGGCTATTTTCTGATCTACATTAGCTGGGCTGTGGTAGTCGGCCTCTCTTGGCCAAATCCCATAGATGTTGGTCATGTTCCAGGCCAAGGATTTTGTCCTTATGGCTGTGGTAACACGGTTGACCCCCACAAGCCAGGAGGTGAGAGGGAGTCCAGCTGTCTCCCAGGGCTGGGACTGACTGGGGCGGCCATGTAACCCCCGCCTATCCCTCTCCTCCCCTCCTTCCTCCACTTTGTCCCTCAGTCTGTCTTCGCCTCGCCAGGGGCGAAACTGTCAGCCCGAAATCCCCTCTGCTGTGGTGTGGACGCAGGTGACCAGGGGGCAAACACTGCTTGAGGATGATTGGTCCGCAATAACAATCAGGACAAGCAGGCCCTGAAATTGTCCCTGACTACAAGACGAGAAGGGGACAGATTGGAGGGGGTGCAAAAGGACAAGAACAGAGGGTGAAAGGCAAGAAAGGAGAGGTCAAGACGGGTAGAAGTGTTGGGTTGAAGGAGTAGAGGAGAGAAGTAGGTAGGGCAGTCCTCTATAATGCCTGAGGCAAAATAGAGAGAGAAGAAGAAAGCTCCCCTGCCTTTTGTTCAGCTGATCCTTTAAACAATATCCCAATCCCTGTGATCTGCTGAGTATTAGCCTGTCCATACGGGCCTCGCCGCTTAACAGCAGACAAACCAGCCAAAGTAAACAGGCCAGATTTATAAAACCCCTCTTCATCTCTCCATAACAGGGTCATCATTGGTATTCAACTTCCAGGCATTTTGTTTGTCTACTATTTATTAGGGTTCCCCACATCTGCTGACACCGCTGGCTTCATTTTCTACACTTCCTTTACCCTGAATAATTTATTTTCTTTGTAGAAAATGGATTCTAAGCTAGCTGTCTAATCAGACAAGGAACCAAATTAATCATCTTTAAATCTAGTGGGGAGTGAAATAAATGCAACTTTCATAAATTTCCTCAATGCGAAATGTTACATGCGAAAAATGTGGGAGCAATCAGAAAGTAATGGCAGGCAGTGTGTTGTCTGCACATTAAGGAATTGTGTTAATTGTGGATTTTGAAGACCAATTAAAAACCACATCCAGACTGGGCTTTGTTTCAAGGTTTCTATTATTTGGTAAGACAGTGAGATGGGGAAAGATACAGCGAGAGGCAGACCGAGATAAATGTAGAGAGAGATGACGCGAGGATAACCGGTTATCTCAGCTTTCACATGCCTTCAGCTTTGTCCTTCCCTTACCCTCCCTCCCGCTACCTCTATCTCTGCCTTTCTATCACTTTAAAATCTCTCACAAGTAATCTGTTTTTCTTCAAGTCCATGTCCTCATGTCTCCTTTCAATATAACATGCTTATTGGTATGTTGCATCTAATAACCATATCTCTCCATCTCCTCACCCTCCTTTCTACACAGTGTATGTATAATGCAGCTGTCCTCTTTCTCTCCTGCTGTCTTCCTCAATGTCTTCTTCATCTTCTTGCTGTGTTGCTGAGCACAGTGTCCCTGTGTCTCACCTGGAAGAATAACAAGGATCAGGTCAAATGCAAAGTTAAAAGTAAATACTGCTGGAGTAAACATATGACAGAATAGTGGACAGAATGGTGTGACAATATGTGTGAACTGTCGGTGTACGTCTGTGTGTAAGTATATCGGTGTTCTGTTAGCTCATTGGGACCTTTTCCGGTAATGGCAATGACCATGTCAGGACCAGTAGTCCAGGGACCAAAGCCCGGTCCTAATGAGGTAAAACACTTCTGAGGTCCTGGTTAACGTTAAAGGGTAATGTTTGGATTGGTTATGATTAAGGTTATGGTTAGTGTTCGCCTGTCCACAATGAATGGAAGTCAATACAATGTCCTAACAAGGATAGCTGCCCAAAGTTCTGCATGTGTGTGTGTGTGTGCGTTTGTGTGTATGTGTGTGTGTGTGCGTGTGTGTGTGTGTGTGTGTGTGTGTGTGTGTGTGTGTGTGTGTGTGTGTGTGTGTGTGTGTATGCGCGCGCTATGTTGCAGATTAGGAGGTGCGAGACAGCAGATGGGTATGTCTAAGAAAGCCCCAAGCTCCCAACACCAATCAGCAATCGCGGGTTGGGATTGATATTGAGGTGGTAAATTATTTCATTTGTGCAAATAAAAACTGATTACAAGATATCAAAATCACATCTCAGAAGTGTACATTTTGAATTAGGATTCAATACAAATCTTGTAAAAAAAAATTTAAAACAAAATGGTTCATAAACAGAAAAGCGATTGAAATCTAGAAACAGATTCTGTGGTAAATGTTTTAGAAGATTTATACAAGCTTTAGAAAGACAGCTGCTCATCCAACCTCATCTTCACCTCATAAATAAGTATACCATCATATCTCGCTATGTCAGTCCCACATCTGTGCGTGTGTGTGTGTTTGTGTGTGTGTGAGCGAGCGTGCGTGTGTGAGTGTGTGTGTGTGTGTGTGTGTGCGAGCGTGTGTGAGCGAGCGTGCCTGTGTGTGTGTGTGTGTGTGTGTGTGTGTGTGTGTGTGTGTGTGCGTGTGCGTGTGCATGTGTGTGTGTGTGTGTGTGTGCGAGCGTGTGACAGATGAACATGGACTAGTGTATGAGCATAGTGGCTGATGACAATGACAGGACTTGATGAGCAGAGATAGCCCGCTGCTGATGCCCTGACCATATGGACGGGTATTGTTGTGCCTCCCCCTCACCACCACAGATGGTGCCCGCAGCAACACAACACAACAAAACCTAAGCCATTGTTTTACCAGTAGCAATCATAATGAGGGGAAGGAGGGAGAAAGACAGGAAAAATAATTACTTCTGCAGCCAGGAAAAATCTGTCCTTCTTCGGAGCTGGTGTCCAGAAGGGCAGATTCCTGAGAGAAAGCAGCCAGAGCTGTTGTTGGTAATTGACTGATATGGTAATGAGAACCTAATTATACCCGGTACAGGGGTGCAGAGGGCCGCCTCCACAGTAACTGCCCCATGACCCGCTTTCTGACAAACTGTCACTTCATCTTGCCACATCACTCAAGGGCTTATCAAATATGACCCCAAAATAGAGAAGCGATAATATACACACAGGCAGAGTCGAACATATGCACACACACACACACACACACACACACACACACACACACACACACACACATACACACAAATATGTACAGTACACTTGCAGGCGTGGCGCACACACACAGACAGATGCTTGTACACTCACAACATGTAGGTGTATGTGTGTGAATATTATGACACGTGGATGGCTTCATAAGCAGTCAGTGGGTACAATAGGAAACCTCAAAGTCATGGCAAAACTCAGCAGTGCTAGTTAAGAAATACGTATTATTGTTCCTACTTAAATTCAGAATCCAAGGGAGTATTGTGCTGTGTAATTCTAAATATATTAAAAAAAATTAAATTGGTTATCAGGCCTGTTTCACCCCGATTAGGATCTATGACGCATTATAGTGTATGATGTTGGTATGATTTACTGTGCTGATAACCGGGGCAGAGTACAGACAAACTGCAATGCACACAGATAACATTTGCATGTCACCTCTCCTGTTATAAATCAGAGTATGTATGCCACATAATTACAAGCCAATCTCATAGTAAAGCCGTATTTATGTGTGCTGTAAGGCCACCCCATTCCCTTTGAAAATTAGCTATTTTAAAAAAAAAAAAAAAAACAGAGCCATGGCAATTTTCTACATTCATTCAAATCGCTTGCTATTGTTCACAAGGTATTCATCAACCATCAACATCCAGTTTTATTTTTGACAGTGGTGTGAATGGTATTCAAACTTACTCGGCAGGGATTCCAAATTAAAAGCCCCCTTGACCAAAAGGGCTTTTAACTCAACAGAGTCCCCCAGAGGGTGGCAACAATAGCCGACTTGATAAGTTAAAATGTCAGTGCTCTCCTTAAGGAGGTAAACCAAGGCGGTACATTATAAAGGAAAAAATAAATAAAAGAAGAAATAGTGACAAATGGATTCATAACAATTAAACATAAAACTGAATATAAAAAACTGAACGTGTACGGTACCTGCAACGTAAGGCTTTTTTTCAAATTAGATATGAGGGGATCAATATTTTGGTTACAGTACTTTATGGTTGGAAGAAGCCTTGTGGTGTAAAGATGATGTAAGGATGAAAATATTTGTTTTTGGCTGCATCTTGATGCTTACAAATTAACAAAGGTTCTGAAAAAAGGACAGGAAAAATCTATATAGCTAAACTAGGCCAAACTAATCCCTACCTCTAAAAACAAAAACACAAACAGAAGTCCGAACTTGCTCATCTAAAAACTATAATTATCATATTCCCTTCGCCAACCCGTCAAGTTACAGTTGACATCCATGTCTGTCCAAATTCATATAATATATGCTGTGAGGACTTTAAAGGGCCAATAGAGCTGATTCTGATACAACACAAAGTTGTAGCAATGACAGTAGACAATACTTCAAAAATGGATGTTGCTGCAAAGAAGCAACGTAGATGTTTCACAGACATCTTCAACCCGTCAACACAGAGGAATAATACAATCACCAATTTCAAGGTGCAACCAAGATATAAGAGATATGAGGTGAAATATGGTCACGATCTCCCCTTCTGATCCTGAGTTATGGCATCGTGTTCACAGGAATGTGACCGTCATGAGGTCACAGTGACCTTTGACAATGTGATCAGTTCATCCTTGAGTCCAAAGTAAATGTTTGTGCCACAAATGAAGAAGTTCTCCCAAAGGCTTTCTGAGGTATGGAGTTGATAAAGGGACAGACGGGAAGTCTGGGTGACCCTTGACCTTTCACCTTTTACTACTAAAATTGTTTCAGATCATCCTTCAGTCCAAGTGAATGTTTATGCTAAATTTGAAGAAATGTCATCACTTGAGATATCACGTTCACAAGAATAGCATGTAGGAATGGACATCCCACAAACAGATGAGATATCTGTTACCGCCATAAGAAGGCATACAAAAGAACTTCTCTTAATGAATAGGTGGCACCCAACAATAAACCTGGTGTGTCTCTTTCTGTCAATTAAGTGTGTAAAAAAAAGTGTAAAAGGTATCTCAACTCACCGTCTTTCATTGCTCAAACTGGCTCTGTCCAAAGATAACACAAGACGGGCCAAAAATAGTCTGAAATAAAAGAACACAATGTGGTGGTTTTTTTTTCCATTTTGTCCTTTATGCATCTGAACAAAAGAGATATAAAATCTTAACTTATGAGCTCTAGAGGTGCTGATAGGTGCATTTTTAAACTGTTGGACAGAATCAGTAGTTGTTCTCCAGTGTCCAGTAAAGCTGTCTGCAGGTTGGAGTTTCATATTTAGGCTGCAGAGTGGAGTCGTATCAATGTTTTCATCTAACTCACAGCAAGAAAGTGTATTTCCCAAACTGTCAAACTGTTCATTCAAGGTTACAGTCTGTAACTCACAATTGTCATTGTCAGCACCTGAAGAAAATGTACCTGCTGGCAGTATAGTTTTATGTGAAGGTTTTTGTTATTTCTTTGCTTGTTGTGTTGGATTCCCAATGCTCAAATAAATATTTTTTTGTTGTTGTAAATAACATTTTTGCAAAGTAAAAAGTTGCTGCTCAAAATGTTTGATTAAACTTGTTATTTCAACAAATATCAGAGTTTTTTTTGGTCTAGAGGTATGTAAGAGAAGCACAAGGTTGTTTGTGTGTATTTTGCAATTATTGAGGGATTACAGAACCTTTTTCTACTTCATAACAAAGCCAATTATTTTCTTTCCTCACGTTAACATGAGGACAAGAGAAGTTTGAGGAAGCATCAATCTCAGTGTAATCTAACCTGTCGGCACAACAGTTGTTTAGAAAGCGTAATTATCTTCTCATCAGAGCTTCTCATCACGATATTCACTGCCTGACATTTTCTTTTGAAAGCATCACTACTTTGCAGTTTCGTTCTTCTCCTCTAGCTGTTGTTTGTTTACCACCTACTATGCAGACTTTCCACCAGACCACTACTCTCAGAAAAATTCAATAACTTTGATATTTCATTCGATAAAACTAGCCATCAAAATTCAGACAAAGTTTTGCAACACTCATGCATGGTAAGTATGTCTATTCCACATTTCCAAACATAAGAGCCTCCAGGCTCAAAGCTGAAAGGAGAAACTCTGTCATCAGACTTTCAACCTTGATGATCTTGTGATCTTAACACTTTCAAAACTCAAAAATTAAGCAACTTTAGCAAAATAATCAATGCATTCGCTACGCTGACCACGTTTTCAATCTCTGAATTATTTTGATAGTGTGCTAAAATGAACAGAACCCTGGAAGTTGGGAAAAACTTACACCGCGACTTGCAATAATTGTGAAATGGCTATTGGTAATGTAAGTTGTAAGCACACGGAATTTATTGGACTAACTAGAATGGTCTCTTAAACACATCTTGGCTGGGTTGGTGCAGGAATTCAGTGTTTTCTACTGGGATATTCTCAGTTAAAACATGCAGCAGAGGATTGATGTTAACAGGTGGAGTTTTCAAAGTTGATGCAGTCATCTACACACACACACACACACACACACACACACACACACACACACACACACACACACACACACACACACACACACACTTTCCAACAGAGCACCTGTAGAGTGCTAGCACAGTCATTTGGAATATGCACACCTCTTTTTATAACACTTCTCTTTTTCACCCATTCAGGCAGACTGGTGCCGACTCACAGGGGATCCTTCCGTCTGTGTAATGTCTCTGTAATCTCTGCAACCTGTCAATATTAACCCTCCTCAATCTGGAGTGTGAAGGTTTAGTGCTCGAAAACTATCCTGCACAAGTGGATAAATCACAACAAATTGTAAAAATATCAATGTGCTGAAACTTCACAGCTTAAGACTCGTTTTTCCTGTTGGGGTGAAAGAAGCAGAAAAAGTTGAATAGGAATTTCAGTTGTATATAATAAATAATCTTTTAGCCAGAAGTTATATGAAGACTCTTTTCATTAAGAACAATTTAAGGATGGATATAAATGACAAAATTAATATGTAAAAATTCTGGTAAAACATCAGAGTATGGTGACTCTATGGACACACACCACTGAACAAACACTGGACTAGACAACCATTTGAGTTGTGAAAAAGCACAGTTACTAATAGCATACAGGAACACATCATGGTCACTAGAAATTCTGAATTCTGATTAGTTGGAAGATGTGAATTAACACTTAGTAACCAGACAGTTCAACCAGATATTAATGACGCAGGTATTTGCTATAGTTCAACTTCAGGGCTCGGAGCTGGAGTTATTTCTGGAACGACCAACAACAACCAAACAAAGGATAAACAGCTTGTCATTGAGAGCAAGCCAAATGTAATTTTAAATGTGTATCAAATTTGAGTGAATCTGAAAGTCCAGATCAACTGGCAGGGAGAGGAAAGAGTACCTAAAATAGAGAAGATAAATAATGTTAACCTTTGTAAAGGTGGTATCCTGAGTCTGAAGGAGATATGAGAGGGGGGAGAGTCAGAGAAGAAATACGATGAAAACCAGAGAAAATAAAGAGGTGTGGAGAATTCACCGGTAAGTGTGAACGAGAGAGAGACACATCCAGTCTATGACACTGGGAGAGACAGGGAGTCTACGCATGATAGAGAAGCTGATGTGTGACCTTGTTCCCGCTGGCCAGACAGTTTTAATAAGTGGAAGTAGAACACGTTCCTATTCTCTGTTTTTGAGAAATTCGGTGAAATTTTTCTTTCCTGATTTTAAAAGTGTAAAACGCTGAGCTGAGCCTTCCTTGATTAGATAATGGGATTTTAAGCACAGTATGAGCTGAATAAAAACTCCAGAGTTTGTAAGTCCAACGATTCTAATGGATGACTCAGAGGAAAACTTGTCAGGTAACATTGCTGTGACCAGGATTCGCTGGCAGATTTAACACTCAAAATTGCATTCATTTTTTAAACAATTGCTCGGTCTTTTGTTCCTGTTGCCTCTCATTGCTAGCTGGCAACCAGCAATGTTAGTGCTGAAAAAAACGACTATAAATTGTTTGGATTTTTGGTAATATTCATCTCAGTTTTCCCACCTCTAATACTGAGCAGTCCATTGACATGAAGGCAGTCAGAAGGAGAGAAACTGAAATTGAGGAAATAAAGACATAAATGGAGAGAAGGAAACAGACACACGGACAGACGGACGAGCAGTAGACACGCAGGACGTTTCCTGTCATGTGGTGTGATCATGTATCATTGGTCAGCATGCTGGGTCAGACCCGCGCAGTATCAGTCCGGAGGGGCGGCCCACCCTCCAGATGGCCTCGGTCCAACAGGTGGTCCCATAGTGGGGGTGGAGCTGAGAGGTCTGACATCTGCCATCTTCAGCTCACCCCTCACACACTCACACACACACACACACACACACATACATACACATTGCACACAGTAGCAGAGAGTATTTTGCAGTAACACATTTTTCCTCACTGTGCAGCATATCTGCTGCAGTGAGATCTCGGGGCCCTGGGGCTCAGTCTCCGACTGTCTGTCAGTTTCCTCTATCAGATTTCACACTCATCACACACATCTCAGCGCAGTGTGAGCTCACTTCCATGGCTCCGGCTTCAAACAATGACAAACTCATTAGCATGTATTGTATGATATTGGATTGCCATGACGAATGAATATGTATTCAGTGTGTGAGCCTTTTGTTTTACTTTCATTTGTGCATAATCTGAGTTTGTTAGAGCTGTTTGGTGTTGTTTGTGCTCTTCCACAGCTACAGTATATTGCACGAGTTAGTTTACTGATCTTTGTTTAATTGCTGATATGAAAGCGACGCTACACAGGAGACATGACTGACTGGCAAATAAAGTAATCACGATGGGAACAGGGATTTAAGGGCGAATTAAATATTTGGACAAGGTAAACCATCAGAGAGCTTTTTTTTTTGTAGGGTAACTCAAACCTGTGTGCAAAGTAAGATACTGGCTCACCTCTAAACGCTTAATATACATTTAGCTCCAACTCTTCTTGTCATAAGGAGACAGATTTCATTGTGTCTGGCTGAAAAAGAGAATGCAAAGAGAAAAACATGTGAATTCTGCCTTGTAAAAGCTTTGAGAAAACACATGTTTAATATTGTGAATCAGTCACAGTTTGTGTATAACACCAAAATGACTTGGCCAGGTGTAGAAAAAGATCACGGGACATTTAATACATTATGTATGTTAAAATAACCCAAAGTTTTGTTTTCATATGAAATAATAGTCTCCTGGAGGAAAGTCTTATTTTTGATCGCTCCAAAAACTCCTGTCATGCCTCCTTATAGAGTTGGTCACTCTTTATACTCTGTCCCCTAGACTTCATCCACTGTTCCCATAATGACTACTATGATCACTAAAAGTGACAGCATACATAAATACATGCTGTTTTAACTCACTTTAACATCACTGTTGTCATTTTTGGTATGAGGATGGGCTGAAACCAGTGATTCTTAATGATACCAAGTCTGCAGAGATATTATGGTACATAATCAGACAAAAAAGTCCAAGAATAGCGACATGTCAGAAGGTCTCTCATATACAGTGAGCTCAGTGTTAAAGTTCAGTAGAACTTGCAGCTAAAGTTGAATTATGCATCAGTCATTGCCATTCTTTTCTCCCTTCAAATGACAGGTGTCTACTGGTCCATGTGGCATATGTGCCTGGATACACACTCAAACACACATACAACCAAGAAGAGCAGGAGGTCCGAGGGATGAGAACATATGATTGGTACTGTGTCGTGTGTGTGTGTGTGTGTGTGTGTGTGTGTGTGTGTGTGTGTGTGTGTGTGTGTGTGTGTGTGTGTGTGTGCGTGTGTGCGCGTGCGTGCGTGCATGCGTGCGTGCGTGTGTGTGCGTGCGTGTGTGTGTGTTTGCGCACATGGTGGAGGTCTCGTTAGCACCACAAGTGTGTGGCTAAATTAGTCTCCTCGATCCTATCACACCTGCTCTCAGGCCCTGCAGCTGTCACTATCCCTCTATCTCTCTAACACTATCTCTGTCTGTCTGTCTATCTATCTGTCTGTCTGTCTGTCTGTCCGTCTGCTACCCGTCCGCCCATCCATCCGTCCGTCCATATATATATATATATACAGTGGGTACGGAAAGTATTCAGACCCCTTTAAATTTTTCACTCTTTGTTTCATTGCAGCCATTTGCTAAAATCAAAAAAGTTCATTTTATTTCTCATTAATGTACACTCAGCACCCCATCTTGACAGAAAAAACAGAAATGTAGAAATTTGTGCAAATTTATTAAAAAAGAAAAACTGAAATATCACATGGTCATAAGTATTCAGACCCTTTGCTGTGACACTCATATTTAACTCACATGCTGTCCATTTCTTCTGATCCTCCTTGAGATGGTTCTACTCCTTCATTGGAGTCCAACTGTGTTTAATTAAACTGATTGGACTTGATTAGGAAAGGCACACACCTGTCTATATAAGACCTTACAGCTCACAGTGCATGTCAGAGCAAATGAGAATCATGAGGTCGAAGGAACTGTCCAAGGAGCTCAGAGACAGAATTGTGGCAAGGCACAGATCTGGCCAAGGTTACAAAATAATTTCTGCAGCACTCAAGGTTCCTAAGAGCACAGTGGCCTCCATAATCCTTAAATGGAAGAAGTTTGGGACGACCAGAACTCTTCCAAGACCTGGCCGTCCAGCCAAACTGAGCAATCGTGGGAGAAGAGCCTTGGTGAGAGAGGTCAAGAAGAACCCAAAGATCACTGTGGCTGAGCTCCAGAGATGCAGTAGGGAGATGGGAGAAAGTTCCACAAAGTCAACTATCACTGCAGCCCTCCACCAGTCGGTGCTTTATGGCAGAGTGGCCCGACGGAAGCCTCTCCTCAGTGCAAGACATATGAAAGCCCGCATAGAGTTTGCCAAAAAACACATGAAGGACTCCCAGACTATGAGAAATAAGATTCTCTGGTCTGATGAGACCAAGATTGAACTTTTTGGCGTTAATTCTAAGCGGTATGTGTGGAGAAAACCAGGCACTGCTCATCACCTGCCCAATACAATCCCAACAGTGAAACATGGTGGTGGCAGCATCATGCTATGTTGTTTTTTTTCAGCTGCAGGGACAGGACGACTGGTTGCAATTGAAGGAAAGATGAATGCGGCCAAGTACAGAGATATCCTGGAAGAAAACCTCTTCCAGAGTGCTCTGGACCTCAGACTGGGCCGAAGGTTCACCTTCCAACAAGACAATGACCCTAAGCACACAGCTAAAATAACAAAGGAGTGGCTTCGGAACAACTCTGTGACCATTCTTGACTGGCCCAGCCAGAGCCCTGACCTAAACCCAATTGAGCATCTCTGGAGAGACCTGAAAATGGCTGTCCACCAACGTTCACCATCCAACCTGACGGAACTGGAGAGGATCTGCAAAGAAGAATGGCAGAGGATCCCCAAATCCAGGTGTGAAAAGCTTGTTGCATCATTCCCAAGAAGACTCATGGCTGTACGAGCTCAAAAGGGTGCTTCTACTCAATACTGAGCAAAGGGTCTGAATACTTATGACCATGTGATATTTCAGTTTTTCTTTTTTAATAAATTTGCACAAATTTCTACATTTCTGTTTTTTTCTGTCAAGATGGGGTGCTGAGTGTACATTAATGAGAAATAAAATGAACTTTTTTGATTTTAGCAAATGGCTGCAATGAAACAAAGAGTGAAAAATTTAAAGGGGTCTGAATACATATATATATATATATATAAATAAAAGTAACAGTAACAGGAAGAAAACCAAATTTTTGAGTGGAGAGGGGCCTTTAATAAAAAAAAATTCTGTTCAATAGACATTGAAAGAAAAAATAATAATGACTAACTTTTTGGGTATTTTAACATCTAAATATATAACAACTACTCAATAGATCAAATAAAGTGTAATGTTTTTCTTTTCTTTTTTCCATGAATGAAAAAAAAATATTTTTAGTCACAGTTCCTGTAACCCTGAAATCTACTTTGATCTCCAGCGGAACAAAATGCTTTTGTTAAAATCTAAATCAGAACTTTGTTGGCAGGTCAAACTTCCTGCTCCTGCTGCCTCTGACCTCACCGGCTCTTACTCCTTTTCGCCTCGAATCGTTAAATTGCTGTATCTCTTTACTCAAGTCTTTAATGTCTCCCCTTTCTGTCATCTCATTAACTAAAATGTTATGTCCAGACATGTCAACCCCCCCCCCCCCCCCCCCCCCCCCATATTGTGCAATAGTGGAAATGGACTCGAATGAAAGTGGACAATGGACCACAGAAGTAAAAGGTTAGAAGGTCATGTCGGTCATGACCCCTGGAGTCGGTTAGCACCAGCATGCACAGTGCTGCCACCACCTCAGCAGCTTGTTATTGCTGGTCAGGTCAGCTCTATCTGCCCTCTCACAGCAGGCTTACAAATTATAACGCATATGTTACAAATAGACAAATGAATGCCAGAGAAGATGTATTTTTTCTTGTGTCTACTTGTTACTTTCTATCTTTGTTGTCTTTCCACTTATGCTAATTGACATGGTGTGACCTCCCTCCAGTGTGCAAGTTGGCTCCCACAGCTCACAGGGAACTTCACAATATTGCTTTTGAACAAGGTCTAATAAACAAACAATTACAAGAGGGGAAGATGTATCAGGCTGAATTGCTTCACGATGGTGAAGCGTTTAATTTCTGATTTCACAGTCCTTTGGAAGAGGGGACAGGGGGCCAAGCCAAACAGCAGTCCCTTTCCCAAAGAAACACACACACACACACACACACACACACACACACACACACACACACACACACCCTCTCTGTCTCTCAAACACACTGTTATTTTCATGCCCTACTGTTATTACATGGCCTGTAATTACATCTCATAGCCTAATGTCATGGTTCCCATTTTCAATTTAATGTATAGATGTAATGCATTGTGGCCTGAGGAAAACATTCATCTGTTTTTTTACATGCTGCTCATAACTGAATTGCATATTGAATAATTCAATTTGCAGCCATATATAATCACTACACATTGTGGAGAGTGACCACAGTTTCAATATTCACCTAATGGATTGATTCAGTTATAACAGTGGGCTGGAGTAAGTAGTTTTCCTACTGGCTTGTCTAACCACAATGTAGCCATAAAGACCAACATTAAGCTCCACACAGATCAATATGTACCACTGGAAGGGGGGCATCTTGAGTAAGGCCTTGATTAAGCCTTTCCTCAGTGAAAGTTAAATGTTCTTCCAATATAAAAAAAAAAAATCGTTTAACTCTTTTTCCTCTTGTGTGAACTGGATTCATGTTACTTTACAGCGGTGGCCAAGAGCCCTACACATGTTTAAGAAAATAGGATCTAAAAAAGAAAATTCTACTACTGTGATTTTTCCTTTTTTTTTATTGTGAAATAAGTTTTAACTCTCCAGGCTTCTCACAATGATTGTAATTAAACGACTGTTTAATGTTTTGTGATTGTAATTAATCTGAGAGGGAAGAGTCACGAGGGTAAAGAGAGATCAGGAGATGGATCGCAAGCTATTATCAATCTATAAACAATCCAAAAATGATCTATTGAAACATTTACTGCCTTTCAACTTTTTGAATATTAATGTTTTATGTGTAAGCAGCATTGTGATGGAGTAGTTTGTCCGAGTGCCGCTAGATGTAACTAACGCATGTCGTATACTGCTGGGTAGTTGTCAGTTTGCATGAAACTGTAGCAGAGAAATACAACCTTCACTGTGGTTTAAAGTACAATTATAATTGTTTTTTGTTATTTTTTTTCTTTTCTTTACTTCCTTTTTTCTTGTCACTGCTACTTTCATTTCACGATAAGAGTTTGCACTACTATACATACAACTGTTACAATATCATGAACTGGATAAGAACCCAGTCATGTAATTAATTAAGTAAATTAATGATAATAGACTCTATTAAAAAAAAAGTACGACTTCTTATTATAAATCTTAAAATTTGAAGTTTCACAAAAAGGAAATGCCTAATTTTAAAACAAGCATAAAGCAGCATTAGTAATTAAACTTATATTGTAATAACGATAACTTCTCTGCTGATGCAGTTATTCTTATTCACAGTAAAGAGTCATAAAGTGTGGGTAACTTATGGACTTCTGAATCCTCTAACTTTCTCTCTTCTATTTTTTTATTTTTTTTTGCTTCTCTCTGGGCACGTGCACACACAATCAACACAGACCACACCACACGCGCTTCCTGGTTCCCATTGTTCCTGTGGTATTGTTTTCAGTGGCTTTGTGTGTATGTTCACCCCCCCCTGATTCATCTGCCAGCCCTCATCTATTGTCCAGCAGCGTGCCACACAAACAGGCATCAATTAGGCAAGCTGTCCCTTTCTGTAGCAACATGATTGTTTTGGCCTGGTCTCCATTGCAGCACCTGTCTCACACACACACATACACACACACACACACACACACACACACACACACACACACACACACACACACACACACACACACACACACACACACACACACACACACACACACACTTTGATGAGCCGTAACTTGAACCCTGTTCAAATTACACAGGGGTAAATATAGCATGTGCCACACAGGTCATGTTCAGCTAATGACTAGTTCATTTACGATCTCTTTACTGCACAAATTATTACTGGGTATGATTACAAGCACTGTTTTTCACTCAGGTGCATATTCATTTCCACATATTAAAGGCATACTCATATATTGATCAATACTGGGCAAACTGAAGGTGTTTCAAGGGCTTTTAGAGTATTAAAGTCAGTCCTTGTGGATGTAACTTGACTTGACAATGATTGGTGGTGGTGCTAAATGGAAACCATCAAGTTACACCAGGTTTACATTAGATATACTGTAAACCAGTAAATGAGCAAAACTTCAAAATACAATCTGTAAATAATTCAACTTTATTCCCTTGTTGAAACATAATCTATTCATTAATTTGTACCGTTTTTTTTTTAAGTTTAGAAGAGTGAAGATGAATTTTGATCGAACCTGCAGAAGGTTTAAAGTGACTGATTTCCATCCTGCTGCTGTGAGTGAGAGTCTGAGTACTGTATGCGTGTGTCATTAGACAACAGTCATCGTGAGACGTGCTCTGTATGCATGTGTCATTTTAACTCCCGGTGAGACGTCAGACAGCAAAGAAGAAACTGGACTTAATTTGTTCATGTCTAAACTGTTTAAACGCCATACTTTAAACATTGCTTCTCAACCTTTCAAGAATGTGCAAAGGACAAAAGGCAATATTTTCTTTTCTTTTATGCCTTTATTAGAGAGCCTCCAGTAGATGAATGACAGGAAATCAGGGAAATTACAATTCATGGTCAGTGCCTTTCTCCACAGACTTTACCAAAGCTTAATTTACTATTTATTTTTGTTTAGTAGATTTGATTGTAATCAAGATAAATCTCAATAAAGGGACAGTACTTTTAGTACTCTCCTAGCCACTGCCTAAAATGCATTGGGGAATTCGGTGGAGAAGTTTAATTAAGTCTTAATGATGTTTCAAAGGATACAGTGTTGTTACACTATTGACATACTGTTGTTGTTTTTGTGTATGTAAAGAAGCTGAATATTGGCTCAAATGTCAGCGATGGCTTTCAAAAACATCTAAATGTGTTCATTGTACGACTTGCTTTTCTGATAAAATGACCAGTTTAAGAAATTGTCCTGCATGGATCTCTCTTGTATGTCACAAGTGTTCCCAAAGAGAAATGAGACACTCATATAGTATGTACACATGAAACAATCATAAATACCCTAATCCATGTGAGTTTTTTAAACCAGTCTTTGACCTACAGCATCGTCATGGATACTTAGGGTCACAGTGTTCCTAACAAGGTTTCAAAAGGATCCTTATTTTGGCGTCACATTGAAATGACACCAGCTTTCGCATGAACTCCCACCAATCAAAGGTCAAGACAGAATAATCAATACACACTGTCATAAGTATACTTGTTTCAAGCTGTAATATTATTGACATCATGACTTTATTTCAATATTTTTATCTTGATAAAGTAATTAAAAAAAATACCTGAGTCTCGTATTTCTAAACTGCTACTTTAAGATAAAATATATAATCATTTATAGTAACATAGTGAACTAACTGAAAATGCATGAATTCACCATATAATTCCAGTGGATCAAACGTCAGTTTGTAAACATTTCATGCAAATCTAATGCAAATCCACAATGAAAATTTCCGCATAAGAAGTCACGGTATCTCAGCGAAACCACATATTTCATTTGTCATCGCGTGATAATAAAATGCTTCTGTAAAATATGAAAGAAGTACCAGTATAGAATTCAATTATTGTGGTATTTTGCTTTGTTTTTCTTATGTCAACATCTTTTGATACGCATTTCGTATGTGCCCGCATAGATGGAGCAGAAGTAAATATTATCGTGTGTACAAAAAGATACTGTTAATCTGCTCAAACTTCATGCTTTAAAAGAACCGCAGCTAATTAACCGCACACCAAAACAGGAATACATTTTAATATTGATCCCTTTATGTCCCTGGTGAATTGTCTGTGTGCATACATGTGTGTTTATGTGTGCATACTTGTGTGTGTGTGTGTGTGTGTGTGTGTGTGTGTGTGTGTGTGTGTGTGTGTGTGTGTGTGTGTGTGTGTGTATGTGTGTGTGTGCGTGTGCGTGTGTGTGTGTGTGTGTGAGTGCAGGCAAGAGTATGATTATGAATATTTTAAGAGCACATTTAACATGGCGAAGCCGGAGCAGGCTCGGTGAGGGATTTGCGCCTACTCTTCAGCTAATGACCCCAGGCGCTTCCAGCAAAGCTTCTTCATATTTTAAAGAAAGTCGATAGAGCTGCAGCCCAGTCAGCAGCATTAAGATTCATACAGACGCCACAGGGACCCTGAAAAAATTAATAACACGCGTGTCTAACAATCCTTCCTGCGATTTAGTGGAGCACCCAAGCTCTCTGCCTGAAATGCAAAGTAGTAATGAACACACAGATAAGATCAATTCTGAACACGCGTCCCTTACCCCTCAAGTCACAGCACAAACACACTCTTACACCCACTCTTTCCGTCATCCCCTTTTCAACAAATACATCCATCACCACACTGAACTCCAGACCAAAGGTATCCAAACACATTGTGAATCCACCGTCTGCTTCTCCTCTCAAAAAGAGAAGAAAGCACAAGTCCACGGCACATACGGACAAAAAAAAAAAGCTTTCTTTTTTTTAACTTTCCCTGGCTGTAATGAATCTTCAAGACTTCTCATCTGCCGATGGGCATTAACTGGTCCTCTCACTGCAAGGTTATCTTGCTTAGATTTCCTCTTAACAGCTCTTTACTTGTTTACAGTTTGCCAGAAGTGTTCATAGTTAACACTGCAGTTAGCACTTCTTATATTTGAAAAGTTGTGAGTTGGGCACACACACGAAAAAAGGGTTCTCATCCTTCACTATGTCTCTCCCTGTAGTTACAGGTTGCATTAATGAATAAATAAAAGGCTTTTTCTCCATTTTGGATCAAATCTGGCTTGTTTATTGAAACAGAAATTTTATTTTAGCTATCAAGACAAACATTCATTGACTGTCTCCCTGAGTGCGCACGCTACAAAGGCAGTCTCAGTGTGGATATTAACAAGTTGAAAAATCAATCACATCAAATGCACATAAATGTTTTAAGTCTCAGGACTACCGGTGGGTGAGGTGCTGTAGTACAGTGGGTTTCCCTTAAAGTCAGTACAACAGTGCAATGGCAGGCTCTGTCCTTCCTGGGAGGCTAGACAGCATATGGCACTGTCTCCACGAGAACAACACACCACCCAAGCAGCCTGGCAGCCTCAGAGTGTGTGTGTGTGTGTGTGTGTGTGTGTGTGTGTGTGTGTGTGTGTGTGTGTGTGTGTGTGTGTGTGTGTGTGTGTGTGTGTGTGTCTTCGTATGTGTTTGAGGGTGAGTGTGTGGCTGCTTGCACTGTACTATGTGCATGATTGTAGGAGATGGAGAAAGACAGATGGCTGCCAAGTAGAAATATAAATCGAAAGGAAATTGTACAGAGAGGGTGTATGGGAAATATAACTTTTTTTTTCTCTGTCATTTATGATCAGCAGACATCAAACATGACAAACATTTTGCAGGATTTTTGGTGACATCATAAACAAACATCTCCTGATGTGAACTCTACATTAACCTTACTGTGAACATGTTTTTTTTTTTTTAAAGAGATGGAAGAACTAAATATTTAAGTTTACATTTGAATGTAATATCGCATGTGGCATGATTGTTTGAATAAGACGCAGTAACACTTTTAATGTTCAGAGGCAGCATATTGTTGAGGATGCAGGACAGAGTTAGTGAGCTGAATTAGAGAGGGGGGTGGAGGTCCTGACAGTGTGTCTAGCAGAATAGTTTCCATTTCCATATGTGGGAGTTAAAAGGGAAAGAAAAGAATCAATAAGGCATTAGCGGAAAGCCATCGAAAAATTCTGGAGCGATCTAAAGCTCATAACAGCGAGTAGGTCAGGAAGTTGGATATCATTTATTTAAGGTGAGTTACCTTAAAACTACAGTTAAATCAACTTTATTCTGTCCATTTGACCACACCATCTGCCTCAGTTATTCAGAGAATGTGTAAAACACAATAACAAGTTGCAGGCATTTTTATAGATTCTTTAATGTTATACAGTGTTTGTCCCTGGTGGATTTGGATTTAGATATTTTATAAAAATCTAAAGGGAAAACATATATGTAGACAATCTGCTCTCTAACTAGCATGAATGGAAGAATTGGTGCCAACCAAAACAATGCAGATCCACAGCACATAGCCTCTTCTCTGGTGGGACATCTCTCTCTAAAACCATGATGAGAGGCTCATATAAGCAGCTCATCAGCAGCCTGTTTGCCCATATGTGCCTCACACCCCTCAGTCCCCAGTGGGTCCCGGCTCCGTGCAATGAAACCTTGTCATCTGCCAACATGGACCACTTGGAAAAAAAAAAACAATCCCTCTTCTGGTTGGCCTATTCTGCCCTCACTGGCCCATGTTATGTTCTGCAATTATAGTGTATTCAGTCTGTCCACCAAGTCAAGTGCCCGATGAAGGCCTGGCCAGTAGAAACTGAAGAAATACAGGCGCGTATAATACAAGTGGTTAAGCAATCAATGAGATGCAGACTCATGTTAATGGAAAATCAGCACAGAGGAAGTGAGGACAAGCATATTGATAAACAGTAAACACGCACGCAGCGCATGAACAGGAATAATTTAAGAAAAAATAAAATAAAACAGACATAATGCAGAATCTTTGCAAATTCATTTCATCAGATAATCATATTTATAACATGGACAGACATGCTTGACTCAGAGGAGAAGGGGCAGCAGGAGAAGAAGTGATGACATATGCTGTGGGAAGCAGACAGACAGGAGAGCAGGGTCCAGCGTCATATCTGCAGTGTGTGTGTCTGCAGGTCCCACGCGGCAATGGTTCGCTTATCCCCCTGCCACCCCACATATGTTTGGGACATGGAACAGTTGGATGTGGCCGAGGGCTAAAATGGGTCAGACTGACACAGATGGAGAAAAAAACTCCCACTGGGTCACTGTCAGATGACGAACACCCACAGAAGAAAAAAAAAACAAGTGAGAATGTATGTGTGTGTGTGTGTGTGTGTGTGTGTGTGTGTGTGTGTGTGTGTGTGTGTGTGTGTGTGTGTGTGTGTGTGTGTTCAAGTGAGAGATGGATTCAAATTTTGACAGATTTGCCAGCTTGCCAACAACATTTCTCTTGAAATAAGGCTGCAAAAACACAACAAGTTTTGAATTGAAATTGGGTCAGGCAGTTCTCAAGTAGCCGCAAGCAAACCATGAACTCTGCAGAAAGTACGAGGATGTCAGGAGTTCCTACTGTTTCACTTAGTTCTCGGCTTTTTTTTTAACTTCTCTTCTCCATTTACTTCCCTTGACTTTATTTCATGTATAAACAGGGAAAAAAAATTGTCATTTAGAAGTAAACTAAATGTTGCTCATGATAAACACTAGTAATTTATTTTAAAGTGCTGCTATTAATCTTGGACAGCAGAAGAGCTCACATTTGGGATAAAATGAAAGCTTTGGGTTTTTGCCTTGAGAATGTTTCATGTGACGGCTACTAGAAAAATCAATAGAAGAGTGCAGGAGAACCCAAACACATTCCTGCACAGATGGAGAGGAGATGGCATTGAATGCGCCTCAGTGAAATGGAATCATTGAGACCAGCGGACGGGATGTTCTGTGACAAACGCTTAAAAATAAATTGATTGCCACTGGAATAACTGAGCATCAAACAAAGCAGCATCGTGTTCAGCTGTGTATCATCACAGACTTTCCAAAACAAGTAGCAAATTGAATCTTTGTGAGCAACTCTCACAACGATGCCATTTGGATATTCTCCTTCCAGAGGGGAGGTAATCTTCAGACAAAGCTGTTCTAACCTTTGTCAGCAATCCATGGTGTCACAGCTGAAATGTATTCAATGTGCTTCAGGCAAATGTCCTTGGTTGTCAAAACCTCCATTAGAAATGGGAAGTGAGGCAGTAATTGTCGAGTTGAAAGGTCACCCATCCATTTGTTCGTCATAAAAATGGGAGGGATATTCTTTTCAGTGTAATCCTTGGCTTCTGATTTGATCTTTCAACATGAAGAGACAGGCTGATGCAGGTGGATGAAGAGTACAAAGCTTGAAGTGGGAAGCCGTTCTAAATGTTGGGCTACAGCCACTTATATTTGAGTCTTTGTTGAGTCAAATGCTTCCCGTTGTCCATGACGAGTTTATCCCTGAGACACTTTAAAAGCACTTGTCTTTGACGTGGATTAATGTGGAGAACCATCACACAGCAGCCGTCATCTTTTACCTCAAATGAACCATGCCATCACACGAGGACACACAAATCCCTCAGCGCAAGATACGACCCATGTTGTCAACCGTGCATTAGTATGTGTGTGGCATGTGCTCTGTGAGGCAGTCATATGTTTATCATGAATCTCTTGGATGAAAGTCAAGTTTGCAGCTGCAGCCTTGGAATAATTCATCGCTCGCCTTTTTACCCAGGAGGAGCCACAGGTAGTTGATGAAGTGGCAGTGCCAAGACTCCCAACTGGTGAAGACGAAGCGCAGCTGCCAGGAGTCAGCGTGGCCAGATGCCGCTGCTGATGTACCATGTGTTCCAAGCAGGGCAACAGTGTGTTTGTGTGTGAGCTGGAGTGGGAGGGGAGAGAACGGAGCGCTTGCCAAGACTTTCTCACATTGATGCCAACCTGACACATGCTTGGGTACTCCCCACGGTTTGTGTTACCATCTCAGCCTCTCTCACAGATCTGTGGGGGGGGTCCCCTCTTTTTCTTTTCCTCAGATGCAGTCCTTTGCCAAGATGGGAGTTGGCGCCTACTTGCGGCCACTCTGTCCATCAGTGCCGAGATCCTTTTCAGGTGGTCTTTTCTGAATGGTGCGCTGGCAGCAGGCCATTGCAGCAGAATGCCAGCTTCTGTTTGCTACAGTAGACATTCTGTCTCACAATGTTTTTGCCATAATCATAACCATCACTCCTCACACGATAGCCACGTCTTGTCCTCTCATGCCAAACAGTCACATACGTGATTGCTCTTTATTATCCTCCACTCCTCAGCCATCCCTGCATGTCTCCAGTAGATGTAAACAAGTCACTCACTAGCTGTGATTCCAGTCCCCACACAACGCGTGTCGAAAATATGGCCAACTTCCAGGAAACAAATCCAAAAACATGGGTCGTCTGTGCCTTATTTCGTTACAGACGACATTCGGTCATTTTGTGATTGAATCCTCAGAAAATGTTGCTGTGCCATCTGCGTCACAAAAAAAAAGAACTAAAGACTGTGCAAATGCCCTACAGTAGAAATAAAGGATTCTCTGGAAATTACATAGTTGCAGGGGTAGCATAGCATCCCCTTCAATAGTGTTTTCCCCACAAATGGGATCGAGTGGTCTTTGGCGATACTATTCCTGAGAGTGGAGGGGAGTTCTCTGAAACAAAGGCTCCAGTTTTGTTAGGAACATGCCATCCTCGTTTGCAGTGTAGGGGGTTTGGGGAGGGAAGTGAAAACTTTTTGAACGTGTGCCATGTCTGTACCATTCTCTTATCTGAGGCCCGCGACTGCCAGCTGGCGGCTGAATGTGCCCACTTGCACTGTGATGATGAAGCCAGCCAAGCTAGTTGGCACACTAAGTCCTAGGACAGGCATGTGATCTAAAGCCAAACACAGCACCATGTGGGGTAGCTGTGTATTTGCCCCACTCTCCTCTCCCCTATCATGCCCACATCTCCGGTGAGCAGCTTCTCCACTGAATCTGCAGGTCTTAGGGCAGGGGTGTCAAACTCATTTTAGTTAAGGGGCCACATACTGCCCACTTTGATCTCAAGTGGGCCAGACCAGTAAAATCATAGCATAATAACGCATACATAACGACAATATTGCTCTTTGTTTAAATCATTGGTGAAGGTTTTTGGATGATAATCCCTATTTTAAGGTCTTTCTACAATAAACTAGAAACATAAAGACCAAAAACTCAGACATCAGCTCACTGTTTATCTGCCCCGGCTCTCCTCTGCAGATTCCCTCGCTTTGTGACGCGTTTGACGTCAAACGCATCACAAAGCGAGCAGCGAGCGCTGCTGCCTGTGGCACCGAGCGCTTCTTCCTCCGGAGCAGACGTCGCATTTACGCTGTTTTTGAAGCAATTACTGGATCGATTAAAAAAAAAATAACAAAACGTTTGTACTCATAAACCTCCATATTCTCATAGAAATGCAATTTATGTCTTTCTGTAATTTTCACACTTAGCAAAGTCATCCGGGGGACCGAGCTGGACCCCCTGGCGGGCCAGATCCGGCCCGCGGGCCGTATGTTTGACACCCCTGTCTTAGGGAGTGCAGGTGGCGGTGGATTTGCCAGTAACTACCAAGCTGAGTTAAGAACTAAAAAATAACGGACAACAACACAAGATATGTTGTAGATCTGTAATTAATAAGACAATTATCTAACACTGTCTGTCTGTGGGCCTGTAATAAAAACTCGTGGAACTCATTGCAATTACTGTGTTGCGTCTTAAGTAGCACATCAGATTATGTGTAACATTTAAATGTGACTAATATTAAAATAAGAAAAAACTAAAAAAGATCTAAAAAAAAAAAAAAAAAAAAAAATAGTACAGGCTAAAAGCAATACACTGTGCAGAGATGAGATCATGAAATCATGCTCTTACAGCGATTTCAATAAGTTCATGAAGTGAAAAATAATTCAGAGTAATCATTAAAATCACTAACAAGTATTTTAAAGTCTTACTTGCCTTCCAAGATCTGGATTTATGGCTTGTATTGTCGAAACGCAGGTAGGAACCATTCAAAGGACTGTTGTCTCATGCCGGAAAATGAATGCCGTTGCACCGTCCTTCACTACAAATTGTACCGGCTGTTGTTGTAGGTAAGGTGAACGTGAACTAGTTAAAGGATGTCCGCACAGCTGAACACCGGTATTAATAAATACATATTAATACGGGTGTCTGCTGTCGAAACGGGGGGTTCATTGTCCGTGTTTTGGTTAATGAGCTTCTTCCTGTCAGTTCCCGACATAAAGTGAAGAGTCAGTGACGGTCAGCATCCTCTGTGTGCAACAGCGTCAGCGGCAACAAACAAACAGCAGCAGCCACCTGGTTATGTTTCAGCGGGGATCGTCATCGTCAGCCCCCCCATTGTTTGATTCACGTGGTCACTGCTGGAAACCACTGATGCACACACACACACACACACACACTCTCAACCCATCTTAATGTTCACAGACGGGTCTGAGAAACGGGTTAAAAGGTGATTTTGAAAATGATATAAACAGATTATAAACCGTGGTGGCAATCAGATACTCACCTGTTCTGATGACAGAAAGAGAGGGTTGTAAACTGGAGGTGTTGTGTGTAATGAGTTGTATTACCTGGAATTAAAGATCTACATCTTGAATTTCTCCAGTTTGTGGCAATTTTTGGAAGTACTCTTAATTTTTCTGTCAAATCGTGCCTTTTTCCTCTTTTATTCAATCTGCCTCTGATGCTGTTCACAGATTACAGAGGTACCAATACAGCTAAACCAAATGTAGTGAATTTGAGTTAGTGAGTGCAATGCTAGTTGAATGGGAGCACACAAAGAAAGGTCCAGAGGCTAATTAGATTGTCCTTTTGATTTTGATTTGTGTGTGCTTCTTACTAAAACTAAGCTAAAATACCTTCTTTTTTTTCTTCTCGCAACTCACAGATATGAGCTGATGCAAGACACTGACGATGGAGCCATCTTGAGCTTCTGACTTCAGGTTATGAATAGTTCATTCTCAGCCATGCTGTCTGGACTTGTTGCTGCTGCCTGCCACTCTCTGAAGTGGACTTTGCCTCATTGGAAAGTCACTCTTTACAGAGCGTATTCATCAGCGCCAGGCCCGTGGATACGTGGATCTGTGATACAGAGAAGGGCTCATACGTGGACTACAGCACCATCATCAAGGATAAACCAGAAGCCAGTGTTTGCCAGAGCTCCAGCATTTGGAGAAAAGCTTGCTATCATCGACAGCAGTGGCAGGCACAGCTACAAGCAGCTGTATTGCAGCAGCTTAGGTCTTGCAAGTAGAATCAGTGCCGCCCTGAACTCTGACTTTGGGGGTCTGGAAGGGAAACGAATCTCCTTCCTGTGCGGCAATGATGCTTCCTATACGGTGGCACAGTGGGCGGCTTGGATGAGCGGTGGCACGGCGGTGCCACTCTACCGAAAACACCCACCGTCTGACCTGGAGTACATAATCTCTGATTCCCAGAGTTCGCTGCTGGTGGCGGCGCAGCCCTACGCTGAAACTCTGGAGCCGGTGGCTCAGCGGCTGGGCCTGCCATGCCTGACGCTGCCCGCTACCTCTGACCTGGGCGCTGTCGATGTGGAGGACGCACAAGAGAAGGAGTTAACCATCACAGACTGGGGTGATCGACCAGCTATGATCATCTACACCAGTGGTACCACCGGGCAACCCAAAGGGGTTCTACATACACACCGCAGCATCCAAGCCATGGTAAATACGGCCTTTTGAAGCACAATTACATTAAAAAAACACGTAGACTCGTACGTCTCCAGTTTGACAACAGTAAATATTTATCTGCAGCGAAAGAAGGTTGGTTCACAACTGTGACATAGCAGAGGACGGCACAGCTCGAACTATAAAGCTGTGGCTGCCCAAAATAAAGAGCTGTGTGAGTTATGTGTGAACCAGCTACAGGCTCTTTAAACTGTTAGGGTATGCTGAACCTTTTTGACAGCGGAACATAACGTTGTTTCTAAATTGTTCACTGGAGTTACCATGTCATCCTGTTTTAAATCATTCGCCTAATTTACATATATTACAGATTTACAATATTACTGACTTGTAATATTTTTGATATTTGCTGATATTGCTGAAACTATATAGTATAGTGCATATGTGGCTCAATAAGTGACAAGAGATTGCAGTAGAGAAATACTAAACTAGGTTTGAAGATATTGACAGACAGACCATGTCTCTATTACATAGTTTGTCCAACAGAGAACAAATGATAAATAGACATTCAACTGTAAATTGTCATGTTTAGTATGCATTTTGTTTACAAAATTAGTCAAAAATTACAATTTGCAGTTTAATTTACTTAAACGTGCCCTTTGAAGGCTTTGGTTTATGGCAAATGATGCTTAAACATCCCCTGTCAAAAGTTTTCATGAAATCACCAACAAGAAAGAATCACAAGTCTCTATGTCTTAATAAGAGTCACAGTTTTCTGTAGTGATGTCGTTCTACAGATGCAGACAGAGGTTGTGAAGTGATTATCCAGAGCTCCACAAAACTAACACGTGTAGACACGTAAAATGCGTGCAAGACGTGTTTAGACACCCACACAGATATCCGACTCCCTGATTTGCATCATTCCTCTTTTGTTTCAGTCAAGCTTCCTGAATAATCATTAATTTATGCCATTAAAGATCTCCTGAAGATTTTCCTTTGTATTTTTAAGAGAAACTGACCTACATGTTCAACAGTGTGGAAAATTAAATCACTCTGAAAGGAGGCAGATCTTCATTTGTCTCTGGTTGGACCGGGGAAATGAGTGAGTGAATAATTAAGTGAGTCTGTGTTTTCCTGGAAGGCAACAACATCAGGTTGTCAGAGTTCCTGGAAAGCGTTGCTGTCAGGTTCATTTAAATGTAGGTTTTTTCATTTTGATGTTGATATTTTGGGCAGTGAAATGCCTGACAGTAATGCTGCAGTGTTTCTAATTAAATGGGGGAAAAAAAGCATGTAAAACCCATTGCCTATAATCTAGTCACTGAGCTGCACTGTGTCCGTGTTATTGTGCATTATGAATAGTATGAGAGAACTAAACACCATCTGTGTGATCATATGTAGTGAAAGAGCACTCCGCACTCACCGACATGGCTACTGGTTTGTGTTACGGTTTCAAATACAGACTCTCAGAAACATGAACATGAGGTCTGATATCTGCGTTTATGCATGTTTTCTGCAAGTATTTTCAGCACATTGCGATCTGTTGAATCATTTTTCTCTGCTTGCACAAACATACAACGAGCAGGACACAGAACCAGAGCAGTATAATGCCGCTCAATATAACTCCAAGGTACAAATCTACAACAACTTTACAACTTTTCTCAAACAGCCTGTACTGATAGTGTTGCTCTATATTCCTCTATAATGTTACACTCAGCCAAAAACATGAAATTGTTTAAACAGAGACACAATTCCAGTTTACTCTCGAACAATATCACGGGAGAGCAGAGATGATGTCCAGAGTGTAAACCGTCCATCATCACCACATCTGTTTTCAACTCAATAGAGTTTATCGGGAAATTTGTGTCTCTTTCAGAAATACGTGATTTTGAGCTTTATAAAAAGAACTGATTTTATTTGCCGAGGAGAAATTAATATTCATAACTCATTATTTTTTATTCTTGAAATAACTAGGGGCTTCAATTCCTGTGAAATAGTTCAGCAGTCCTCTACTTACAATGCAGTACTTGTACAATATGACAGCACTTGTAATTTCATATTAACCGATAATAACTGATGTTATTAGGATGTTGTAAATCAGAATACACAAACTAAACTGAAACACTGCTGTCGAACTGTTTTCAGGGATGTATGTTGCATTTTTAAGCTCTTTTTATTGTTTCGTGCTCTTTTTTTTTCACCTTCCTGTGAGTAACTGTTAAAACATATGATGATGTGACTTCATGCTGAGATACACTGATTCAGATCAGCTTTAATGATAGCAGTAATCTACTTTTCAAAAGATGATAGATAAACATTAGATTTTAGTGTGCTTTGTACGAAATATTATCTAGGCTCAGTTTGCACATCACAGTGAGAAATCACTGTTGAAGAGGCAAATACAGATTGCTTCTCCAACAGGAGCCTCAGTGGAGTACGATGCGGAGAGATTATGATGATTTCAGTTATTATTATGCTCCCCAACTGCAACCATATTCAGGCTACATCCACGCTAATATACAGTTGTTTTAAAATGTAGAACTTCGCACCCCGCATCCGCACTACAGGGTTTTTTTTTTAACCCCAGAAATGTACACTTTTAGAAATGCTGCTTTGAACTCTGGGATTGTGTTTTAGTCTGAAAGGGGAAAATGGAGACTTTAGAAAACGATGATGCGGACACTCACATTAGCTTGCTGATTTGGTCTGATCAGTTATGACCTGTCCTTCATCACGCCTATATCACTTCACCCTTTCCTGGAATGAAACAAACTACATCAGCCCTGACAACCAGCTATTGATTCAACATGGCTGGCAAATCATATGTGTTGCTGACCTTGTTGTCTCTGCTAGCAGCTGTTAAATTCTGCATTTTATAATGCGACTACTGCCTACATACAAAGAAGACAAACTACTGTTCAAGCAATTTGCAACAATTTACCTGTCCAGCGGCGTTGTGTTAGTACGGACCAAGTGATTATTTCTGAAACGGCGCTAAAACACTTGCATGGATGAAGATTATGTTTGTTTCAAAATGCCGTTTTAAAATGAAACTATATCAGCGCGTACGAAGCCTCAGTAATCCCTGGGGTCCGACGTCATTCTTGCAAAAGCAAGACATTTGAATTGAGATGTGGATCTAGCACGTTAGGAGAAAATTCAACTAGTAAACTGCATCACAACACCACAACAGCATAGGATAAATCAAATCACACATGACCCGACGAGTTCACCTGTCTCGAGGTGACGGACCAAAATCAAAGTTTATTCTATTCATCCATAAAAACATGTAAATTATAGTGCTCCCATTACAAACTGTAAGACATTAATACCCTAAATTTAAACCCTATCGTTGTTGATCTCTCTTTAGCTTTCAGAGCATACCGGGACAATGACGAAGAATTTAAATAAGTCACAAAAATCAATTGTGCCCTCTGGAAGCGGACCAAATGATGGCTTAGAGGAGATCATTGTCACAAATGTGTGCAGCAGTGGAAGCTGATTGAGGTGATTTATATTAAAGACGATATGACATGACGGCAACGCCACCCTTCCTTCTGTCCTTTCCCTCCCTCCCCCTTCAGGTCCAGTGTCTGGTTTTGGAGTGGGCGTGGTCCAGAGATGATGTCATCCTCCACACCTTGCCGCTCCACCACGTGCATGGCATCGTTAACAAGCTGCTGTGCCCGCTGTGGATGGGCGCCACCTGCGTCATGCTTCCTGAATTCCAGCCTCAAAAGGTCTAATGTGCACTCTGTCTCTTTGTTCTTCTCCTTCAGTGTACTTTTCATTAACACATCTGAAGGGGCCCTTTACAGCTGGAAGCCTCTGGAGCTAGCTTGACAGTGAAGCTAAAATGTATTTCAGATTTAGAGATCTTGTATGAACAAGGTCCTGCTGGGTTGAAAAAGACTCTCAGCTCTTTCCAAATCAATCCCCTTTTTCTCTGTCAGTGTTTCCCCTTCCCCTTTTTTTTTTTTTCTTCCTCCTTTCTCCTCGCTTCATGTCTTCTCCCTCTCTTCTCCTTCTCCTCTTCCCTCCCTGACTGTCAAACTAAGTGTTTGGGGCTCAGTGATGAATTGCCCTGTGTGGCTTTGTATCTGACCAATGCCGACTCACGGCAGGGGCTTAAGCAGCAGATCAATCGATGAGCTGACATTGAAGGATGATAGTGCTTGTTTGGCCCAGAGAAAGGAGGGGAAGATGGGGTGCTAAGTGTGTGTGTGTGTGTGTGTGTGTGTGTGTGTGTGTGTGTGTGTGTGTGTGTGTGTGTGTGTGTGTGTGTGCGTGTGTGCTTTTATGGAAGTGTAAATGCACATGTTTTCTAACGTACGTGCGTTTTTTCTTTGTCAGTCAGGAACTCCACAAATTCATGGCAGTGAAGGAAGGTTGCAAAAGAAAGATCCTCAAAGGACATATGTAGTGTGTCTGTCAACAGGGGTATTGCTACACTGTTAGAGCTATCAGTATTCAAGGGTTATCACTGACCTTGTGTACCAAACCACAAAACCCCTTCTCTCACCCTTAGAAAAAAACCTTTATTCTCTTCCTCCTGAAGTTACAGTACATTGATGAAGTGATCGATAGTCTGTCTCTTCTATCCCCTCAGATCTCTGAAAGGTAGCCTAGGCAGCAGAGGCCAGCATTGATTTTTGTCCGATTTTGCCTGGAGATAGTGACAAAAATTCTCAGTGCAGGAATTGTGATCCAGTAAATCACAGATAAGTCTATTTCAAGTGAGCTGTTGCAGGATGACGGGAGCAGATCGTCTTACTGGGATTCACGCAGCAGCTCTGATCAGATTTACTTTATTTACTTGAATCCCTATTGACTACTTCATCACAGCAACTACATGAACGTAATATCACAATCATTGCTGAGATATTTCTCGAGAGGGAGGGACAAAGCATCAGTTTATTGTGCTGTAACAGGCAAAGGCATTTTATTAAGTTGCCTGATTGATGGGAGAACTGCTTGGAAACACAACTGCCTGTTCTAATGTAATATTTCATCTTGCAATATGAGGTTAGACAAAACGTTGGAGGGTGAAGCGTTTTGTCATTATTTGGCAGGATGACAGTGTCACTCTATACAGCAGGTTGATATTTCTTAGTCACCCACCACTTTGGTTCATACAGAAAGATCTCAGCAAATATTTGATGGATTCCCCTGTAATTTTCTGCAGACATTCATGGTCCCCAGAGGAGGAAGCCTACTGGCCTCAAAATCTTTCTTTATCCTGCAAAATATCTAAACTTGAACTTGATTTGTTGGTATAATATTTGGTACAGTCAGTCATGGTCCCCAGATGATAAATCCCATTGGTTTTGGTGATCGTTAGACTTCTCATGCGAAACATGAGATGCCCATCAGCCCAAAACTAAGATTTGTGCTTAGAACTGCACACTAAACTAAACTAAAGCTGAAGAACATGGGAAATATTACACCTGCTAAAAGTCAGCATGTAAGCATTGATATTGTGAGCTTGTTAGACTGCTGATGCTCATAACACTGTTAGCAATGTACAATTACAATGTACAATACATGAGTTTCTGTACTAATCAAGCGTCAAGAAACCATGAAGTTACTCATTGGTTTGTGAACGGCCGTTCCAAAGCCTCGAGTTTAGTATTTTGGCCATCCGACTCTATCTGATTGGAAACCCAAGGAAACTAGGCCCCGCCCACCTATTGCAAAAACCTGACTGACCCCAGGCCTGTCAATCAAACAGACCCGCCCCCAAACATAACGCTTTTTGACACAAGTCACAGTACAGAAACATTCCTATTAACATAATATAAAAGACAAATTAAATGTTACTACAAATTATGATAGCTGATCAAAGAATGAGTAAACTGTGCTAAAAATCTGACTGAGCATCAAAGTCAACTTTTTATACCTGACAGGTTTTAGTAAGCAGGGCTGCTGACACATTGACATTCAACAACTAGTTCTTCTCAGGAAGAATTGGCAATTGTACTGGAGTCCCATGTTGAGAGCAGGGCTGAGCAGCTCATGAAGTTGTTTAGGATGCAGGCCGTGGCTCTGGGTTCTCACCACATCCTGTCCCCTCGGTGGAGGCCGGCTCTTTGACGGACATAAATTGCCTTCCTCTCCCCTCTAGAGTGGACTTGGTGGAAGCGCTTCACTGCACTTGATAGACACCACCCAGAATGGTCAGGGCACACTCGGTTAATAATCCTTCACTCTGCACCAAGTTTCATGCCATGTGTGTACAGGTGAGCCGTAGATGCCCACAATTCTTTGATCAACTCTGAATGATATTGTGGGATATTAGATTGGAATATGATTAGACTGTTAGCACATCTTCATCATCTCAGTTTTATTTGTCTATATATTTCAGTTGTGTTTGTTTATTGGAGGCAGAGGAGGTGAGAGGAAGATAATTCAGCAGATAATGGATTAGGTGAGTCTGTGATGAGGTCGCACAAAGGAGAAGTGGAAGGAAGAGTTTAGAAATTGCTTGCACATTAAGAAGGATGTGGTGTTACTATAGGTGAGAGCGATGATGGGAGAGACTGCATTTTTCTGTGTGTGTGTGTGTGTGTGTGTGTGTGTGTGTGTGTGTGTGTGTGTGTGTGTGTGTGTGTGTGTGTGTGTAAGAGAGAGAGAGAGAGAGACTGCACAGGCAGCGAAGCAGGAAATTACGAAATGGAGAGAGAAGGTAAGTGAATGTGAGATAGGGAGAGAAGAGGAGAGGGGAAAAAGAAAGATGAAGGGAAGATGTAGTGTCAAAGATGAAAGTAGAGAATGAAAAAGGAGCACTTGTGAAATGGAGGTAGAATGAAAGAAGAAGAAGAAGAAGAAGAAGTGAGGATAAGTAGACTGAAAGGGGAGACAGCTGGGGAGGAGCATTTTGTCTCCCCTGGGGGGGAAGAGTTGTATGGGGGGGGGGTGACGACAACTTAGAGAAGCTGTCGTTCACCTTCACTTAATTCATGCTGTCGTCCCATCCTCCCATCGTCTACTGCAATGTACCCAGACTGACTGTCTGTCTGCGTGTGTGTGTGTGTGTGTGTGTGTGTGTGTGTGTGTGTGTGTGTGTCTGTCTGTCTGTCTGTCTGTGACTGTGTGTGTGTGTGTCTGTCTGTGTCTGTGTGTGAGAGAGAAAGAGGGATGAGGTGGAGTGGGCGGGGCGTGTAAAATGGCTTTGTCCTTGAACAAGTGAGTTTATGTGATATTCAAACGGTATTTTTATACGTGCGTCGGAGTTCACGATGCATGTTTATGTCCATTAATGCCTGCGTGTGCTTAAAGCTGCATGCTGGATGCAGTAGAGGACACGAGTGGTTCCTTCTGTGACAGTCAAAAAGCACATTTGTCAAAAAGTAGCTGCACAGACGGTCTTTTAACCGGCCAGCGTTACAGCTCTGCCCTGCGGCGCTCTGCTGTTTTCCTCCTCCGCTGACCTTTACAAATCTGGACTATTTTTTTCTCATCTTTTTTTGGCGTGGAGTTGACAGGTTTAATATGAGGCTGCTGTCTGGACTTCACTCTGCCATTTACGTCAAATAAAGGGGGAAAAAAATACCCTTTTTTTTCTATAGCATGTACTAATGGAATGAATCTGGATGTAATAATTTAGTTTTCAATGGCCCTCCTTTAGATACTCTCCTTTTTTGTACGCCTCTCCTTATCTCCGTCTCTTCTTTCCTTTTTATTTATATGTTGTGCTTCTCTCTCTCTCTCTCTCTCTCTCTCTCTCTCTCCCACCCCTCATCCCCCCTCACCCTCCAGGTGTGGGAGATGCTGCTGCGCTCCAAGGCTCCCATGGTTAATGTGTTCATGGCTGTGCCAACTATTTACTCTAAGCTCATCCAGTACTATGATCAGCACTTCACACAGCCTCACGTGAAGGACTTCATCAAAGCAGTCTGCAAAGACAGGATCAGGTACTGGTTGTGGGATCAATGGCAAACATTTTCCTCACACGCAGAAGTATTTGTGCATATGTATGGATGTGTGCTGAAAGGTGACCAATTATGGGAAAACATTTTGATAACTACTGAAAGAAACATAATTAAAATGTTGCGCAAAGGACCTGAACACTGAATGCTTTAATGCAGGGTGAGAGTTAATGTGTGGCTTTCACTCTCCATCCAACCTCCATTTCAAAGGGGATATTTGGAGCTTAAATAAAGAGGAACATGAGAACATTAATTATTAATGCATTTGTAATTTTTTTTTTTTTTTTGGTCTTACTTCAATGGGAGATAATTATGTTTAATAATCTATAATTTGTAATCTTTGGAGGATGCACACAGGAAGTTCAACTGTGTTATGGAGTTAGTGAACTGTTGTAGCTGTGAACAGTTCCTGTCTGCAGTGTGCTGAATAATGTACAGACAGAGTTACAAACATTAATTGTGATCGACATCAGAGTCGATGGGAGGAATGTGAAGTCACGCAGAATCCAAACAAATATGTGTATCTGTGTGTTCAGATTGGTCTGAGTTTAAGTGAAAACAAGGAGGGCCTGATTTCCTAAGATCTCAAAAAAAGGTACTAAATTGCGTGTTCCTTCCAAAAGTTTGCATTTATTTTGCACCCGTTTTGCGGGTGATTTACTGAGTAATTGCGTCACTGATATGAGGTCCAAATCGCTCTATTTAAATGAGGGGTTTGCGTGTGGTAAAGTGGCTTAATAATAAAACGTCGGCAAATAAAAGAGGAGGGACGGTGGATGAGATCCTCTAACAAACACCAATCAGGTGAATTAGTTTCATTCAGTGTCTCCTGAGTGCTCGTGAACCTGATGAAGCTACCTGTGAATTCTGCAGGACTCATTCAGGATGTGACAGCTCACCTGAATAACAGGACTGGTGGGATATCAAGCAGAGACACGCTGGAACCACCCAGAGGCAGCAAAATGCTGAGTTGGAACAAGTTTTGACTTTGCTAGTGTTTTGTGGCTCCTCCTTGTTGTTGGCTGTCAATCATCATTCAGTTCAGTCAATAACTCAGAAATTTCATCGCTGGACAAAAGATAATTTTTCGCTCTGTCATCTAAAAAATGTTGTAACGGGTGTAAAACCACGTTCTCGACGTATTATTTGGTTTCCTGCGTCTCCTTCTCACCACAATAAAAGCAGTCGTCTCTCCTGATGTTCGTCTGATGAATATGTTTCTTTCAGTCCGACTAAAATACACATCAATTCAGTGTCCTTGAGCAAGACACTGAACCCTAAAATTGCATCGGTGTGTTGTAAGTCGCTTTGGATAAAAGCGTCAGCTAAATGAAATGTAATAATAATGTAATCATATTTTGCACCTTCAAGCAGAAACGCCCAATATTAGATTTGATGCAGGCAAACACGCAGAATGGACAACGTGTGTTAAATTGCACCTTTGAAAGACGCAATCCTCGCTGCACGTCCTTAGTAGATCTGCTTGGACAGTTATTTTGCGGGCGGTGTGGAGTTTACACGTGATTTTACACACGCAGACCTTCAGTAAATCAGGCTCTAAGAGTTTGAAAGGACCTTAATTGCCTAAATAAGTGTGTATCACAGCCACTGCTGCAGCTCCAACTGCTGACCATGTGGGTAAGTGGGCCAAATCAATGGGACAGACTACAATTACTAACTTCCTGTTGCTTTTAGATAAGCAGCGTGCATCTGTTCCTTTCAACTCATGCAGCATCTTCGCCTCCACCTGCAACTCTCCCTCACAGTTTGAAAACTTCTCCTTTAATGAGTATAACATATTTATGCTTCATATGCTAAGGCCCTCATTCACCAGATCTGAACTTAACTACCAAAGTTTTTTTTTTTTTTTTTTAATGTTTTTTTTTTTATGGACAATATATTCAACCAGAAGTGTGGAGCTTTTGCATTCCTAGTAATCTGACAAAAATTTTCACATCAATTCTTTTTGCATAATATAACCTAGAAATGTATTATCTGGAGCCCAGAGTGTTTCCCTCATATCCTGCCTTCTCTCTTCAGGCTCATGGTTTCGGGCTCGGCTGCCCTCCCTCTTCCCACTCTGCAGCGCTGGGAAGAGATTACAGGACACACACTGCTGGAACGCTACGGCATGACTGAGATCGGCATGGCACTGTCCAACCCTCTGAAGGGCCCACGCATCCCAGGTATTAGGTTTGATTAAGTGGATACACTTCCACACCCACACGCACATACAAGTAAACTGAGGATTAAAGTAAACTAAGGTCACACTCTCACCAGCTATTTTTCAGAGTTGTTTATTCTAAATCCTTCAGATGTTAAAACACTAACCCCACTCAGAGAGCAGGCCTCGGTCCTCTTCCAAGCAAACTGTGGTGAGGTTACAAGCCAGCTGCTGGATCAACACCAGAAAAGAATGCTTTTTAAAGAAAGGGCTTGACATCTGATCAGCAATTATTTAAGCTTGAAAACCCTTTTAACAAGGGAAACATTTTCTTGTGTGCTTTAAACTTGTGTGGACACCAGTAAAGGTAAATTACTGTAAAGAATACAGGTAAATATGGATGTTGTTGACTTTCAAAATGCTAGTGTGAAATTTGTAGGCGGTGGGAGGAAAGAATAACATCAAAGTGACTTCTTATGTCTGTTGTTGCTGCATAGTAATTAAGCTCTACATGTAGTTGGCATTGCTTTTCAGAATTTGGTAGATTATGGTTAGCAATCAGTGAGCTTGTAATCAGTGATTTCTCCCACTGTGTTTACAATGAAAATATTTGTTTTTAAATCTGAATCTAAAACACAGGCAACATTTGCAAAATTTGACAAAAATCTTCTAGACATCTAGTATTTCATCTGGACACTATAATCATTGTTTCATCATACTTTTCACAACACTATTTCAATCTGTAGCCGATTCTAAGATGTTTTTGGGATATGTTTCAGCAGATGGACAAGAAAAAAGTACAATCTTTCCTCCATTATCACCCAGAGCTGCAAAGGAGATGCAGTTTCTGTAATGAAACCTTGTTTAATTGAGCCAAATTCTGACCAGAGAAACAAAATCGTTGGCGTGACCCAATTGGCAACCCACCACAACGTCTCCCACTTTGTTTGTGAACTGTCATTTTGAAGCCTCGAGTCTGGCATTTTTGGCTGTGGCCATCTTGTTTTTTTGGAGCCAGAAGTGACCATATTTGGATGAGCTTGGAATGAGCAAGGGTTGGATCTCACTGAGAAGCAGATACCACTGACCACCCGGCTGTCGCGGAAATACGACCGCACTCCAGGAAACCGCCCCAAACATACCGCCGTTTGAGGCGTAATATCGAATTAATTATGGGATTCTTTTTGGAAGGACGACCAGAACAATAAGCACAAGGACAACATTTAGCGAATGACGATTGACTTGTGGGAAACAATGTATGGACTTAATATTTGATGGGAGAAGTTAACACTTTTTTTTGAAAGGGAGTCTCTTGTAGCTAGAGGCTTTTTGGAGCAAACCCCTAGCGGCCAATTTCTTCTTCTTCATCACGTATCTTCCAAACAAATATCTCTGATATTACTCTTCCTCCCTCACAAGTTTGATTGAGCACTTCAGCTTTGTGTTATGTTTTAATCATAGGCACTTTTCTCTGGTGTGATGTCAGGTAAAACCCCATGATCCCAACTACACCTCCCTCACACATGCCAAAACAAAGGCAAGGTTTGGAAATGAGGTCAGACTGGTGCTGGTTGCTTTCTTCTCCTGTCCTCCCCCCTTCTTCTCACCCCCCCTTCTCCCCTCCCCGACCCCCCTCCTTCCTTTTCCTGTTCCCCAGCTAACACTTCCTCTTACAGGTAAATCTAATTAGCTTGCAAGTGGATTGGGTAATCCTCTGTCTGCTGTTTTGTTGGTGTATTGTTTTGTTTGTTTGTCAGGGAGTGTTTGGCATAAACTGAGCTGCCTGTGTTTGATTCCTCTCAGGTGGTGATTAAGAATGGCTTTCAGAGGTCTGCGGTTCTATTGATGTTTCCTCTGCAGCACTTGTGGAAGATGTGTGAATGTTTGTGTGCATGTGCACTTATGTAGGTGTGAGCTCGTGGCTGTTTGAGTCAGTGGGTTCCTGTCTTGTCTTTAAGTAGGTTAAAATGGATCAATAGCAACCGCAGGAAACACTCGCAGAAGAGTAGCGGAGTGGGGTCACCCTTCCTCTCCCTCCCTCTCTTACACACACCTACTTTCTCTTCTTTCTGCCCCCCCTCCCCCATCACCCACCCAAACTAAGTAGAAGACCACTTACCACACCTTATTGATAGCAATCTTATTAATAATTTTATTCTGGATTTAGGTCATCTAACTGGCCTGATTTTGTTGTGCAGCTTACAGTTTGGTGGGTTCCATATTAACAGCAGTGTGCCTTTCTAGGTCATATTGCCCTTGCTGAGATGTAAACATGTGAGATTAGTTCATCCTGGTTCTTTTCATCTCATTATTATCTATCTGCGGCTCCTTTCATCTTCCTTTCTCTTTTTTGTCCTACTTTACAGCCTCTTTTTTTCTTTTCACAGACATAGAGAACAGATACAATGTCACAGCAGCCTTTTATTAACTTCTTGGAAGAACAACTGCAGAACATCCTTTCTGGATCTTTGTCTGCACTCCACACAGACCTTCTCTCAACCAGCATGTGGGGGTTATAACCTGCCCTTACTCCTCAAAATGGCACTCAATCTTGTTGAATCCTTGTGACCAGAATTTTAAAAGTCTTCAGAATTTCTTGAGCTACTGATGTGAGGGAGAAAAGAATGATGACAGAGGAGGGCATTGAGAGACAAAGAGATTCCAGGAGTTGAACCGTAAATGGATTTTAGAGGGTTTGTCACTGAGGAAGAGGAGACTATCTTTGTCATTTTGTAGATGGCAGTTTTTTTGCTCAATAGGGTGAAGAACTCCAGGAAGATTACCCAGAAAAAAAAAATAGATAGACTGAGAGATTTAAGTTTTGTAATTTCTTATTCAAAAGTTTGCTTCAAAAGATAATAACAAAAAATGTTTTCATAGTTTTGGCCAGTTTCATTGTATTTACAATATTAATTCTAATATCTTTAAATATGGGAACATGGCTAATCAGAAGTTTGATGGATGGACAGAGGACAGCACAATTATTACCCCAACTTGGTTTATATTACATGATGACATTTAAGTTGCAGTTGAAGGGTCTTAGATGACCTGGCTAAACTCTGATCTTGTTTGCAACCTGTCTGATCACTTGTTCCCAGTGTTCCTAGTTCTCATCAATTATATAAAGAATAATAATAATTAAAAAAAAAGACACAATGGTCCTGATCCGGATGATCTGGATACAGGTTTTTTAAGTTTCTCAGTGACCCGCCGGAGGCTAACAAATCTGGCTAAACAATATACATTAAAGGATGTAAGCAATAGGTGTGTGCATCTTGAGTCCTCAATGATCTATATGGGTAACCTCACTGACAGGACAGCCTGGGGACGGGGAGCGTAGGGGAAATCCTGTGTGTGTTAGTGATAGCATGTGCTGTGATTGACTGCAACAGGATTACATTTGCTCTGCACCTGCCATTTTCCCAGTCGAGCCTCTGAGCTGGCAGGCCACAGAGAAACTCGTGTTTATCAAGCTAACAACAACATTCAAAATATCTCTCTCGAAGCTAACGAGACATCAAGTTGATTGTGAAAATTGCCAATTCCAGAGTGAATGGATGAGCAGGTATTCATTTACTTTGCCAGCTGAAACAAGTAATAAACAAGAAATAAACAAGAAATAAACCAATGTACTATATCCTTTAGTATGTTAAGTGTTCTGAAAATACTTGTGTTGCACTATACAAATAAAACTGATTGGAATTGTACTGGCTGCTGCCTGGAATTGACTATAATGAAATCAATCTAAAAGGACTCATGGTAGAAAAGAGCTACTATGCATGATGTGTTGTCACTCTTTCCTCTCTACTATGCTGTGATGTGTATAATATACCAGCCCCACATCATGCTGAATGTCTCTCTTAACTTCTTCCCTCAGTTTGTCGTAGTTTGGGATGCAGTCGTCATTATAACTTGGCAAGATCCTGCTTTTCTCACCTCCTGACTCAAACCTGTTTGTTACCCAGATTCTCCACTGAGAAACAGTCTAGTTACTTTTGTGGTCAGTTGGTTTTCATATTGATCTAATCAGCACCAGACTCCCAATCAGGACTGAAGCTGATTAGATCAATATGAAGTGAGAGAATCTTTCTTTAATCAGGACCTGACCTGCTCTTTATTGGGAAAGCAGTAGTCTGTGAAATGGCATAATGGCCTTCAGGCAGGCAGGCAGGGAGGCATGCGCGCACGCACGCATGCACACAGACACACACACACACACACACACACACACACACACAGAAATGACCACTGAGACCTTCTCTGTGCATCCCCTGTGCACTCTTTGCTTTAATTACTTAACTCGGGAGGTCACACTTTTACACACACACACACACACACACACACACACACACACACACACACACACACACAAAGACGGCGACTGAAGGTGATGTCAGTACATGTGGGATTTTTCAATTTGTTACACATTCTTTACTCGTTTCTTATTTATAGCTTTACTTAAATATTACTGCAGCTCACAGTTATGAACACTATTTTTGACACTGAGTGCTTGATTTATTTTATAACTTGTTAGCTCAGTCAGAAAAATTTTAAGCGATTGTGCTTCAATAAAGGAAAAACCTTGTCAAGCACTCAGCAGTAGTTAAGACTGAAGGACTGAATTCTTTATCCAGTTCCTTTCTTTTTTCTTTTTAGAAGCAGCATGAAACAAGTGCAAACTGAGACAAATGTCCAAAAACTTATGTGGTGTTGAGTCTATGTTCGTGAAAACAGCTGGATCAGGCTTCAGCCAGAAATCCCCTTTACTGTCTAAGTAAGCTGACTTGTGGTGACTGAGACGAATGGTTCTCTCTTTAGTGTTTTACAAGCTCAGCAAACCATTTAGTGACCAGTTATGGCCTGCAGACAGAGGTTAACACCATCTTGGAGAAGAAGACACCCGCTCGGCTAGAAATCCTAAACTAACAGTTATTAATGGTTCATTGATTATTATTAAGTGTTCAACTTCTGTAAAAGGACCCAAAACTCCTTCCATCCTACTTCACTTCTATTTGTGCTCACAGGCTTTCTTTGCGTTTGCATGTCGACAGGGGCCGTAGGGTTGCCCATTACCAGTGTGGAGGTTCGGATTGTCATGAATAATACAATCAACACCGCGATTGTGGAGGGGACTCACAAAGAGACGCAGGTAAGCAATACATTAATAATTGTAAGGGCATTTATCAGCAGGCAGTGGATAGCAGAAAAGCAGAAATACACAAAGAGACCGAAGCAACAAAGACAGCTGAAATCCACAGAACAACTGCAGCAAGTTCTCCAAGATACATGGAACAACATTTCAGCCAAGTACCTTGAAGAACTGTGTGCAGGTGTACCTTCGAGACCTGTTATTTTACAGAACACAAGTGGTCACACCAACTAAATATTGATTTGGCTTTTTTTTTTTTTCTGTTAACTGCAGTTAGTATAAACTCTTCACGTCATTATATTTGAAAGCATCTTTACTTTACTTTTGGAGCTTTCTGTGCCATCTGATGTATTTATTACTCATGAAAATAGTATTTTGGCCTTCTGCATGCAGGCTGGATTCACTTTACCATTTGTCTTATTGCTGTTCTTGGCTTGTGCATCACCCAGTAATCAACTAGATGGTCATTAAAGCATTATTCTGGCTAATTTAAATAGTCCTAAATGGTCTGTCTTTCTTTCTCTCTGAATATGCTGCAGGTACGTCCAGGTCTGGAGGGCAAAGAGGGGGAGCTCCTGGTGCGAGGTCCATCTGTCTTTAAAGAGTACTGGAACAAACCTCAGGAGACCAGAGAGTCTTTCACTGATGACGGCTGGTTCAAAACAGGTACCAAACCCTCCTATTCTCCTTCTCCTGTTCTTCTAACTCACATCTCAGCGGTGTGCATGTGTTGGGAGTAAATTCTGCCACTAATTGCGACTACATTTTTGTCGTAGGGATTTGCAGGAGGAGGAAAGATGTCAAAAGATGTTTTTCATCTGTGTTGCAGACTGCACTTTCAGGACATGATTTAAACACTTAAAAACCAGGAGGCCAGTCCTGGAAGCACACACACACTTACAAATTTAGTGTGTGTGTGTGTGTGTGTGTGTGTGTGTGTGTGTGTGTGTGTGTGTGTGTGTGTGTGTGTGTGTGTGTGTGCGTGCGCGCATTTTGGGGGACTATGAGGGAGTGATAAATGGACTATGTGTGTTTTTGGTACTGCAGGGCATTTTTCCTCCTAAGTGGTTGTGACTGCTCTGGGTCTTGAGGAACCAAGTATTGCTCTCTCGCTCTTCCTCTCCCTCTCCCTCTTTAGTGTGTGTGTGTGTGTGTGTGTGTGTGTGTGTGTGTGTGTGTGTGTGTGTGTGTGTGTGTGTGTGTGTGTGTGTGTGTGTGCGGTAGCACAGAGGGAAGCTGTCATCAGAGGCTTTCTCTCCCTGCAGCCCAGCACTTTTCTGTTTGCCCCTTACCCCCCCCCCCCCCTCTCTCCCTCTTACCCCCCCACGCTTTACTGCAAAGCCACCAGGAGACAGGCATTAGGTTGGCATGGGGGAGGCTGAGGGGTTTCAGGAGGGAGAGCAGAAGCAATTGGAGCTTTGAATTGTCATGTAGACGACAGGAAATAAGAGCCAGAAGCAAAAGAGTGAGGAAGTATTGAGCTTGGAGATGTGGTGCTGGAGGGGTTAGAAAGAGTCAGCTACAAAGGCTGAGAGTGGGGACGGACAAGGTAGGGATGGGGAGCTGGTGGTGGTGGAGTGGGATGAGTGGAGGAAGGGGGGCAGCAAGGAAGGAGCGAGTGATGGAGAGTGAAGCAGGGCGAGGCAGTGGGAGAGCAGGGCAGAGTGTGTTTAATTGGCTTTGCAGGCTGGAAGGACAGAGATCCAGAGCACAGCACGTTGCTGTCACACTCCATTACAGCCACTGGCCACATAATGAGAGCCTGTGCAATCAGCTCCCCACAGACCGGTCCCTCAAGCCGCACACACACACACACACACACACACACTGTGGACTACTCGGTAGGAAGCTATCAAACACGAGCTTTGCCCACCCAGCTGCCTGTGTTCCCTAATTCCAGCTTCAACACACACATACACAGGTGTGAAGTGGGAGGAGGTTTGGGGCATGCAGGGTTCCAGGAGTGAAAGACCTGTTTATTTTTTTGCTTTGATAACGTGAGGTAGAAATTGAAGCAATTTCAAAATACAACTCTTATCGTTGGCATCAATGATTCAAACATGAGCAACTGAGTTGTAAATCTGTTGTTTTGGATTGAAAACTCAACTCGGGTACGAGCCGGAGTCCTTATAAACTGCACCAGCCTTACCAATCAATCAGTTTACAGGTGTTGGGGAGCACTACTGCATACATTCAAAACTTTATAAAGCCTGTAGTGGCTTCAGAGCTACGTGAAATCTGATAAACTGCATGACTTTATGCGATGTCAGCATTGGTTGGGTCAGCAGACTACAAAGGGAAAAAAAAAATAGGTGGGCGTAGAATTGGAAATCAGCTTTCCAGGACTCCTCCCATCTCTGCTCCAGTGTCACCGGCCCTCGAACACACCGTGTCTGTGTGGTGTGTAGCGCAACGTCCCGAGTTTCGTTTTGGTGCACATCTTGACAAGTTATTGACGAGTATCCACACAGCCTGCATGAGGCGCACATCTCAAGCGCGAGTCATTCCTCAAGTCTGTGGCGCATCATCTCGAGAACAGACGAGATGCCCATTTGTCACGTGTGCGGTTTCCAGCAAAAATAGACCGGAAAAAAGAGGTGCGAACATAGTTCATCATGTAGATCATAGTAGAAACCTGAAGTCGGCTCTGATTATATAATGTAACAGGCGTTCTTCTGGTGCTCTCTCTCCTTCTCTCTCCTCTGACTGTGTGACTCGCTCTGAAAGAGTTTAATCAGAAATCACATGCCTGCTTTTTGGTTACAACTCTCAACCAAAGTCAATAATATGTCAAACTGTTCTTTTATGTTGGTTTAATTTCACATTATTGGTTAACATTAGCTTAATCTGGTTAATATCCTTATCCAAGTGACTGAAAATATGATTTCATTTAAACCGATGACTGCATAAACCTCAACTACAGTTTCATTATCGTGAGTCTGTGTCGTGAAACTTTGAGAATATCAGTGAAAGAAAACTTTGAAATGGGACTTTATAGTGGGGAAAAAATGTTTTGTCAGCCGGCAACTGATCTCACTTCACAACTCTGCACACGCAGTGTGACATGCTGATGACTTATAGAGGCGCATACTCATGTGGACAATACACTCCCACACAAGTTACTCCTGTCCACACAAACCCTCCCGGTGTGGATACCTGAGGGGCAGAAGAGTTAGATGGGGACTCCTTGCACTTAACTCTCTTTTTAGCCTTCCTACCGTCTCTCTCACACTCGTACCCTTTCTACCCTCACACCTGCTCCCTGTTTCACACGGCACCTGTCTCTCTGACACCGTCTCCTTCTCACACTCCAGCTTTCACTTACTAACGCCGGGCCAATCTCCCGTCACCTTCCCATTGAGCTTTCCGTATCTCACTTTTTCTACATTCACCAGGATTTGACCGTCAGGTCAGCGAGGAAAGATGACTACTGCTTTTCAGGTAGATGCCTAATAAGATACATTGTTTTGGACTCTTGCTATCAAAACTATTATTAAACATGAATTAAACATTATTATGTTAGCTTTCCTATGAATTCCAAACCTATCACATCAATAAGATGATAATTCAGATATGCCCATCTAGACATGCAGTATCTAAGATATACTGAATAAGTTAAGGTATGATGGAAGAAATGTTCAGTGTTTGTTCATTGCTTCTTTAATATATGTAAGCACAAAGATTATTTTAAAAATTGCTAAATCTTAAATGATCTGCAGCTTTTACTTTATTCAATAAGTACCTCAGGCCACTACATCCACCACCTTAACTTTTACATTTTGTGAGATGAGCCGGCAGCATTGCTTTGAGGTGGATGAAACAAAATTCTTTCAAATCTTTTGCAGATGAGGATGTTGGGTTTTTTTGGTTTTTTTTTTTTTTTTAAAAAGACTTTGCTCTGTGTGGCTGACACAGAGAGGAAGATGAAGTCTGAGAAGAAAATATAGCTCATAAAGGAGACTGACAGGCCAATAGGAAGAGGAGGCAAAGGAGAGACGGGCAAAGAAAAGTGAAGTTTAAGAAGTGGAGAATATGTGAGAGTTTGGATCAATACGTTCTCAGCTGGCCAAAGGTGTCTTCTAGTGCGAGCAGGTGCTGTGCAGGATGATTGGCAGCTCTATCGGGAAGCTGTCACCGCAGCATTCTTTCCACTCATCTTCACAAAGATCTGTGAGCACAACGATCCCCCCACTCCCCTCTCACTTTTTTTTAATCCCCTTTCTGTTCTCTGCGGTACAATCTGGGTTCAGCTTGAGTTGACAAGATTGTAAAAGCTTTTGTTGTTGGATGTGATGTAGAACAAGCAAGTCGCGGTCAGCAGAGGTGAGAAAAGAGCAAGACACAGAGTGAAGGTGGTGCAGCAGATTTGGATTTAGTTTGTGCCGACCAAACCAGGAGAGCCCTGTACTCCTCCTAGAGCGGATTATGATGTTCAGAAGATTAATGATATTTATGAATACATAAATTAGTAAGGACTTGTGGGAAGAGAGGGAAGCTTAGGCATTAGCAGTGGCGACTGAGGAGTGTTGCTTGTAGGAGGCTGTGTGGAGGAACTTGTGCTTGGGGGCTGACTATTATCCCTGCCTTATCAGAGGATTAATTATTTATTTAATTGGCTGGGAGAGACTCAGGGGCAGAAATGTTAACAAGAGGGTTAAATGTTTGTCGTTTTGCCTCAGTTTCACACTCCTAATGGCGTATTCCCCCAGAACCTATTAATGTGAGCCAAATGAATCCTCTAAGAGCTGGAATTAGCAGTCAGTGTGGCAAAATGTATTTTGATTTAGTTTGTTGTTGGTCATCTGCCAGAATCATATTATGAACATACTGTATGTTGATGCATTGTTGAGGTTTATGTTTTACACATTTCAGAATCAAACCGTTTCATTTGGCACAGCGTGAGTGTTGTAGTACATCCCATTGAGTGTGTGTGTGACCCGGAGAGCTGTAACCCCGGCTGTAAAGGTGAGCTTCAGGTCTGCAGGGTAGATTGTCAGCAGACAGAGAGAAGTGTGGCTCATATCCTGCAGAGCCATCACTAGTTATTTGCACATCGCTCTTTTGCTCCCAGCTGTGCTCTCCTCTTCCCCGCCTCCGTCCCTCTCTGTGTTCCCAATGTCATATTTCACCCCAAGTTACATTGTGTCCTCCTAACGCCAATGTCAGAGCTCCCTGTGGGATTCAGTCAACACCACCCCCCCCAACCCCCCGCAGCACTTTGTTCAAACCAGCCATCCCTATAACATTTACAGCCGAGATGTCAGCACGTGGTGGGGCTTGTTTTACGAACATCAGTTGCAGGTAAATCTAGTTAAACACCGCTTCCTCTGAGCCACAAAACTCCAGGAGTTGTTGGCCAACTGTTGGAGCAGCCGGCACTTTCCTGTGTTTATTTTCAAACATTAAAAAGTTAAGTCTCAAACACTTCCAATTACCCTTTCTTCTTTTATTCCTTTCTTCTATAGTTCAGTCATCTGTTGTGGTGAAAAGCAAAGAGACTAAAGGTGCTGTGACTCCAAAATAAAAGCAAGAGCAAGTTTTGAAATGTGCTTCACTCAGACATATCACAATCATCTTGTGTTTTCTGGAGTGTCTCGGTTGAGATCAGATTGGTGTGATTCAGTGCCGAGTAGGTGCATGTAAACAGCCGTTAAATAGTGTCCTTGATGAACATGGCAGATCTGAGACAGACATCAATCCTCGAGTTCAGCCTGTTATCTGCTGTGGGAAAGGCAACCTAGCAAGGAATATAATCAGTAACATTAACATAAAGCAATTCAAGCTCCTTTAATTGCATTATATTAAACAAATTAGATCACTCATCCAAGTGCAAAGTGCTTTCTTGTACCGTATTAATTACTAAAAAAAGGAGCCATGACAAAAGTTAAGGATGATAAATAATGTCAGAGCTGAGATTTCACTGCTTGGCTGTCTGTTATTCATCCTCATTAACTCTTCCATCTCGACATCGGGGCTTTAATGTGGAACATTAATATTCATATATGCTAAGTGTTTACAGTCACTCCGAGAGGAAGCATGACTCGCACTCAGACCTCTCTCATCTTTGTTAGATAAGGCTCTCCTTTCCGCAGTGAGAGGAGGGCGCTCAGTTTTAACCTGCTGTGTGACAGTTCAGGTTATGCTGAATGTGATGAAAGACCGTGACTCCACTTCTCAGAGGTGAAGCGTCTCCTCATCGCGCTCGCGGTCCAACACTTCAGCGATGCTTGTGTGGAGGCATCACCAAACACGTGTCATACGGCATCTCTAAAATGTGAACTTTGCAGAAGGAAAAACACTTTCAGAGTTTTTGGCTGACTCTTTGGGTTTTAAAAACTTTGTATTGCAATGCTGAGGTGTATTCAGAGGACCGGGCTACACTGTCGCTCAAGGGCACTTATTTAAAAATTGAAATACAGCTATCAGCTTCACAGCAGCCTGCCTGTCTGTCTTCAGCAGTGAAGACAGCGGCAGCAGGTCAAAGAGGGGCTATGTGCTGCTATTACCTTTACAACATGTGCAACTTGACGCTTTGAGGACAGCAAGGTGACTTTGATTTTATGGATTTGGATCATCCCCCTAACCATTAGCCTGGAAACTGGTTTTACAGCAGATATATGACAAATATATACAGATATATTAATAGATGGAGAATAAATCACTCGCTACTATGTAGGCAAATTATTTTCAGCAGATTTAGTTTTGCTTTTAGAGGATTTAGAGCTTTACTGCTAACTTTGACCTGTAAAATCCTAACAACATCGTATGTAATGTTATATTATGAAAAGCAGTCCTGACTTCTGCAGTGTCGAGTGTAGCTATGGCAACAGCTCGACGATTAAGTGGCTTTAAAGATCCAATTTTTTTTTTTGTCAGTTTTGTCAAATGTTGTTGAAAAAAACAGAAGAGTTCACAAACATTTAATGACACAACTGAATTCTTCCCAACAAAAAAAAAATACAACTGTGAAAATAATCTACAGTCTTAGTTTAGGGAAAGAACAGCGTGGCATTGTTTAGTTGTGAATAGATTAATATTTCATAAACTCTAATTTAAAGTAATTTATTACATGTATTCATTCCATACTTTTCTTTTATCAACGTAATAATGAAGGGAGACTGAGACAGGTGTGTCAATATGTGTTTGTGTATCTTTGTGTAGCCTGAAATTGAAATTAATATTATTATTATGTATTTCTTTGCCACACCCTACGCACAGATGAAAGTGTGTTTCTTACTTCTTTTCTTTTTTTTTACCTATTAAGTGTGAGCCAGAGTGAGATAATAACGTGAATGTGGACACCTTTTCATTTTATCACTCAAAGTGTGAACTTTACGGGAAGGTAAATGCCAGCCACATCTCCAGGGTTGAATGGGGTGTGCATACAAAAACAAGCACACGGTACTTCGATCAAGGTCGCACTCAAATCACATTGAATTACAAACACTTATTTCTGTCTATTTCCATAACAGCAGAAATCTGTTGTCAAGCTTGAAGGTCCTGGTAAACTAATAGATGACTTCTGTCACCTCCACACAAGCTGTTTTGGTGAATTTTTAGTTGCCTCTCTCCTTCCCTGACACCTCTTGCAGTGATGCTAGTGGCAGCAGGCTGAAATGTTTTTGTGATGTTGGCCTTTGTCATATGTCACAGTCTGCCCTTTTCTTTCACTCGCTTTTTGTCTCAGAAAAGCAGCATGTCCAGACTCCGTCTGTGTGCCTGAGTGCAGTTTTAAATAGGTGTGGAACAAGTCCTCTACACAGTTACATTTTTGCCAAGGCACAGACGGCATTAATTACAGCAATTAATGATTTATGAAAATCTTTAAAAATACCCCACAGTTACTTTTTAATCTTGTCAAATCAGATATTATATTTTCCTGAGGTAACGGAAATGGTAGCATCAGTGTGGAGCCCCCCGTTCTGCTTCCCTGCCAACTCTTGAGTGTTTGTTGAGTGGGTACTCGGGGAGAGAGGCAAACAGTTTGTTTGACGGGTAACGAGCCACCAGCCCGCTGCAGCCTGGAGGATCTTACCTGTCTTTTCTGGGCTAAATTTAGTACATCGCATATAGTCTAGCAACTAAATATCAAATAGATGTTACATGTTTAGAACTGTGTTTACATCCTGGCATATATGTGTTTTTAATTTTTTTTGTTTTTTTTGTTAAGCAGTGTTTAGAGATGTGGTTACCTGTTACTGTAAAGGATTATATAGCTGTTTATGTTCATGGCTGTATTAGAAAGCCATGTTATATGAATGTCACTTTAAAATGTTTTGAGTTGGCTTCACAGCTGGTTGAACCACTTTTCTTATTTTTTTTCCTTCAGATTATTCAATATACTGCGGAGTCTGTATACAATGCCATGTCACTGTGCAGACCTGTTTGATTTTACAAAAAAATGACTGCATGGATGAAGGTCAATCCTTTTTTATAACAGAAATTATTCTTAAGGCACTTTTTGCTTTACTGTTTGCAAATCGCTCTCGCTAGGATTATTAAAGCCGCTGATAACAGACTTCTCTGCACAATGTGTTTTTTTTTTCCATTAAAAAAATAATAATTAATGGATTAAAATAATTTGGTGTTGATTTTCTGCTGTTTCAGTTAGCTTGTAAAGAGGACGTGTTCTGCAGAACCAAGTAATGTCATTTTCTTGTTTTCTGAAAGACATCACAGAAGTTTTCTCTGCCCTCCATCCTCAGTTAAATTCTTGATCTGTTCTTATTTCTTTCTTTCTTTCTTTTTTTTTTTCCACACTGTGTGCCTTCACTTTCTTTAATGCCTCAGAATGAGATGAAAGCCCAGTGCAATTAGGCTTCTTATCGTTTTAATTAAGAAAGCCATTCGGCCATATCTGCCTCAGACGCCATAACACATAATAGTAGAGAGTCTCTGATGCCTGAAGTAGTGATTGTGTGTGTATGCATGTGTTGTGTGTGAGTACATACAGTATATGTGTGTGTATGTACGTCCTAGTAACACAGTTCTTGACAATCTCTCTCCCACCCTTCTTTCCTCTTTTATCAGTCTGAGTTCTCCAATCACTATTCCCACTTGTGCGTCTCTCCAAACATGCTGTTCCATCCCTCGTTATTGCCTTCTCCTCAAAGAGACAAGGTCAAAGAGTCCTGTATAAGTACTGCAAACTCAATTCAACTGTGTTGACTGAGTGTTTCTTTTCAACCCTTTTGTCAAAGATTGCTTCATTAATGCGGTTTCCATCCTTTACGCTTAAACATTTGCAGCCAGATGGACGGATTTTATGGTATTTTTATCTGTTTTAGCTCGTACGTACACACGCAGGACACACTAACAGCTTATCAATGTGCATGTAATGGCTATTTTCTCAGATCTATTTGCATAAGATGAGAGCGCTACATGGTTGTCACCAAATTATTCCGGCACTTCTTTTTTTCTTTTTTTTCTTTTACCCCTCATCCAAAAGAGGGGGAGAAGAGAGGGAACTGTAAGTACCCTGATAGTGGTGTTAACAACCATCTGAGCTCCTCTACTCCCTCCTCTGCTCTCTCCCCCTCTCCCTCCATCCTCCCTCTCCTCCCCCCGTTACCCCGGCCTATCAGTGCGGAGCAGTGGTCTGTGAAGAAATTCCCAATATCTAAATTTACACACTGTATCAATCTTGTTTAATAGACTGGAAAGCTTATAGCCGGCGTGGCAAGCCGGCAGAGAGGGCAGCGGTGATAAATTGTCGGTGTGCAGGCGACAGCCGCCCGTGATGTATAATGAAATATTTATGATTTATCCCAGCTAATAAACTGAAATGAAGTGCATGATGTATGGGAACAGATGGGCCCTCTATTGATGCTGAGGTGGAGAAGCAAGAGGGGGAAGAGGAGACAGGGAGATAGGTGGAGAGAAGGAAACAGGAGATATGATGAGAGATGTTTGAGAGGTAGTAAGGGGAAAAAAGATAGGACTAAAAAAAAAACCAGTTGTTTGTGTTTGGCTGACACTGAAGCAGGAGAAACTAAAACAGTGGGCATATAGGTAAGATAGATGGAGGGATGCAGGGCTAGAGTATGGAGAACAAATGAGATTAAATGATGGAATAGAGGACAGATGGAAGATGGCAGTAAAAACAGACCACCATCAAAATATAATCCCTCTCCTACAACGCTTCACCGTGTTGATTCCCAGTGAGGCGGGCGGTTGTTTTCTTTTATTGACTCCATATTTCAGGTGTTTCCCGCTGTGGACGCACAGCTTCACCTTAAACGCTCCTAACAGAGCTGTACCAGGCATTTTAGAAATGTTGAGGTAATGAGTGCAACGACGAAATAAAGGAAGAGTTCAACATTTTGGGAAATACACTTTACTTTTGTCGTTGAGATGTGGATGATAAGATTGATAGCACTAATACCACTCTCTCGTCAATTTGAAGCTACAGCCAGCAAACCGTTTGCTAAGCAGGGACAGACAAAGGCAACAAAATCTGTTCACCAGCTAACACTCACTGACTAACATGTTGCACCTTGTTTGTTTTAAACAAAAACCAAAGTGTGAAATCGACCAATTTTTTTGTTTACGGGGTTTATGGATGGCAAGAAAAGCTGTAATTTCCTGGACTTTCCCGCCGGTTGCCTGGCAATGTCACAGTAACAACAAAAAGAAAAGCTCTTAAACAATAACTTTTAAAATTACATGCATGTTAATTTAACTACTAAATTATAATTTCAAGAAAAATCGGATACGTGTACAGCGGTCAAAACATCCTTACATTGTTTTTAATTCTGGTTGGAAAATAATGAATCATTTTGGTTATATGGTTCAACAAATTAATTCTTTATCATATTTTTTTATGTGGCCTATTTTTTGTTACGTGTTTTACCCAGGTAGTAACAAATAGTTAGACTGCCCCTCTACGATGTAGTGCTTTGTTGCAGGAAAATGTAGTACTAATTTAAAAAGAAGCCGAAAAACAGAAATATGATACAAAAAGTAATTTATTGAATCAAAATAGTAAAACGATGTATAAGTAGTGGAGAAGTAACGTATGGATAAGCATAGATATGGTTCTATGCATGTTGTATGGTGGAGAAGGTCCAACAGACAGAGGAGGATATAGTAGGTTGGAGAAGATGCCAGGAGCCCAGAGAGAGTCAGACGAAACATAATTATGTTTAAAAGAGCTTACTGTCTATTTGTATGCAATTGTGAAATCTCCTCATATAACTAAAACCCCCTAATTTACCAAGACATTGCAGATAAATTGTCTTCCACCTCTGATACTGTAGGTACAACCATGGCCTCTGTTCCTGTCCTTCACTGACCTCTCAGTCCAACCCTCCGTCTCAAACTACAACACCTCGCTTAACTTCATCACGGTGTCTCTCACACACACGCACGCACACACGCACGCACACACACACACACACACACACATGGACACACAGACACACATGCACGCACGCACGCACGCACGCACGCACACACACACACACACACACACACTCGGTACCAGCTGTGGACGCACCACCTGTAATAATCCAAAAGGACATCTTCCTGTTCCTTCTTTTCTTCCCTCCTCTGTCCATTTTTCTCCCCCTCTGTCTCTCTCCACTCATCCATAGTGACCCATTTCCTCTGCTCGTCATCCCCAAGCCCAGCTGCGCCCCTCATCCCACATACTGTACTCATCCTCCCCCACACCTGTCCCCCAGACACCTATGTGTGTGTGTGTGTGTGTGTGTGTGTGTGTGTGTGTGTGTGTGTGTGTGTGTGCGTCTGGAGGATGTGGGGGGATCTTAAACACTCATCCATCCACTGCACTTTCTCTGTCACACACACACACACACACACACACACACACACACACACATACACACACCTAATGTTCAACCAAGTTTAACCTATATTCCTTGTATCTAGTCATAAAGGGGAATTTACTTACAAATGCTGGCAGGTTTTTTGGTTTTGTTTATTGATTTTCCCCCAGATCCCAAAGAGACCATTAATAGCTGCTACCAGTTAATGCTCCATGTTGTCTTGTGGCAAGCAGAGTTCAGGATATGCTTCATGTAATCGAAAATTTATGTGAAGAAAATACTAAAAAGCTGTAGTTTAGAGGAGATGGGTTGTGTTAAAGAACTAAAATAAATTCCCAGTTTTTTAAATCAACCCATCCATCTTTTACCTTCCTCATGAACAAAAGTCATGCGGCATGAACAATATGATTTTTTTTCTCATTATTGATCATCCCCCAACTCTTTGTCTGGGTGTGTTTTAGGGGACACGGCGGTCTATAAGGACGGAGTGTATTGGCTTATGGGCCGCAGCAGTGTTGACATCATCAAGAGTGGTGGCTACAAGATCAGTGCCCTCGAGGTGGAGCGTCACCTTCTGGCTCATCCAGACATCATCGGTAAGAGTGCGCTTTAAGTGGCAGGTCAATTTTTGGTCGACACAGTAACATACATCACTTTCAGTACAGCTTAGAATCTCCCGACTCTAAAACATCGCTGCAGAGGACAATGATCCTAAACGTACAGACAAGGCAGATGATGTTTTTTTTATGACTGCTCTTGACAGTCCCCTTAAATTGATGTAATACGGGGAAAATGTCCTACAGTTTACTTTCTATGCACGTGAACGCCATCGAAGGCAGCAACACAACAACAAAAATACAAGATGGAAGAATGAAAGTGGCTGAATCTGAACAACAGAGTATCTGATTGTTGTGGTGTTTCATTTTTAGATGTGGCTGTGATCGGGGCCCCCGACGCCACATGGGGTCAGAAAGTCACGGCCGTGGTGCAGCTGAGGAAGGGTCAGAGTATGACCTTGCCACAATTGAAGACCTGGGCAAGGTAGATCATCTTTCCTTTGTGGACACTGCTAGTTGGTTTACTCTCCAATGAAATGAGTGTTGTTGTGTGTGTATATGCTTTCCAAATGATGCTAATATTATGCCAGTTTAATATAGATAGGTTGATGGGTTACAGTGTTTTGCACACAAGCACTTAAGTAGGGAATAAGCTTTAAACACACGCATATAAACCTGCATTCTTCAGTCTAACAATGTGTTGATCTAGATCGCAGCACTACATGACAAGCAAATACATAGTCCTTATTCCTGGTGGAAGAATAATTGATGATTACTTGGATTTGCAGTGTTAATATCGCAATTTGATCATTTACTTTGTACTTGTCAAAATGGAGGATAACATGATAATAGAACTGCAACTATTAGTCAATTAATCAATTAGTCAAGTAACAGAAAATTAGTTGCTAATTATTTTGTAATCGATTGTTTTGAGTCATTTTTTTAAGAAAAATTAAAATATTCCAGTTTCTTAAATGAAAAACCTTTTCTGGTTCCTTTAGTCCTCCTTGATAATAAACTGAATATTTTTTAGTTGAGGACTGTTGGTTGGGACAAAACAAGACGTTTTAGTCTACAGCCCGGGCTTTAGGAAACAGTGCTCAACATTGTTCATTATTTTCTGACATTTCAAAGACCAAACAGGTAATAGATTAATATGGATATTAAAAATAATCATTATTTTTAGCCTTATATGTATCTGTGATAAGTTTTCAGGGTTATAAAATTATTTCCCACAGTTGCAATGTTTTGGTGTTGAGTAAGGCATAAAACTCATGGAAAATTACTGTGAACTGGTGTTTCCCTCAAATATCATTTAATCATCTTACAAGTATAACAACACACCCTCATAAACACCTTTGTTTCAAATTAAAAGCTCTCTCATGTTTCATGCACAGTCCAACTATATACTACATTTTGACCTGTTCTTGTTTAAGCAGTTTTTGGGCTTTTTTTTTTTTTTTTTTTTTTTTTTTTTTTTACTGAATAAGCACAAAGGGTAACACCGCCAACCACTGGACCACCTGCCACCTTTAAAAGTGCTTCGCAAACGCAGGTGGACTCCAAACTCGTACCACCGGCGAGACTGTGACCTGAATAACTTAAAACCACCATCCATCATCCTGAATTCACAAAAACAAAACACAAAAAGATACCATATCCCATTATTGCAAAAAAGGTCTGACCCTGTCTTAGGGAAATCTTATTATGCTGATTCAAAAAGACAATCGGCTCTTTGTCTGTCCTGTGGCAACCAAATGGATGCTCGTAAGTCAAACTATCTCCGAACAGTTTGCCACACATATCCCCAGTGACTGGCCCTGAAGACCTCAGATCAATAAGAAAGGATGTGAGAGAGAGAGAGGCCAGTGATGGACTAATGAGGAGAGCAGAAAGGAAGACAGGGGATGAAAAAGAGGAAGATGTGGGGGAAGCAAACAAATAATTGTTACGGAGGGCTTTGTCTTACGAGCTATCCGTTTTTTTCCCTCGTTTTCTAAATGTCAGTGGAGTTTATTTTGTCTAGTGCAGACAGTTACTGGTGACATGCAACCCTCCACACTGCAGTGACACAACATTCCTCTGTTCCCTCCTCCTTCTCTTTACTTTCCTGCCATCTGGTTTTGTACTGCACACTATCCTTTCTACAACCCACCACTGGCATTTGTTCACATCCCTGAATTCTGTGAAATGTTGTGTGTGTGTGTGTGTGTGTGTGTGTGTGTGTGTGTGTGTGTGTGTGTGTGTGTGTGTGTGTGTGTGTGTGTGTAAGTAATCAAGGGTGCACACTTGATAGTTTTAGTGTAACTTCACACCGCTGGTCACTTCCTGTAGGTCGACTCTCTTCTCAGCCGGTTCCCGGAGCTTCCTGTTCAAACTGAGGCAGAAGCCAATCAGCTGTTTAATACGCCTCGTAACGGTGCGCAGTGTTGTGACGTCATCAGTATGTGATTGTCCCCGTTATTAAAAATAAAAACATTTAATCATAAAAGACACAGCGAGCTATTTGTTGGGCTCAGCGAAGGAAAAACATACTTTTTTCTGTTTTGTTTTCTGCCACTTTGTTGAGACACCGTTGATTTTTGTAACTTTTTTGCACACATTTTTGTTGTTTGTTGGTACCATTTTTCTACTTGTAAATATTTTTTTTTTTTTTCGCCAATCTACACTTCTGGGAGACGATCACAACAAATGTCACCATCACTCTACCTACGACGACACCATGTTTTTTCGTGATCTGAGGGCTGTGATTGAACCCCGCCACAGCGTGTCAGGGCTGTGGGCTCCATATGGCGTAAGGATGTTCGTTTCTGTGGCCTGCTGGCTCAGTATGGTAGATAACTGCTGCTGCCCGTGACTCAGGTTAACACATACACACGCATGTACAGTGTTTGCAGCCAGCGGTGCTGCCAGCGGACAGGCAGTGCCCGCTGCCGAGGCCGGGGTGTAAGAAGGGGGAAAGGGGGGATAAAATGAGACATAAACAAGTAGATGGATGCTCACTCTTCAGTGCCCTGGCTTCAGCTGTCAGTCTGAATCTCTATCACACCCTCCGTGCCCCCACATTGCCTTGAACACAAACACACACACACACACACACACACACACACACACACACACACACACACACACACACACACAAACTGCCCGGGAGAAATTGGTGACACGAGGCGAGTCCCGTTACAGAGACGTGTATGTATGCACATATACTCACTCACACTTTACTTCACTGAGTCAGAGAGACGGAGACATCTGCTGAAAAGAGTGTTTGATGGCAACCGCATGAGTCATTATGCTCAGTCGCGCTACAGGAACGCACACACGCACACTTATCCACAAGCAAACAAACAAACTAGGTTAGAAGATAATAAAAAAAGCTCCAGGCTGTAAGACTTGACGTAACAACCAGGCACTCAAAACGGAAAAAATAAAACACTTTTAATTATCCCAGCCTTCTGTTTTCCCTTTTATTATTATTATTATTTTTTTTTTAATTTCATCTCACAGTGATTATATTGTTTTGTGCGAACGGAATTGTCTGTGTCTGGAAGGCGAATTGTGGATATTAGGGAGGAGAGTCGCAGAGTGTATGAAGGACATTTCTTATCTCGACTACTCTGCCACAGGGCTTGCCTTTGTTTTGCAATTGTTGTCTGTTTTTGTTTCCTTTTTTGTTGTTGTTGTGTTACGTGTCCTTGTGCATGTCTGTGTCTATTTAGCCTTTGTGTTTCTCCTTCTAAACAGTCTACAGTGTATTAACACCGGTGTTTCTTGCAGAGAACACATGGCGCCCTACATCATTCCTACCGGCCTGGTGCTGGTGGAGGAGATACCGAGGAATCAGATGGGAAAGGTCAACAAGAAGGACCTCCTGCGACACTTTTTTCCATGATTGGACAATTTTGATATGCGTGACAACGTACAGGTTCCTGGTTAAAGAACTGCAGGTCACTTCCTGGCTGTCCCGATCTGGTTCTTCCAGTAAATCAGACAAACGTTGCAGACAAGTATGCGCAGGGAATTCAAATGTATAGATAAATACCGTATGGAAAGTGAATCAAACTCTGAGGTAGCTTAATCTCGACTGCAAACACAGCTATAAAGGTAATTCTATTACTTTGAACGCCAATTATTCCAAGCATTGTTTCATTGATAACTGTATAAGAGAGTTCTGGAAATGATCACTTTGATATGTAATTAGTTTGAAGCAATCTGACACAGAGCTCCATCAAGAGGACAGAAAGTTTGTGCTCAACTGAGCTGTAAATCAATTTATCAACAAAATATCCAAATTAGCTGAAGTCCCAGTTTAGTACGACATACTGTGGGAATTCTTAGCCTGTTTAGTGTCTGCAGTATGTTCACACTGGACCATGGCAAAAGTAAGTAGTCAAAACAGCCCGCATACACAGTAAAAATATGACACCTTTGTCCCACAGTGGGATGTGAATGGAGAGTTGACAAAACTGGAACAAAATTGAAAATGTTATTCGATTTCTCAGGTGATTTTCTTTAGTGTTGACTGTGACTCTTCTGCCACAGTTTGTTGATATCTTGTTTACTAACTGCAGAAACAAAAGATTATAGTGTGTACTGTATAAAATGAGTATGTACTAAAGGACTGGGGTGAAACGTGATATCGTTCCTTTGAAGTCCATATCCTTGTTTCCGTAGTGTTTCCACCCAGCAAAACTGTGGCATCAGATGGGAACAAATAGTTTTGGCTTCTGATAAATAATCACACGCACCACAAACAGGATTTCAAATTGTTCTGATAAGAATGTTTAAACGCAGCCTTGAGAACTCCTGTTGGTGTAATTTGATGTTTCATTGATGGAAATGGTGTGATTAGAGAATATAGTGTTAATGGTAGACGGGTGTGACCGCAATCAAAGGTCATGGTTAATTACACCTGCATTAAACAAAATAAAAGATAATGTGGTGGTAGAACAGAAGAATTGATCAACTTTGAAAACACTGTCAGGTCTATTAGCTTCCGAAAGTTGTGTTGCACACTGATTCACTTTAAATAATAGTGCTTATCTGAAAATTAAAAAGTTTTATAAAACTTTAAATGAAAAAGTGTTGCAGAGAACTACTTTTTCATAGACCGCAGTGTTGTTACACGTGTTTTCCGTGTGCATGTGTGTGTCTGCAGCTGTGGTTACACAGGTGTGATGAGAGCCCGAAGGCGGATTCTCTAGCAAGGCACAACACCACAGCTGGATGCCCCGCTCTCCATCTGACTAACCCTCTCGCTCCGCTCGCTCTGCTCGCTCTTCTCACCTCTCATCCTTTCTCATCTCCATTTCTCCAATATTTCGCCTCCTCTGTCTTCATCACAAGTCACAACAGATTGCAGCGGCACTGGGAAAAACTTGACTGTGAGACTCCTTTTGAATGAGCCCTGGCACGCTGCCAGAATAGGCAGAGAGTGCATGCAGAGATGAAAGGGAAGCCGCAGAGAGGAGGAAAAATATAAAGCAGGACTGTCAGACAGATTGGAGCCTTAACAAGAGCTGGCTTGAGAAAGTTGATAGAAGAGAGGGGGATGAAAGAAATGAAGATGCACAAAAAAAAAGTCAGGGTTCTGGGTGAGTGATATGCAATGGATTTGGTGATAAAGAAGAAGGGAAAAGCGAGAGGGAGGCGCAAACATACAGTGGAGATAAACAGTCTTGATGAACAGCCAGAGAAGTGAAGATGGAAAGAAATACAAGTGCAACCCGCAGCTGATACAACCTCCTGTCCACACACACACACACACACACACACACACACACACACACACACACACACACACACACACGCACACACACACGTCCGCCCACAGTCACCAGAGACCTGATTAAGAGAGCAGAGCTATCGATCTGTGGGCTGGCAGGCTAGGATGGATGAGCAGGCAGGGCTGCAGGAGCACCAGAGGACAGCTTCAGTGCCCCCAAATCCCCCCGCCACCCCACCCAACCACCCACGCCTGAGCTGAGAGTCGGCCAGGGCCACGGGCAAGAAGGCTGGGGCTGCCACACTGACACCGCAGCCAGCAGCAGAGGGTCAAAATCCCAACTGAAGAGCGTGGGGCTGGTGTACAGTAATAGGTGCAGTGTACTGTAGGCGTGTGTGTGTTCAGGAGGGCACTCAGGATAGGTTACAGTGCTCGCCTGGTGCATACAAGGGGGAGGGGGAAGCTGGTGGATATTCCCTGGACTCCAGCTCGATGGAGTACTCGTGCCCTTGAACTGTCTCCACCTCCTCTTTTTGTCTCGCTCTCAAACACAAACATTCAAACACACTCTGCCTATGTTTGCTCGAGCGTGGTGGAAGAGGTTGTCTGCAGATGGCTGCTTATTGGGCCCCAGGGTCCTGGAGGGTGGGTTATGGGGGACACCGGTGAGGTTGTTTGTGTGTTTGAGAAACAGAGAGTTTGGATAGAGTTGCAAAGATTTAAGAAACAGGAGATGTTACAAAGAGATGAAGAAAGAGTTTATTTTGTTTGGGTATTTTTCCTCTGTTATAGTTCTTATGTAAACCTGCCTGCAAGGTGATATTTACTTTTCTAGACAAATTTAGGTTCCTGTTCAGACGATGGGCGGATTAATTTATGCAGGAACCAGGTGGCATCACAAGCTAACAAAGAATTGAAACCGTATTCATTTCAAAAAGAGGTTTCTTTTATTACATCAGGCTCACTGATCAAGTGCCAGTTCATTCAATCATTGATTCATTTTCTCTACCCGCTTTTCAGAATCCTATCCCAGCATACACCTGGTTGAAGGCAGGCGGCTTGCAGCTTTGTCACAGGCTGGACAGAGGCTGCGGTCAGTCAGTTGAGTCGCATTTGAGTGGGTTATTAATATGGAAATTCTTTAATCAAGAGTCATAAGGTGCTTCAGAACAAAAGCAATTAATGACAAACTAAACACCAGCTGATCTCTTGAAACTTTCAAGAGGGAGTGAAACATTGCCTCTCAAAGTGGTATTTAGTCCTTAAGCAGCACTCAGTTAACTTACCATAAAGACTGGAAGCAGAAGGAAACAGCTTGCCTGGACACCTGCTTCGAATATTATCAGGTCATTAAATGACATTGCGTCATCAGTTGTCATTAATAGGGCACTCTTTCACCTCGTTTCCGTTTCATCATCATGATAACAAAAATAAGCACTTGGTTAACATTGGTCACAGTTTGGTTAGATTTAGGAAAAGGTCATGGTTTCGCTTTAAATAAACATTTTCTGTACGTTAACTTTGGTATGTTAACCTGGGTGAGTGACTTAATAGCTAATGTTTACTTTTGGTTTCACACCAGACACTAGCAGTGGTGGCCTGAGTGAAATTCACCTGAGGACCTAGAGATCACATAGTTCGGTGTAGTTTTCCCCAGCCTGAACCATAATTACAGGAGTGATAACAAGTGATCACGGCCATTTAATAATGGTTAGGTAGTAGGTGGTCTGGAAGCTGCTTAAGGGCCCTGAAATAATCCAGCATATAAAACTCCTTGTACAACCCCCACTTAATGTTTTTATGTTTTGGATTTTTGCACAGATTAAACCACACATGATAACATCATATAAAATCCAATACAGTTGGATGTTGTTACCTTTGGACAGAACCGAACGAGCCTTTTTCTGAGCTGACTGTTTTCTGTTCAACTTCATATTTGCTGCACAGACATGAGAGTAGTACCAATCATCTAAACATCAGCCAAAAGGCAACTAAGCACATTCTCAAAAGTATTAAACTATTTCTTCAAACAGAAAATTAAAAGCATCAGTAACGAGGAGCACATGAATATCTGTCAGTCTTCAGAATTGACCTTTTTAATATTGTTAAAATGGGATGGTTTAATAGTAAGTGTGCATTAAGCTCTGTATCTAAAACAATTGGACTCCAGCGTGGCAGTTGAGAGTTTTAAGTTACTATATTGACAAAACAGAAATGCACTCAGGGGCTTCACGATGTAGTGCCTGATTCACACTGAAGACAACATGGAGGTCAACAGGAGAAAGAGGCTCTCTGAGCTCTGAAGATTTGCATGTGGACTTGTGCATACAGCTCATCGTCTGTCACAGAAGTGTGAGCCCATCATTCTCCCCTGAACATGAAAGCCATCCATCATGAATGATTCGGGAGGAGAGAGAAGTTCCTCCCCTCTTCTCTTTAAACTCTGACTGAATAATAAACATGTCCGACTGAAGTAGTGAGCCGCAGAAACACAACAGCCTCTGAAATAATTGCAGAGCACTTGCTGACCTTTTATACATTTCAGACACAAACAGAAAATCCACCTCTAATCAAACAGTCTAACATTCACATGCACGCTTTTGCAAATCACAAAAGGCTCTGGGCCAGCGGCGAGTTGATCAACATGACAGACTTCGTGGATGTAAGTGGGTGGAGAGACGAGTGATGGGAGGATGACAGGCAAGGCTCTTCGGCCCCAAGGATCCCCGAATATACAGTACACACACATACAAACACACACCAGTGAATCCAGAACCCCACTGGGCCTGTGTGGGTGCGTAACCGACGCTTGTAGTGGCAGGTTGTTGTTTACATGGAGCTCATGTTTATTCTAAAGCTACTTCCACCTCACTGCCTCGGCCTCGGGATTCATTCCTGTGAAACTCCTGCTGACTCCTTCTCCGTTTTCTCTTTGCCTTTTCTCTCTGTTGACATTTTTCCCTCTTTCTTATTACTGTCTCCTCCCTTTCTTTTCTTCTATGCCCCTGATCTCAATGCGATGTTCCACAACATGTTTTTGGCCATGATAGCAGCATGACTCCAACGCTGGCAATGTTGGGTTGATGGTCAGTACATCACTTCACCACAGACTGAAATATCTCAACTGTGTGATGGATTGCCATGAAGTTTTGTTTAGACATTTGTGATCACCAGAAGATACATCCTATTGATTTAGATGATTCTCTGACTTTTCCAACACCACGAGTTAAAGAATTGGTTTTTTTTACCAAACCTTTGAAGTATTTTAACGACTACCAGATAAATTGGCAGCAAATTGTCTCCATAAATCCCTGATAAAAACCCCTACTGACTGTGGTGAATCCCTGACATTGCATCTTGCGTCATCATGAAATCAACATGTATGGGTTTAAGTGAAACGTCTCGACAAGCACTGGATGAATTTCCATCGCCATCTGTAGCCTCCTCTGTAAGACTGGTAATGTGCACAATCACAATGTGTATGTGGTCACATGATCGCAGTTTTGGACATTTTAAATTCATGTGTTTTTGCTGGAAGGTTTGTAATTTGTGTTTGTTCCCAGTTAGCAAAAATGTGTATGGCAACATGCTAAACTATGATTTTGAACCTTGTAAACATTCTACCTGCTTGGCACGTTAGCATTGTCATTGTATGCATGTTAGCATGCTGATGTTAGCATAATGTAGTATTGATGTCGCCTTTGTTTTATGCATATTAGACGGTTTGCTCCACCGCCTCTGTATTTCTGTAGTTGAACACAGCTTAAAAAACTTTTTAGAAAAAAAACCAAAACAGAATCAATAGTGAATTATCATGTTCTAGCGCTCATAACTCGGCCCACTCAACAATGGAGAGAGACAAGGTCATGAGAGAATAAATAGCAGGCAGACTAGCTAATGATCTATCATTCTGGACAAGCGGCTGCACCCGAGAGCGGGCTGGCTGACAAGATCATTAATAAAAGCTGCTGGGAGAGTGATCGATCGGCTTGATGGATGATCAGAGCCACAAATACTATAAAACACCTGGATGTCAAGTCTCGTCTCTTTGAGGAGAGGGAGGGAGCCTTAAAAAAAAAAAAAAAAAAAAAAAAAAAAAATCCAGACCCCAACAGGGAGTCGTCAGAGGGGATCAAACCCTGACACCCGGCCTCTGTACTGTGCTGGAAAATGAATTCAGCAGCATGTGGGATTTTATGCACGTATCCATGCATGGCGGTGTTGTGGATCTGTCTGTGTTTGATGCAGTCTGTAGTCCACACAAGCTCAGTGTGAGAGCATCAGTGTAATTTCAGGTAGATCAGGGAGTCAGCGGGTGTCGTGCTGTACAGGCTGCTGCAGCGGTCCACTGTGGTGTAATGGGAGGTATTTATTATTGACATGCTCCCCTCACACCATTACTGAGCTCTGTGGTGGTAATCTGTGTCTCTCCTACATATCTCCACTCCCTTCTTCTCCCCTCTCTCCCTGCTCTATCAGCACTATCTGCCAGTAAGTTACAGTGTCTCTTTTGTCATCTACACACACACACACACACACACACACACACACACACACACACACACACACACACACACACACACTCACACACCTTACTCAGCAGTTCATCTCGATTTCTAATCTTTTCAGAGAGAGAGAGAGAGAGAGAGAGACAGAGAGAATGAGTTCAGAAGGAGTACAGTCTCCTTGCATGGCTGCGTGTATCAATATCTGTACATTGATCTGGCCTTGCTTCTCCTCCTCCATTCATCCAGATATAGATTGGTTTTCCCAGCAGGTATCTGTGCCTAGAATCTGACTGATGGCTGGAGGAAAGGAGGGTGTATTGAACCAGGGTCCCACATGCCACTAGAGTGTTTTAGACCACTGAGCAAAAAGCCCTGGGAGCAGACACTTGTTCCCGATGTGCAGAGAAGCGACACTCTTATCAGTTTGTGAATCGATGCAGTGGTAAAGATTAAGGTGTGCAGGCCTCCAATGATCATTTTTTTTCATCATCAATTCAGCTGGTGGCTACTTTTTTGATTTATTGATATCTATTGATTGTTTAGTCCATAAAATGTCAAAAAGCTGACTTCTTCGCATTGTTTCGTCCCACAAACAAAGCAAATTTAAAACATATTTAATTTACAATGTGATTAACCAGAAAACAGCAAACCCTTAAATGTTTTGCTTGATAAATTGATTTGAACTATTATCTAAATCGTCAAAGAAATAATAATCTATAGGTTCATTGTTTCAGCACTAGACATTACAGTAGTTCAGACATCAGGTCATAAGAGAGTCGATACATTGCTAATACTGCCGTAAACTTATCAGAAAACAGTATTACAACAATAAACTGCCGAAAACATGCTTCTAATTAAAATGACCTTTTTCCTGCCACTTAGGATTGGCAAAATGCGATGCCCTCCTTGTTACAGTAAACGTATCTTCAGGTGTACATACCTGATCTATTGTAACAGACAGCACTGTAACCGCACTTTTACCGGCACCTGCTAGTAATGTGTTACTAGCGCCAGTAGGTGGCGGTAATGTCCCTAAAAGCTGTTTGCCAACTGCCGTTGAACAACAACGGGAGGAGAAGGAGAAGGTAAAACGTGTCTCTGAGATTAGATGCTACACGATAATCAGAGGAAAAATACAAAGACGACTACAACTGTCAAAAAGTTCTTTGTGGAGCTTCTTCAAAAATAAACGAAAATGAGGTGCAGTGCAAACTCTGCAAGTCAGCATATCATAAGTGTGCATGGTGTGAAAGCAAAGCACCGAGCGGACGGTCCAACCACAGATCAACAATCGTTGTAACCAGAAGTCTGATGTTAGACGAGCAAACAATGGCCCGTATCTCAAAGAGGGAGCTGAAGACATGCTTCTCCTCAGCTTTATTGAAGGTCAGGGTTTTCAAAGTTTCGTGGCATTTGTTGAGCAGAGTTTATGACATAATGAACAGTCAACAATAATTACAAAAAATGAATATAAATCATTTCAGACAGGGGGCAATTTGCTGTTGAAATATGGAACAAACAATTTATGCAATTTGTCCTCCATAAATGAGGGTAGATAAATGAGGGTAGATTGACTTCTTCCAATTTTGTTTGCTACGAATTCACGAAAGCATAAACTTACTAGATGAACTCTATACAGTAAATAAAAAGGTGCTATCTGAGTTAGGTTTAATGTGTGAGTGGAAAAGATGTGAATGAATTTGGTCTCCATGTGTCTGTGCTGTTGCCATCAGTGGCTGACCATAAATCAGAGGCCCCCGGGCCGTGGGATTGCCCAACTCGTGGCTCCTTGTGTAATTACAAAGCTGACATTTAAACAGCAGCAGCCATATTTCACTCTTGCCAGCACCGGACGCAGAGTGGTCTACGGATGGAGTAAAAGTTTTCGACCAAAAAAAAAAAAAAAAAAAAAAAAAAGATAAGAAAAAAATCAATGAGAGATAGAATGCATTCTAATGTCGTGTTAATGGGCCCACATATTAATTATTCAACAGTGGCCATTTTGTCTGCTCATTAAAGTGGCAGCTGAGAGGAGAAATGAGCAGCATTACTCTGCCCTGCTCTGCTCCAGCAGCATTATTACCACGTTGTCTTCTTCTCACGTTAGGAACACAACACATGTTGGTGTGTGTTTGTGCTGCTTATCCCCTCATAGCACAGACTTGTATCAGTATCAGTAATCTATCTGTTTTACTCTTATCTGGTACGCAGCTTCTATAAGAAATGTCATTTCCCCGCGTATATGCCGGTAACAATTTGTGAGATTACTTTTCATATAAGGACCTGTATTCTGTCACACGCTGCCTCCCACACGTTTCTCCCAGTTGTAAAGACTTCTGTTCTTCATCATGGAGGCATTATATTACATTGTTATCTGTAACATTTCACATCTCAAAAAGGGAACTTCATACAATTCTGACAATATCAACAACCATTTTGGGTAGTGTTGGAAATCATTTTGCACACTCGCGTAGGGTTGGAGGAGGCTGGCTGCAACAAAATGAGAATATAAACTGTAAAATTCCACTTCATCAGCAGATAACAGGAGCTCTGTGCCACGTCTCAGTCCTGTATACAAGAAATTACGTTCTTGTTCTTAATGTTTTTTCCAGTCGCAGGTCCATTTACAGCTAAATGGACCTGAACATACAGCACAAATGTTCACGTGTCAATCTAACTAAATATCAAATTAACTAAAAACAGTTATTAATGAATACATATTTGACAACAATCAAGAAGCTTTGTGTGACTTTTCAGTGACATATAAGGAATATAATTGTCACATAGGTGGACTATTGCCAGTGCGTTTAATGCACAAAGCACTGGGATTAGGGGATGAGCTAGAAGGCTACTATTGGCAGGGTGGGCTGGTAGTTAGCAAATGTATCTGAGGTGGGAGGTTGTGAGACAGGGGGTAAAATTAAAATTCCTCTTTGGCCTGCTGTCAACCTGCGTCTGCTGACTGCTCAGAGGAGCTGCTGCGTGACGGGATTCCTAATGACACTGCAGCAGCCATTGCCACGAATTGCTGTGACTTGATTTATTTCTCCTTTTACAACCCCCCTCACCACCTTCACCACCCACCCACCGCTGCTCCTCCTTCGTCTTCCCAACGTCGCCATTCAAGCGTTCACTTTCTCTGTCTGTCTTCATCGACACATATGTGTGCACATGGGATACCATCTCCTCTTCAGCGCCATGCCAGTGGCAGGCAACATCTGTCTCTAGGTCCCCCTGCCACACAGTGTTAGAGTCAGGGTGGGTCGCTCACTCGACTGGCCAGTCTGGAAAGGCCTGTGGGCAGAGCAGGGCAGGACTGGCTTGGATGTGAGGGCGTCCAGGCAGAAACTTGTCCCCGGGTCCATCCTGCTTTGCCCGCCTCATGCCATTTGTATGTTTGTGTGCGAGACTTTGCAGAGTAGACAGTGATTTTGTAGGTCAGAGGGCACCAAGGCATCAAAAACAACTAAAGGGCTGCTTCTTTGTGTCCTCTCATTTTGTGTGTCTTTCTGTTTGACTTTTGGAAATATGTGTGTGTGCGCTGTGCACAACCCTGCACGTGTGTGTCTTATTCTTGCAGCAGTGCATTGCTAGCAGGTGATGCATCCCCTGTGCTCAACCACTGTTTGACCAGTTTTAATCTCCTTACATTTAGACTGTTTAAATTGTCTCAGTTCAGTTAAGTTCCTATTTACCTACCTAAAGTGGAATGCTATCAGAGGCGGCAGGCAGCAGTCTGCCAGTCACACAGCAGATAGCTCCTTCATGCAGCGACAGCTCAGATAAGAGGGGAAAGTAGTGTTTAATCAAACAGTGGAGGGAATGGGGAATGAGCACAGGGAGCCTGGAATGGGTTCTACCAGCTCTTCAGAAATCTGCACCACCAAGTTTGTGTGCAAAGACCTTCTTAAGTTCTTAGAAACTACTACCTAGCTTTAAACTAGGGATTTTAATTGGGTTTCACATTGGTGGCCAAGAAACCTTTGAAGCACTGTCCAATCAGAAGCAATTGATGAATAAACAGGAAGCTGCAGCATCACAGGATGTAACATAGCTGCTAAATATAACTGTTCACACAGGCCCAAAATATATACTGCCAGTTGTTGGTAAATGTAGGTGTGATGTTTTATTTATATAAACATACTTGTATAAATACTGTATGTGTTTGAGATTAGGCAGTTCTCAGAGGAAAAATACCTGGTTATGGTAACCTCACCAGCGCTCTTCAGCTATTCAGTTAGTCTGACATTTTGAAATTCTTTTTTTTATTCAAATATTTTTGTGAAATATAATTTAAATTCTTCCAATTTTACAAGCTTATTAAAGCACCTTCTGTCAGGTCAGATATGTCAACCACATCTCATTATTTAACAATGTTTACAAGGTAATGTTCCTGTTGTCATTTCAGTATGTAATGATTACACTTGGCAGGTTGTGGGTTTAAATGTTTAGTAACAAAGTAAAGGAAAGAACTAGGTCATCTGACGTACGCCATTTTAATGGAGTGATATTCTCTACTTCGTAAACAATTACGCCCCTTTTCCACTGCACGGTAACAGCTTGGCTCGATGGTACCGTTTTGTAGTATCACCTCAGCCAACTTCATTGTAAATCAGTGTCCTGTGATGTCACTATGAACATCAGCCACACTGAGGGGCAACTATCTGCAGTGGAAAATGAAATCCAGAAAAGTATCGGCTAACATAAGCGAGTAGAGCCGGCTCGGCAGTGGAAAAGGGGCATTAGGTGATGGGTACTTAGCCTAGTATAAACTTGTGAAGAGCAGGTACAGTCACCTCCTGTTGTGGACATTTTGGTTCGACTTTATTTGTCTTTTTAGTTCCTGCTCCTTAGTTTCTTTCATTTTGAATTTCCCCTCATTTTTCTTCTTCAATTCTCCTACTTTTTTCCTCCCTCAATCACTCCATTTCAATATCTGTAACTGTCTCTCTCTTTCCATAGCCATCCATCTTTTTACCTGCCCTTTTCAGGAGGTGGGGTATTTATCATCTTTATACCTGGAGGTTTGAGGGCCGTACATTGGCCTGATAGATGGGCTAACCACTGATGTGCAACCTCCTCACGAGACACAAACCAGACAGCTATTTAGTAGCTGAACAAGACACATTGCTTTTCTTTTATTGTTTTCAAACTGCTGGTGTGTGTGTGCGTGCGTGTGCCTGTGTGTGTGTGTGTGTGTGTGTGTGTGTGTGGGAGGGGGGGGGGGGGGGTTGAGAGGGAGGTTTCAGAAGAGGCGGAGGAGGAGGAGGAGGAAGGAAAGAGAGGAAGAAAAAACACAACAACAGATGCTCCTCGGCTATCCAGAAAAATGCAGCAACTGTGCACAAGATGGGCCATTATCCATCTACAGTGTATCACTATGTTGTTGACAAATCAATGGCTCTGTCGGTGATGACTCTGTGTTACAACAAACATAAAGCACTCAGACAGTCTCCCTGCCTGCTATGGAGACTACAACAAGGGAGCACTCGGGGCAAGGGTACTCATAGCCAGGAGGAGTGTGTGTGTGTGTGTGTGTGTGTGTGTGTGTGTGTGTGTGTGTGTGTGTGTGTCAGTGTTGACTTAAAGAGTTCTGGTTGAGCATATTTCTGTTTTCTGTGCTTGCATGCAGGTGTGAAAATTGAATGTAGATGCAGAGTCGTTTCTCATGAAAGCTTCATGCTATCGATCACAATTTATGAATCATACATATTATTGCCAAGGCAAAATATTAACATTAATAGGAAATACCTCTCAGGCCGATCCGGACATTTTCATGGTTTCTAGAAGCACAGAAGGGAACGCGGCACTAACTTTTCAATAGAAATCGCTCTTCACAAGCTGTCTGTAGAGGCTTTAATGTGAGACTTGACCTGTTCCTGGTTAAAGCTGCTCTGCATTGTTATTCTACAGACTAGACATCTTCAGACAGGGTTGTAACCCAACTCAATAAGAAAGCACAATCACAGCCTGTAGCTGAATGTACTACAGCACAATAATTCATTCATGCAGACATACAGAACATGGGATTTATGGTTAACATGCAATGTGCATGCTGAGACAGGGAGGCGCTTCAGTGGGCACGTATAGAGATATCATCTTTGTGTGGAAACTGGGGGTCAGAGATGGAGAATGGGATGTAATGAGTTTGCCAAGACTTGCATCATGAGTCTGAAGAAAAAAAAGGGGGGTGAGGGGGGGTGGTTGATTGACAGGCAGTCAGAAAGCCCCCTGTGGCAGGTGCCAGGGGCAGGTCACTGGGGCGAGAGCGCTGTTACCCATACAGATAAAAACGCCTGACTGCTGTTTTCATACAAGCCTCTCGTTGCACAGGACACATGAGCCGAATGGCTTCTCAACTGGAATAAGTAAAAAAAAGTTGAGAGAATTGCACAGAGAGGAGCGGCTATTTAGGGATGCTGCTTTATTCTCTTATTTTCCAGGGACAGTTCACATTGATCAACGCAGGAAACAAATGTTTTTCATTTGTTGTGTCTGTTCAGATGTTAAACGGCTCTATAGAAACTACATTTATTACTCAGCTGTCATAGACACATAAAAGAACGCAGCAACAAACAGAATGCAGAGTAGAAATAAATAAATGTACGTACATAAATACAGTACGGTAGAGCTTATGAAATGACAAAGAAAACCACATTGTAGTTACAGTTAAAAAAATAAACCTTGCATCATGTAAAGGGATTTACATGATGCATACATAACACTGCAGACAGGATTGTATTTTCGATTCATAATAAAGTAAAAATAAGCTTCTTAAAGGAGCACTTGACCCTAATATAAAAAAAGCATATTAACTCCTACGTAAATATGTCTGTGTCTTGCCAACCACATACTGTATTTTTGTATCTATCTTAAAAAATTGAAGGTGAATGGAATTTTGTTTGTGATGTTCGAAGCACAAGAATTACATTTAAGTCAGCGAGCGAAACATCAGATTTTCTGAAGAAGAAAAAAATACTCGGCAATCCTCTTTAAAACCTCCTGAAGGTGGTTAAACAACACTTCTGCTGAACAGCCTCACTGCTGGATACAAACCCTTTCAAGGAAAGCCCCCGTACTCAATACACCACCCTGCTGCCCAAATTAAAGTGGCAACGAAATGTGTCATGATGTTAAGTTAACAGAAAACGGCAGGGACACAAAATCACGCTGGAAGTAAAACAAAAAGCCCTGTGAGCGTAATTGTCGACTTAACTGATGTTATCCACGCAGAGACGGAGAGGGGAGCAGCAGGCAGAGAGGACAGGGGGGGGGGGGGGAGCTGAAGGGGTTAAAAGGGAACAACGGCAGCACCACACGGGCAAGACAAGTGTCAACGGCGACAGGAAAAAGACGGAGGCTGCCCATGTGCCTATGTCTCCTCCACCCGCCACACCCCCCCCCGGCCTCCCATGTCCTCCCCTACCCCTCACCCCTCACCCCTCCTCCACTCTGCTGCAGACAAGCATATGTGGCCTGACAACATGACATTGCCAGTGAGCAGAGGGAGGGACAGACAGAGAGAGGGAGAAAGAGGGAGGACCAGGAGCCTCGGGTTGGCCTGACATCCACAACTCTGGCAGCTGATGTAGGCAGACTAAACTCACGCACGCACCCAACTGTCAACCACAGCCTACCCTCCACCCATCCCCATCCACCCCTCTCCTTACTTCTAATCTGCCCACATCCAAAAAAGCCAGGCAGGAGCCTTCCCCCACTCTTCTCCATCTCTCCTCTTCCTCTCCCTCGGGCCATACGGAGAGCAGCACCAACTTTACTGTACACGTACAGAAACACACAAAAAGAAACACACTTTCAGACATTGTTCAGAGAAAACCAACACTACAGAGGCGGCACTGGTGGGGGGGGGGGGGGGTGATGTTAGTCGGGCGGGTTTGCATCACACTGAGCTTTGTGAATTTGTACTGATGCAACGTTTGTGCTTTTGCTTAGCCAGCTAGGGCCCAGCCATATTGATAGCCGAGGTCTGGCAACCAAATCGAGATGCAAGTCAGGAACAACAATGTCGAGACGTGACTTATGAGAGCAAGTTCACACAAGGTGTCTGCCTTTTACTGCACACAACATATATCCATTACCGTAATGTCTTTAATCCCCGTGACTCAGGTGCCCTCACGCCTCCGGTGGGGTTAGCTAGACTTAGGAACACACTTAGCCGATGCATTAGCCATATATGTACGCATAAATTCACTGTGCATTGAGTGTTTTTTGCAGTAGAGTCTTATCTCATCATGGATAATATGGCTTTTCTGGTTGGAAGTCGATGTTTATTGTTTGAAAAAATGGTGCAAAAGAAAGTGTGTGTGTGTGTGTGTGTGTGTGTGTGTGTGTGTGTGTGTGTGTGTGTGTGTGTGTGTGTGTGTTTGTCGCTTGTATATTTTTTGTTTTGTAAGAAACAAGAAGCTGACATTTTACTCTCTGATAGAGAAGAGGCAGAGAAAGAAAGTGTTTGCACGTATGTTGCCTGTATGTGTGTAGTGAGGCAGACATCCACCCGGGGACAGTATGTCATCGATTGAGCAGCAGGAAGAGGCCTATTATCTCCAGCCATGGTTCAAGCGGGGGAGTCAAGTGTGTCATATGTGTTGGCTCTAATTGGCAACCCACCCTGGTGGAGGCTGACTGGGGGTGAAGGCCGAGCTGCAGCAACCCGACCACCTCTCACACACTCGGCTCTTCTCACTGTTGCCTGTTGAAATGTTACATTGTGCTGTTTGAAGCTTTTGAGTCACTGCATTAAAAATACATTATAGATTTGTGAATGCGATGAATGCAGATTCATTTTCAGGCCATAACTATAAAACAAGGTGACTAGCTGACTTTAATGCAGAGATTATTTTAGTGTACCGTGTGCATGATACAAGGCTTTTGTGTCTGTGATCGTGTTATTTTGATGAGCAGACTGCACTTCGCTGTCAAACTGTTGGACGGTAAGTCTGCTTTATATGTTGCTCTCCACCCTCAGGATCATTATTTGTTCTATTCTTCGGCTAGATGGATCCTAAGTCTTACAAGTCCCCCCCCCCCCCCCTTCCTCCTCTCTGCTCCAGCTCAAAGCTTATGTGGTCTAACACTGCCCTCTGCAGGTGCACAAGGGAAAAACATTGGCTGCACAAAGAGGACAAATTGCAATCAAAACAAAACAAGACAACATTTTGGCTAATCAATTGGTGGTTTTTTTTTTTTTAGCATGGATGGAAAAGCCACAAAGACATTAACAAAGATCAGCCGGCAGTCTAACTGACAATCTAATGCCCAGATTGAAGCGCAGTAAGCAGTGTCCTATTCAGCTCACTGTCCAATGCACAACTTCCTTTTTTACATTTTATTCTTTTTTTTAAGTTTCTGTAAATACTTATAAGAAAAGACAAATGAAAGGAGATGTGCATTTTTAAAGAAAATGCAGATGTAAAACAAAATTGTGTACTATTGGTTTCTTTATTATCTATTTAATGACCAGTGTACTTTGTTTTTTGCAAAACTGCAACTTTGGCAAATGTTTTGGCAGCTGATCAATGACTCACACTGAAGATGGTAGATTCTACATTATACATGCAGAAATGATATTAGTGCTTCGCAATGCACTTTAGAGAGTGTTGGAGACTTGGTCTAATTGGACACTGACTTAGGGGCGGTTATACTTTGTTGACTTTGGAATTGACTTCCTGTCAAGAAGGCAGCAAGCCAAAATGATCCTAATTATACCCCAAATTAAAATAACAAATGTCGAGGGGGCTTTTCAATATATGCCCTGATTGAACAAAATTAGAAGACCAGCATGAACTAATAAATTATCATCACAAAACAAGATTGCATTACTCACTTGTTCTAGACAAAGGTCAACAAAACAAGCTGAGGCAGCTACAAAGTGGAGCAAAACAGCAGAGTGTCTGTTTTTATGAGTATGCTTTGGGAACCAAATATGGGACCAATACAGATTTCATCTTGCGAATGGTGAAACGCTAATGTAAAAAAACTGGTTTATTTATTTGAGATTGTCCCTCATAAGGCAACAAAAATGACACTCAAACTGTAAAAACGTTTTTTTTGTGGGTTTTTTTTTTTTTTTTCAAATAAATTGTCCTTACTTTTATAAAGGTGGCTATTGATGAACACAACAATGCAATAAATAATGCAAAAAAACATTTAGATTTCCAGATGTGTCACTGTTGTACCCGTAACTGACGTCAGTGATGTAGTGTGAAAACCAATTACAGGTTTCCTCTGCCTCCTTCCAGTATTCATCATTAATAGTGTTACTTCCAGTTGGTCCAGACAGCTACCAGCTTGGGTTCTTATTTCCTGATCAGTGGGGCTTCGAGCCACCTGTGTGCTCAGTCGAATACTGTATCCTGACCTAACTCCAGCTTCGAGAGCACCGCCGTCCTTCTCCACTATTATCACCCTCAGTGGGACCCAGCGTGAGCGAGCCTTTGAAACTCAGTCATTTCATCATGTTCTGCATTGGGCAGATATTCTTCAGTAATTCAAAGTTGGCAATGTGGCAGTGCACAGATTCTGGTTTTGCATGTCATCCCCCTGTCTATATAATTGACTTGCACATTTCTTGTTATTACATCTATTATTTGGCAGTGATATTATCCAAACATGTCGAACTTCCTCTGCCAAAGAAAAAAAATTGAAGGCACCGAGTCATTTTCTTGGAACTGTTCCCAGACTCGGTGGAAAACTCTCTCGTTTCTGGCTTAATTTGTAACTGGCAAAAGTCTATCTTTTTCTCCGCATGACTAGCTTGGTAATCAAGAACATCAGCTGAAACAGCAGTAACAGAAGCGCTGGCTAGCTGCATAACTAAGCAGGTATAGTCACTGATTGAAAAGGATTTCCCACCAAATATTAAATATGATTATTTCATTTTAATGTTTCTCTTTCCACGTATTTTTGAGCCCTCAAACTTTGGCCACTATGCATTAAAGGGACTATATTTCAGGAACAACTTTTGCATATTTACATCAGCCTACTCAAATGGGGAGAGCTGGCACTTTAATGTCGTATTATTATTTAATTTTAGACTGAATGTGATGCGGTGCAGAGCATGAAGAACACAAACTGTGTAACTGTTCAAATACGTATGGTTTGGACTGCAGGCTGTTGTTTGCTCACATTTTATAAAGTGACGTATTATCACCGTATTTGTGATAATATACCGATGTTGTGTTTACAGCTTGTACTGCTGTCAAGTGGCAAAAACAGTTCATATAAGTAGCAAGATTATTCTTATAATTGTATATGTATTTCATTTGTTTGTACGGCAAGTAAGTCCCAAACCTAGGATTTCTAAAAACTGTTTTCATTCACTCTTACTTTTAATTTAGTAGATTTTGTTATATAAAAATGATGTGTAACGGAACAAAAGTTTTATACTTTGTCAACTTGTCTCATTATTGTTATCTGATCTTTTTACGTTTGTCATAGTTCTGCCTTTTTAGTTCATTTTATTTCCTGCTTTATTTTCTAATCACTCACCCAGATTTCAGACCCACCTGTGCCTCAATAGCCAATTAGCCACCCTGTATATACATAATAGTCCCGACTCTCCGTTTTTCAGTTGCTAGATCGTCCTGTGTCCGTGTTGTTCCCTTTAATACGGAAGGGTCCCTCGATTTTGCCAGTTTTTGTAACCGTTTATCAGCTTCTTAAAGCTCACCTGTTTGTCCTGGACCGTGTCTCCAGTGTTGTCAGTTTGGTTCCCCTTCTCAGAAACGATAACAGTGTTGATGTCTGCAGTTATTCCTGCCAACAGTGGGCAGCAGAGCGCTGTTTCTGAATCTGAAAATGTTTGGAGCATAATTTTAATTGGTTTAACTTTTAAACTTAAGCATCACTTTTGGACCCGGTCTTATCTATAAGAACCACACCTGAGTGTTTTTACTCAAAATACTGATCGTGACGACCTGATGGACCGGCAACCTTCCTCCAACACTACATGAAATGTCTGCATGCACTGGCATGAGCGCCTGTTGTAAGTGTGTGTGGGGGTTGAAGGAAGTGAAACATCAGGGTGGCTCCTGCCAACTGCCTCTGCCTGAAATGACAGAGACAGGTGCTGTAAAATCACCCCTTTATACCAGAACTCTCACACACACACACACACACACACACACACATTCGTGAACACACTGACACATGAAAGCATGCAGGCACCCACTCAGCATGAACAGTCAGCCTGCCAACACAATTATTTTGCTGCTCTACTTTCTAGCATGAGTTTCATGACTGTAGTATCACCAGTGTCTCCGTTTCAAAAGTAACTCGACATTAATGAAGTTTAATTTGTCCTCCTTAATGTCACAGTTGGACTTCACGTTTGGTTTTTGACATGAAAAGGTGTCTGACCTACAAATACAGGTGTCGTTGTGGCAAAAGAGAAGTAGATATGGTCCAAAGTTGTTTACTTTCTTAACATCCGTATCGACCTTTGACCTGTGAACAGACTTGCTGAAAGGGTGTTGATATGTGTTGAAAATAGCGTGGAAGAGATCTGGACTTGCACCTCTTCCATGCTGGTTGCAACTTCCTGTTTTTTTTTTTTTCTCTCACTCCCCTCTAACTCTGAGAACAACAACCCTATCTTGCAACAGATCCGGTTGCCTGGAACACTCGGACTCAATCGATCATGGCAGCCTTTCAGTTAAATTTTAAGCATCACAGCAATGGCAATCTCTGTTTTGACATCACCCGTAGAGCACCATAGATCTTCATCTTCTGCTTTGACAAAGTGCTCCAAATAGCAGGAGATCAAAGGGTCCAGGCTGAATGTTGTGAATGTGCGAGGGCACGACACACATCACACTAGACGGGGAGGTTACGTATGCAGCCTCGCAACATAAAGGTTGATCCGGACAAGAACAACAGGCTTAAAAACAAAAGGAAAGTGATTAAAGAGGGGCGTGGTGCTGTCAGTGGAGCCAGTACAATGCTGAAATATTTTACCTCTGCTTCAACAGGTGTCAATAAAGTTGTCCAGGAGGGGTTTCAGATGAAGCTACATTTCTTTTTTCATTCTAACACCACACCAAAGGTCCACCACCCTCCAAATAATAAATATATCCAATAAAACGATGTGTTGTCCTCGGCACCTTCATCACACCACATCTCAAATACTGCCCGCAGCATCGCTAACGGCGGTGCGTCGTTACAGTGGGTCAGAGTGATATACATTTGATCATCTGCTAAAGTCCACAAGAGTCTACACGGACCCCTCTTGTCTTTCGATCCAGGCTATCTGTCCCCCCATACAACTTTTTGGTGAAAGTAAAGCTCACTGGTTGCTAGTTTATATTGAACAGATGCATCCTGGTGAGGTATTGATCTTTGCATCCAAGTCTTCAAAAGAAGCCTATTTCCAAAAATGTCAAACTATTCCTTTTATGCCTTTTGATGCATTTTTAAGTTGATGAATAGAGGTGTTGACAACAGATTTGGGTGCCTCGTAGTTTGAATGACAAGATTCAGCTGTTGAACAGTGTGGAGCCAGAAATCTTCACAGCCCCAAAAAACCATGAAGAATGACTTCATGAGCGGATGTTGAGGGGAACAGATTACTGGTGTTGCCTCTGACTGCACACTCTGTTGTTTCTGTCACAGATACTCAGCTTCCATCAGAGTCCTCGAGGAACCAAATCAGTGCACATTTAAAAAGAAGAAAATATTAAGATTTTTGCATCGTTTCACAACTTGTCCTTTTTTGTTCTTTTCCTTTATCTCTCTGTAAAACTCTTTTAAAAAAGTGTACATACTCACTGGTGAAGACACTGTTTGTGTCTGCAGTACCAACAGCTGTCCTGCTTCCCTCCTCATCTCTCTCTCCCTCTCCCTCTCCCTCTCCGGCCCTGTGAGTGACAGCACATGTGCTGGGTACATGGGAGGCCCACTGCTGAAATTCTAACCCCTTACCCCACGACTGTGAGACATACCCCAGCTATGGACAGGGTGGAGCTGTGAGAGACAGATGCTGGGAGAGGAACAGAGGGAGCGAGACAGAGAGACTGCGAGAGCAGGAGGAGAGAGTGAAGGAAAGAGAGGGAAGGAAAGAGAGGGAAGGAAAGACAGCGAAGGAAAGAGAGGGCAGGAAAGAGAGGGAAGGAAAGAGAGGGACAGGTCGGACAGTTTGGCCTTTTTGCTCAGTAGAGCCCGTCTGCAGCTCCGTGTTTAGTGCAGATCTTTCAGTGGTCCGAGATCTGTCCGTGCTGAGTTTGTGAGTGCAGGTACTGAGGATGGCGGTACGGATGTTGGTGGCGTGTGTGCTGATGGGTACTCTGCTTCAACAGGTAAGACAAATATTTGTCTCTTTATAGCTGCTGTCGATTATAATGAACAAAATAGATTGATTTAATTCAGCTTATAAGTATTTCAGTTTGTTTTTCTAATACATTTGTAGTGTGTTGTCTGTCACTGACGCAGTGGATAAAAAGACATTTAAAATACAAAAAAGTAAATATGATAAACTTGGACTGAGGGTAGTTTTGAGGGCAATGTTATTTTCGGTTGCCGAGAACTGAAGATAACATTGACCTTCGAGCACAGGTGTCTGAAGTCGATATATCCCTCTCCACCTGGTGATTGCTATAAAAATGTCAATAACAAGTAATTGAACATATGGCTTGTATCGACTGCTGTGAAGGTACTCCAGTTGCACTTGAGTTGAAGTGTGATACTACTGATCTACACAGCCTACCTCCAAAGGTTGGCCAAAGACTTTCTGCTGTCTGCTCCTCCAGTATCATCTTGTTTAGAGAACAGCCTTTAGCTGCCCTCTTCAAATATACAGTTTATGTTTTTACCTGAGTGATGTGCTCAAACAAACCACCTAATTTTCATCAATAGAGGCTCCAAGCTGGCTCTGCAATCAGAGGTTGTGGCTGATCTAAACACTTCATCCTAGTTGGAGAGAGGATGAAGAAGTGTTTTGAGGAGAAGGAGACTCCAGATGTGCACAGAGGGCTCAGGGCATCATTAGTAGCCCCTGTCAGCAGAAGCCATTATGAGATCTACAATGGATGACAATGTAAACTGACTTATTACCAACAGCACTTCCAATCACCATCAGTCTCCCTCTCTGTTTGGGGTAGTAATGCATCCCAGGTTGGGTGGACGAGTGAGTTGGCCTCTAGTGATTCTTGAGGGAACTCACTGTGGTGGTTTTTCTTTTATTCGTGGTAATCGTGCAGATGCTAAATAGCTGTGGAAGAAAATTATTAAGATCTTCTCAGTAAGCTTCTCTGACCTGCTAATTGTTAAATGTGTCTTCAACTTTGCATCATCTGCGTGGTTGAACGTCTTTTGTGGTTCATTTTTATATTCTATGGCTAATTGATTGTGGAGCAAATCACAGAAAATATATGTAGTATCTTTTGAACAGGGGAGTGATAGATCGCTGGCCCGGCCATGGGGAAAACCAGTTAGTCACAGTGAGGGCTCAGCCTCCGTGATATTTTGGTCAAATCCTCAGGTCCTCTGTAAAATTATTTTCATGACTTTCCATATAAACACGGATGGTTTGAAAGGCCTGTGAACCCTGAAACATAACCTTTAAGGTGCAGAATCCCAGTCCTCAGGTCTGATGCAGATATCTACTTAAGCTCTGTGTGGTGAGGCTGATACCAGGTTACATTGCTCCTTCAAATACCAGAGGTGTTACAAGTCCCAGAGGGGTGATAACCAAATAATAAAAAAGAGTCTCCTTCTGTTTGTTTAAAGTAGAGTTTCTTTGACTAAATGTAAATAAAATGCATTTAAAGAAGTACATTTAAAGAAATGGTGTTTTTATTAGCAAATACTTATCCCACGGTAAAGGCTCTAAAAAAGCTCATTACAGCTAATCAAGTGGCTGCAAAAGTCTGGATTCACAACATTTACAATGGAATCCAATTCATCGTAACAGCGAAAAACAAAAAAAGCTTCAAAGCTCAACTTTTCCCAAACACTCATCACTTTACCAATAAAACGCCAATTGAACTTCCAATGAGGAAATTAATTTGTAGGAAATCAACATATTTATTTATATGTATTTGGGCGCATTAAATATAGAACATACCAACCATGACAAAATGCATAATACTGCAAGAAGACTTTGAGAACTTTCTGTAAGTGTTTTAGAACAATTTGTAGTTGTCATTTTCAGTCATCATTTCATTGTAATTGCGTTGAATACAAGTTGACTTCAGCTGCTGTCCTCCATGAAGGAGCAAGCTGTACGTCTTTCAATCTTAAAAGGTGCAAAGTGCCTAAAAGATTTTGTTGGAGCGAATCTTCAACATTAATAATGGCCTTTTACAGAGTTTTGAGTTCGTAAGTCTCTCCATATATGAAGACGATGAATTGTTAGGGTGCTAAGCAACGGTTGCTACTGCCTTACACGTGATAAAATACACAAAGAAAAAAATATTTTTGGTTCATTTCTACAAACAAACCTTTGCTAGTGTTTCACCTGCTATAACAATGCACAAAATACTCTTATTTTATGTTTTTAGTGATTCCCAAAAGCGGCAGGTGGCCATCTTGGAAAAATACACAAACATTTTGGGCATCGCTTTTATTCTAATACATGTTTCATAGGTAAAACAAATAGAAATAATTTGCAAGTGCCAATAAATAAATAATCAGAATTAAATGAATTCAACCATCAGCAGCTATCAATCCAATCCAGAGGCTTTTATGGCTGATCGCTTTCAGTTGTGCTCTTTTAATTTTCAGTGAGTTGGTGTTTGAAGTGTTGGGGCGTGTTGTGGTGGACGTTGTGGGGAGAAGTGGGCAGCAGCCACAGCTGTTCCCAGATGCATACGTGATGCCATTTGTCCCGCTCTGTAATCCCCCGTGCGGACAGAAGAGCGGGTCGCTTCTCGACCATGAAATCGGGTACAAATCAAGAGTGTGTAGCTGCGGCCAGCTGGCGCTGAGGTTTCACTCATCGGAAACAATCAGTCAGAGGATTTAGAGTCTGAATCACAGGTCCTGCTGGGTGTGGATACTTGCAGGCTGTTTTCCACTGACTAGAGTTTCAGAGGGAGCAAAGGTGGAGAGACCAATTCCAGATCATAACAAATAGTCAATCAGTCAATTTCCTTTCCTTTATGTTACCTGATTATTTTTGACAGACTGACACATGGTCATACACAAGGATAAGCCAGTAGCAATGTTATAATGGGTTGACTGTTTGTGGCATTTTGTATCCCTACTAAATAAGGTAATTAACCCGTGTACAAATGTTAGAGTTTTGTTGAAATTGGTAGATTTCATTTTTGAATTTCAATTGGTTGATGAATTTTCACTCGTCTCTATTAATCTCCTAAACTTTTTTTTTCCACTTAAAATGTTCTGCTGTTTACTTTTCTTTACTTTTTAATACTTTATGTTCCTACGTTTATTTGCTGTTGCAACTACATTGTGTCGAATTTTCAAACCCAAGACTTCATAATTTGTGCAAATTCACATTTACACAAATTCACTTTGAATTTCTACGAAGCACTGTGGGTTTTTATTCATGTTTCTCCCAACAGAATGAGTTTATAAAGACGCATCCACCTTCAGTGAGTTAGAGACTCTAGTAGTTAAATAATAGTGATTTATATTTTGTCAGTAACATGTTTATGCCCCTATTGAGGCCTACTTTTAGCCTAATGTTATAACCTTGCTCAGCATTCCTAAAGCTCAGACATCTGCTCAAAGGGGGAGACACACTTGTAGTGTCACCATAAATAGGATGTCCGTGCCCATGCCAGGCAGTCATGACTTAGCAAAGAGTAGGGGTGTGGGAGCAGTACTACTGGAGACGGACTGGTTGAATGTCTGTGCCTGAGGACGAGGAACAGAAGTGACCAGAGGGACACCTGTTTGACCTCTAGCCTGTGGACGAAGAGACGGTCTGGCATGCTGCAGGCATTTCTTCTCTGCTGCTCAGTCCTTTCTTGAGTTGTTTGCAAGACTGTTCCGCTCACACACTTCTGGAGAGGACACACTCGGGCCAATGGAGAGTTAGTATTGAGATAAACACTCTCAGTGGGAGGCTTCTAAAAAATATTACAAGATAGCAAACAGCATTTTTGTGAAAAGTGACACTGAGAAAGTCACAGTAAGCTTGACAAACTGACAGAATTTGTTAGTTACATTTTCCTTCTGCGTGTCTCCACATTATTCTCCACCATGTAAAATGCTGTAAACCGTCCCCACTCCAGATACCTTTTCTTTAGGCTCTAAACAGCAGCAAAAATATCACGAGGTTAATATTTGCTTTTAAGGCAGACATTTACAATGTCTTGCTTATAAGCACTGGAACTAAAGTAGTTTATAAGCATGCCAGGAAAGACAACTTCAATGAATGCGTGCCCGTACTTTGAACATGGACCGTTCTGATGGCTTTGTGAATGATCGTCAGAAATTTAATGCATTTGCAGCAGCAGCAACACTTGGGAAGTAGTTTTACAGTGATCACTATAAGGTGAATGCTAGTATGTGTGTGTGTGTGTGTGTGTGTGTGTGTGTGTGTGTGTGTTTAATAGTCTTACAGTGCATGTTTGAGTGCAACTGATATGTGACGCCAACACATTTCCTCTCTGTCTGACAGGTTTAGAAATTTAACAAGCGAATTCTTCTTGTCAATAGAGATTACGTTTCTTGGAAAACGTTAAGATGTCGCTCATCAGAGTACATAATGCTCCATATGTTTTCAAAGCAGTGTTCTGTTGATACAACTTTCTTTAATAACAGCTAGTACGGGTAATGACACCAAATATAACTTACCAAATGTACATCTCTTGATTTAAAGTACGTCAAATGACCGAGAATACTAATTACAGTGTGAAAGATCACTCCTATTCTCTAAAGTCAGCATCAGGGAGGTAGAACCAAATTTCTCAAACTTGAGTGTTTGCAGCAGTTGTTGGTGTTAGAGCATACCATCCCCAAACAAGCTGTCCTTACTTCTGTGAGGGTCCAAGGTGAAAGGCCAAGGTGTAAAAGTATCTGGGAAAAGCCTCTAAAACAGTTAATCTGTGTGGTGTCATCGCTCAGGCTGTCAGAAAAGGCACTTACCGGTCTAATTGGTAACGTGACTCTTTGGTGTTACCGTATATTGGTCTGGTAAAAGCATTATAACAGTCCGGATACACGGTGGAGCCACCGTCCAAAACACAGCGGCATCTCGTGATGTAGACTGTGTGAAAAGGAAGTGTGCAAAACAAAACAAAAACTCTGTTCTGTACAACCTGGTGGTGATTGTAAGCTTTCCTTATCATCTCCTGATGTTTAAGATTTTAGCAAAGCTGAAACATTTTGTTGCTGTTGTTGTTACTTTAATACATAAAAGTTTAAAAGACAACTCAACTTTTCTCACCAAACATTTTCGGAGGTCTTGTTTGCATCCCTGTAGCATCTGAGATTAGTTCGCTGATCATTCATGTGATGTATAGCTCACAATTAATACAACTCTAAATACATAACAGAACTTTACCATAATGTGATCAAAATAGTTTGTCCAAAGTACATTAACTTATAGCAGAAATAGAAATTTACTGGAGTAAAATTAATTAGTACAAAAATAATAACTGAATATGATAAATATAAACATACGGCATTACAAGCAGCTTTTTAAATCCTCTTTCTTCAACAACCAATGGACGGAATGATTGAACCTCCCTCTTTATTCATGTTAGCAGGTTGCTCTTGGGAAGGCAGCGGCAGTTTGACATTTCTGGTTTGGAGTGAAATGTCTTGACCAAGAAAACAATGGATTGTCACAAAGCTCACATTCATGACCCCCTTGGGATGAATTATAATAACGTTGGTGATCTTTTAACCTTTCTAGCATCTTCAAGTCCAACTTTTCTGTTTACCACTTCGGTTTATGGCAAAATAGATGCCAAACTATTAATATTCCCATTATCCTCAGCTGTGAACCATGTTTAGTTCTAATTAGCAAATGTTAATGTGCGAACATGCTGAGCTGAGTCAGCATTTGGTACAGGCTAAGCATAGTGAAAAATCTAATAAACTTTCAACCTCATTTTGTCAATCTAGGATTAACTATAAGTAAATTTCTTATTTTGTATTTGGTGAATAAAGCATGGTGTACTAGAGAAGAGTGAAGCCATTTGTTGTTACATTTGATGAACTTCCACTGAGACTCACTGGTCTGAAACTTGCTGTGTGTGCATTCTCAAAGTTAGACAAAGGCGGTTACGTTTGCCCGAATGTGCACAATTCAGGCAAACTTAGAAAGTGCTATATTTGAATGCTCAACTGTGATGCAGCTGTTATTGATTTTAAGATTAAGTAACAATGCAGAATGTGTGCTACCCCCATCAAAGGAAGTTGATAAAGCATGGCAGTAGATGACTGAGGGTGAATGTGTGTGGGTGACATGCACTGCTGGAATGTGAATGTAAACATCTCTGCGAGTAAGTGGATGACGGTGGCTACAAAAAGTTAAATAGGTAGGGGTCAAGAATATAGAACAGACCAAGATTAGCCTGCCCTCCGACTCGGGAGGCAGATGCCAGCCATGGTTGCCATTCCCCCCCTTCACTGTCCAGCAACATGCCAGAGGATCAGTATACCCGATCACCCACTCCAGAGACAGGGCAGGGACCACAAGGCCATTAATAAATATCCACAAATTCTTTATCCATTATTTAGCTTGTCTATTTACGCCTCAGATACAACTCTAATGGAAGAGAATAATCATCAGTATTGTGTTTTATTTAAATAAAAACATAAAGATAAACATATCAGAAAGTTAATCAACCAATATTTGTTTCTGGTTCAACAGATGTCTTTAAGCTGTTGAACATATGAGAACTAATGCTGAATCCAGTGAAATCCCTGAGAGAAGCAGGAAGCAACTTACGGAAATGTGTATATAAGCGTATATGCGTGGGTGGGTGTTTTGTTGATGCACATGCATGTATGTCAGCCTGTGTGTGTGTGTGTGTGTGTGTGTGTGTGTGTGTGTGTGTGTGTGTGTGTGTGTGTGTGTGTGTGTGTGTGTGTGTGTGTGTGAGAAAGCATGTATATGAGTGTGTCTGAGGAATTCCAACAGCGGAGCAGATCCGTAAGGTGACCCTAAACTCCCAGTCAGGTGCAGAGCTGAGCATAAAGGGGAATTTGTGAGTGTGAGAGGGAATGCGGGTGGGAAAGCACAGCATCTAAATCCATAGTCGGCAGCTGTTGTGTGAGTGGTTTCTCACATGTGACGTGTGTGTGTGTGTGTGTGTGTGTGTGTGTGTGTGTGTGTGTGTGTGTGTGTGTGTGTGTGTGTGTGTGTGTGTGTGTGTGTGTGTGTGTGTGTGTGTGTGTGTGTGTGTGTGTGTGTGTGTGTGTGCGCGCGAACACAGCCAAGATAGCAATGTGGTGAAGGAGGGCTTGTGAAATGAGCATGAGTGTTTGTGTTTCCTTGTCTTGGGATGAATTTGCACCCAGATCAAAGGAACCTGATAAATACGTGTATTAGTGAGTGAAACCTGAGGCCGCGGCCCGGCATCCCTTCTGCCCTGGAAAATCCCACGGACTCCACATTACACACATCCGCAGCACTACAGCTAGCACACAGTCATTCCTTCAGGCCACGGGGAGCGTTACAGCACTGAGGGAGACTGACATGGTTTCAAACAGCTGCAAATATATAATGATATAATGTGTGTCTTCCATGAAGGTGACTACCGCAATACAATATATCTTCATGTCTCAATAGTGAAACGTGATGTTAATGTTCCTGTGAGTATCATGCTATAATTATTTTCCTTCAGGTGTGGAGCTCTGCAGAACCTCACAACAATGAGGAAGAGCTGCATCCTCAGGTCCTTTCCCCATGGAGAGGTCAATACAAGGGGATGGTGAGAGTGAAGAGGGACTGGATCATCCCTCCAATCAGAGTGTCAGAGAATAGCAAGCAGGTTCCTGAAGCCCTTGTGCAGGTAAATACAGCTTTTGTTTATAAAATGGTTTTCATCAATGGATAACTGCTGTACTTTCTCGTGTAAATGGTATTTAAAGTAAAATTTCTCAATTTCTTGAGTCTTCAAATATTAGTAAGGTGCCTAAATAAACCCTGCAGCAGGTTTTGCATAAAATAAACAGAAGGGTGGTTATTCATTATAACAATATTTGGGTGAGTCCTGTGTTTCTTTGTCAAGTGACATTATCGTAATAATCTTTTAAGATTTTCATTTAAATAAATGTCTGTTAAGTCTCACCAAATCAGGTAACATGATAGTGGTTTAGCCTGAGGCTGACTAAGGAAAGACTTTGCATTTGCTGTATTATGAACTGAACAAGCTGGATAACTGTGGCGACATTCCCAAGAAAAATCACAATCAGCGAATTGTTCGCAAAGCGATTTCCAGAGAAGCAACGAGGAGCAAACAGCAACAGGCTCGCTCTTCATTTCCTCTTCAACTGTCAACTGACTGACATCACTTAGGCGACACCATTTGGACCTCTGCGAAAAAAAAAAAATTGGGGGGTAAATCCAAAAACACTCCTGCAATTACTGCTTAATACCATAGGTGCCGACAAAGAGAACAAAACAGAGATATGGCAAAATTGAAATACAAGCGTAGAAGGGTGAACGACATTGCCAGAACCGGCAGATCCTTCTGCTTTACAACTCTGATGTGGCAAAGCAACAGGGGGATTAAATATTAACAGAAGCTTAAATTATTCCCAACAGAATGCATGATTACAACAATTAACACTTACACTGTGATGAAGATTAGGCTGCTCTAAAACAAGAGTTAGCTGCCTTTCTTCTGAAACAAAATCCTCATCATGCAAATGTTTTAGGGAGGTGTTGGCTGACTGGGCATTTAGATATTACTCTGTATGTATAGAGATAAATACTGAATCCAGCTCAACATCTTTCTATAAGGCCGTGTACTGCTGGGTGTCATTTTTATCACAGATGATTATGTGATTTATAAATGTTGCGTCATGGTTGTAACAGACTAACAGTAAGTGCACAAAGGAGAAATATGGAGCCACTTTTCTCTGGTGATGGTCATGCAACACAAGCAATATGTCAAAGGAAGTGAATACACAGTGCACAACATATAGACTCTTTGTTATAATTAGTTCTGAATCGTACTTCCTGCCATAAGTCAAAGACCTCTCAGAGTCTGAAAACTCAGGTCTCAAGGTCCCTGGCAGTCAACAAACTCACATCTGGTGCTGCAATATGTACTTTACAATCCTCCTCCCACCTTCTCATGAGGTTTCCATGATCATCAGCTTTAACTTGTGTCATTGTTCAGATCAAATCGGACAAAATCTTCACAGGTGAGGTGATCTACAAGTTAGAGGGACCGGGGGTGGACCAGGATCCCAAGAACCTGTTTGAGATTGATGATAAAACCGGAGTAATCAGGAGCAAGCGGCCGCTGGACAGAGAGAAATACAACAGCTTCACGGTAAGAGAGTGTTTATGGCCGTAACATGTTAAGTCCCTCGAAAGGTGTTTTAAAGCAGAAGTACTTAACACACGCCTCAATGAATGGAAGAGCTTGCACGTGTTTCAAAACATAGGTTCACGTTTCTGTCTGAAAGCATACATCAGTGTCTCCGTCACTACTACAGACAGCCAGAGGTCAGTCACCGAGGGCCTTAATGGGCATCTTGGGAGAAACTTCAGAATGTTTCAAACCAGATGATGTGTGATGTCACTCCATAATGCTGAACCAAACATCCTGCACATTTCTTTCTGCTCACATATGTTGTGTACAGACACCACTAATACCTAAAGTCACCCTGAGGGGACTGTTGGATGCTTCCACAATGGAAAGCTTGAGATTTGTGGTAATTCATTGTGAGAAATAACAAAGTCATGAGTTCAATATTTTGCGATGAAACACGTTTTCTGTTGCAGCTCAAAGCCTTTGCACTGTCCCCCAGTGGAGAGAGACTAGAGAATCCTACCACCATAGAGATAGTGGTGCTGGATCAAAACGACAACAGGCCTGCCTTCAGTAAGAGCCAGTTTGTTGGCTCTGTCTCCGAGTTCTCGATCCCAGGTACATCCATCAATCACCCGCTGCATTACAATACCAGTATGATACCAAGTAAATATAATTTTAAGAACACGTTTTGTAAAGTTGGGCAATTTTTCAGTGAAGTTTAGCAGCCTCAGCACTAATAACACAAACACATGCGACTGATCGGCTGATCTTTCCAGTTGACCAAAGCTTTCAATTATTTCTGACAGGCACATCAGTGATGTCAGTGTCAGCCACAGACGCAGATGACCCAATGACAGAAAACGCTGCTCTGAGCTACTTTATCATTGGCCAGGAGAGCATTCCTGCCAACGCCATCACCAAGAAGATGTTTGGTATCAACAACCAGACAGGCGCCATCTACACAAGAGATGTGGGCCTGGACAGAGAGGTAAATAAGACGCAGATTTCTGGAGATCATCATAGTACGGTTTGTTTCACTAACGTGGCCTGTGTTCTGTCGCAGGTGGTGAAAAGTTTCCGGTTAAAACTGCAGGTTGCTGATATGGGGGGTATGGGATTAACGAGTGAAGGTGTGGCCATCATTCATGTATCTGATATCAACAACCACGCGCCGCAGTTCAGCCCTGCCACGGTGAGTGTCAGGCAATAAAACACAGCGGTTATTTAGGAATACTTCTTCAAACTGCTTAACTCCAGCAATTGGAATATGAATCACTGATTCTTTTCATTATATATTATGACAAACACGTTATCACAGTGGTCTGAATCCTTTGATCTGTGCTCATGTGTGTGGTGCATGTAGTACAGCATGACCGCGGAGGAGAACAAGAACGACTATGAGATTGGTCGAGTGAACGTCACAGACAGAGATGATCAGGGAACGAGGAACTGGGAGGCCAAATACTCCATTTCCAACGACCCTCACAGTCACTTTGCCATCAGGACGGATCCCGACACCAACCAGGGCGTCCTGACAGTGCTGGAGGTACGGTTGGGAGGAGTTGGGACAATGTTTGGTCTGTGATTAAATGCGAGAAAACTTTGACAAATCATGTGGTTTTATGTTTTTTTAATGCTCTATTCAATCCCCAAAAAAATATGTATTCATTTTTGGAAGCTTTATTCTTCATATATGTTGAAATGTATTCTTGTCTGTGTAAAAATCTGATATTTTGTTGTGTTCAGCTGACCCACATTAGCATTTATTACAAATAAATTAACAATTGGACATTGTTTTAGTTTTCCCTACCGAATTAAACAGTTATTTTCAGGAATGTTGTTGGGAACTATTAAATAGGAACATTTTAGGAAATTTGAAGAAAAACATTTTTATTATAGACCTGCAAAGTACAATGTTGTAGAATCTTATTGTAAAACAAACAAAGTTATTCTCCAGAACTTTTCAGTCAGTGTTTTATATCCCAGACTTCTTAAGTTAAATAACTTATATCTTTACAATGGTTGGTGTTTCCCCTCAATCAAAATGAACATTGAGGTTGTCAGACACAGTTAAACACCACCATCTAGTGGGTCAATTTAAAGCTACAAGGTGCTCAGGAAAAAGTGCTCATTTGGCTTTTCCTGCATTTTTTGTCAGATAGTAAATTCGGTTTGAAATGACATTAAATGACTGAATTTATGGCCACTGTTAACATTTATTTTAGATTTCTCATTTCCTTTACTATCCAAATGCAGTGCAAATTTTTACTTCCACAAACTGTCCTGTCTGTCCTGTATTGCAGCCCCTGGATTATGAGGTACAGAGTGAGCACATCCTGATTTTGACTGTAGAAAATGTCAATCCTCTGAGCAACAAGGCTCCCAACCTGCCACTGAGCACCGCCACAGTGGTGATCACTGTTGTGAACGAGAATGAGGCTCCACATTTCAGAGAGGACCCCATACAGATTGTGGTCCCCGAGTCTGTGCTTCCTGGGACACTGCTGCAAACCAATATTGCCTTTGATCCTGACAATTCTGACCTGAGGTATGACGCAGCAGCAGAATAAAAAGACTATTTTCCTGTTTCTAAAAAGGCTAGAAAACTTTTGGATAATGTTTTCCTCTGCTGTCTGTATGGCAGGTATGAGATCAGCAGAGATCCCGACAGGTGGCTGGACATCAACAAAGATACAGGAGACATAAGCGCAAGAAGATCCTTTAACATGCGATCTCCACATGTTAAAAACAACATCTACACCGCTGTTGTCAAGGTTATAGGTCAGTTCATCCACTTACTATTATTTGGTTCCTGTAGTAATGAATCCTAAACTATTTAATGATACAACATTTAAGATTTTCAAAAGTTTGAGCCATTAGCAAACTGACTTTAGATGAAGATTAATTAAAGAGAAAAAGAATGAAAAACTGGACAAAGCCAAGACTGCTTAATCCCTTGTTGTTTCTAATGTCATTGTAATATTTTAAAATAGATCCAGCTACTTGTTATAATGGGATGGTAAAAGCTTGCATCATCTTAAGTGCAGACCCTGCAAGGAGGCTGATAAAACATAAATACTAATTTGAGAGAACAGACACAATAAATTAATCCAAATAAAAAAAAAAAAAAAAATTAAAAATCCCCCATTCACACATTTCATTTTGATTTGTCTCTTTCATTCAGAGTACTTTTTCAGATAATTAAGAGAAAGAAATTGGATTGCTCGTTGGTTTCTTAGTAATATGCTTAAATCCAGCAGGTTTTCTAATCTGGTCTGATGTCCTTCAATTTCTATTATCACCCGAGAGGTTTTACATAATGAGTTCAAAACGTTTTCTTTGGTCCTTGTTAATTTCCTCTTCGGATGCAAGTTTCATTATTTATTGAAGAAGTTTAGTTTGGTTCAGTCAAATGCGGTTTTTTGTTTTGTTTTGTTTCCCCAATTAACTACCTAGTTTCAGTTTAGTTAGTGGCCTCCTATTTAAGCGTACCTGTGATCCAAGGGGAGCGTCCGGTGCGTCCAGATCCACAGAGCGGCTCTCCACACGCGTCGGTGCCCCTCACTGCCTTCTCAGAAATCGGCAGTGCAAAAAAAAAAAAAAAAAAAAAAAAAAAACCTGCATAATGAACAGTTTAAATTTCAATTAAAATCTTTTTTTTTTAATTTTGTGTATTAAAGTTTGTCGTTATCACGTGGTCCACGGTCTCTCTAACTAATATAAATGTTCAAAACACAAAACTTTGTGACGGGTAAACTAAAATGCCACGGAAAGAAAAAAAAAAAACATTTTATTTGTAACAACTAACTCTACTACACAGTCATTCTGGGCTGGCTTTCTATTACAGGCTACTTGCCTCTCGAGTTGTTGTTGTTGTTGTTGTTGTTGTTTTCACTTGTTCATAAACTTGATCACGCGCTACATCAACTTTAAACCAGCGCAGAAAACAAAACACACTCACCTGAGATTTATCTTCGAAACACACCAAGCTATAATCCACCGAAACCTGCTGTTGAACAACAAAATACCGCCACACCGCTCCTCTATCTTGAATTATGGTCTCGAATAACTTTAACGTCAACTTTTAACAACTTAGTCCTCTCACAGCAGCTAGCTTGGTTGCTTTACTTCCGGGTTTTTTCGCTCGTCCTCGTTTTTTCCCGCTTTGACCTTCACGGACTGTTTCTGCGGACGCTTACCGCCCCCTACTGGGCGTCTTAAAAAACTGCAATATTAGCCCTACAATGGAATTGAAGTGTTTTTTTGTTCAATTTATGAGGGTTATTCAGGGAGGCCACTACACTGATATTAATTTCACTGATTCAAAAACAATCCAGAAATCTGATTTACATTAAAAATGTGAAACTTTGGCACCACAACTTAGTTTCCGTCTCGTCTAGGCAAGTAAGGGCCAGGATACAAATTTGAATTAATTTGGTTATCACTTTAAGAGAGATTAACGGACATAGATGATTGTTGTGGTACCTTTTTTTGGTGGAAACTAATACTGAATAAACTCGTGACATTATTGTGCATGTGTGTTCACTTGTGTAGATGCTGGTGGTGTGTCAACTACTGCCACAGTGGCCATCATACTGACGGAGACCAACGACTTCCCTCCGCATCTCTTTCCTCTGAGTGGTTCTGTATGCAGGGGTGCCAGCCGGACGCGTTCTGGTCTGGTTCTGACTGCTGTGGATGAAGACCTTTCTCCGCATGCTGCCCCCTTCTTCTTTGAAATATCTGACGATCTGTCAGTCAACTGGACTATTATTCAAGTCAACGGTAAGAAAAGAGCAACAAGAGAAAGGATGGATATACATAAAAGATGGTTCTCCTAACAACACCATTCTCATTTCCTCTCTTTCTCCTTTTTTTTTTTTTTTTTATTGCTTCAGATACTCATGCTGTGCTTCAGCCCCTTGTAGAGCTGGAGGCTGGAGAGTATGCCGTTACTGTGCTGGTGTCAGACTCTGGCAGCCCTGTTTTGGATGCTTACGCTCAGGTCAACGTCACTGTGTGTCCCTGTGATTCCTTCGGAGACTGTAAGTCCGAGGCGGGAGCTCTCTTAGGCTCCAGTGTGGGGATCAGCTTCATCGCTCTCGTTATCATCATGGCCAGTATTACGCTCCTGCTGTGTAAGTGTCATCTTTAATAGAATATATTTTCTTTTAACAAAAATAGAACAAACTTGTCCCGAGATTTCAAATAGTTTCATTTGTGTCCAAACAAAATCACAAACAATTTTAAAATATGTGACACATTTCATATTCTTTAGAGGTGAGTGATCCATCTTATAACATTGTTGCTTTTATAAAAAATGATTCACACAGTAGTATTACATTTTCAACAACAATAAATGACGGAAGACCTGCTATTTTAGTATATATATAAAACATTTATAACTCTATCACCAGTAAAAAAAAAACATGTAGTGGGGCTTGACACAAATCCATTGCATAAGTCATCAAATAACTCAAAAATCTTTCAAATTTTTCATGTATTAAAAAGAAAGACCTGCAAGGATTTAATTCATTGATTGATCATGAGTCATTCATGTCTCATGTAAAATATAAATAAAAAACATTGTTTCAGCCAATATTCTGCTCTGAGATATTATAGATTAAACTATGAATACATTAATTTTAATAAACAAATTATGATGGAGAAAACTTTCCCATCGTGTAATCAGATAAACAATAATGAATTAATACTTGCAGTGCTGCTGCTCCTGGCTGTGGCGATGACCACCTGTGGAAGACGCCACCATATCAAGAAAGGAACAGGTCTGCTTGTCGGGGAGTCAGAAGACGACATACGTGACAATGTCTTCAACTATGATGAACAAGGAGGGGGCGAGGAGGATGAGGTGAGGCTCACACGGTTTGGAAGAGGAGAAGAAGTATAGGTATCTTTAAGCTTTCTTTAAGCTGTGGTATTTAATTGTATTTGATGATGTGAGTGTTTTTGTTTGTTTTCTGGTTTGTCTGTTAATACTATATCATTAAAGCACGTACAGAATCAACCTGCGGCCTCTTCTCACGTTGCAGAATGCCTTTAACATCGACCTGCTGTGGAATCCCCATGATGCACCTGGCACCCCGGGGCCCTTCTACCCAGGGGCGGGTGTTCCTCGAGGCAAGCAGCCCCTCAGGAAGGATGCCCCACATGACCTGCCCTCCCCCACCTACCCGCGGAGGCCTCCTACAGATCCCACTGACATCGAGGACTACATCAATGATGTGAGAGGCTCCTAACTGTTTCACTGAATAATCAAATCAAAAATGTATTTTTAATGCGAAAAACATAATCCAAAGATATATAAAGGAAAATATATACGGCAAAATTCTAAAATACAATGCAGCAATTTATTCTCACTGGCAACATTACTGGCAGGTCTTCTAATAGACAGGTAAACACAAGACAACTAAATCCAGATTTTGCATGATTTCTAATGCTGTTAAAGCGTATACGATTATAGCTGCATTCTTAAAAGCATGCCTATATTTTTAATGGTGATTAGTTTAGAAAAACACCGAATGCTCCCTTTTTTCCCAAGTCAAATTCTTCGGTTATATGTAAATTTATTTAAGGGTGAACCACACCGATTTTAAACACGATGGTCTACTTTCAGGTTTTTCAAGAGCACTACAGCATATGTATAAAAATGTATGTAAAACCATATCTAACACTTTATAGCTTTGCAGGCCGGTCCTCATCTCAGCTTAAGGGTACAGTAGCGACTATTAGCGAAACACCCAAATCCAAAACCCAAATTTTGGTGTCAGTTGAGTTTCACTATGGGTAATGTGACAAGGAAGAGGAATGCATGAATAAAAAGTATGTCTTGTTTTAATTTTTATCCTTTTTTAAACCTGTCAACAGTGAGCCTGGGTACATACTACTAAAAAAAAACAATTACTTATTTGGCTTTAAGTGCATCTATGTGGATGAGTTGGACCAGGTTGGGACATAACAGGAAAGGATCAGTCAAAACTGTAAAACAGGATGGGTCTTAAGAAGAGAAATGCAGTTTTATTTTATGTGTGGGATTTAGGTGCAGATTTAAAGGGATATTTGTAAGCAACAAAAAAACCACTGTAAATTTATCATATCCATGAATCACTAATTTATATTCTTACTGGGAGCAATTATATAAAAAGGGAGCATATAAATAAAGTCTATCTGCATGTGTAGGTTTCAGAAACATAATATAAAAACTAAGTTTTGCGTTCAAAATGAAACTCGGTCCATTTGTAATTAAAAGATCATACCCAGATGATTTGAATTTACCCTTATTAACTTAAAAATGGTGTTATTTTTCCTCTCAGGGCCTGGAGGCTGCAGACAACGATCCTAACGTGCCTCCGTACGACACAGCCCTGATCTATGACTACGAGGGGGACGGCTCACTGGCAGGCAGCCTCAGCTCTATTGCTTCATGCAGCTCTGATGGAGATCAGGACTACGACTACCTCAACAACTGGGGACCACGCTTTCAGAAACTGGCCAACATGTATGACCCACGTTAAGGTGGACAGCACACCACAGACAGAAGACGTGTGTGGTTCACCAGCTGTTAGGGACACAAATCACACCTCCAGTGTTTTTCTGGACACACTTGAAAGGTTAGGAAAAATAAATGAAATGCAAAAACCCTGGGCCTTAAATCTAATGTGCCTTAGGTTTTATTGAGGATCGTTTGGACGCAAGTGGCAAAATGGTTCATTGCTTAGTTTTCTGGTTGGCTCAGGTAAAGTAAGTGAGACAGGAAAATCATGTGTTGACATGATCAGCTATGAAGAAAAGAGCTGGTCACGCTACAGGCAGAATGTGTGTTGAAGTGTGTGTCCATGTCTGGTGCTGTTTATCCTGACTTGGATGGCTCAGTAATGATACATACAATATGTATTTCTTTTTTTATATATATATATATATATATATATATATATATATATGTGATATTTTATAAGATGAATTTGCTTTGATATTAATTTGTTTGTTTTTCTTTTTGATCACAAATCCTCCATTCCAGCATCTGTTCATCTGTTTGGAAGACATTTCAGCAAAAAAACATACAGTAGCAAAATATTCTGTAATCAAACTGTCTGGAGTTTTAAAGGTTTTTTTTTCTTTCTAATATTTTCATTGAATTTAGATTGTACTGGTGTCTACAGAATAAATGAAAATCTTTTATTTAGTGTGGTTTTTGTTCCTTAAAATTCAAGACCCGCTTTGCAGGCTGCACTGATTTACTCATAATTCACACATTTGCATATACTAAATATTTGGTACCAGGACAATTAAATACTGCATAAAGAGCAACACACAATATTTAAATAAAACTTTATTCAAATATTTGGCAATGCCATTCTTTGGGACTTCATATTTAGTTGTAGCAATCAAACCAATAAACAGTCCCTAAGACAAAGGAAATACCATCTCAACCTTCCATCTACTTACTCAATCTGCACAGCTGGTGGTGAGAGAGGAACCAGTGCAGAGTCATATCGGCTGCTTAATCACCAGCGTGACACACACTTTGATATTTCAGTCAAATGTATTTTCCTCAACGATGAAGAGCAGCAAAATTGTTTCTTACAGTCTCCATTTCAGCAGTTACTCAAGTGCACAGTGTTTGATGTAAGTCTTCACAGCAATCTACTACAATCTGTTAGAATTCTTAACGGCAGCTCACTGCAGTGTTGCAGACCTTAATGTATTTGTTTAAATGTGAATCTCCTGAATAAATGCTAATATACTGGGTGCATCTCTGACAGCGTAGAAACATTGTAAAATATACGTTTCTCACCTCAGAAATCCATTGAAGTTCCTTTGCTATTGCATTCGCAGATGTGCTTTTACAAATTCTCTGAAGAAATATTTGAATCCAAATCTGTATGCTGCTGTATATTTGCATAAAAATGATCACATCAATTACAGGTATTAGCACAAAATGTTGGGGAATTCTAGCTAATAATTGTTGATTGTTGATTAAAGGGCTTCTATAGGCAATCTGTGTCACTTGTCCCTTGTCAGGGACACCCTATTTAAATACACCTGCCTTTAGAACTACCAGGGCATAATAACGTGGCTGGGCAGCACGCACATGAGAAAAATGCTTAAATTCCTCCCTAAATAATCATTTTTGCAGATGCAGATTATCACCGGGTCATTTAACTGGAAAACAAGTGCAAACGTTCCTTTGCACAAAACTCTGTACGGAGACTCTGCAGAGTTTTAGAAGGTGCAAATTCCGGAACCACTGCAAGGTTTTCTACAAATTCAACCAGCCCCTGATGACCCCACAAAACACAGCACTTGGAAAAGAGCTTTCAGGCCTACATTGTAAAATCAGACCAACTGAGTATTCATGTCCTCGTCTCCGCGTTTGCGGGGAGGTGGTTGAGGTTCGTCTTCTCCGGTGTCCTGTTTGTCCTTCTCAGCCTCCAACCAGGTCTGTGGGATGATCATCTTCTTGGGCCCGTGGGGCGGAGGACCGAGCAAGGCTTCAATGTTGTCGTAGTTCACCACCTCACGCTCTAACAGTGTATTGGCCAACTGGAAAGACAGACCAAACAAGTTGTGAAATACAACACAGAAGTACTGTGCTCAATGAGGAAAAAGTTGGGATCAAAATGCGTCACATTTATGGTGAAAGTTGGAAACAACTAACCAGCGTCAGCTTGTCTCTGTTGTCCATGAGTAGTTTCTCTGTGTGCCTGTAAGCACGGGCTATCAACATATTCACCTCCTGAAAGAACAGAAAAATGTAATCTATACTTAAACGGCAGCAAGAGCTCAAAAAAACAATACTTTGGGGACATAAACAAGTTCATTGTGTGAACATTCACTGTGCTAATTTGAGAACAGAGAACGAATCCAATTTTAGAACTCACCTGGTCCATCTGCTGCTGCAGGCCCTGGCTGAAAGGACGGCATCCAGCGGCACCTTGCTCCTCCGTGTCTGGGAACGAGACCTGTCCGACACTGTCACACATACCGTACTGCTTCACCATGGAGTAGGCTACACGTGTCACCTTGCGCAAGTCGTCTTGAGCTCCTGGGGACACAGAAAGAAAAGAGGCTTCATGAGGTATGAGAAAACCATTTGAATACATTCAACTGGAGAAGTAAGAAGTGTTCATTGGAAGACAGTGATATGTATGTGAGCAGGCTGTGATTACAGTAAATGGAGGATACCTGTAGTAACCTTGTTGAAGGTGATCGCCTCTGCAGCTCTTCCTCCCAGGGCCATACACATCCGCTCAAACAGCTGCTCCTTGGTGAACAGGTACTGGTCCCGTGGTAAGATCTGAGCAAATCCCAGAGCTGCATTTGTCCGTGGGGCAATGGACACCTGGAAACACACCACACGATGTATCACAAGTTAAGGTTCAGTGAATTGAGCACAATTATAGGTGGAAAGTGTTTCGGGACTGTTTTCAGGGCCTTTTTCTATCTCCATCCATTTTGTCCCTACAGATTTCAACGCTTTCCTACGATTTGTATTTTTTCTCTGAATTATAAACTTAGTGGTCCTTGTTCATAATTCTGCCTGAATGGTTTCTACTCTTTTAGAGAAGTACTGAGGGTACGCTTGTTGGTGGCCCATGTAGAGATCAATAACAATCAATCCTAGTTTGATGTCCTGGTCAGCCTGGCTTTGACTCATAATCAGAAAAGTCAAACTCCAATAGAGCAAATATTATAGCATGCAGATGAACAGAGAAAGAAAAATGAGCCAGTGGTACTTTTGCGCCACCTTGAGATAATATACAGTTTCTGCATCTGTATAAATTGCCAAAAGCACTCACAGTTAGACTATTTTACTGTTACAGTTATACACACAACCTTGATGGCATATTGATCGTGAGTGCTGGCAGATGCTCACCTACATCTTAGAGGCTGTACTTCCAAAGGACATGTGACACATCTAAAGTAGAATCCTTTTAAATAGAGATGTGCGTTACCTTCAAAACTGCCTCTGTGTGCTCAAGTAGCCATCCTACTAAGGCATGTCCAGACTCATGGAAGGCAACCACCCTCTGCTCCTCTTTAGACAGAATCTTACTCTTCTTTACACTTCCTGAGGACACACATAACACAGAGTTGTCTGATTTTGCTGGAGTGGTAACTGAGAAATGTGAAATGTGTTGCTTTCCCACAAAACAGTGTTTGCATCATTGTACCTGCTATTACTCTCTCCACTGCGTACTCAAAGTTAAAAGTATCGATGGATTTGAAGCCCTCTCTTGCAGCATGCAGAGCAGCTTCATTACAGATGTTAGCAATGTCTGCACCTGCAGAGACAAAGTGAGCGGAAAACAAAGATTTCACCATCAGCATGTGGGACTGAATTTCAGGAAACAGCAGCAGAGTTGTGTTGTTTCGTAAGTGTTTAGGAACCATTTGTGTTTATTTACTGAGGCAGAACATTATTTTGTCATGGCTACAGATGTTCATAGATTTACATGCAGACAAAACAGAAAAACATGTACCACTGAAGCCTGGTGTGAGCTCAGCCAGACGCAGAGAGTAGAAATTAGCAGGTTGGGTCAGTTTCAGGATCTTCAGGTGCTGCTCAAAGATCTCCTTCCTCTCCTGAGAGACAACAATAATAATAAAAAAAAAAAACATGAAGCAGATTTAACTGACACTCTGTTTAAACTTCATACACATTTAACAGGGTTCAATTGTCACAATGCAATGTTTGTTTACTTAATAATATATTATGGAACAGCTCAATAAGAAATGAGCAGCTACAAGGATGTAATAACTCAGTTGATGTAAAAATATGGCTTCAGTTGATAAGTTACTGCTGTCAAGTTGTTCAACCACTACACTGCGTTCTTCAAAATGTGTGATTAACAAACCAAATGTATAGTAAAGCAACTGCATCACAGTTTAATGAAGGTCGCTGAGTCAGTGAGTGCTCAATACTACCTGCAGTGTTGGCAGATCTATAAAGATGTGCCTGTCCAGTCTGCCTGGTCTCATGAGAGCATTGTCCAAGATATCTGCTCTGTTAGTGGAAGCGAGGACAATAACATGGTCTGTTGTTCCCATTCCTGCAAAAGTCAGAGAGTACAGAGTTTCATTATTTTGTCTGGCAAGTCAACAACCTGCTCTGAAACAACGTGTTCAACTCACCATCCATTTCTACCAGCAGCTGGTTGAGGGTCTGCTCCTCTTCAGTATTGGAGAAACCTGACATGTTGGTGGAGCGCTTCTTTCCCACAGCATCAATCTCATCGATGTACACGATGCAGGGCGCTCGGGCACGAGCCTCCTTGAACAGACTCCTGACCCTGGCAGCACCAAGGCCTGCACGCACATCGAAACTCACAGGTAACATACAGCAGCCAATACATCTTTGGAAAGAAACATCTTAATACTGTAAGGATGCCGTAAGAAAAATCCAACATCCCAATCTATTTTTATCAGTAATATTCTGCTATGACAGAATAATGGAAGTGATGCGGCTCCTACCAAATTCAGAGAAACAATCATTTGTAATGTGTGAGGACATTTTGTCTCATACAACCAGAAAGTCTCAGCGTTAATCACTTGTGCTTTTCGTACATACCTCCAATGACCTCCACAAACTCAGAGCCAGCCATAGCCAGAAAAGGCACCTGGGCTTCTGTAGCCACAGCTTTAGCCAGCAGGGTCTTCCCACACCCTGGAGGCCCAAGCAGCAATGAACCCTTGGGAACCTTGGCCCCCAGCTGGAGGTACCGTTCTGGATTCTGTCAATAACACCAGCATGGTAAGTAACAGACTACAATGGGGAGATGAAGGTTTGGATGGTAGATAAATAAAAAAATATATTGTGTGCTTTAAATGGCTAAAATACTACACAAAAATGTGTTTATATTAGTGTGAGTCTGGTTTCTTACCTTGAGGTAGTCCACAAATTCCTTTACTTCCATCTTAGCTTCATGCAGGCCTGCTACATCTTTGAAACTCACACCTTTACCCGATTTGCCATCCACAATGGTGAACTTGGCCATCTTAAGCTGATTCTGTTGAGTATGTTGTAAAAGTTTATTAGAACACAGTTCAAATCAGTGCAACATAACAAGTACACACGCCAAATTTCTTATGTTTGTCACTTACAAAAGCACTGAAGCCGCCTTCCCTGCCCCCCATGCCTGCTAGTCGAAAGATGTACCAGAGAATCGCCACACCGATAGCAGCCATCCCCAGAGCATACACTGCACTGTGAAGTGAACAGACCAAAACACGTCACACCGGGCTTAGAAAATGATATAAACATGTTCGGTTCTACTTCAGGGTTCAGGACATGAAAAATATCGATAAGTCTCACCCTTTAAATGCACATACCAGCCTCAAACATACCCTTCTGTTTTAAGAAACCACTTTGGCTATTAAACACAGTTGTGGGACCGGCTGGTTCTTTGCTAAATTACTAAACAGACGAATAACTCCAAATAATCACAATGGTTTTTTTTTGTGGATGACACATCTTAATACTCAGATGAATTTCATTTTAAGTGTGCGCTGAGACAAATAATGTTCTTACTTTCCAAAGAATCCAGTGCGTTTGTAGGACACTGGTATTCTGTCCTTCGCATCAACATTCAGCTCTTCTTCAGCAGCTCTCAGCTTCTCCTCAAATTTGTCGATGTTGGCCACCTGCATTCTGTACATGAGCGCCAGCCTCTGCAGAGAAAGAACCATGGCAGGACATGAAGCTCAGCACATTTACCCTTAAATCTCAGATGCTGACTGTGTGTTTGCACGAAATTCTGCACAACATACAGGCCTTCCAAAGATAACTGCTCCGGGATGGAGGTAGATTTCCACAATGTCACTCTCAGGGACGACTTGCACACGTGACACCTCTCCCTTGGCCAACATCTCATGGACAAAATCACTCCAAGAGATGTTACCACCACTGGTATTGATGGAGTTCAGCAGGCTCATGATGAGCGCTATGATGAAGAGGGTCCGCAGGCGCTCCCGGTACATCTGATCCTCCTGCTCACGACGCTTCTTCTCCTCTGAAAGGTGAGGCACAAAATTAAAAAGGACCCGAGAAAGAAATTAAATTCACGGCCAGATGTGGTGTTGTTATCCGACAGGCATGTTTAATGCATCCAAAGCAATTAATGACCAACCTTCATCTTCCTCTGGAGTTTTCCCCTTTGGTCCATTACTTTTATTTTTTTCTTGTTTCGATTGTGACGTACTGAAGAAGTTTGTTGCCCCTGAAGTCAACATAAGTAGCTACAAGTAAGTAAAACATAAAGAAACAGGACCTCATGATAGTGAGGTGAATTGAGTTCTTACCTAATAGATTTAACAGACCGACAGGGTTCCTCAGCAGGTTGCTCCTAATTAACTCTTTACTAAGTCCCACCAGGCCAGGACCCAAAGGTCTGTGGAGAAGACTCTGAAATGGGAACGTTGGAACAAAGTCAGAATAATAAGACATAGAGCAAGTTAAAACAGAAGTCTGCACATTAAAACATGAGTCAAATTTGAGCTCCAACGATTAATCGATAAATTCCTTGTTTGAAAAATTAATCTCTAAACATTTTGATAACCGATTCATTGTTCTGTGTAATTGTTGAGTCTCCAGGTCCCAGCTTCCCAAAGGTGACTCTGTTCTGGTGCCTTTAATCCTCCATGATAATAAACTGAATATCTTTTGAATGTGAATTGGAACAAAACAAGACTGAACAGCAAATTGATTGAATGAGAAAATAATCGACAGAGCAATCAACAATAAAAAAACAACAACATTGTTATTTGCTGCCCTGATCAGAATACAATACGTTAACATTTTAGCAGAAATAGTAAATAATTATCTCATGTCAAAATTAAAGAACTTCCACAATAGAGTAACACTTTAACAATCATATTTATTCAAAATATCCTGTCAATTCACTGTCTTCAAAATGTACAGTGTATTCCAACGTATTAATGGTATCAGCGGTCTTGCTTCTTTTAGTTTCTTTCCCCATATTATTCACTAATTATATAATTTCACAGTTACCACTTCAAACCATGAATGCAAGCCAACATGTGGGGTTTAACTCTGAATAGCAGCCTTTCCTGTCATGTGTATTATCTGGTGGGTTTGGCTTACCTGAAGGACTTTCTGCGGCTGACTTGTAAGTGTCCGCCCTGATGTTGAGAGAAAGGTCTGTCTGACATTAGTTCCCCTCGACAGCACATTTTTAACACTGTGGCAGGACACCAACTTGTTTTCTAATACGTGAGAGTTTCGCCTTGGCTGTGTCCACATTAAACCTCTGCTGTACCTTCTACAGACGCCAGCACTGTGCTGCCTCAACAAAGCTGACATAGTGCCTGTCAATTACCAGTTAAACTGAACACTAACCAGACAGCTGCAAAGCCATAGCGATCGATCGTATATGACGCTGAAACTGCCTTTTGAAAAGCATTTGTTTACCTCCGCCTCGATCGGAGCTAGCTTTGCTATCTTATTCAACCTCGCAGCCGAGCAAAGACGTCAGCACAATATCGGAGTCATGTCCCGCCCTATGTTGCCTCTGATTGGCTTACTCTGAATTTCCTACTCTAATTCTAACCAATCACTACTCCGCATGCCTGAAGGTAACAGCCCCAACCAACGACGACAACACGTATTAGCCAATCAGACGCAGAGTAAGGCACAATAGGGCGGGTCATACCCTTGCATAAAACAAAAATTGCTCTCTTTCTGCGCACGGAAAAGAAAGCAAAGATGATATGTATTTACTCTGAAATTTATTTCAACGTAATTATTATTATATAGACCGTGTTTAATCTGCGTCGAACATTGACCAACGCAGTTTAATGCATCTCGTAACTTGAACTTTAAACTTCAACCTTTCTTGTTGATCTTCAAGGACCTGCGTGCTGCGCAGATGTTTGCGCAAGATGTACACAATCCAACCATAGACTGACCGCTGCAAACTCTAGTAGCATTTTCAGACCATTATACAGCGAGCTGAGTTCAATTTAAAGGCTTTTATTAATGATAAATCATGGTCACTTTATTAAGCCAACATTAAATGTGCATATGCCTCAAAGGATTGGTTCTGTTTATACAATTGTCCTTAATACTCGTGACATTTTGGGAGCCAACTAATATTTGTCTTGTGTCAGGTAGCAGATGTGTTTGTCTTGTCATACTGAGTATTAACAAACGCATAAAACATAGAAGCAGATATATTTAGACATCCTTCAAATTGAACCACAACGAACATGCAACAAAACATGGTATAGTTACACTGAAAATCTATTTAAATAAGACTAAAACCTTAATAATTAGTTAGAAACACAAATAAAATAATAATAATTGCCTTTGATAGCTGAAGAACGAAATAGACAAATATAACCTCTTTTGATTGATTATTTGTAAAGATAATAGCAGTAAAAAATAATAATAAAATCTATGTTTCAAATGATTCTCTGTTTTCTGAAATTTCTAGTAGTCTCTGAAACCTCTGAGGGAAGTATAAAATACGAGTAGGATGTTTGTTTTTGTTCTTTTGTGGGTGGGTACGTACACCAGCAGAGGGTGGTATTGGTTAAGTTGACTGCGTGGCGCTCTCGATTCAGCAGAGCTTAGTCCAGTAAGGTTCAGCAAAAGTAATACATATAAACACACTTTGTTGGCAATATAAACGAACCTGTAAACTGCTGTCACCAGGTCTGAGAATCAAATATTTCCTGCGGGGCCCACAGTCTGCTCAAAAATAACCACACGGTATTTTAATTAGACTCCCTCCTCTTTACCTGAAGGAGCACCAGTCCGTTAAATCAGTTGTTGGAGTCATTAGTAATTAAAACACGTGCAGACTACTGGGCTTCATATCCCCGCCGCTCTTGTTGTTGTAAATAACCACGACGATACTGTCGTGAATAGCGACGTGTCCGGGTCAGTTTGAGTGACATATTAGGTAAACCAATAAGAGAGGGGATATTTTATTTTAGCCAATAGGAGCCCTCGTATCATCCTTTGGCGTTTCATTTGGACCATGGGTGCGTCAAAGTTTTTCACCGGCACGCTCCGCTTCCTTGCCTTCTTAGTTTCCGCTGACCCCTACCTTATATTTCACTCCTCATGTCACCCATCCAATGCAAAATGTACGAGCTATGAGCGGCGAATTTGTGATTACCGACACATACCGTCGTGTGTGTGAATGCTTTTATTTGGCTGCTTTTCAAAATGCTGACAAATATTCAATATGTTCTTCACGGAACGCATCAACCTTCGTATTGTAATTAACCTGTGAAGAATCTAAATACATAAATAACAACTTGGAATAAATAAAGTGTAAGGTTTCTAAAATAAAATTTAAAAAAAAGTCGAAAACGAGTGCACCCAATGCCTGTACAGTACTCCATTTCCTTTTCTTGGTCCTCCAACTATATAATGGAGTGCGGTCGCTGTCGTTTGAAACTGTGACGTATGGTCAGCCACGTTGGAGCACTGCTCCAGTTTGATCTGAGACGAGAGTGGGATGCAGGTGGATCCAAAATGGCGCCTGTTTCACCCCGCTCGGAAAGGCTTGCCCCGCCTCCTGCGCCAGCGCCAATCAGATCTCTCGTTTCATCCCGGATGCGTTTCCGTCCCGAGCGTCCACACACTGAAGTCAAAGGCCGCTCGAGAACCACTCGAATGGGTTGGCGGAGAGGATTAAACCGAAACAAAAATATGATATTTTGATGGTTTACGACTAACCGAGCAAGCCTACCGTTACTCAGATGGACTGTTAAAGGTTCGTAGTTTGTGGTGAAGATGAAATAGCTGCGCTGTAGACGAGTTCTCCTGGATATTTTAGTATTTCTCCTCCGGACGTCTGTTTTGTTGGTTGTTGTTTTTTTTTTTTTTTTTTTTTAATCAAGCTAGCGCTAGCGTCGACTCCGGTGAGCTGCTTTTTGAGCTGCGATGGTCGTCGCAAGTTTATGCGGATGTCTCCGGACCAGTCTGTGCTGAAACGACGGCAACAAATGGGACCATCCAGCATCGGCCGAAAACATCGCGGCATAGACTAAACATTAAAGATTCAGATAACTGTTTGTGGTTGTGGGAATTCAGCCAGAGAGGTAAGTCCTCATTTTACTGGCGCTGCATAGCTAACATGGTAACAACAACAAACGGACTCCTCCTGCCCCCGTGGTTCACTCGGCTTGAAGTGTGTGCAACAAAGGTCAATTTGCAAATCTTCGTTTACTTGTAATTTATTAGCATTACAATGTAAAAATGCTAAAAAAAAAAAAAAAAAAAAAGGTTGTATCAGTCGTATTTACTTATTACCAGTGGAAATGCACATGGATTTGCGTCTGTAACGCAGCTTTCCCATGATAAGTTCTAGCTGTGTTTTTCTAAATACTGATAATTTCGACATGTAATGAATTCATTTTTGTGTTACACGCTGACGTGACGTGCACATCTATAAATTGTCTTGTTAGATGCAATTCAGCTGTGTCAAATCAGTGCCCATGTGTGAGGGGACTGGCAGTGACTGCGCTGATATTTTGAAAATGAAGTTAAAAGTCTTTTTTTTTTTTTTTTTTTTAAAGCAAGCAACCAGTGCTGCATACATTAATAGCTCTCGGTCACGTATACAGCTGCGTCCCGACGGCTTCACAGATACGCATTATTGTTTTTGGAGGCTTATCTTGGAAGCAAACACGAATTAATGAACACAATCCATCCAGAGCAGATTTTAGAGTGATATTTGGCTTATATTGCAAAGTCAGGATTGGCACAGAGGGTTACTTCCGAATCCCACACAATAATTAACATTACAATTCTCAAGAGAGTGCACTAATAACGTCCAAATGTTGACCTATTTTTTTTTTTTACATGCCATTGCTTTTTTGGCAGCTGACCTAAAGCGAAACCAGCCTACCTGCTTTTCCAGTTAAGTGTGCACAGAGTGAAAAATTCCTAGCACTATGTCTTGACAATTTGTGGGTTTATTCCAGCAATAAAGCAAAATGGATGTGCCACAAGCCTGTCCAGGAAGGAAAGCAATGAATTGGGTTGTCACAACTAAAAGCAGTGAGGGAATTGTGTGTGCTTTGTAAGGCTATTTAAAGAGTGCTTTGAAATGCCCACAAGCTATCTGGATTCATCAATAAGTGTCTGAATGTAGTTAGCAGCCTAACAGTGGGGTGTATGGGAGATGTAGGGGAGATGGATAACTGTCTCAATTGGCTGAGTTGCTTCAGTGGAGTGTGTGTTTTCTGTGTTAGATAACATGCAAAGGAGGGGCACAACATGGAGGGATTTGAGCTGAGCAGTAACAGAAATGGAATATGGAGGAGAAGCTTGCCTCTTTGGTGCAGTACCAGTACTGAGGAAAACACTGCAGTGCCGCTGGTGGTGTTTTCCACCAAGACACAGAGTGTTTTAGCTTGTTGGGGCGTTCATGTTGACTACACTGCAGAGGCAGTGATGCATATCTCTGTCTCCCTTGAGCTTGCGTAGGTCCTATTTGTCTGTGCTATAAAAGCCTCAAATCAATTGCTATCATATGCCCTGTGCTGTTATCCAGGGAGATTGTGATGTGTAGGATTTGAATATGAACTTTGTGTTTTTGCAGAATTGTACACAAAACTGATCTCTATCACATTACCATAAATCACTGTGTTTATGTTGTGGATGAACCGTAGTCATTGTGTCGCCAGTACCATCAATCAATTTGTTACTTTGAAATAAATCAATATATTGTCAATTTTAGGCCAATATATCTCTTAATACTTGACTCTTGTGAACAGTATGTTCCCTTGTAATGGCTTGATTATTTTTTTTTTATTTTTTTTTTCCCCCGGCTCTGAGAAGTGCTACCAGTGAATCGAGGCATACCCTCAGCCTGCAACAGGAAATGGAGTTCTGCTGGGGTTAGAAAGGTCATAAGCTCAGGAAAGACCGGCAGGCAGCATTTCTACCATTCTGCTTTTCTACTGCTCAACAGTGGCTCTTGTGTCTTGCAACTCTTTAGGCTCCAGTAATGGCCATGTTTTCCTGAAACGAGGACTTGGCCGACCTGCGTGTACCACAGTTAGGCAACCTCAGGGTTGCTCGCACATCAGCCCGTTGTGAAGTGTTTTCATAAACATTAGTCCGTTCTCCATTTCCTTTCCTTTATCCGACGACCTCTTTAAATATGTTTAAATCTGATTCTTGGGTAGACTGCCATACATCCTTTAACTGACTGAAAGGCTGGGATAAAAGCCACAACAAGTAAATGCATCACGGCAAAAACACTGCAGAAGTTACCGCAAGGGAACGACACCATCGTGTTGTGTGTTTTGGTGGCTCAACAGTAGCTGTTGCACTTGATAACCATGTGATGATTATGACCATAAGCTGCCAGAATCACTGAATAACCCCCTATGTTAATGTCATCACCACTGAACCTAAATAAATTTAGAATTGTCATAAAAACATGATAAACGTGAGAGGGACGATTTGTGAAAAGAGACATTACAGCAGTAGCACAGTATACTTTATGCATTAGAATATACCTAAATATATACTATTCAGTAGCATGATTTATTAAATCCTCATAAATGATCACAGTGATTAACTACAGAGTAAATTACTGGGTCTGTTTACTAAATGAACCTGCAAATCTATTGAAGTGGTAACTCGCTGTTGCTTTCATTTGGTCTTTCTGAGCCACAACTGAGCCACATTAGCACATTAGCCACATTAGCAAGCACATTTTTGTGGTTTTTTTTTTTAGTATTTGTCTTGCAATCAAAGCAGAACCATTACTGTTCTGTTAACAGTGATTACAATGTGGTAATCAATCTGTCATCCTATGTGACCAAAAGCAGATATCTGGTAGCCAAGGGGGCAGTCACGTAAAATCACATTCATTTATTGGTGTGAAGTGATTTTTATTGGAGCGTCCAGCAGTTGTTCATTTTGAAAGCGAAGATGGTAACTAAGAGATCAATAGTGTTTGAATTTTGAGTTTTTATAGAAGGAAGTTGTGATCAGTGATGATTTTTGGAATTGATATTTACATGCTGAACAACATTTTTTCCATATTATTGTGTATCGAAATGTACCGTGTCATTTGGTACCAAATTTGAACACATAAGGAGTAGCTGTCATCAGCCTCGGTGAGCCATAAGCATGCAGCACGCTTGTACTAAGATCTAATGATGATGGTAACTGGCTGTCTAACTTTGCATGTCATAGAGGCAAGCAGGGAAAACAGTGTTATGCCCAGAGACAGAGCTCGTGTGTGTGTGTGTGTGTGTGTGTGTGTGTGTGTGTGTGTGTGTGGTTGTTGTTGTTGTATTTTTAGAGCCTTGACTACAGTGTGCATCCCATACGTGTAAAAATGTCTCTGAAGAGATCAAAAGTGTGGCTTCATTTTATCAGGCGTAATGCCAATAATGGTGTGAAGCTGCTTTGAGTGTGAAAATGCAGACGAGCTGAAAAATAGAACTCAAGATTTGTACAATAACATGTAATTTTCTTTTTGCTGATCGTTCGGGGATCGGTATCAAAGTGAAGGTATTGTTGTAGAACATTTTTGTACAGTTCCCAGTCCTATTCAAGGATTTCTATTTGGTTCGAATAACATTACAGTGGCTTGATGAGATAGGTCCAGCTAGTACTGCATCATTCAGACAATCAGCAAAAACATTATCTCACAAGCTAGTGATTTACTTATCAGCACATTGAATATTTACTTCTTAGTTGTCGATTTTATATGCATATGTGTGTATCCATTTAACATGCGTTGAATGCGTTACGTAGGTAATATACATTAAAAGCCCATTTGTTTTTCTTCCATTATCTAGCATAATATTTTAAGCGGTGGCAAAACAATTGTTCTGACCACTGAGATTACTAAGAATGAGCAGAAAAGATGACAAAATCGTGACAGTGACACAAAACTCTGTAGTTCTGTTTATATATCAGTGCTTGTTAAGGGGGAAAAAAAATTGGTGGCACTTTTCCTGCTCTCATGCCCCATTATAAGCTGTGTTATATAATAATAAAATGCGTAGGTGGCTGGCACAGTATACAGTACGCTATGCAATTTCTTCCTTGATTATTGCTGCGAAACAGTCTTCTTGAGCTTCAAATGAACTGATAAAAAAAAGGCAGTTGTGCTAGTTGTAAGAAGGAAAAGAAGCCTTTAGCTGCAACTCCAGCACCCACTCTGCCTGCCTGCTGTCTATGCAGCTCTCCCCTCCCCCTCTTGTGCTGGGAGTGTGGTCCTTTTAGGTAAACAAGCATGGCTACTCCTATTTCTTGCCTCTCTCTGTCTGCCTCTGCCTTTCTTTCTCTGTGTGTCAACGGTCCTCTCTTCCTCCCTGTTCGAGTTGTGTAAATCTTTTATAGCTGCTGTTCTACCAGCACAATCTCAGCGGATACTCAAATGGCATCTGAAGCCCTTTGAAATTCAGCCTAGTCCTTTGCCCCCTCCTCTATCCTCTCAGCGAAATGGAACAAAATGGCGGGCCCCAGTCCTGCTGTTTCCCACAGGGACTGTAGAGCCTCATTTCGGGGTTTACAAGGTCCTGATGGTTGATGGCGTCTTTAACTCATGTTAGTTTCTGCATTCTTGCAAGCTTTCTGCTGCACCACTCTTGATAATATTTTCTCTTCCCTGAGTCTCTTGCACATCAAAGGGAAAGGTTCTCTGCTCTGGCATGCTGCTGCTTCTCCAGAAATGTACTTTTTACAGACTTGGCTTTTGATCTTTCTGATCGAAGCTTGGAAAAGGAATATTTTGCACTCTTATTTTAAACTTATTGATATGCCTAATTATAATTTTAGGCATGCAGTAAATTTCAAAACATGTATCACACAGCACTATGCTCCCAGGGTTTGATTCATTTAGCTATTCTGCCATAAATACATCACAACATGGGCTGACCTGCAACTCAGTTAGTTTGCCTTCTGGCTGAGATATCTGTGCAGGCCTGTGGGGTACTGTTAGATGACACTTTTAGTTTCATTCGGAATTATGAGAGAGAGAGAGAGAGACCCAGCCACTTTAAGTTTGAGTCACAGTTGCCTAATGTTTAGTTTGCAGATTTTTAGTAGTTTTATTAGTTGTCATGTCACAGATATGCTACTATTGGAATTCCACAACTCTAAGTTTTATCGTCACTCTTAAGGAAGAATGATAATAGGTGCAGCTATAAAAATGATCATCTCATTTGTGCATCCACACGCTGAGAACCTGAGTAGGTAAAACTGTTAGGCAAATGGCTGCATCGCTCCATCTGGGCAGGCATGAATTAGGGTGGCTGCAAATCTGCAGACAACAGTTGGTGTTTGATTGGACGTGCTGCTGAGCAGGAGGCGGCATGGGATGCTGTATCATCCATACTGGGATCAGAAATGTCCCGAGGTTAGTCGGCCAGGTTTTGGAGCTGATGGCAGAGACAGTCTGTGTGATGTGTCCCTCTGGGCACCACTGTCCTGGTCTGTTCAGCTTGTCGCTGACACTGAGGGAAAAAGATAAGACAGACTAGCTTGCCTGGATTCTCTCACCTTCCCTGTTTCTCCTCCTCAGTATCAAGGCCCTTTTAAAGAATGCTCCATGTCTATCTATATAAGCTGAGATGGCCCATCCATATGTTTTTAAACCTCCTAATATGCATATTGCTTACAAAGAGTCATTTATCTGCTCATCACTTATTGGACTTGCTCACAGAGCCTTCTCTGAATAGACTTGGCTTTTAAAATGGCTTGTATTATGAAGTGCCCTTTGAAATTCTTGCAAGCAGATTCATAGCTGTGGTTTCTTGTATGTTATTAAGGTAAGAATCTAGTCTAAATTCATGTTTTAACTATTCTTTGACAAATCCGTTTTACACAGATGCGTTGCAGGTGCTTCTTTCAGTTGGGGCAATACTTTTTCTACATTGCATCATACTGGCATGTATTGACAGTGACACATCACAAAACACCACATGTACTTAATTCACTCTACTGCCAAAGTATTATGTCAACTGATGGTAAACAAGATATGTGAGAGCAGTTCTGTCTTTCTGTTATTTCCTGTTTTGCAGGGATGGGACAGGATTTGGTGTTTTGTCCATAACCAACCTTTGTCATCCTGAGATAAATCAAATATTTCTGGGATTTATTGCCACTTTGAGAACTTGCTTCATGCTAACTACAGTTGTGCTCCTTGGCAAACTGCTATATCACTGTGCTATAAGCCCTGTTGTGTCCTGTCGCCCTCCCCATGTCGGGCAATAAGCTATAAACTGAGATGTGGGGTAAGGGTGTTTGGACAAAGTGTCAGGTGGGGGAGGGTAGAGGTGGTGTGGCCTGGATGAATCTCAATCACCAAGGCCCTTCAGCAGGGCTGGCCTTTTGATGGGCCAGCTGCAGCCATTCATCCATCCATTTACATTGAAATGCAACAACAGGAAGGGGGATGGGACGACTGTGGGGAGATGGGCCTCTGCCCTTGTGTGGGTGGGTGGGACGTGAATGAAAAGTAAAGGCATACTTAAATACCAAAGAGAGGAGGTGGGCCAGTCGGGGCCCATAGCCCTGCTCACCAATATGTGCAGCCATACTTTGTTTCCCCCCAGCATGCTATGGGCCAGTATACTTAACACAAAGGATCTAAGCACCCTCTTTGACAAGTACATGCATTTTCACCACTCAGCTATTTTCTCTTTACAGCCACCAGACTGGCTGTAAAGAGGCGGGATTCATCCCACAGATTGTTTTCACAGCACTCTGCCTATACACCTATTGTTGATGCTGTATTTTGTACTTTGCCTCCTTAGTATTTTGAGGGTAGCTGCCAGACAAATAATTTATGCGTGTGACTTATTTTGTCATGGTGTATTTAGGAATCCTGTATGGGCAGAGGAGGTCTCACATTCTTGTTTCCTGCTCACTGTAATGGAGGTCATACTGTGCTACTGGTAGAAGACGCCAGGGGCTTCAGACACAAACCGTAGTTCAGACAAATGAGGCCAGTGTGTCATTTTCCTGAGTTCATCCAGCTTTCCAGGATAACCTGGATGTCCTAGGAGGTGTGCATGTGGCAGTGATTGAGAGGAATGTTTTAAAGCCATGTTCTGACCAGCAGTGGCACTGCTTCAAAAACTGCAGCGTTTTCATTCATTTCAATGGGCTTGAGCAGCAGAAAACACAGAAAACTTAAATCTGGCTGAACTTTCCCATGAACACAATGCATCATCAACTAGCAAAAATACAGTGTTGGCCAGTCACACACGTCAAAACTCACATTGCAGGAATGAAGACTTAAATATTGGTGTTGATCTGTTTACTTCTGATTACTGAGAAGGACAGTAAATTATTGTTATACACAGTTGTGCAACGAGTTTGTCACTTCAACTGAAATTACCAGCCTGTACTGGTACTTGCAGTAAACGATTTGAATGCCTGCAAATTGTCCTGCTAATTTTGGACTAGACACTAACTACAAGTTCTTTTAGTACAGGTGTCACATTCAGCAAAACATTTTTATTTTTTTTTTTATTTTTTTTTTTGCATTGGCTGGAGTGACACTTGTTTCAGGACTCGCACCAGAAGGCTGCTTGTTAAAATATCAAGCGTTAGATAACATCTGGGACAAGCCAGAAGAGGTCAGATGCACAAGAGGACAGTTTTAAGGGGCACGCAACACCGCAATGGCACATTGAGGTTAAATAGTTATTCTGCTACCACATGGATTCTGAGCAAAATCAGCCATCCGGCGGTCTTCTTGGCCTGAGGAAGGTCTGTACTTTTTTTTAGATTCTTCTCTAAAGGTTTACTGTCTGCACTGGCATATCAAAATATTTAAAAAGAAAAAAGATTAAATCTCTCCCTGCTTAAATTTCATTGTGGTTGGTAAACGACAAATGTGGGCATCTTGGCCATCTTCTGGTAAGAAATGTGGGCGTGTGGATAGATAAAACTGCTATGTCACCTTTTGCACTGTGCAATCTTATAAACCCTCCTATATCCATTGTCCACACACATCCTGCTGCTGCTTGATTCTAGTGGTGTTTATGTGTGTCCACAGGGTTTGTACGCCACACATGACACACACACACACACACACACACACACACACGCGCGCGCGCGCACACACACACACACACCAAGAGACGAGGAAGAAATCACCATTGAGAACAGAGCTGGTTCTGCAGACAAACTTATTTTATGATGACTACATTGTAAAATTAACCAAAATGCAGGTTGACAGGAACTGTGAGATTGGCTGTATGTCATTTCTATTTAATAAATATTTAGATATGTCACTAAACCGGTATTTCATGCTCTCTAAAAGCATAAATATACAGATTTGTCAACTCAAACATCTGCACTGTGTGATCATGTATATTGACATAAATAAATCCGTAATGACAGAGTGAGAGGTGGCTTCCTAATGATAACACGAAGGCTCTGTCATATCGTATCGTCAACATGATACCTTATACCGCTGACAAGAATTGGTCATCCCGCATTATCGACTTGTATAGTTTTGTGATAAGTTGTTTGCATCCAAAATGTGCACTCTTGTGTGCTTACAAACAGAACCAGCATGGCCAACGCCAAAGCTTGCATGTTGGAAGAGTGTGAGGAAAAGTTAATACTAAAATCTATGTCATTTGGAAATGGTTCTGCGATGGATCAGAGGGGATCAGAGCAGCTGTGGCTTAAATGGCAGAGAATTTTGCCCACTAAGCGTAAAGATGGTGGTTCAATCCCCGGTTCCTCCTGTCCACATGTCAAAGTGTGCTTGGGCCAGACACTGAACCCCAAGTTGTTTCCAATAGCTCGTCATGCTTTGGCCATTACAGACACATTGCGTTGGGTGAAGTCACTTCAGCCATTACAACCTACTAATCCATCAAGGAGCCACTCTGTTACTTTTGAACACTTTCAAAAAAAAAATCTATAATTGTACCTATTTATCTTGCATTGACTGTAGAGACAACTCCCCACTGTTTTGTTGAATGAAATGGCAGGCAGCCATGTTGACTCTCATCCAATCCAAAGCTGTGTTATTAGGTGGTGAACCGGGCGCAAAGAGCCGATGGACAAACTTGATTGGAGGGATTGATGCTGTGTCATTGAGAAATGTACTGCTACACCGAAGTGCCATTCAGAGAGAAACTAATGTGTGAAGATGGTTATCTACTGAGCTCTGCTCACCTGAGGCCTTCCGCTACAAATAGGATGACAGCAATTATTTGCACAGTAGTGCTAATGTTGTAAAATCTAAATTCTGACTTACTTTTTAGTTTGACTTGTTGGTCTTATAACTTTTCAAAATGCCATATGTGATATCACAGTATATTAGTGTCTAGTTTATGAACAGTGGGTAGTGCTGTTTGCATTTTCATTAATGGACTCGGGACTTCTGTCCTAAAATGTTGTTGAATGGTACTATTTCAATTGCATCAGATATATCGTTATCATGAAAATAGCATGCAATATTGTGATTTACTTTTAATCTATATCACCCTCCTCTTAAGTGCTGCTTTACAGCAACAGTAGTGAGTATCCAGTAGCTGGTGTGTTTAACCAGAGCAGTCAGCAGGGAATGGAAAATCACATCATCTTCAGTCAGCCAGCATTGGGACTTTCCCTCCTGAATACGTGGTAGCACAGAGCAGCTCTTGCATCAAGACGCGTTCATCCGCATTGTATCTCGCGCGTTATGCAGATACTTCACGGACTTGTTTGTTTTCCCCAGAAGGGAAGCAGGTCTAAATGAGAAGTGGAAAGTAGGCGAACAGGAAATACAGAAGACATTTTACGTTGGCCTGGAGCAACCATTAATCTCTCCAGCGTTCGCTGTGTTTGTCTTCCAAGGCTTGGAATAGTCACGGATCTGTGATTGGGTGACTACAGTTACCCAGACACTGATCTTTTAAGTTCTTTTAATACTAAAACCTTCTTTCCTATAAATACACTGCCTTGTTTTTCTGCCCGTGTGTGTGTGTGTGTGTGTGTGTGTGTGTGTGTGTGTGTGTGTGTGTGTGTGCGCGCCTGTGTCACTCATACTCCCTGCAATGAATCTTTTTATAGAAACAGCAGCCAGCAGTGTAATCTCTGGCGTGGATGTAGGACAGCCTTTTATTCCTCCTCATTACTTATGCAAAGCCAGTTTTCACCCACAATCAACTGCTTAGCTTATTTTGAATGTACATTTTCTTAGAAAAAGGTGAGCACTTAAAGGATCATACCAATGTTTTTAGGTTTTAGCACATGTACTACGAATTGTCTATATCTGTTATTGCGGCTCTTTTCCCTGAAGCACATCAATGTTTTTTTCTGACATTTCCCAGTGTACAATTAACTTGTAGAGTCTTGGAAAGTGCTTTTACATTTTTTTTGACAAGTCTTTAATCAGCCAGCTGCCAAAAAGTATTATATTAAAGGTCTCTGTCGTCCAGAAATCACACCTGGAAGACATGTACCACGGTGTTACGATCAGCATAGTTTGGGTTGCTTCCTGTTCTGTAGCAATTTGTCAAGTCTTGTACTGTATATATAAGTGGTCTAAATATAGGAAACACACATTTATAAGCTTGAATGTGATTATATTTTGCCATAAGAATTTAGTTTTGAGGCTATTGATACCTCATTTTGCTTTTGATCTTAGTGGTGTCTGTATTTTTGGGTCACGAGTTGCCACTGTTGAACGTTTCAGTAAGAACCATCCTTTGCAGAAGGATACAGAATTACAATCTATTTAAAGCTACAGCTGTTCTATTATGAATGTTTTTCCTGTTTAATAATTTAGTAAAAAGGGGCTAAATTTAGAGTGGCTGGTCGAGCCATTGGGCGTTTGGTCCATCAACATAAAAAGCAGTAAGGTTAATTGTCCCTTGCACTTTTCCTTTGTCATGCTAGCTCCGAAAAGTGTTCCTCGATATTGATTTATGCAGGTGTGGTTGTGGTCATACGCATGCTCTCCACATAGCAGTTCCACTCATATTCAACACGTTTGTTAAATCTCATCCTCTCGCCCTCTGCGATTGTTGGACGGATGATCTTGTCTGCTGAACTCAGCCCTATGGTGCACTGTTATGCTGCTCTCTCACACACTTGGCTCGACTCCCCTCTTGTCTTCTCGCCCTCCACACCCCCAACCCTCTGCTCCCTCTTCTCCTTCGCCTCCACTTTCTCTCTGCCACCATTTCCTTCTCATCTTCGCATTTCACAGCCTAGAAATGCGCTTGCACACAGCGCATCCTCACGCTCATCTGCCCTCACTCTCTTGACAGTCTCCTCCCTCATCTCCACCTCTATGCAGTAGCTCTGGTTCCTCAGGAAGCACCGCGTGCAGGAAGCTAAGGGCGTTGGACCTAACTGTTTGCCTTGTTTCCTCCATTCATAGTCATAGTAACTTATGCCCACACACTGACAGCGTGACGTTTGTCTGCTTAAAGTCGGCAGCATTTCATGTAAAGTAATTCGAGATAATTTTCTTGCCAGGCAAATATGCAAGCAGCTTTTTACTGCTGGTCGATCTTGATGTCCAAACGGAAGGTGTCGGGCAGCAAGGGGTGCGTCGGTGAACAGAGCTCTTATATCCATCACAGTACAAATTCACTCACCAGTATTTTCTAAGAGTCTGGGGGCATTTCAGATATCTGTCGTCCATGTCATGAATAGCTGTGGTTCTATTTCTACAGCTGTGCTGCGCATCGGTGTGTGTTCAACTTTTAATTGAATTAATGCTGAGAAAGAAGACTCTTTCTGACTGTCTCCTTGTCTTTCTCTTGCATTTTTTAGTTTTTTTTTTTTTTTTTTTTAAACACAATTAATTTTCTGAGATTCAAGTAGGAAGCAGCTCGGTAGAAATATTTGTGTGAGGCGAGGAAAGAGAAATTCCAACAATTCCAAAACGTACATGATTTCTGAAAAGACGTGCGTGTTTGCAAACCATCTTGTGATGTATGCCGCTCTGGGTCGTAAAACCACCGCTGCCGTCCTGGTGTCGTTGTGTAAGTTACATTTGTTGGCTTTAGACGAGAATAAGATGCACTGTGCGTACGTTTATCAGTCCCGTATTTTTCTGCACATGGTTGCAGTCGTATCTCCGTAGAGGAGAGTGAACACGGTCGTCACTCGGTTTTCGTCTGAGATCAAAGCCCTCTGCAGCAGGCCCATGTGTCATCTGCCTTTACCCCTCCTAGGAGTGCGAGGAAACTAAGAGCTGTAGTCTAACCAACGAGAGAGATCACTGATATGTGAAGTCATTTGAAGACTGAAGTCATTGAATATTTTAGTATCTCTTTTCAATGTTTATTGACTGCACTTTTTAGCTGGTCCCTTCATTTTTGTCTCGCAGCTTTACATGGAGACAAATGTTATTTGCTTGTTTTGATGAAAATGAGGTTGTAACTTGTTGTCTCCCTTCTTGCGGTAGGAATGAAACATTGTGTTTTAACAACACTCAGTGAATGAGTTATTGATTCTGGATGTTCGAATCTGCCAATATCTCTCCAACTTTGCCCAAGTTGTGTTTTCTTGCGGATTCCTGTCAAATGAGTGGATTTGCTGTAACGGTGCTCTTCGACATTCGCTTAAAGTCGCCGGACTGTTTTCTCTTCAGCGAATGATAATAATGAAAAAGTGCATCTGTTGCACAAAGTAATCTAACATTCTTTCTAGAATTAAGACGCAGCCCTCTCCTATTTACTCCGTGGTGTCATACAGCATCTTTGTTTTTAGAGACAAATCTTTCGGGGTTTGTATTGTCTTAACATTTGCATTCATAGCCTGCACATCCTCCACTGGTGTTTGGACAGCTTTCCAATGAGGACAAAATGAGAAATCTCTGACAGAAACTCAGTGTCTGTGTGTGGTTGAAGCAAACCAAAAGAAAGAAAAGCCTTAACCTCCAGCATCCCCCTATATCACACATCTACACTGCAGCTCCAGACTGATTGATAACCGTTATGATCACTTTAACTGCATAATATTTAGAGGAATGTTTTTTGATGAACACAGAATGTGTGTTGATATAAATCTGATTTTTACACCCCTCTGTGGTACTGAAGAGCTGTCTTTGTAGCTAGATACATGATTTAGTATATGTGTGGAGACAATGTGTGTCAGCTGGAGATATTTATTAAATGCCTACTATATAACTGGCTGAGAATTGTGTGGGTGAACGGATGGCTGCAGGCATTCAGAACCAACACACTCGACTTGTTCTGTGGTGTTAGAGCATGTGCGGGTGTTTATGTACCATGTGCTGCTACTCCTCCATTTCCAATATTCACAGAGCTCTGTCTTTCACTGCAACCATGGCAACAGAAAATGACAAATGGCAGAACTATGGAAACGCTCAGGTTGTGTGTGAGGATGAATGGCAGGGTGAGCTTTCTTGATTTGAAAAAAAAAAAAAAAAAATCAAATCACATCAGTGAATAAGCTTGCTGGCCTTCACTTACTGTATAATACTGTTGTTTAAAACACTGACTATTCAGCTGGAGGATAATTAGATGAAGCTTTTTGAAAATAAGCCACCATAGTAGATATTATTTTGTCTTTTTTTGCTCACGTGTTCAGAGCTGAAGGCCATAGATAGATAGATAGATAGATAGATAGATAGATAGATAGATAGATAGATAGATAGATATCTCTGCTGATTTTCATAGTACAGAATCCTATTTGCAGTTAATATTACATTGGTATAGCAAGAGAGAATGATGTAATTGTGTCCTGTTTGGGGAGCGATCGATATGGCTTTTTCAGGGCTGATAACGATTATTGGTAATCAAGGAGACTGATAAACTGATATGTGAAACCAATATACAGTTGCAGTAACTGCAAATCTTTGTGTGAAAATTTGTAATAACAAATTCTAACACAAAACTTAATTCAAATGACTTTAAGTAAACAAATGCAGCCACTCTGTAATCTTATTATGAAGGTATACTGCAATGTGGGGTATTTATTGTAAAAAAAAAAAAAAAAAATAATAATAATAATAATGTATTGAAGCACCAGCAGAATGTTTGATACATTATTTTAAAATGCGTTTGGGGTTTGATCATTGATAGCTTCACTTTGGGCTTTTATTGGTCTTTTTTTACCGTCACGTAACGAGTGTAGTTGTTATCAAGTGGAGCAACGTTCACCTGCGTCCCGTCTGTTCTGGTGTGTGAGCGACACGCCGTCTTCCTGACACAGAGAGGAACACAAGAGCAGCAGCACAGAAATTAGCGCGACTTTCAGTGACAGAAAAATGCATGAGCGACTCTCAGACTGCTCTGAAATGAAGCGGGAGCACAGAGACTCAGTCAATAACATAATAACTTGTTTTATTCTGGGGGGCAGGAGGTCCCGTCGGCGGGCCAGCCCTCCCCAGACAGTGGTGGGAGAAACACTGACAAGTCGCTACGGTGTGAGACCAACTTTTATGAAACGTTAAACTCTTAAATAGTAAATATGACATGATTGAGGTGTTTTTGCAACTTCAGCGTAGAGGACTGGTGTTTTTAACTTCTGCCGTGTCTCCTGTCTGACCTCTGAAACACAGATTCTCTGAGCTGCTGAGAACTTCTCTACTACTGAAGTGAAAGTGAGCTTCTTCTGTGGCTGTTCTCAGTGTTGATTGGCTATTGCTGATGAGATGTAACCAATCAGATAAAGCTGTGGGTGAGACATTGCTCAACACCACAGAGTGGTGACTGCAGACTGAGACTTTGCATCACAGCCAAAGTAGCGCATTTTTTAATTAATTCATTTTATCGGCGATTGAATATAAACAATTATCGGAAAAATGCTAGATATCGGCGCAGATAATTGGCCGGACCGATAATCGGTCGATCCCTAGTCCTGTTCTATCTGTGTGTAATGGAAAGATTTGGAGGGAGAGACGAAAAGACTGAGTGTGAAAATATTCAATAGTCATGCACCAAACCAAAAGAAAGAGATGCTTTGTCAACCCATGGGTATTAAGATCCATCATTTGGGCCTGTGTGTGAAATAATAATTGCTTTTCTACCCACTGTATATTATTTTCCATATCACCTGACAAGAGGGGGGAAAAAAATGAGCGTAGCGTAGCCGGGATGTGCCGATGGAGAGAGTGAGTCTGAAAAGCACTACTGCGTTTCTGGAGCATCCACCAGCATCTATGCTGTAAAATAGGACAGTGGCAGGGCAGCAAGTCCACCCGCACAAACCCACGCCTTGTTGACACCGATGTGCAGGTTTTTATAGAAAACAACAGGAAAGGCTATTTTGTGTGTGTGTGTGTGTTGGAATTTACGTGAATGTGTTAAGACGGCTGTTTGCAGGTTCAGTGTGTGAAATGGACATGCATGACATTAACAGCACTAGTTTATACCGACTGTCTGGTAGCATTGGATTGCAATAGGTAGGTAGGTAGGTAGGTATATACATACTTTATTAATCCCCGAGGGGAAATTTTTTTGATAGATAAAATAGATAAACAGTTGGTGTGTTTTGAGAGTAATCAGTTGACATAAAATGCATTTTTAATAATTCTGAGTAGTTTTTTTTAACTCATTAATTATGTATGTAAAATGAGGATTTACTTCCTCCACTCATTTCCATATCATTGTAAATAGATAATGTTTTATTTGTATTTTTTTTTTATTTTTTTGACGGCCTTTCTAGGAAGCAGTTTGACGGAATCGCCTGTGTCATTGTTTTTATCTGTAATTGATTAATTGTATTGAATATAGTTTATAAATATAAATAATTTGAAGTGTGGTAGTAGTTATAATGGATCTGTGTATAGATCAACTGGTGTGATATGGTTTGGTATATAGACTTGAATGTTTTTTAATGTCAGAGTTTATTCAGTCGTGGACATTGATGACATAATATGTCCAGAGCTTTGCCTGGTCCCCTCTGCATTCTCCTGCTTTCTCAATGCAGCAAGCCAGGACCCGCTTCTATAACACTGGTTCTACCTGTTTATACACAACATCTATATATATTGACTTAAAAGGCCCGAAACGAAACACTACATTCAAATAAACAGTGATCTCAAGCATTTTATCAGTTGGTGTTGTCCCACAGCAATAGAGGGTTAGATAATCAAATTAATACAATCAGGAAAAGTATGTAAATAGACAACTCACTGTAATTGTTGAGAGAGAGCGAGAGAGAGAGACACACACACACACACACACACACACACACACACACAATATATAGTTTTAATCATTTGATCAAGAAACCATTAAAGCAGCAGTGATTCTTCCACCCCTAAGGTGACATTTGTTATTGCTCTCACTGCTTCTTCAGTTGTTTTTGCATGTGTTTGAATGCCCTATTTGAAAATTAAATAGGGTGCTTTAATACATTTGTGGGTATGGTGATGAGCTCAATAAAAGGAAGGGCCAGGATGTTTTACATACTGTGGGCTAAGGCTGCAATATACATTCACTTGGTATCCTTTTTTTGCACATTGACTGTTCAACACATTGCAACACTAGTGCACCATTGTATTGTTTGGGTGACACTTTAGTTGTAGATAACATTAAGGCTAAATTCCAGTCTTTACTGTACGTTTGTAAGAGGATGGTGGGGAGAGGTAGTTTGAATAGCGTAGCCTTTGGCCTCGCGAAACCACTCGTTTCCGTGCGTCTGGTTCTGCTCTCTGTATCGCAGCTGGTGTATTTCTCCATGGAATAGTAGCCCAAACTGGTCCGGGTGATCTGATGATCTCTGCTCAGTGTTCAACGTAACATTGTTTCCCCACTGGCCCACTTGGCCAGTAGGTCAGAGTTTTTCTACTCTGTTGTGTATTCTCACTGGCCCGGCAGCCCAAAAATAAAAATAACACTTTTCCAAATTTTTTGTGATTTATTTTACACAATAGACTGCATAAATAGTTTGGTTTATTTTGGATTTGGTTGTGACAACTTACGATCAAAACATTTTCGATGATCTTGCGACACTAAAATGCCCCGGCTTCGACTTCCCCACGTGTATTTCAGCGTATCACGATGCATTTAAATAACATCATTTTAAATGTGCTTATGCTGTAGATTCTGATTGGTTGGTACTGGCCCGAACAGGCCAGTGAAGGGCCAGCTAACTGGCCCTGTGTAAACCTTTACTGGCCCCGGGCCGTCAGGCCCTTGGTTATGTTGAAACCTGCTGCTAGTATCTGCTTGCAGTCAAACACGAAGTGATTGCCGTTAGTGCCGATTCTTAGGAGGTCATGGCGGTTGTAGGCTAACGAAGCCTCAACTTTATATTTGTAAAGAAGCAATACTTAACACCACACAAACGCTAACGGAGAGCTTTTCAGGGAACTGCATCCAAATGCGCTGTCATCTTGAAAAGCATTACATCAAAAATGTTGGATTATTGAATCTGGCGTGGTGTGTGGATTGGTCTGATATCCGTGTTGTCATTTCTATCCCTCATTTTGTCGATATTGAATCAGATCAGCCCCAACTTTACAAATTAATTGGTCATTAAATATAAGCAAAACTTGCACCCTTTTTGTGTTAAAGATTTTATAAAGCAACTGTACTGCTGTAATGTTCCAACTCCTGTTGTGATTTCTATCCCATATTTTTATTCTGGCTGCATCAGAGAAAACAATCACAGTGTCATGTTCTGGAACAGATTGAATTCCATGAAAAATGGAAAAGGGTTCATTTTTGAAGACCGACCTTCAAATGCACATGCTGTACACCGAGACCACATGCAAGTTTCAGGTTGAGGCCAGCATTTGAAAAGACATCTTTTGAATGTGAGGATTTTTTTTTTTTTCTCAGTCCAGAGAGCTTGTTACCTTGACAACAGCAGAAGATCCGTCGCAAAGGGAGCTGAGCGAGTGAGCGTGTGAGCTGAGCTTGCCGCGGCATGGCTGTGGCGAACAAACAAGCGCTGTCGCTAACTGTGTCACGAGTACTGCTGCTGCTGCTGCCTTCTCATTGCAGCCCTTCTCCCCTCCCTCCTCCTCCATCCCTCACGGCTCTGCTTGCAATATCAGGCTTTTATTTGGCTGGTTTGTTGTCCATGTTGTATCCACCCATCCAACATACTCACCTTTTTATCTTTGTTATCTAAACAGTTTCTCCTAACTCCCTGCTCGCTATCACGCTTTCCCTACTTCTCTTCCACATTTACTTTGTATTGCCTTTCATTGCCATCCCCCTATGCCGATGCTTTATCTCACATGAGTGCATTTGGTGTTTAGGTAAACTTGTTCAGATAGAGCCGCCATTGTGCTGTCTGTGTTGGTTGGTTAGGTTAGGTAGTTACTTTATTAATCCCCGAGGGGAAATTTTTTCGCTACAGCAGCATACAGAAGCAATAGATAGTAATAGAACAATAAAATAGCAGTAAAAACTATAAAATATAAATATAAAATATAAAATGCACAGTATATACAGTACAGTATATATCTATATGTATATATTATATACAATAAAGTTGCTCATGCTGGAGATGTGGAGGATCGGTGTGCTCTGGTCCCTCCCTGCAGAAACCAGGCTTGATCAATAATGTAGATGTTTTTGAGGGAGGAGAGGTGTGGTGTGTATCTCTTTTTCTCTCCCCTGGCCCATCCCACCCTCCCCCCAGCTGTCTCCCCACACCCTCCAGTGTCAGGTTTCCCCTCCAGTGTTTGCGCATAGAGGAGCAGATGACGGAATCTAATTAGTGAAGATATTACAATAAGGCCGATACCTGATGCTTTGACATACTGTAGGCTGAACCCCGGCTGTTGTATTGAGCTGCTGTTTCTTCCTATTGTTTATTTAGTTTCATGCTCAGACTTAATATAGGGGTGGATTTGTCATCGACATCACTGCACTGACCCTCGCTGAGCTCTCCAGTGACATCCATCCCCCCCAGATGCTATAAGCACTGCCCGCTCCATCAGGATAACATGTTCATTTTGTATGCATCAGTTTACAATGTGATGGTACTCTTACAGATGGAAGTCTGTCTAAACTTGCTTGACAAAAAACTAATTACAAACAACAACTCCTGATGCTCCCACATTGGCTCTTTTCTTTTTCTCCTCTTGGCTAGTTTGGTCTCAGAAAACATCAGAAGTCAAAATCTGCTTGACGTGTTCTAATGAATCATTAAAGTACATTGATCCATTAGTTTTAATTCATAGGAGGGTGTTGTTTCAGGTACTGGTGAGACAACCAAAAATAATCGTTTGACAAATTGATCCATGAGGTTGAATATTTATCAGACACCAAAACACTGAGATATTTATAATATGAGAAAGGATTTCAATGCTCTGAAACATTCCAAACAACGTCCTGTAGCGGTTAGATTTTTACACCGGACGTCCCTACCTTTTTCTGTGAGGGCCCTGTGGGTTGGAATCACCTCAGCATGGACATGGTGGCATCTATAAAATTTAGCGGGCAGTTTTTCATGTCAAATTTAACAACTGAAACTCGCTCACCGTGAATCCTGTGTACAGATCGAGCTGTGTGTGTGTGTGTGTGTGTGTGTGTGTGTGTGTGTGTGTGTTTGTGTTTGTGTTTGAGCTGCTTGAATAAGCTGGAGTTGTTGACAAATTTTAAAATGCTCTGCGACACCATTCGCATTCTGTCTTTTGGTTGTCTCCAACATGTCTCTGATCATGCGACTCAGCGGCAACATTTCTTCTGATGGTACAGCTGCACTTATAGCTGCCATTTCACATGTTGTTGTTGTTGTCTAGAGGCTCCAGTACCTATGGCACTATAGAGTAACAAGTACTGTCATGTTTGCAGAACTTTGGCGTAGACTACGTACAACAGTAAACATCTCCGTAGCCCTGGAATGAAAACCCTTGAATGATGTGTCTGAGGCCTCTTCCATGCACTATGAACTCAGACAAAGGTCCGTGCTGTTTCTCCAGCTTGCCTTTCAGGTGTCTCTGATCTGTTCTCTGATAGGACAGTCAGATACAGGACTGACTCAAGAGGTGCTCGGTAGCTCGGGATAGCACTGGTGTGTTTGTGTTACATGGTCCCGACTTTCCATATAAAAGCAGCAATGATTCAAGTTTGTGGAAAAGGAAGATCTGCTCTAATTAGAGGACGAACTACAGAAGCAGGACGAAAGATGCTTGTGTTTTGAAGTCGGCATTAGTGCCGAGGAAAGTTGTTCCTCTTGTGGGCACATACACAGATGGCATCTGTCGTCTTTGGCCATTCACATGGAGCCAGTAGGCTTTTCCCACCAGGACATCTTTGTAGCTGTCTGCAGGCATTGGGGTGCAAGTTATACCTTTCCTTAGTATTTCACTTAAATAATAATGTCCTGGGTGTCACTTGAACTCATAAGCCTGATAACATGACTTTGCCTCTTAGACATCGGTGTACGCAGGGGTCTAGTCATGGTAAGTGAAAATGGTAGTGGATTTGCTGTGTTGATACAGATGTTGCAAAGGTTAGGTAAGTAAAGCCATCTAGTAATAGGCCCCCGCTTTGCTGCAACCAAATGTTTAAGTAACTCAAGTGTGATGTCATTCTTTGAGCCCCAGTGAGGAGATTTATCTTTATCTGCAGTCATAGTCTGTCAGCATCAAAGCCAGTCTCTGATTCTTGTTGAAAGTCACCGTTAAAACCAGGGTTGGTCTCACCTGCTTTCTCACTTACAGCAGTGTTTAGAAGAGCTTGCAGGACAGCTGCCTTGACTTCACATATGTTGTAGCTCCCCACACCTTATTCCTCACTAGTAAGTAATACCTACAGTACTGTGATGGACTTGGTTAAGCCCTCTAAAACACACACTGCTGATATTGCTGTTGTTAGATGGCAGGGGCATGCAGAATAATTCAATCTGCAGGCATGTTGTCATGGTGATGCAGAACTAGAAATTAGCTGTAATTATGCATGATAATGATGAATGTTTGGCCTCAACGCCACATAGTCTGAGGCAGTGCTTGTGACATAAGGCCAACTCTAGGCAGGCGTTTGACCTTTCACCTCTGATATAGATTATATTTAAAATATGTGCCAGTGTGCACGGACTTGTGCATGTAAATTTTGTCTCACTAGTGGCTGATGTGATGGAAGATATTATTGGATGATTTGGCCAGTTTCAGATTTTGTGTGTGCGCAGCATACGTGCTGCCTTCTCGGTCTCCGCTGGTGTAGCTTTGTCAACGGTAATTAACAAGGAAGAAACCATTACTAAGAGGCCTGTCGATGCCACCCAACACACAACCATTCCAGATCTGTAAACATGTTGGGTTAGTTCTTTCTGTATCACAGCTCTGTTTCCTACCGCCCTGCCATCACAGATGAAGCAAATGAAATATTCATGTTCAGAGGCAAACAATGACCGTCATTATTACAAAAGCATTTTGTATAAAGCAGACAATGAGATCTTTACTCTTTGAATTTTAGTTGGGCAATATATCGATATGACGTGTATCGTGATGTTGGACTAGATATTGTCTGAGATTTTGGATATCGTGATATGGCATAGGTTTTGTCTTTTCCTGGTTTTAAAGGCTGTTTTACAGTAAAGGTGTGTACTTTTCTGAACTTATTGTAGCTGTGCCATTATTTTCCTTTACCTAATTAGTCATTATAGCCACATTACTGATGATTGTTTATCAAAGATCTCATTCAGTAAATACTTGGTGAATGCACCAATTGTTGCAATGTTGATATTGAGGTGTTTGGTCTAAACTATTGTGATATTTGATTTAGTCTATATTAGGGATGAGTCCCGAATTCTGAATATTCATTTTAATCTCAAATCGATTAGTGTATGCGATTTTCGTTTTTCCTTTTTTTCCTCTGTTTTTACCGGCGCCGTTACTAACCAGGGGTACATGTCATACTGTTTTAAAATGGCCATAAGAGAAAACATTTTCATAGAGTCTCTTCTGAAAGGCATTCATGGTGTTGCACTGAGTTGTATACATGAAAAGTGACTTCAATGTAAAAAGAAAGGGAGAAGTTCAAACTCTATTGTTGACCTGTTTCGCAAGGGCAAGCGTTCCCCGCCAGCCGCAGTCTCCACCAGGGGAGGTTTGTGGACGGTGGTGACGCTGCTCAGGCGGTGGCGTGAGACATGAAACACGCCTCATAATCTCCGTTTGTTAATCTATATGAAAAGACGGAACAAATAGTCAAATTATTTTATTGAAAAGCCAAATTTGATTTGACAGCCAAAATTCTGCGTTGACTACAGCCCTAATAAACACTTACATTTGAACTAGATTAAGTTGAGGCCTGGCAAAGAGCTGGTGGAACTGGATCCTGACGGGAATTTCTTTCCTTTGGCTATCAGCAATGTTATCAACAGCATCTTAATTCATGTTGCGTGTCTCCTGTGTGTAAAGGAGTGTTTTCTGAAATGTGTTGAATTGGTGTTCGTGTGCCTTATATGGTATAAGGAAGTAAAACAAAAAAATATGTTGCAGTCTGGGTCTATGGCAATACAATATCACTGACTGTTATTGTTGTTGTTTTTTTGTCTTTTAACTTCAATATTTTGCCTCCTACAGTGACTTGATGTCAGGAAATTGTACACCATAGTATGGCACTTTGTCAGGAAGCTGTAGCATATTGCCTTGTCTCCTTCTTGTCTAGCTATCAACCCTGATTTAGAGACTAACCTTTGTCTCCCAAAGTTTCTGGATCAGCTTTCAGTGTCACATTCGTTGGTCCAGTCATTCTTTGTCAGTATTTTAGGTGAGCATCAATGGGGATTGTCATTATGCTCTACTGGAAGGGTAGTGTTGTTCTTCCTGGTTGGATTATTACAATCCTTCAATCCTGTGCTTCCCGCTGGGAAAGCCCCGCAGGTTCCACAACAGAACAAATACAAATGCGCATCTAACTATCATCCTACTTACTACTCAGGCCAACCATAGGAGGTATGGCCTTAATCCGGTCTTGCCTTCCCACCTGTCACCCTGCCTGGGACAAAGCTGACAACTGTATGCTACCGACTAATAGCTTTCAGTCCCTTTATGATGCCTTAAAACCAGGTTGATGAAACAAATGTGGGTTCAGACTGGGGTGGACGGGGTGTGTCCCATAATCGCTGGAATGTCACCCCAACACAAGGGCCTCTGTTAAATACCCTCCTATGTCCTGCAGCCTAAATCCTGATAAACCCTTGTCCTTGTATAGTTGTGGAGGGGACTGGGTGAAGGGCCATCATCAGTTCACTGACTTTAGGATTTCTCTGTGGTATTATGCTTTTACAGTTGATTAGATGCAATGACACAGATGAATATACATCACATCCTATCGCTGTGTTTTTTATAAGCTTGATGAATGTAACGGCAGAATTTCTGAACACTGTCATCCCCCTGTTATGGTTGAACAAACGTCTCCAAATATAGTCAAAAGTTCATATTTATGTGGTTACAGCCCTGTATGAACATACAAGTGTAAGAATAAGCGTAAGCAGTCTGCACAGGAAGGTTTACTTATTTTCGATTTGCAAAAAGAGCAATGTCATCAAATTGGTACTCTGTACCAGTAAGTACTGTCAAAAAGTTTTGAGTCAGTATGGGTGAAAGAAATTCTGTACACTACACCTGTAGATTTAAACTCCTGTCCTGCACTAAAACTATAACTTGTTGGGTTGTGATGGTACTCAAATTTTAAGATTTGGTATGTTTTTGGTACAGCAGAATAAACAAAAACAAAATATGCAATGTTTTTGTTGCTTTGAAAAAAAGCTCTTGGTTGTGAAGACATGGTTTGGAGTGCCCAGTGTTGAATTAAGGGCAAAAAGAGAGGACCAAATGCCTCACTGCATGTTGGTGTATCTGTACCCTGTTGTTCCATAGACCTTTCTCAGTTTGCCCGAGAGCCGATCCTGGGAGGAGAAACATGACCCTCTGCATCCACCCCATTACCCGTCCGTCGCCGTGAATGTGAACTGCTTGTGCTGTCCTTGTAATTAATGCTTGGTTTTGTTTTCATCTTGTTTTTCAGGATTCTGTGGACTCTGCAGCGGCAGGTGTTTTTCTGGTTGGATTTTAGCCCACTGACATTCTCCCACAGTCATGGAATCGGTATGTTGATAAATAAACATCTTTTACAAAACATAACCATAAAGCTTAATACTTGGCCCTTTTTAAACCCACTTTGACTGAAGCACTGTTAGTAAATACTTGTTTCTTAAAAAGATGTTGTTGTTTTTTTGGTCTATTTGCTTCTTTTTTTATGACATGGAATGCGGGACATTATAAGGCGTGTGTGTTGGCATTCATTGCAAACAGTAACTTGAGTACATGAGAGCACAGGAATGAAATGTCATAATTTGCACGGAAGGTATCGTCAAACACGTGAAGACTTAATTTTCATTCTTATATCTATATTTTCTTTAGGTTGGGAAATAACATTATAATAATGGGACAACAGCGAGGTGAACTACCTCTTATTTAAAAAAAAAAAAAAAAACACTTTTAAACAAGTGGAAAAGAAAGACTGTCAGTGTGTGTACTTTTATACATAAGTGCTTACATACTACAAGTATCAGGCTCTACCCATTATTCTTAGGCATGTAGGAAGGAGACTGTGTGCAGGAGATGCTTGTACCAACAGGCAGACTGAAAGCACAGCAGCATTGAGCTCTATCCACTGGAATGCATGTATTAAGAATGGGGCTTAGTGCATGCCTAACCTCTGCTTTCCTGTCCCTTTGTCAGAGGCTGTGTGTGTGTGTGTGTGTGTGTGTGTGTGTGTGTGTGTGTGTGTTAGAGACTATAAAAAGTAGGTCACAGCTTCTGTAGTGCAGAACTAGCATGTGTCAATCAAAAGCCATCTATTACCAATCTGTCTCACTCACACACGCACAAATATATATTCCTGTTTGTTAATGTCCGACTGTAGCTGAAAGTCCGGCTCGTGTAAATTTTTGAGCCTATAAGTGCACAAGCCCCTTTTGGTTGTACATCTTAATTTCACAGAAATCAGGGTTCATTGCTGCGCAAGCAAAGCTCGCACAGATCCAACAACTGCCGTTGTATACAAGCCACAGCTTGATGGAGGACGTAGTGGTTCCAAGGGCTGTCAACAAACACACTGCCTGCTATCAGGGGAGGAAATGAACTCGGCAGTGGTAAAACTTAATTCACTGATAAGATAGAATTCAATAGTATCATGGATTTCATTCAATGCCTCAAAGTCTTAAAGGGATAGTACAAAATAGGAGCATATACTCAGAATTTAAAGGAGTGATAATGAAAGTTACCATCACCTATTTGCTCACAGACCGGGTGTTGTACAAAATATGGCAAGTCACATTGAGAGGGACATTTTCCAAGAAGAAACGTGATCTGGTAAAAACATCTGGTTTTCCATCCAGGAAATTACAAAACCACTGAATATGCGTTACAAAAAACAGGCTGCATAGTGACCAGAGTCTGGACTGCCTGTGCTCCCCGACACCCAACAGCTGCAAGATTGGCTTATCCCCCTTTTTTTCCCTGCCCATCTCTCTCCCTCTGTCACTGACTCTCTTACTCCTCCCATCCTGCTCTCTCGTGTCTGTGTGCCTTCGGCCTTGCACCAGCAAGAGCTGCTTCTGTTTACCTCTCCGAACTGCCTATATCTGCTTACTGTCAGTGGAAACCAAGGAAACTGATCACAAAACTTATTATGGTGCCAGGAGTGGAGTACATGCTGTGTGCGAGTCGGTGCGAGCTGGACACACGCACGCACGCACGCACATACACACACACACACACACACACACACACACACACACACACACACACACACACACACACACACACGCACTCCTCCTCCCTCACCTCATGTGATGCCAGTCACATGGCTTCCAGGCAAGCAGCTCAGTAAATCAGAATCAGACTTTTATTTTTAACTGCTTTAAATCCTCCACCTGGTCTGCGTGGTTAGCAGAACCTCCCGAGGTTCCTGGTGATTGCTTATCCCTTTCTCCTCTCTCTGTGTTTCTTCAAAAAAAAAAGTGTTGTTCACATGAAGCTCCTGCCCTGCCTGTCCACATTCTCTGTACCCCGGTTTCTTTTCGGCTTAACTGAGAATTGCTTTTGTATGAAAGTGTAAATGTAGAGCCACTGTAACGCAGAAATGCAGCAGACATTAGTGTTGGAATAGGAGCCATTTCTCACATACAGTACATTCTTCTGGGGTCTGTTGTAGAGACACTTGAACAAGGTTGTGATTATTATGTAACAGAATCTGTTGCACAAAGTTTTTATAACATGACTGAAGGAAGACGTCCTTCCACACGAGACCAGAGTTTTTGCACTGTCTGCTTTATTGAATAATATCAACACTGCAAAGAAATCATAGCCATGTTTAGCACATGGAAAGACCTAACGTGTATATTTTAGAGATGTTTCTGAAACTTGAGTTATGGACCAACGGACTCTTTGCTTTTCTTTTCTACGCATATCTGGGACATTTGTGATCTATAACCACCTGTTATTTACCTGTTGAAAATAGTCTTCAATGTACAGTATGAGGAGCCAAAGTGTTTTGAATGTGTTGCATTATGGCATGCTGTAGACCGGCTGTTTGTGTCGAAGCGGTGTCGCCTCTCTAGACTGTACCCAGTCATCAGCATTGCTGATCATTCTGACTGTTATCTTTCAGCAGAGAAGCTGAGAGGGGAGGTGTCTGTGTTCGATTTTGGTGCAGATGAAAGGCTAAAATTCTTGTAGTCACACCTCCTCCACTGGTTCCCTCACAGCTCCCCTTCTACCTCCTCCTCTTTCTCCAAAGCAGGGCTTGTTCCTCAGTGGGGATTAGTGTGAGCAGCAGCTCTGAACAGAGAAGTGGGCCCTGCCAGTCACATTACATAACTCGCCCCCGCTACTGCGGCTCGGCCTGGCCCGGCTGGAGAGACGACCATAGAGGCTTTGTTTTCCCAACCTTCCCTTTTTCCTCCCCTGCGCTGCTCCTCCTCCTCCCCTTGAGGCAGACTGCATACTGATGCCGTATAGAAGGAGTCTGTTTGCAGGGAACAGGCGAGGCACTGTGGCATGGAGTGTGGAGAAATACGCTAATAGCGAGCTGAATGGCAGAGAGCTCACATCTTAGGCAGAGGAATTTGGGGTCTGCCATAGGTGGTACAGTTTCATAGAGATGGGAAGCAAAGGAGTGAAGTAGTGTGCTTTGCTGCCAGCCTCGGGGGTTCAATGTCAGCATGTCCAGTGATTACACAGAAGGTTAGGGGTCATTGGAGGAGTTGTGGAGTTCTGTGTAAAATTTCTTTAGGTTGACAGGCTGTGAGATAGTTTGTAAGTATTCCCCCATTCAGTGTTTTTGTGGCACATGCACATGCACGCGCACACACACACACACACACACACACACACACACACACACACACACACACACACACACTCATCCCCACCTGGCAGTGTGCCACTGTTAGTAGGGTGGGAGTGTGAGGCCAGTGTGCTCTGTGTAATGGAGGTTTCAGACCAATAAGCAGTGTGAGTGAGCTGAAGTATGAAAGGTAGGTGTGAGAAAAAGGTTGAACAGCATTGCTTGACAACAGATTTATGTTTAATATCTTGAAGCATTGGGTTCTCGGCCTGCTCCTGATTTCTAAATTTTTCCATCCATGGAGTCGGGATAGAAGACAAATGACTTCAGTAGCAAGGGAAAGTAACGTGGCACCGCACAACATTTGCTGTTAGGAGTATGATCGATGTTTCCGGTTACTGTATTCAGTGAATAATGTGTTCAGACAAGTTCTTCTGATATTTTAATGATGTCTATAATCAGTTGTATAGCTTTTATCTCTTGAATTCCAGTCTGTGTGGACTGATGACAACAACAAATAATGTACATTATATTGTATATGTACACTGTCTGTTTGGTTTGGCATTTCTGTTTTGTATATTATATTATGCAAGTGGTGAAAAAAAAAAACGTTACTGTGAAATCTTTTGACGATGTTTTAGAGAGAAAAGGCAAGGTTTGAAGAATAAACATTTTGTTTACAATTAAGCCCCTCCTGCTGTCCTCATACAAAGAAATGCATGGAAAACCGTGAGGACAGGATGTTGGTTTGCTTTCCCCGAGACTTTTCCTTTGCTCTTGCTGGGAGGTCATGGTTGCTTCCCAGGCACTGTTTTCCACAAGCTTAAGTACATGTTAATACACGCACGCACAAACAGGAGCCCTACCTGATGGTTAGACTGATTTAGGTTCACTGCTGCTTTATAATGTTGGTGGTCTATGGATTGCCATTTATTCTACGAGCTACTTCCATCCGGAGCTGGAACCCTGCATTTTAAAGGGTAGCTTGACATGTTGCAGTCTCCTTGCTGAGTTATATCTGCTTCCCTCTATTCTTAGAGTTCTAATTATTGTTAAACATTACTTCTGTATATTTACAGCAAATCCTCCTTTCTATCTGATTTTGTGTATTTCCTTTATCGTCACAAAAATCTTGTCATGGCACTTCAGTTTTTGTTTACCTTTAATTAGTAATGAAATATGGTTTGGATATTTTTCTGTATGCAGTATCAAAATACGGAAACATGAAAATACCTAAAAAAAAAAAAAGATCCCTTTGGATAAGAGCTTCATCCAAAATCTTGTCGCTTAAATGTAAAAAATGTTGACAGTCGAGGACTGTGTGTCTGGTTTGCATTTGTATACTATCTTGGCTTCATCTCCGCGTTGGGAGATGGGCTTGAGTGTGCTTTCAGTGCATCAGCCATGAGCCAAGTTCCCATCAAAGAGTAGCTGCTACACCAAAGACTGTTTAGATGGGACGGCTAATTTTAGAGCTGCTAGGCCCTTGTCCAACGTGGGGGAGGATAAGATAACATTGAAGTAGCCCTCCCTCCTTACACAGTTTGGTTTTGTTTGTCCATCCAATAACCCTCATTCAGCCCCTGTGGATGTTGTGCACAAATAAAAATGTTTGGTGTTGTTGATGTTGTGTACAAATAAAAATGTTTAGTGTTGTTGGTGTGTACAAATACAAATCTTATTCATGTTTTCTAGCTCTCGACGGATCTCGGATCTCACTGAAAATTGCACAAGCAATGACACATTCGTTCAGACCTGTCAACATAGTTTACTAGAATAAATAGTTTTTTGTACTATTGGCACATGTAATATCACGTGAAGTGTGTGATGAAAAAAAATAATTAAGAAGACTAGTGGGATGAAGATAAGCATATTTCTCATCCTTTCTTGTTTGCTTGACTGATTCTCCATGACTAAAAGTAAAGACAGACAGATACAACACAGGGACTCGTACTGTCTTGTATAGGTTTATATCTAGACATTGTGTTTTAGCTCGTCCTGTATTGGCAGTTTAGTTGAATTCTGAAACGTAACCATGTGTTTGACTGACTTTCTATGGGAAAATCTGTGCTGTGTCAGAGTGCTTCTAGGAAGGCAGTCATAACTAAGCAAAGGGCTAATAAATGTTGAATGAGTGCAGAGAGCGGCTGGGATCTGTACTCTACAGTTTCTAGCCATAATGGCTGCGATAATGGACTCTGTTCTGATTTGTTTATGTCAGAGAGGCATCTGGTTTCAGGAAATTTGGCCCTGAATGGGTGTGGACATGTCATTTGTTCTTTTATTTATTTATTTTCTGTCAGTGATCTGAATTCCATCAATTTGAAGGCACACACACACACACACACACACACACACACACACACACACACACACACACACACACACACACACACACACACACACACACACACACACGCACACACAAACACACACAAACAAAACCTCTAAAATACCCGGTTACACACTCATTGAGCCTGCACCAACACATGGGGCAAAGCTGTCCCTGTCTGGCCCTACTCTCCTGTCCCTCTCACAGCCACAGAGCAGTGACCTTGGTTTCAAGTAGCTATACTCTGTTAGAAAGCCAACACCTCTCTGGGGATGGGCTGACCTTGTTGTCTGACACACTGTAAGTCTGCACGCCCCTCTCTGTCTCTCTCTCTCTGTCTCCCTCTTATTCACTCACACACCTCAACATCAGTGGCCTAAACTAGTCCATCTGTGTTAACTTCACCATTGCAAATGTGGTACCGTATGGTGTATAGGAGCAGATCTCTTTGTTGTCTGGTTTCAATACAAAGGTTCAGCAGGTTGGGGCCTCTCCCTAACCAGGTGCTCCTTTATCAGACAACTTGTCCTCTTGGTGACAACATGCTCTTTTTTTGAGGGTGTGTGCAGTAGTGCACACTGATGTCTTCCTTTATGCCCTTTCCTTTGATTTCCTGCAGCTGTCCTACCGGGCACAGTACTGGATGGGTACAGGCGTGTATATCCATTTCATCAAAGGCCCACAGATTAAATAGTTTTCATTGGAAGAGGTTGTTTTTCTACCCATTCAATTAAGCTCATCTCTTATGTTAGAGCTTTCTTGGTCAATTTGAAATGTTTTAGTGTCACAGTTGTAGGGTAAATTAGCGCTGACACAGCAGTACAGTGAATGCTGTTTTCTCCTGCTTTCGTATTGACCTCTGTAACTTTACAGTGCCCTTTACAATCACTGAACGGCTCAAAAATGTCGTTGGAGATCTAGCAGAAGTGTTTATTATGGCTCAAGGCTCCTGAGTGGGCGGACCACAGTGATATTTGATTGACAGCTTAGCCTGCAATAGCACAGACACACAATGTAAACAAACTGGCCCTGGTAACTGTAACTTGCCCGCCAAGGACATATATTAAAGCTGATCATCAAAACTTTATAACATTTAGTTTTGTAGGCACCTTTTATGGGGATGTCTATCCAATGTTGACGGTAAATGTAGTCAATTTAAGCAATCAATTCCTCAGTATGTGCTGTATTGGCTGAGAAACCAGAGTGTTTGCACGTGGAGGCGTGCTGGCAGTTCCTACATGTACCAGGATGCATTACGTGTGAGCTTCTGACACATCACCCCCAAATTCTTTGTCTACCTTTGCCAAGTCTCTGCTTATAGCACGTGCTCAACGGAAAAAACAATTAGCTTGTAGTTTATCGGGCCACCAACGATGTCCCTGTTTAAGACAAACTATTCTGATTGTGCCGGAAGAAATACAGATTTTGCAGCTGCTTCCAAGACACAGAGAATGTTTCGCTTCGGTTGACTGTTTACCATCAACACTGATCTAGCATCCACATGGAAAGCGTCAAATTTTCCTTTTAAGCTGTTCAAAATGCTACAGCTGACTTTCCAACTAGCTGTCCTGTAAGCTTGTTATTGAATGTTCTTTCCCTGGGGAGTGATTGTTTGCTAGCTCGTTTAGCAAGCCAAGCTGAAACACAAGAGAAGTCTTTATGAATGTATATAAGGTGACGATAACTAGAAAGAAAAAGTGCTCCGTCCGTCTGTCCAAGTTGCAGACTCCTTTCTCGCAGGTGCTGTTAGCCTCATGACAATAACCGCAGATGATACAGATGCACTTTCATCAAAGCAAAAAAGTTCTTCCAGTTTCATAGAGCATATCTGTATAATATAGCCAAAGAAAAACGTGTTGTTGCATACCATTAACCAACTCAGGAAAGCTCTGATGAGTTACAGTGAATATTATGGATGCTTTAATCAAAGTTTAACCCTTTTCTGTCAGGAGTTATGAGTTGGTTTTTTTTCTATATAGGTAAACAAACAGTTTGAAATATACCATATTGTGATCTACTTCTTCCTGAAATTGTGAAAAATCATTTCCAAGGAGGAAAATGCTGAATGTTCTTTTGCTCATAGTTTGTTCGGTGTGAAGGTAGTAAAGTTTTAAAGACATTTTCAGATGTTCTCCTAAATGTATCGACCAGATCTTTGGCCCAGGTCATGACTATCTTGTTGAGTGCCATCTGGAAGATCTTTCCCTTTTTATATAACAAAAGGCTTTGCAAAAAATACTCAAACCTGTCAGCATTGTGGTTTTGATGTGTACAGTCCAGTTGTGTCTGTGTTTGCTTTGCGTCAGGCTGCAGGCTGTGTAAAAGCTGGGCTGGGGCCAGTAGCCAGCTAGGAGGACAGACGAGGAAGCAGATGGATCTGTTTGGACTTAACCCTTCCCACGCCACTTCATCCTCCGGGCCCCTTCCAGCCTGCACGCCTCTGCAGAGTACAAGGAAGGCAGCAGAGTGGCTCTGTGTGTGTGTGTGTGGGGGGGGGGGGGGGGGGGGATGGGACGTACATTTATGCTAGTACTACCAAACACAGAAGATGGACATAAACCAGAGAGAGTGAGAGACCTCACTTCAGCAGACTTTTGCTTCCAGACCCGGCGTGTCCTGAACCTTGCTAATGTATGACTCCTGCCTCCATATTGGAGCTCCCCGTCTGCTCTGGCTCTCTGCTGTCTCTCTCCAGCTCTTTCTCCCCTTTGGTGCACTCTGTTGTCTGCTCTCCCGGCCAAACCACCACTTTGCTTGTTTGTCCTGGGAATGTGTGCCTTTTCCGGGATATGAAGTCATCACATCTTGCGAGATCCACTAGCTGTCTTCTGACTGCCTTAGACACACAATCTCCTACTTTCTCTGACTTTCAGCTTTTACCTGAATTATGGTGCTTACTTAAGTCATAAAAAACAATTGCCACAGACAGACATCCATCACTATACACAGCACAGTTGACTAGTATGTAGTGCTACTCATGTTCTCAGAAGTGGTGTGATTCTGACCATGCTGCTCAGCTCGGTGTATAGCCTTCCTGGCTAGTCTGTCCATGAGCAATAGCTGGTTTGAAAGTGACGTTACCATTTATAGATTTTGCCACAGTTACTCGCCAGCCAGTGGAAAACATGCAACTTTTATTATTTGCTATGGGGAAAGCACGTCAACACAAATACTGTCAAAATAGTAAAAAAAAACAGGTACAAAAACAAAACAAACAATACCCTCTATTTTGTAATAATAACTAATCAAGCACACATTTGTCCAAATCAGACTTGCACAAAACAAATCATTGTCATAAAATTAATTAAACTAACAATCAAAAACTAAATTCAAAATACTACCAGATGTCTGAATGCTTTGTTACGTGGCTTTCCAGGTGTTAACGTAAAACACTGTATACACACTGGCATTACTGTACAAAAATTAGATTAGATAGATTCTTATCCATTATGCAGCCAATTATAAAAACAATAAACATACATACAGCGTCATAAAGGAATACATTACAGTATCCTGTCTGTCTGCAATGACATGATGACACAAAAGAAACATTGGTTGTCCTCAAACCTCTGACTCTCTAACTACTTGTATGAATCCTCCTAACTTTTTTCGACATACTTATGTTTTGTTTTTGGTATTTAGATTAGAAATCCTAAATTTTACCAGGTACCATTTTGTTTTGTTTTGGCTGTTAGTACCGTTTCAGACACGATAATCACATGGAAATATGATGTGCATTGCATGTCCTCTGTCTGAGGCCTTTGGGAGTCACGGATTTAGTGGAGGAATGCAGGGTCCGGTGTTGCAAATCAATGGTTGCTGAGTAAAGTTTCTGGAAGAAACCCTCTCTGCTCTCTGTGCTAACCAGTGGACTGTAAATAGAAAACCCCAAGGGAAGATCAATACCAAGTCTGCCTGTTGATGAGGAGGGAAGCTCAGTGTGTGAAAGATATGCATTTTTTTTTTTTAATTTTTTTTAATTTATTTTTTTATATATATAGACTGTGCTCATACCATCTTTTTTCCCATGTTAGATTGGTTGGACAGGTTGGTCTATTTTTATACTCAGCCATCCATCATGTTGTTAAGGAAGACATATACTAGCTTTCTATTCTTGTTTCATCATAACATACTGGCTTTTCTGTTCCAGAGAGCAGATGTGGGCCAGTGAAATGTTATAATCTATTGCTACATGATAACAATAGCTTTAGTCCCCCCTCCCCCTCCCAAGTCTACCAATAGACCTGAGAGCTGAATATGGGAGTGGGTGGCAGGGCAGACATCTGTGGTCCTCTCCAGCCCTCTCTGGGCTTCACTGCCTCTGCCTCATTGTTCTCAGAGATGTAGATAACCATAACAGAAGGAGAGCAGGAAAGGGCCAAAAGGGAGGTGCATTGTTTGAGGCATCTTTTGTTTAAAAAAAAAAAAAAAAAAGTATCAAGTCTGTTGTTGTGGGTGTTTTATGAGGAGGTGAGTGGGGGATGGGAAGACGGGGTTTTCCTGGAGCTGACCTCTGAGAGAAGTATTCAGGATTTTTGTGAGTCAGCTAATTAAGTTTTCCCTCCTCTGGTTTCTGTCCCTTATCATATTCTTCTACTGACACCAGCTGACACCCTGGGAATGACTGTGTTCTGCTGCTTTTGCGTAGCGGTCATAAGAACTGTGTTCATCTCTTGCTTCTTATTTTGGCCCTCTTTCAGTTCAGATCAGATTTGGCCTCTTTTGTGACCTTTGGTCAAAACTTATTGGCGCTGCATTGACTTGCCTCACGAGCTTCACACTCTCAACAATCTCCCACTTGGACTGAGAATTAAACCTCAAACAGGCCAATTCCTTGGTCTCGTTTCCATACTAAGTGTAAAACATAAATAGTTTTACCCTGGATTTTAAGGAAAAGTGTGACTGTTCACACTTTGTCAACAACAAATTGACGCTGCACTGTACAATGGTGGGATGGAAGGTCTATATGACCACGAATATGCTAATACTTCAGTTTCATCTGGGAATACCTGGGCACAATGTCTGTCAACATTTCAACTGGGCATTAGAAAGTTAATTAGGTATGATCATCCTTGACATGTTCCGTCTTTCATGAATGTTTTTGTGTTGTGGGGTTTTATTGATAGTTGCTTGTACTCCACATATCAGAAGCCCCATGTGGAGCTGAACCGTGAGTTTGATGTATTGTCTCTTCTTCTTTAAAAATAGCAGATGATTCATCGCACCTGAGTCATCTGGCTTGTTTCCCCTCTTGGCACATCTGAGGCCAGTACATGACCTTCAACAGTCTTTGACTTAAGACTCAGGGGTGTGTATATGTGGCGGTGTTGCAGCATTTGGAGATGAAGTAGAGTTTCCACCGTACTGATACCTGCCAGGCTACTGCAGCACCTGTGTTGGACAGTGTTTGCCAGCTCTGACACCACCTCCACTGAAAGGCCCTCGGAGAAGCCAAGAATGCAAGAACTGCGTTTCTGTGAAGAAACCCTCAGTGCCTTTGGGTTGTGCATATTAATGTACCTGTAGTTGTAGAGACCCAGAAGACTTACTCGAGAAACGTCACATTAAAATTCTTATCTCTGACATGTCATTTACTTTTGTGATCTCACTCTGTTTTTTGTGCTATTATTTCCTGTGTTGACTGTCTTCTACCAGCTGAGATTGGATAGCAGGACTTGAAAAATGTAAAGATGAACAAACAAGGACTCCAAATAAGTTGTAAGGATGTCTCGTGGCATATTTAATGTTCGCACTGTGTTTGTCTGTGAGCCTTGCAGGAAAGAAGTGGATTATTTTGTTTAAATTTGCTGGCTTAATTTTTCCAGCAATGTCTTACACTTCATTATTCAACATTTGCTCCAGTTGTTAGGGTTATATTTAGAAGTGTTGTTGGGGAAACCGACACTCGGCATGTACCAAAGCTAATCAGCGGCCCCCTCCTTTTGGCTTCAGTGAATTGCTGCTCATGGCATCTAAAAAATGATGAACAACAAGCGTCGGTCTTAATCACTCCTGTCCTGCCAGTTGTTATGTCAGCTCCCTTGTCCCATCCTCATCTGTTGTCTCAGTTGTCCCTTGCTGTCTGTCTCCCTCTCCTTCAATCTCTTAGTTTAACACCCATCTCTGCTGATAGATGGATAGATAGTTACTTTATTAATCCCCAAGGGGAAATTCTTTCGCTACAGCAGCATTTATAGATACAGGAAAGAAATAAAATAACAGTAAAAAATATTAAATATAAAAATGCACAGTATATACAATAAAATAGAATAATTAAATTAAAACTAACTAAACAATAGTGAAAAGTTTTTTGTTTTTTTTATATATATATTCAAACAACCAAGAACAACGGTGTTATTGTTGTGTGATTGATTTTGCCAGAGGTGAGTTATTGTACAGTCTTATTGCAGTGGGCAGGAATGATCTCCTGTATACATTTCATTTTCATTAAAACAATTGATGTATTTGCCCTTTAAACTGGCACAAAATCATCACTTGCTTCCATGAAATTCCGTACATGCCCACATGTTTCACTTATGGCATCAACTGTAGTTTATATCTCAGCTTTTGAAGCTAGCAAATGAATCTAAACACTAACCTGTGTCCTGGAGCAGGCTTACTGGCATCTGCATTACACATAACTATTGAAAATGCAGAGGTGTTTGAGAATAAAGCCACAGGCCATTTATGTATTCAAAAAACATATCAGCCAGCACAACAGTATAGTTCTTCTATTAGCATTTATCATTTTAATAAGACTTCTGACGCACGGTGGCCTAGGCTATATCTACGTTTGCAGACAACACGTGCTTGCATCATCAATTAATTGTTAGTGTGCCTTTCAGATTGTTAAATATGTCCAGCTTTATCCTATAACCAATACAAACACCTATTCCTGCATTGCAGCATTTAGACCTTTGAATAAATCACTGTTTGATGCTCACATTGTGGACTCCAAAAACATAAATGTAGTTTATTGTGAACATCAGTACCGTGTAATAGATTTTGCCAGCATTTAAAAGGAGAGACCACACAGACCTGGATGTAACCGAAGGTTGCTTCCTTCCTATTACTTTCACATGGCACTTTGTTTTTCCTATTCACACCACAGTGACATTGACTGAGGTATTTTGAGATCTGTTCAGTCTGGAGATTACTTTCAAAAAGTGCCATGATGAGTGTGAAAATATCCGTCTCAGTGCAGGTGAAAAGCGCTAAAGGCTTCTCTTCCAACCTTACCAGGCTAAGTGTGGACATGGTCTTAGCTGACAGTCCAGGTATCAGCTCCTCACAGAACGATGATTCATTAGATTTCAGCTGCTAGATTCAGAGCTGGAAAGAGACTCTGTCTCTCGCTGCCATGTCTTCTTTCCTCTGTCGTAGTTGCTGGTAAAGTGGAGAGTTTCAGTATAGGAGTTAGTTTTATGGCCAGCAGAATGCTTTGATGTTCAGTCTAACTACTAATGTTATATTACCCTCGAGACATGTTTGTGGTTTACCTGCTTTGTTTTCCACTGAAAACCAAAGACTTTTGCTTTAATTAATGAATCCATTAATAGGTGCATTTCAAATAAATTTCAGGCAAGATGTATTTAAAGCAAATTTATTAAGGCCCAGTCGCTGCCACAGATTGCTGTATTTTTGTTCAATTTTTTTTTTCATGGCCAGAAGGGAGAGTGAGTCACTCTCATCCGCCCTCACATTCAGAGAGTTTGTGTGCTTGTGAGGAGCGAGTGGCTTGTTTGTGTGACAATGATGTGTTCCGATAAGACATCAGAGGTGTGGTTACTGTCTAGTTTCTGCCCTGCATATTTATCTTTCTGCTCCTGGCTGCACCACAATGCTTGATACTCACCCACTGAACACGTTCGGTTGCGTCTGTCTTTTTTTTTCTTTTTTTGTCAGTCACAGTAACCTGCTTCATACTTTTCAAAAACACCCATGTTATGTGTATTGATTAAGCCGGCAGTTGTTGTGGTATCGTCTTTGGCACAGAGTGTTTTTTTTTGCTGTAGTGCTTTTGCATTATGTTGCACAGTTGCAGAGATCACTTTGCAACTGTCTGAGAGACAGCACCCGAGACGCAGATACATAATAATACAACTCCTGCGTTTATTATAAAACACATCATCCCAAAAGACAAAAAGCTACATTGGAAAGATTTTGCACTCTTACAGCAGTTTGTGTCTGTGTGTAAAAATGTCAGTTTGCCCTAAGTGCCAGCATCGCAAAGATTATGGTGTGCAATTTAGTTTTGCCTGTGTCTCGGAGGTGTTGATTGAGATCTGGAGTGAATTTGAGTTTGTCCTATGTAGTGCTGAAATATTGCTTTTCATCTGACAGAATGAAAAGCACCAGCAAATTAGTGCACCATTAAAATCTTACTATAAGACCACACACACAAATCTGATAAACAAGACTAACTGATTGGACATTTGTCCTTTGTCATTTGGGGTTCTTGTTCTTCTAATAATTCAGTTAATCGGACCGTTTTTTTTTTTTGTCAGGGAACAGCATTTACAGAGCCCAACAGTGCTACAGTCATTTCTATCACTGTTTACAGGTTGCAAGTGCTGACTAAGCTATTTGTTGCTGTTTGGCTGTCTAGACAAAGCCAGGAACATTTCACCTGACTCTACTGAGCATCTGCCACATGCGCCACTGAGACAAGCACTTTGTTCTTGCTAGGACTAACCCCCACCAGTGGACATCAGCTCACCTACAGCGTCCCCCGCTCACACCTTACACTCTTTTTCCCATATGAGACTCGGCTTTGAGTGAGCAATATAGAGCAGTCTTGTTAAAGCAGCAAGAAGCAGCTCTGCTTTTGCTATAAGCCCTTTAAAAGGTCGTAAATGATCGAACGATTCAAAACACAGAATTTGTATTGACGGTACTGAACTCTCTAAATGTGTCGTCTATACGTGACTAGGACTGCAATTGAGGATTATTTTCCTCATCGATTAATCTGTTGATTGTTTTCTCAACTAGTCACTTTGTTGTTTGGTGAGAAAATGGTGATACATTTAAACTAGTGTTTCCCAAAGGCCCAGGTGGAGCCTGAAATGTCTTGTTTTGCCGCGATCAACAGCCCACAACCGAAAGATATTCAGTTTATTATCACTGAGGACGAAAGGACCAACCTACTATTCACATTTAAGAAGCTGGAATCAGAGAATTTGAGCTTTTTCCAGATAATAACAACTCATTTTCTGTTGCTTAACTAATTGTTGCAGCTCTGGGTGTAACTAATCCCCAGGATATTGTGTTATCCAATAGCAGCAACACAATTTGAATATATAGAAATTGGCACAAACATAACTTTGGTGACTGGAGATCTCTATTTGTGCTGATAGTACTGAAATAATGAGTTGATGGAATTGACCTTAAGTAGTGATTAAAAGTTCTATTATTTCTTTTATTTACTAAAACTCACCTAAATTGTTAGAATTTTCTGGTTGTTTTTTTTTGTCGTTAAATAGATTCAGACTTTACAGTTTCAGGTTTCCAACAGTTCCTCAGAGAACTGAACATTATGTTGTTGTTGTTGTTGTTTTTCACGCTCTGATTTTTTGTAATCTCACCATGCGATTCAATTCTGATTATTTGTGTAATGAGTTGATTCGTAGTTGATTTGTGACAAAGTGATTATTGATTAATAAAAGAGCACTTTATTTTAGCCTGTTCTCCAGTTGATTCTGTGCTAAACCATCGACTGCTACAGTCGGCCCACTGAACTGCAAATGAAACACAACTGACAGTCAAGTTAACAGTTGCGGGCTGTTGTCAGACTTGACAGAAAAAGCACAAAAGGTGTGCGAGAGTATGAAGTGGAAAACAGTCTGCTGAAATGTTGCAACTGGGTTGAGCCATCGACATCCAGAAGGCTGCACAGCGCAGCTTCTTTACCCTGAAACAGACTATGTACACAGAGATGGAGAGGAAGTTTTGAAAAGTGCTGACTGCTTTGGTCAGCATGTCAGTAATGTTTGCGTTGGAGTTTAGTGTTTCATAAAACTAATTAATAAGTCATTAAATCCAAAATATTCCCAAAAATGTACCATATTGGAAGATGAATGACAAGATAACCCTAGTATGTGCTTCATTTCCACCTTTATCCTTCTTTTGTTTTTTTTTACCACCACCTACTATTCAATAGATCCTGACATTAATATTTCATCTCATATTCTATTCATGGAAGAAAAATGTATCAAATGAATCAATCATAGTCACAACCCTATCACTGGTATCTTGTTGGCGTTGGATAATACCAGATCCAGTTTATGTATCAGATAGAAAAAGAACTGTTGCATGTTTTTAAAACGCCTAAAACTAATAACATATGTATGTAATGCATACACAGCTTGCACACATTTTTCCATGTGTTAAATTTTTTTCTCATTGTGGGTAATTTCACAAGTCCACTGCCTAGAATACCAGGAAACATTTAACTTTTGTGTTTCATGAAGTAATATATAGGAAAGTGTTTTGCGATCGTAATAATCAACAGGATTTAATTCGGTTCATATTCAGGCATATTATCACAGCAGCTTTGTTTTCAATCCATAAATTCATAAGGTTTCTTCAGATTTTCTTGTTTATTATAGTGTGACTCAGTTCTGCCTTATAATTACATGCAATTTCAATTTGATTTGGAAATTACATTTAGAAGTATGGATTTTTTTTTACTGTTTTTCTGTCAGAAAGCTGTAGCTGCTGCTGAAATGGTCCTCTGAAGTGGCTGAATACCAGATTTGGAGCAGTAAATTATTCTGCTTGTGCCTGTCACAGTAAAAACCCGGGAAAGGAATTTATGCTCTCACATAAATAGAGAAGTGATGTGACAGTCATGTAAATGGATGGATCTATGCTCCATTTCCAAGAAAAGGATAAAGGCAGAATTTATTTTCTAAACACTACGTTTGCACCATATTGTTATAATGGAAAATATTCTCATATTGGCGTCTGCTGGTACTTGTCTTTTTTAGGTTTTAGCCTGTTTCATCTGTCCCTCTAGTGTTGCGTGACGTAGACCACTGCACCCTGAATGAGCTGAAATAAACAACGGTGAAAGCACTGTCTTCCTTCAATCTCTCTCCTGCGTTAATCAGTCGCACGTTTAGCTCAGAGCCGGACGGAAAGCTAAATCTCAGCATCAGCAACATGGCTGCCATCAGAATATCATGAATTAACGTGGGGAAGCAGCCAGTCAGTTTCTTCTGTATTGTGTTTGTGTATTTCCTCCTACACGATTGAGTTCATCGGGTTCAGCCAAGGTGTAGGCATCGCACAGCTACACCACCTCATTGTTTTTCTTTCAGACCAGTTGAGCTCTAGTTTCATCATTGAGCTGCACTTTTCTTTTCCTGCTGAAATGTGAGTGACCTCATGCTCAGCTCACCTGTGTCCCAGTTGGCATTGTGTTCTCCAACTTTCCAGTGAGGTGCCTCACGCAGCAGCTACTGAAGCTGCGGGGAAATGAGGTCCTGCATGGCAGTGGGAAAAAAAGCCCAGCGCCTGTCACAGACCTGATGGGGACAGAGAGGACAATGCTACAGCAGCAATGCTCTCTCAGTATGTTCCTCCCTCTAAATCTGTATCATCTGCAACTCCATTACTTTGCTAGTGAAATTGCACATCTATCACATTTTTAGGATTATTTTGATTTCAAATTGCAGTCCACACACTGTTAGAAGTCTTTTAAACTGATCTGCCTCAAAACAGTGGTGATGTAGTCGTGTTAGTGTATTGTTTATTTTTATCTGATGCTGTTTATTGACACCTCTCCTTAATTTTGTAAACAAAAGCTGTATTACCTCTGGTGGAAGAATGAAAATAAATGTCTGGAAGGTTTGTCTGATCAAACTAAACCTTTAGAGGAGCTGCAGCAATGCAGAAGATGACATCAATAACATTTTAGTTGTATTTATGGACTATTTTCAGTGCCAGTGGGACTACATTCATACCTAGACATGGAATTGACCTCCATTTATTCATTTGCTAATTGATCATGGTATACTCATCTTAATTGCTGGGAAGGTTAGACAACTTGTGTGTCTGTTTGAGTTTGTGTGAACTAGACCAGTGCTGTGTTCAGCTTACAGGGAAAAAAACAAACAAAAACAAAAAACATGCCTTCCCCTCCAGATGGAGGTTGATGCGATCAGTGACTCAATGCATGACCAAATGTAGTTGCTTCAAAGATGGTGTAACGCATCAGATTGAATAACGGATTTGAAAGTGCAAAGCATGTATTTGTGTGAAGAAGCCAGTCAGACATCCAAAGCATGAATAACATTTCAACTGCAAGTGTAGCATTAAGTTCCTAGGAGCTTATAGATGTTTTGGATTTTGGTAGTCAGGAAGTGAAACGAATTTAACCCTAGTACTGGTTACCCATTTATTCTGCCTTATATTTTTTTTACCATTGTGTACTAGATATGTTTGTTTTTTTGTCACTGCCTCGACCAAAGCCCTTCTTGCTCTTTTACTTGTTGTTGTGGTTCATAACCTCTTTTAAATCAGATTCTTTGAGGCCAATATGCTTTTATTAACACTTGGCTGTTTTTGTCCTGACATGCAGTGTGAATTGTGTGGTTTCATATACACAAGTGTGTGCACCTTTCTAAACTATGTCTAATCGATTCTGTTTGCCACAGGTGGAGTCCAACAAAGTTCTAGAAACCTCTCAAGGATAATTAAATGCGATATGGTCTAAATAATTTGGTCAATGAACAATTTCAGTAATTTACATTTTTAATAACATTGTAAAAAGTTCTAAAAACTTGTTTTCGCTTTGTGGTTATTGGCTGTAAATTGATGGGCACAAATGTCTATTTTATCCAATTGAAATGAAATTTTGTAGTGAAAGTGTATAAAAAGGTGAAGATGTCAGAATACTTTCTCAGTGCACGTAATAAAAAAACTTAAGATGTTTGACAAAATGTACCATTTTTCATACAGACAGAAAGTTAAAAGACAAAACATTGTAGTGGTTAGCATATGCCTTATGTGTCCACTTTCATAGTTGAGAAGGACACCTTGACAGTGAGGAAATTTGTGGGAATATTTAGACTGGTCCTCATTTCCTTGTGTGCCTTTACAGGACTGTTTAGAGCAGGTGTGTCAAACTCAGTTTAGGTAAGGGGCCACATACTGCCCACTTTGATCTCAAGTGGGCCAGACCAGTAAAATCATAGCATAACAACACATGCATAACGACAATATTTCTCTATGTTTAAATCATTGGTGAAGGTTTTTGGACCCTATTTTAAGGTCTTTCTACAATAAACTAGAAACATAAAGACCAAAAACTCAGACATTTCCCCTCGGGGATTAATAAAGTAAATACCTACCTACCTACATCAGCCCACTGTTTATATGCCTATGCATTCCTCTGCAGATTCCCTCAAACGCGTCACAAAGCGAGCAGTGAGCGCTTCTGCCTCCGGAGCAGACGTCGCATTTACGCTGTTTTTGAAGCAATTACTGGATAGATTAAAAAAAAAAATTACAAAACGTTTGTACTCCTAAATCTCCATATTCTCATAGAAATGCAATTTATGTCTTTCTGTAATTTTCACACTTAGCAAAATCATCCGGCGGGCTGAGCTGGATCCCCTGGCGGGCCGGATGCGGCCCGCGGGCCGTATGTTTGACACCCCTGGTTTAGAGGTAAAGACTTTATGTGTTGGGCATTACGTTGTTAGGGTAAGGATCGAGGGAATGCATGTCAATAAGCATCCTCACAAAGATGGAAGTACAGACGTGTTAGTGTGTTTGAGTGAGTGAATGGGGTGGATGGAGGAGCATGGGGTGGTGTCCTAATGGAGCTGAATCCGTACGTGATCAGGAATGAGATGAGGCAGATATGCTCCTCACCTGTCCTATCACACACACACACACACACACAGATAGACAGTGTATCACGACAAGCCTACCCCGAGATAATCTGATGAATCTTCCCAGCGGCATGTGTGCCCACCTGTTAGTACAACCCCTAGTTCCCACTTCAATCACTACCACATTACTGAGGAGGGGAAAGGTGTGTGTGTGTGTGTGTGTGTGTGTGTGTGTGTGTGTGTGTGTGTGTGTGTGTGTGTGTGTGTGCGAGAGAAAAGATGACTAGTTTGTGTTCTGGGACAGTACAGCTATGAAGTGATGTGTGTGCTTTGCTCATTTAAACCCCATAGATGTAGATTTAGGGATTTGCAGTCAAACATGAATGTGCTTCTTTTGCTAGCAGCTCCCATCCCGATGTGTCGGGGTTGGGGTAAAGAGGCGTGTGTGGCTCCAGCGCTGTGTATAACAATAGCAAGCCCAGCCAAACATCTGAGCTGCACCTCATTTAATCAGCCACTGTTTTTACTGAATTTTCTGAACACCGACCAGCAGGTCTTAACTCCTGTTGGCATGGCTCTAAACACCCCCAGCAGTTGTATAAATTAATCATCATGGTAGCTCGTAAGGATGGCTGACAGCTGTTGAGTGTAGAATGTGGTTGCTGACCAGCTGCTTTCCCTCCACGTCAGTGTGAGTGCCAGTATTTTCTGATGGGGCTGGTTGTCGTAACCCAGCACAAGAAAGTACACATGAGGTTATAAAAGCACAGCGGTTGTAATTTAAAATCACTTACAAGTTAAAACCAGTCACGATTATTTCCCTATATTGATTCATTTTATCTGTAAAAGTGGCCATCATAGTTTCCTCAAACTTTTTTAAATGGCTTGGTGGTCATTTAAACATTGTAAAGCTTATATAGGCTACTTCATAGGATGAAGAGAAGCAGCTAATTCTCACAACTGTTCTCTGGAACATTTGAATTTGTGGCATTTTGCCCAAACAATTGACTAAAATGTATAATCAATCAACAAAACAGTAGGCAACTCATTTTATGTTGCCCAACTAAACCTTTAATTGATTGGTTGCTTCAGCTTCAGTAGGAATATAGGCCGTTTAAAAATGGTGTTTGTGATTCATTACTGCTGAATTACTGAGCCACAACAGCAACAAAGGGGGTAAACTGAGGAGTGAGCAGTGATGTGGATAACAAAAGAAAAGCATTGTGTGGAAAAAATTAAGAAGTGGTGAATGTTGAAGATGCAAATGAGATGAAGCGGCGTGTCCCTTTTCTTTCCGTGTGATTGCTAAAGTTGTTAGCCGAGTGTCTCACGGCAGAAGTAAGCAGCACACATCCAGCGGTCTCCTGCATTTCCCCTCTGCCGCTCAGTGGCTTTCACACTCTGCAGAAACGTGAGCCTGAATAAATTGTCACACGCTCACAGATTATCTTCCCAGGATGTTATTTTGTGCAGGGAGGATGTTTGAAATGCCAGTCACAGACACATTGCACCCTCCCCCACCCTCTCTCCCACACACACTGTCTTTTACAATGTACCGTGGAGCAGCAGTGGAAGAGTGCAGTGTAGTATTGCAGAGCTCTGCAGGGCTTATTTTGTGTGTGGGTGTGGGTGTATGGGGGTGTGTGTGTGTGTGTGGGTGTGTGTGAGCGTGCCGGGACACATTGTGACAGTGCGGCGTAACAAGGCAACGTGAGCTGTTCTCACAGGGCGACTTTATGGAGAGGCTGATTTACAGCACGGCTATTCACACCATCCTGCTTGTTCCTCCAAACCATCCCCTCTGTCTTTCTCAATGAGCATCCTCTTCCTTATCTCCTTTCAATCTCTCTCTCTCTCTCTCTCTCTCCCCCTCTCGCCCTGCTCCTCTACCCTTATTCCTTTTTTTTTTTTTTTTTTTAAAGCATCCAACCTCCCAAGCTAACGTGCAGAGATGAAGCATTTGAGGTATAGACAGGGAGATTGAGCCGAGGCATTGACAGAGTAGTGAGGCACAGCAGGGGTGTGAGCAGCTAAATATAGAGCGCCTCTTCGGTGGTGATGTCACAGGCCGTGGAGAGGCAAACAGGGGAAAGAAGAAGAACTGCACGGCTTAGAGGCAGCAGTCACTTGTACAAGTCGATAGTTGGTCATGGCCTTGCTCCCCCCCACAATCCACCTGCAGTCGTATGCAAAGAGCAGTGTTTACATATTATGCAGACAACGTAGCAGTCTGCTCTCTGAGGTTATTATACAATTATCTTGCACCAAAGGTTGAAAGTATGTCTTTTGAAATACCTTTGGTGGCTTTCTTACAGAATTTAAGTTTGAGTGTGATCTGTTGCAGAACAATACTTCCGTTAATATCACATGTCTAATGATGACAGGTTGATAAAATGCAAAGAAGAAATCGTTTTGTTTGTCAAACATAATCATGTTGATTTTTCATTCACAGTAGGCATCTTAACTTTAATATTATTTTATTGCTCTCATGCAAATATTGTTTGTACAAATGGAGAATAAATATTTTGGAGATTAGACTTTCCTACTTGGTTGATTTACACACGAGGAAGAGAAAGAGTTTCACACTGTGACAGGTCCAACACACCACCTTATCTTATCTACCTTTGTTGCACAGCGCTAATATGTAATCCTCTCGGGTGTCTGGCAAGAGGTGACTGTGGATATGTAAAATAATCTGTGGTGGAATAAGAAGAAATGTGGAAGACGACTCGCACACATCCACTCTTTCCATCTGCTTGGATTGTAGCATAACAGAACAGAAGTGTAACGGTGGGTAGCAGGTGACTGAAAATGTGCAGGTAAGGTGTGTGTTACAGTGGAGTGAGCAGAGGGCAGGGTTTGCTGGTAATCCAACACAGCCTTTTTATCAGTTAGCTTTTGCCAGGTCAGGCCCAGTGAGGCTTTTATTGCAATGCGGCAGCTGCAGCACAAAGCCGGGGCCTACTCCTATTGATCGCTAAGCCTGATGGATTCTTAAGTACATAAGGTTGGCTAGCCTGGTTGGAGCTGTCTTACATCATCTGCATTGACTCAACCTGCTCACACTGATAAGCTGTCTGCTTTTAGAGAATCCCCAATGTAAGTCTACCTGGCAACACAAAGGTTAATTTTAAAGCTGTACAATTGCGATTGAATGTGTCTCAAAAGAAATGACATGCGGTTGAGCTGAGCACTGCTGATCTGGACTATGCACTGAACCTTTTGTGTTGATAAATATGATAGCTGTAAAAGTGTAAAAGCTGTCCCTCTTTATGACCCATCTTCAAACAGAGGAGTGTCTGCCTCACAATGCCTTCTTTCAGCTCTTCTCACTATCGCTCTCTGTCACTCTTCACCTAGCAACTTGCTTTAGTGCATTTTGTTCTCTAAGGACTCGGAGCAGCTTGGCCTTGAAAACTGTGGTTGTCACTCCTTACAGCAAGAATACAGTTAGGGATTTTTATTTTTTTATTTTTGCCCTTGACCTAGATATAGTTTATTTATCATTTCTACTGTGTTATGGAAATGGAAGATAGAGCTTATATGAAGTGTCTCTATTTTCCAGGCATTTTAGATTTGGCTCCAGGGAAGCATAAACACCACATTATTGTCTATGTGGGTGTGCATAGGCATGCACATGTCCCTCATGTGATCTAATGTAGTGTGGCTTTCTTGTATAGGTTGCTAGGCAACATGCTGTAGAATTCTCAGTCATAATCTTTGATTTTAGCTCAGAGACGGAGAAGAGTGGAGGAGGAAGCAAGAATGAGCAAGTGTTTCAAAAGTGCACGGCTAAGCCCTCAGAAAAAACACATTCAGGTCTTTAACAGGAGTTCAAGTGAATTAATGGTTGTTTTTATGATCTTCACGCTTTCATTTATTTCTCTGCTGAAAACTGTTTTATCCCATCGTTGGAACTATGCTTTAGTTTTTTCCTTTCTTTTTATTAAGATGTAAAATGTACAGCCTTAAATTTGTCTATCCAGCAGTTGCTTTTATAAAATATAAAGATGCCAGTATTTCCTGTTTGTGGAATCAGGAGTAATAGTATTTCTTAGAAGAAAATAGATTGCCTTTAAGTCAATTGTTGTGACCCTTCACCTGTCTGTGTAACATAGGGAAATTGTGAAATACAGGTAAAAAGGAGAATTGGAGCATACTCATATTTGCACTTGCATTAAGTTGTATTTTTTTTTTTAATATTTTATCTTTAATCAGAGATGACATGAAACATAGGTGATTACTCTCAGTGGAAGGGGGATTGTAGTTGTACAGCTCAGTACATAGAGCACGATGGGTGTTGTAATGTGACTTATTCCATGGTAATCCCAGCTAAGGATAAATGCGCTCATTCAGAACAGTAACAATCGCTTCCTCCATCACGTATCAAGTTGGTCCCAGTCACACTTTTTGATTCGCTGAGAAATGCCATGAAATGTCTGCTCTCCGTCCTTATCACTGTGGCATTATTCTGCCTTGTTTACATTGCTTTCATTTGTACCTTGACACTATATATATATATATATATATATAGACCAGACCGCATTCAGTACCTAATTCTATTCATTTCCACTTTCCCAGAGATGACTAACAGTCATCACAATCTCTAATGTCTACAGCTGCTTGGTGTTTTCACTTGCTTATCTAAAATAGTTGAAAAACTAGAGGAGCGGGGAGATGAATATGGAGGACTGTTTTGAAGCAGGCTGAATTCAAACATAGACAGACAGAAGACAAGGCGGCAGATTTGTATCTGAAATGGACTATGTCTAAGTAAAGAGCACGGTGAGAATAAGGTCAGAGGAAAGCAGCTGAGTGGCACAGAGGTAGTGTGTGTAGGCTGATGAGCAAGCTAGCACCCAAGCTGGAATGAAAAGCCTTTGTGTGCTTAATAAGAGTGCTGGCAGCGGCCCAGCAGCTCTGGCTAGTGTAGGATTAGGCTTGGACAATCAGGACTGCAGGATCAAAACAAGGGGCAGGAACACCAGGGTCATTCTGCTTGCTAGGATACCATCTGCCCTGCTTGCCTGCCTGCCGCAGTCAGGGGGAGGGGAGAGAGAGGGAGAGGAAGGGTGAGAGAGAGAGAGAGAGATGGGGGGGAGGGAGGGAGAGAGAGATGGGGGAAGGGCAGAACTGAGCTCTACAGGCAACAACAACATTGAGGCAGAGCTCAGCAGCTCTGTATGCAGCTCAGCCTTGCTCTCCTCACTGCTCCACTTGCATATGCACATACCAAACCTCAACATATAGGCCCCATGCAGCAATATCATCTGCAAATGTTTACACAAGTAAAGACCATCTGTCTTTGCTGGACCCTCACCAGACATTTAAATACCAGGGGCCTATGCTTATATCGAAATACATAATAGCAATAATACATGGCACTTTTTTAACATTGATTATTTGTGCTGAAATGTGTTGGGTAATTGTACATTATTGACAAATTGACAGTTCATTTTTTTTTTTTTTTTTTTTTTTTTTTTTTGTAACTGATGTCCACATCAGAAATTATGTGGACATAAAGAGGACTGGCATAATCCGTTTTGGAGTTGTTGTTTTTTTTGCATCCAGGCTGCATCAGTTTGAATGTACACACTGTAAATTAATATCTTACAAGAGGTATTACCAGTGCATGCACTTTTTTTTCCCCCTCTGTCTTGGCAAAGAAGATTTAAAAAAAAAAAAGTGAATCACGTATAGGTTAATAACATAATAATCATAAACAACATAACAGTATGTACATGGGCCCATGTTTTTGTCTTGCCCGGGCTGAGATGGAGAAGTCTCCTCAACGTCTGAGCTGATTTTTAAGGCTCTTATGAGATCTAGTTTAATATTCCAACTACATCATGCTATCAAAAAATAAGCTTCTGCTTTCATTCTATGATGAATCCATAACCCGGCACAGACTGAATAGTACTTCCTTATTATCTTTTTTTACTCCTTATGTTTTGCTTTTTTCCTCATTTTTGTGTTTCCTCTTTGTCCTGCTTCAGTCTTCTGCTTCCCTGTGCTCTCCAGTCTCCAACAACATTTCCTCCGGGCCCCATGACACACACACACTCACTCTCTATTCACAAACACACACCAAGACACACTCACACACACACAGACCTGAGAGTAGGGGTGGCACTCAGATTGGTTCAGTCTCCCCTTTATGTTTGTGGAGAATGGTTTTGTCCACCAGCATTGTGGTGTGCTTGGCCTGCACACAGAAGCTGTTGGAGGGGACTCTGCAGGGCTCTTAGCCTCTACATGAACTCACATCTTGTGGTTGGCACCTTCCTAACGTGTCTTGTGCACCTTAGACATAAGTCTGTTTCATTTCTAAGTCAGATACCTTTTGCTTAGTGTGTGATTTGGTTCCCATAATAGAAGTGAGACAGCTCATGGCAGTCTCTTATAGTCTAGCAGTGTCAGACTGTGTGCTAGAGAGGCTGGAGGGGGGTACGGGAGTGACAGAGGACAGGAGATAGGCTGAGGTAAAGGGGACAACAGGGCTAAATTGAGGCTGAGGTTGTGGGTGGTGGCTGAAGGAGGAAGAAGAGATGGGAGGAGGCACGGCTGATGTAATGTGTAACAATATCCATGCTCTGTCTAAATGCTTGTGCGCACCTTTAGTGTGTGTGTGTGTGTGTGTGTGTGTGTGTGTGTGTGTGTGTGTGTGTGTGTGTGCACATTAGTACTAAGGGCCAGCCTTCTGGCTCTCATCAATAATTCACCAGACCTTTTAGTGTGTCTCCCCTCCTTCTTACATCCCTTCCCCCATCTGCCTCCTCTGTCCTCCCTTTTTCCCTTCACCTCATCTTCCCCTTGCCCACCTCCTAAACATCCCCCAAAAGCATACACACACACACACACACCATGCTCATCATTACTCCCTATTGTCCACCCTTTGTCCCCGGCCAGTATAAGCCATTGTCTATCTCCATATTTAGACATTTCTGTATTATATATTATTAAGTTAATGGTCCTGGATTCATAACAGGGACATATCCCAAGATAATCTCTGTTTGTGTGTGTGAGGGAGAAAGCTAGTGGACGGAAATGTATCCAGAGAAATGACGTAGTTGGTTGTTTTGGTTGCAGCCGTCCTCTTGTGGATGGCAGTCTTACAGCTCTTTGGCAGAGCTCCCGTGGCCGCATTTAACGGTGATGCAGCACAAAACAGAAAGAGAAAGAAAGGAGACGGGGAGAGGAGACCTAGCTCACTCTTACAGAATCACACTTTTAAGTCAACCGCTTCTTGAAATTTGATTTGGTCTTTGCATCAATTTGATTAGAACTTATGCAATATGATTTTTTTTTTTTTTTTTTTTTTAAAGGTAGCAACTGTTGCAACCCGAACAATGCACTAAACACACATTTTACAGCTAAACATCCTAAAATGTTTTCCAAAATAAATTCACTTATTGCTCATTTGTTATAGTATTGTGGTTCTCCAATTTGGAATTGAATAGTTACAGACATAAAATAAGATTATTTTCTAAAAGATTATTCTGTTACATTTATTATATGCAAATACCCAGTACTGTGGCCTTGGTATAGTCTCAGCCAAAGTGGCTGTTACTGTTACATTCTTCAAAGTTTCCATCACATGACACTTCTTTCATCTCTTAGTGAATTCTCCAATGGTTTATTCCAACCCGGGTGAAGTAAGAGGCTTGGACATAGAGCACTGGTAACTCCCCACATACCTTGATCTCAAAACTATTTCAGCGACAAATGATGCAGCACAGTTTTATGTTCTTGTATTGTCCCATTTCCAGAATGATAGCTTTCAGCTCTGTGTTACCACTTTTCCTTGTTCTCCTTTGCTTTTCCCTCTGTGCCTCTCAGTGAAGCGACTGCTCCCCCTCTCTTCTCCCGAACAGGCTGACCCAGCTCAGGGCCCACATGCAGTGTGAAAACTGCTCCATTGTATTGGAAAATCTGTAGGAGGGACAAAAGAGGAGGAGGAACAGGGGGCAGTGGTGGAGGTGATTAGGAAACCAGATCCATGGCTCGGCTTCAAAGGGAACTGGATCTCTCTGCAGTGCTTATTGATCAGCCAGGAATGTTTCTGGTCTCCTTGGTATTATAGTGTATTCTAGTGGAGCTATTATAGATACTGCATGTCCTCCACACACAAGTAAATCATAATGCTTATCAGTTCCTTGTAAAACAATGCCTGCTTCTCAGCATGCACACAATCTATGCTGGCTGAATATTGAGATTTGTTTTGGCTGTAGATATGGAGGACGGTCTCCCAGCCGGAAGTACGTGTATCTGTGCTCCGCCAGGTTTCTGTGCATTTTGCTTTAAGGGTAGATTTTGGGCTTTCTTCATGTCATGAAATTCAAAGATCAAGGGAGGCAATAACAGTGACAGCCATTGTATTATTAACTCCCTCTTTCCTGTCCTCTCATTTTCTTTTCCATCCTAGCGTTATCTACCCCCCTCTTGCTTTTTCTTTTTTCTCTTCCCTCCCTCCCAGAGAGAAGGCGCATGCAGAGCCAAGTAAACACTTTGATATGCGGAAGGAATCTCTCCCACCCCCCCCACCCCCTTCTCTTTCTCGCTCACTCTCTCTTTACAGCCTATGTAGGTCATCATGACTCACTCCTTTATGCTTCAAAAGCCGGATCCCTGCTCAGTTGCTCTATCTTGAGCCCTCTCACGTTCATCGTTGTGTAAGAGAAGTGTGTTTGACAGTGCACAGGAAAGGCAGCTACAGATGACCATTTCATGTTTGAAATAGTGTTTTTCTGTCTATTTCTTTTACCTCCAGAATATCATGAGGGTTAATTCTTTTGTTTTGTTTGTTTCTCTGATTTTAGACATGACTTTCACCTGCAGTATACTGTTTTATAGAGGAAAAGCTATAAAAAAAATATGTATCATAAAATTAAATTCTGCTTACCTCTCCTGTCTGTACACTGAATTCACTTTCACCTAGATGCTGAACTCATCAGCTGAGGCAAGCAGGTTCAGGATTGCTTCAGAAATACAATGTGTGGGCCTAGTTCCAGTTTTGAAGTTAGCTGTGAGATTGTCAGTTTCACAATGTCTCGTCTTTACTTTCCTTATTTATTTTATAGGCAGGTTTTTACCTTTAAAAGAATTATACAGTGATTATTTTATTATGGATGCACCTGTAAGACATCCTATATTAAAAACATTTTGCATATGCTCAGTGTTTCAATCCCAAACCCGTTGCATGACCATGTTGACAGTCTAGTAGTCAAATCCAGGCCAGTGCACACAGCACATTTGTTGGTGCTGCTTGCTTTTACGAGTCCTCCAGCCTGCTACCTGTTGACTGGTTATTACACTATTTGTGTGAGCTGATGTGTCTCATCCTTGTGAGGGCTTGTGTTCTGGTGTGTTCCTTGCACACATGGCAGAATATCTGCATATGAAAGCTGCCTTCTGCTGCTCAGCTTTGACACTGAGGAACCCTCCATGTTTAACACAGGGGTATCTTGTGCACATGTGTGTGTCTGCATAATCAAATAAGGAGACAGTCCAAAACATTGTTGACATTTTTTATTCAAAGTTACCAAATAAGATTTAACAATGTTACCTGTATCAACATCAGCAGCAGAAGTACCAACGTGTGTGCGTGTCTGTGTATGTCTGTGTGTGTGCGCGTGTGTGTGTGTGCGTGTCCGTGTGTGTGTGTGTGTGTGTCCGTGTATGTCCGTGTGTACGTCCGTGTGTATGTCCGTGTGTGTGGGTGTGTGTATGTCCGTGTGTGTTTAAAGGGTGTAGAAAACCGCCAAGGGCTGCAGTCTGTCAGAGGCGTTTACTAGTGAACGGCGAGCTTTGAGGACCAGCTCACGCTCCTGACCCAGATCCCAAAAGGCCTTAGCGTGTCACATGTATGTCCTTTTGTCCTCCTATCTCCAGGGCTGCTTTCATATTGGCCAGACCTTGAGTTGGCAGAAAAGAGTGCACAGGGGCTTTTTTGATGAGTCACTCAACCGAACAGAAACAGAAGTAGGGGTGAAGAAAAAAAACACAATGCTCTGCAGCCCCTGTCACCCCCCATCAAATCCTCCCTGCAAACACTACAATGTTACGAAACACACACACAGAAGACCAGCGGTGAAGAGTGTATGAAGTAGTTCTAATGGCGGTCAACTGTTACATGCTACATTTTGCCATAACATAAAAGGACATGCTGAGAGCAGATTAAAATTGTCAGTGAAGTACAATAGGGCAAGAAGCTGAGGAGGGATGTGCATCTGTTCGCAAGATGAGGAGGGGGGTTGGGTGTGCCATGGTAAAATGGAAGCTTTGTGGAGGAAACCGGAGGAGGCTGCGTTTTGGGGCTGTACATTCACACGCCTGTATCATCTATCCCTTTTCCCCAACCTCAATGCACCTCTTGTCCTATGAACTGGCCCACCACAGCGGACTTGCTTGCTGCCACTCTTCTTCTAGTAACAGCAAACATTGGGCCTTGATAAGTGACTCTCCCTCAACAACCTCTGACGATGAATCAGTCCAAAGACTGGGACAGCTTCTATTTTGTAGTTCTGTGTAATTCTGTGCTGTGCAGTGAATTATAGCTGAGCTTTATTTTATATATATATATATGTTATATATATAATAAATAATAATATATATATATATTTTTTTTAAACAATTACCCTTTTTTTTTTTTTATAGCCATACATGTTAAATTATCTTTGGTTGTATTTATGTATTTTCCACTCATGTTCATGTGTAATTTTAGCAGTCTGATTCTCTGGCATGAATAAATAACAAAGTGTGCCAGCAGTGTAAACTTTCCAGATTTTGCCAGAAGGCACCATCATGACATGCGTTTCCATTCTGTAGTTCTCTCCTTCGTCTGTCTATGGTGCTCATCTTCAAAGTAAGTTTTCCGTAGGAGAGTGGGCGTTTGCACTGGGCCATCAACAGGAAATTCCAGCCTTGGTGTGTGGGGGTAGGGGATGGCTGAGAGCGAAGTGAGGAAGATCAGGAGTTTGTTTGCAGCTTTATGAGAGCACTCAAAGGTCTCAGACTGGTTTGGTCTGCATGAACGCTCCCTCTGGGCAGTTGGATGGGAAACGTAAAACAATATCAATATAAAAATCTTTTAACCTCTTAAAGCTCTCTTTTTAAATTCTGATTTGCATGTTGTTTTTTTGCTGTAATTATCCCTCCATCATACTTAATTTATTTGCCTGCTTTCCTCTTCCACACAACATGCTCGGGTTGTTTGTGCTCAAATTCTTTGTGCCGCTCCATCGTTGTTGCTGAGATGTCAAAGCTGCTTTACTCACCACTGCTTTTGAATTTCTAATTACTTCACTCCAGATATTGTTCACGGACATTCTCATGCACTAAAGTTGTTATCTTTTTCACAGCTGCAGATTTTAATCAGTTTATTGATAAGATAGAGGACCATGCTAATAAATAACCATCTTTAATTGTTAATAATTATGTATTTCTTCAATGAAACATGTTCAAAGAAATGTTTTGCACCACAACCCATAAACATTAGATGCTTTATTAAGTGGACATTCTGGATTATGGACTAATAAACACAAAGGAAAGCTGTCAAAATAGTGTCTCAAACTGCCAAACAAATGGCCATACAATATTTAAAAGATCAACTCCTTTTCTTTCTTTTTTTTTTAATAGTCTTAATTGGCGGACATATTTGACAAGAATGCCCATGCAAGGCTGAAGTACAATTTACTCTTAACACATTGTTGCTGTACACATCATACACACATTTCACTAGTACTGGATTTATTACACACCATATCGGCATGATTAAAGAATGAACCATGTCACCAGTTTGTAAGCTGGTAAAACACATTGCTCAGGAGGAGCCAGGTCACCCGTGTGCACAAATACTACTATAACAACTTCGCTAGGGGAATCCTATGACATTTCCATTCACACAGTAGATGCAATGTTGCCTAGGAGCTCTTCCACATTTCTTTTGACATGTCCCGGAAGATTAACATCAGCATCATATCTATCAAGAGCTGTAGCAAAGCTAGCTAACCTGGAGAACCAACAGGATGCAGCTCAGCTTGGAAATGCTTTAATCTTTCTTAGTGTGCAGCACTAATCAACTATACAGTGCCAGGCCTCAAGTGCACTACATAATCTATACACACTGTAAAAAAAGAGAAACTGTACAGTCTATTACAATAAAACTACAGGAGGTTTCCTGATTGTAACTCTACACATATCATCTCAAAGTTGAATGGTCATGTATTTTTCCATTACACAAAATATGCATAATGTCCATTTGCTTTAAAAGCTTGAATAATACATGTTTTGTTGTTAGTTAATGTTTTCCACGTATGACATTATCATTAAAGTTGGTGCTTAAATTTCTATTAATGTTATGTATGGTGTTGTGGTTTTGTGCAATGAGGAATTGAAAAGGGAAATGGCCCAAGAAGAGAGAACCACTCCTGTTTTCTAATGATGTATTATTCTCCCCTCGTTTATTGTAATATGTCCTTTTTCATCTATTGTCTTCTCCGTTCACATGAAAACAGCTTGTGACCTCTGCGGTAGGGCTCCAATGGGTTATGGGTTAAAGCTTTAATTGGCGAAATTGCATACATGTGTTTGATAGCTGTTGTCTGGAAGCGTGTGTGTGTGTGTGTGTGTGTGTGTGTGTGTGTGCGTGTCTGTGTTTGTGCACATCTGTGTGCAGACTCAGATGCAAAGAAGTGATACCTTGTGAACACCGGAACAACAATTCCCTCAGGGTGTTGGCTCTTTCAATTATTGCAGTTTCCATTCTGCACAGACATGGAGATCTACAGATACACACATACACATACACACTTGGACACACACACACTTAGAATCAGACACTAATCCTAAGAGTTAAACAGATGCTGGTTCAAAACCACATGCAGCCTGGTTGTGTTGTGCTGCTTGGTTGAAGAGGGAGATCTAGTTGTTTAGTAGAAAGAATCTGTAATTGCTTAGTTGCTGGTTTGGGCTCAGAAGTATTCACTAACCAGGCTTTTTAAAGGTTAGATTGAGGTATGTTATGTTTGTTCTTCACTCTCCCTACCTACTAGCTGGTGTGCAACAGGTCATTATACAGCAAAACTTACAGGCGAGGGCGTAGAGACTCAGCATTAAGCGTTTGACTGGAGGGGCCTCACGATGTTTGGTCAGTGGGGGTGGATGAAAACAAATCGATTGGCAAGCATCTTCTGTGAGTTGATTTATGAATGTAAAACAATTTTTCAAAGACTGTCAGGTAAAAATCTTGTTTATGGAAGAAAAAGAAGTGAACTCAACACTGCAACGGTGCATTGCAATACCCAGACAATATACTGCATGCACATACTACAGCACTTCATCTTCCAAGAAAAGAAGCATTTGGATGCTTGGACGAGGATATTTTGTGACTACCTCATGCCCAATCAGTAATATTTAATAAAACACAGAACTCCAGCACAAACAAATGAGAACTTCTGACCAACACACACTGCCCCATAGCCAAGCAGCTGCTCTTTACCATCAAAAGTAGTCAGTTGAGGTGATTCAGGCATCTGATCAGGACACATCCTGGGGGGCCCTTAGTTGGAGGTTTTAATTTGCGAGGTCCTTGAATGTGTTTACAAATCTCATGTGGCGTAGGAACGCATCAAGATCCCCCCGGAGGAGCTGAGAATTGTTGCTGGGAAAGAGGCAACTGGACTGCCTTGCGTAGCTGGCTGCTACCTGTCCTCGAGACGAGTTAGCTAGAATCCATTCTGAATGGAATCACGACGACAAGAATCTGAATCGTAGCGAATCGTGGGCGTGCCAAGATTCACACCCTAGTGGTCCCAGGAAACATGTTCCCTGAAGCTGGTGTTGCTTGGTGCAGATGGCAGCTCAGGGTGGTATTGTTAACCTTTTGTAAACAAAACATTACCTGTTGATATTTAATTATATTTACCCCAAATTACAGTGTGAAGCACAGTCAAAAACTGATTTTAATGTATTACTGGACAGATTTTGGTAACATTTTATTGTGAGATTTCAGAGAGTTCCACTGGAAGTGCTCAATGCAGGTGAAGGATGTAGACAAGTGTTCTGTGGCCTCGCTGTGGACCATTTCAGGTGTCCTGAGCAGCACCTGCTCAAACCACTAATTGGAACCTTTCTGTCCAGGCACGTTTATTGATTGTCCCATTGTGAGTGAGTGTGGCCTGCCACAGACCCCGCATGGCCCGGTGCTTGTTGGTCTGCCTACCTGTTGGGGGCCTTTGTTCTGGATCAGTATTCAGTCCTCTGTGGTAATGTAAAAGGATTTGTTTGGGTTACTCATTATCAGCGGTTGTAGTGTTTACATCAGTTCTTTGGCTGTTTTACAAAGAATATTACGTACTTTCTCTTCATCTAACTTGACTAAACTTGCAGAATGTGTTAAGGTACGTATAGAGTATTTTATCATTGTATTGTACACTGCGGTTAATCATACTATAGTTGCAGTGCGGTTCTTTTAGAAGTGTACAGTCAACACAACCAGTACGACGGGGTGTAGCAGTCCTCTGGGTCGACAAATACAGGAAACAAAACAACAGTTTGGATCATTTGAAAAGTGATTGCTGTTCATATGTTGATCTCTGCTCTGGTGCACCAACAATTTTTGCCACTCTTGAATCAGTGTAGTGGAAAAACTGCATCCAAGTCTTGGCAGGTTTGTGAGCACCTTCCTTGGATTAGTGGTGCAACTATTAATTACTGTCATTATCCATTTATATGTCCATTATTTTTAGATGAATTGATTTGTCTTTTAAAGAAAGCCAATTTTTTTTTTTTTTTGAAAACTCTGTCATAAGTTGCAGCGTAAAAGATATGACATCTTCAAATGTCTTGTTTTGTCTGACCAAAAGTATTGAATTAACTGTGGTATAAAATGGAGAAATGCAGCAAATTCTTACGTTTGAGAAGCTGGAAACCGAATATGTTTTCACAATTTCTGCCTAGATAAATGTCTAAAAAGGTTATCAAAATAGTTATTCTTCTGTTGATCAACTAATGGTGTAATCATACAAGTTCTACCCTGGAACGAGGACACTAGTACAAGCTATAGAATCTCTTGATTTCCCCTTTCTTTCTGCTGGGCATCAAAACATAAGAGGAATCTGTGTTCGACTCTGTTCGGAGAATCATTTTTGAGTTTCAAGTGGCATCCACACGCTTATCAGTCCCTGTACTCGGAAATAAATGTGCCCACGGAAAAATCTGCATGTGCATATTCTTATTAAGAAGCCTATCAGCATACTCTTATATGCACATGCCCTCACCATTGCCTGAGTGTGGCATCAGTTCCCTGCCCCCTCTTTAAGCAGGCACCGCCCCACCCCTCAGCTGGCTGTGCTCTGCAGTAGCAGGCCTTTCATCCCTCCATCCGGCCCTGCCCAGTGATTTATAATTCATCTGGGATCCTGCCTCCCTCCACCCCTCTGCACCAGGACAGTATTAACATTCTGTTTGGTCCCCAGCTACGCTGCACCCACGTGTGTTGTGAGTCTGAGGAAGGATTCTTCGGCCTCGCCTGTGAGGCTCCATTAGGAACGACTGTTACTGTAGCTGCTTGTGCTCGTTCGGTTCTGGCTCTGCCTCCATTCCTCTGTCATTGTAGTGATCAGGTTGCTTGTCTGTCTGTCTGTCTGTCTGTCTGTCTGTGTGCTGCTAGTTCTCTTTTTTTCCTCTGCCTTCTTATGTGCCAAGTCAGCTGCCAGTCCCACCCTCTGGTTCCCGTGTAATAACAGAAAGCAGTGCAATAGGATGTTTAAGAGAGCTGTTGTGGTATATTACCCATTCTGTGTCAGAGGGCTTGTCACGAGTACTTAAAGTCTCCCTATAACATCTGACACCTATTCCCATTCGGCTGAAGTCGACCCAATCAATTATGAATTTCAGACAGGGTTTATTTACACATCGCCAGGGCTCCAGATGAGCTTAATTCACGAGGATGACTGGTGACATTAGATATTTAGTTTTTATGAATGCTGTTTTCTGCATCATTGGTATTCTCATACACATAGACCCACAGATAAGTATCTTTCCACTGTCTCTGTCAGATGGCTGCTCTGTAAAATGTCTGTTTAACTAGCACATTGGTGCATTGGCCAATTACTATAACAAGTTAACATGTTGGCTATTTAGTTTGAATAATGTTGCATTAAACTTTTAATTTGTAGCTGAAAGGTAAAACTTGATATTTCATATCAAAACAATATAATTTGAAGTACAGTAGCACCAGAGGGGTCTTTATTCACCATCAGTCATACCTTTATGCTTGGAGAATAAATTGTGCCAGATAAAATGTGACTGTTCTGTGTGTCTCATTACATAACTGTGCAGTTGGAGTATAGACAATACAAAAGAGTTTCTCATTTTCAAATAAATCACTCACAGCTTCCTTCCCAAGGAACTTTTATTGTGATAAAGACAACCATTAAACCATTAGTGTTGTCTTGTCCTTTGGAATTGATCTTTGTGGCATTTGGCTCTTATTCTATTGGATGTTGAATATGCTTTTTTGTAAATTCCTTTGGACAAATACATCTGTGAAATTAATGTTTGTAATATTTTGATGTAGGGATGTTATTGGCGTGGTATCGGTGTGTATGGGTTCCTGTTAATTGTTCAGTGGGAGGTGAGATCTGCTAATCGACATGCGGTCTATTCTACACTGTTATCACATGAAAAACAACCTCTGAACTAAGTGAGTCAATGCACACAGGTATTTTATATTTCAAAACTGTTAACACATCAGATGCAAGAAAGTGCTTGAAATAAGTGTCATACTTTTCAAAGCAGACTCGCATAAGGTCGATGCAGAAAGACGATGGGACATCACAGCCAGCCCTGCTGAAGTTACAAGTTTTTAAACTTTAGCTTTTTTCTAAAGTTAACTGTTGAGTTGTTTCATTTGGTGTAGTGAGTGTTACGTTGACTTAATGCTAGAAAGTAGAAAGAAAGAGTGAGATGACAGGCAGGTTGTTATGAAGCAAGTCCTTACGCAAAACAGAACGACTGAGTGTGCAAGAGATGTTCTTTAACCATAATACAGGAACAAATGATATCCAGTGAAAGAGATAGTGTTATGCAACTTGTGGTTGTGCAGTCCGACAACAGACAGTTGAAAAAGCTACCAAACAGTGCTGCATGTCTGTTATTTGTCCCTTTGCTTAAAATGTATTTGTTTTTTCTTAAAATTGCCTTCAGAATTACGTTGCAACATTCAGTCTGCTTAAAAAAATTGTAATGCCTTTTAGATGATGGCAGTTTTTACGTGTGTGTGTGTGTGTGTGTGTGTGTGTGTGTGTGTGTGTGTTTTTGAGACATAATAATGCTCATCTGTGGAAAGGTCATATCCACCCTCTGCGCCTCTCCTCCCGTGCCTTTCTCTCACTCTGTTTATTATCTATCCAGGCTTGCTCCCTCTGCTCTGCATTTATTTTTACCTCCTCACGTAATCCTTAATTAATGTCGATCCAGTCACCGTGCCTCATAGTCTACTACCCTGCACACTTACTTGTATACATACAACCTCACTCATTCATGTTCTCTCAAGCAGGCACACAAATGCAGTCATTTATCTTCCTTTGTAGGAGCATAATGACCTGGATCACACTTGGATCTTAACACTTTACAATAATAGGCAGATGTGGTGTCCTCATTACACTTGGAGCTAAAGTGTCTACCACATAACCATGATGTCATGTGGTCAGATGTAGCCGGGGATCACAACGTATGTCATCTCCTTCATTCTCAGGCTTTGCTAAATAGTCCAAAACAAAACTAATCAACAGCAGAGCATTTTCTATTGGTTCTGTTTATAGACTGCACATTAGAAAAGAAAGCAGATTCTAAATGTGTTGAACGTATCGATACTGACTGCTTTTACATAAAAGAACAGGTGCAGGTATGACAGTTTCATGAGGTTTTTTTCCTTGCAGTCCGTACTACATGATTTACTCACCTCTGTTATTCTGTAATACACCAGTTTGAATAAGAGAAGATTAATTAACATTTATCTTTACTCAGGTTCAGAGAAAAATTCAAATGACAACATTCTTGACAAATCCATCTATGTTTCAACCAAATGGCCATCTACCCCTGTCACTTTGATTCTTTGTTGATTTGAGAGGTTTTATGATATGTTGAACATGGATCAGGATCATAGCAGGTTTTTGGAAAGATGTTTCTTGCGAGCTGTGGTGAAACTATTGCATGTCCCAAGGAACACTGCATCTCCAACATGAAACAACCACCCCAAGATGTTGAATGCTCAGTCTTAATTAAGGAATTAATTGCACAAGGTTGCACATGATGTCTGAGAGATGGGATGCACTTCACCCTGTGGTGTTAACACTGATGCTTTATATTAAATCTAGACTTGCAACACTCCTGCTGGTTTTCTGTGTGTATGAATATGAGCTGGAGTTGCTTGGTTGTCTTTTCCTGTATGTTGCCTATCTTCAGCGATTAACCATATTGGTACTCTGGCCAAGACAAATCAACCTGCTGTGCAGCATACACAAATAGAAACACAACGTAAACTCATCTGCAGATAACGTTTGATCTGATATGTGCTGAGTTGGGTTTGTTTTAACTCTGCCGAAACCATTCTGCTTATCAGATGTTGTTTTAATTTAATCTTGTTTCTTACTCATTGGAATGTTTGTACCTGCAGCTTTACCTTTTGTCTCATGTCCAGGAATAAGATGGTGCTTTTATGTTTTTCCAAGTTATATAAGTCCTCAGGTAGCTGAAGTAGTGTAACTTTGTTTTGAACTGTGTAGAGGTCATGGGTAGATTAGTATGGTTTAAATGTGATGTTTATGTTTCTTAGCCTGGAGCTCAAATAAATTGCAAACAAGATCAGAAACACTTCCTGAATGATCAGAACAATTAGATTACAATTATTATTGTAATGTCGTTTTATAGAAGTGCAAACACACAATAGTTGGTGCATTTCTGACCAGTAAATGAAGTCTGTCTGGAGATACAAAGTGAGCTGCTCAGTGGATGTATCTTAAGGTGAAGGCTGGAAGTGGCTAGCCTATGCAGGTATTTTTGTGTCTTTATTATGCAAGCAAAAACTACAGTTTTGAATGCAAATTTCTAACACTGCAATATAAAATTAATTTTGTAAGTAAAAATATACAAGTTGAGAATATAATTATTTGCATTGCAAACAAATTTGCTCTTACAGTTCAAAAACCTTTTCTTTCAAAGACGGGATCGGCATGACAACGTGAAATATAACCAAAGTGAAAGCCGAGTTGTCACTTTTAAAGCATTTCACGAGGAAAGAGTGATATAACCTCTGATGTAGCTCAATACACAATCCTGTGCTGTCGGAGGCAGCCAATCCACCAGTAGAAACTCCCGTCTCCTGCGTGTGTCCCGCCCACTACATCCAACTCAACTCCTAGGTTTTTGATTTGAAAGGCAAGGTTTTATTTCTGTGACCAAAACTGTCAGAGCAAATTTGTTTGCACTGCAAATAATTATATTCTCAGTTTATATATTTTTTTACTTACAAACTTGATTTTTGATTGCGGTGTGAGAAAGCTGCTTCCAAAACAGTTTTTGTTTTTTTGTTTTTTTGCTTGCATAATAACGACACAAAAATACCTTCATAGCCATTTAACTGCTTCTTATTTACTACTCATACACACACAGATAGCTTACTTGGTCCATAACAAAGAGTTTCTAATTCAAATCTCCCCTTAAAGAATACAGACTGGTTACCAGCTTTAAGATGGATTATTGTTGTTTTGATGCATTCCCTGCTAGGCTCTGTGTGATTATGATCTTAGTTGTATTTTCTGCTTGGGAAGATGGGTTTCCCAAACACACTGTTGTTCTTTCCATCCATCCTGCTTGACAAGCACTCAGTTACGGGGGGTGAGCATGTGACAAAAAGGCCAAGCTATCCAGTGAATTGGAGCAGATGATGCAGCCAATGTTTGAAGTGCCATTTTTGTTATTGTGGTTGTCGTAGTGGTGGTACTTCTGCAAACTTATTTTGATTTACATTTCTAGATAGTGTGTTTACTACAGTTGTAGTGTTTTCAGGTATAGATTGTTTTACTGCACAATTTCTTGTGTCCTTGTCCTGACTATGTTGCAGTGTACAAACATGTAAAGTGACAATATACAACTAACCGTAATCCTGTGTCGAACCTGTTGGAAGTCGGGCTGACTGTTGGCATGAATCTGGCAATACAGTAGGCTACATATCATAATACAGGGGTTACGATTAAATGTATTGCAATTCATTGCAATATTGTAAACAAGACAATGTGTTGGGATTTATTTACATTTAATTTTAGGAACAGTGTCACGGTATACACCACCTCCTGTCTTAGTGTGTGATGTCACGTTGGGATGGAAGAGTTAAACAGCAGACGACGGCACTGCAGGCTGTTTAAACACAACACAGAATGAACCACTGTCTGCCATGGATCTTTAAATGGAAACTATTAAATAATAATCAATACAGTGTTTTTTGAGAATTATAAAAGCATCACAAAAGATAATATCATGATACTCTAGTGTATTGATATTTTCCTACAGCAATAGTTAGAAGAGACACGTAGCAGTCGGTGACAGAGTGAAATGACTGTTTTTGGTCAGGTGGTGATCCAAAGGTCAGAAAGTGATTGAATTCTCATTGCTTGAGGTTGATATGCAGAGGCACTCTTCTATCAATAGGCTCCCTCTCTCCATCCACAGTTCTTTCACTAGCTTCTCTGATAGGCCAGCATCTGTCTCATCCTTTAGTTGCTAGGCAACAAGCTTTCTGTGTGTGTATGTGTGTGCGCACACGTTCACACGTTGCTGTGGCAATGTCAGGCTTTTGCCTGTGAGAGAGAGAGATGTTGAAAATAGAGAGAAAGGCAGATGAGAGAGCAGTACTCAGAGAGGGAGAGAAGAAATGAGAATGAGTCAGAGCACTGATGAAGCTGAGGGATTGGAGAGGAGGGAGCCAAAAAGCAACGAGATTGTCTCTGGCCTTTCCTGCAGCCTAGCTGCATACATATACAAGCCTGCCACTATCTTAGCGAGGTCACTGGCAAAGACAGCATGATTTACCAGACTGGCAGGCAGGCAGGCAGCAAGCCCTGAGCTGTTATTGGATGGAACAGAGAGGTGTAAGGGAGAGTGAACGTGCTCAGAATAGAAAATCAGACCAAGTGATTGGATTCCTCCCCACATCTCACTCCTCTCTGGCTCTCTCTACTCCTAGAGCCTCGCGGATAATAGGACCACTCCCACTCACTCACATTTCAAATATATTTTGTCATTTGCAGATGCCCTTGTGCAACACCTGCTGCTCATATCGGCATTTAGGCATGAGGACCTTTTTTTGTAGGAAAAGAAATGAAAGACTTAAATCTAGTACTGCCACTAGTAGCCAAAAACTTTCCTTGCTGAAAATGCAAAGTAGTTCTATAGCTATAGCTGGCATACTAAGCCCATATACGTTCAAAACACAAAACTAGACAGTCATGTAGAAACTTTGCCTCCACCCTCAGACGTACAGATAACCACTGTTCTTTAATACAATAGTCTGTCATTCAGTCGTTCTGCTCTTAGCTCCTTTTGTAAGCACACATTTTCTATGCTAGCGTAATGCATCTTTCCTCTCGGTGCTTGTGTATGCATTAGCACACGCCTGTGTGCGTGTGCGTGTGCGTGTGTGTCATTCAGTCTCCTCTTCTGTACGCAGGTTTATAATGACGTGAATGGGCCCAGGTCAGAGACTGAGCAGCCAAGCTGGGCTTTGGTTGCCAGGATACTGCAGCCAAGCCAGGCTGGCTTTATTTGCACACCAAACAGGCTAGCTAGCTGTTGCTGCGGTCATCTTTCTATAGACTATTCTCCTACGTGTCAGTTTACTGGAGAGTAAACACATGCACTAACAAGGACTGGGTGATATGCTACAGACCTAGTATCACAGTAACCAGAAAACTATATATTGCAGTGGTTGTTTAAATATATAAGATTACCTTTTCAATTATATATATTTGCATTGGACTGAATGGTAATAGTAGGTCAAACTGGTTATTTTCTAGTTGTTATTCTCTGGTATGGTAAAAGATGAAATGTGACTACTTCGATTTAAATTTCACAATAAAATACGTCATCACAATCAATAAAAAAATAAAATTCTTCAACATAATTTCAGAATGATATATTTTTGCCCAACCACAAGACAGCCACTTTGTCCTCATACTCATCATGAATCCAGCTTTTTCCCTTTAACTGTTGCCAAGGTGTGGATTGCTTGGTGGCTTTACTCGTGAGAAATCTCTCCTTGGAATTAGAGGTTGGGCTCAAAATTCATTTTGCAGCATTAGACTTTATATGAATATGTCATCAGAAACGACAGATGGCAGTTGACCATGGAAAACATGTTTTTTCCACCATGGTTTAACACCTGGATAACCTAGTAGAATTTTCCAGGCAAGGATGGGTAAGGGACTTGTGCCTGCAACTGACTTGCAACTTATCTTTATTTCTTTCCCACTTGTTATGGATATATAAATAATTGCAGATGAGCACTCAGTCCTTCATGTTCAACACTGTGATGTCTCTCACGAAGCAAAGTTGTCAGGAGTCCGATTTTCCTCCGTTTTGCCCCCGATCCTCTCTCCTCCTGTGTCCCCTCAGTCCCCTGTCTGCTTGTTCCGTGTCCTCCTCTTCTCACCTCCTGTGGCCACGCCCCTCACCAGTCCCAGCAGATGCAGCCACTCACCCCTGATCACCACCTGCAGGTGTGCTGCATCTCCCTGATCACCTCCCAGACTATATGTACCCTGCACTCCTCTGGTTGTCGGTTCATTTGTTAGTCACCCGTCCGTCCTCTGTCTGTTCTCCGTCCATCCCGTTCCTCCGGCTTCTGTCCCTCCTCCGGTCCCCCGAGCCTGTCCTGCCTCGTGGGCGTCCTCCGGGGCGGTCCCCCGAGCCCATCCTGCCCCGTGGGCATCCTCCGGAGAGGTCCCCCAAACCTGTCCTGCCCCGTGGGCGTCCTCTGGGGCGGTCCCCCGAGCCCATCCTGCCCCGTGGGCATCCTCCAGAGAGGTCCCCTGAACCTGTCCTGCCCTGTGGCCATCCTCCGGAGCGGCCACCCCAGTCTGTCCTGTCCCGTGGCCGTCCTCCGGAGCGGTCACCCCAGGCCATCCTGCCCCGTGCCCGTCCTCTGTCCACCTAGGTTTCCCTTCTCGTGTCATGTGTTGTTGTGGTCCTCCGTCCCTCCTCCGGTCCCCCCTCCTCCCACCTGGTCCGGTCCAGTTTTGGTCGCCGAGAGGCTCCCTTTGAGGGGGGGTACTGTCAGGAGTCCGATTTTCCTCCATTTTGCCCCCGATCCTCTCTCCTCCTGTGTCCCCTCAGTCCCCTGTCTGCTTGTTCTGTGTCCTCCTCTTCTCACCTCCCGTGGCCACGCCCCTCACCAGTCCCAGCAAATGCAGCCACTCACCCCTGATCACCACCTGCAGGTGTGCTGCATCTCCCTGATCACCTCCCCGGACTATATGTACCCTGCCCCTGCACTCCTCTGGTTGTCGGTTCATTTGTTAGTCACCCGTCCATCCTCCGTCCTGTTCCCGTTCCTCCGTCTTCTGTTCCTCCTGCGGAGCTCCCTGTCAAAGTCACCAGTCGGTGGAGTTGCCCTCCCGACTCGGAGGATTATTGACTCCGTTTCTTCCAGCGGTCTTGTCCGCTGGTCTGCCGGCTGCCCTGCCAGCCGTGTCTCCCTGGATCTGTCGGTTGAGTTGCCCTCCCGACTGGAAGCAAGTGGACACGATAGGTGCCACCTTTTGGTTTGTTTGTTTGTTTTTGTTTATTGCAATAAAGACTGTATTTTGGAACCGATACCTAAGTCTGTGAGCCTGCATTTGGGTCCTGGTAAACACCACCTCACGACAAAAGTTGTATTTTTTTTTTCCACCACTTTCTTTAACCCTCTAACTTATCATAGTGTGCGATTGTGGGTGATGTTGAATCAAAACACACCAAGCGGTGTTGCTATCTGTGCTTGGAGTCATATTTTAGTAGCCTTTGGTTTAAGGGACTTGAAAGACTTTGATCGTAACGGAGCATTGAATGACTCAAGAACATCTCAAGTGAGGCCATTTGACCCATATAACGTGTCATCATTTATGATACTGTGCCCAAGCTGTAATATCTGTTAAACAACACCAAGATATGAGCTGATTGACTGCCAAGGAGTGTGTTCATATCTGATTGATTGTGCAATATGCACTTGGGTTGGTGCACACAAACACAAGCACAGACGGATAGGGCAACATGTCCATCCCTGACTGCAGCTGCTGTGTTGTTCAGCTGTCAGCGTGGAAAATTTGGAGTTGTGTTTTTTGTGTGTTCAATGAGAGTCATGAGTGAGGAGTGGCATGAGGTTGGAGCAAACAACTGCTTTCCATCTCTGCACATGTATTTTCACTTCTGTACTGCTGGGCTTGTATGTGTATTTATCTTTTTTTGTTGTCATTGCTGTATTTTGTGCCCTCATATATTTGTGTGTGTGTGTGTGTGTGTGTGTGTTTTAGAATAATTTGCAATGCTTATTGTTGGTTAAATTGAAATTGGTCTTTCAGGCTTTAGGTCATTTTTGTGTGCAGCAAAAGTCTGAAACTTAAATAGCATCTTTTTAATTCTTTGCACTTTTACGAATACACACTGGGTCTTATGTGGCAGACAGTAGTGTTGTGGAGGTGATGCTTAGGACTGTATGCAGAGGTTAGGAATAGTAATGCTCGCCTTGGGGTGTCGGTCAGAACACGCGGGACGCTCAGCTTCAGTTAAACGCTCTTTACTGACCTGATTTGTCACACAACAACACTGTATTTCCAGCAGTAGGTAAACTGAAGGATTAGTATAGGTGTGGTCTAGAAGGACAAATACAAATCAGAAGAACTTTAACTTAATATCAATGATACACATAATCGTATTACTTCTAGTACCAATAAAATCTAACATCATCTGGTAGCTGTTGAACATAATGCTTAAGCAACAAACCAGCAGCAAAGTTATATTACACCAACTGTAAACACAAAATAAATGACTTATTGCCCCTTTAAAAGGCAGTGCAAACATTCTGCCATAATACAATCGTAATACAACAATTCTAACAACTCTTGCGTAACACTTTCCCTGATAGGAACAGGGGAACGAGTATTAACGTCAACGAGCCACGTGGTAAATAGCCGAGCTTCAGCTCAGCCTCGGTAGGAAACATTAACCGTCAACTGAAACAGTTCGTCAGAGACACACACCTCTCACGCCACTAGCTAGAAAGTCCACTCTGTAATCTCTACTGACGACGAGCTTCTGGCTAGTCCTAATTCCCACTGACCGCACCGCTCCATGTGCTTGATCAGCACAGCATCGCAGGATTTTTCACGGTGTAAAATTCTGTTTAAATTTCACATGAATGTTGTACGAGTAGAGCTCTGTAATATTTATTCCTATTCTTTAAAAGAAATAAATCCAAAGCGGCATACACTGCTTTTAAATATGGCTTGATTGTTGTCTGGAGGCTGCCAGTCATTAGTCATATTACATAACAGACATCACCTAAATTACTTTGTACTGCAAAAATGGTGTTAATGAAATGCCAAGCACTCATTTTGTAGAACAGTTTCACCAAATGTGAAATGGCGAGACATAAACAACACGTGGTTTAGCTGTGAGGGGGTAGGTTTTGAAGTCATTGCACATTGTGGGTCTTGAAGTCAACCTTAATACCAATGTAACTGTGCTTGTGTGTGCCAGTGCATCTGTGAGTGTGCACACAGTATGCTGCAATATGCTGAAGTGTTGGCCTCTATCTGACCGCAGAGGGAGTGGCTCAGAGCATAGAGAGGATGCTACAGGAGGATGAAGAGAGAAAGGAACAGGGGACACAGAAAGAAAGGTGTGTGTGTGTGTTTATTCAAGGGAGAGATAAGGGATGGAGAGAAGTAGTGGCAGGTCCTGTCCTTCATTTGGAAGAGATTGCTTCTCTGGCTCACCTCTCACCACTCCTTTCTGCAGTTATCATCTCTCCATGGCGAACTTGGCTGACGTCATGCATAAAACATTAAAACTCAACGGTGCTGCTCCTCTGTTGTTGTTGTTGTTGTTGTTGTTAGAGAATGGATGAAATGGGATGAAATGGTTGGCAGACATGATCATATCTTAAATCGTATTAGCTTTGTTTAGATATTTAACTAAAGCTCCTTTCTCTCTGAAAATTATTTTATATAGCAGGTACATAAAGTTCCTTTTTGCCACTACAACCTCTAAACACAGTCTGAATGTTTGTCAGTTTGCTGGGCAGGAATATTGAAACCCACTTTTACTCACCTTAGCTATATGCAAGCTCAGGATCTATCATTTATATTACTTAATATGTGTATATATAACCCATCCTAGCAAGTGCGTGCCTGGCAGTGTTTTTTATAGTGGTTGCCAAGTTAGCAATGTTTGGTTTTCATTAGACATGACCTTATAAAGGAGGAAATTAAATTTAGTAGATTAATGCTAATGATGCATTATTTGTTTCCTTTTGCATTGTTAGTCAACATTGCCATTTGTTCTTGGAGAAAATAAGTTGATGTAACGATGAAGCTGACAACCAAAAGTGATGTTTGTATCATGTACAATATGATAAATGTGTTTTTATTGAAGGTTTCTCAGAAGCACCACCATCATCCAAGCAATTAAAATGTGACACAAATATTCACAGTGGTAATAGAAGAATAAATTATAGTGTTGTTTTTTGTTAGTTTGTTTTGCTATTGTTGCGCAACTAAACAATGTAGTGCTGCTTGGCTTCGTCACAGAATATATTACTTTTTTTTTTCTATTGTAGAGGACTGGTTTTTTTTTGGTTTTTTTTGTAGAAAGCACACATCCTTGTACACACAAATGGACATATGGAACGAATCAACTATTTAGTGTCAACAATTCTTCACTGGATGAAACACACACAGACACACGCTGTTTGCAGATATTATGTATCTTTTGATTGGAAAGGAATTACAAAGGAAATGATGCCTGTGGTTTTGAAGAGGGTTTCCTCTCCATGTGTGTCTTTGTGCGGCTGCTAGTTCGCAAACATAATTTTTCCTGTTTCGCATATCAGTGAATTGCTCTGTTGCTATAACCGTCCATCATAGTAGTCCCAAAATAGTGCTGAGATTATTGTTCTAGAAGCACAACTGACCCAGTTTGAGGTGTGTGCATCTGCGTGTTGCTGCAGTGTTTGTTTATTTCTGAGTGGTCGACCTTCCTGTTACTTTGTTTGGTGTGGTGAGAGGTGGGAGGTTGCAGTAACAATGAGCCTTAAGGAAAGAGGAAGGGGCCCGTAGTCTGCTGTATCTCTTTTTCCATACAGCAGTAAAGGGGGGCAGTACGTCCACGGTAGCTGGGTGCCTATCCGGCTGGCTGGCTGTCTTGACTTGACTGACTTGACTGGAGGGATATAAATAGCAGTCTTTGAATAGGATAACTGCAGAGGGAAGGGAAGGAGGATGGGGGGTTGGAGGGGTTGGAAGTGGCGCCAGGGAAGATAGGAGTGCCAGTGTCTCGGGAAAAAAATTGAAAAAAAATAATGCAGCTATGGTTTCATCTGTTCACTCAGTCACTGGGATGATCGTACTTGGACACACTCAGAAGAGAAAGTGCATCATGGAGGAGAGAACTGAGGGATGGAATGAATGATTAATTCATGGCCCTGTGAAGCAGAAGGCGAAGGAAGGCAGCGGATAGTAATGCACATGTTGTTGTTGTTGTCTACTTGCACAAAAGACAAAGTAGGCACTGACAACACAGACCTCATTAAACTGAGAACTCCGACCACTCACACCAGGTAGAGTTCCTGTCCTTCTTTTGCAGCGACTATGGTAGGGATGCCATAAATTAGTACAGAGTAAAACCTACAATTACAAGGGTTGGCTAGCTGTGGCAGCGGTAAGTAGCTGTTTGGGTTTTTGTCGAGACGTGCCAGTCACATTTCTGAAGACATTCCTCAGCTGTTCCAAGCTTGCTCAGTATCCCACAAGGTAGGGGTTACGCAATATCCTCCATGGTCAGCGTTACCATTCCTAAATCCCACTATATTAGTGCTTTCATTTTAGTATAGCTCATGTGAATGGTGTGCCTCTATTTTGAGCAAATGTACTTTCTTTTGCTTTAAAACTGGCATGTTTTAATGTATTTGGGCAGGTCTTCCTTGGTCTTCAGGTTGAGCCTGGAGAACAGATAAGCCTTTTGCCTGCCACAGCTGCAGCTCTCTTCCCTCTTAAATGCTCTTCCTCCAGAGCACCGGTGTAATGGTTGAAAATAGAGTGCTTGATGGTACCGCTAATGGCTGCATTGTCTGGCAGTGCTGTAAATGTGTTTTCAATGAAACGTAGTGGCCAGGTGCTAACCTCCCCCCGCCGTTTGTTTTTGTCTTTTTCTTTGTTCCAGACGGTTGATGACGATGCAATGGCAGCGTGAATGAAGCTTGGCGTGGGGAGAGCTGAACGATGCCCAAAGGTGGGGGTTCTAAAACCCCCCAGCTGGACCACTTCCCACTCAACACCGACATGGTGGAAAAGCAGGGTGGGAAAAAGGTAAGATGAAAAACGTACAAATAAACACTGTCCAATAACCAAGTGTTTGTGCACAGCATACAAAGCCATTTTCAACTGCTGTTTGTCCTTGAAACCCATCACTAAACCTCTACGTCTGATAAACAATTATAAAACTTTTGAAGGCCTGACAGATAATCAGGGAACATTAGCAAAAATAAATGAGAAAATGGGTTTTGGATTGGTGAGCAGACCATCCTTCAACTGGAAGGCCTTGGTACATGCCCCACAGCAGAAATTATTTGCGCCCCGTTAATACCACTTTCAGACAGCAGACCCCTGGGACATGTCTCTGATGAACCTGAGAATTACACTGAATTACATTCAATAATTGCCAGATTAAAGTTGAATTTCAGTTTCGCCACTCTATCTATATGCAGGCTCACTCTCTTGATTGCCCGCGTATGCATTCTACTTTCTCTTCCGTTTTCTCCTATTTTAAGGTGGTTAAATGTCATTTAATTGTCAGAATCCCTGAATTAATTGCCATTATAGTAATGTCAGGTCACCAACACTCAGGCTGGTGTTGGCTCAGATGGTAGAGTGGGTTATCCACTAATTGTAAGATTGGTGGCTCAATCCCCTGTTGCTCCTGTCTACTTGCCAAAGTGTCCTTGGGCAAGATACTGAACTCCCAATGGAAGGTGAGCACCTTGCAGCTGTCGCCATGGTGTGTGTGTGTGTGTGTGTGTGTGTGTGTGTGTGTGTGTGTGCGCGCGCTTTAAGCAAAGCTGAGATGCACGTCACTCATGTCCCAACACTTGTCCAGAAGAGGGTTGTGAAGGATGTTTGGGTGACACAGGGTGACCCAATCAGGTTTCTGTGTTAATCTAAATAGGCTATTAAGTGTGCTTCAGTATAATACTGGCATGTCTATTGGTTTCAGTGATGCTGTTATGTTCATGTTGCTCTCTAACCTTTCTGCATAAAGAGGTCATCGTCAATGAGGGGACACCTTGTAGTTGGGCTTAAATTTGCCCCTTGTTGCAATATTTTTCATATATTGTTCCCATAAAGTCATTCTGCTGTTCCATAAACATACACAGAGACATCTTAAATCCACAGAAGAACTGTGGCAAGTTCTCCAAGATGCTTGGAAGAACCTACTTGACAAGAATGTTAAAAAGCGAGCAGAAGGAGAGCTGGTTAGATTAAAGAGCGATCACACCAAATATTGATATGTTTTGTCCCAGTCTACTGCACTTTTTACTCAGCACTGTGTTTATCCATAGCTTTCACTTGATATATTTAGTTTTGGTCACTTTTATTGAACTATTTGATTTCTTCCCATAGCTTCGATTGAGCTGTAGATTAACAGCGTAATAACATACCTCGGTACAAGAATTAACAATAGATGTTGTGTTTTATTATTTACACCTCGGGGGGGGGGGGGCGTTTTCATTCCCCTTGATAGTGTGTTGTATTTACCAGTGACTGATAAATAGCTGAACTAAAATTCCTTGTAAATTAATTGTCATCACTTCATATTTTTCCACGACCACCTTATTACACAATTACATAATGTCCTGTTGCAGAATGGATTGTTGGACACCAATAAACTATTTATATCATGGAAATTCAGGAATTCAGAAATGGAGAACTGCTCTTCTCTGTCACAGTTCAGACAGACATTTTTAATAGTGTAAGGTTATTGGTCAGTTAAGACATATTTGCTCATGAAATGCAAGCTACGACGGAAGTGTCCTCTTAATTTGACTTGGGTACAGTCACATTGTTTGCAGTGGAACAAAGTGTCAGGCGCAGCTTGATGATGTCATGGTGCATACCAAATGTAGTGCTACCAGCAGCAGAGAAGAGAGAAGTACAGTTTATGCAGGCATGGATTTACAGCTCTCTGCAAAGGATTGCATCAGACTCTGGCATGGAGGGAGGGAGGGAATGAAGCGCACAGGGGTGGGTGGAAAGCGGAGTCAGACGGAAAGAGCAGGCATTGCTAGGAGACCACCAAACAGGGTGTCTTATGAAGGCAGATCTGAGGAAAGTCTCAAGTTGCCAAAGCTTTAATAAAGCAAAAACAACCCAGTCTAACTCTGGAGATTCGCTTTGGAGATCTGACCATTTGCTACTCATGCAATCTAGCTCTTCACTTACTGGATGTTTTTTTTTTTTTTTTTTCTCATCTAAAAAAAAAAATATCATGTATGTCTGTTTACCTGCTAGTGCAGCTTTTGCACATGCTCAGATGTGGGCATCATGCTTTTGCTCAAATTGTGTGTTTCTTTGTTGAAGCCTGAGGACAGACAGAGAGAAAGAGAGAGAGACAGACAGCGAGACGGGAGGAAAGGGAGAGAGAGAGATATCAGCTCCCTGTAGCTGCCACTGTTTGTCTCTACTGTACCATGACATCATAGTCTTATGACTGGGGCAGGGCAGGAGGAGGAGTTCAAAGAGTTGACACATAATAGAAAACCTGCCCTGAGGATAGAGATAGATGAGAAGGGGACAGAAGGTAGGACAGAGAAATTAAGCCAAATAAAGTCAGTGTGTGAAGATCGCATCTGACCCGCATCTCCATTATGAGACCATCTGTACTTGGGGAATATTGACTAAAAATATCTTGCCCTTACACCAAGCTATGCTAAGTCTTTAAATGATTACATATTTCATGTCCTGTAGAAGTTCAGACGGAGCAGTTCGATGAGTTCAAAATGAACCAAATCCTGTACTGTTTATTTCCTGAAGAGTTTACCACCGATGGTGTCAAATGAATTGTACAGGCATTGTTTTATTACCTGCAATATTCCACTCTTGACCTCTGAATTTCATATGGACCAGAACACCAAATGTAGTTTATTATAAAGGGCACGGCACTATTTTTACATGTTATATAATCTTTTAATCACAATAGATAAAAAAATAAAAAATAAAAAAGTCTGACTTGTAATTTTCCCACAACACTCTTTTTCTTCTTTAGTTGCTCCCACCTGTTCTTTATTTTAGGACAACTCAAATTTTGCAGTTAACAAAGAGTACATCAAATAAGTCAAATTTCCACATTGCAGGGAAACGTATGAAGCCACTGTCTGTTTTGGTGATGAAGACCCGTTGAAGTGTACACCTCAGGGTCACTGCTTTTTATTGTTGTAAAGTGAGCTGACTCCTTGCTACACCCTGCTGCTTCAGTTTACAACATCCATGCTTTCCTCCATGTATTTACGCTCATTTAGGAATCAAGTTGTTGCCAACATGTCTGGGGTTGTTGTGGGACAAGTTCATAATTTATATGCAAATGTATATTAGTAATATATGGATTTCTTTTATTCTACACAGATATAGTCCAAGTCCTTTAATATTGACTATTAAAATATTATTGCTTAATCTGTATTAATACTGATGCACACTGCACAAGAAGCATCAATATTTACATGAAAATTACTTAAGTCTTTTGAATCTATTTGATGTGAAGAGCTCTACATTTAGAAATATGATTATCATAGATTTCTTCTGATGATTTCCAAAATGCTGTTGTGTTTTCTCTATTTGTTTTTTGATTAATGTTGCTCTGTTTGTGTGATTTGGTGATGCTCCTGTTCTGTCGTTCATTGGAACTTCTGAAGTTTATCTGCAGGATTTTTGGTTGTTTGTTTACTCGCTAACACATTCAGAATTATCAACAAAAAATAATACATTTTAAGCTTCTTATTGATCATTTAGTGCTTATTTATTTTCAACACAATATCGAATTAATTTCTTTTCTTCAGATTTTTGGTCAGACAAAGAAAGGAAAAAGATATTGATGAATAAATAATAAAATAAGTATCTATCGCACCCCTGCAAAGAACTATCATAGACAACTTTCTGTTTTTAAGTCGTAAAGCTGCGAGTCAGGAGAAGCAACTCTGTCACCATCAGATCCCAATACAACAAAGAAAGAAGTTGGACAAACACATGAGTATTTACATCTGTTGATAGCAGATATGTTTGGGCTTGAGATTGTTTCCAGCAGCTGTAGACCACAGAGCCAAGCTGGCGTCAAGCTTAGCCTCCTCTCCCTGCGCCTTTGCTGTGGCCTGGGAGCCAGGAATCTGGGGAGAAACCCCATGGAAAAGTTTTACTTTGAAAAGCCCATAATGGCTTGAAGTGTTAGGGCACTGAATGGCTCTAACTACAGGAGGAGGCGGCAGGATCTTCACATAGCTCATATCTGCCTGTAGCTGTTGGCCCATGTCCTCTTTTAGCCACTCGTATGCTCTCTTGATTAAAAAAAAAAAAAAAAAAAAACTTAGTGCTGTTGCTTCATTCTGATGAAGACTTATTTTACCTCTAAACCATGTTGCTTACTGTGGTCTTCATGTTCTAATTTCTCTTTCTCAGGATAAAGTGTTGTCAAACAAGACTCCCAAATTGGATCGCAGTGATGGGGTCAAAGAGATGAAAGAAAAGGCCCCTAAAAGGAAGCTGCCCTTCACTGCTGGAGCAAATGGAGACCAGAAAGATTCTGACTCGGGTAAGAGAGCATCGGGATGCATTTTATTCATGTGTTTTAACATCTCCACCTTCATGGGAGTCCATGGGAATCAAAGTTATAGCATCACATCCTCTAAGGCTGACAGGAAGTAGTTAGGTGAGCTCTATAAACTGGGGGGTGGGGGGGGGGTGGGGGGTGAAGTGAAAGTGCTCCCAGCCTTGTGTCTGTGGCAGAGCCAAGGAGTTTGGACCTACGAGTGCTGTCTAAAAGGGGATGAAGACCACACAAAATCATGATCCAATTAAGTGGGGATTTGTATAACGTACAGGCCTGACTAGGTCTGGGTTTGGTAAGGCTCCGGCTTTGTGTTTTCTTTAATTAGGGAGAGAAGGACTACTGCTCATGCTTGTTTGACTGGGCTTTAAGGGTTCAGGATTGAGTTTGTTGAAAATGGTCCAACTTGAAGGCTTTGGTAACAATCTTCATCATCAGCACTGGCTGAGTCGCTGCATTGGTTTATGTTCAGTGATTACACTTGCAAAAAGCTTTCCACTCCAGACAGAGGGGGGAAATAAAAGTATGTCGCAACAGATAACTGTTATGGTTTGGGGTTAAGTTTAGTAGGATTGGACATGTACTTCGTGGACATGTGGGGCTGTGTGTAATTACTGTGTACTTCAAGGGAATTATGAATAAGTGGAGTGTTTGATTGAGAAGTGTTTCCTCATTACTCCTTTGATTGTCATTTTAATCCCTATAGTGTTTGTTTTTTATGTTGTTGTTGTTTTTTTTCATGCCTTTCACATGCATGATATCTATGTTGCAAGATCATTTGGTGCACTGTTTCTTAAGTTGCTATTTTCTCTAAAAAGGATCAGACTCCCCGCCCCGCCTCCTACTCCCCTCTCTCCCCTCAGTGAAGGGAGGTGTGAACTCTCTTCTCACAATAGCTTCAGTATGCTAATAGCTTGATGTCAGTGGGCCGGTGTTGTCTCCCAGCTTTTGACTTACCTTTACCTCTGCAAAATATTCTGAGCAGTTTCTTTATTAGTTTATAACATTTACAAACAATAGAAACCTGGAAGATCACCTGGCTCACACCATTTCCAATCAAGTTGCGATCACCTGCGATCTCAGCCATTTCAGTATAATAGGTTGGATTGATCACCATCAGAAAGGTATTTGATGTGAGCAGTGGCTAGCCTATAGTTTAAATCGGTGTCAGTAAAGTGTATTTTTCCGTGTGTGTGTGCATACCTTTCTGAAGGAAATGAAGTTGTTTTTGCATATGTGTGTTTTATAGTTTGACTCTGCCTTTTAAGTTCTGTCCCTGCTGGGTCAGTGTCTAGCCCTCCTGCAAAATTTTACACCTCCAACACATCACAGCCCCCACCTAGCACTTTGACCCACACCACTACCAACGCTGCTTTCCTCTGTGGCTTGAGCTGGCAGAGATGTATTATGACTGCAGGGTCTGTTATCACATACTACGATGTTGTGCAGCCTTGTTCATTGCTCCAGCTAAGTAAAGTCCTAGAAAAGACATTGATTTCCACTGGTTTTTTTTGTAGCTATTAAGGACATCAACTGAAATGTCGTGGCTATATTCTTTGGAAGTGTGTTGATGAATACCAAATATATCTGAAAGAGCTGTTCTCGCCTTAGATTGAGCTGACTTTAAATGTCTTTCATTCTTCATTTTTAGAGCAACAAATGCTGATATTGTTTGCATGCCTTACTGTCATCTCAGCCTCTGATTAGCATGCAAATGCTGAGGATTACAAGAGCCTATAAGTGAGCAAGTGGAGGGACAGGAATATGTATTCTTTGACTGCCTGTGGTCAGCACACTGCAGATCATTAAAGTTAATAAAGCCCCCAGAACTTCAATGCACGTCCCTCCTTTCGTAGAGTCACCAAGCCTTCCCTGACCACCTCCTGAGGAGGGCTGGACAGCAGCGTTTCTCCTTCCTGAGGTCATCCTTCCTACACTCTTCCTCCTCCTCCTCTTCTTTGTCATGGCCACTATCCACAGCAGCAGAATGCAGCCTTTGAGGATAGACGGTAGAACAATCTTGTCAGATTAGGACTACGCCCACACTAAGACGGATAATTCTGAAAATGTTGTTGACGTGAAAATAAGAGGCATTTTCTGCTTTGTTTTAATGAAGAGTTCTGTCCTCGTTTAAGCACCAAAACAATAAGAAAATGACTAAATATTTTCTCCCTGCTCCTCCTCTTTTAGTTGGCAAACACTTATCATAGAAGGAGTGAAACAGACACAGCCCAATTACTTCATTCTGTCCCTGTGATCATTTATACTGTTTTACTGCAGTCAAACAAACAGCTGAGTTGTTGACAACACATTTTGTAATATTGGAAGGATTTGGTCAAATGACTCAAAATAATTGACAAGTTTCTGTTCCTTAAATATGAGAATATACTGCTTGTCTCTGTTTCAGATTACTTTACCTGTAACTTGATGTGTTTCTGCATTGCTGCACTGAGACTGTCATGAGTTACTTTATAAATGCATCATTGCATTACAGTGTAAGCATTGCTTGTTTATCGACAGCTATAGTGACATTAAAAATGAATCATGTCCTCACGTTTTCCACTCTGAAAAGCATATTTTTAGGTATGAAAATACTCACTGTGAATATATAGAAGGCTAAAACTTACCGGCCGAATGAATTTTGCTTTAAATGCTTTAAATCAACTGTTTTATTTGTGACTTTTTAGCTTACGTTAATATCTTAAAACATGACTTATTTTGTCCTTTTTGGCTCCCTCTTAACATTTTCCCAATCGCCACCATGTCTTTTGCCATTTGAGCAGGTGTGCGTCACAGTAATATCGGTGGTTTGCAAAGGGAGACAGTGATGTGTGCAGATCTTCAGTCCGCACATTTTATTTTCGTACTAACAGGTTATAACAGTCAGAGTATCTTTCTGTTTCACACACTTTCAACTCTGAAGAAAACCAACAGACAGATGATATGCTCACTGACTGCAGCTGCTTAAAGCCATATGTAACAAATGTGCCTCTTGGACAGACAGCATCGTACACTTTTCTATTTTCATACTGTATTTAGGAGTCTCACTTGCTCAGTACAAAGCATTGAGAAAACATCCTGTTGGCCACTTCCTGCCTCTTCTCCCTTAACTTCCTGTTTGTGCAAGTTTTATGAGTCCCTAAGCAGAACATTGTTTCACTCTAACGTAGCACGGTCAGACATACCTGGTCGGGCTGGTTAGAGTGGTTCTTCTTGTCGTGGCGTCTGCTGGTTAACTGAACCAGACAGTCTGTTTGTATGATGGCTTTAGCACACACTGTAGCATTGTCTGCCTGTCATATCAAAATCGAGCTTTATTCTAACCTGACATTTATGTTTGATGTGGTCCCCTCCCCCTGGCTTAGGTGGGCAGTCTATTCATGGGGTGACAATCCATAGCTTTCCTTTTTTATTCTCCTTTTCTCTAATCTTGTTAGTCAAGTTTCAAACAGTAAGGAGAGTAAGGTTTCAACCCTGTCTTTAAGCTGAGTAATATCGTTTTACTGAGACGCATAAAAGCCTTCGCAGTGTTCCCTAAATAGAAATCCAACAGAAAGACTGTGTACTATGTGAGCATGCCCACTGCGCTGTGTAGTTGTTGATTTGTTTAATTTGGTTATCTACATGTGACATTTATTTTTGATACACATGGTACGCTGTCTTTGCCATTTTAAACTGTATCTTTCCTTAAATTCTCACAGCGATTAACCAAACACAAAATCCCATCCTTTATAAACACGTAGAAGAAATGTTGTCTGTAGCTTTGTCTTATTTTTCCACTATATTCTGTTAAATCGAAGTGACTCGCATTTGTATAGTCAGTATTTTCTGAGTAAAGAATTTGTCATTGTTGTGCTGCTGTTGTAGCTCAAAGGTTAATCATTCCTGCTTTAATTGTTGTATATAATAATTACCGTACAAAGTATGACACATGGCGCAATGTCCGTTTAGATTTGTGCTTCCTGATGATTTGTGCTACATATCAGAGACAAGCAGGCCAGCTTTCTGCCACTGATGATGAATCTTGTATTAGAGACTGTAGTCTTGTGTGCTGTTTAGCAGCAGCATACTATATAGCTGCATCAGGTTAATAACTGCCTTCCTGCCTCCCAGTCTTGTAAACATAGCCTGGAAAAGCTAGCTTAGCACTTTCTCTGCTCTGCTGCTGAAAAAAAAACATGTTTGGACTGCGTCTGTGGTTCCCGCTGTTAAAGCCTTAGCAGAAGGAATGTGTCTAAATGGCAAATGCTTTTGGAGAACGTGAGAGTGTATCAAAGAGGGGTGGAGGGCACATTAGCTGTAAGTGTTCACAGATGTTAGTGAAAGTTCATCAGCTCTGTCTGTACTCGCGATTGGAAAAATATTTTCCTGGAAAACCTTTAGACACCGGAAGCGTGAGCTGCCGTGCTTCCTTCTTGCCTTGTTTACTCATGTGTTTTTGGCTCTGAGTGATGCAGCCAGACTTGGACTGAAAAGAGTCCCACAAAAATCAGCCTCCGACACATCCATCTCCTCGTTCTCCTTATGTGCACATTTAACTGTGCCGTCTCCATTCCTCTACTTAGCAGGAGTCCGTCTTGTCGGTAGCGTTTGCTGCGTGCTGTGCGAGTTGTTCCCCCTCAGTGATGAAGTGTTACAGTCATGTGTAGCTTTACCCTCCGTGTGGGTCATCAGATGGTATGGTGCCACTGAAAATAATTGCTGGGTGTGTCTTTGTGGAGCAGCAGCTTTTGTCCAGTAGCACCGTGTCTCCAGTAATCCTGGCAGGCAGGCAGACAGGCAGGCAGGCATGCGGTGACCTTGGCAAGGCCATGTTGAATTGAAATATACACCAGCTATTTCGTAATAACTCCGGTTCTGCCAAGTCACACCCTCTTTCCTCTCTTCACGATTCGGGCTGATTGGCTTGGAGACAGACATAAACACTCCCTTCCTCAGGGGCAGCTGGGTAATAACACAAAAGTCACCCGCTGCTACCAGCGAACTCTCACACACGAGGCTGATGAGAGCAAGTGTGGTGTTTTGTTTTTGTTTTGTTTTTTACAGAGGTTTATACACATTGAAACTATCACACTTTTTGCAATCGGAATTCTAAAAGAGGGCAAAATATGTGTTGTAATGAATAAACTATTTGTTAATTGTACAATGAATACTTTTTGTTTTATTGTCTTTTGGTGTGACAAAGTGAAAGGTTTAAGCGCTTTTGTTGTTGTTAGAGCTTATTTGTTGGCTTAATCAAGATAAATATTTAGGATTAGTCCTATAGCCGTGATATTTTCCATGTGCTTTTAAGAATTATCATAACAGTGAAAGGTTGATACAGTGGGTATTGCAATTATGGGTAAAGTTCTTGGCTTAGATGACAGATTTTTTAAATAAACAATTTTGTATATTATTTTGTTTTTATAGAAACAGCATGGAATGTAGCAAAAAAAAAAATGTAGTAACTGCTAATTAAGTGTTTTTGATTTTAGTAGTCATAATGACAGGTATAATAATCACAGTAGAGTCAAATGTTTTTGTTTTTTTATTGTTATTGCACTAATAACACTCCATTACTCTCCCCTTCCACAAGATTTAGGAAATTAGATTAGTGTGAATGAACATGTAGTTGTGTGCCACCCAATAAAATAAACTCTGCTCCTCTCCTCTCACTCTTGTCACAGAGAAACCAGGTCCAGAGCGGAAGCGCATTAAAAAGGAGCCCACCAACACCCGGAAAGCGGGCTTGCCGTTTGGAATGGGGATGCCAGGGATCCGGGCCGGGTACCCCCTCTCCGAGCGGCAGCAGGTGGCCTTGCTCATGCAAATGACAGCTGAGGAGTCCGTCAACAGTCCAGGTGCCTGCTCATCATTTAGGCCACGTCTTCTGCGGACGGGTGGCAGACAAGGAAAAAGGGATGGGAGGGAGCTTTGAGTGTAGCTTTTTTGTTTATTTTTGGATGTTGAGCATTTTGCCTGCTCGGTTTTTGTCAAGTCTCACTCATACTCTGGACAGAACCAGTTCCTTAATTCGAATCCCGTACAAGCTAATCCACATTAATTCTCATTACAGCAGCAATGTAAATGCATGCTGTCAGAGATAGATGTTGTTTTGTCCTAACAGCTGTAACAGTTACAAATTGGTTCATATGCAGTATTTTTCTTAAATGCAGCATGTAAGGAAATGAAACTAACTCCTCTGCTGGTGTTGCGTTAGTCTGGAATTGATGGTGCAATCTCAGCATCTGAGCAAAATGACAACACACATCCAAATGCAAAAAACCTGCAAGCATTTAGTTGCTGTTTACTTGTTTTCTGCTGTTAGATGATTATTCATTAAAATTACTGTTTGCTTTTGGCTGTTCAAATTGTCCATTTATTTGTGGTCGACAGAGTCGCCTAAAATAGCTTTATTATTGAAACCTTGTACTTTTTCATGAACAGTTTACATTTGCGATAGAATTAGGTGGGTTAGGACCAATGCATAGTCACTTTTATTTATGTTAATTCCTTTGTTGCATGCCTGGAGGCATGGACTTAGATTAAGTGAGTGTGTTTCAAATGTCATTGGGGACAATAGCTGTACAAACTCAATAATGTAAATGTGATTAAGGCTTGAGTTTAATCTTGTAAATGTGATGAAATGAGCTGAAGTAAAGTAGGTCCGACCGTCTCTGCTGCTGATGGGTAGAGTGTCATTGCCCCCTTCTGGCTGTGAGCAGCTCAAACGCAGTTATTCACAGTAGAAGTAGTAAACAAAACAGAGACAATTGAAGCAAGTTCTTCAAAATGATGCCATAAGAAACTGTTCTAGTGTTGTAGTGAAATGTTGTTCTCCCGCCTACAGACACAACACCAAAGCATCAGTCACAGTCCAGTCTGGGCCAGAAGGGAACGCCAAACTCTGCATCTAAAACCAAAGACAAAGTGAATAAACGGAACGAGAGAGGAGAGACTCGACTGCACAGAGCAGCAATCCGTGGAGAGGTACGCCGCATCAAGGAGCTCATCAGCGAGGGAGCTGATGTGAATGTAAAAGACTTTGCAGGTGAGAGCCTCTTTATTTACAGTCACTGTCCTTTAGCCATGTAGCTATATATATACATTTATATGTGATATACACTTCTCACAATGATATTCATCTTGTGTTTAGGCTGGACTGCATTGCATGAGGCGTGCAACAGGGGCTATTATGATGTGGCCAAGCAGCTGCTGGCAGCCGGAGCAGAGGTCAACACCAAGGGTCTGGATGATGACACCCCTCTACATGATGCATCAAACAATGGACATTTCAAGGTAAAACGAAACAAAATCATGCAAAGGAAGCTCATGTCCAAATGCATTCACCACTGTTAAGAAAGCAGTAAAGAACAAAATATTATTTCAAAATTCAAAAGAAACCATTTATCATAAAACTCTGAAAATGGAAAAACTAAAGATGGTCAAGAAAACTGTCCACCATAGAGATGGTGCGGATGTTAAGTTGTTTAAATACAAGGATAACGGTACATATTTTCAGACAGTCTCTTCAGAAGTTTTTTCATAGTTTTGTTACGAATGAAAACAGACCGCTAAAGCAGGGGTGGGCAAACTTTTTGGCTCAGGGGCCACATTGACTTTTAAAATTTGACAGACGGGCCAGGCCAGCACCAGATGCATACATATCAAACATAAACATAAAAAAGGCATTACAGTGTTAATACGTACATTCACTTTTAGTGGGAACAGTGTTGTTGATCACCCTTCTTTGCTAGTGCATCGAAGTCTGGTGTTAGTTTTGTTGTGGCAATTCTCAGAACAGATCTGAGGTGTTCATCACTCAACTGGGATCTGTGAGGTGCTTTGTTGGTGTTCATCACACTAAAAGTCTGTTCACACACGTACGTAGAGCCAAACAACACCAGCATCTTCTGTGCCATCTTCTGGATGTTTGGAAATTTGGCTGCGCTTAATGAAGCATAAAACTCATCCAGTTTAAGAGAGTTGAACTTCTCCTTTAAGACGGTGTCACATTGGAGATCAATCAGTTCCAACTGCAGCTCCTGTGGCGCCATTTCAGGGTCTCGTGTGAAGGGACATGAGACCAGCTGAAGTGACTTGTCAATTTTTCCAAAATCAGAGAACCGATGGCAGAATTCTCCGTGCAGGTTGTCCAGTGATTTCCTGTATTTTTTTCCACATGTCGAGGGGCTTCTTTCAGCGTAGCCAGCGTGGGGAAATGAGCAAATGACTTGTTTGACATTTGCTTTGAGAATAAAGCTAGCTTGGTTTTGAAGGCTCTGACGTTTGTGTACATTTCATGCACAAACTGGTCTTTCCCTTGTAGCTTCACGTTCAGCTCATTCATGTGTGTCAGTATGTCCACAGCAAGAGCTAAATCACAAAGACAATCTGTGTCACTCAGCTCAGGAAAATCGTCAGCTTTCTCAAGTAGCTCCAAAAATGAGATAATCTCCTGTTTGAGCTCCAACACTCGTTGACATACTTTCCCCAAACTTAACCAGCGGACGTTGGAGTGGTGAAGCAAGTCCTTGTGATCAGCGTCATTTTCTTCAAGAAACTTAATGAACTGACGACGGTGAAGTCCCCTCGCTCCAATAAAGTTAACCACTTTTACAACTGGCTTCACTACGTGGTCGAGCTGCAGGACGGATTTACACAGTGCTTCCTGGTGGATTATGCAGTGTAAGAAAATGACCTCCTGCTCAGGGTTGTCCTCTTTCACCCTCTCCTGGATTCTTTTGAGCAACCCGACGTTTTTTCCAGTCAGATTTGGCGATCCGTCCGTGGTAACGTTGGCGAGCGGACTCCAAGGTAGCTGTAGCCTCTCGATGACCCCCGACACGCCGTCATACGAGTCCTCTCCCCGCGTTTTCCCCTTCAGGGATTCCACGGCCAAAAACTCCTCTGTTATCTCAAAATTGTCATTAATCCCTCTGATAAAAATTAAAAGCTGAGCGGTGTCCTTTGTCATTACTTTCATCCAGTGCCAAGAAATATAATGTAAATGACTCCGCTTTTTTTGTTTAGCTTGCTAGCTAAGTCTTCGTCAATTAGCTCAACACGGCGAGTCACTGCCCTGCGTGATAAGCTCATTTTTTCAAATTTGTTCTTGCTCTCGGGACACAAGATACCTGCTGTCTCTACCATGCACTCTTTGAGAAACTCCCCTTCGGAGAAAGGCTTGCTGGTCTTTGCTAATTTGAATGCCAGCAAATAACTTGCCTTCGTGCTTGATTCTTGGATGGCAGTTTGTCAGATAAAGGTGTTTTGCTGAGCCTGCAAACTAGCTGCCGACCTCTGAGCGGTCGTCGTCCGTTCTTGCGTTGACTGGTTGTTGGCGCAATTAGCATGCTTGGTGGAAAAGTGACGGCTGATGTTGTATTCCTTTAAAACCGCAACGGTTTCTTGGCAAATAAGACACACAGCCTTCGACCGGACTTCAGTGAAAAAATATTTAGTCGTCCGTTCCTTATTAAACACTCGGCGCTCGCTGTCGACTTTTCTTTTCTTTGGCCCGTTCATTGTTGCAGATGGGTTCAGAGCAGCAGCAGAGTAACAACAGAGAGCAGCTCGGCCTCCGCAAAATCAAGTCAATGTATCACTGCGCCTAGTGCGCCACCTGGTGGACCGCCAGGTATTACAGGACAAGGTCAAATGAATGCAGTCATAATTATGATATGATTTGATTTGGGCAATTCTGTACCAATCTTCGGCGGGCCGGATTAAAAAGACCAACGGGCCGGATGTGCCCTGCGGGCCGTAGTTTGCCCACCCCTGCGCTAGAGAATCTCAAAGCCATCGTACTTTCTCACCTCTGCACAGCTGGCACAAAGTGGATGTAAATGTCTGAATATCGGTTTTGGAAAGTTACTGAAATGGTTGGACTCAGACCTCACCTCACCCAAATATCAGGGAGGTGTGAGGGGGAGGAGAGGTGCTGACCATCCAACGAGCAGTTCAGAAAGGGTGAAAAGCCAACTTTAGTCTCTCGTCATTCATAAATCTGACAGTCTGTTAAGCTTATTCATGGTTTATGCATTTGACCAAATAATAATATCATGGTAGAACAGTTTTGTATCCTTTCTCCTGTAAAGTCTGACCCATAAGAGTTAGTAATATCACCCCTTAAATTACAATTTCCTTGAATGTAATCTTTAACTTTATTGGTTTCAGGTGGTTAAGCTTCTTTTACGGTATGGAGGTGACCCGCGACAAAGCAACAGGAGAGGTGAAACACCATTGAAGGTTGCCAACTCTCCAACTATGCTGAATCTGTTGCTGGGGAAAGGCACTTACACCTCCAGTGAAGAAAGTTCATCAGGTATCTAATATTACATGACTGTTGTGCAAGTCATTAGTGTAATTGGGTCTTTAAGTGTTGTGTATTGATTCTCCTTCTTTTTACATCCCACAGAATCCTCAGAGGAGGAAGATGCCCCCTCGTTTGCCCCATCCAGCTCTGTTGATGGCAATAACACAGACTCGGAGTTTGAGAAGGGCCTGAAGTTGAAAGGGAAAACCGCCGACCCTCCTAAGTCTGCCGTCACACCCGTCAAAGATGAATACGAATTTGATGAGGATGACGAGGAGGAGCGTGTCCCTCCTGTGGACGACAAACACCTTTTGAAAAAAGACTTCCGCAAGGAATCAATTACCAAGACCAACAGCTTCATCTCTATACCCAAGATGGAGGTTAAAACCTATTCCAAAAGCAACTCGCTCACACCAAAGAAAACTGTCAGGCGGATCATCTCTGACAGTAACAGTTCAGACGAGGATGATAGGACGTTGTGTTTCACACCAGCGCCTACGCCACGGCAACAAGCCCAGCAAACAAATACCAAGACTAGAGACTCTGGCAGCATGAGCTCTAAACAACAAAAAGACAAGAATAAAGTCAAAAAGAAGCGAAAGAAGGAGAGTAAAAATAATGTCAGTAAAGAAGTCAGGTTTGGTAAAGTCAATGACAAATTCTGTACATCTGACTCTGATTGTGGGGACATGGAGAGTGAGGATGACAAGGGCTCAAGTAGTATAAAGGACTCTTCAGCAACAAACCTGAAAGAAACCCCTGGCTTTAACGCATCCTCCTCTTCGTCTTCACATGGAAACTTGAACTCCCAGAAACAGGCACCATCATTAGCAGAACAGCATCCAAAGCAGTGGAGGACAGATGGCTGGAAGACTGTGTCATCTCCCCCATGGTCAGACGTCAGTTCTCTCTCTGATTCAGTCAGAACAAGACTGTCCAGTGAGTCGGACTACTCCTCTGCTGATTCCAGCGTAGAGTCAATAAAACAAGTGAAAAGGAAAGCGCAGGAGAACAAAAAGAAGAATAACAACGTGCACAGTAACACTGTAGACAAGAAAAACTCTGAGCTCTACAAAGCGGCCAGTGCAGAGAGTGCAGTCTCCAAAACTGATGTGGACGGCAAAGTGCTGAAAAAGCATAAAGTGAAGCACAAGCACAAAAATAAGGAAAAGGACAAAGCTCCTAGTCTAGTGCTTAATCAAGATATGAATGAGAAATTTGTCAAGAGCTATTCTTTTGATTTTGATGATTCAAGACAGAAGTCCCTAATTGTGGATTCCGAATCGCCAGCAGAGAGCAAAGTCAAATTATCAAAACACGAAAAAGACCATTCAAAAAAGGAGGACAGGCTTTCAAAAACCAAGTCTGAGGATAAGGATTGGTCGTCTGGAAAAGACCTGCACAGGACGGCAAAAGAGGAGAAAAACAAGAAAACAAAGGACTCTGCCAAGGACAAGACAAATAAGGAGGAGCGGGAGAAGCCTTTAAAATCTGACAAGGATAGAAATGTCAAGGAGAAGGAGAAACCCAAGGAGGATAAACAAAAGGCTCACAAAGAGGAGAAAAAGAAAAAGTCCAAGGAGAAGTCCTCTTCAAAGGCCGACAGGAAGAGTGAGCAGAAAGAGGAAAAGCACCTAAAGGTGGACAAGGAGAAAAACACCAAGGACGAGAAGGAGAAATGTAAAAAAGACAAAGCACAGAAAGAGGAATCCGAGTATGAAGGTTACGACGTCAACAACCGTTTCCTCAACCTGGAGGACACAAAGCTCAGTGCCTCAGATGACCATCATGACAGATGGGGCTCCGAGATGTCCTCTGACTCGTCCCTCTACGGAGATGACAGCTGGGATGCTCCTGTCAAAGAGTACAAGGAATACAAAGCCAACAACGCTGTTAAACTAATTGTTGAGACTGTTAAGGAGGAGACAAGGAGGAAAGACAACAAAGTCAAGGACAAGAAATCAGATCACACCGAGAAAAGATCAGAGAAGGAAGCCACTTCGAAGAAAAAGGACAAAGACTCTTCAGAGAAGACGAATGAAAAGAAAAAAGACTGGACAGAAAAACAAAAATTAAACTCCAGCCACTCGGTTGAGAAAGAAAAGAAGAGGAAGGAGTCCACGGACACAGTCAAAGACAAAAAAGACAAGGACTCTCTGGAAAACAGTCGAGACCGTAAAGACTCGTATGACTTCATGAAGGAAAGAAAGGACATAAAAATCAAGCAGGAATCTATACGAGATGAATATGGCAGTGACACTTTCTTCAAAGAGGTTGATGCTGTCGGTAAATCCTGTGACATCAGGGAAAGAAACCACTCTGGAAAGGAGAAAGACAAGAAGGGCGAGGGAATGGAGAAGCGAGAAAAGACAAAAGCTGACAAGCACAAAGAGAAAGCAAAAGACAGAGGAGCCGATCAGGAGAAAGACAAGAGCGAGAAAAGCTCCGCAGAAAAAACAGTCAAGGAAAAAGATGCAGACCGGGGCACCAAAGACAAGAAGGAGGGAGCCAAAGACAAACACAAAGACTCTCACGGCAAAGACAAGGATCGAAAGATGTCTTCAGAACAGACAAAGGACAAGAAAGAAAAGGCCTCTCAAGACAAACATGTTGACAGGGAGAAGGATTTCTTGGAGGTCAAGAAAGAGGAAAGAAAACCCGAGAAAATCCGCGAGAAAACGTGGTACAAGATAGCTGACATATTCACTGATGAAAGCGACGATGACGAGGACAGCTATAATGGTGGTGTGCTGGTGTCTGACTCCATCAGGAAAGACTCGACACCTGATCAGGATGAGCTGGATCACTTCCCTTCAGAAAAAATGAGAAAATCTTCTGCAGAGACTAAACATGCCACGGAAAAGGCAAAAGACAAAGAACATAAGGACAAGAAGAAAGATAAGGCCGCGTTTGACACCGGTAAAGAGAGGAAAGGCTCCCTCGAGAAACACAACAAAGACAAGAAGGATTCAGTGGATGCCAAACATAAGGAGAGAAAAGACAGGATGTCCATGGACTCAAACCAAGACAAGAAAAACAAGCAGAAGCTGTTGGACAAAAGGGACGCAAGCGAGGAGAAGACAAAGACTAAATATAAAGACAAGCAGGACCATTCTAAGGAGAGGAAGCCCTCAAAAGGCAGTGGTGAGAATGAGAAATCACTCCTGGAAAAACTGGAGGAGGAGGCTATGAATGACTACAAGGATGACTCCAATGACAAGAACAGTGAAATCTCCTCCGATAGTTTCACCGACAGAGGTCATGAGCCAGTCCTCACGAGCTACTACGACTCCATCAGCCTGACCGACATGTCCGAGGACAGGAGAGACTCCCTGTGCATATCGACGCCGCAGGACAAGTTCAGAGAGAAAGAGAGGCATCGACATTCCTCCTCATCTTCATCCAAGAAAAGCCACGACAAGGACAAAGAAAAGGTGAAGAAGGAGAAAGGAGACAAACGGGACAAAACAGAAGAAATCAGAGAGTCCTACAACCGCAGAGAGAGCTTACCTTTCGAGAAGGAGCCCATGCCTCTAGAGGCCGACCCTTACACATTTCCGTATGGAGGTAAGGGAGACGGCGAGGATGACTTTGATAAAACATTGGAATTTGAAAAAGAGATGTCCAAAAAGGACAAGGACAAAACAACGGGTGTCATCAGTGACCGAATGAAGGACAAAAAGAAAAAGGAGAAACATAAGGAGAAGATGAAGGAGGAGAAGAATAAATACATCGATGGCTTTGGGTCCTTCAAACACTCCAAAGAGGATGTAAAGTCAGGGTTGAAAGATAGCCCACAGGTCACTGTTCTGAAGGACAGGTCTAAAGAGGAGAGTCCCAAGTTTGATCTGAAGAAAGACAGAAATAGGGATACGCTGGACAAAGACAGGATAGACCACAGTAAATCTAAGGCGAAGGAGGAAAACGAAAAGCTCCCTCAGTCCAAAGACACAGCGCGGAAAGATAATCGTCCACGGGAGAAACTGTTGGTGGACGGTGATTATCAAATGACAAGTTTTGGACAGATGTTGAGTCTAAAAGACCAGGAGATTGAAGAGCGCCACAAGAGACATAAAGAGAGAATGAAGCAGATGGAGAAACTGAGACCCAAATCAGGAGACCCGAAGCTCAAAGACAAAACCAAGTCTACGGAGGAAGTACGGAAAAGTCGCAGTGAGCTGTCATCGAAGAAATCCAACAGCCTGGAGTCTGGTCTTAAAGAGAAGAAGCTGAAGGATGTGGGTCTCCCGGCCCAAATGGTGTCTCCAGGCAGCAAGTTCCAGCCTCCTGACAGTCAGAACTCAAAGGACTGGCTGGCTGGCCCCCAAATGAAGGAGAACCTCCCTGCTTCTCCCAGGCCAGATCAAAACAGGCCGACTGGTGTCCCCACACCAACATCTGTCATCTCCTGCCCCAGCTTTGAGGATGTAATGCAGACTCCACGTACCCCATCTTGTAGTGCTGAGGATTACCCTGACATCATGCTGGATGGGCTGGACTGCCAGAATTCATCAGCTATGACTATGTCGATGAATGCCTGCTCCCCGTCCTTCTTCGAAAGGTATTTGAACTTGTAAACACGCTGCAGGTTTACTCTTGTGACAATTTGGAGTATGTAGCATATTTTCTAATGTCAAATGTTTTTGTTTTTCTCCCAGCAGGTATTCTAACTCCCAGAGTTTCCAAGAGGGCACCTGTCCTACTCCTGCGAAAAACCTCCAGCTGCCACTCGTCAGCCGTTCCGCGTCGTCAGATGTCCGCAGGCCTCTCGAGGATGAGTTCAAGGCAGAGGCTGACAAGTTTCTTCGACAGCAGAGTGATCCCGTGGCTGAATTTGATCCATCCTCTTCTTCTCAACCTCTTGAAGACAAATCGGCTACTGTGGATCGGCTGGAGTGCCCGTCGTCTCCCTATTTTTCCCCAATGAGAATAGTGTCGCCTCGGCAGGAGCCAGTCCACCCAACACCAGATGTGGTCGCACCAACTCTTGTTGACACAGAGGTTAATGAACACCTACCTGAAAGTGTATACAACAGTTTCTTACCCAAACCCTCAACACCAGTTCACAGGCCAGACCCCCAGGAGCCCTGCTTTGACATCGCTGCACCACCAACTCCGGCTCCTGCTGCTTTACCGCCCCTGGATATCGATGACATCTCCGAGCCTCACCACAGTGAGCCCAATCTGGTCCTCTCAGATCTTCCCTCTGTCACAGAAGAGCAGGAACAGGAACAGGAGGATGAAGAAGAGGAGGAAGAGGAGGAGGAGGAGGATGACGAGGAGGAGGATGACGAGGAAGAGGAAGAGGGCGATATGGATGAGAGAGTTGAGGGAGACCACTGTGAAGTGGAGGAGCCAGAACAAACGAGAGAGCCGTGCTCCTTCTCCCCTCGAGTTGAAGACCCTCTGAGGAAGAGCTGGCCTGCAGAGTCTCCAGACCGGCAGGAGCCGGAGGTCCACCAGCTGTCGCCCACACACTCTGCACCCACCCATGGAGAGAACTGCTTCGAACACATATCAGGCTGGAACCCTGATATGGACCTCAAATCTCCACACAGGACATATGGGGAGATAGAGGCTGCCGTCTCCAAAATAACAAGCCCTTACTCCCATTCGGACAACGACATGCAGCCCTTGTCTGCACACCCCTCTGTCACTTCCCCCTACGCTGCCTGGAATAGGTGGCACAAAGAGGACCCGGAGGACTTCGATGAGCAGAAGGAAGCTGTGGCTGACATCCCCTCTCCAGAGAGGCCTGACACCGCTTTGGATGCGGAGCCCAACTATTTAAACACCTCATCCTCCTCCAATAGGCTGGAGTCTTTCTTCCAGGACTGCAACAGGCCGAGCTTAGAGGACAGTCACCAGATGGACGCGGAGTCGACATGTGTCGAACCAGACAGCAGGGAGAGCGCACACAGCTTCAGCGCTACCACTGATGGCCACATAGCCCCAGCTGTGGACCCTGAGCCCGTGGTGCCCTGGGCAGACCCGTTCTCGGCGGATCCAGACGAGCTGGATGACCTGGGACCGTTCTCCTTGCCTGAGCTGCCGCTACCAGACAAGTCGGAAGAAGCTGAGTCTCAAGAGCCTGAACTGGCTGACCCCATCAAGACCGTGCCGTCTCACATCAGACATACCATTACGGACAGAGACGACCCAGACATAATGGAGGTAGACTTGCCGAGCCTGGCGAGCCTGGCTAAGACTTCATGCCAAGCTGGAGACCTTCTGGAACCTGCTGGACAAGACTTGGTTGTGCCGTCACCACCGGCCACCTTCCAGCAAGACTTGGACCCTGAGCCTCAAAGTGTGCCCGTCAACAGCTCTCTGCCTCTGTGCGTACAACAGGGCGGCATTTTGGAAAGAAAATTACCTTGTGGAGAAGCTGATGAGTCGGAGCCCAGTATGTTGTATTCATCTGTGAAACCAGATGCCAGTCAGCAACATCTCATACAGATCCATTCCCTCCCTGAGCCGCTGCAGTTACCCGACGATTCGGTGTCTGCTGTCCAGTCTGAGGCGAGACAGGAGGAGATGTCTGACACCGTAGCAGAATCTGTGTCATGCAGTCCTCTTCCTCAGCTCCCGCTGGCCGTCGCCTTCTCCAGCACGGTGGAACTACCAGACACGCAGGAGCCCGCGTCCAAGCTAACACCGGTAACCCTGACCACTGAGTCCACCACTGTAGATATCCCCAAGAAGGTGGATGAAATCCCTCAAAGGATGACCCGCAATCGCGCCAAGAACAATCCCGCTGCTGCTGCTGTCCCTCCTACCTCCAGCATAATAACCTCGACCGCCGCCGCCACCCCCGTGACGACCAGTCCGGTGGTGAGCATTAACCCAATTCCTACGAGAACCCCGACACCCACCACAGCGTCCTCCTTCTCCGCTCTGAAGAAAGACAAAGACTCTGGGCTCAGTGTCTGCTCTGCTGCGTCTAATTCCACCCCAGCGGTGTCTGTACCTCCGTCTGTGACGACCTCTGCGTCTGTGGTTCTCAGTAAGACGACAAAAGGCCGTCCTATACCCATGGACGAAGAGGAATCTCAGACCCAGCACCCACGAAAGAGGAAGTTTCCTCGTTCTGCTGGGCAGCAAGTCCAGGTCCAGCTGGTGAACACAGCCATGCAGCAGACGAGGGAGATGATTCAGCAGACTTTAGCTGTCGTGGTCAATGCCATCAAGCTAGATGATATCGAGCCCTACCACAGTGACCGTTCCAACCCTTACTTTGAGTACCTGCAGATCAGGAAGAAGATCGAGGAAAAGAGGAAGATTCTGTGCTACATCACCCCTCAGGCCCCGCAGTGTTACGCTGAATATGTGACCTACACGGGCTCCTACCTGCTGGATGGCAAGCCCCTCAGCAAGCTGCACATCCCTGTGGTAAGTTACGGTGTCTCTGCATTATCTCTTATAACAAAGCAGGTTCAAACTGTGTGGGATAAAAGTCTGATTCTGTAACGATTTCAAAGTTTGGACAGCAAAAGAAGAAAATATAAGTGTGTGGAATGTTTTCATTTCTATACATAAACACTGTAACTTAGTGTGTAGATGTATCAGAGGGTACATAATAGGTGTATAATACCTTGTTGTGTTTTGCTCATCAGATTGCCCCACCTCCATCGCTGTCAGAACCTCTGAAGGAGCTCTTCAGGCAACAAGAGGCCGTGAGAGGGAAACTCAGGTTGCAGCACAGCATCGAGCGGGTAAGGAATAGATTCTCTGGACATTTTCCTATTTTTTAACACGTCTCATATTATTCTCATCTTATTCTCTGTCCTAAATTCCCTCCGTCCCAGCTTTCCTACACTTAGCCACACACATGTGCACCGAACGCTATGAGCACTTCTTTGATGAAAGATCAAAGCTTTTTTTGAATAGAAATGCAAGTGAAATCTGCATAGCCTCCCCTCCTTAGTTGAGCCAGAGTGAAATGCAATCTTTTTCATCTCGCTCTCTAATTAAATGACAACCCTTATAATGAAACATATGTGGCAGCTTTGTTGATAAAGAGCCCTTTCTATTAACCTCAGAAACATGGCAGTCATCCTGATGTTCAACTTCATATCTCATATTCCTCTTCTTTATGTGCTGTGCTTGCTGTCCACAGGAGAAGCTGATTGTCTCATGTGAGCAGGAGGTTTTAAGGGTTCACTGCAGAGCAGCCAGGACGATAGCCAATCAGGCTGTGCCATTCAGCGCCTGCACCATGCTGCTGGACTCTGAAGTATACAATATGCCATCAGAGAGCCAGGTAGGAAATATACGAGTACTCACCCGAGTGTCAAGTAAGCAGCCAGCTGTTACTAAATCTATTATTTACTCACATTGTGACTTGTTGTGCGTTCGCAGGGTGATGAGAACAAATCTGTGAGAGATCGCTTCAACGCGCGTCAGTTCATTTCCTGGATCCAGGACGTGGATGATAAATACGACCGCATGAAGGTAAATACTGGCCCTCTGCCGTTACTGAATATGTATTTTTTTCATTTAAAGACATTGATACCGTACTGTGTGTATACACAGAGTGGATTCATGCTTGTCTTTTCCTTTCCCAGACATGTTTGTTGATGCGGCAGCAGCACGAGGCAGCAGCGCTCAACGCGGTGCAACGGATGGAGTGGCAGCTGAAGGTCCAGGAGCTGGACCCAGCGGGACACAAGTCCCTCTGCGTCAACGAGGTGCCGTCCTTCTACGTGCCAATGGTCGACGTCAACGACGACTTTGTCCTGCTGCCTGCGTGACACAGCTGTGCTTACAGATAAGAGAGCAAACTTCATCTGAATCACTTCTTCTCAAAGAGACTTCGTTAAACAGAGCGAATGGAAAGGGCTAGCAAGTTTGAAAGAGGACTTTAGACAGGAAAAAATTATATTCTATAGAAAAAGAGTAAAGAGGAAAAACTTGCTTTGGATTCCCTTCTGTGAAGAAGGAAACACATTTTTACTGGGGAAAAAGAAAATACACAACTTGCACTTTCATCCTCAAAGTTTTTACACTTTTGTTCGATCAGAGTGTGAGAAGCAGAAACAGTTTTTGCTTTTAGGCTCTGACATCGGGACACAACTCCTCAGTGCTCAGTTCTGGTGAGACAGGGGGACAGAGATATATTTTCTGCGTTTGTTTTTGGTCCCTGCTTCGATACCCACCAGCACCACCGGGAGGACGTGTCAGAGAGGAGCTCTCCCAACAGCGTGGTGCCCGTCCTGAGGGAGGACTGACGAGAAGCCTCCCCCGTTGACGCAGGAGATCTAGACAGAGTCCGGCACTGACCCGGAGGAAGTCAACGGAGCCGTGGTGCATCACAAGGATCTTCAGTGGATCCAGGAAGCTAGACCAGCCACTGAAGTTTTTGGGGTTACAAGACCGTAGACCCAGAGGATGCTCTCTCTGTTCATACCGCACCGGGCCGAGCTAAACGGTCGCATAACGAAGCCTGCAGCAGGCTGGGATACAGCAGAGAGGTTACGATGTGTGTGCACGTCAGGGCCCAGTGTCTGAGAGGAAGAGACTGACCCTGCAGCCTCTCAGCCTGGCTACACAGAAGAGGACAGGCCCGGATCTCTGAGGACAGACCGGAGTGTTCCTCAGCGACCCCGCCTGCTCCAACACAAACACATCGGACCGCCATGGACTGCAAAAACACCACAGGACAACCAGAAGAAACAAAACACAACGAATGTTGAGATTCAAAGAGACTATTGAGAAATTGTGGTTTGGCAGGAGGAGAGAAATATTGTTTTTGTCTATTTCTTTACTTGGGCATTTCATTGTTTCTGAGGAAGTGACTTGAAACACTACAGAGCCAATATTAGTTTAATGGAAAAAAAAACAAAAGAAAACAGAAAAAAAGTTGTATTCCGTAAATTATGTACAGTTTTTATATTCGTTAACCAATGTATTCTTGCTGCCTTCTAGATAATTTATTTTGCCACACATTACTGCACAGTTGTAAATAACCTATGTACTGTAATATCACTCAGTTAAGTGTAAAGAAAAAAACATAAAAGAAATAAAAATTATCTTTTTATGTACAGTTCACTTTTGGGCAGCACTTTCCCCCCCCTCATATCCATGGGCCAAAATGTGTACACGATTCTGTCAGTATTTGAAAGACTCCAGTGCACAGTTGTATGATCTCATCTGTAGATTCAGTCCGGGGTTTGGTAAAGAAACTCACCACAACGCAAATAGCTGACAGTCGACCCTTCTGGATTAAACGGGCCTCCCACAGGCCGACCACCGTACAGTCCCTCAGATGTAGCAGAATAGTTGTTGAGGATTTATTTAAAGAATAGACAGATTATTATTCATTGCTTTACTACACAATTATATCTGAAAAATTTTGAACCAAGAAAATGCCTTTTTCAGTGAAAAAAAAGTGTACTCATTGTTGGGCAAAGTCACATAGATATATATTGGTAGGATGAAAGTTAGAGTTGTCATTTACAAGCAAAACCATCATGTTAGTTTCAAATGGTTTCAAATAATTTTCTTTTGCTTGTTTTTCATTTACAAAAATTGGATTTTCTAATCATCACAAAACGTCGTCGTGTAAAACCAACAAGACACGGGTCTTTCAGCACTTCGTCCTGTTCTCCCTGCTCGTCTGGTTTTCCCGTTAAATAGACTGAAGAGTCGTAACAGACACTGAAAGGTTTCATCCCTCACTGACTCTTGTTTTGTCCGTCTGTCTGCCCCTCGTTCAATATTGTAGAGCAGCTTATTTTCTTGGTGCTGTTCCAACTTTACTCACTGGGTGGCGCCAGCGTGTCAGAAAACTCAAGAACCTTATTTTGGCTTAAGCCTGAGACCCGAGGCCTTTGAATGGGTGTTTTTAACTATATTCAAATTTTATTGTGGCCCACAGAGAGGTCAAGTTCCCTTCTCGGATCAGTTTGTTAGTCGCTGAAGTCATCATAGTTAAACATTTCGCTCCAGTCACGTCATCCTTCTGATTTTTATCGGTGTCTAACCTACGAGGGGCTTTGCTGGTGTCGTCAGGGATTTTAAATGTTAAGTTCCTTCCTCGTGTTGTTAAGTTGCGTGGTGGTATTTGCCATCATCGTGTCCTTGCGTCAGGCCCAAGCAGACCGTTAACGAGACTTAAACCTTCTCAGAATGAACCAAAAAGTGAACAGACATCAACGCAAACAGTGGAGGGGAAAGAAATAGCTTCACGCTGAATTGACTGATTTGTCTTTAATTTTTGTAATAGTTAAAAATCCCATTTGTGATGACGTGTATTTGTTCTCTATTTTTTTTTTTTTTTAGTGGGTCTTGGTTTTGAAAAGCTTTCCCGACCTACCACACGGGCCGCCCGCCTGCCTGTCTGTGTGTGAAAGCTGCTCACGTATCCTGATGGCAATATTATCTGAACCTTTTTAACTTATTTACACACTGTCAGTCAGCATAGCTGTGTATGGTATGTCTAGTCAAGTGCAATGGTTGTTGCTATTACACTGTGCAGGCAAGGTGGCTAGATGTATAGTCCAGGATACACACATCCTGGTTGGTAAATACACACATTTGGATACAAGCAGACAGAAATTTGTTTTTTTTTTAAACCCCTGTTTGTCATGTTTTTATTCTATTGTTGGTTTCTCTCCGTTTTTGTGAAGAGGGTTAAGGGTGTCTTTTTGTTCACAGAATCTATGTGTGTGTGTGTGTGTGTGTGTGTGCGTGTGTGTGTGTGCGCTGTGTGTTCTTTTAGCTAAGTGTATGTAGTTTTTGAATGTTGTGTTTATCTTGGAGGTTTTTTTGTTTGTTTGTTGTTTTTTTTTTGGGGGGGGGGGGTCCTGTATTGAGCACCAGTGGCATGTCAATCACGTTGCTTATCGAGCAGAATGTATCCCGTTACTATGCCCTGACCGACACCCTCTCACTATTGTTTACAAACATCAAGAGCGTTTCCGTTTCACACGTCACCTTTTTTTAACGGTTGAAGCCCCGCCTTTGTTTGTTACTTCTGTAATCAGTCATTTATTTGAACCACAAAGGCTTGAAATGGTGATGACGGTCGACGCAGCTGACAGGCGATCTCTTCCCCCCCCCCCCCGGTTTGCGGTTCACCGCTGCACAGAGCAATAGACGAAAACACATCCGTACCCGCGTTGATTCTCCAGTGACCATTCAGCTAACGTGATAAATTGAACACAGACACACACACATCTTCGGATGCACAGTAGAGCACTTGGCCGTGGTGATACAGATGCTAGCCTGACGCCACCTCAGTCAGCAACATATTACCTCTACTCTCCTCACATTCACTCATAATGTTGATTTTGAGATTTGTTATTTGTTGTTTTTTCTTACTGGACATAAAGATACATAATTGCTATTTTTTGCATTATATAGAATCACGATTTCAAGCCTTTTTTTCTAGTTTTCTTTTGTTTGTTTTTTAATTAAAACCCAGACTGTAGCTGTTTCTTTGTTCCTTTTTTTTTTTTTAGAATGGAAAATGACTAATAAAAAGCATGGAGAACTACTCTTTAAATGGTGAGAAATAACCTATTTATTATCTTTTTGTTTTTTCTGACACCTGTGGTATGTTTTGAGTTGAAGTTGGTCTCCGCTGTGTAAATTTTCCTCCTTGTAATGCGTGAGAGACATACTGTACATAGCTCTGTAAATAAAACCTCCCAGGACGTTTTGCACCCTCCTCTTTGTACTAGTCTGAAAAATTGCGTAGAATGTGGGGTTCTAACAGCAACGAGCTGTGTGTGCTCGCTGCAGGTGATTATGATGTAACAATGTAACATTTTTTTATTTGTACAATGTAGTTTATTTGTGTACATATTGTTGGAGCAGCTAAAGGGGGAGGGGAGGGGGGGGGGTTGTTGATGCTATCGTCAGTGCTGTAACACAAATCCAGTACTTTCACCTCTAGCTGTTGTTGATTTCCTGCAAAAAAAAAATAAAGACAAAAAAAATTAAAATGAGAGAAACTGAAAATGAGTGGATGGGGGCAAAAAAAGACTAAAACTGAAAAGTAAAAATTCTAAATTGTTATTTTCTACAGTTGCATGTACAGAGAGCGCGAGAACTGCTGTTGTTCCTCAGAGATTATGTTCGTTAATAAAATTTTGAAATATTACCAGCCGTTCTCTGGTTCATGTGTTTGCTTCGTCTCCGTCAAACTGCATTTATGCAAATTCTGATGCACCCAAAATACATATGTATCATCTCATATTTGAACATAGACACTTAGGTATCATCATATTGAAATTTATCTCAATTAAATTGTACTTGCATAGTGTCAAGTCACAACATAAGTCATTTTAGGGAACTTTAAACTTTAAAAAGAACTTCACCAACATTATAGAGAGGATCCCAACAATTCCCACGAGCGATAGATGGAAAGAAAACCTCCAATATGATGACATCTTAACATTATGGTGGTCTTGTGCAGTCTGTTGATAGCAGTCTTTATATGGACCATCGTTTTAGTTCCAGGTCCCATATTAAGATTATCTTTAGTTTTCAACAGTCAACAGTGCTGGACAGACACTTTAAAAAAAGCTGTCTTTCTTCTGAAGTCTGTGAAGAAAGCATGAAGACTGTTTAATGTTAATTAAACTGCACATGCAGGTTAGTCTGTCACCATTTTTCCTGCCAACACGAGCTTCTTTTTGCTCTTACTGTATGAGTATTTACATTGCATGGGACTTCAGAAAGTTGCATTAAAATAAATCATATTTGTTGAGTCCTTCACAGACTACAGACTTAACCTGGACACCACATACTCTATTGTGTGAGTTTTCCAAGTTGGGTAGACATGTAAATTTTGGACGACCTGTCAGCATTGATAATGTGTCCCACATTGTCCCACACAAACATACACGTTCAGTTTGTTGGGATGTGGTTAGCCTATAGCAGCAGGGTGAGGTGACTGTGTTTGGTGTCTGAAATCTTGAGCGGGAGTAAAACATGTTTCACAATCTTCGTGTCTGAAATGCCTCTTCTGACGTGGCTGACAAATTTGGAGCAAACGGTAAACCGATAGCCTGGAAGAGTTCTGGCTGAAGTCAGATGTCTGATATGTGTTACACTCTCTCTGAATATTTCAGTGTAATTACAGTTCATATTTCAGAGGCAGATGAAAGAAAACAAACATATTAATGAAAAGCTTTTCTAGATCCTGAGTCGAGCAATCCCAGCTCATCTGCACATCACTGAGAGCCGCATCAAGCAGATGATGATAAATATTCATTTGTGCAGCACTTATCAACAAAGTTACAAAGTGCTTCATGTGAGAGAATCGAGATTAAAACGTTTCAGGATTACACAATTTACAACAAGACACAATCAGGCAATTTAATGTCCAAAAACTATAAAACTACAGCGTGTCTGTGTCCAGATGTTAAACTACAGCGTGTCTGTGTCCAGATGTTAAACTACAATGTGTCTGTGTTCAGATGTTAAACTACACCGTGTCTGTGTCCAGATGTTAATCTACAGCGTGTCTGTGTCCAGATGTTAAACTACAGCGTGTCTGTGTTCAGATGTTAAACTACAGCGTGTCTGTGTCCAGATGTTAAACTACAACGTGTCTGTGTCCAGATGTTAAACTACAGCCTGGCTGTGTCCAGATGTTAAACTACAGCATGTCTGTGTCCAGATGTAAAACCTGAACTACGGAAGGAGCAGATCAATAAATTAGGAAAGATAATTACAGGAGATAACTGCTCTGAAGGTCTTAGACTAAAAACAAACGTCAAGTCGAGCATGCCGATGAAACTTTAAACCTATCAGGACAGAGTCGTGACGTCACAGAGGAAGTGCTGAGCCGGTGCAGCCGGAGCAGCTGCAGCACCTGACTCAGAAAACTGTAGCCTCTTCGCTCCCGCGAGGTTTTGCAACATTGTGACGTTTTGCAGCGCCGGCTAAAGTCGGACATAATGTCTAACCATCATGCAATGTTGTAAATCCAGCATGCATCACAGGTCAGCGCTGCGGAGCGCCGCGTGAAGTCGAAAGCACCCGATGACTGACGGCGCTTTGGTAACTGTATCTGCGTTGGTGCTGGTGACTCAGTGGAAATAGTTTGAACTCACCGATCATCCACAAAGTAGTCACCGAATCAGCCAAGCAGGTGTGTCATATGTGAAACCCCAAACCCCAGTTCTATCCGGACCTCAGATCCCGCCCTCCCCTGCCTACCTGCAGCTGCGCCGCGCGGCTGTCGAGTGTGCGCACTCCCTGCGTAATGGCCACAGGAGCGTCTCACACCACCAACTCTCGTCTTCAGATGGATTATGAGACGAAGATTTTCCCTCACACCGGCGGTTATGGGCGCTATAACCGGATCGTGGTCGTGTTCAGCTGGTTTCCAAACTTTGCGGTCATGTTGAATCTGTTCAGCGACGTTTTTTACACCCTGATCCCGGACTTGTACCACTGCAAACCAGACCCGAAGCTCCTGCCCTCCACCTTCCTCCTCAGCAACCTCTCCAGACAGGGATACCTAAACCTCACCATCCCTTGGGTGGAGGGCTCCGGTCTCAGCCACTGTGAACTTTTTAAGTATCCTTCCAACACCTCGGACTTTTCCGACAACGTGCCCAGGGTGAGGGTGTCCTGCACCCATGGGTGGGAGTACTCCAGTGTAGCCGGGCTCCAGAGCAACTTTGTGACTGAGGTAAGTTCGTGTTCAGTTATCACTCAGGTCTGTGTGTGGAGGATTAATATCTAAAACATTTCTGAATCCAGTTGGGCTGCTGGTTGGGCATTTTATTCACATTTCTTTACCCATCAAATGTTTATGAAAAACAGCAACTCTTTTATGTCAAACAGTTTTTTTTCTCGGTTGTGTAACTTTTATCAGTTAATTCGATTCTCTGGTCCTGCTCCAACATGGTGGTGCTGAACTGGATTTGTTCCAGCTTCCTCTCAGTTGCAACCAACATCTCTGCTGGAAGCACGTGTGCCATGAAGACTGCTCCTTGTGTCAATATTGACTCAGGTTGAACAGTTAAAACTTAGTTGTTGCTCAGGATCTTGTTCACTCTCACTGATCTGCTGTCTGGCCCGTGGTTTCCAAGGGTCACAGATAAAAGTCCAGCCAGGGGGCGTCTCCATTCAAATACAGACCCATGTCAGTTCCTGGATATTATGCTTCGGCTACTGTCAGTGTTATTGTTATGCATGTAAATGTGAATAAGCAGTCTTTATTATCCTCTTTTCACTTGGTTTCATGTCTTGTGCTTCTCAAGGATCCATCCCAGTCTACAAATAGAACAAACAAGGCTCTAACAAAGAAATATTCATCGTTGTGACCTCGTACAAACACCTTGCACATCAACACTACGTCTGTTTCCGTGCTTTATTTTGTAGCAAATATGGAAACAATACAGAACCTGATTGTGACCAGCTGTGGTGGGGAGGGTGAGGGGCTGCCAAGCAGGACGAAGTCATCATGGGTAATTGCCCTTCAACTTGTTCTCAGATTGTTGTCTGTGTATCATGGCATCAAGGAAATGGATACTGGCGGTGAGGAGACTTTCTTTTTCCTTTCCCTGCCGATGGGAAATCAGAAGCCTCCATGTTCCTTCCTGAGACCCTGAACACCTCCTTCAGCAGCAGCTTCCTCTGCCCATGACGTCACTCGCAAGGACAAAGGACAGCAGGGATAGAGGAAAAACTGAGAATACAACAGCCTCAGACCAAAATACCAGAGTCCTTGAATGCAGTTGTCCGGTACTACGAACTCATAAACCTCATAATGTTATCGTGAGACAGCCGTTTATTTTCATCTCAGAGGTTCTATGATGTTGGTGAAGATCTGCTTGTGATCACTCTTACTCTTTGCTGAAGCCTTTTTCATTTGTCATTTTTTCAAATGTCGTGATCATTTCTCTGAAGTGTCACATCACAAAGACAACAACTGTTTAGTCTCTTTGTACCCCTGTAATCAGTGCTGGATTACAAGGTGTGAAAAACAAAACTCCCCCTGAGGCTCCAAGCTTCTGAAGGACCCTTGAAGGCCCCATGTTCACTGCGTGGTAGTTTGAGTCTGGAAATACTCGGGAACTAAAGCACAATATCTGTTGGTATTATAATGGCCTACAAAGGTTCTTGCTTTACTTCCTGTGAGGAGTGTTCAATTTTAAGACCTTCATATTGTGATTATATGGTGCACCTTCTTAAATTAATTTGTGTTTGTTAAAACAGCCATGCAGCAAACACATCATATGATATTCCAGCACAGGAATACTAACTGCACACAGAGGAGTTGAGTTTGGGAGTCTGTTCAGACTTTGAAAAATGTGAAGAAAATCCCCAAACTGAATCCCCAAATCCAGTCGATTAGGTTTTCTGTGGGTCTCTGTAGGAAATAAATCACTTCTAAAATTGGTAATCGTCTGACCTCTTATGAAGTAGATTTATCCCGTTAATCATTGTTCAGAGTAAATTTGATTTGAATAATACTGTGTATTTTGTAACAGGGTCAGTGTCCCAGAAGAGACGTCATGTTATAAGATGTATTATATTTACTTCTGTTTTCAGTTCTTCTCCCCTTTTTATTGAACATGACTTCAACTCATTTTGATGTTTTGATCCAAAACTCTGTAACCTACGACAGCAAAGAAGAAGAGACAGAGGAGGGTGTAAGAGGAGGAGGAAGAATTTTCTTACAGGCAACAACTAGTCCCAACCAGTCGTACATCTGCTGGCGACTTTGAGCACTACTTTGTTGTAATGTAATAACACTGTCAGCAGGCATCCTAACTGGATTAGGAACGACATGATCTGCATTCTTGCTTCCTCACCAATCTCTCTGTGTTTGCGACTTGACTGGTCACCTGCTCTTCTCTGCATGTTACATAAAGTTAGATTACTTTGAGTGCGGCCTGTTGGTGACAGTTTGCTCGTGTGCCTTTTATTATAAAAATAGAACAAAATATTTATACAAAAAGTGAGTTATCCTCATCTGTATGATTTTTTTTTTATTGATTTTTTTTTCAGTCAAAGTTTGGTGTGTGCTGGTTTTCAGCTGATACCCATTACCTTGCTAAGACTTAAAACTTGGTTTAAGTAGGTCAACCAGTCAAAATGAGAGGATACAGTAAATAAATGAAAAACCATACTTGACACTTTTCTGCTGTTTTATTTACAGTCCTGATGCATAAGAATAATTTTTTGTGACATTAAGTATCAAAAACCATCTCAATATAGTTTGACATCCATCTTAAGCTTTGTTCTGGAGCTCCACCAAAAACAGGCTATTTCATGTCTGTGTCTTTAAGGTGCATTGATACCAATAACGCTTTCTTCTGATGGGATGACATTTTTCCGAGCGACTCAGTGGGTCGTGCTGAGGGCGAAAATATGGCATGAACGTGAGTTTGTGACATCACAAACTTAAAGAAGTCCAAACGGCTCAATTGCTGAGAACGGGCTGTGTATATGATTTTGGACACTTTCACAATATTTATGTAGCACCTAAACCTGCTTTACATTCAACGCAGAAATCTGAATTTATACAATATGGGACCTTTAACTAGCTGAGACCGTGGTTTAGATTTTTTTTTTTAGATTTTATACACTTTATTAATCCCCGAGGGGAAATTTCTTCACTACAGCAGGGGGGGCTCTCAGGGGGGAGCTGCTGCAGCAGGCTGCCACTAGCGCAGCGCCAGGTAACCTGACCTGAGGTGCATGCTTTTGGATGATGGGAGGAAGCCGGAGAACCCGGAGAGAACCCACGCAAGCACAGGGAGAACATGCAAACTCCGCACAGAAAGGCCCAGGACCGGATTCGAACCCGGAACCTTTTTTGCTGTGAGGTGACAGTGCTAACCACTGCACCAGTTTATTTTGAGTCTATCCCACATACTCCCTCTTGCTGCTGTAAATATTTACTAGAGGACCATATTTTGTATGTACGCAGTTGAAAATAGTCCCAGCAAATAATTTCTTCTGTTTGTTTTGCTAAAATTCACTCTGGCCAGCCTTTTTAGACAATTACTGAGCCTTTTTAGAATCCAGCTCTATATTTACTACTTTCTTTTAAAGATTTCTGTCTTCAGTAGAAACTAGTGGGCTTAGATCCACAGCCAGGGGCGGGAAATCAGAAAGTATGAAGCGGTGAGCCAAAACGTTATTGATTTTGGTCTTTTGGTGTGGTTTGTTAAGAAACATAATGGGAGCCATTTTAACAAATGCCACTGAAAAACTGCTGATACTTGAGAGCCACATGAAATATATTTTTAAAATTTTAAAAGTAATCAAAGGGAAGTGCTTTTTTTAAAATTTCAGAGCCACATTAATACCGAGGTTTGTTTTTCTTTTTGAGTGTCTCAGTGTACTTTCTTGTCTTCCTTTGCAGTGGAACCTGGTTTGCAGTGACTACTGGAAAATCCCTGTGCAGCATATCAGCTTCATGACAGGATGGATTCTGGGATATGTTGTCCTTGGTACATTGTGTGACTGGTATGTAATAATTTCAATTTATATGCAACCCCAAAGAATTCAAAATTGTATGTCCTAGAAATACCTAATGATCTGAATAAATATACAAATAAACTGTATTAAGTTTCATTTTTAATACATTTTTACATTTTTATTCAAAAGATCTGTGTTGATATCTACTGAGCACGTTGGGGCTCCATAGTTTAAGTGTATGTTTGGTGACTAACTGAGCTACGTGTGTTTTCAGGTTGGGTCGTCGGCGAGGTTTCCTCCTCTCCATCAGTCTGTCCAGTCTGTTCGGGGTGGCCGTGTGTTTGTCCAATAGTTCGGTGGTGTTTCTGCTGCTGCGTCTCTCTCAGGGCGCCACGCTCGCCGGGGTGTTTGTGTCCTCGTACATTGCAAGTAAGTGTCCTGTCCCACTTATCCTGTGGTAAAACTTCCTCCAGCCTTATTCAGTAAAGAACTTCTGCGGGGCGTCTCGCTCGTTTGTTTATTTTATAGATCACTTCTGGATTCCTGCTCTTCACTCTGAGTCATTCCACTTTGCTTCTAGAATGCTTAAATTAGCAGCACAAATACAAACCTAATTAAAAAAAATAAGGAAAATGAGAGGCCAGAGGGTAAATAATAGGTGGCACATGATTATTCCTCTATGTGCAGTCACTCTCGGGCCAAGACAAGCTGCTGTATCATTAGGGGAAAGTCCCTCCACCCAACATGCTCCTAAAGTCTTAGTTTCAACACTGAAGAGTCGACTGGTTGCTCATTATTTACTTACGTTGTGACGATCTGAATCTTTTCTCTTTCAGAAAATCCGATGTTATGTAAAGATGATATCATGTTAATGTGATAAACCATGGCCCTGTGACTCCCAGAGTAGAATAAAAAAAAGCTGTCACACTCTTTGCATGATTTTGTAATGCTCCAGAGGAAGAATAAAAAAAACATTTAGGCTGTGAGATAAGTACTAAATATTATTCCCAACACACATCTGTCCACCTTCCAAACTGGAGAAACTATGTTATCAGTCAAAGATAAGAAAATCCCATTGAGCCCTGACAGAAGCCAATTATAAATCCTGCTTATCTTTGTGTTATCATTGTATCTTTATTTCAGGAAACACAAACAACTGAAATCAGACTTGATGTTTTTACTGCTGATGTCTGAAAGTCACGAACAAGAACTAAAAGAGCATTTGAAAACAGTCTAAAGTAGCTGCAGTGACTTACAAGGAACATGTAAAGAGTCTTACCTCCTGACTTTGGGAGTTTCTCTGTTCTATTAATAATCAGATTCTTATTTAATCTTTTACTTCCTGTCTGTTCAGGCACGATTAATAAGGTTTAGCTGCTGCACATGAGAAAGCTTTAAAATGTATGTTTTACTATGAAACCTTCATGGTGATGTCTGCACCAGTGTCAATATTGTTCTGCACATTTGTAAGAATCCTTAAACTTTATTATATGGATATATTTATCTGCAGCATCTGAGATGATCTGTAATTGCCACCATCTCTTCTTCATGTCATGTCTTTCTGTTTTTCATCATGACCATCATGTGTCTTATCTGTTCGGCTTCCAACATTCAGCCTCTGATTACATAAATAATAATTTAATAACTGTCATCAGATCAGATCCACCAGTCAGACAAATGGATAGTTAATTATGTTAAGATACTAAAAACATACTCTTGATGCACAGAACATATATTCTCGACTGACTTTTACAGCTTAGCGAAACATGAAGAACTCAGTCTTGATGGACGCTGCCACCAACAATGAAGACGACTCTATAGAGAGGCATTTCCATATTATAAATGCATTGGAGGGTTATTAATGGAAAAAAGGCAGTTATTAATAAATGAAAAGTGGGGATTATAACTTCTGTTGTATGTAGGAGAGAACTGGGATCCACTGTAGCTCTCTCGTTGATTTTTTTTAGTGATGTACATTGAATGAATGTTGCTACCGTACAGGCTGCATTTTTAAACTGCTCTGATAAGATGAAAAATATGGACATGGATTGTGTGCGTGACTCGAGGAGTTGTGTGGGGACTTTCAGCTGCAGTGTGTTGTGAGCTCAGACTGAGTGACAGCAGGCAGCTGGTTGGAGGTTTTCGCTCCTCGTGCCTCTTTGCTGTCCTCGTTTATGGGGGCAGCCGAGAAGTAGAAGTGCGCCACCCCTCTGTGATAAAGCCTTAGCTCTCCCGTCTTCAGCACGACTGTCTGTGACAAAATGTCTCTGCCTGGTAATGTGTCAAACACAGTCTGTCTAAAACGAGTGAGCCAGCGTGGAAAAGTAATTACATTAGAGCCATCACACATTTCTGCGTAGGAGGAGGTGATGCTCTGTAGTGGAATGTTACGCTGTCCTATCTGAAATGCACACAGTTTTTCTGTTTTCGACATGCATACGTACTCCCACATTCCCACGAGCTCAGGATGAGATGGAGTCCAGATTCAGGCTGATGTTTTGCTGGGCGTGTGCAGGACCTGAGGGGAAAGTCTCTCAGTGATGTCCTGCCAGCGCTGCTCCTACACAGAGAGGACAAAAACAATAGCAGGACAGGACTGAAGGCGAGGAAGTAAACAGGATGAGAGCTCCTCATTCCCAACCCCCGCTCCCCCCCACCCCCACCCTGACAGGGAGGGGGCACGAAGGGAGTCAGAGCTGTGGTGGAAAGGAGTCAAAGTTCAGCACAAACATGCGCAGCTTGACACGCTCCCAAACAAAATGATGTCAGCACCTGATCTTAAGAAGATCTTTATCTCCCTGCAGCAGTTTTCAGGTGTTTTGCAGAATTTAGCTTTGCCTCAAACCAGCACACAAAGAGCCAAGACGGTGAAGCACACGTAGAGTGTAGGTTCTGCTTTATAGGTCCTTATCGTCCTGTTTTGTGGCGGCATGTTTTTGCGCGAGGGTCCAACAACAGATATCCTCTCTGGGGATCCACCGGAAGAGATGCACGAGATAATGTCACTTCCTCCTCTGCCCATGGCAGTCCAGCAAATACAAGGCCACATTCACAGTTAATATAACCCAGAAACAGTTTCCTTTTTAGTATTCGACAAACATTGTTCATCAGCAAAGAGTGAATTCAAGTCAGCCATGTGCTGTCAAAGATGTTAGTGTTACGTTTTTATCTCCGCAGAAAATAAATGACGTTATTTGATTTCTATATTTTCTGTATTGTGTATGCAGTTTAAAGCAGCTAAGGTTTAGGCACTCATAATTCACTAATATCAAAAACTAACTAACCAGTGTTTCCATACAATATAGATAATAAATATATATATAACAATCTGTTGTGGTTTATAGAACCAACGTGAATTTTAGCCTCTCCAACATTACATATTATGTAAGTATCTTAGCAGAGTATTTCTTTCACACCCAACACACGACAAGAAAAAATATGTCATCAAAAGAATATTGCTTTGATGAAAAATATGTCGGTATTAAAAATGAAAAAAAAAATGTACAAAACAAAAAACAATCATTTGTAGGATTTTTTTTTTTCTCGTTGAAGGAAAAATATGAACAGCTGCCATTGAGGCCTCGCGTGACTGATGAATTCTCCTTTGTCCCCTGAGGAGGAAACACTTTATGTAATTAAGTTGAGGTTGAAGTGAATTTCATGTTTTACTGTTCATCATATGATGATTAAAGGACTACGTATTTTTGCAAAATGGGACAGGAGGGAGATGAAGTCCTTTGTTTTTGAAATTAAAGATGTTATATTCATGTCTAACAAAAGTTTCACAACTGCAACAGTATTTACTGTTTTTTTATCGTCCATGTGGGCTCAACACTTGTATGTACACGGCACAGGAAATGAGATAACTAATGGGATAACAGAAAATGGTAAACATCGTCCAACAGTAACAGAAGTTGAAAAGAGCCATAGAGTCAGAAAACTGGCTCCATCTAGTCAAAGCATGTTAACACACAGGCCTCTTTAAACTATAGGCTGTGGAGCGAAGGGATTGAATAAGGCAGCTTATAAAGTTTACTTTTGTAGAGGAAGACTATGTTGTTTTTAATTTGAAAAGGTCTCATTTTAAAATGTTATTAAAATACCCTGACTTTTGTGTTTGCTACTGTTTCCCTTTTCCTCCTAAAAAGTGTCGAGCATGAAAACTTTAAACATGGAATGAATGCAAAGGCGTCTTTCATCTGTGTTATTAACCACACATCCGTGCTGACATGAAGGCTGAATGATCCAGACTTCAGTCTGCAGGTTTACAGCATGTGTGAAGAAATGGGGTCCGTGACAGGAAATGGATCTGTTCTAGACAAATGTATTTGTTTTGCCTCAGCTGTGTTTCCATCTTATCTTTCTGTGTTTCCTGACTTTCTGCTCGTCGCTCTCTCAGGGTTGGAGCTGTGCGACCCTCCCCATCGCCTCATGGTTGCTATGGTCAGCAGCTTCTTCGCCGTGTTCGCAGAGCTGCTGTTGCCAGGCGTCGCTGTGCTGTGCCACGATTGGCCCGTCCTCCAGGCTGTGGCCACTTTGCCTTTGCTTCTACTGCTTTCCTACTGGTGGTGAGTCAGGTGGCAGTATTTAGTGTGCACGGGTGGAAAAGACAGTCTATTATTTCCCAGCGGGATTCAATGTACCAGTCTCACATCGTGACATCATTTTATATGGCTGACCTGTCGGCAGTTTGGAGCTGCTCCTGTCTCACGCTCACCTCTTCTGTCAGACACACCTGAATGTAACCGCATGTTTAAAGCCGAGGTTCACTCGCTTCTCAGACCATGTTCCACTTTTTACTGAACCAAATTTCACAAGCACCATTCCCACTGCAGATACCAACATTTATTTCATAATTAAAAATTCACTGATTTGACCATGTAATAGCCCCAGAAAGGGGAAATAACACCAACATAAGGCAGCTGCTTCAAAATCAAATGAATAAATTCATGTGTTTATAACAACACTCGCATAAATCACTCACAATCAGCAGCTGGTGGCGCGTAGAAACAGCTGCCTGTAACTTTCAGCTCTCATCATCGCTGTTACCCCGGCTCTCCATTGTTTTTTGGACCTTGTCGATATTTCAAAATTCCTCTGATTCCCAACAAGAAAAGGTCCAGAGTGCTCAGAAGTTCAAACTAGTGTGATGATGGTGCTCTTTGGAAGGGAACACAAAAGGTTTGAAAAAAAAAAGCAAAAAGTCCAAGACACTCTTCTTGTTAAAATTCTACTTCTATTTCATCTAGTGGCCATACACTTGTTCAGGTGTTGGTATAACCAAGTGTCTGCAGTCATCCTTATTCTTCTGAAGGGGAGATTATGTGCTGCACGTTACACCCTAAGAAGGCTGTTTGTGACACTATCGTGGGTTGTAACCCAGTTTCTTTTTTAAACATGAAATATCTCTATCTGTGACATGATGTCACCCTACGTGGCTAAGCACAGGACATTTTATATATTTTATATTTTTTTTAAATATTTAGATATTTAACTACCAATTTTTTGCAGCTGTGTAATGAGATGTGTATATGTAATAACGTGTTATAAAATTAAATTAGTATTTTTTTGGACTTGGGCCAGTTGGAGTGCAGCTCTTCGGCCTAGCAGCACCAGGTGGAGCCCTGTGTACCAGCATGAGTTCACATGAGAAACGTACAAAATCAAGATATCGTCTTCTCTGGTGTCTTTGGTATTAATCAATTAAAGATCTTATATTTTTGGGCAACTTGGATGAAAAGACCTTAAAGACATAGTTTATATTTGTACATAAACCGGTATGCCGATGCCCTCTGTGTCAATTATAGTGATATTATATATATTTATTTTCTCTTGCAAAGACGTTGTAAAATGTAGACAGCTGTTTTTAAATCTAATATGCAATAAAAACCACAAATTATACATTTCTTTGCTGTTTTACTGTCTATGGTTGTTAAAGTGAATGTTTGAGCTCTTTATCCCTCTGAGAAATGATGACAGATTTGTTTTCCACAGCTGTTCGTCAGTTTTTCCTGAGTCTCCTCGCTGGCTGCTGGCCACCTCTCAGATTCATCAGGTGAAGAGGAGCCTCCAGGAGTTCTCCACCAGAAACAGTGTTTGTCTGCAAGATGAGATCTACCCTGGTGAAACCCTGCTGTCAGGTACACACACACACGCACATGCACACGCACGCACGCACACACACACACACACACACACACACACACACACACACACACACACACACACACACACACACGTACACACGCATAAACACACACACGTACATACGCATACACACACACACACGCATACACACACACACACACACACACACACACACACACACGTACACACGCATAAACACACACACACACACACGTACATACGCATACACACACACACACGCATACACACACACACACACGCATACACACACGCACAAATACATACAAATACACACACACATCACAAACACGCACAAATACAGACACACACACACACACACACATACGTACATGCACACGTATACGCACACGTACACACGCATACACATACACATGCACACAAATACATACACACACACACACACATACATACATGCACACGTATACACACACGCACCACGCATACACATACACACGCACACAAATACAGACACACACACACACATACGTACATGCACATGCAAACATATACACACACGCACACATACACACACACGCACGAATACATATACAAATACACACATCTACAGACACACAAAAACATACACTACACAAAAACATACACATGCACACAAATACACGCACGCACACAAACACACACTCACACTGCTCCTTTAATGGCAACTATGAGTAGATTTAGTACCAAATGGATCGAAACCATTTCATCCAAACCTTCTGATATAATCGTCTCTCCAGAGATAGATTCAGTGTACGGAGAAGACTACCGGCCGAAGTACTATTCAGTTCTGGAGCTGCGTCGGACTCGTGTCATCTGGAAGAACTGTCTCATACTCAGCTTCACTTTGTAAGTTTTTAATTCTCCATGTACTTATTTATCCATAAAATCAACTTCCATCCCTAAATTTACCAACTAAAATGACCATTTAATGAGTGTAAGTGTAGACAAAGATGAGAAGACAGATAAGAGCTTAAGACTTGAAACATATCAGACAGCAGACCGTGGAGTTGCTCTGAATTGTGGTCAAATCTGAATGAGGTGTTCAGGGACACTTGGGAATTCCACTGTTCAGAACAAAGCTTTACAAATTTGACTTAAGCAAAAAAAACAAAAATCTAGATATTGAATATTGTATTGTATGTAATATGTACAGTGATATGCAAAGGCAGTTTAAATTATAGAGAAGTAAAGAAAAGTAAACATAGACATGCCGAGTCAAAATGCAGCTTTATAGCATGTTTATGAAAATGATTTGTTATGAAATGTTCAGTTCCCAAACCTGCCGGCTCTCAGAAGGCAGAACTGGCTGGATACTGGCAGGAGCCTGGTGGAAGAGAGGTAACTGTGTGAAGTATCTGCACAGGCAGTATCTTTGTTTTTGTCTTTCTCTTCTCTCCCTCCAGGTTCATTGGAACGGGCATCCAGTACTGTTTCACCAGAAACCTGCACAGTTACTCCGCCAACTTCTACTTCAGCTACTTCCTCCGAGTGATAACGGGAGCACTGGCCTGCATCTTCATCTGTTTGACTGTCAATCACTTTGGTCGGCGTGGTATGCTGCTGCTGTCTGCCACCCTCACCGGGCTGTCGTCGCTGCTGCTGCTGGCCCTCACTCAGTGTACGTTACCTCCACAGTTCATAGTTGTTTATGCAGAAATAAGAAATGATAACGCAGCATCCTCACAATCAGCTTGAGACATTTCTTGACATATTGAGGACATTTTAGAAAAAATATAAGTTTTACTTTTTTTCACAAAGATTCCAAACAAACGATGACGTGAAAAGTCAGCAATCTTAAATCATAAACTCTTCTTCACAGGCTTCAATATGAAGTAAAAATTGCAAATCAGTTTCTCATCCTTGATGTTAGAACTGAGCAGAGTCACTGGATATGTTTATAATCCATCTGGAGTTCCCTGCATGCCCGAGTAAATAAAATGTTTATACCACACACATGACAGGATTTGAGTCACAAGCCAGAAGGTTTGCTGTTGATAATACTGCAGTTTTTCTTGGTTTAATGAATAAAATTGTCTTCTCTGTGTGTCAGACCTCCGAGGCGGCCTGGTGTTGGTGCTGTCTGTCATGGGTTTGCTGTTCTCTCAGGCTCTCGCCATGCTCAGCGCATTCTTCGCCTGCGAGGTGATGCCAACTGTAGTAAGGTAAGTGTTTATATTTTCTTTATTGTCAAAAATATTACCATGAAAGTATAGGCAATGAATAAATCCTACTATATAGCTCTGCCTTTGTAACTAAACCTGATTCAAGACAAATGCACAATTCACTCCTGTCTGAGTGACATTTGGTAAAAATGACTGCAGCCCAGCTGGTTAAGAAATATTTGATTCTTTTTAAAAGATGAAACTGTATGTTTCTAAGCCATTTTTAAGGCTATTTCAGGGAGGATCAATGACTTCCACAACTGCTCCTGTTGCGCAGCATCATGACGTGGAGGGAGGCACAACCCGAATGATTAAGTGTGACAAATTTTGTTGCTTGATGAAAATCAGTGCCTGAGTTACATATGTTGACATATAGAAAAGTTTGACAAATTATTGGGGAACAGAAAGAAGTCTCAGGGGATTTAAATCCAGTGAGTAGAGGTGGCGGGGACACAGAGTGTGTTGTGGACGAGAAACTAGTGTGTTTCAACATTGTCATGTTGGAGAAGCACAGCGTAGTCGTGTCACAGCCCTGCGACCCCTCCAACGTCACAGTAGAGCTCGGTGTTGAGAGTTCAACCCTGGGGGACAAATTCATGGCGCACAACCCTGCAAATACCAAAGACGACCCTCCTGACCTGACGCAACTTTTCCGGTTTTGGACCATAAAGTGGAAACACAAATATCACTCAAAACACATCTCCAGGTTCATTACCAAGTTGCCACAAAATTTCTAGACGTTCTCAGTTTCTCTGTTGACAATTTCCAGAGTTTTTTTTCACAAACTTTGATGTACGCTCTTTGGTCATGTCCTCAGAGAAATCGCAGATGCACCGAACACTTACTGATTCGTGTCATACCTTCTTCCTGCTTCGTGCTCCACAGAGAAGGAACTGTAGGGGAGCTGGAAATGACAGAAATAAAGAAACATGTTGATACAATATATAATTAAAGTATTGTGGGACTATTACACCTCGATGCCTTCACATGATGATCTGTTCCTCTACCTTTCTATCAGAGGTGGCTGCCTCGGCCTGGTGCTGGCATCGGGTTGTGTTGGCATGGCCGCCTCCTCCCTGATGGAGCTCCAGAATAACAGCGGCTACTTCCTCCACCATGTCATCTTTGCCTCCTTCGCCGTCCTCTCTGTTCTCTGCATAATGCTCCTACCGGAGAGCAAACGCAAGCCGCTCCCAGACTCACTGAAGGAAGGTGAAAACCAGCGACGGCCGCCTCTTTTCCTGTCCCGACCTGACAACCTGCCTTTACTGTGCACGCGGGCCCCTTTGTCTGATTACAACCCTGATAACTACTCCCGTCTGGTTTCTGCCACCAGGAAGATGTTGACTAAAGATAATTTGCCTTATAGGATTGCTGTGCCAACAAACCCCCCTCTGCTGTCTGGCAGTGAGACAGAGGAACAGGAGAATGAGACACTGAGAGAGACTGCATCCTAACAGACTCTTTATCCTCGTCTCTACAGACTATCTTCCTCCCGTTGGACTTACACCTCTGACAGCCTACCATCAGCCCTTACTGAATGTCACTATCTGTTTATAACTTAACAGAAGAACAGACCTCAGATCAGAAACAGTGCACTTTAGAGCGATGGCTCTCTCTGTTTTCAGCAATAAATCCGTCTCTTCTTGTTATATTTGAATATTGTGCTGTGTCCTTTTCTCATGTGGATTCAGGTAAAGTGCTGGAAATCAATGGCCCTCTTTTTGAAGCTTCTTTGCATATTTGTTTTTGTGTGAAATATTCCCTTCAGAAGTGTCTCACTGGTAACTTTGGCCTGTACAGTTATAGTCAAACGGTTCATCTCTGTGAAGGAATTCAAACCAAATTATCATTATAAGTTTCACCAGAAAAGCTCTGAGTTGCTGTTGGTCATGTGAGCAGCAGGCATTTGTGTGTTTATTAGTGACTCATGCACTTTTCCTTCTGTCTGATTCACCAGCAGTGTCTCAGTGCTTAGAGGAGTCTGAGAATCCACGCGATCCACACAACTGGTTCAAATTGTTATTGTGACGCACACAAAAGGGCACTAAATTATGATCAAAGGATGTTTCTCTGGCATTTGAATGCTTCCTTGTGTCACCAACAAGTCTGCAAATGCAAATATTTCACTTGGTGTACACGTATTCAGCTAAATGTTGTGATCTGAGCTGTGTGGAAAAATAAGATGGCTACCAAATGAATTCTGCCTGTGGTTGATCTGGTTAACACTGTATGTGCGTCGGGATTTAATAGGAATGACCTTAACTATAGGGCATTAGATACTTTCACAATAGTTTCTCTCTATTTATTATTTAATCTCAAATCATAATGTCATACATGTTAAAGTCTCTTGAATGTGCTCTTTTAACACTGTTACTGGAACCATGTTCAAGGTTTTCACGGTTGCCTGTTTTGTTTGTAAAATTATGAGAAGGCATGACTTCAGGCTTCAAAAGTTGTCATTGTGTAATAGTTTACTGTTTGTGCATTGGCTGACTGAATTTATAATTGTACCATCAGTGAGAATACAAAAGGCGCTTTTGTATTAACTAAAGGTCCTGTGGTCGATAGATGTTTGTATGACCACGTTATTTTTTATTGCCTGTGTTTGTGTGTCATCATCAAGTAGAAAACCTTACAGGAACAAAGACTTTTTATCTTAACTATCATGGCAGCAAATCACAGAGCTAAAGTCAAATTTTCCTGATCTGTAAACTAAATTCAAAACGTGCAAATGAACAGAATTTGAGTTACAATAGTTGAGTGGTGTCTCGCCCACGTTTTACCCTCTCCGAACACTAGATGGGACTCTGCTCTTACAATTATGGCCATGTACTACTTCCAGCCAAAACGCTTTCAAAGGTTTAGGAATATTGTTTGTGCATCCAGATTAGATTTGTGTGGCTTTATAATTTCCTTTATTTAACCAGGTAAAACAATGAGAACAACTTCTATGTTACAACATTGATCTTCACGCACTAATATTTCCCTCTTTTGACAGTTTTTTTGAGGGGATAAAAACAACAATAGCAGGATGAATTGAAACTTTGACTCAGGTTTAAATAAAGTCAACTTTGACATTGTTGTGCCTGTCTGTGATTATGTTAGCTACAACACTGCTATAAGTCACAGTGTTTTTGTCATTTTACAAAAGGTAACCTGCAGAGGTCAGTAAAACTGACAGAAAATCATTTAACAGGCTGTTTAACACAAATCAAACTGCAGCTATTTGGCAGTTCTGAGAGTATAATTGTTAAAATTAGACATAAAACAAAGATCTTCAGATTTCATTACTATTCATGATTAAAGTCTTGCCTTACATACATACAGTCAGCTGCAATGATAAAGGAGCCTATTAAGCTGTGACACAAGCCTGAAAAGCCGCTGCGAGCAGGAGGACCAGTGTGCTGAGTGAGTGGAGGTCTCCAGTGTTGGCGTAACCGATGCTCGTCCTGCACGGGTTCTTCACCTCGTTGTATGGAATAGGAACATCGTCTGGAGTCTTGTCTTTCAGGCTGTCACGGACCTGACACACAAAGACAGGACTGTCAGACAGCAGACAGAGAAGCACTGCGACAGGTGTGCGTTTACTCGCAGAAACCATCTGCTATCGAAGCACCGCCAGGAATGAAAGATCCATTATGAACTGTTTTTATAATCCAATCAGTGTTTAATCTGCACAAGAAAAATACAAATCTCTCATTTGAGTATTTACTGCTTTCGACTGATTGGCTTCATGTCCGCTTGCCTTCAGTTTACATGGCTGTGGCCACCATGTACAGAAAGTACAAGAAGATTGTTTTACTGAAAAAAGACATGTTTATGTTAAATTTGTTATTTCCACGACAAGTAAAATTTTCATAATTTTAAATGCTCTGTATTGATTCCTTGAAAAAACCCACTATTTTCACAATTTAAAATGTCAGAGCTCTGGAGATATAGGAATCATGTTGAGACATTTTTATTTACATTTTGGTGAATCTGCATTAGTTATTAGTAGTTCCTATTTACACAGTAAATGAACCATCGGGATCACGTGCCACTTATATAACCATCATTTATATTTCTATAATTTGTGAGGGAATCTATGGGCATGTACCCCCTCTAACCAGAGAGAGGAGTCTGAATTACAGCTTCTGGGAGTTTGTTGTGTCTGTGTGTTTCAATTAAAATGTTTGACATAAATTGTGTCAAATCCTGATTGGTCAAAATCAAGGCATCAGAAATACCCGACCCTTTAGCCCCTGATATGGGTCAAGCTCAAAAATGAATGATTCCTACACTTAAATTACTAGTTCTTCAACATTTTTCTAAAATAAAATTTTGCTTAATCTAGCATAAAACATGGAAACAACTAGCTTGGCTCTGTCCTAAAGTGATAAAACCTGCATTTCTAAAGGTCATAAATTCACACGTTACACTAAACTTGTTTCACCTGAACAAAAATCGGTTTCTAAAAGTGATGATTTATGGAGATGATTCATCAGGAGTCAGTTATGTTCTGATGTATGTCATTCATTGCAGGTCGTACTGATCTCTCCTCCACATTCTTTCTATTCTCTACAATCCATCTCATATGAAATGCTCACAGCACTGGACCCTCCCTGCTTAGCTAACACCCAAATGTTTCAAACTTTACATCCCACCTGTTCTGAATTTATCATGATGGCATCAAGCTCCTTCACACAGTGCTGGACGTGATACCAGAAACATGCACCGAGCTCCAGTTTGTGTGTGTTTGTGTGTTCATGCCTCACCCGCTCCACCTCTGCCAGAACCCGGAGCAGGTTGTTTCCAAGAGCAGCTTTGACTTCCTCATCAGTCCATCCTCTCCTCAGCAGTTCCGCCACCAGCCCGGGCACCTTGGACACGTCCTCCAAACCCTCTGGTACTCTGAGAGGATGACACGCAGGAAGGATGACTTTACTTCCCAGCAGGTACACTTCACTCTGATGTCATGTTTCTTATTGTTTATTTATTCAAGTATTTTTGTCCCTTTCACCCAGCTTTCACCAGATGTCGTAACCTCCCAAGAAACTTACTGTACATTTTTAGCCTCTCAATAATTAGTTTCTAACTTTCTCCGCAAGATTAAATATTTATGACTAAAGGAGCAACAACCAAAGTTACTGTAAAGTTCTGGGAAAAAAACATTGTGTGGCTTATCAAGACTGTGTGTGTGGACAACATACAGTACTTATACTAATAGACATCATTTGTTTTTTTCTGCCCTGATATACTCACCTGGTAACTCCATCATAATCTCCACCAAAACCGATGATACTTGCCCCGGCCACTTTCTTTATGTGGTCAAAGTGATCTACAATGACAGCAGTAAATTGGACAATAAAGAAGATGAACATGACATGACAAATGTTAATATTTAACCAGCTTTACAGCAGTTGTCACAGTCATAACTATAAGTTACCAGCAACATCTTTGAGTTTAGCGGTCTTGCTGCAGGTCACATAGTCGTTGTAGAAGTTCACCATCACAATTCCTCTGGTTTCATTCTGGAGAGACGGACAAATATTACATGACAGCGAAACACTTAGCGACATAGAAACTCAGAAGCTCTGATCTATAGGACGAAAGGAGACATGTCCTTTCTGCTTTGTTAGACGGGAGACTGAAAGTGCAGAGGACAATCAAGGAGAGATGTCCAGGCCACATTCAAACTCCCTACAGTCACACGAGGGTATTGACCTTTGCTTTCTTATATATCAGAGTGCATGTCTTCTGTTTATAACTCAACTGCTTTTATCTGCTTCCAGGAACCAGGAAATTGTCATTGTGAAGCCATCAGTTAAACTGGACTGATTTACAACCACTCCTGGTTTCTTAAATGAGTCTATTATCTGAGGTCACAAGCATCAGAAGCAGAGTGTATTTTTAAAGCAGTTAACAGTGTCAGTAAGCAATATATTTATTGATTAAACCAGTTTACGCCTACTTTTTTGACTGCAGTGGAGCAAAGGTTCCAACAGACAAACCAAATGTTTACTCTGAAACCTCTTCAATGGTTTCATCAATTTGAGGTCAAAAGAGCAAAGTTTATCCAATATTTATAAAAAATAATGAAATACAGTGAACGAATACAGGTTTGTATAGCATAACTTTGTTGTTCCTTTATTTCTCTCCGTTAGACATTTTACAACCCGTCAGATTTATCTTGTCACCCTTTGACCCCTTAGCGAGGAACCACTGACTATCTAACTGTGTTGAATTGTGCTGATAAAACGTGTGAACTTTTATGTGGAACTTATATTTGACGTAGGTGTACATGAATAATGTTGGGGTACTTTCCAGTAATGAATCTGAGTACATCTTCCACTACTGTATGGTGTATGGTGATCCCCAGCCTTGAGAATTTCTTGCTGCTTCTTTCACTTTCTCCACAGTCACACACTTACCACTCTCCTGAGAACATCATCTGGGACGTTCCTCTTATGTGGACAGATGCTGTACGCTGAGGAGTGGCTGAAGATCACCGGAGCCTCAGACATGTCCAGCACCTGGTTCATCACTGTTACAGTCACGTGAGCCAAGTCTATCAGCATGCCCAGACGGTTCATTTCCACAATTAATTGCTGTTGAGGGGAAACACTATGATTATCCCTATGATCAACTTCAATGTTTTACAGAGCCATCAAATAAAAAACCTAATTTCCACTGTCACTTCAATAGTTTCCCACTTCATGTAAAAATAATAATCTGTTGTCACTGACATCAAAGAGTCTTTTTCTGTTTATTATAATCAGTTAAGCCACATTAAATCTGATAAAAAAAAAGGCAGAGTGCTGAGAAGCCTTATATCACTGACTCATTCATGCATCATGCTGTATGTTTGCTCCCAGGTGACAATGTCATCCAATCATATTTAAACAAGTTCCTTTATTACCCTGCAGATTGTATAATACCCACACTTATTGCTGTGCAACTCTTTCCACCACCCCAGTTCCTCATTATTTAATTTGCCTCGGCTTATCTTGCCAAACTCGTGTTATGTTTGCTTTATTTGGGATTTGTCTCTTTTCCACCAAATTTAACTGTGTAACCATTTGCAATAAAATTGCATTTTTTTTACACACGTCTCAGACTAAACATTGAATCAATGTTCTTCATCATAAAAACCTGAAAACTTAATATTTCATAAGCCATCTATCAATCTATCTCGGGGGGTGAACACAGCACATACTGATTGCGAAGACATATTTTCACTAGAAAAAGGTTTTTAACTTGTAAAAGTACATGCACTTTTATTTTTACACATGAAAATAATGTTTGGACATAACTGATAAATGAAGCGGAATAAATCACATTAAAAGTAAACCTGCACAAAAGTATCATTTTCAAGAAACTGATCTGTAACATTATAACACTGAAAGCAGGAGCTGTTGATCCTTGTTTGTACCACTGACCTTGCCAAATGGGGAGAGGCCATTGTGTTGTGATGGCTCTGATCCGGTGTCAACTAGCCAGTTATCCGCCCTGACAAGAAAAAAGTTACCTTAAAAAGCCACACTTCTAGCCTGGGAATTACATTTAAGTCAGTTAAACACTTTACTCACATGTAAATTTGGTGATTCAAATGCTACACACTGTACATACACAATATGGGCACACTCTGAACACATACGGACCAAAGTGGTAAACAACCGGGAGGTGGACAAGATTGGCCATTAAAGTTTAAACCTGTCAAATAGAAATGGCATTCATGTACTCCGACCATAATCAGTATATACATGTGTCCCCATGTCGCAGTAATATAGAAACATTATTTCTAGGAGACAGGGTGGTGTTCATAACGTCAGCTTTTAGCCACCGACACTTAAAGTAATTTTAGCAAGCTAAAGTCGGCTGAAGTTGTTTAATTATCAGGTGATAGTTTCAGTGTCAGCTCAGAGAATCTGATACTGCTGAATGGAAAGCAGAGAAGGCCTGCAGGAATTCCCCATACTTTCCACGACACAACCTGAACTGTAATGTGCAAGTACTTAAACTTGCACATTACGTGCTGCTGGCTCTTACCAGGGTGTGTTGCAGGAGTGTGTGAGTGTGAGGTAGCGGACCCCCAGCTGGTACATCATGCGCAGGGTGCCCAGACTGCTGTCGATGGAGTGACCCCCCTCCACCCCGATCAGACTGGCTGTCTTGTTCATGCGGAAGGCGTCCATGATGTCTGTGCAGACATGATGTTAATGTTAATGTGTGATTCAGCCATGAAGAAGAGGCAGATTAGTAGCACAGCTAAATGTCTCACCTTTGCTGCTGGTGGCAAACATGAAGGTTTCTGGGTATTTCTGACACAATCTGTGAACCACGTCTATCTGCTCCAGTGTTTGTCTGACAGCGTCTTTGTCCTGAGTCTCACAGGGTACGTAGGCCGACCAGAACTGAGAGAGAGACAAAGGATAACGTGAATTATCAGCACCAATGTGTATCCACCAGGTAAAAGTCAGATTTCCTATTAAAATCACACCCTTTTTTATTGATGAAATGATTTTATAAACGCTTTATTTATATAAGCTGAAGTGTGAGACATAGTATCTCACAACAGTTGCGTACAATTAAAATACATGATGTCAGTTCAATGACACGTATATTAAAATCTGAGACATAAAAAATAAATCACTGTCTGGTCTATTTTAAACAATGTTGGCTTATTGTGGTGATTAAATCTTATAAACATGGATATAAACATGGATATCATACAGTCCTGAACCTGATAAACATACTGTATTTTTATTATATCACAATTAAGGATGTACTAATCTGGCTCACCATTTTCCCAATACCTCAACTCACAGCAGCAGCCAAAACTACATACCTAATCAGATATTAGTGAACTTTTTCCCTTCGATACTTCATTGCATGCAACTGAATTTAATCATTTTTAGGTGATAATTGTGGCAATACACAGAGCTGGGGTAAGCAGCTGTGACTGAGCAATGTCAGAAATGTCACTGACTGAAATTTATGCATCTACTAAATTAGCTGTGTGGCAGATCTTAACCTGATCATATATTTTGTATATAAATTCAAATATATAATCAAAAATGTCCTTTTAGTTACTTCCACCAGAAATAATATATGTGTGGTATATTTAAAACATTTAAAAAAAAAAAAAAAAAAAAGCATTCCTTAACTTGGGTTTTAATGCTGAGCAGTCAGTCACTGCTTTATTAAGCTGTAGGTGACTGTGTACAAAACGGTGTCATCTGCATACAAATATATTTTTGCTAGCTAAATGTTTCTTCCAATTTTGTTGAGTAACATGGAAAATAAACAGATGCTCATGAAAATCTTTTTGGAACATCTTCCGTCACTTTTTCTTTGGCACCTTGGAGCTAGTTAGTCTAACTACTAGTTCCTGTGGCTTCAATTTTCAAGTAATCTTTAACCAAGTGCAAGCACCTCGGTCCTGACCGCATCACTGTCGTGCCAATAATGTTATTAAAGCACACCCTTTCGTGTCATATTGCTTAATTAGATCAGATGTTTTGTTCACCCACCTCCCAAGTTTATGACCATATTTATTCATCTCAACATTAACTTAAGAATTGACTACTATGTTCATATATCTATAAAAATGGAAAACAGAAGGGGCATCTGAGGTATTCTGCCATACCAGCATCAGCAGGTCAGCTTGGCTTCTTATATACAGACAATCTGATGCAATCTGCTAGCAATAAATGTTTCTCCCCAATTTGTGAAATGGCTTCTGTGAAGCTGTTTTGAAGACAGGATGTGGGGGCCAGCAGATAAAGAGTGCCTTGACCTTGAAAAGATGGTTTCTTTGAATGCCCCAGTATTTTCTGCTCTGTATGTACCTGTGCACCCAGTCGTCCCTGCTTGATCTTAGGGATGTTAGTGTGTGTTGTTTCCAGTGTGTGGAGATCCACTTTGTTGAGCTCATTGTTGAATTTCTTTCGAAACTGCCAAGGCAGGTCATTATGCCTAAAACAAATGAGAAAAAAAGGTCCCAGGCTGAAACACCAGCTGTGATTTGACAGCAAGAAGGAAAATTGCTGGTTTTGTTGAATCAGTGCGAGAAATTGCTTCCATACACAGACTTTCACCAGGGAATGTAAAACACTGACTTCTGTCTTTGCTCATGTGGAAAACAGAAGGTAACATGCAAAGAATGTTTTCCATGTAAAAGAGATGTTCACTTACCCATCAATGAGCGGAACCTCAGACATCAGCTCCAGAGCTCTGGTCATGTTCGGGTCCTCAGCCAAGATGACGGCAAAATAATTGATCCAGAACACCAAACATGAAGCAAAGATAACCTTGGTCAGCATTTCCTAAACTTTTACACACTGTTAAATACTCGGCTCTTCTTTTTCCTTGTGTCGCTGAACTTTTTTATTTTCGTACAAGCCTAAAAACAAGTCTATGCTACCTGACCTTTCTTTAACCTCGGAGTAATCCTGATAACTGCCACTGGAACAGATTTCTTTCTCCGTTGCCAATTGCCAGTCTTTTGGTATTTTGTTTGGATCTACTCAGACTTCTCTTATATTTCTGCCTTTGAACATCAGCTCTACTTATCGCTCCTCCTCTGTCTGTTTTTCATTACTTTACCAGCTGCCATAAATGCAGCAAAGTAGTGTTACCATCCTTATAATCTCTGTTGCGGTTAGTCAATATATCTTGGTTAATGTATAATGTGCCTTTTGCTTTTCTAAAGTTCACAACTTGTGCTTTGGATGTTATCATCTGAGTTATATTTTGTCATTCCGGTGGCCTTGACAAACATGTGTTTGTAAATATTTTCCAGAACTGCTAACAAAAATGAGCACAGCAATCTGAAACAAATTACCCATCTTCTCTGTGAGAAATAATGAGTGAGTTTCACACAAAGTTAAACACTTGTTCATAGGAGAGAATTCCTCACATGACGTGAAACTTAATTATTGATCAGAGAATTGGCTTCCCAGCTTGAAGAATAGAAAGAGAAGACCTCGTACAATAAGGATGTACATTTATCGCATACACAGCGATCAGCCATAACATCAGAAACACTGACAGGGGAAATATCAAGTATAATACAACAACCTAGCAATAAATCCTCCATTAAAGATTATGATAGTCAGATGTTATTCAATCTGATTAACAGAGGTGTCCATTTATTTAAATGGTCATTTTGGAGACTGTAATTTGTGGTGCGGTTGAACTGTACTGGGTTATACTGAGAGGTGTTTGGAATATTCTGTGAAACCAACCCAAGTAACTCAGAACCTAAATTGACATATTTATTTTGTTTCGTTGTACCAACCTCCCAAAAGTCAAAATATTCAATGCACTATCATAAAAGACTAGGAAGAAGACTAAATATTTAATTTCAGTGGGGGTATTGGTAGTATTGCTTAAAAAAAATAGTGCAGTGAAAAATAAACACCTAAGATATTGGTGAGCTTCTTTTTTCCTTCTTGTTCCTGCCTAGTTATAAACAGCTGTTTATAGTTAGATGGCTATAAAAGGCTAAAGAGAGGAACGTCTGCAATGACAAACTATCCACATCACAAGAGAGTGAGTTCATTGGGTAATTACTGAGAAAGAAAAGCTTTAAAATGATGCATCTATTTGCATTTCATAAATCCTTTGGACAGTACCAAGAAATATGATGATTTTATTATCAGTGGATCACACTCTTTACCCTCTTTTTTTTACCAGAAGCTATCAAGGCATCAAATAACATCAAAATGTACTAACAGGAGACGCAAAGAGTTAACACACCTCTCATGTACTTTGTCCTTCACTGACATGACATGTCTTTACCCATCAAACACCACTCTCATTATTCAGGTGCAGGTCCTGAAAAGTAACAATCACAGTGAAACACAGGTTTTTTTTTCACATGGAAAAGTTGTTTAAAGGTTCACTTTTTTTTTTTTTTTTTTTTTTTTTTTTTTTTTTTAACAAACAAAAAAATTCATTTCTGTAAACTTTTTTTTTCTGTTCAGACACATTTAAATTGTACATAATGCCACAGATCATGCAGGTTGCATACAAATTATAAACACCAAATATAAACAGTCACAGTGTTTTTAATACAAACATGGACTATACACGTTGTGTTCAACATTCTCTTTCCAACATGCCTGCAGGTTTTATCATAATGATGAATTATATCAAATTTCTGCTCACAATGTGGTTAGATTGTTGACACTGCTGTGTTGACCATCATCAGGAGAATTTGGATCAGCAGGTATAATTCCTGAATATGAAAATCTGGCGGCAGTCAATTTGTCTCTTTCACTTGTTCCATAACGGCTGTTTTATTCATGTACAATAAACCTACCTTTAGTGACAATGTATACATGCTCTCTCCTTGCTCGTGCACACTTGATCGGATTGCGATGCATGTTGTGATATTTTTTTTTACTGATTATCCTAAAATTGTTGCCTGAAGCACTGTAATGTTGTACAGCATGTACAGACCCAAAGTATTTATATTTGTTTCTCTATTAGACTGAGGAGTATAAGTGAGGTTCAGAACAAATGCTGGTCAGGTTGAGTTTCTGTCGGTGTGTACGTGCAAATATCAACAAACAGAGACCGACAGAGATAAAATATATGATCTAATACTGGTTTTGCTAACTTTAACTTCCGCCCACCGAATCCTCCCTAGCAACAGACAAAATATTTGTAACAGTTAAATTGAAAATAATCTGTTGACTTCAGTGTTCGGTGTTCCATACAGCAGTTTCACAAACCTTGACATCTTAAGGAAATATCTAGCTCTTTAGCTGTTAAATGCTCCACGACACTCAACAGCTAGATGCTAATTGTGTCTGTCTGCAATTTACTGCCAGGCAGGAAGTGCATGGTGAGTTCATCACAGCTACTTTGACACAAAAAACTGCCTCCAGTGCCTCCAGGTTGATGTAGTGCGAACCAGGCAGTGGAAAACAGCAGACCATAAAACTGAACCAATTTTATAAAAGAAAGGAAGCTGCAGAGGAAGGTGTTAATTCAGGTGGTTTGTCACTAGGAGGGACCTATTTCACATAACATGTAGTTGTTTGTAGCCATTTGATCTTTTATTATTATAACAAGACTAGGCCAAAATATACAGCTGGACTATGTATGAAACGATGGAACGCTTTTCATTTCAATAGGCTGGCAACAGTAATGCTGTCATTGTACCTGGCTTTAGAGATGAGGAGGGAGTTGAACCGTTGGGCAAAGCTCTCTACCCTATAAACCTTATCAAGCTCAAAAAGTGGAAAACAACATGGACACACTGATGGAAGTACAATATTTCTGACAGTTTAATCCAGCTGTTTTTATACACATGAATGGAACCATTCTGACGATTATACTACATTATTACAGTCAGCTCATAAAATCGCGATCAGGCAAATAAACTGTGACAGGCCTGAACCAAGATGAACTTTCCATTTGAAACTGGCATTTGGCCTACCAATTGTGCAACTTCAGTAATTTGACATTGTGCCAATCACTTGCAAAACTATAATCACTCAATTAGTCAGTCAGTGACAGACATACATTTTTACAGAGCGGCCCAGCTATTGCAGTTCTGCTGAAAACATGACTTCCTGGTGCTTTAACCTTTATGTAACCATGCAAGTCCTATTTAGGTAAAATACATTTTTGGCAAAACAAAACTGGCACGTACAGCAACAAAGTTTTACATAAAGAAGCCAATATAAGTCAAACAAACATTTCTATTGTATTAAAAGGGGCCATGAATAGAGGAAATCGTGGAGGCTGTTTAGCCCGCAGATGTAGACATGCTGACATAAACGCCAACAGGCAAAAAGATTTTAACTAAGAGTTACACCATTGACCATTGACCATTTACACCATTTACACCATTGACAGTCATGTCTGTCAATTTTTTCAGTGACTACTCAGTGCATTAATCTAACCCATTTCCTATTATGTCCCTGAGACTCACTGAGAGACTGGTAAAGCTGATAGAAGTGTCCCCAAATGTGTTCAGTCTCTGAACTCGAAACAGTGGAAAGAAAGAGCTGGATTAGGGTTTGGGGTACTAAATGAAAGATGATCTATAATAAATAAAAAATGAAAACTGCAAGCAGTGGTATGCGCGCCATCGCACGGTCCACGTTGGGAAGCGGGCGGTTCGGGGCCGCTGGCTCCCCAACGTGTATCGTCTCACCATGCCAGATGTATGTGCCACTTTTCATGAGGTTTCAAGCATCCTTTGACCTTAAACATCAACTTCCTGTGTCACGGCGAACCATCAAACTTTGCTGCATCGCTACGGCGATGCCCTTTGACAAAGTCGCATGAACTTCTCAATATATCATCATCATTGTCTGAAGGCTATTCTGACCCGACTTTAGGTTCATGTGATCAACCAGCTCGTAAAGCATGTGAAAGTATGAAATATTTAATTTCCAGTTGCCAGCAGATGGCGCTATGACTATGAGCGAATATTACCATGCAAGTGTCTGCAAGGCGAGACTATTATCATATATGTAATGTTTGGAGAAGGTTGGTCTCAAACATGTAAAGAGTGAACTGACTCAATTTCAAGTTGGTCCGCAAAAGTCTGCAAGAGGAGTTTGGCAAAGTACAACATTTGCGAATCACCAAAAATGGCAACTAAATTCAAAATGGCAGACTTCCTGTTGAGTTGACGTAATGGTGCAATGTAACTTTTTTGTACGTCTAGGTGTGATACGTATGTCCACCAGATTTCGTGCATGTACGTAAATGTAGCTGCCGGGGCATCTATGTAGGGGGCGCTAGCGAGCCATTTGGCCACGCCCACTCACGACTCCACCAAAATACAACATTTTTTGCTGGGAAAGACATGATTGCCAACTTTCATGAGTTTTTAAGTATGATAAAGCCTCCAAAAAGGCAATTCATTTGTATGAAGAATAAGGAATGAGAAAAATAATTCCTTGGATAACAATAGGGCTTTCACACCATCGGTGCTCGGGGCCTAATAAATAAATAAAAGAGTCCATTTTAGCCAAAGCACTCATGCAGTTAAAGCTGCAGAAAGTTCCACTATAAAAAACAACACGACATAATTTAAGAGCAGGCATTAAGAACAGCTGCCTGTTGTACATCTATCATAGTTTTTCTTCTTGTTTTCTCATCAGTCTGGATTTTTAACAACAGACATGTGGCTAAATTATCTGGGCTGTCCTGTTTACATTTAAATATCTGTGCACCATATTTGTCAAGTATTGCAAGACACCCCCACTGTCTAAAACCCAGTTGACGAAATTCCATTTCTTCTTTCTGGTTCGTATAAATGGATAGATGGGGCCACGTACCGTGAAATCTTGGGCGACAACCTCCTTCCCTCAGCCGGGACACTGAAGACGGGTCGTGGACGGGTCTTCCAGCACCACAATGACCCAAAACATACAGCTAAGGCAACAAAGGAGTGGCTCAAGAAGAAGCACATTCAGGTCATGGAGTGGCCGAGCCGGTCTCCGGACCTTAATCCCAGAGAACATCTGTGGACGGAGCTGAAGCTTCCACTTGCTAAGCGACAGCCTGGAAACCTTAAGGATTTGGAGGATCTGCAAAGAGGAGTCGACCAAAACCTGGTGACCAGCTACAAGAAACGTCTGACCTCTGAGCTCGCCAACAAAGCTTTCTCCACCAAGTACTGAGTGATGTTCTGTTACGGGACCAAATACTTATTTCACACAATCAAATGCAAATCAATTTATAACTTTTATATGATGTGATTTTCTGGATTTTTTTTTTTTTTTTTTTTTTTTTTTTTTTTTAATATTCTGTCTCTCACTGTTAAAATAAACCTCCATTACAATTATAGACCGTTCAGTTCTTTGTCAGTGGGCAAACTTACAAAATCGGCAGGGGGTCAAATAATTATTTCCTTCACTGTACATATAAATATCTGAGCAGAAGTTTTGGCAAGTATTATAAGACACTCCCACTGTCTGACGACCAGTTGACAAATTCCATTTCCTCTTTCTGGTTCATATAAAGCCTGTGTGGTCATCACTTGGTTGTTCTCTCAGAGACAGAAAGAGGTTGTGGTGAAAAACAGGCAGATGTGGGCAGAAATATAGGATAAAATTACAAAAAGAAAAGTAATTGGTCAGGAGGCAGCTAAAAAAAGAGAGACAAAGAGCAGCAAAAACATCAGCATCGGATATGGCCAGGTTGGATGTCACAGAGCTGTTTCATGGCATTTCGTTTCCTGGACACCTGCACACACAGGATTCTTTGCAACTTGCTCTCGAATTTCAGTTTCAGGATTCAGATATCCTCATTGCATCTTATCCAAAGTCAGGTAAGGAGAGAACGAACTGATTAGGGCACACGGCATCTGCAGCGTCTTCAAGCGTAATTCAATTAGTCACACAGGCATTTTGAGGAAGTCATTGCAGAAGTTCTGAAATCTATTTCAGTGTGTTCAGTATTTACCTGATGGCTCAGTATATTTTTCTACTCTTATGAATGAATTTTAATGAGTCAGGACACAGATGTTTCTCTCATTTCTCTGAACAGGCACCACATGGATACAAGAAATTGTGACTCTCATTTCCAGCAGAGGGGACCCACACTTGTCCCAGACTGTACCTAACTGGAGCAGAGCTCCCTGGTTGGAGCAATACTACAGAGCTGCCGTGCTGGAGGCCTCATCCACAACACCCCGGGTCATCACCACACACCTGCCTCATCACCTGCTGGGCCCTGCCCTCCAGGGCTCCAGGGCCAAGGTTAGACTTCAACGTTTATGGACCTGTTTGGACCACAGACAGACTTGTTCTCAGTACTCAGTGGTGTTTTTAGGGTGGGAAATCACTACAATTCGACATTGTGAGCTATTTTTTTTAAATCCCTACACCGTTTAATAGAAGTGATGATGAGCACATACCTGACCTCCCCAGCTTAATGTTTGTGTGCGCTGTCAGTTAGTTTAGCCATGTTACCAACAGGCCTACAGACGATTCCTGCTGCTCTCCTGTTTGGTATTCCTCCCGGAGAGATTGTGGAGATGCTGGAGGGCTGTCCGTGAAGAAGTTTCCCCATTTAGCCGGCCGGCAGCAAAAAACAAAACACAACAAAAAAAAGGCCGCCTTATTTGACCAGCTAGCAGTTAGACATATTTCCTGAGAAATTCTCCACTTTAAATCCCCTTTTTACCAGCCGTTTGTTTCCGGTGGCCACCGATTTAATCTCAGTTTTTCTTCTTCGAATGCAGATTTACACTTTTATCCTATTTAAATAATACACTTGGTTTAAAAACAATATTAAAATCTGCCAAGGAGGACCAAACGCTGACAACAGTACTGTGCCAACGCCAATCACATTACAGTATTTACAATCGGCCTCATAGATATATGTATATATGTAAATATGTATATATATGTCTATCGGCCCCACCTGGCGTTAGATCTGCTTTCAACAACAAAACGTGCATGCAGATTGTTGTTTACAGTCAGTCCGGACCAAGTGAGATTATAATCGTCGCTTGAATTTGATTCTAAATTACCAATAAAAAGAAACACTAAAGCCACACTTTTTTTCTGCTAGCAGCAGATGGAGCTGCAGATCCCAGAATAGAGACCAGTCCTATATAGACCGATATGAACTTATTGCGGATACTTGGTATTGTTATATAGGTTGGCCTACAAGTAACAAGACATAATAATACAAAGATTGCAAATTAGGTTAGAGGTGAACATAGTTTGTAAATTTTAGAAAGCTTAATGCTGTAAAATCTCAATGTTTGCATTTCATCTTTCTTAGTTAGGATTCTTTAATCAAACAAATCCAAAAGATAGTTTAGACATTGACTACAAAAAATGCTGGAAAAATTACTTTTGGCTGATATACACTCACTGAGCAGATCTATTGTACTGGAATAAACTAGACTGTGAAGGTGTTTCTAATAAATTGCTCAGGGAATGTAAAATGTTATCAGATTTTTTTAAACTCCCAAATATACTCGTGGGAATTGTAAAATTTTTGGGTTCCTCTATAATGTTGTCAGGATCTTAAGTGCCCTGAGATGATTTGTGTTGTGATTTGACACAATATAAATATAATTGAGTTGAATTAAATTTTATTGAAATATCAATATCAGCCTCTTTACAGTAAGTCTCAGTACAAACATTCACACAGTGCTGCTCTTTGTCATCTCACAGGTCATCTATGTGAGCAGAAACCCTAAAGATGTGGTAGTGTCCTTTTACCACTTCCATAAAATGGCCAACTTCCTCCCTGAGGCTGGCTCATTTACGGAGTTTTTAAATCGATTTCTGGAGGGCACATGTGAGTTGGCATGAGGATATATATATATATGTATAATTTTATTTTTTTTATTCATTGTGCAACCCAAATGTGATGAGAAGTGTTGTATTTTGTCAAACCTTTTTGTTTCAGTGCACTTTGGCTGCTGGTTTGACCACATTAAAGGCTGGACCAGTCATTTTGCAAAGGTTAACAGTCTGCTTCACATCACCTATGAAGAGATGTCATTGGTAAAGGAGAATTTATTCATCACTGTTATCACTTCTTTAAACTGAACTATGAGTTACACATCAGAGGTTATATTTATTTAGTAGCCGCTGCACACTGCTCTCATTCAACAGCCAGTGAAGTGATACCATAAAAGGTTTATTTTCTGAAAAGTTAATTTCTGGTTTGATTTTTATGTCACTGTTGTTGTCTTCTTTCTGTCAGGACCTACATAGCACCATAAAGAAGGTGAGCTCTTTCCTTCAGTGTCCACTGGTGGATGATGAGGTCAACAGTTGTGTGAAACACTGCAGCTTCAGCAGCATGAAAGACAACAAGATGATCAACTACACACTCATCCCTGAAGACATAATGGATCATAGCAAGGGCTCCTTCATGAGAAAAGGTGAGATCTGTGGGAACATACATTGTACTTGACTGATTCACTGCGTCTCAACATGTGACGTCTCACAAAACTGGAATTTGCTATTGACCCACAAATTACGGACAAGTCTATTACTACTAATATTACAGTGGTTCTCAACCTGGGGTTCAGCACCTTTCAAGGAGTCACAACTTGAATCTGAGAGAGCACTCTACTTTTGATTGTTGTCTTATGAAATACAGGTTATGTCTTCCTTCAGCTGAAACAATCAGAGAAGAAAAATAATCAGTTTGTTTGGGTTGAACTGCTCACAGTTCTTGTCAACATTAAGGTTATATTGCAACCTGTGAAGACACTGTAACAGGTAAACACTGATTCAATTTGATTTAAATGGAAATGAACTTTAAACAATTCATGTAACAAAACAAATTATAGGTACCACTATTTTAATATGGAAACCAGCAGCTTCACTCTTCTCATGTAACTCTGCAGTGAAAAACCATCTTTGTATGAATGTGTTCCAAAGGCTTATTTACATCCATTATGTCTGTAAACAAAGGGCTCAAGCGCCCTATATTTAAGATCGTGATCAGGTGAGTAGAACAAAAAGGATTTTTTTAATGCTTCTATATGGCTACTTGAACTGTTTAAAATAATTTATTTGGCCTTAAATTAAATATCATAACTTCCTATGCACCTCTCTTTCCTTCCTACAATATAGGTAAGATTGGAGATTGGAAAAACATGTTCACAGAGGAGCAGAATAAATATTTCGAAAATGTCTTCACCTCCAAGTTGCAGGACTGCACTTTAGAGTTTGTGTGGGAGGAGCCTGATGAGGAGTAGACATGCACGACACAACAAATCCAACAGGAGAAAACAGAACTGTGAAAATTTAATTTGAAATTATGCTGCATCCTGTGAGGTGTGGATTGTTTTATTTTAAACAATATTAGCTTTATAAATCCTAATATGCAGAAATTCAAGTCTGAATTAAACATTATGTTAACTTTAATCATCTCAATATCTTTTGATGTATTCCTTCGCTGTCTTGCTTTCATTAATGCATCCGTCGCGTGATGCTTGTCATGATGCTTTAAGTGGTTTCAAGTATTAAATAAATTAATGAATCTCAGATGAAGTGAATCCTCTTATGGCTGACTGAATGTCCCAAATCATTTGTTTCTTAGTTTCAGAACAACTGGCACTTCAGGTTGCTCGAATATAATATCAATACAATACAATCAAAGAAATCTATAGTTATGTAAGAAGGACAACAATGAGCTGAGAGGGGAGGACAGGTTAAAGGTTTTCATACAAAGCTCCTCATCCAGAAGGCTGAACTGTTGTCCTGTCACCTCACAAACCCAAATAAATGTTGGTTCCCCTCCATTCTCCGCCCCCTGGAGTGCTTTGATATAATCCCATTGAGTGTTTGTAAGAGAGAACATGCAGTCTTGGACAGAACACAGCATACTCTGCAACTTATACCTTTGATACCTGGTGTGAAGGCACTGGTCTGGTATAGGTTCATAGGAGCATTAATCTTCAGAGGCTCACGGCTGACATCCAGTTGATGGGAAGCATTCGTGGTTATATGATGCAACTAATATTTCAACACAAAGACAGTTTCTTAACTTCAACATTTCCTCTTTGTTTTTTTTGGTGATATTTATGTTACTGAGGTAAAACAGTTCCCACGAACTTCCATCATCTGTATGTGAAGATAGCTAAAAAAAAATAAAGACAACACTGGAAATGCATTAAACTTAACGATTGTCCTTCAAAATCCATTTTTATTTTTTTTCTGGCTGTTAATCTGCTCTGTGTGCCTTTGCATTGTTTTTGACTTTAAACTCAAAATTAAGCAAATTCATGTTTCCTTATATGTTTCACATCTAACTTTTCTGTTGTGGTTGAAGCAATAGTTCAACATTTTGTGAAATACACACATGCATTCTTGCATTTGCATTCTAAAAGGAATGCTTTTTAAAACATAAATATCTTAAAAAAAACTCATTTCTAACCTTTATTTTTTTAGCGTTATTGGATCATCAACATAAAGTCAATTTTAGTCATGTAACCAAAATGTGAAAAAAGCAGAGAAGCTTTACAGTCAGCATACTGTTACTATAAAAAGCTCTGCAGAGCAACATGATGCCAGATGAAAGACATAAGCAGTAAATTCAACACACCTCTATTGTTTTGACCCTTGTGATCCTTTTATAGCCTACCACACTGTTTCTGTGTTGTAAGATGTTATGTTGTAACCTTTGAGTTATAGTTGATTTAGATACATACAGTCGAAACTGTTGAAACAGTTGTGGAAGATGGAAGTGGTGCAGTTCTCTATTTACATGTGTGTTGTATTGTTTTCATGCCCATTGTTCTACTGTTAGACATCACAAAAAGGTTATTCTAACATTCACAAAGACAATCATGGAAATGAATCACTGTGTAACTGTGTGCTCTCACATATTTTTACAACTCCAAGTAAAAGAGGAGATAAAATAGAGGAAATACAACCATTGTAGATTGTGACAAAGAGATTGTGTTGTTTTTTTTTTTTTTTTTTATCTTTGACTACACATTGAGTCATATTGAACAGAATAAAAGAAGAAACTTCCCTGACACGGTTTGACCAGGTGACAGTTTGTCAAGCTGACTAATATAAACAACTGAATCATAACCTTTTGTAAAGCCGTTAACAGTGTATGTACTCTTACTTAAAGTGATGTCAAGTGGTGTCAGTTGAGTCAGTGTCAGTTGAGGCTGAAGACTAGAAGTTTGAAAATAAACAAATCTGAGATTGTCGAGCTAGAAAGAAGTGATTTTACCACACCACTGTAACTTGATCCTCATCTCTGCTTTGGCTAGCAGCTCCAGGCTCCAGCATACATGAAGCTTCAACAAAGCTGTTGGCCGATGAGTGGCATTGTGGGTAATGTAGTTGCCAGGTTTTGACAACAAATTTGAATCTGAGGAATATAAAATGGAGAAATGTCATCAATTGTGATCCCTCTTTTTGTTGCACTTTAATGTTACAAGATTGCAGTGCAATACATTGTTAATCTGTTTATCTTCATATGTGTAATTTTAAAGGGCCTGGTTACTCATGTATGAAAGAATGATCTCTTTTATGTTTTGTCAAATCTAGCCTTAAATTTTGGTTTAATTTGTCCAAGTTTTGAGAACCTCCATCTTTTGACAGTACTCTATGGATGATGGAATTAAATAGGGACAGTTTCCATTAAGGGATTTTGCGGCTGATTTTTTTTTTTTTTACATCAGATTCCAATCTTGGGAGCATCACAAATTCAATACGCCTCCGCTCTATTTGAGGAGAAGCAAAACATATTGAAGATGGTTATTAAAACCAGGAAAAAATTAACCCAACAAGGCAAAAGAGAAAATTTGTTGGTCTTAGTTACGCTGCTTTACTTCAAAACATAATGTAGACAAACATTAAAAAGAAAACATGCTGATTTTAAAACAAACCCAAATGGAACTAGTGGCTCCCTGAAAGGTAAAATAAACTACTTCAATAATTTAACACACAATTTGTGCAGGGCATCCATACATTGAAACCTTTTTTGTTTCTTTTCAAAAAAAGGCTTCAGTTGTAAAAACTGTCAGAAGCTCCTGTCTTCTAGCTCTTGTCGACTGTAAACAGTAGCTCTAGTCTGTGTGTACGTGCTTCTTCTGCAACAAAAGTGTGCTTTTGATACCCGCAGTGCTTTACATGATCAGCCATTGAGCTTATTTAGGATTGTGTCTGTGTGTACGTGTTCATGAGAAAGGATTCATGTTACAGCTTGTTTATTTGCTTGCGTGTTGTTATATTGACTTAAGTGTGTTGTGTGCATGTACATTTCAATATTGATGTCATCCGGACAAATTTGAAAGGAATTACATTTAAACTGAAGCTCATGCCAACTTGACATTTATTGTTTCCTGTCTTTTAAGAGCATGGCGTGAAAGTCTGCTTCATGAAAGAGTCATTATCCCTGCCGGTAGATTTAGTTGGACATGTAGGTCTATAAAGTGGATTCAAATGTTCAGAAAGCCCAGTAGAGGAGGAGTTAAATGACAAGCTGGAAAAAAAACAATTCTAAGACTTTCTGCCTTTGTATGTGCGATAAATGTGTCTTACTGGATTTTTGAATATCTTTTTCTCTTTTAATATACACGGTACCCTCTTTTTCTAAAAGTGGTTTGTTTGTTTCACCTTCGATCACTGATTTGTTTGAGTTTCGGTAAACGTGCCCCGAGTAAAGTTGACAAGGGCTCCAATGTACTGTTGCATCAGCTGCTCACACACACACACACACGATTGTAGCTTGCAAGCTTTTTGTCGTGCACACACATGTTCACACATTTCAGTCATGTGAGAAGCCACTTCACACTTCTCAGACTCTGCTGAAGGGAAGGAGGTTGAAGGGTAAAGCTGGTGTCAGTGTTAATTGCCTCAGATCATGAAGGTTCAAACTGTAAATGTAACTCTTTTCTAAAAAAAAAAAAAATGTCTATCTGTTTTTTAATTGTTGTTGCTAGTCTGCTTAGGGCGGGGAGTTTTTAACACTAAATCCAAAATTAGTGGCCTGATCGGACTGGCACCAAACATGAGAGAAACTAACAGCAAACTGGGCTCTTGTTCACCAAGATCATTTCAACTGATTTTCGAAAGGTGCAATCCGGACATCATAGATCAACTACAAACCAATAAATGGCCTAAACTAACTGTAAGTGACGTTAATGAAAAAAAGAGCTGGAGGTTTAATAATCTATAAATAAATATCCTAATGTGAGTCGTGGCCACAGAGTGGTCTTGTTCAATCAACTCTCACTTTTCTGGCATGGTGAAGGCATTTAGAAAAACCCCAGTCATAAAGTTGTCAAGACTTTTTAGACTTGTCTAGATGCATCAACTCTTATGTAGGCTCAAATGGATCTTAGGTGTGGACTTCAGTTTTACCAATGAGGTGGTCCATGTTTTTCCTTTTAACAATTTACTGAAAACTTTCTTTGAGTAAAAAAAAAAACAATATCAGAGCAAGATAAGTACAGTAGTCACAGCAAGAACAAATAAGAACAGGCACAGACGTGTGGTAGATTTTCTTTGAACAGACTGGTCACAGATGAGGTTGGAGTCAAAGATCAATTCATCAGAATTCTTCATTGGACATGCAGCATGGGAAGAAGTGCACAGCTTGCTGGACTGCAACCTCTTCAACTTCTTACGTAAAAGAGTACAATATTTATAAACTCACTTTACATATAAGTGGGGTGGGACGTACCTTTTGGAATCAGTCACACCCCTATCTCGGGTACAATGGTTGAGCCCCGGGTGTCAGCTGACTAAACATACAGTGCATCCGGAAAGTATTCACAGCGCTTCACTTTTTCCACATTTTGTTATATTACAGCCTTATTCCAAAATGGATTAAATTCATTTTTCCCCCTCAAAATTCTACACACAATACCCCATAATGACAACGTGAAATATTTTTTTTTTTTTAATTTTTGCAAATCTATTAAAAATCAAAAACGAAAGAAATCCCATGTACATAAGTATTCACAGCCTTTGCCATTACACTCAAAATTGAGCTCAGGTGTATCCTGTTTCCACTGATCATCCTTGAAATGTTTCTACAACTTGATTGGAGTCCATCTGTGGTAAATTCAGTTGATTGGACATGATTTGGAAAGACACACACCATCTATATAAGGTCCCACAGTTGACAGTGCATGTCAGAGCACAAACCAAACCATGAAGTCCAAAGAATTGTCTGTAGACCTCCAAGACAGGATTGTATCGAGGCACAGGTCTGGGGAAGAGTACAGAAAAATGTCTGCAGCATTGAAGGTCCTAATGAGCACAGTGGCCTCCAACATCCGTAAATGGAAGAAGTTTGAACCACCAGGACTCTTCCAAGAGTTGGCCGCCAGGCCAAACTGAGCGATCGGGGGAGAAGGGCCTTAGTCAGGGAGGTGACCAAGAACCCGATGGTCACTCTGACAGAGCTCCAACGTTGCTCTGTGAAGAGAGGAGAACCTTCCAGAAGGACAACCATCTCTGCAGCACTCCACCAAGCAGGCGTGTATGGCAGAGTGGCCAGACGGAAGCCACTCCTCAGTAAAAGGCTCATGACAGCCCACCTGGAGTTTGACAAAAGGGACCTGAAGGACTCTCAGACCATGAGAAACTAAATTCTCTGGTCTGATGAAACAAAGATTGAACTCTTTGGCCTGAATGCCAAGTGTCATGTCTGGAGGAAACCAGGCACCGCTCATCACCTGGCCAACACCATCTCTACGGTGAAGCATGGTGGTGGCAGCATCATGCTGTGGGGATGTTTTTCAGCAGCAGGAACTGGGAGACTAGTCAGGATGGAGGGAAAGATGAATGCAGCAATATACAGAGATATCCTTGATGAAAACCTTCTCCAGAGCGCTCTGGACCTCAGACTGGGGCGAAGGTTCATCTTCCAACAGGACAACGACCCGAAGCACACAGCCAAGATAACAAAGGAGTGGCTTCGGGACAACTCTGTGAATGTCTTTGAGAGGCCCAGGCAGAGCCCAGACTTGAACCCGATTGAACATCTCTGGAGAGATCTGAAAATGGCTGTGCACCGACGCTCCCCATCCAACCTGATGGAGCTTGAGAAGTCCTGCAAAGAAGAATGGGAGAAACTGCCCAAGAATAGGTGCCAAGCTTATAGCATCATACTCAAAAAGACTTGAGGCTGTAATTTCTGCCAAAGGTGCTTCAACAAAGTATTGAGCAAAGGCTGTGAATACTTATGTACGTGTTATATTTTCGTTCTTTATTTTTAATAGATTTGCAAAAATTATAAACAAACTATTTTCACTGTGTCATTATGGGATATTGCATGTAGAATTTTGAGAAAAAAAATGAATTTAATCCATTTTGGAATAAGGCTGTAACATAACAAAATGTGGAATAAGTCAAGCACTGTGAATACTTTCCGGATGCACTGTAGTTCCATACATGGATTTCCGCTGGCTAGCCATATGTCCATACATTTAACAAGCACTCATTGTTGTGATATCAATTCATTACACAAAACAACTATTATTCACTCCTAGAATAGAGTGAATAATTGATAACTGATAGAATAGTCCATAAGTCAGATAAGTACAGAGCATATGCATGCAGGCTGCTTTTAGTTCTGCTTTTTGCAACATACCATTCATGTCATGTGATCAAACAGAGTTCCTCTGTGAATAGCAGTATTGTGTATACGTTGTCAGTTTTGCAATCAAGCATGTAGTGTCACAACAGAGTGGAAATATAGACAAAGAAGTTTCGCTTAGACTGCTCATAAACTCCTATAATATTACATATAATGTTATCAATCCTAACCCGTATATACAGGAGATATGAAATATCTCCACAGACGTAATGTAAACACAGTCAAAACTATTTTGCTCCTGAAGCTCCAGCTATAACTAAACTAAACAGCACATGAGGTTTTAATTAACGGTCCTAATTAAACATATTGCAATGAAACTGCTTATTATCTTCAGCAAATCAAATGCATAAAATTATTTAAAAGCAAGTTTGCAATGTATAAATGTCTCTAATAGAGACATAAAGACAACGTCGGCTTCGGTACAACACTATAAAAGGCACAATCACTCTTCGATATACAAACCTTAAATCTCTTATTTCTGGGTGACTTACCATGCAGGTTTCATTTCAAATTATTTTACTAATCCAGAGTGAAAGTCCTGCACAGCAGAGGGACTGTGTGAAGCTGATAAATCTTTAGTTAAGTTTAATGTGAGAAAAAGGTAGGTAGGTAGGTATATACTTTATTAATCCCCGAGGGGAATTTTTTTTTTAAAAAGCATCACTGCTGTACAGTAGCAGCAGTTCTTTTGTTGTAGATACAGTTGGAGGAGGAGGGGTGCATTTCTATAGAGCTGCTGTTGAAAGCATGCTGACCGTTTCTGTCCTGCTGTTATATGGTAACATGACAACCCGTGAGAAGATATTGTTGAAGAAGATTGTGTCAACTGTGAACTTCTCACTATTAACACTCGTTCATGACTGACCCTGTGAGCACTGACGAACTGCTCTCATCCTGCCAGTGATTCCTTCAAAAAGCCTTCATCAGGAGAAAGAAAAATCTTTTTTTTTTTACTGTCTGATGAGGTGATCAGTGGAATCAGCCACCTGCAGGTGGTGATTGGGGAGAGTGGTGGCAGCTGCTGAGACCGGTGAGGGGTGTGGCCATGGGAGGTGACAGGAGGCGGGGAGAGGAGGACACAGAACACATGGTGACACAATAACACACAGACAGGGGAAAGACAGAAAACATGAGGAGAGGTGATTGGGGACAAAACAGAGGAGCAAACAGTAGGAGCAGACAGGAATCCTGACAATCAATAGCTATACCACTATATATGACTATAAAACTAATACTCATCGTCATTATAAACAAATGTAAATGTTACACAATGCTTCACAGAACCGGGATCAAATCGAACAACACTCCAAGAGACGACAGTTGTGATGCAGTCTCATGTTCAAAAATGTGTCATTTTAACTGAATAATTTGATGATGATTTAATGAATATTCTGGCAGATGGACAGGTTGCTAAGAGATACAGTATTTCCTGATGAAATGGTCAACTGCTTCTGTAGATGCAGGACAATTAATACATATTTATGTTCTCACTTTGTAACTGAGAAAAACTGTCTGAATATTTAGTTTCAGAACAAACACATAAAGTCTTGCATATAAAAATATATATCTGAGTTCACATACAGCAGGCTAACATTGTCCATGCTATGTCTGGTTTAAACTGTAGAAAGAGACTGCTCGTGTTGTGACCTCAGTCAGTGCTGTGAGGAGTGATGGAGCCAGAGAGTACACTCTGAGACTGGTACAGAGTAATGGTCTTTGACAGGGATATTAATATTTTAGAAGCTATAGAGGAGAACCTCCTGAACCCTGCTGCAGATCTGCAAAAAATTGATTTATTACTCCCTTCAACAGCTAAATTTTTATTTTAGCTAAAGAAAGGTCAACCCATTAAGTGATTCTGGATACACTTCACTAAGCAGCTGAAGAGATAGTTTGTCTCAAAGTCTCTCTGCTCTGTTCCTGTCCTGGAGTGGAAGCATTTCAGACAAGTAAGCTGCTGCAAGACCATGAAGGGCTTTAAATACAAGTGAACTAATTTCAAAATAAATAAGGAAACTGACTGAATGCTATTCTTTCAAAAGATATGTTTCATTTGTTGTTTTATTGTTGGCCAGTTTAGGTACTCCAAAATCTCCCACGTGTTCTCCTTGTGTTGAAATGTAGTGAACGTAAAGATCTGAACATGTGATTTACATAATTATCATACTCAACAAACCATTCGGGGTAACTTCTCTGGTCCTGCATCAGAATAAATAATATAATAAATAATTTTGTACCTGTCTGTAGTCTCACTGAACTTATGACGGAAAGATTTGCTGCTCACATTCTTATCTTTAACCAGTGGTTCTCAACCTTGGGGCTGCTTCCCTTTTGGGGGTCGCAATATAATTTCCGTGGTTTGCCAAATAGTTCTGGAAAAAAAAATAGGCGAAAATCTGGACCATGTATGAAATAATAGAGGGCTTTCAATTTGAAATGAGGACTTTAATTTGAAACAATTAGTGTCCTTGCATTAGTTTGTGCCTCAGTATTGTGCTAAACCAAGCAGCTATAGCCAGTCTAGCTAGCGACCACATGGAACAACAAAGCCTCAAGGTGCATCACTTTGAAATCGAACAGCACCAAGAAACTCAAGGCGCCAGCAGTTACAACAAGTATCGGAAAATATCACCCTTGTGCAATATGAATTTACACGCACAGCCAGAAACAAAGTGGAATATCCACACTTATTTGTTCAGAAGTGTTCACAAATGAAAGCTTAAGTTATCCCTTAATATTCCTGTCAAAGATGTAAGAGCACATGCTTCCATTGATCAAGGAAAGCATAGCTCTCCCTAAAAAAACTTCCCTGCGTGCCAAAGTGCTACGAAGACTGAGGAATGAATTGTTTGGGAAGAACATGCAGCAGCAGGTATGGTGGAAGAAGAGCATTACGTACCAACATCAACACATTATGCGAACAGTGAAGAACACCAAAGGAAGCATCATGATTTGGGTCGGCAGGGCCTCGACAGTTTGCCATCATGGAAGGGAAAAATGAACTCCAAATTTCATGAAGGTATTTTACAGGATAATGTCCAGGTGGCTGTCTGCTATCTGAAGCTCAGGAGAAGTTGGGTGATGCAGAAGGATAATGTTGAATGACGACAAGAGATCACATCAAACATCGAAGACATCGAAAAATATGATTGACCGAAGCAGTTATGTAAAGAAGAATAGTCCAAAATTCTGTTGTGAAGGTCTGATCCGCTGCTACGAGTAACATTTGTTTAAGGTTTGTGTTGCCACAATCTGTGCTATATACTGTGTATTATCTAATGTATCACGTGCAAGTCTCCTTTGAAAAATCAAGCAATTAAAGAAGATCATCATAAGCAACTATATATAAGGGAATGAATGAAAGAGATTGTGATCTGATGTCCTGCTGGGTATCATGATATTTCATTTTTGCAACAGGTTTATAAGTTTAAACCAGCAGCAGTTTCCTTTGTGGAAGCTGTCTTTTTAATCTTTACAGTCATAATCAACAGATTACACACCTCACTTTAGATGACAGAGCTAAATAACAATGGCCTCTTTAGATCCAGTTCCTTAACCTAACCCTGTTTCTCTTCACACTTCACTGAAACAGATCCAAAGGACTAAAACCAGCTTTGCGCTTTTTCATTTCTCATTCTATCTTATCATATTGTATCAAATGCACAGGCAGCTGTCATCACACCCTTTTTCTGGGCATTAAGATAGTTCACGATTTGTAGCAAAGTGGACACACCTGACAGACAAAAATATCTTTGAAGTCCTGCTTCAGTGCTGCTATTGGTGAATAAAAAAAACTCTGCAGGCAAAACTTGAAATCCACAAATTCAGAGTTGTGTCACCCATTTTTTTCTCCAGAGTTAACTTTTGCTATCACGCTGATGACTGCATGATGAAATGTCATGGCAATCTTTGAAACTCTCGAGTTCATTTTTCAAGTTGAATGTCTTATACAGTATGAAACATCACGTGTGGGCACAGCAGTTTAGTTTTAAAATGTCCTCCAGAAGAACACAGTCTCTTATATGACACCTATATCAGTAAAATGACATCTTTTGTCAGCATCTTTGAAAACCATAGCAAAAAGAAAAAGAAAAGATCACAGTTAAATTAAACCAATGTCAGTTTTATTATGGCAACTGGAAGAATTGAAAATACTGGATTTATTTTCATGAATTCATCCAAGTATTTTTTTTTCCTTTCCACATGTTACTCACAACATTTAAGTGACACAACACAAGCAGCAATTACTCAATAAATCATAATGAAGCTTTATGATTGCCACTCTATCATCTTAGCCATTGTATCAGAGCGCAGAGCAAACGATTTGTCTGTGTCTCCCCTGATGACGCTGTGGATCCAAGGAAGATACGAGGAAATCTTCATATAGACTGCATACGCGGACCTGGTGCAAGATTTGTCATAAGAAAGGATGCCTGCAGCAAAAATGTCCCCAGACTCAGCATCTGTGACAGCCAGAGCACCTCCCGCATCACCGAAACAAACGTTCCAACTATTCACGATGGAACTGGTGCAGAACATGTTGTCGTCTACAGCTGGTGTGAGTGGACCGCCCGGGTGTTGTGATTTACACGTGGACTGACTGGTTATGCCAAGTATAAGGTGTTTGAGTGATGTAGAAGGGGTGAGATGGATCCCCCAGCCCCAGCCAGCAATAATCCCTGCCCCGATGTTGGTCAGGCCCTGGCCACTCTCTGGCAAAGGAATGGGGGTGACTTTATCGCTCATAACCACAGGCTCCCTCAGCTGGATCAGAGCCAGGTCGTTGTCCCAGTCAGTTTGGTTCTGGAAGAGCGGATGGAGAACAACCTGCAGGTCGGGAATGTGAGAGTTTTGGTTTTTAATCTGCCTTTCCATTGTCAGTAAAGGTAAACATGGGCTCCTTAGTATTAAAGTACATTCAAAAGCTTTAAGCTTTTTACCTGCATAACACAAAGCAAAAAAACAACCACTATTACTTTTATTTCACTGTAAGTAAATAAGAAAATAGCCAAAGTAAAGATAACAATATCTATTTAGTTTTGATTTGCTAAAGTGGTGCAGCATTAAAAATAAGGTTTATACTGAAAGAAAAATTTAAAATAATAATAATATGAATAATAATACAAAAGCCAGAATAAATAAATAAAATTACATGGCATATTTGTGATGTACATTATACATATTTCAGCAATTCACCACTATATATTGGACATCCATGGAAACCTTGAAATGAGCTTAGACTAGTCCAAAAAATGTTAACAACTTTTTTGCCCACCTTTGCAACAGCGACCTCTTTGGAGGCAACAGCTTGTGCCTTGTGTGAGATTCCCAGATACACTTTAGGGATGATGGGTTGTTTGCCCTGAGTGTCCTGACGGGTCTTCCTAACGAAAAGGTTTCTTCCAGCCGTCAATACCCAGCGGTCAGAGATGAGCGCACCACTTGCGTAGCCTCCGTCCAGGATGCTGTCGGAGAGGTAGACCATGGCCTGCCAGGGGACATGAGGAGCCAGGGTCCCCCCAACCATTCGCCGAGATCGGAGGGATGCTAACCTCGAGACTGGGAAAAATAAATGTTTATTTATTTACCATATATTTGTTTTCCTGTTTTTGAGTTAGATAGTGTTCTCTAAATATCTACAATGTAAATGTAGAAAGCTGTGGCCAACACAACACAACACAACACAGCTTTTGAGGCCACTGATGATATTTTGCTGAATAAGATGCATGTAGTGGCTTTTTATAATTCTGCTTAAAGCGAGTTGAAATCATATCTTTCTGACAAAATTCTTCCAGTTGTTGCTACTGTTGCTCAAGCAATTTACTCTGTATAGGGACAATATTTATATCCTACCTCAGTGATACAAAGTCAATTTTTATGCTGTTGATAACATCTCATCTGCGGCTGAGTTCACCACAAACCAGAATTTCTCTAGGTTACAGCTCTTTGATATAATATACAATACAATACAATATTTTTAATGTTTGTTCGAATCACCAATAAGAGGACATGTATGAATTTAAAAAAAGCACCAACCTTTGATGTTCCAATAAACTTTATCGGTTTATTTGCTAATTTCTTCCAATATTATATGTTATTGTTTGACTAAGTGTGTCTATATTTGTGATGACTGTTGTGTAAGACTGACTCATGTTTTTCACTGGAATATCTGTAATCTATTTATTTATCTTTTCTAGTTTCAGACGGGCACAGTCGTCAGCTTCTTGCCCGGCGCCCACGTTGTTTAAATAGCAAATTGTACTTTTGCCCAACTGAGCTGCACTGAATGCGTGAATGTCTAAAAATGAGGCGTAGTCAGGTGCATTGTTGGTGCTTCGCTATCTTAATGCAGTTGAAAGCGACTGCGTGATTGACCAACAAAAACCTGCTGTTTAGACAATGATGCAATAATTTAGTATTATTTTAAAGGTGCATTATTAAGAGTGATATGCACCTGCACAGGTAGGTGCACAATGTGCGTACAGTGCTTTTTACACACACAGGGACATACAGCAGCACACAAAAATGCAAACAAATTTAAATAAAAGATTAATATCAATGTAATATTGATGTGAAAGATGATTTTTGTGTACATCAGTCTGCTCAAGCTGTGCACTTATAAGACCCATTTCCTCTGTGACGCATTCCTTCTCCAACTTCACACGTGCTGTTATGTAACATGGCTGTTGACCTCATTGAGGCCTCCTTATTAAATTACATTTTACTAATTCCTTTCCAAAAACTCTCTTTTGAGCACAAATGTTTAGAACACTTAACTGTTTGAGAGGCTTTGCTTTGTTAACAGCACTCTTGTTCTTCTCCATTTTCCCTCAAGTAGAACTTAAACATATTGAAGAAAATATGACCTGTTTACACCAAGGTTATCATGTTATAGCATATGTGCTGCAGTAATTAAAGCATACTGTTATCACATCCAGTGATGCGCTGTTAAACAGAGCTTTGCTGTCTGAATGCGACACTTTCATGGTTTCTCCAGAAGGAGTGGCTTCTAATTTATTCATCATAAGGAAATGAAAAGAGAGAATCCATCCACTCGCTGTGCTTTTGATCCCCTCGTCTGTTGTATGGCACAGATAATCATGAAATCATGATCCCTTCTTCAAAGTGACAGCAACATCTTCAGTGTGTGGATGGCTGCGTTTTGCACAATAAAAACTAGCTGTTCATGATCATTCATCATTTTTTTTAATTCTACACCCTTTACAGCTTACCAAGAATGATCTCAGGTGTCTTGTTAAATCAACTCAGTAGAAAATAGCTTGCAATCACTTCATGAATGAATTGAATGATTAGTGTAATATATTATATAGACTGCATGAATAGAAAATGGATTCGATGGGTGTGTGGACATGTCAAGGTTTCCTCATCTCAGTATGTTCATATTTTTTATGGAAAATAACATTCCTTATCTTATCAATACATAATGACATGCCTCCAGGGGGGTTTAGTACCACCGTTCGCTGGACTCTTGTTGTTTGATTTATTTTCTTCATCTTTATGGCCTGTTTAAAAAGAAGCTGGGAAGCGCATATTTTCCCTTTCAGACACCTTAGCTTCAGAGCCAGATGAACAATGTCTGAAATGAGCAGTAATACCCTCAGATCCCACAGGAAGGCCTGGGCCATTTCATGCAGGAGTAATTTATCTGAACCGCAGCAGTCAGGGTGGTACAGTATGAATGTGAACTGTCGTCTCAGACAGCTGGAGCCTGTGGGTGATGTTGTTTGGATCTTGGGATCGGCCTTTGTGTACAAATGTGGGGTTGTATTCTGACTGTAAATGTTTTTCCATCTTAATTCTGTTACATCCTGTAGGTTGTGTTTTTATAAATGCTACAACAACCTGTTTAACCTCAATGTATGCCTTAAATTTAACTCGTTGTTTTACACAATCATGTCACCAAGTGAATCATTTACAAGTAATGAAGGAGTAATAACCTTTAGTGAAGAGCCACTTCACTTTTAAAACTCCCTGCCTGATTATCACAGGGACACAAACGCAGTGTTGTCTTTTAAAACTCCTTTTATTTTATCTCATGGTTTTCTCATAACTAAATAATGTTGGACTAGTTTGGACTGATTTTACCTTGTTTAATCTTTCAGTTTTTGGATCTTACTTTGCTGGTTTATTCCTTCATGGCTGATTTTAGTCTACTGCATTTTTATCAACTTCTTTAGGGTGCTAAATAAATAAAGTTATTTCGACAAAATACCTGCAGAATTCATCACTCTCTCGTGGACTTGATTTACGCCTTGTAAATAGTGCTCAATAGTGTCATATGTCAGCTCATCTACTTTGTAGATGGTGAACATGAGAAACATTATGCATGTTCAACATGTTAGCATGCTCACATTTGCTTAACTCAAAGCAACCCAGTGCCTTAGTGCAGACTCAGCTGTTTGCACAGGTGGATACTCTCTGTGCTTTATTGCAATTGCTGTAGCAAAATATTCGGTTGTATAGTTTTATAATAAATAGAGTCATGAACGAGGAATTGTTTTTGAATAAGACACCAGGGTTGCGCACATAGGCATGTTTGTTTGTTACCTGAGCGTCTCATCCTTTCTTCAGTATGAGTCACATCTGCCCAACAGGCCCATGCAGCCAGGAGGACCAAAGTCAGAGAAAAGCTTCAAATTCAAACAACAACAGAGTCAAATGATGTAATAACAATACATATCTCTGTTCTGCTACATCAGTGGAGACAATAAAACCCATATAAAGCCATATAAAAATTAAGAATAAAAGGCAAATCAGTGAAATCAGTTATTTGAGTTTGATAGTTAAGTAATTAATTTACTTGCTTGCTTTACTTAATTTTAATGTATAGAAGTCCCAAAAAACAAGTGGATAATTTTTGAAAAAATTCAAAAGGGATAAAAACCTTTTTATGAGATGAGACTTTTCACAGTAAAAAAATGTGCTTTGATTTAAAAATGATAACCTTTTAATTACAAGGCTCAGCTAAAGATTTTAACATTTAGTTCTGAAGATAGCAATATTTATGGTATAACCAGATGTATCGAGATAAAATTAAACATGCCAAACAAATGAATATTTTAACTTACCCCATTTTCCTGATAGTCTTCATCTTTGTCAGTGATAGTTTGAGTCTATCCTCTCGAGTGTGTTGTGTATTTTGCAGTTGGCGGTATTTATTTCTGCAGAGAGGCAGAGCCTCCGCTCTGGAAATTTCTGCTTGGCACAAAAATGTTGATTCCTGGAATCTGAAATAAATGGTTATGAAATCGCACTTTACATCAGCTGGGAGACTCCCCACAGCCTGCAGGAAAAAAACAACACTTATTTATGTTTAAATTTTGTGTCATCCACACATCGGTTTCTTGTATGATAAAAGGAAATCAGCTAAATCTGTAAAATTACACAGTAATATAAAAACTACCCCAGAACAACACAGATTTGCTTGGTAAAACATGTTGTTTACATTTTAATTCATGCTTTATAAATTGAGTTCTGTTTTTTTAATCTATATTTTACCTATCAAGCTCAGTTGTGGATCCTGTGTTGATTATGAAACAATTTCACAAGTCTGTGTTTTGAAATTATTTGCAAAGGAAGACAATGACAGTTTGAACAGCTTGCCTCAGTGTTGCATCATTGTTTGCTAAAAAGTAAACACTGTTGACTGATTTTAACATTGCTATCTCTTCTGGATGAGAAAGTAATGGTTTGTGGCAAACTGTGCTGTTTATTTTGTTGTTACAGGAAAGAAAGGGGCACATTGCCTCATTATATTTTTGAGCAGGGAACAAATTCCTATCAGTAAACACAGGACACTGTGTATCAGCAGTAAGTCAAATATGTGCTGCACAGAGGAAAGTCCAGCATTGTTGCTTTGAGTATTTATTTACAGTCGGTCAGTGAAAGGTTACAGATGTTTGGGATTATGATGAGATATTTTAATTTAGCATTTTAAATCACAATGCTCTGCTTTAAAAAAAAATGTGGCAGTTGTCAAGTCAGACAATAATCATGGTACAGTAGTATGCAAGTGTGACTGTCAGTTGCCACAATTACAAAATACTTTTTTCCTGATCTGATTTAGAATTTTGTTTTCATCTTCACAATTTTGCACCACTGCTTTTCCATTCAAACAGCTCCCAATGATGGAAATAATCAACCTCATACCAAAACACAAGACTAAATGCACTTTGTGACTGACACGTAAACAAAGAGAGTGTAGATTAAAAAAAAAAAAAAAAAAAAAAAAAAAAAAAAGCTCTGCAATGTATTTTCAACGGCAAGTATGTGTTTTTATTTTAACAGTGTGAACACTGACACAGAAAATGTGCGGAAGCCAAAAGCTTCTCTTTTTCTTCCAAACAAGTTCCCTCATGTAACAAGCCTGATTTGATAGATTTAATTTTCACGCTTTGGACTTTAAAATGAGTTTAATTGTACAAGAGGATTGAACATAGTTCTCGGGTGCCTTGAGAAATGATTTCCTGAGGCTAATCAGTTTAAACTTGTAACTGGTTATGAAAATTCAGAAAATCAAACACTGATCTCAAATGAAGTCATTTTATGGTGGCAGCGTCGCCAGCGTAATAGTCTTTAGTGACCTGAGGCAAGTGTACTCTTAACTGGATCAGACACAGAAGCTGTTCACTCAGGAATGACCTCTCTTCTCTGAACACTCATCACAGCTTCAGTTGAGACTACAGAGATTAAGCACACATATGTTTCAATTGGTGTTATGGATGTTTTTTCCAGCTGTTTTGCAGCTGTGCTGGTGGCATTACTCAACGTTGGCCAATTACTTTGTCCAATATTGGCCAATACTTTGCCATTAAAATTTGTACAGTGTTTCCCGAGTGCATGAATTTGTTGTGACTTTGGTGTTCCTTTGACTTTTCCTCATTTACCGCCATTAGACTAATATTTGTTCAAATAACCAAATACCTGCAAAACTAAATTTGTAGCACTAATTAAGGAAATGTCACCGTGGTACTTAAAAATTATTACTTCAATGAAACGAGAAACTAATGTGAAACTAATGAACAAGGCAAATATTACACCTGCTAAACAGTAAGTTAGTGTTGTGATCATGTTAACCTTTTGCTGTATTTTAGAACCTTTATTTAATAGTAGACAGTCGAGATGTGACAGAAAATTGGCCAGACTCCACATGATTGCTATTACAAGGTTAGCATCTTAGACCCCTGAGCCACAAGAACCACGACCCCCCATGTAAAAAATTAAACAGTGACTGTCACCAGAGAGAAATCATTCAGGTAAATGCTGCCTGTTTTGCTTTAATTATTCAATGCCTGACTTCTCTCAGAGCTTTTGGCATGCTAGTTGGCCGCATGCTATACTGTAGATATGTGTAGCCAACCGTGCCATACCACTACACCACCAGTCACTCAGGCTACTGGGCCCTTATATGTAATCAACGTGAAGCCAAGTTATATGCTGTTGGAAAGCAGAACCAGACATACAATATGATCTTTCCTGTAGTTTTTTATTTGGCAGGTTTAGAAACCCTTGAGGATTAAGTTACATAATGCTGCTCAGCACTGCTGTTTATTTCAAATCAACATTTCTTTAGCATTTATACATCTGGATGCAAGCTTCAATTTCCATTTCAATTTCAATGTGTTTGCTGTTGAATGACAGCCAGTCTCAGGGAGATTTCTGTTTAGATATCGGGCCAAGACAAGGGCGAATCAGTGATGTGTCCTTCAATGTGTTGTCCAGTGTTTTAAAATCATATCTGAGGGCAGAGGTCTCACTTGAAAGCTGTAGTCTGTGTACCCTGGGGGTGACAACAAAGAGGATGTGCCAAACCTTCTGGAAACTGTGCACACAGGCCAAAGCCATCAAGGCCAAAGCTGGACAAATGGCCTTGAGAGGATGGATGCATTTCACCTTCTCATGTACAGTCGCCTCTCATTAGTGCCATGTGGCATTGCTCTCTGCCTTGATTTCCATCTCATTGTCTTTTATACATCACAAACAAGAAACTACAGACAGTTTTCAAGCATGAAAAGCAAAAAGGCTGAAAGCTTACAGCAAACCAAAGAAACAGTTGGTCAAATAAGCTCATGTGTAGAGAGAAGAAGTAAATGAGTGAAGTATGGACTGAAAAGGATGGAAACTCTGAGATCCAAAGCCTGACAGATGTTTGGAGCGGTGAGGACCAAAGGGGAGAAGAAGAGAGAGGATGTGGGAGGCACGTTGGAATGCGAACGTGGGAGGAAAGACAGAGAAAGAAGAGTAAAATGCTGCTGTGGACTTTACCTTGAAGCTGTGGGGAAGAGCGTGTGCATGTGATAAGGACCGCAAGCCGTGCACAGGGTGAGGAAAGGGGGGAAGCAGTGAAGTGGGGACTGGAGGTTGAGTGCTCAACAGAACGCGAGAGAGACGGAGGAGGGAGAGTGGAGAGGCTGAATCACAAGGACAGAGAGTGTGTGAGAGGCTTTGTGCTTAATGTGTGCTTCTCAGGAGAATGTATGATGAGGACTACAGCTCCACTTTCTTCTGCACGGGAGGCTTTTTAACTGGATTCTACTTCCACTAAGTCAGCGTTTTAAGACTGGATTGTGATTCTGCTGTCAACCTCCATAACGGTCCATAACTGTGGAGATGCTGGTGAGATTATCCCATCTATGATATCATTATTACAATGTGTGACATTATTATGTTTTCCATATTAGATAGCACACAAGGAGATACTTTTTTTTTTTTACATGTTTTGAATGCATGTCAAAGTTCTGTTCTGTGTTAATTGAAAATGGATGTCTGTGAGGCTGCACTCACATACTGTACACATTTGTTTGAGTAATTACTTTGCTGCTCATGCTTCACCATTAGTTCTCTTGAATTATATTAATTTGCAATTTGTAATATGTGACATTTTGAAAACTAAGGGGCAGTACATCTTTGGAGTATAAAGCTTGTTATTAGAGTGCTGCAGCTAAACAAATATTACTAAGCACAGCACTGTCATCTAATTATTCAAATTAAGTGACTAATAATGAGCAATGCTTTCTAAAGAGATAGATTTATATGGCATAATAATCTCAGGCAATACAACAAAAGGTATCATTTATAATAACACTGTAAATAAGGTTATTACCTTTTTCTATTCATTTGTTGTCTCTTGATGAACAAAAAAATGGACTCAGTGCTCATACCTGCATGCAGTTATTTTTATTTCTTTCACCAAGAAAGACTGTTGAGATAATACTTGAGCATATTGAATGTTTTCCCAACGAAGGGCAAAAAATAGTAGTAGTCAGTAATTATGTTTTCAGTGCTGTGTCCTGACTCACAGTTAGAGATTGCAGTTTAGTGAAAATGTTTCTAGTTCAACTTGGAGTTTAGGAGATTCTATGCAAAGATCACTTCCATTTAAAGTATCTTCAAAATTCTTATTTCCCAAGCCAGAAATTAGTTAAAATCTTTTGAATGTGAAAATAAAACTCAGGTGGAGTCCTGCTTGTCTGATCATTCAGGCATGTTGTTCACTAAAGTGAGATGGATGTAACATCCATTAGTAGTGTGTAATTTAGATTGGGACCTATTGATATATGGAGAGCGCACGCACACACACACACACACACACACACACACACACACACACACACACACACACACACACACACACACACACACACACACACACACACACACACACACACACACAGACAGACAAATTATTATTATTTGTTTTAGAATTATTTTAGAATTAGGATAAAATAACTTTGGGAATTTGCAATCACACTATTTGTTTATTTTAAATTGAGTTCTTATTTTTACAAATATATATATATGTATATATATATATATATATATATATATATATATATATATATATACACACACACACACACACAATGTTTTTTATTTTACCTGTTGTTGCTGGGGAACAGAAAATTAGGATTAGCCTGGGAAAAATGTTGTATCTTGATAGCTAAACACATGTTCGTTCTTATAATTAGGTTTTTGAATACTAGAATGTTATGTTCAGTGGTCCATTGGGAAAGGACAGTAAAATGATAATTAATGATTCTTGTAATCTTAATTATTTATAATAATTTCTACTGGGAACTTTGAAAAGTGCTTAAAAAGTATTTTAGTTCTGGGTTCCCTCTATATGTAAATTTGCTACCCTCTTGGTTCCTGTACTTCTTCACTTGTACTATCCAGGAAGTATTTCCTTGTAACTTCACATATATAAAATATTTTCACAACAATGTGCAACCTTAAATAAAAAGCAAACATTCAGTTTTATTACTAAATGTTAAAATACTTGCCTTTTTTATATTTAGATAGTAACTATTTCAAGGAATTTTATCAACAGAAACACTAGAATGAGAGGTAAACTATTGTTGGGAGAGTAAAGCATAGCAAGAATAAATGCTGCCAGAATTTGTTTTTAGAGAAACACAAGAACAAAAATAATCCCACAAATGTAGGCGAGACACTAACAAATAGAGATAAAACAATGATGACAAGAGAGTAACACTGGTTATGTTTCCATGTGTGTGTGTGTGTGTGTATATGAATGTGTCAGTAGTGCAGTCTTCTGGCAAACACAAGGGAAACAAACACAGACAGAATGACAGGCCAAGACGTGAAGAGAAAGTCGTCTATCTGCTCATGTGCTGTGGCAGTCGGTCTCTGGCGGCTCTGAGCCGGCCTGTCTGTTATTACTGCACATGACCCTTCAGTGCGTGGGGCGACCTGGCCTGAGAGCCGCAACCAGGCCCCCACGGTCTCCCTACATATGCCTGAATCTGTCACTCAGGGACACAGCTCTGTCAAAGAAAATTCACTGCATGCATGAACAACAGACGAAACACAGCTACTCCAGCACAACGGTGTCCACACAACAAGAAACGAACCAACATCAAAGGGGCCCAGTTCAATGTCAGTTTGATTTGTGCACACGCAATCACATATTGTTAATGAACACTTGTTTGAGCAACACACTGATCACACTGTCTGTAGAGATGTTAATACCCGGATGATATATTCTAATGGCTACGGTGATCCTCTGACTTTCCTTTTGAGCCAGTCTGACTTTTTGTCTCGTGCTATCTGAAGCCAGTTGCACAGCTGTAGATTCTTCTTCTGTTTAATTTGAGGTAGTTAAGGACTCGCCGCGCTTAGCATACTTAAAGAAAAAGTACCCATATTGTCCTATCATTTTGGTTCCAGGTGACTTTTAAAATCAGTGCAGTCAGTACTAAGCGAGAGTGCTTCATTGGGAGCCATGAAACGGGTTGTAGTGTTAGACTGTGTATAAAAGTGGACGTAACTTCAGTGTCTGGAATGTGAGGCCACATTAAAGTGCAATGGCACAGATGGCTGCTAGGGGTTGGCTCCAAAATGGGTCTGGCTCTATGGACTCCCATTCAACTTCTCTCACTGAAATACATTCAATAAATCTTTTTCACAAGTCATAACGGTGTCATTCGCAAAATCTTCTTCGTTTTCTGGTGGTCCATCTGAAAATAATCCTATCATTAATTAGATATTAAGCCTCAGAAAGTGGTATGTTTGTGGGCGTGTCTGTTTGACTGAGAGAACTGTGGTGCAGTCAGGTTTCCGCAAAAGGTGGGCGTAGTGTCCTCGAAGATCGAGTCAGATTCATCACTCGCTGCATGGCAGCTTGTCCAAATATGATCACTTCTGGCTCCAAAATAGCAAGATGGTGACCGGCAAAATCCAAATTTGAGTCTTCAGTACAGCAGTTCACAAACCACTGAGGGTATGCTGTGACAATTTTGACCAAAGTGACTTCTGCCAGCCAAAGAAGAGAAAATATCCTCGACCAAAGCACTTTTCTAAAGAAAAGTGGTGTTCCTGGAGTGAAAAGAGCTGTTGCAGACAGAATTGGTGTAAAGTTGTTTGCTGAAGTTACTCTTTGAAGAAACAGTAAAGAAAGACTTCTCCTTTTGTTTCTTGTAAGGAACCTTTCCATAAATCTTCAAAAATTAGCACTTTTAGTGGATGTGCATTGACAGTGCAGATTTGCACCAAATTATTACAAATTATTGTAAGGCATGCTGAAGTACTGTCACTCAAAATGTTGTCCCCATTAGTCAGTTAGACCTAAAATGATGTGAAATAGGTTACAGGTGGAAAAACGCCAAAGTTTCCCTTTAAGGCAGCTCTGCAGTTTTTCACTGAAGACACTGCTTTAACTTAAAGGATCAGATGTTGTCACCCAGTGAATATGACAAAGAGGCCTGCTAACTCATTCAGCATGGTACAAAAAGTGTGATATTTTGAAAGGCCCTGGTGTTTTGTTTATAATCCAGAACTGATTTATCCTGTTCAGACATGAAGAAGCACTTAACTTTTTCTTTGTATCTTGAGATAGCAAGTTTTGCTAAAAAAAAAATAAGGGACAGGGTTTACAAAGGCCAACACAGTAAAATGATGAACCATCATCATTGAATCTTCTTTTGGTATTCAAGATAAAAAATAGATGTAGGACAAGTTATACTGTGTAGTCTTTTATTTTGCCCTTGCTCAAACCACAGGTAAATCTGTTCTGGTTGTGAATATGCTGGGATCGTATCGCTCTAACTGTTGTGTGTGTTTGTATGCTGTCTTTGCTGTCAGCTGCTTGTCTCACTACGCCTGAGGTCTTGCCACAGGGAAGACTTGCGCCTGTCATCTTCACTCAAGGTAACGGAAAAAAAAGCCCCTTAATGAGGTTCATCGTCTATCCTCCCAAAAATAATTTTCCTTTTGTGTAACCACCAGTAAAATCATGCAAATTAAAAGTAAAATAATTGTGTTGTTAAGGCTTCAAAACAATTGCCTGAAGGTAATGAAAAGTCCTTCCATTCTACAGGCCGGTGGTATTAAATGTGAATTATGTAGACATTCATTTTTTTGACATCCACGTTTACACTGCATGACTCAGAGATAGCATAATACACTCATAAAACCTGAAGCTGAGTCAAAGGCAAAAAAAAAGTTTGACGTCAAAATATCTTGCCTTCCCCTCCTACCCAGAAGTATTTCAGGTGTATTCAGGAGATTCTTTCAAAATGTTAACACTCAAAGCAATCTCTTTAACATCTTGGCCTTGATCACGCTGTGATGATTTCTTTTTGTTGTTGTTGCTGGATCTGAGTGTCACTGACACAGGTGTGAAGTTTAGATCAGAAACTTAAAGGAAAAGGGATTTTCTCATAATTGGACTTCCAGACAGAATAATAGAGGATGATGCTGTAAAACCCTGGACCACATTTATTTTACAGCACATCTGACCGTGAAACATGTAATTTACGAGCATTGAAACTGCAGAATGGATAAAGTCTGGTTAAGCACCCGGAGTTACTAAAAGCCAGCATCAATTGTTGGGCTGAGACTCCGCATCTAACAGAATCCACAGATACTATAATGCACTAACCCGGTATCATACCAACGTGTGTTAACATCCGTCAGTCCACGAGAGCACAGAGTCAGTCATGATTTTCCTCACCTATTGGTGTGAAAAAGAAGGTGGTAAGGTTTTTAAAAAAAGAATGGTTAGGGTTTGGCACAAAAACAACTTGGTTAGAGTTAAGAAACAATTTCTTTAGAGAAATCCACACAGTCTTTTCTCATGGACAAACACCCCCACCCTACCTTGCTGTGCAGACTTCAGCACTTTTGCACTTTGTTAAATGACCTCTATCACCTCAGTCGTGGACCCTCATTTGTCTGTTAATTTTACACCAAGTTATGGTAACGTCATCCTCTAGTGGACTGACAGGTGTATTACACGCTTTGGTGTGATACTGGGCTAGTGATATTGTAGCTATAATCTGTTTCTTACAATGCAATGAATCAAAATACAACATGAAAACAAGTGCAATAGCATGAAAGTGGTCGCTTGTAGTAATGAACCAACAGAGAGTTGTCACCTGAATCTACTGCTCCCCTCGGCCACATGAAGTTAAAGTGAGTTTCTTTCATTCTAGTGAGCAACTTTGTTGTTTTGGTTTAAAGTTCCTGATCTAGTCTAGTTTTTGGTTGAGAGCAGAGGTTTGCAGCAAAAAAAGCTTTACACTATCTGAAGAGCATTTAGGAGCTAAAGAGCTTTGGGAGCTGGTAGAGACCTAAAATAGAGCTAAAAGACAGTCAGTCAGCCGTGATTCTAAATGAATGGGTATGCTGCTATGAAGCTGATGAATGTGTAAATAAATAAAGCAAGCAAGTTAATCAAATTTACATTGAGTAACTTGCTGAAAAGTTTTCCACATAATCTTAAAAAGTAATGAAATGTCACTTGTTTTCACGTCTTCTCTAAATTTCTTAAACCAGTCAAAAACACAGGCTGCTTATTTTTTCATCAGCTTTGATATTTCATGACTTTTTTAATGTGATGAGTGTTTTTTCTGGTTGGAGTCTCAGAGTCCACAGCCTCAACAATTTATAGGAGAAACATTTAGCAAGTTTTATTCTATTTACACATACAGCAGTGGGGGCTGTGTTTAATGACACACAAGGCTTAATTCCTCAGGAGCCACAGCTGTGCATTTACTTAAGCATGCCTGAGCCGCTTGCCTAATAAATAAACACTGTACATGGATGTCACTGCCTGTTGGCGAACAAGGCGCAGAGTGTTTTCAGAAAGACATATAATTTCACAGAGTCTTCTCTCAATGCTAGTATGATGACAAGTAAACACCAAGCTAGCATTATAGAGGATTTAGACAGTGGCATCAATCAGGTAATCAGGAAGTAATTCAACAGTCCCCCTGCACTGTCACCTGAGGCAGTAACTAGGCCAACTGGGATTCATGCCATGCACACATTTCAGGATTATGGATGATGAAAGTGGGCATGCTCGATGCAGAGATACTGGGAAGCTCAGGAATATGGCTCCAAAAAACAACAAATACGGAAAGTTTACAGGCACAAACCAATCCACTATCTATTTATATACAACTAATCAAATATGTTTTGAAGGAAACACAATGCAGACTAGATTATGTTTTATATTAACATGAAAAGGAAATCTCACAAGTCTTAAAATGCTGTACACTGAAATATTCAGTCTTGCGATACACTATCTGCTTGTGTGACTATTTTTAATGGCTGTTTAGGCACTGACAGCACAGGTCAGACTGGTTTCATACAGAAAAGGGCTGCAGTGACTTGAGACACAGTGTGTTAATAACATTTAATTCATTCCACACGATCCCTTTACCACGCTACTTAACCTAACCCCAACTACCAAAGGAGTGTGGATGCTCCCCACACACCATCCAACACACCCACTTCACTGCAACTGTGGCCACTGATATAAATGTAGCACTTCATTAACTATGAACAGAATCCAGGCAGTGATGACATTCGTTAGCACAACAAAACTGGGAAAACAATTATCCAAGAGTTCCAACAGTATTATGTATTATTATTATATAATTTCTACAGGAGGCAGAGTTGACAAGCTGCACTCAGATGAAGGACAATCTGGACTGAAAGAAAACCAGACTCAGAAAACTGAACTGCTGAGAAACCCGGAGCTAAGAATGTTGGGAAAAGAGAAGACTGGGCTCCTGAAAATCAAATGCTATATTACAGAGCCTTTAAAACAAAAGACGCCGGCAGATTGAGACCACAACAATCCAACACAGAAGAACCACTTAGAAACTGTAAAGGATCACATACTGAACAAACAGGAAAGCCCTGCTTTCACAACAGATTGATATGAAGCTGGTTTTGCCTAGTAACTGGAAATGTTACCACAACTTTAATTCCAGAAGAAATTATGACAAAACTGCTTTTCCAAGAGTCCATACATCTCATTCAGTCCTGTCAGAAACATTTTGTTCCCTTGTGGATGAATGTTTTGTAACAATCCAAATAATGGATTAACATGAAAAGTGTTCAAATTTGTACAGTTCATTGTAAATTTTTTGGTGAAAAAACAAAGGAGATAAAGTATGCAGAACATAACTAGTGTATAAAGCATTGGGAGCAATATTAAAGTAATATCAGAATAAATTTGTTTCATATACAATCGATATTGTCCAAGCATCTCACGTCATTACTGGGAAGTTGTTTTTCACTATGTTACCTGCTAACAGGGGATGTACGATAACAAAAAAATGTGAATTTATAATGTACTGAAGCAACAAGATTGATCGCTGCTGTCACCTAAACATGTGCAGCCTGACAGGCCAAACCAACATCAGCACAAAGTCCGTTATGACACATTTTCAATTTTTCACCAGCAATACACAGAGATGTATCAATGTGCAACGCAAATACACTCATCCACACATACTGAAGGCTGAGGTGCATCTACTGAATGCAATTCGAATTTGTGTTTATTTACTTCACACAGATGTTCTAAACAAATGTTCTAAACATTACAGAGTAAAAGTCTTAAAGCCACGTTAAAACTAATGATAAAGATGAAAACTTTGAAGGGAGCAGCATGTTTTTTATAAGCACGACATAGTGATGCTTGATTCAAAATGTTAAGGAACGTCAGCTCTTTGGGTGTGCTGTTAACACTGCTTTTGAATATGATTCACAAAAGACAAAGGCTTGTTCGGTTGTATTATATCATACCCTGGCTTCCTGAATTTAGATTGATATTCAAATTCAAAGTAATCATTCATATACAAACACGTTGTGCACGCAGACAAGCTTTAACGTCCTTTCATACGCAATTCCTCGGAGTCTTCATTAAATCCTGAACAATATGTTAGTGACAGAACGTACACACACACAAAAGTGTTTTCTCCTGCTTCTCAAGAAGCTCTCATTAGTCTGAGGCTAATTTATAGTTGATAATAGAAAAAGTATTCAGTCTCAGAGCTGTGATGTTTCTGCACCCAAAGCCACTCTGCGAACATGGGCTTTGGTTTGGTTTTGCTCTGGTCTGAATATGTCCATTCCTGTTACCCTTTGTTTTCTCGGATGTGCGTACCTTCCTGCTCTCCAGCCCAGTGAACAGCATAAATGATTGAAGGACCCATGTATTTAGTTGTCAGCTGAGAGAGACATTTGGTACTGAACTCTGAGTTTCGGCATGGGTACTGACAGCATCGAGGTGCTTCCAACAGTGTTAGGACACAAGAATAACATGTTACCACAACACACAAGTAATGAAACACAGTCCGTACTCCACAGCCCAAGAGGAAGGTCTATCTACCATTTATAACATAATCACCAAAGCAAATTGCATATATCTGTAGTGTAAACTTCACCATAAATTCACTTTACACCCTCCAAGACAGACACATGATTGGATCGATCATTTAATATTTGACCCAATCTTCCAGCAAAACAATAAACAAAAGGTATTTTTGAGAGATGTTCTATGTGCAGCCATTAAATTCACATAGATAGAACAAAAGATAGAATGCAGTATACTTTTAATTGTGGTCTAATATCAATGGCTTTGAAATAAGATAGCTATAACCTAATCCTCACTATAAATGCAAATGATACAGATTAACATATTAAAAGTGTGAATGTTGGCAAGATATTCATTCAAAATTAATTCCCAGCTTGAGTGGATATGGTTTTCTAGCTAAAAGCTTTTGAGAAGGTCCAGTCAGTCCTTTGGGCTCTGACAGTTATTCAGGAATATCCAAATGAATACCCTTCATTCAGCCACACCAGGCAACATGAAGTGTTTACTGTTTTTGACTTCCTGAAATGTCATGCTGTCTGACCAATTTAATGTAATTTAAATCTGATGACATCACAACGGGTGTTACCAGTAAGACTTTCATATCCCTCACGGTTCTCTCTTGTTCTTGAGCTTGATAGCAAAATGTTGTATCTGTTCACGCAAATCGAGTCCTGATTGAACTGCATTTAGACCATCTAAAGCTTTCTGTCTTTTACACATAATGGGAAGGTTTCGTATTTCAGTAATTAATGCTGAACAGCTGGATGTAGGGTTAGCTCTCCATTAGTAAGAAAGATTTGCTCAATTCAGCTCTTATAAAACTAAACCAACGAGGTTGTGTTTCTTTTTAACAAACAACATCTGGCATCGCAGTTGTTTCTATATTCAAAGGTCCTTCGCATTTCAGCAATTTTAAACAATAAATAATTACAACTTTGATGGCAGTTGGAGGGAAGGACTTTTGAAGGTGTTTTAGTCCACGAGGATTTAAATGAAGCTGAAATGGGCGACGGACATTAAGGGGTTTAAACACCGTGTGATGAGCTTGGCTTGTGGTCCCTAAAGTCTGATATTTTACTTGCATGGTTGATGGAAGAGTGAGAGAAAGTTGTGAGAGCGCTTGATATGCAGAACTTCACACGGCATTTTACAAGACTGGATTATTACTTGGACAGATGGTTCAACTGTGATCATCCATCCATTATCAATACCCGTTTTATCCTGAAGGGTCACGGGCGGGCTGGAGTGCTGAGGCAGGGTACACCGTGGACAGGTCGCCAGTCCATCACAGGACCAACAGAGACAGACAGAAACAAAGACCATGCACGCTCTCATTCACACCTAAGGGCCATTTGTAGAACCACCAATAAACCTAACATGTATGTTTTTGGACCCGGAGAGAACCCACGCAGGCACAGGGAGAACATGCAAACTCAGAAAGGCCCCTGGCAGAGGTTCGAACCCAGAACCTTCTTGCTGTGAGGCGACAGTGTTAACCACTGCACCGCTATGCCGCCCTTCAACTGTGATTTCTTTTATTTTTATTCAGGATAGTTTCCCAGTCCAGGACATGGTTTCCTAAGGGTCCTTCCCAGCAACGCATCTCAAGGGTTAAAACCAGTCTGACCTGGGCCATGACTGAGCCGCTACCCAACGTCAGCGTTCCTGGGAGTACAGCAGCTCTGCTGGTGACCACCGACAGTCCATTTAACCTGACTGCAGCTGCTCAGGCAGGACTCGGGTCGGCCCAATCACTGGCCCCTCTCTGCACCCTCTGCTGCTGTGGGTTTCTCAATCGCATCTTGACCGTGGTGTTCATGGTCAGCCTGGCGTTTGCCATCGTGGTTGGAAATGTAGTCACACTTACTGTCTTTGTGCAAACGAGGCAGTCCAGAACAGCACAGGGATACTTGAAAGGTAAATGTTGTAAATCATTTTAACACCCACGCAGGTCATGCTGGTAGTACCAACCTTTTCAATTGATTATTTCGTCTCAGAAAATTATTTGAATTTATCATTCAAGTCACAAAATGAAATTTCCTGTTTCTATTCAATGCATTCTTCTAAAGAAGAGGAGAAATTTATCAGCCTGCAACACCAAAGACTTTTGAAGGTCTCATTACAAAGATATAAAAACATTTTGGTAATTTATTTCAGTGCTGTATGTAATTCAAACGGTTGCCGTATAACACTGACCAGATGTGATTATTAATTTAGATTTATATTCCAACACACTCGTTTATTTAATAGTAAAATTAAAGTGTTGACTCCCTTTTGCAGTTTTACTAAATAACAAACATAATGCCAAGAGAAAAACCTTCATTCCGTTTCTCAGCTCTGTCTTTGTCTTGTCTCTCTTACAGTGTCTCTGGCCATAGCGGACATGATGGTCGGTGTTCTCGTGGTTCCTTTCTCTGTCTACACTGAAATCTCTCTGATGGTGACCACCGCTCCTCCCTTCTGGTACCATGGTAGTTCTACTTCCCCTGCCTCCTCTTCCTCACTCGGTGGACTAGTGAGTCCCTGGCAACCCTGCATGCTGATTGGTCCCGTGTTTGCTGGATGCACTTTTGTCTCCATCAGCACCATCTTCCTAATGACCTTGGAGCGCAGTGTAGCCATCCTGCGGCCACTCCACAAGGACGCCTTGGTGACCCGAAGACGAACTCTGCTCCTCATCCTGCTCTCCTGGGCTGCCAGCTTCCTGCTGGCTCTCGCGCCACTCATCTTCAGCAGCAACTTCACTTTGGAGTACAATGAGTGCAGTCGCATGTGTAACTACACCCCACTACTGTTTGGAAACCAGCTGCCACCTGATGCCAACATTTTGCTCTTATTCCCAGCTTTCGACTTCACACTGCTCGGCAGCACTTTAGCAGTTAATATTGTGTCTTTCACAAGCATCCGACGGTACTCAAGAAAACGCAAACTGCTGTCAGAAGGGAGTCTGAGTGATGGAGGGGGAGGAGGAGGAGGTGGCGGAGGATGCTCTCACAGGCCCTCCTTTTCAGACATCAAAGCCGCCAAGACAATTGGCATATTAACATTTGCCTTCACAGCATCCTTCTCTCCCATCGCAGTGTTTGTGCTCGGGAACGTGGTGGGATACACCTGGTGTAACTTTTCCTTCTTTGCCTTCTGGATTTTGACAGGAAACAGTTGCTGTAATGTCATTATCTACAGTGTCAGGGACCACCGCTTCAGGAAGGGTGTGACCCTGCTCTTTAAACGAGACCACTCCCCCCCACATGGTGAGAAGACCTGAGGGGCACATTCATTCGTTCAACAGCAACAAACATATATTTTGTGGCTGCAGTCCACAGTTCAACTTAGGATGGTTTGAAATGTTGAGAGATGAGCTCACTCACTTTCTTCAAGATGAAAACCCCTCTATGTTTGCACAGTAAATATAAAGCTTCACTTAGCTTAACAAAAGACACAGGAAATGGGGAAACAGCTCATCTGGCTAGGTTAAGTAAAGTGTAAGAACAATGATGGTTTTATTTCTTGGCTCTGAGCCCTTACAGAAAGTTTCCCATGTTTTCCATATGGGACACGTGATCAAATGTAGGAAACATGTTTACCACATGTTGCAACTTATGATAACATTGGGAAAATATGTGGATGGGCTTTACACATTACATCAGGAAAATGTTCCAAAACTACGTTTCCCATATGCAAATTATATGTTTCACGTGCACAATCACATATGTGTGTGGTCACGTGATCACGTGTTTTTTCTGTTAGAAAATGCAAAGTAAGACGCATGGTTCGAGGGGTTTCACTTAGTCTCTTAATTAATCATAGATGTGTTTTGGGCATTAAATTAAATAAACCACACAGAGTGTTATCTACCATTTCCTTTAAGAGCTGGGTGTGGTTGCACCGTGGTCGATTGCTATTATAACATCGAATATGCCATGTAGTAGGAAAGATTATATCTATCTATATTCATATTTTGCATGTTTGTGCTCTGCTGCATGTCCCTGTGAGTGCAACCAGCAGAGTCTACGTGTCGTGTACCCTCCTCTGTCGATATTTATCACGATCTTAACAATGTGCCGTTAAAATAACAGTAAAATGCTGTTCCATTGACTTAAGATCAGGTTTTTCTTGGTTAATCGTGCAATCACTGCCTCAAGATCGCCCTGCACCAACCATGCGCCTGACCATACCTCCTTTTAAGACACCCACGGGTGTTTGGATGGGAGCTAGCTGTTTCCCCTGTCCCCTCTCTGCCCCCCTTTTTATACTGAGCTGATCGTTTCCTGGCAGGAACTTTATATTTACCATACATCTATGAGAGTGGTATTAATCTTTCCATCTAACACTTTGAAAGAAAGTGAATAAGCACAACTGCCCAAATATTTCCTTCACGAAAGTTTTAATAAAAAAAAAAGTTCCAAGTGAAATTAATAAAAAAAAAAAAAAACTATTTTAAACATTTAAAAATATTCCAGTTCTTTAATACAGATAATTGTAAACTGACGCCAAATTTAAAAATGTTTGGCCACATTAATATTTGTCTTTGGACCAACAAATCTATTTCTATGCATTGCATGATAAAACAGCTTTCAGGTTTGGACTAAACACACATACTGTAGATCATGGAGGAAAGGTCCATTATGTGAATAAACTGCAGGTCCTGGTAGCAACTGTACTGCTGAAACAATCCACATCCTCTCCTCTGGTCTCCTTGTTTCGCCTTAGTCTATTGTCAAACCTCTGTCCCGACACTTTACATCAGAGGGCTTCTATGGGCCTTTCAATAATTTCAGGAAACAAATCTACCGTCTTTACGGGACCTGACAAATGCACTGCACAGCAAATTTTTGTATGTTTTATGTCAGTGGTGGTTTTGCCATCTATTAATTCATAAGGGTTTTTTGTGTTTATAAATGATGCTTCTGACTCCTCATTGGATTAATGTGGATTACAGATGTTTTGATTAAGGGAACAGTTTAGATTTGATTCTGTAGTGTGATAGACATTTATCTGCCTCAAGTATCAGAAATGCACAATATTAGTTACTATGTGAGCCATTTCCATTGTGCCATGTGTCAGACAATATTTTTGTATACAGGTTTTCTTTTTCATTCTATGATATCAGTTATTTTTGTCATGAAATAACAGAATGATCTGTATTTTTATCTCATCAGTACTGACTAAATGAATGGAATAACAACCACTGAGATTAAGTATGAAAAGGATTATGATTAGAACAGACCCTCAAACTGTGCCAGCCTATCTTTTCAGGGTATAATGTATTTGTAACATAAAATGATCTGTTTCAGCTGTAAGTCATATGTATTGTTTGAAATTCTGTATTGTACAATTTGACAATATAATAACACATATACAAATGAGGTTGATAGCTATTTCTGAAGCATAAAATGGCCAAATGATATGGCCATATCATGTAATTTTGTCATGACTGACAGGCCTTTGATAACTAAGGGAAAACTAATAAGCACTGTAAAGAAGATTTTAGTCCCGCCATTAATTACTCTAAATTGTTTAAAATAATGTGAATCTATAAACAGTGATCCTGCAATTCAGTTAATGTGATAATAAAAACAAGATATTTTGTCCTGTTTATGAAGTACCCGAAAAAGGAATAGTTCAATATCTTGGAAAATCCAATTATTTGCTCTCATGCTGAGTTGGATGGACAGATCAACATTAAACATCCAGGAGACAATAGCTTCACTCATCATATCACCTGGAAACAGGGACAAACAGATCCCCTGGCTGTGTCCATAGGTAAAACATCTCATTTATTTGGTGCATACAAAAATGAACAAAAAGCCACTGCTCACAAGAGTCTTGCACATGACACCAGTAATCCCACAAATGGTTATTTCTGGAACTCATTCTTTGGATGAATTAAACAAGCCAGACATGTGCCAGGCTGTCTCTAATTGGCTACTTACACTTGCTAATTTCATTTGCACAGGTGCATTCATGCTGTCAAGTACAGAAACATTCAGCGAACTATTAGGACCCAGATAGTGCACTCATACTGGTCCACAAACTGAGAATGAAATGATGGACACTTTTCCCCCTCTACCGTCACCATAATGTCTATGTAACCGAAAGGAAGGAACAACCGACAAACTGTGGCGGTCAGGGAACTTACAGCTTTTGCGAATCGTCGCAGTATACAAATACAAGTTGTGCACGTCCATACAGAAGTGTTTATTTTTCACCTCTATAGTACCTTTATGCTGCTGTTGGATAGAAGTCATCAGTATGTTTATTTCTGGCACAAAAACACGTACATTTTGTATGCCAAGTAAAAACAAAACAAAAACAACAACCAGATATGTTAGTGGGTGATGCATTCAAATGTTATGCTCATTTCTGGTCAGTGCAGATGTGCGGTTTCAGACAACAATACCCTGTCCAAATTCACACACTACGCAAGTGTGGTAAAATGTAAAAGTACTAATGGAAATATACAAATTAAAACAAGAGACTGGGAGGATTTTGTCATCTTTGGACAAAGCCAGACTAGCTGTTTCATCCTCTTTCCAGTATTTATGTGGAGCTAACTGTTTCAGAACTACCAAACAAACATGGTCTCAAGCTTCTCGTCCAACTCCGAGCACGAGAGTGAATCAACGGACTTCCCAAATTATTCCTCTAATGCCAACTGATTGACAATCCAGTTCATGTTCATGGAAGCATCTTTGAATATAAATGGTGCTGTGATGTGGCTGATGTTGACACATTACAAACATCAGGGAATTTAACAATCAACTGAAGGAAATATAATCTAATACGTTAACATGTTTGTGTGAAAGTCCCAGATTGAATGGATAATTATCGTAACTTACAGATGTTCAGGCATTATTTTTCTAGTTTTAAAATCTGTCACAATCCTGGCAGAATCTGAAACATGCAGCATCCTAATCATTGTTGGTTCTGTGTAAGAAAACAAGTGATAATTATTGTGCTGACATTGAATCACTGTACAGAGTTGTATCAGTTGTGCAAAATTCATCAATGGTGATTGCATCAGAAATGGTAATAATAAATGTGTTTGGGAACATTTTCATTTGTGACTTTAATGGGGTTCAGTGTGACAGTAATGCCGCCGGTCACTGCTGTAATATTCCCAACCTCAGCAGTTACACAAGCTGCAGGAAAACCACTTCAGCATTTTCCCCATTTACTCTGGAGTATTAATGGCCTCAGCCCAATTGGATCAAATTTGTCATGTTACGTAATGTGGAGGAGAAGGAGCAACAGGAACATCAGGATACCTGTGGACTTAGCATGAGGGAATCTTTGATAGTGTGCAAGTAAGAAAGCAGAGTGAAGTCGAGTGTGCCGTCTCATCTCTGTGCTGGAACAACTAAAATAGCTAAGCTTAAGCCTGAAGACACAGAGAAGCAGATCTTGAAACCTAGTGACCTAAATAGTAATTTGTGTGTTTGCAGGGACAAGGACAGAGTTTGTATTTTACAATTACACTGTTAGAGAGTGATCTTGCACTTTGAGAAGATGTTAAGAGAGCGAGGTGGAAGAGGCGAGGGGCTGGTGGCTGACGTCAGCAGCGATGTGATGAAGGTGCGCTCAGAGCCACAACAAAATAAATGATCTGACATTGGCCTGCTCATGTTCGACTTCAAGAATGAGAAACATGAGATAGTCATGAACAAAGCACAGGGGAGGGACAGAGACAATGACAGAGAAACAATAAATTAAGGATCCTTGCATGGAATTTAAGTGACCAAAACCCTAATATGTCACTTTTGAATAAAATAATGAATCACTGCATAGTTATCTGAACAGCCTCATTTGTATTTCTGGTGCAGACTCAGTGAATCAGTACATTATATCCTTACATTAACAGTCCTATGGATCATATCTTTGGTGACTACTGGCTGATGGTATTGTTCACTAACCAAAGCCGTTTCAACGTGTCTACTGTTAGTGGACGGCCTCACAAAATGTAGAGGTTTTCTGCAGGAAGGCTGCAACTTTCCAAAATACATCCTGTTGTCAAATGACACCATGCATGTTTGGAGATTTACAAAACATCAAGGCCAATATACATTTTTTTTAATTTATTTATTTATTTTTATATTGTCACTGAGCTGTGAAGCCTGTCACTTATTTCAAGCTGCATTAGTTTCACAAAGGCAGCCATTAAAATTACAAAGTTGATGATCTGCTGTTGTGTTTGCAAAGCTGCTTCACTTTTCTTGTTGACTACACCTTTGGTGCCTCCCTCCCATTTCTGACTATAAATGATAACAATAGCAACTGATTGCACCTGCATCAATCCATCAAACAGACTAAAGTCCTTGTTCTCACTTCCCGAGGTCTGATTGGTTCATCATTAAATTGTTATGCCCACCAACAGGTCAGTATAGGGTCTTATGAACAGAGACTGACTGGATTTATCTCCAGAGGCCCAAATCGAAAGTGATTGCACATTTTCAATCTTTGCAACGCTCTTCCATCAACCATATCTCATAACAATATGTTTATATTATGCTAATTTTCAACAGCAAAAATGTGTTCACACAGACATAATGCCACCTGAATTATGTTTCTCTTACGAGGAGAGGTTTTATGAAGGCATCTAGCAAGTTGCAAATTTCCTGACACTATATTGAATGACTGCTGTTTTTTTGTTTTTTTTCTCATTATAATAGCTGTTGTTTACATTCACATTTGCAAACTTTCTGTGTTCTTCTTCACTGTCTCTGGTGGCCTATTGAAACCCTGTGTGCCTGTGTGTCTGTGTGCTAATCCACTGCCTGAATAAAAGGAAAACCATTACTCCATAGTACAAGTATAGGGTCAAAAACTATGCTTTCAAAGCAAATATGGGAAAACAATTGAGTCGTATTTTGGTTGCTTGCATTAAACTGAAGACCATGGACAGCTCTAAAAAGCAGCTCAAGAATCACTAGTGTAAGAATCACCAGTTGTAGTCACAAGCCGATTCACTTATAGGACCTGGTGTGCATGTTGCCAAGACAAGACAAATCCACCACAATAACAGTCTACAAGCTTTAAAACTTCATTTTTCAAGCCAGACTACAATTGAAAGACTGAGGTCAGTTCATCTAAAAAGAAAAGCACAAACACGAATATGTATCAAGGAAGGTGTAAGAGTAACTTGTCCGGGAATAACGAGACAGTGGTATTTCCTTGTGTCATGGGCAGGGCGTAGAACATGGGACTCGGTTAACCTCACATGGCCGCCTCAGAGGCTCTGCAGCGTCACTTTTCATACTGCATGTATGTGGGGAACAAAACAGGTTGCCACAGCCCTGTAGTGTGTCGCAACTATGTGCAAAAACAAGTTGTTAATATAATATCCTGTGTAAGAGCTTGAGACTAAATACATTTTCTCATCTAAAAAGGTTATCAACAAGAAAAATACAACTTTAGTTCCTTGTAAATCAGCTGCTGACATATAGGAAACACTGATTTGCAAGTAAAAAAAAACACGAGATGGTTATTTGTTAGTCAGAATCATTTAAATGTGGTCAAATATCAGTAGATAGTCAACATGAGTCTTACTGCTACACCTTCATCTTGAAGAGTCTTTTTTTGGAGAGACCAACTGCTCTGAGGAGCCAAAAATGAAAAGAAAATAGTTACAAAAAATACAAAAATACTTGTGGCTGTGAATTTCAGGTCTTAAAACAACAAAGTGGTAAATAAATAAAAAATGTCCCTCTGTTGTGTGACTTTAAGGGCTACAGCAGGACAGCCTTGTTTTCTATATTAGACAGACTCTGTATCTTTATAGTTACACCACAACACAACGACACAGACACATGCGCAATAACGCCACCAGCAAGAGACATTGTGGATGATAGGTCAGAGCACTTTGGAGCCTCAGCAAGGTTATGTATTGTTGTTTGTCCTGTTTCTTTTTTATCCTCTCTCATTTCATTGTCCTAATGAATTTTTAATTGTCTCTCTAAGCTCTTAAGGCAAGAGATGTGTGTCAGAACCAATAAAGCACAGAGACCACCTGTGGCTGGTGTCTGTTTTTGGCTCTACAGAGGAAAAGGCAAAGGCAGAGATGGCTGAGAGGGCTGACAGGGAGGGGTGGGTTTGGGAGTGATGCTGTGTTTCCTCCACAGGGGCAACAGCAAGCCACCTCCACTCCAGGTTCGCAGGAGTCAAACTAATCTGTAAAATGACGCCGAACAACTGGGAATACCTTCATCCCTGAATCGTCATCATCCCATCACTGTTCTGCTGCTAGAGAGTGGAGTTCTTCCTCTAACAATTAAGGCCTAAAAGCAGCCATTATTTTGTTTGCAACTTTAAGTTAAGATTAAGTTAAAGTTACTGTTTCCACACTATAATAACTGAATATTACATGTGCTGATATTTCAAAAAAAAATAAATGATTGAAAAAGCTGTTTTTTACTTGTGGTTGACTTGAAGTATTCCACTTATATCTAGAAGATCAAATGTTTATTTGGTCAAATATGTTAAGAAAGTCAATAATTTCCATGGGATGTACTTATGGTTTTCACAAGACCAAATAAAATAACCACTTTTTAATTACAACACATCTAGTTTTCTACAGTCATGACAGCGACTGTAGATAACTAGATGTTTACATGCCTGCTTACACATATTACAAATATGCATGAGTTGAAATCTTTGTCGAACTAAACAATGTTTAATTACGGAAACACATTTATTTCTTTGCTTGTCTACCGGTGTTCTTGGTCTGATCTATATGAGAAGAAGTCTTTGTCCAGTTATCCTTGGATCTGCTGTAGTAAGGTTGGAGTTCAACTATTCACTCAACCACTGATTGATAATCCTTCCTTGACATAAACCGATTGTCTGGAGCTTCTTTACTATAATTTGCTTTCCAATCCTCTGGAAGTGAAGTGCCTTTCTGTTTGCTGGTGTTTTGAATTTCTTGCTCATGAATAACATATATGCAAATCATTTTGCTGTTGACGTGCGGTGCACTGAGTGCAGGGGGGATTGTAAAAGTGTGAGGCTGGTGTGATTAAAGTTTGTAATTGGCTGCTCATGCAGGCTAGAAAAGAGCAGAATCTCCATTGAGAGTCCGACAACAACGGCTCCATCATCATCCATCCATGTTGCTCGTCCCTACCCTCGCAGATATGTCAGCTAGATTATTCAACCGTAATCACAGTGGGGCTCCAGTGATCCCACCTTCCCTGCAGATCGAGCCTCAGCCGAGTACACAGACTGTTGGTCTGGTGTCACGTCTACCTGGAGTCTCTGCTGACGCTGACTGCTATAAATAAACACACCTGCACAGTTCATCCAAAGTCTCTTCAGTAAACTCACGATTGCACTTAACTTGAGTGTTCCTGTCACTGCAGCCTGTCCTAATGCAGAGGTTGCTCTGTAATATTTATTACAAGGGTTTTACTGAGTGTGAGGAAGGTGGTATGATAACGCAACAGCTATAGCTCTTGATGTGATCGGTTTTTCAGCAAGAGCCGAACCACGAACTTCCAAAAGTTTTAAAGTTTTATAAATGATCCTTAATTTGGAACAACTATTCAAACAAACACTAAATTCACTCCTCATAAATACTACAATTAAAATATTTAGCAACTTCCTACTTAATAATTAGCGTTGTTTTCTCTGTATATCTTTAAATCAGACTGTTTGTTGAAAGTGTTGCAAACACAAATTATTAATTTTGTTTAAATCTTTGAGTTACAGTTCATTAGACTTTGTTATTTGGGTATATATCTATTTAATTAATGTATAGGGGCTGAGTGAACGTATAAATTGCCTCTCAGGCTGCTTGTTTCACGCTGTCTTGGGCTAATGAGAGCTGAAGTCCCATATGCCTTTACTGCATGGCAGCAAGTGAGTGGGTGTTTGTTTATTTTATTGGAAGTGTGAGTTATGTAAAGCCTTGAACATCTATCGAAGCACTGAAATTGTAATATCTGGGAATTATCTGAAGTGGGTCCTTTGCACTTTTGCCTTGATACTTACTTTTAGTGTATAGAGCGGTACAGAACCAGAGAGCAAAATTTGATTTAAATAAATTATATTGAAGATTTTAATTTCAGCAGTATGCAGTATATCATAGCTGTGCGGTTGTTCGCTAATGTTGGCAGTATCAGTACAGTCCTAATAAACAGATTTTTATTTATTTATTTTTTTTTATGTTAAATTAAATAATAAATAAGAATTTACAGATTTTATATTTAATGTTGTGCAGAAGAAATATATTTGTTGTTAAGTTTTCATGGGTTTTAATGGCAGAGATAAGACCATTTTAAACTCAACATGCTGTTATTTTGTGAAAAGAGTTTTTCTCAGCTATTACATGACTTAAAAAAAATGTTTTTAATCAAGTCACAGTCAATTTTCAGACTTAAATGTAATCCAACTGGAAAATAAAATCCAAACATGATTTCATTGTGTGTCCTTTAGCATTTAAAGGAAGCATTTAGACATGAATAATATGTTTTATAACAAACTGGCATATAGTTGTAAGTAGATAAATGTGTTTAATATTAATTCATCAACAGGTATAATCAGATGAATGATGATGTAGTGAAGCAGTCATAATAATATGAAATACGTCTTTGTATAAGTTATATTACAAAAAACACTTAAAGATGTTGCTATAACCATATCTTAGCATGTTATAAACCATTTAAGAAATGTTTGTAAACAGATCATAAATGCTGTTAGAAGTCACTTTGCCAAAGATGTGTTTTTATAGTTTGAAAAAACATAACTACATTAACATGTATACTTTTTATGGAAAATAGAACCTCAAACAAGATGTATCCTGCTGTATCTGTCTCTTGCCTCTTTGGGTTTTTTTATGTATACACACCCTCCCATCAGCAGTAATCGATTTGGGCAGGGTGGTATGTGGTTCATGACTCTGCCTGCCTCCATCACACCTGTGACTTCCTGTAGCCAGAGGCCTCACCAGCTTTCATAACAGCCATCTGCAGGAGGACACTCGTCTGTACACTTCAGTCACCCTGCACTGCAGACACACAGCACTCAGGCTACTTCAGGCCTCCAAATGCATCCAGGCTTTTTCCACGTTCACACCGCTGTCTGCTTTTATTTCATACACAACAGGTGTTTTGCGCCAAATGACACAAAACTGGACTTTTCTTTTTCAGTGCTTTTATTTTCAGACCTAAATCGGCCCGGAGTGAACATTTCCTGCTCTGTACGTCATGCATCTCAAACACTTTTAGACTGATGCACGTTAATCCGCTCAGTTTACCACAGTCTCAATCCAAAGAGAAATGTTTTGATGATGAATAAACTGTCACCTGTGCTGGAAACAGGTCATCTAGGTGTGACACAGCTCTCGTTTGCATGAAGTGCAATGATATATGAAAGAAAAGGAGGGTGTGGTAAGGCCAGTGCCCACTGTGGAGTTACAGTAAACAGCACTGATGTAGGTTTGTCAGTATGGTTAAAAAAAACATTAACCTCATTAATAAACAGGATCACCTAACTGTCTCCTCCAAACAATGTCTGTGCGTCCACTACAGATGATCTCTTTGAGTCAGGGATTGTATGTGCTTTTGTTTGTCTAATAGTAATTTGACTACAAAAAAGAAGTAACTATTAGAAAATAATACTGCACATGTACAAAAGAAAAATGGAAACTTAGTGAGAGCCTCTGATAGCAGCTAGCAGTTCAGAGTCTAATACAACTGAGTAGATGAGGCTGTAGAACGTCTGAACATTGTGTTCAAACCCTTACAGGAAAGAAAACAGGTTTCCCATGTTTCCCATGACCAAAATACATGTGCATAATCACGTGTGAGGTTTTGAAAGTTTTTGTTTTGTGAAATTCATGTGTTTTTTTCTGTAATGGAAATACTGTAAGTAGCAGATACAATTTTGAGGCCGTGTCATGACAAGAAAGTAGTTATGTTGTATCTTAATACAAATCTTATATTTTTGTATATCAATACATATATGAAGAAAACGTGTTGATTTTTTTTTTTTTCTGAAAATGGATATAAAATCTGTCTGTGCTTAAGAAATAGAATAAACAGAAATACACTTGTTCAATCTACTGAGGTAACCCAGGATATACAGTATACTTTTTGAAATATAAGGGTGTATATATAGAAGAAGAAAAAAAAGAAAAGAAAAGTGAAACAATATGCAACATAATAAATAATTTATATTTCTAAAAATGTATATCCAAGTTCTTTGCCAATTTTATCTTACTGTGTTAACTTCTGTCTGAAAATGACAGAATATAAACATCCAGATAAGATTACGTCACCATGAGGATTCAAGAAGAACATTAATGCCTGTTTGGTTGACTTGACCTGACAAGCTCGCAGCTGTCATTCCTCTTCCTCCTCCTTATGGCAAACAAACACCTCAGACAGCACCTGCAGCCCTCCACGTTACATAATCACCTCTGCTTGACATCCGCCTTACTGTCCATTGATACTTTTCACCCGTTTTTCAGAATTGAACAAAACTTTTTGAAGACCTGCTTTTATTTAAGTCTGTGACATCAACGATGGTGTAATAAAGATATATACCCTAAGTCACTTTAAAAATCTATTGCAAAATGGTTGTATTTGATTGAAAATTGGGATCCACTAAAAATCCGATAATATGGTTCCATGTTCATCCTTTTCTCTGCCATGATGTCCTAACAGCTGTTGCCTCTCGCCCAGAGGAGATGATGCTATTCCTCGATACGCAGTGTCACAATGTTAAAACAATGTGTGTCTGGGTTCTGGAAGAATATTAAAAGTGACACACAGTAATTTTAGATGTTGATTTACCTTTGAATCCCCTGCATTAAGCTGTTTATTAGGATGTATACTGAGAAGAACACTCTACAGGGATCATTTGTATATCTGAAAAGGTATTATGGATAATTGCAAGGAAAATGAATATTTTTGGGGTGACAACTCAACCCTTTACTGTGAAACACTGGACTAACAAACTGAAACAGGAGTCGCCTACATAACGGAAGAAACAACTGCAAATTAAAAGGATGAATACTCATATATATAAATATAAATATATATATAGAAATATATATATATATGATTATTTACTTTGGATATTTTCTTGAAATAATGTTTTGGAATGTTTGGAGTCAAACAATTTTCTATATACAAAAAAAATTGTTTCAAAAAGGGCTTTGCTTACCCATGACATGTTCTCAAAACAAAATTAATGAGTCAGTGCCATTGAAGAAGCCCAATTCATCACTACTAAAGCCTGTTTAAAACCATTTGAAAAGGTTAGTTTTCAGTTCACTTCTTACAAACAGAAACACAACATAAAAACATAAATGTAAGAAACTATTTTTGAAGTGCTTCATGAAGAGTGAGGCCGACAAAATTTTCAGTACGAAGCTGTTGCACCTCTAAAACTGGCTTTGTTTTAAGGTTCAGGTTAATAATCATTCCCTGTTAGTATCTTGTATTCATCTCATTTTAGATTAATTGAAAAAAAAAATGAAAGGTCTGTTTGTCACAGCTGCATCATCTATATGTTTTTCCTGGTTAGTTTACTTTGTTATTATTAGAATTAGCATTAGTTCCCAAACATGTCTATTTAAAAAGCAACGGAACAATTACTTTTGAATTTGTAATACATCCTGCTTCAAATAGTGTAAAAGTACCAAATGAAAGGCACGACCGTCTGTGATGAGGTTATAGGGGGTCAGGGTGATGCAAGAACTGCTCTCTACAAGCTAAAGCTCTGTGTACCACTGAAAAGGGGCACATCTTCCTCATGCTCCCTAGTGCAGGTTAAATTACAGGCAAACAGTCTGTCACGACACTATAAACTCGCATGCACTGCATAGAGAGGAAGAAAAGCTCACACAAGAGGGGGCTTTAGCAGCAAATCTTATTTGGATTCAAAGCGGACAAATCTATGTAGATTTAGTTTTTTTTCCTCACAGATGTGGTTTAGCTCAATCAGGTTGGCTGGAAATAATCTGTGAAAAGCTATTTTCAAGCAACTTCAATGGGTTTCAGTTAGATTTCAGTATGAGCTTTGGCGCGGGCCTCTGCAGGGCTTTTATGTTGTTGCTCTGAAGTTATTCCAGTGCTGATATCTCCTATGTGTTCACGTTCACGGTCCTCTCGGAAGACTGTTTCGATCTCAAGTGTTTGGCAGTCTAAGGCAGGTTTCCTCTGGAGAATTTCTCCATATGTGTCTTAATTCACTGTTCTGTTGATTTCAAGCCTCCCCCATAAGATGCTGTAATCAACCCGCTTCGCAGGGAAATCTGTTAGATGGCAGCTCGACTTTTTGTCTCTTGCCATGTGAAATGCCTTTCATGAAACCAGGCTGTTATATACAACTTTTTTTTAAAAGAGTTTATTTTTAAACTCATGGGGTTTTTTTTCTCTCTAAATGATTAGGTGTCGCAGCCGTCCCGGCGCAGTATACACGTACTGAGATCGACACTTCGACCGAAGGACTATGTTTTGTAAGGGTTTATGTAACTCATCTCAAGCCGTTAGACTTCAAATAAATTTGTAATAAATGTAAATAGAGAAAAAACCTGTTTAAATTCCAAGTAGGATTCGAAAAAAAGTATAAATAAAAAGTATAATATTAACTAAATTCACTCTGAATATGCTGCCTCTAAACTTTACAGTATCTGTTTTTAAAAAATGTTACTTTCCGGGTTCCGGGTACTTTTCTAAATCACCTTACTTATTTGTGGACTATCTGCTATGTTTATATTTGATTATATTTGTTTTTATTTTATGATTTGTCATGCAAACTTGCTTATTTAGGCATAAAAAAGTTTTATTTTGAAATAAAATTTTAGGAACATTGCAAAAAAATGTAAATATTTATGATATTAATGTGTAATAAAGGTAAAGGCATTAAAAGCACTGACTGGGCTTGAAATCTATTATTTTCATTTAAATAAAAGCATGGAGATGTGAAGTATAGAGTATATAGTATATTGTATAGAGTATAGAGTACATAGTATATTGTATAGAGTATATAGCATATTGTACAGTATAGAGTACATTGTATATTGTATAGAGTATATAGTATATTGTATAGAGTATAGAGTATACAGTATATAGTATAGAGTATAGAGTATAAAGTATATTGTATAGAGTATATAGTATAGAGTACATTGTATATTGTATATTGTATAGAGTATATAGTATATTGTATAGAGTATAGAGTATAGAGTATATTGTATAGAGTATATAGTATATAGTATATTGTATCGAGTATAGAGTATATATATACTATATATAGTATAGCCAGGGTGATGCGGCTAAGTTTAATGTTTCGCCGTGACACAGGACGTTGATGTTTAAGGTCAAACGATGCTCCAAACATCATGAAACTTGTATCAGGCACCAACTTTCATTAGTTTTTGAAGATGTTAAAGCCACCACCAAAATACGCTTTCTTTCTTTTCTTAATTTCCATGGGATCAGATTTCCTTTTCCTTTTGTGGTCACTGTTTTCCATTGCTGGAATCACTTTAACACACACAAACCCCTCATTTAAATACAGCAATTTGCACCTGATTTCAATGACACAATTACTCAGTAAATCACCCGCAAAACAGGTGCAAAACATTTTTGGGGAAGGAACACACAATTTAGTACCTTTATTTGAGATGTGTTTTATATGACAGTTAAACTGTCTTATAAAGTTACATCACTTGTGACTCTTTCTGCGTCTTTGAACCAAACTATTTCCAGCTATTTCTGTGATATGCTGTATACTTGTAAGGAATAGGAAGTGCTTACATATGCCTTTTGTCTTCATAGTATAAAAAAAAAAAAAAAAAATGTTTTTCCTGGACTCGTAATTTTTGCCAATTGCCACAATTTTACCAGATAAGTCACCTAACCTTTATAAATTGCATCACAATCTACATAAAATTTCATATAATCTATCTAATAGTTATTGAGACATTTCACCGTGGACCAACTATGTCAGGAAACATGCGCTGGTTCCACTTTCCTCTTTAATAACAGTTTTATATTATTACAGGTGAATATCTTTGAGTTTAAGGATGTCCCTTTGGGAATCACAATGGGCATTTTGCACTGTTTTCAGACTTTTAAAAAACTAAAACTAATTTTGTTTCATCCATAATGAAGACAGTAAAGAGCTGCAGCACTTGCAGATGTTGTTTACTCAAAGCAATATGCCGATTTTACAAAGAGAGAATGTTAATGTCTTCTGTTCATTCAATTACTTTTTCTATGACTACCATTTTCCTATTTTCACTGGCTGTATGTGTAAGACATGCTCTACACATAAGGCAGTTTTCATAGCCTGTTCTTTAGTAATACTGCTGTCTCCAACAGAAAAACAAGGTTTGACCTATAAAGCCTTTATTATTGGTCTCGTGAATATACACAACAACTGACACAGTAATAAACATTTGTGTTATACTTTCATTTTCCGATCAGCTCACATATATAAACAACAGCACGAACAGCAGCTCAGGAAAAGATTAGTGCTACTGGCTATGACCGAAGTTATATGAGGAAACCGTACATCCAAGTGGCCATCCATTTTGAAGTTTTGCTTGCCTGGAAGCCAGGCCTCGCCTCTCTTCCCCCTGTAACACCACATATGGGATGCAAGCCAGTCTGGACGCCCCAGGAAAGGAAGAAGGAGGCACTTGGCAGCTCACAGCTGATCCTCACAGAACTGCTGCCTTCACTGGCTATGTCCAATGGCCGCTGTCTATTCTCAGATTAGCAGGCGGTGTTGTGATAAAGTGAAGGATTCTCAATATGTCAATGACTGACGGAAATCCAAGAATAACTATAAAAGCAGCAGCCTGCACCAACAGGAGGCCATGACACCACACAGCAATAAGAGCAGAGGGAGTCGGAGTTCATCTGAGGGGAAGATGACTTGAAGGGCTTTCTGTACTGCTGCCAGGAACATAAAGCAAGGTCATCTAAGTCCTTTTAAATTTGAAACTCTCTTAAATGAGTTTCACTGTGTTTACTGTTACTACAGATGATTAGAAAGATCAGGCAGAGAAGGTTTGTCGTCAGAAGGACTGTGAAAATATTGTTTTGCTTTTGTTAAAAAAAAAAAAAAGAAAAACTCCTGCAGTCATTCCCACAGTGAAACTTGTTTCGTTTTTTATTGTTATTATTTTTGCTGGACTTTAAAACATATTTTCCACTCCGTGTGAATCATTTGCCCTGACATGTGCTGCACATATACATTTTCTAAAATCTTGAGACGGTACACTGTACAACATTCAAAAAAGTTATTCCTTGCAAACGTCCTCACACATAATGTACTGCGTTCCACAGTCTGAGTTTTTATGAGGGAAAATGATGGTAAAATAAGCACAATGTGAATGTAAATTCTGCAAAAGGTACATGATTCTTTCATCACTGCTTCAAGGTCTTCTGGCGCAAGAGAAAAGAGGATGTTTTCAAAGAGCCAGGTTGACCTGACCAAATGCAGAATTTAGTGATGCATTTATTTTGAAGGTCTTTAGGGATTATTAGCAAGCTGGGAAAGGAAACTGAAAAAGATTCTTTCTCTGCGGATCATTGAAGTGTTCAATACATTTTACACCAATGTCACAAATAGATTTTGCAAATTTGGGGTCTGATGGTAGCAATATGTTAGAGTAAGGAGTCATCAGGGTCAGTATGACTGATCCTCTGGGGTCCGAGAATAACCACAGACTCTCCACTTGTTTATTGTTACGACACTTTTCAGCATCAAAACAAATAGAATCGGGGTTCTGTCTTGAAAAGGGAGTTGCTGTTTTGAAATGTAAAGACTCTTGGTTGAAGTTGTCTGTTAGCAGTAAGGCTGTAGTTTGGTGTTGATCTTCCAAACTGAAACAAGTACCTTTAAAAAGTATAACGAATTAATTGGCGGCAAAACTGAAAAAAGTGATGAAATTTGTCACAGGATTGCAAATGGCACATAGTGCTTTCATATTCATAATATACAGAGAGTACCAAGCAGCCTAATAAGTATCAGCCTGATGTTTTTCCAACACGGAGTTCTGTGGCTCTTATTTTGTAGAATATCTCTTCACTCAGAAGTAAAATGATTATGTTCTCTAAGCAGGAAGTGATTAAGAAAAACATCAAGGTTTTATGTAGTGTTTCCTGGTTACCCGGGACTTAGCCGGTCTACTGCCAGATCTCTCCAAGTGGAGCTTTGATGAATTCTAATATCTTGAAACATGGTCACAATCCCAAACTGGTCCTGTCTAACAGCACAGTGCAAAATATACAACTTCATCCCAAACACAAGTAACATTTAAGATGTTATTGTGTTGGGATTTTTGTGCAGTACCATCTTAAATATGTCTTTGCAATTGTTTTGCAAACTGCAATTAATTTATGAATAATATTTACTTTTAGAGGGACAGCAAATAAAACGGGGTCAATATTTGAAGGCATGTTTCAACTGTATTTGATATTTGCTAAAGTTTTTGCGATTTCAACCGTAAATCATCATGACATTATTTTCTTCACACACAAGAAAACAGTTTGTATATGTATTTAAACATAAGTTTAGGAGGCAGGTGCTTGAAAAGTTTAAGCACTTTGGTGTCAGTGTGCATTTGAGATACACTTAACTGCTGTTACACTGTAACAAAGATGAACATCTGAAATCGAGGCTTAAATCAAGATCTTACCTTCTTAATACTGCAGATGCAACATCAAAGATTTATCATTACTCACTAATTTCCACATGAAGGTATGTCCTGAGATTTTGTGAAAGTGTGGTTATATCTGCCAGTTCAACCCATAATGTATCTGCCACCCTGGAAATCAAGATAGATGGATGAACTACCACAAATACTCAGCATTCAATACAGTTCAGGAAAAGCTGACCATCATGTTTCCTTGTAAGCGGAGGCAGCAGCTCCAGGAGCCGCTATGCCACGAGCGTCCGTGTTCCCATTTACCATCTTTACAGCGGATTCTGGTCCTGAGTCGACCCATCTGTTCCCCTGTGATCAGCTCCAACTGCCTCAGACACACTGCTGAAACCTTGATCTCTGTGCAACAGATGAGTGCAGTGGTATAAACATTAGTGCTGAGAATCAAAGAGGATGATATGTTTCTGCAAACTGGAGAAACAAACCCATCAATCAACAGGTGTAAAGTAATGAAAACTAGTGCTCAAAGTCTTTGAGAAATGTGGTGGATGAAATGATTTTCAGCACAACAGTCTCATACCTCGTGGAGTTGCACTAACATCACTGCCGAACACAACTGTAAGAGTAAACTGGTGCTCAAATTGAGGAGCCAATCACAGCGGCCTCTGCCACCCGGAAACCATATAGTCAGATTATCGAAACTTTATTTGTAGGCGAAACCAAATGCGTGACCTGAAATATGTCCGTAATAATTTGTGTGCATATATGTACAGCATGTACAGTAAATTAAAGTTGAGCTGGAAAATTGTTTTGTAAACTGTGATGGATGATAATTTTTCTACATTCACCTTCATTTTCACCTCCAAAGAAAAGCTAACATGTTTTTTTTTTTGTTGTCTTTTTTTTTTTAAACCTGCCTGACTCTGTCCGTCCAGGGATTGCAAATGAAAAATGAGCTCGAAGCTAAATCTGATACAAAACATCTTCTCCTGATGAGATTATTGTATTTTTAAATTGTCCCTGTTGTAAATAAATATAATAAACTAAACTAAAACTCAGACTTTTTAGGTAAATAGCTGGGCTACTTGGGCTGATGATTAAAATATAATTTCCAATCAAAATGATGTCCAAGACTTTTAAAAGTAAGATTTGTATTACTTGAGCTAAACCAAAGCAATCTTTTTAATGATCAAAAATGACTTCCAGACAAAATTCTTCAAATTTCCACTCACACTTTGGCCCCGACTTGATGACATTTTCCTTGTTGGTACTTTACGAATATTTTAATGCGCACTTATACTCACTTGAGAAGTTGTTCCAATTCTCGCTTTATCTTTGTCACTACAGGTGGACCCTGATAGGTCATGACAGTGTAGAGCTGAACCAATGAAGCACCAGCACGGATCTTATCCATTGCATCCTGCCCACTGGCCACACCTCCAATTCCAACTATCAGTACTTTACCTACAACAACATGAACAATAGTGAGTTTATTTTATATGTCATGTCTTGATGCTGAGGGGACTAAACATTGACAGAGATATTTAAATACCTTTGGTGAGGCTGTACATCTCTCTGACAGTGCTAGTCGAGAGGTCTTTGAGAGGCTGGCCACTCAGCCCTCCGACCTCAGACTTATGAGAGTCCTGAAGTGTCTCTGGCCTGGACACAGTGGTGTTGGACACCATTAAACCATCCACTCCCAGCTGCAAACACAGAACATACACAGAAGTAAGTGGCTGCATCTACAGGAGCAGAACTGATGTATGGAGGCGAGTAGAGGCCATCTGACTTTCACAGACCTCTAACGTAAAGTGTACTGTCATAAAGAAAGAGTGTCGTTAAAATATTTGCTTTTTTTCCCTCCCTAATGTCTCTTCTATTAAGGTGCATCTACTCTTCACTCCAATGAGCACAAAAAAACAACTGGAGTTGTAATAAAATTACCAGAGCCGAGTGGAAGAGGGGAGCCAGACCTTTTTAAAGTATTCTGATCAAGCTTGAGGCAGAACATTTTCAGCGTTCTGATAATGCTGAAAATTATAAAGTAAAACGATCAACTGAGACACCACACAAGTGGTTTAAATAATTATGTAGAAAACAGAGGCCCTAAACGATAAATTATTTTTCATAATTTTCCATTTCATTGCTAAACTACTACACACATCACTTTACAAAATACTTTTTTTTTTTTTTGTTTAAATTAAATCAGGGTCTGATGAAGATCTGTGTTTACATTTTGGACTGAGACTATGTAACATGCAATGAGCCCTTCACAAGACGGCTATATTGTTTTTTTATTTTTATTTTAAATGAATTTATTCTCTGTCCTTCTATTTACCAGATTGATTTTACTTTAACTCCTGAAATATTTAATTTTTTTTTTTTTTTTTACCTTGTAAAGCACTTGTAGCTTTGATTTGAAAGATGTTCTACAAATATGATTTATTGTTGTTGTTACTAAGGCAATTTTCATGACGCTGAAGCCAAATTTGCAGAATGTCATTTGTTCCTGTCAAACAAGCAGGCGGCTGCACCCTTGCAAAAGGTGTGTGCAGTTTGCATGAGAACATGTGATGTGGGTGTCTCAAGTTACAACAAAACAATTCAGAAACTACAGGTTTAATTCCATATAAGAAGAGAGTGTAAACTTGAAAAGTATTTAATCAGATTGATATTGTAAAAAATGGCAATGAAAGTGAAATGTTTCAATTAAACCTGCAGAGACCCTCTATTCACCATGAATGTAAAGCACAGCAGAAATACAGTATGGCAGTACAAGAGAGAAATTAAACACAGAATTCAAAGAAATTTCATTATGATAAAAATGTAATAAGTTAGTTAAATTCCAACCTCAGTCACAACATCAGCAATGTCTTGTTTGTCCTGGGCAGTGAGGTCAGGAGCGATCTTCACCAGGACCGGAGGTTTGTGTTTTTCCTGCAGTGCATCCCTCTCCTTCAACACCTGAGCAGATTAAATGGGTATCAGGTGAGAAGGCAGAGAGCTGCAACTACTTTAAACTAGACAGAAAGACGGTGTGCGGGAGTGGAGTTAAAGTTCAGAGAGTTCAAACTTTTGCCTCTGAATTGATGGATGATGGATTCAACAACAAAAATACAGAGTAGTTACTTAAAATAACAACTTACATCATGTTTAAGAACTCAACACCTAAACAAGTTTTGTTTTTTTTAAATGCTTTAAACCCTAACAAGCAAATAAATAAATAAATTCTACATTGCCGTAGTTGGTTGTTGAACCCTAAACCTAAACCTAACTTTAACAACAAATCACAGGCAGAGCGTCCCTCTTGCTGATCCAATTCAGCACCAACTGACCTGTTTGAACTCCTAGCAAGTTTTCAGAGTGGTAAGAGCGACGTAAACTTGCATCAAACACTTTAATGCCGATTTTTGAGGATGGAAGGCTGAGCAACAGGGCCTGATGGGGAGTTTTCCTTGTGCTCACATTTCCATCAGTGTTGGGTAATTTAGCAAACATTCAGACAGTCCTACCGTGTGTAAGAGCTGGCGGAGCTCAGCCTTCCCCTGCAGATCTCGGAGACCCGGCGTGTTAGGACTGCTGACGTTGACCACCAGGTAGTCAGCCAGCGGGCCGAGCGCTCTCACCCCCTCCAAGTAATCTGCCCCTGCATCCCGGGACAGCTTGTTCTTCCCCAGGTTGATGCCCAGGGGAAGGCCAGCTATAAACACAGACACGCGCACATATGAAAACACACGCACACACAAATAGGGAAGCTGGGATAAACACAAACACAGGCTGCATCATCAGACGCGTGACTCAACTGGGGCAGAGGCTGCTGATGTGCTAAATGGGCTGTGAGCGAGTTTGGAGACACAATAAAACGCGAGACAAGGACAGGTCAAGATCATTAAAATAGAATAAAAATTTTTTTAAAAAGAGTCGTTTATTTAACCTCATACACAATCCAGTTCTTAAACTGGATCAGTTATCACGTTTAGAGGAGTTCACAGAATAAAAGGAAGGCCTGCTAACCTTTACTTTGTCCCTGCTGTTCTTCTTCTCTGGCCTTCAGCCTCGTCTGTACTTCTGCCAAACCACAGCTGTTGAATCCATATCTGGACACACACCACAAGCACACGTACACACATTAAGTACAACTTGTTAAATTACAACCTAGGAATATAAATAATCCTACACGCTTCATTCCAGATTCAGGATGTTGAATAATTGCTTATGGGGCAGCTCTTCTATCAGATATCTCTTTGCCTGTTGATGTTCAGCCATCAGTAGATTTTCTGAGGCGCTGTCTTCATTTTAACTGCACATGGATTCTCATGATGGAAGCATGACATTATAATGAGACATGTCTCGTTATAAAGTACAAACTTCACTTTTTGATAACATTGATGCTCGCTCCAATTACAACAAGAAACTCACTTTAAGTTCAAAATGAGACACCGAGAGATGTCTTTCCAACGTGGCAGCTCTGCTTTGCTTTGCATGTTTTAAAGTCTCGGCATACGAAGTTCCAAGACTGTTGCGTGCAAACAATGTTTAAACTTTTTCAAACAAAACAATTTGGTTTAATTGTATTGATTTACATGCTATACAAATGTGCAGCTTCGTGGCGTGCACCAAGTACATAGAAGTTGTTATTCACATGTGCTACTAAGTACTAATAAGTTTCGTTACTTGATCAAAACCAGCGCCTGAGTTACACATGTTTGTGTCAGCAGTGGTCCGAGTGCGATGGGGATGTTTTACGCACCTGAAACTTCAACTTTAACTTCAACTTTAAACTGGGTAATACTCTAATCCTTTTTAAATTTAAAAAAAATAAATAAATAAATAAATAAATAAATTCTATAGAAAGAGGAATAACTCCAACCAGAGTTTTAGAGCTGCTGGTAAAGCTCAAAATTTACAGGTAAATTTCTGTCATGAAGATAAATCATCATAAATTAACATAATTTCCCAATTTGATTGGGTATAATGGCTGTGGGAAACAAAATTGAGGCAGATTTCCTTCATTCAGCTCATTCCAAAAGTGTAACAAATTAAATCTACAAAGACAATGAGATAAACCTTTATAAATCTGAACCGTACAGCAGAAAACATGTAGGCGAGATAATCTCTTTGAACATACTAAATGAACTGAAAAAGAAGATTATCATTACTGTCGCTTTCAACATAAAAGAAGAATCCTGTGAATCTTTTACTGTTTATTGATAAACTAAAATAGAGGGGGCTTTAGCTACTAAATATGGTAAAAAAGAAGAAATATTTTTAAAGTCACGAAATGTGCACATAAAAGGCATGACTGATTAATAAATTCAGCATCTATGAGCTCCAACGAGCTACAGTTCAAGAAAAATCTGTTAACTTTTGAGGCTGACTCACTGCTTACTAAGCTCTCAATGTAATGACAGCATCAGATCATGTGAGATTACTAGTGATATTTTTTACACAAATAAATATTTAAACACCATTAAAACAGAAAGAAAAAAGTAAATAAAACAATGTTCATTTAATGTAAAAACACAGTGATAACTTATAAAATACGATTTGTATTGTTACTAACATATATTGTGTATACTCAGCTGCCATTATAAGGTAAACCTAAAACAGCCTTGCAAACACCTCTCTGTATAATACAGTACAATTCACAGTAGCATCAACTCTCTGAGTGGTTAGAAAAGTGATTATAACCTTGCTGACGATAGGATTCATATCTGGCCTGCCAGAGTTTCAACACGGAGCACCAAATAAACTAGAGAGCTTTAGATTTTGTATTCTTTTCAGGGAATTTACTTTCGGTAACGTACCTGTTAATAATTGCGTTATCTGCAGTGAGTCGAAACACGCGTGGTTTGGGGTTCCCCTCCTGAGGTTTGGGAGTAATCGTCCCCACTTCAACGAAGCCAAAACCCACTTTGTACAAGCCGTCTATGGCCTCTCCGTGCTTGTCAAAGCCTGCCGCAATCCCAATAGGGTTTTTGAACTTTAACCCGAGGACGTTCACTTCCTGTGGAGACGTAATAACAAACAGGAGTCAGATGTCATTCTGAGGTTTATAGAAAGTGTCCACTTCACTGAGGATGCAGTGAGGTGACATGCTTACCAAGGATGCAGGGTCCTGGTAGCGGTTCAGGGGAATCAGACCCAGACCGATCATCCTCACTGACAACACGTGCGCTGTCTCTGGCCCCACAATCCTCTGCAGTAGGGGCATCAGCTGGTTGGCATAGAAACGCTCATCTCCAACCACAGTGAGGTAGGAAGCAAAGAGGAGGCTACCTGAGCTGATGACCTTCACAGCCTCTTTTAATTGTTTCTGTTGGCGAGAGCATTATAAAAAAAAAAAACATCATGCACAGGATCATGTCAGACATTCATTACTGTGAGTTGGTTGTTAATAGTGAAATAAAAGAATTTATAATGTTTGCAGTGAGCTAATTCCCACAAAAACCTAAGTCTGCATGTGCCGTGTTGAATAAATAGTACAATCGTGTATACAGAAATGCATGGCAGGACATGGCCTTCGCGCTTTATATTACGAGTACACAAACAGTATGTTATATTTTGTGGGTGTAGCACACGTGTAAAATTTCATTGATAATATAAAAAACTTGATGCAGTTGACGACTGTGTCAGAATTTAGTACATTACAGTACATTTTTTGCAGCTCACAGCAGTATTAAAAGAAAAGGATGCATCTTTATAATTCTTTGTGGAGTTCACTGATCTCAGCAAAGCAGCACCTGACATGACATTAATCAACTAATTGATCAAAATCAGAGCGAATGAAGACATTTTTGGTGAACTGACAGCTTTGTTGCGTAAAACAGCTCAGTAAGGCGGGGGGGGGGGGGGGGGGGGGGGGGGTTTGAATTATATATTGATTCATATATTGATTCAATCTGAGTTTTACTAATGTTAGTAGAATCACTTTCAATCACTTTCCCCTGCAGAGTATTTGTTTCTTACGAAACAATCAACAAGGTTACACAGATGAAGCAGTTCACGTAAATACTAATGTCGAGAAGATACAACTGTGTTTGCTGCTGTGACGATGACGGAAAAAGGCAGCTGTACCAACAATAAGAGCATAAATCCTCCTAGTATTACACTGAAAGTGTAAACACTTTTCTAAAAACGTATGTGTGATTAGGAGTCATGTTTGGAGGAGACTAAGATAGCAAGCTGAAAACGTAGCATACTCCTGAATAAATAAATCAAAATATGTCTTTTTATGCATTTTTCTTACGCCCAAATTTCGAGGGGAAAGACGTGAATGAGACACGATCACCGGCTGCATGTGCTCCTGTGGTGATATGCAAAGACACCGCAGAGATGAGCTGCAGTGTTTCCCGGTGTAACGTTACTTTCAGTCAGAGCAACCGAGCGAGCCAAAAGGAGCACAAGTGTCGTGGCGACGTCTCAAAACACACAACTCTGCAAAACTAAAGATATTACCAGTGTCTCTGACATTACCTTCAATCGTCCCGCCATGGGCGCAGTTTTGTCATTGCATTTAAGGGCACTGAACGCCTTTTCGAACGTGTTACACAAACACGCGCGGGCTCTGTTTCCCCAATAACTTCTCGCGATACTTTAGTACTGGGTTTGGACGGTGACGTACATGCACGGATTCACGGAGCTTCTCAAGACGCAATAAAAAAAAGGCAGTGAAGGAGTGGTTAATATATAGAATGATTTATTTATTTTAAAGAAAATGTCATTATGATTCACACACAATACTATTTACAATGTTTTTCATGTTAACTGCAAATAAAAAGTGAAGCCTAACTGCTCAGTAGGCAGTAGAAAGCACGTCAGTTTGTGTGACTCTTGGTCCCACCAAGTGATCCCTTCACTTTGCATCTTGTTTGTGTCTAAAGTGATTTTCCTAATGTATTAAGAACATATGCAGAGTTTTTCTGGAGCAGCCTCTCTGATTGTCATGTGACGAATCCAAGTGACCTTAGTCAGTTTTGTTCCAGCCACTGTCCACGCAGGACTATTCGCTTTAGCTCCCAACATTATGAGAACAATGGACATGTTACTCAGGACATCCGTCTTTTTGTGGATTTCACTTGGATTACTATCTGTCCCTGAGAAGTCCGAGGCCTTTCTGAGCAACGACACCCCGGCACGGTGTGAATTTGTTTTCAGAAATGTCTGTTTGGAGTTTGTTGGGCAAACGACAACCTGGTCACAGGCCAGGAGCAGCTGTGAAAGTCAAGGAGGGGAGCTCCTGAGAGTGATGACCAGCCCGATCAAAGTCTTCCTGAGCAACATCACCAGAAAGGAAAAAATCATTGATTTCACTTGGTGGCTCGGAGAGGGGGTCCAAGGGGATAACCAGGAACCCACTAAAAGTAAGTGAATTACAGGTTTATCTTGTAGGTGTTGGATATGTTTTCTTTTCTTTTTTCTTTTTTTTAAGTTTATTGTGTTTTAAGTTTGTGGTCTTTAAGCACAAAAAGTATCTACTTCATAACCCCTGCTATAGGCTTTACATGGAGTGGTGGACAGTTCAACCAGGGAAAAAAATGACTTTTAGGTTGTTTGATTTGATTAATCACCGGAGGCCTAATGGTTGAAGACTATTCATTAAGAAGAAATGGGCACACATTAGAGAAAAAAATCTCATATCACCACAAAATTATCTCATGAATTCAAAGGAGGTAGTTGAGTAAGGTAGGGTTTCATTTGAATTTTCGGGATGAAGGTACCAACCCAATCTTCATTTAAATAGTTTTGAATACGTTTCCTTAAAGGATAAAAAAAAAAAAAAAATAAACATACTGTCATGTAACAAAATGAAGAAAACTTCAAAATAACACTGTTGATCCATTAATTTAAAAAAAAGAAAGAAAAAAAAGTCCCCTTGGGGATTAATAAAGTAACTATCTATCTATCTAAAATATTTACCTGGCAAAAATGCCAAATATTTTCTGCTTTCAGCTCCAGGATTTCATTTGTTGCATCTGCATGTATTACAAAATATGTTATTAGAATGTTGATCACTGGTCCAACAAAACAATCACTGTGAACACCCTTGCAATAGCCTATACCCATTTTTTTTTTTTACCGTCTTTTGACAGTTTACCTAATTGATTAGTCGGGAAAATAATTGACAGATTAATTGTGCGATTTCCTAATGCTCTTTGTGTGTGTGTTTGTGCACACACGCTTCTTTTTATAGCGGAAAATGGTGATGTTTCAAAGGACTTCTGCACATACATGAAGCTGAATCCTCTTCAGCTCAAGACATCAGACTGTAACCAGAGACGAGGCTTCCTTTGCACCCACAGTATGTGAAACCTCCTAGACACTGCGCTAACTCTTTCTTTCCTTCATGTCTTCCTTTCCTTTTCTTTCATTTATCACACCCCGGTGAAGTTTATTTACATCTCCCTTTATATTTACTTTGCTGTTTGTTAAACGTGTCATTATTGTTTTTAAAGTTTTGCGATCTCCATCAAGCTCAAAGGTAAGAAATACATTTCACATATTTTTCAGTAAGAAGCCACACAAACAGAAAATGTTCAATGTGTTCATATTTTCTTTACAGAGTATAATAGTCCCCAGTCATGCAACCCGATCTCGTAAGTTATACTGAAACATTGTGTGTCTCCTTATTCAACAGTCAATAACCATGAAACTAAATTGTGTGCGCCTCTCTTTCTTGTTACCTTTCAAACACACACAAACACAAACTTGGATTTTCAGGGCTCAAAAGGAGTATAGGTGCCATGGCTGAAAATGTCGCGAACATTGAAAACCTTCTCACGGTGGGAGAAGCCTCATTAATTATACATCCAGAATTTGTGAAGTTGTGAATTACATGAGTGTTGAATTGCACAGAGAATGTAATTTTGTTGAATATACCACAGAGTTTACAAGTGCTGTTTTTCTGAGACAGGAAGCAGACAACGTACTACGTCAAATGGAAACGACAGTAGGGGAGCCGACAAACAACGACATGGTGGGCACCTTTATTTTGGAAAGCCTGTGGGAACTATTACATCGTGATTGCATTATTCACATCCTTGTATAGACTCAGCGTCTCATGCCATGTTAAATTCTATCTGCTTTTCGTTCTCAGAAACAATTTATTGAGTATTTGATGGCAGGCACCAAAAAAATGACTAAAGAGTTCGCTTTACAAAACAACGACACCATCAGTCACATTGTTAACTGTAGCATTGCCATCCTGCATGTCTCAGTGGAAAACTGTGACATGGACACCAATCCAAACGACAAGGTAAGTCCATGTGTTTATATCAACGTTAACATCACACACATATTAGTGCCATGCCATTGTTGTGGCTCTCACAGTAAGATGATGCAGCTTTTTTTTCTCTCCAGACTTTGTTTAACAATGTTGCTGAGATTTTCCAGACTATTGCTGCGCTGATGGGTACATCCGACACACAGCAAGTCACCATCCAGCACTCAACAGGCACTGTTTATCTGGCCAGGTTGGTATCTTCAATATCACTTGTTTTTCCTTTAAAAACTGTTATTAAAAAATTTGATTTTCCTCCTACCAGCCGCAAAGCAAATGAATTCAGTAATTTGGTGCTGGGCTCTGAGCCAGATGGGGCGTATGTAAAGTTCCCCGATTTTAAGGAACTGAGCCCACAGCTTGAAAAGTACGACACAATCTCTACTCAGGTCTGTCTGTGTCATCATCATCATGTTTGTTTGCATCTTTGTTGTCACCTACAAACTTTTTAACAGAGCTTTTTCTTTCCGTTCTTAGATGTCTGCATTCTTAAAAAATCCCCATCCATCTGATACCATATCAGGGATGGTTTGCAACATTGTATTGAGCAGCGGATCAGCAAACATTAATTTGTCAAACCTGAAAGAGATGATTGAGGTACAGCCAACATGAGTCATTACAACTATAGTGTTATTTACAGCAGGTGGCACTTTTAGAGACCAGAACATTACATTCAGACTATCCAACATCACAGTGCCTCCTAGTCAGGGCAGTTTTGAAAAAGACAAAAGAGAGATTGAAATATTACAAACTCAGTTTCAGTGTTTCACACAGATGTGTGCAACAGGATCAGCTGTGGAATTTGTGGAGAAAAGCACCTGAAAAGGCAAAAATAATCTTGAAGAAGAGTAGCAAATATACTACAAATACACAAAAGGCTTGTGGTGATAGAAGGTGATCAAAGAAGAGGGAGATTTTGGTATTTGTTATGTAATGCATATGACAAAATATGGGCATCCCATGTATGCTGTTGGGCTCTATGAACAAATGTGTCCTTGTCCAAATATTTTCCAAAAAAGCCAACAGTTTCAATGGGATGTTCTTACATTTCTTGATGACTGTATATTAAATTTAAGACAAACAAAGAGTAGTCCAGACTGGGAGGCTCACACAAAATAATACTCTTTTTTGTTCATTTTGTCATTTTAAAGCCTGATGTTGCAGTTTATTTCCCTTCCCTCTCCAGATCTTTCTGCCTCATCCAGATGCTGCACCTCTGTTGAGTAACACAGCTGTGTTGGAGCAAGATAGAAAATTGGTGACCTTAATCAACATAACAGACCCTCAGGTGACTGTCTTCTTCACTGTAGAGCACAACGCCAATGTGTCACTGCTTCTGACCTTGGCTCATGGGTCACCTCCGAATCCCCAAAATTCCAGAAACAGAACCGTCTTTAGATCAGCAGGTAACCACCAGCATGTTGATCTATTACTGTGTAACCAGAGCTCAGGTTTCTCTCACTTTTGATTTTAACATTTAGGAGGGACATTACAACCGCTGTACCTGTTGGAGTGGAACTTTTCAACCCTGTAGACACTAATAAAAACAAATATAGCAAAGATTAATTTCCTTGGTTGGTTCTTAGATTATGAATTTGTATATATACAAATCTTTTGCTTCAGGAATCCATCAATGGATTATAACTCCAGAGATGTTAAATTTGACTGCTGGGACGTGGTATGTTGACACCAGACTCAACGATTCAAAGGAGGTGTCAGGCTTGACCCTCAAGATCAGTTCCTTCATGAGCCAGTGCTTGTACTGGCATGAAGTGAGGCAAACATGGAGCACTGAAGGCTGCAGGGTAGGTGGCCACCTGATAAAGTCTGAGCACCTGGCTATGATGCTTTGGCTCCTGCATGGACAGTTATAATCTTGTAGCAGCAGACAGTGATACGCTGTGTTTGTCTCAGGTGGGAGAGAAAACCACTCCACAGCAAACCCAGTGTCTGTGTAACCACCTCACTCTCTTCGGGAGCTCCTTCTTTGTGATGCCAAACAACGTTGACATATCCCGCACAACAGAGTTGTTTGCAACTGTGAATGAGAACTACGTGGTGCTGGCTCTGCTGTGTGCGTTCTACGGCCTCTACCTGATCACTGTGCTGTGGGCCGCCTATGTTGACCGCAGGGCACGCTCTAAGGTCAGTCTATTATAACAGGTCCTATTGGATGTGTTTTTCATGTAATATTCATTAAATTATGAGGCATCAACCCTTAATGCAGTGTTACTGTGTCGGCATAATTCAGCTACAAGAAGTTAGAAGAATGTTTACTTTTCTCTTGAATCTGAACTGTATATATCATCTCATTGTGTTAAGTCATAATATCCTGCATAATGTCCTTTTTCAATGATGGACATTTCATTTGGAAACTAAACTCTTTATATCTTTATATTCATTACCCTGCAAAAATGAACAGTTTTTCCAAAACTATTCATATTTTACTACACCACAATGTTTACTTTTGCACAATCAGAGGAAGATGACTCTGCTGGAGGACAATCACCCGGGAGCCCAGTACAACTACCTGATCGGGATCCAGACTGGGCACCGCAAGAGCGCTGGGACTTCTGCTAATGTAAGCGTCATCTTCCACTTACACAATTATGACTCATTTCTTTTTCATTTCTGACAGAACATTGAAATAGCTCGTAGAATGATTATTTTACTGAATGTGCAGTACAATACATCTCGGCTTAAAGACCCATGTTGTTCTTGTATGTTTTCACCTTTCAACAACTTTGTATATTTCAGATAAATCCATTTTTCCTGCTTTTCAGTCAATGGATTCAGTTCAGTTCATTAAGATATGACTATAGTTGCAGCTGAGTATATACACAATGCAGGGAAGGAAGGATTGTTCAAAAGCCTTTACTAAAAGGCTCATCTAATCCAGAAGGAAAACAACCAGCAAACATCTTTCTTATAATGTGATTTTAGCTTCCCTAAAGGACGACCTCAAGTTTTTCAAGTCTGGAAACAATTGTAAGGTTTTTACAGGAGGTCACAGCCATTGTGGACAGTATTAAAAACACTTGCTTTAATGGTCAAACAGACTCCTGACTATTGGTTTTAGACAGATTTGAAAACTGCAAACTTGCCCATTAATGAATAAAGTTGTTTTACGGCCATCATGTAAGAACTTCCCACTGACACCTTAATCCATCAGAAGAGTGAACTGTAGTGGAAACAGTAACCGGCTATCATAACTTGCCTGCACAGGTATCAAAGAAGATCCTAAGGATTATATTTTAAAGAATATTCTTAACATGTATTCCTAATCTATGCTTTCCCAAACACTGTTACTGTATGAAGCTTTGACAAGAGGATTCAAAAACTAAATTTTTACTTATAAAAACTAAGTTTCAAGTCATTTCAAAAGCTACTAAAATGAATGGAAACCAGCCTGGACATGACAATATGATATCATTCCAGATATATTGTTTGCTCTAGAACTCTTCTGGTCCTTTCAGTGTACACCGTGTGTGTCACTGCTCTCTCTGGTTCATCAGTAAACTGTGCTGTCCTGCAGGTCACAGCACAGCTGATTGGCTCAGAGGGAGAGAGTACCAGACACATCCTCACGGACCCTGACAAGCCTGTGTTTGAGAGAGGAAGTGTCGATATGTTCCTGCTGGCCACACCCTTCCCTCTGGGCGAAGTGCAAAACCTCAAGCTGCAACACGACAACTCTGGGGATCACCCATCATGGTACTCCACAGGCTGAGCATATTTTAATCAGATCAAACCACAGCGCCTCCCATAAACTGTCCAAGGCAGCTGATGACCTACTTGTAGTTTTATGTTATAGCTGTACTGTAAGAAAGAAATAAGATTTCAATTGCAAAAAATGCTTTGGGTATCTGTAGTACTCCCAATAAGATACTATAATAAATGCAGCATCCACGCTTGATTATTATCTTTCCCCTCGGGGATTAATAAAGTGAAATAAAATTAAAAAAATAAATTAAAAAAATTCTTTGCTCATGGTATGATAAGTAGGCCAATATCATGTTTCCTTTCACATTATTCTAATACTGGCTCTGGCTACAGGCATGCAGTAAGTGATAAATGAAAACATCAAAGCAAAATACATTGCATAAATAATATGGGTAAAAATTCTCAAATTTTATTAAAAATCTGGTGCTCACATTTTGCAATATTTCCTTGTGCAGCTAACTATGATCAAACATTTGCATTTCTTACATGCGATTATTCATATCTCAAATCTGTAATCTTTGTTGTTTTAATGAACTTCCCTTATGAAAAGGTATATAAACAAGGTGACCGTACAAGACCTCCAAACACGACATGTGTTTCATTTCTTCTGCAACTGCTGGCTGAGTTTCGACCGAGGAGACAACATGACTAAGAAAACCTTCAACGCTGCAAAGAACAACGAGATTGCCAGCTTCAGGTCAGAGTCGTAGCACTTTGCACTGCTGAAATAAGCCACTTCAGCTCTTGAGAAGGTCATGTTCATTGATTACCACCATTGTTTATACCTGTTACTCTCTTTCAGGAACATTTTCCAGAGCAGAACATCGACTGGCTTCAGGGATGAGCACATCTGGGTGTCCATAGTGGATCCCCCCTCGCGTAGTCCGTTCACACGTGCCCAGAGGGTTTCCTGCTGCATGAGCCTGCTCCTCTGCACCATGGCCATCAACATCGCCTTCTGGAACCTTCCTGTGGATGAGAGCTCACCAGTACTCTTCTCATTAGGTGATTACAGAGTCTTCAATTGTTTAACTGTTTCTTAGTTTGACGGCATGAAGAGCAAATTTTCATTCAAGAAGGAAAACTTCTCTTTGAGTTCATCTTAGCTGTGTTGCTGTTGGGTATTGAAGGCATCTAAATTATTTGGTGGTCCTTATATTGTTAGAGAAAGATGCTTCTTACTGCTCACAGTAAGGTATTCAAGACACAAGACCATTTGCAAAACAAACCTACAGTTTTGTAAGAAAGTTACAATATTGATCGTAACTTCTTTAGGTCTCAAAGGTTTGGATTAAAGGTCAAAGGTGAATGACAAAATGTGAGCTGAAGCCAGAGATGTGATTTGATAGAGAATTCGAATTGGCTATCTGTTTTCTTTTGATAAAATAAATTATATCCAACATCCCTGCTTCCACTGACATGTTGAGCTATGAAGGCTTCAGCATGGTCTTGTATCAATAATTGAACCAAACATGGGCTGTAGGCGGCAAAAGAGTAGTAGCACGATACTACTTTCAGGAATTGTTACAGCTCTGTGTGTGTGTGTGTGTGTGTGTGTGTGTGTGTGTGTGTGTGTGTGTGTGTGTGTGTGTGTATGTGTGTGTACAACCTCTTAGCTTAAATTAAATGATATATTCAAATGGAAGACTGTCCACGAGTAAAATTAACGAATGTTAAATATTTAAATGTGAACACAATTGTGGTTTTAGTAGGTAAAATGTAATGAAATAAATATTAGTTTATTTAAGCATGATCTTTGCATTGGATTCAGTTTTTTGAGGAAGTCATTGCATCAAATGAGTGAGTTTAAGCGACAACACTAAGGATTATGGTTAAAGATTTAGTACCAAACAGCAAGTCAGCTTGCATTGCTATGTTCCATTCATTGTTTTGCTCATTGCCTTCGTACTGTACCATCATTTTCAATCCTACAGATAAAATAAATTGGATCAGGCCTCCTTCCTCTCAAAAGTAAACTTTCAAGGCCAGAAAGCATACAATGACACAAAGAGCACGATTAAAACTCAGTATTCAGTGGAAAATAAGTATTAAGTATTTCAGTATAATAAAATATTTGAAATTGCACAGCAGGTGGAAACAACCTGTTGCTGCAGCTGTTTTTGTAATGTTTTTGCTGCTCAACGACACAGTGTGCTTGTTCATCCAGGTTCATTGCAGATCACCTGGCAGGAGATCATCGTGGGGGTGGAGTGTGGTCTCCTCATGTTCCCAATCAACATCCTCATCATCACCATCTTTCGCAGCATCCGACCTCGCATCGTTTCAAAATCTACAAAAGACAATGACCAAGAGAACTTGAAACCCCTCGCAGTTACAATACCGTCTTTTCTGAAGGTGTGCTTTATGTTATCTGTCTCGGGTGTATCTGACACATGTTTGATTCATCACTGACCTTATAAGACCAGAAACAAGTTTTGCATTGAGTTTATTTTGCATGGATTGTGTTTACTTTTTTATGTAGTTGATCGAATGGATATTTATAATTTGGTGTTCTTCCATTCTACAGGATACAGAGGAGGTCATTTCTCAGATAGGCATGTGTCCGAGAAACAAGATGCCCGAGATAAACAGTCTGATTTCCACTGTTGACCTCTGGCCTGCCTTTGACCATGTGAATGAATTGATCCAGCGTATGCAAGGTAATTATTTTCTAACAGAACAATAGAAAACATTAAACACATTAGTTTTAGTTAGTTAGTACAAGAAAAAAATACAGAATACAAATTTTTTAAAAAACACTCAAATTAATTTACATTGCATAAAAGAATAAATAACCACAACAGAAGGGATAAGATGCAGCAAGTGGATGAATAAGACAGTCAGGTGCTGCTTTAGTTAAACCGGCAGACAAATTAGCATTGAAAAACCCTCAACTCTCTCCAACATCCTCAGTCTGTTCTTTGCCTTCAATGGTTATTTGTTGAAGACATACATTTTAAAAAATGGGTCACAAAAATATACTTTTAATTCCTAAAATTGTGCAATGCAGTTTTTGGAAAAAGTTCAAACAATAGTACCATTTATAATTGTACATTTGTAAGGGAAGAATCAGTAGTTGCAGATGTGGTGCTCTATAGTTTATCATCAGCAGCCGGAGTTTTAGACACATCATTTTCCATCTGCACTCCTTCTTCTCAAAGAAAGAAACCTCTCACCCTGGCTTGGACATCTTGCCCAGAGAAATGTAATTAAATGCTGATGTGTGTATAATCATGTCACAGGGGAGAGTGAGAGTACCTCTCACTGGGTGTACAGCAGTAAGTTCGTCCTGGCTGGTCTCTGTCACCTCCACATGTGCCTGGAGAAGCTGGATGGGAAAAACTTCAACTGTCCTGAAGATTACCAGCACGCCCTCAACATCATCAACGTGATGGTTCGCAAGGCTGAGATGGTCTTCAGCATCCACTTGGCCAACTGGTCAGCAGTCCAACTCACACAGAAATATCTGTCTAGAGCACAGCTGTTACTGTTTTTATTTACTAGGAAGATCTTGTGTGTTCTTGTCTTTTCTTCTCGTTCCTTCCCTCTTCTTGACCCCAGCCCTCTTCCCGCGAAGAAAAAGAAGAAGAGGTCAGTGGGCTGCTTGCTGCCCTGGTGGTGCGTGTTCCTGGGTTGGTTCCTCTTGCTGTCCATCGCTGGAATTTCCACTTTCTTCACCCTGTTGTACGGTTTTGAGTACGGCAGAGAAAAGTCCATCAAGTGGGTCATATCTCTGGGCATGTCCCTCTTCCAGAGCATCTTTATTCTGCAGCCTCTCAAGGTCGGTAAAGATGTAACAATGATTCCTCTTCAAAAGTCAATTCATTTGACATCCCCCCCAAAAAAACTGTATTGTTTCCAACATGTCACAGTAGCGATAGAAAAATGTGCTTGATAAACATATTTCACTTTCTGTAATATTAATGCGCTTTTTAAAAAAAAAAAAAAAAATTTAAGATTCTTCTCTGTTTTCATATTTCTGAGTACGACATTTATAAAAGATGTTTTTATTCACAGGTGATAGGCATTGCTGTGTTTTTTGCCCTGCTGCTGAAACCTGTGGCTGTGGAGGAAAGTGAAGAAGTTGAGCAAGTGCTGTCAGGTAAGAGAAAGATCATGCAGCCCATCTGTTAACAGACAGAGTTTAAGTGTACAGGCTCTTAGCTGTTAGTAAAATGTTGTAAGTACTGTGCTCACGTTTGCTCTTTTTAAACACGTTTTCATACGCTTATTCATATGTAATAAGTGCTTTTCTTTCTTTAATAATGTCATTGCTTTTGTACAGCTAGCTTAACATTTCTATTGTTTTTTCTGTCAATCACCATCCTTAAAGCTGCTGTAATCCATATTTTGGTATCAATAATACATCAAATGACTACTTGCATTTGAAAGGCGTCACTCATAGCAGCAAAACAATGGTTTCAGTGTCCTTCGGCTCATTGTTTTGGTTTATTCTCACCTCTCCGTCAGCAGTGTTACCTGATGGGTTGGGCAGCTGTTTTCAATAAAAAAAAAAATGCTCTAAAAACCCACTGTATGCTGCAAACTCAACACCAAACAGCAGACCGACACAGTTAACTAAGAGTAAATGAAAATAGTGGCGCATTTAGTAGCTAAAGAGCAGGGAATTTCTCTCAGATCAAAACAGAACACAAAGGAGTGAATATTGGATTTATATTAATCAGGTGGCCACAAAGACAACTCCAAATGAGTGACAATATTTTTCCAAAACTGGAGGCTGTGTAAATAAGCAAGTGTTTGCTAACACGACAACCATGTCAACTTAAAAAGACACAACTTGTTTATGCGGCCCCCAAGTGGCCAAAAACATTTAGTGAATCAACAGTAACACGGTCCCCCTACATTCACTGGTTTGAATGCATTTTCTTTACGTCAAAATTTTTGTTTTTATATTTTCACTTCAAAGAAGCTTTCATAAAATATAAAATACTTTGCACAACAAAAACTGAAAAAAAAAAATAGCAAAGACGTCTCAGAATAGAAAAAAAAGCCTTTAAATAAAAAATTGCCTCAAATTTCATTTAAAACACAAACTGTGAAGTCCAAACTACCTATTCAAATTTCATAAAGCATACAAAGGTATCCTTTCCGTTTTATTTCAGGTTGACTGCAGAGTTCTTACGTAATCATGCCTATCACACAGCAAAACATATTTGTTGACAACTTTAAACTCGTGACCCTTTTAGTTTTCCACTCCTCCAAGTGACTTATCTCTCTTAAGTGTATCAGTGCACCCTTCCTTCTGTTTAAGTAAAGTACTGGGAGTCTGACTGCCATGTCTTCTCCACTTAACAGAGCAACGAGACAAGTGTAGACGGTACTCTGGCAAGGACACGCTGTGAGGACGCTGCATTTAGCAGCAGAAGATGTCTTCTGATGGGCACAGCCGCAATCCACAGCACCGTCGCTTCTTAAACACTCCTTTGCACTTATTGGGAGTTTTACTTTCTGAGTATAAAATTGCGTAACACACTGCGTTGTTTTTTATGTGTACAGAATTTCCAATGCCCGAGAAAGTTTCTTGAAGTGGTGAGTCATAGTAAACGGGTAACTACATACTGTTCTTATATGTTGAAGTGTCCATGATAATTGGTGAATATGAAGAAAATATCTGCTTATCTTAGACAGCTTTTGAAGATGCACTGTTCATCTGATGTTAATGGAAAATATCAACAATCATTTTACAGATTCAAGAGGCACTCAAGCTTTTAGATGTTGAAAACTGTAAGACTTATCATGAGCTCTTGAAAGAAAAAAGCTGTCCTCGATCCAATAAATGTAATCAATAAGGAATGCAATAGATGTTTATACTGACATACATAGAAAGTCTGCAGAATCTGCAAAGAAATGTGCACATAGATTGTTCTTTATTCGTTTTTCCAGTTGTTGATTTGGGGTTTTAATGTTACTCTGTTATTGTAAATTGCATTTAAAAAGTTCTTCTTTGTCATCAAACTGGGGAAACACTGAATTTCATATTATTTTGCACCAGACTGATAAAACCTTACATTATTTTAAGTTGGTACAGAATTATTTGCAGTAAGCGAGTTTAAAACTACTGATGTGATCAGCATTCAAAGACTCCTAAGAGCCTCAGCTTGTCAGCATGCATCACAGTGAATGACAGCCACCCATCGATTGTACATGACCATCAACCGTTGAGGAGGAGCCAGAAGGTGCTTTTATGTAATCGTACATATGGCAGCTAATGCTTAATTGATCACTGCTTTCATTTCACTTCTGTCACTGTAATACAAGCTGAAAGTGCAGGTCAGGCCTCTTCATCACTTATGTCTGCTTCTGGGAGATTCAGTGTCCCCCCCCTTCCTCCCTCCCCCAAATGATTTATGCAAGAGACCTAACTACATTCAAGTTTGTGCTTTTGGTTTGGGAATACAATCAGGTCTGCAGATGCTTTAAATGCTCTATCTTAGACCTTCTGTGCTTTCATATAATCATTAATGACTTCATTCATTGGTTTCATTGATTGATACGCTTTGTATGTGTGTGAATTTAAATAAACACATTTTAAAATCTTATCATATTTAGTCTCTGTGTCTTGATTTAAAAAAAAAAGGGAAAAAAAAGCTGAAGACATACAGTGTTAAAACAGTGAATCAGAATATTTTAAAATGAATACTAAATTACAAGCTTACCAGTCATCTGAAGACTGACCACTTTCATGGACAAATTTTAGTTTACCAAAACGCATTATGCACTAAAAGCCACGATAACCAGTACGGTTAGTCATAATTCATCAGGTTCTTCCAAAGTGATATTTTACTGCAGCTAAATTTGAAAATTTTCTTTATATGCATGTTTTAAAGTCTATAGAGTAGCTATCACAATTTAAACAATGAACAAGGCTCGGTGAGCGCCCAACAGCTTGTTGAATTCTGAATCGTGTGTTGTGAGTAATTAGATGGACATGGCAGCCAGAAACCTCTGGCATATAATAATCAAATAATGATTTTACCTCCAATTATCTAAATATAAAGTTCATTTAGCGAAACAATCACTGTCACTATGATTACATATATCAATTAAAAACAAAATATATCACATTATTCTCTATAATGAAGAACAAAGATGGATAAATGGGGATATTCAAACAAGAATAACGATTTATCTTCGCTACTGAAAAAGCAGTACTTGACTTACTTCACCGGGTGATGTTACCCTCGCCTGGTGTGACCAGATCCAGGAAACCAGCTATCACAGCTTCTCAACACAGCTGTTCAGAGCCAACAACAAAGCCAGCTTGTGATTATTTCCTCTGAGTATAATGTGTCATTTCAGTGGAACAATCTTTGAGATGCCTGAGAGAAACAGACAGATATTCCAGCTTTGGCTTCTACAAACAGCTCATATCTCCTTGTGTATCAGCAGCCTTCAGTTTTATGCAGCGACACAGTAGTGTAGCCTGACCCACATTCCCACCGCAGCAATAGACTTATTCACTCCTCCACTGAGTAGGAGGTGAAGTTGTTATAATACTGACAACAGCTCAATGCCAGTAATGTGAAGAAAGCCTGTTTTTGCTGCTGAGCCTTACTATAGGGACTCAAACAAAACTGCTGGCTATGAATTCTATTTCAATGTAATGTAGGCTTAAATTATAGTAAAACGACAAGCCCAACACTTCATACTAAACATATCTGACATCTAATCTGCGTAGATTGAATGTACTTATTGCCTGGCTTAAAGAAAGGTTGAACTTTCTCGCTTACAATGTCTTGCTGTCCCACAGAAAATTCGCTCTGCAGCAAACACTGGGGCTGAGCATATAAACCCAAATCCAAAGGTGCACTGTGTAAAAGGGACTCTCTTCTCAAACGCTGACGTCTGCTTTTACAACAATTTTAAGATGTTCTGAAAAGAAGAGTCCACAAAGAGGACTGCGACAACCAAAATTCCTCCCACAGCTTTCAGAGTCTCACCCATCAGCCAGTAGATGTGAGGATTCTTTTTTTTTAAATGCGCATTACACATTGACAGATACAAACTCAGCAGAAGTTCTGGTTATTGCTAAAAACAAGTTATAGGCCTGCAGGCGTAAATTTAACTCGGGTTTTTTTGTTTTTTTTTCAGAAAAAGCCACTCATGAGTGGCTAAAGCCTGCAGGCCTATAACCCAGAGGAGGTTCTCCTCTAGCTGCTGGAACTTATACCAACTAAAAATGATGTTAATAAATGTTAATTGATCTGATTTAGACGAAAGATCAAAGTTTCACACTGGACCGTCAAGACAAAACGATCTGGATCCATAAAGTGAGACGGGAACTGATTTTTCTCATCTGAAACATGAAGTGCTAACCTTCAAGAAAAGATCTTTCTTTACATCTATTAAAAAAGGATCCTCTTGAGGTCACTGACTGAATCATTTGTCAGTGCTTTCCCTAAACACAGAGGCCCCCTTCTGGTTAGCACTACACATTACAGGGTCGTGAAGCAGGAACAAGTCCAGAAAAATGGATAAATATTGTGGAGACTTGAACAAGTGTTCCAGTTCCAAGTAGTCTTTTATTAAATTGTTATTTTAATATACATTGGGGGGGGGGGGGGGTGATCCTGTTTTCTTTTTTTTCAACCAGACACCATTTTTGTGTCTCAAGGTTTAGCATGAAAGAACAGTCCAACATAGAAAAGACAGTGATCAGATCACAGTTCTGTAGTGTTAATAATCTGTAATAATCTACTTTCTCCAACACCTGCAACAGCTATAAATAAACTGCGTCTATCACCCTGCCGGAAACCTTTCGAGTGTGCCTCCAGAGATTGCGGAGATTACGTGAGGCCACTGTCCATTTGCCGTGCAAGTAGAGCTGGGTGTGGTTAGTTTACAGCAACGCGGCACATCTACATAACAAAAGCCCTCTCGCTCAATTTTTCCACAGGAAATAGAAGAACATCTATCTCTACGGCCTGTACAGACTTCTTTACAACCAAAACGTAAATTTAACTCAGGGTTTTTTTTTTTTTTTTTCAGAAAATTGGTTATAAGGTAAATCAAATAAGTATAAAGTGTACTTCATTCAGGTAACATGTCTCCAGTCTTGATGGATAACAAATGCTAAATCCTAGTACAGACTGGCAAGGCCTCTGATGAGAGATGATAGCTAAGGCAAATGCAGTGGTGCACATACAGTGTAAGACCCATGCACACGATCACAGGAGACAACACAAAACTAATATCTCATGGGTCAAAATTTACATCTAATCAAATTTTGTCAATGAGGATTTTGCTTGTAAATCTCCAACATCGTAAGAAAATGCAGGTATTTGGTAAAACTGACGTTCAAAATGGGCAAACAAAACTTTATTTGGAGTTCCTGTATATAAAACAGATTTGTCAAATCTGGAACACCTCACTGCTTTAAACTCTTTTTGCTATACAGTTAAATCATTCGTGGACATAAGTCTATATACTGTAAACGTATTATATTACAGATATCCATACACTTTTGTGTTACTTTACATCCGTGTCCCACCACCCCTGTAACATATGAACAGAACAGGTTTGACATGTTTCACCATGAGCTTTTCTTGGACAACACACACACACGTTTTCTGATAACTTGAAGTTTTAGAAGCTTGAAAAGCAATGTGTGTTTTAAAAATGTCGATTCCACAGCGATAAAACTGCAAAACACACGAAAAATATGGCTTCAATCTGTCCCGATACCTTTATGAAAAACATTGCTGGGTGCTGGAGCCTCGCCTCTGAGGTGATATGGTGACTTCATTAAGCATGAATGCCTGCTCACCAACAAAGTGGGGCGGCCTGTGGGGCGGCCTGTCTGGCTCGTTTGACTGGTCTACAACAGGACTGAGTGACACAGTGGCAAAGATCACGGCATGTGCAAAGTAGAATCAAGGCATGTACTGTAAATATTAGTCACACACAAAACCCCAGGAAACACTTAAAACCTAAATTTGAGAATATAATTTATCACACAAAGAGGACCTCAGACAAGAAGAAGTGAACAGAGGTCAACCCTCACATGATTGTATGCAAGAAATTAATTATAGACTGTGCCATATAGAGGGAAATTAAGACATGTCACTAGTACTGCCAACAGAAATGATCATTATCATCCACACCCTCAGTAATCTGGTCATACGTATATAACTGAGGTAAGAATACATGTATGTTTATTATGTATGTAAAATTACTTCACCTTGGAAAGGGGGAGGAGCACTACCCAAATCTGATTCAGAGCTTCTGAGCTGTGTAGGTGGCAACACAGGCCTCTCTCTGTGTGTGTGTGTGTGTGTGTGTGTGGAGACCAGGCCTAAAGCAATTAGGTCTTCTTCTTCAGCTCCTCAAACCGCCGCGTTAGATCGTCAAAGTCGATGTCGTCCGAAGTGGTGGTGCGACCGCCGAAGGAGGACGTGGGGAGTGTGTCGGGAACAGACGGGAGCTCTGGGAGAGCGTTGTTGTCAAATGGTGGAGACGAAGGGCCAGGACCTGGAGAGCAACGTACGCAATTTATGCAACGCCATGTATGGCAACCGCTATAGAATAACCGGTGGTGAGCTTCCCACAAGCAGTACCAAAACATAAAGAGCACACAATGGACACATTTACATATGGACAAATGATGTAACATCAAAGATCATATTCTTCTTGTTAAAAAAAGAATAACATCATAAAAGACCAAAACCAATAGATCCCACAAAGTGTCTGAGAAAGCAAAGTCTGATAGATCTTGTTCCTCCCAACTGAGCCACACAGCTGCATGAACACTGGGCACTGAATTAATACACATATACACACCACATACACTGTCCTGCTGCAGTCAATATTCACCAAAGCACCAAATCTACCTCCAAATACACTTACCCCCTAATTTACTGTTGACTCTTATTCAGTACTATTTGCTAAAAACTACAGTATCCACAAGTTTTTGGATATTATAAAGCCATTTTCAAAATATCCATTTTTGTGACATGTTTTTAAAGACTTAAGGAGGAATAATGGACTTATGGGTACATTAACTTAAAAAGCTTTGCGAGATTGACAAACAAACCGTTGAATTCAATCTTTTGAAAGGGTTTGTTCACGATAACAAAATGATCCAATATTGTCTGTGTAATTGTTTGATGTGTTGCTGACAGAACTCACCTGCAACCTGGGACGGAAAAGAAGGCTTGTCAATGAAGTCATCAATCTGAAACAGCGAAAACGAGTTAGGGATAGCGTCGTCTTCATGTTTAAATAAAATTATATTTGTTAGTGATGACAAAGAATTAACAAGAGCTTTCAATAATGCAGAAATAACAGTCAGAAAAGACAAGACGAGAAAACTGCAGGGTATTTCTGAGAATGCATCACCTTTAGTGCGCGACACAAAAACAGATGCCTAGCTAGCCTAAGCTTTCTCTTTCAATGACTTAACACTCTTATCTTCTCATTGAAGTCCTTCTCAGAGATGATCAAGTCATTCAGGAGTTAGTGGGTTACAGATTTGATCTTCATGCTACCTACATCCGTGCGGATGAAGCAGAATCTGAGCTCTATAATAGAAATAGAGCAAAAGTGTGGAGGACAGGCAAAACTGGAAGCAAGCCAAATAAACTGCTCTTCCCTGAGTGGTGCCCTGTCCTGTCCAGTCTGTCCATCTGTGGGAACAGAGAGGGGGCATGGATGGGGGGGGGGGGGGTTCAGTCACTTACAGACTCGTATGTAGGGGGAGAAGTGGGCAGCTGAGGGGGCTGCCCTCCTCCCATGGGGTGCGAAAAGTTGTTGTAGGTTCCAACCGCGTTAAACGGCTCCTGGGGGGGAAACAATAATCAGGCCCAGGTCTGAGGGAGATATCTGTAAATGTATAATCCTCTCTCGCTTTTACTCCATACACAGTCAGGATAACAAAGAACAATTATTTGCAGTTCATAATAAATAATCACTGGTAAAACTGAATCTCTCTTTTCATCACAATAAGTAATTGTGAAGGGCTTCAATAAATTAAAAAAATGGAACAAAATCGTTTTTCATAATAAAAAATACAGAATATTTTTTAAATATTTTTTTCTAATTCTTTTAATTCCTCGTTTCTTACACTATACTGTAATTTTAACTCTTTCTAATTTCTATTTCTGTTTTTTTTTTAATCTTGTGGTTCCTTTTACATTTCTGCTTGATGCCTTTTATGTCTCATGTAAAGCACTTTGAATGAACTTGTTGTTGATATTTACTTTACAAATCTGCTTGTCTTGCCTTACTGCATTTTGTTTAAGGGTATGTTAAATAGAAAAGAAAAGAAATTAAAGACAAGCACAGAGGATACTCTATAGACCGCTCTACATCAGCTCTGGTTGGAAACCTGAGATAAATAGCATGTAGTGCGTATTTTCAGTGACACAGACATCGTTCATGAAGAAAAAAAATAAACACGTTGCTGTTGAGTTTTTAAAGGTAATCTTCAGACACTTTGAGCACTAAAAACAAAACTCCATTCATGTCTGTTGTCAGGTGCTGGTAGCAGAAATCTTTAAAGCAGATATAAAAATCTGTATATACATCCGATTAACTTTCTTTTTTTTTTTTCTTCTTTTTTTTTTTTAAGATGTTATTGTCCTATATATTTTAAGTCACTTAAGTACTGTGTGTTTAAAATCTGAGGATTTAGCGATAATCACAAATATACAACCACAGTTGGTTGATGTGATGATATATGTCCTGATTGAAGATTTCCTCCATGTCACCCACTTCTCCTGCACTCTAAACTCTTCTGTCACCAAAATCATAACTCACAACTGAAGAATTAGGAACGGTGTCTTTAAAAGGATTCCCTTACCCCTCCTTTAGGAGTTGGATAGTTGAAAGCTGTTGGCATGGGCATTGGCATGGGCATGGGCATGGGCATTGGCATGGGCATGGGCATGGGCATAGCAGTAGTGAAACCTCCACCTCCACCACCTCCTCCTCCTCCTCCTCCTCTGCCTCCAGACTTCTTGTCAGTGTCCACATCGATCAGGTCTGCCTCCTCTCCTGTACAGACCTCGGGCTGTCAGGAGATGATGGTTAGTGGGTAAAAAAAAACAAGAGTACATAACTTACAACAATGGATTCCTAAACGCTTACCCGAACCATGGCGTCAGGTTCATACGGCACATTATAGTTCTTGGCGATCTCTATCAGGTAGCGCTCCACCAAGATCTTGGGAGGAGCTTCCACACTCAGTTTGTGCATCAGCTGTAAACACATCAGATAGCTGATCAGATGCTTCAAGAAGTTACTTGGCAAAAAGTTAATGTATTCTTAAACAGACTTGTGGGCAGTCACTGGAAAAAATGACTTACCCTGTCGTTGACTGTGCCAATCTGGTTTGTCCTGCATAGCTTGCCGTACTCCTTGCTATATTTTGCACATAGCTGTTCAGAGACCTGAAAGAAGCATTTCGAGATAAGACTGTTGAAACCAGCCTGACGGATATAAATTGACAGAATTTGTTTGACATTGTTGGCAATGCTTCCAGAACCATGTTATTTTCAGACAGAACTTACAATCTTTAGTTCAGACACCTCTGACTGGAGACGAGGTGCTGCCCAGATGAGGGTGGACACCGCCTCCTGTAAGCCAGGATCCAGTTCCCTAATTATCGAAACAGAAACGGTGTTTGCAAGTGACAACCACAGAAAAGCCCCATATTCCCAACTGTCAATAATCCAAGAGCATCTGTACAGTCAGGACTTCGGTACTCACTTCATGGATTGAATGAGACCAAAGCGAGCCAGCAGCAGGTCGCAGTAAAGCTCCAGGATCTCCATGGCTTCTACCAGATAGTCCTCTCTAATGATGTGCTCCACACGGATCCGCGCCCGCTCATCCTTTCCCGATGACAAGTAGTCAGCGATCTCCTTCCTTGCTTTTTGAGCGAGCTCAGCTTCATTTGTAATTTGTAAATGTTCGTGGGGAAAAAGTAAACTTTCATTACTAAAAGGGAACAGAAAAATAAAATTGCATCGCAAACAAGAATCCACTTCATCAGGTGTGACGTGGTGTTGTTGTTGTTGTTGTTTTATTTATTCAGGCCAGGACTCACTTTTCTTTTTCTCCAGGAGTTTGAGCCGGTTGATGACCAGTCGTAGGTTGACTCTCAGCCTCTCTGCTTTGAATCCTCCTCCCAGCATGATTGATGATGGCAGAGTATCTGTGAACAGGAGAGGAAAAGAGAAGCTCAATCCACACGGAAACACGCAACCAAGGCCAGCCTGCAGTCCGTCAACCCCCACCTGACTTCATCATGTGAGCATGACCAAGCAGAATGACATCGCACATTTCCTCCAAACAAACACAACGCAAAGGTAAACAAAGCAATAACTACACAGGAAGTTATGTCGTCAACGAAAACTAACGTAGCAATCATCGTGTAGCAGCTCAAAACAGCTAGCTATCAGCCTGACGCCGCGGACGGCTAACAAGGAGCTGCCGTGCTCCTTTAAACGTTACCACTGCTTATTCATCGACTTACTTCTCCACAATAATATCGGTATAAATGTACAGAAACCCAAAACGCTGTGTCCGTGTTGTTAAACGTGACCGTGAGCCTCTTGCGTTGTTAGCGGTCGTCTGTTGTCATCGTTAGCGCTAGCTGCCGAGCTGTCGCTCACCGCGAGCAAAACAACAGCGGACTCACCAAACACCCTGAAGGAAAGGACCGTTTCAGAGCGACCGGTTCGTAGTAAAGTGACGGAAACTCACCTGTAAAATATTAGTCGGGCGTACACACCAACTTATTTGGGTTTATGTCAGTGTTTCGTCGCCTGGTTCACTTCCGCTATGATCTCCGGTGACGTCATAAGGGCTTTTACCACCAGGGGGCGGGGTCTTTGTGTCAAACAGGAATGAACCACAGGTGTGTCCCAAGTACACTGAGTCACACACGTTTGTAAGTAATCCGACTTATAACTTGTATTATTATTATTATAAATAGTATTATTGTTTTTGCATCTTTACTTTATTAAAATTTGGAAGAAAATACTCTACTTTTTGTTACAGTTTTTCAACATGCCAAACATTACACAAACAATAGAGTTTAAATTAGCTGGCAGTATACAGAGTCGACAGCGGTGGTGGTAACTTAGTACATTAACACAAGTTGTGACAACTTTGCCATCTCAGTACCAGATTGAGATGTTTGAAACCTAAAATCACCTGTTACAGGTTGAAGTCACACAGCATTTCATTACCTCTCTTGTTCTGTGATTTACAATTAGAAAAGGGGCGTAATTGAGCAGCTGATGTCACGACTCCAAACAATGAATCATAATCATGACCATGTAGAATGGGTTTGATTTGAGATTGTTTCTGAGACAGGGGTTGGTCGGCCCTTCTTGCAAATTATCTCAGCCCTTTTGGTCCTACTATGGAGTTCCTGAGGCAGGTTTTACTCATCGTTTATTTTACAACTGCAGCCTTGTTGTATAGGATTTTCTAAAGAAAAATAAAGATACCACCGGTGTTATGAGCAACTGCGTGTCTTCAGACAAGCACAGTCTGAGGTGCTCTGATATTTTCCTGTGAATAAATACTTGAGAAAGGTTGTAAATAATCTTCTTATTGCTGAACCAACAGCTACACATCTGGGCATTTGATCAATTTTAATGAAAATGGAAACACTTTACAAGGACTTTCAGATTGAATATATTGCAGCTTACTCATAAAAAAAATCTGTACAATGAAAAGTCAATTGTCAACCACGAGCTATCACAGTTATTACAATTTAAGTTTGCTGACAGAAACCTCTTTGCTTTTCTTCTTCTTTGAAGACGGGTCCTTCGCACTTTTGATCTGACTTTTGACCTGGTCCTGCAGCTGAGAGAAGAAGGCTTGAGAGGAGCGCAGAGCCTTGTCTTTCCCCCCGTCCTGAAACCAATGAACAGAGTATAAAATACAGTCAACTCTGTAATATACACAGTATTATCGAACAGTGATTGTAATGTTAACATTGGCATTAAAAGGTGTGTGAGCAATCCGTCTGACTGCTTCAAATGACCCACAACGCAGCAGCACCCCTTAAACTGACTGTTCTTTGATTCATCGAAGCATTTTTTTGATTCACTCGGGCCTGGAAGAAGTTCTGTCTCTTAACTTAACTCGTTTAAACAATAGTACAGAAGTATTGTTATCTAATTTTATTCAAAAGTTAACAGGCTGCTATCAGTGAAACATTTCAATGTTTTCTGGTTGAAAGGGAGCTAATTAGAACTATTTCATATAAACTTGTGGGATGTTTAATCTGTAACTGCTTCATATTTTTAAAAGTTTTCATATGTTTTGTGTTTGATCATTAAAGTAACAAGTAACGATGGCAATCAAATGTGGCTCTGTAAAGGTACAATATTTCTTCTGACATGTAGAAAAGCTTAATGACGCATAAAATGTAAAAACACAAAGTGTTAAGTACTTTTCCAAAGTACAGTAATTTACTTCAGTCTTTCAATTATGGGACTTCATTTCAGACACAGTCAGTGTTCGTACATCCAGTGTTGTTCTCCTGTTTTATCGTCTAACTCCAAATGTTTACAACTGAGAACTTTGACAGGCTCTGAATGCAAAGTGATGTGAGCAAAGTGAAGTCAGCACTCACCTTGACTACCGTGGCTTTGCCTCCTTTTATGAGTTTCTTCAGGTTTTCTGCGACTTCAGCCTTTGATGGCTTTTTGTTCTCCCCAGTTGAACTGGCCGCTTTAAGTTTCTCTCTCTTCTCTTTCTCCTTGATCTTCAGACGCTTCACCTGCTTTTTGTGACGTCTCTCACGCTTCTTGTCTGTCGACGACTTCTCAGTATCACCAAGTACATCTCCTGCTTTGTTCTTGTCCTTCAGTTAGAGGGGGAGAAGTATTATTATTCGACACACTGTGTAACTAAATATACCAGTATCAAAATAAATGTGTACACGGACTGATAACGAACCTTGACTTCTTCCGGTGCGAGCAGCGTAGCATCACTAGTGCTGACTGGAGCCACCTCCTCCATCGTAATGGACGGTAAGTTGGACACCACTTTGACCTCAGGAACAGGCTGTGGACAAGAGCAGGGCAGCATGAATGAGAGTCATTATTTACTAAGTGTACTGATTGGCTCCCTGTTAGAGTACATAATTTACTCAAGAACACGTTCAAATTATCAGTTCACATTTATCATTCAACACACTTCCACATTAATGAAGTTCCACCATTTACATAAAACATGCTTTGGGAGAAAATGGCATGGTATATATTGTCTTACTGCCTTTTGAAACTATCTTTCAAAGGGTTAATTTCAATACTTTTTAGTGTATCTGACAACTTCCAGTTACTGCTTTCAGGTGAAACTCACTGGTTTAGGTGTGAAGTGGAAGTTGGAGAGAGCATCCAACTTTAGGAAGAGTGTGTCCATGAGTTTTTGAATTTCTACATGGGCTGAGTTCTCCTCTTCCTCTGTCTTTTGCTGAAATAAGAAACAACAAAAAAACGTACAAAACAATGGATGTATTATATGTTCATATGTATTAGATTGTCAAAGAAAACAAGATGCAAGACAAACCTGAGTTTGCTTGAGGAACTCTTGCTCGTAGACTTCTGCTAGACTCTGCTTGCTCTTCTCGTGGTCCAAAGTTAACCTTTTCTTGTACTCGAACACCTCCTCTTTAGGTTTCTCCTTACGGACCACATCATCAAATGCCTTCCAGAAAGACAAGTGAGATGCACTGAGTTATAAATCAGACACCAATGAAAAAAACAAAACAAACAACAGCAGCAAAAAAACCACCTGATATTTCTTTCTGACAATATAAAACCCATTTTTATGACTAACCTGGTCTTTAATTCTCTGTTTGATGATGTCTTCAAGCTGTAGTGTGGTCTCCTCAGTGACAGCAGGGGCTAAAAAACAAAACTACAATCTTGTTGTCTGGTTTGAGCTTCAATAACATAAACATCCAGCTGGTGTGAATAACTGCATTAATCAAAAATAACACCGTGAGTTGCCATTATGTGAGTGCAGCACACAAACACAGAGGAGTCCCTCACCCATCCTGGAGGTCTGCTCGAACTCCACAACTTCCTCCAGCATGCTGTTCTCCGGACGGGTCTGCGCCGTCGCTTCTCCGGACAGCTGCCAGGGCTTCTCTGCTAGAGATGCTTTCTCCAGCTCCTCGATCTTCTCTGACATCTGCAGGTCAGAACAACAATAGGATGAAACCGATGCTATTAGTGACCTAAAATCATCCCTATGCTAAAACAACATGTCATAGTTACATTGGTGGGGGGTGCTGCTGCAGGTACTGATGACACGTGAAACACATCAAGTCCAGTTTGAGAGACAGATCAATGACTTCCAATACCTCTCAAGTCCTTTTCAGACATGGACCCCTGTATGTAAATCTGCTGACAATTTAACATGTTTTCCTCTTCTCTCTCTTGCAAAGTCAGACCAAGTAACATTTCCGTCTGGCAAAAAAAATCACATAAGACTGCAGCAACAGAATATTAAAAACAAAGAGAGAGAGAAATGTGTATTTTGTACAGACTTCTTAATGATCTCCTTCATGATCTCTTCTGCATATCATTTTAATACAGTTTCAGTTTAGTACACAAGGGCACAATGTGAAAAATTACTGTCAAAGTCACCCACGTATGAATGACAAAAAGTCATTGCTTTTGCAGAACAACGTTGTGTTCGATGCCTGAAACACTCAGGATTTTATAAATAGTACAAATACTGCATTCACATCAAAGTAATTCACCGGGAGTGTGCATTTGTTTACTTGATTGATAAACAGCGTAGCAAAGCCTGGTTTAACCTTGTTTAATGGATGAACTTGTTTGCTGACACCCATACTGTGATTTTGTTCAACAGAACAATTACTAGTTACCTTTTCCTGTCGTTTCTCAAATGACGACTTTGATTCGGACTTTGCTGAACTTGGAGCTTTCCCTCCAAAGATGTCCTCCATGTCCTCTCCCTCGCTGTCCTCATCCCCCAAGACGTTAAAGGTCACTTTCTTATGCGATGCTTTGGACTGACTTCTCTCCTCCTCCCTGGTGAAGAGTGGACACAACCTGGAATCAGCCAATCATGCTTCTCCCACACCTAATTATAAACATTACGCAGCGTTGATCACACTTACTCATCATCACCCTCCTCTTCACCATCATAATCATTCTCCTCGTCCTCTATTTCTTCTTCACCTTCTTCCTGGCTGTCATCCTCTCCATCTGACTGGTCATCTGTTTTAGCTGCTTCACTATCCACAGCATCAAAGAAGTCCTTGTACTTCAGATTCCTGGAGCTCTTCATCTGTCAATATAAACAACAATCAATATATTTCCTGTATTTTGTGACATCAGGATTCGATAAAATGAGTGAAAATTTGTGATAAAATACATACGGTCTTTTTCTTTTGTTTTTTGGAAGAAATTATTTGATCTAAGTCAAGATCATCATCCTCATCAGAGGCCAGGTCCTGAAAAAGGTCTATGCCATCTTCATCTTCATGCCCTTTTCCCTCCCGCTTGTCCATGTCATCAAGAAACGACTCCATCTCCGACAGTTTGAAGAACTTATCGTCAACCGCAGAGGGAACCACTTTTGTTTTGGAGCCTTTTTTGCAAATCATTTTCTTCTGTTTCTCTCGGTTCTCCAGAGCATCCACATCAAAATCTAAATCTGAGTCCTCGTTTGAGTAATCATGTGCCTCTTCCTCTGCAGCCATTTTCTTGGACTGGCTGGGTGTTTCCTCCTCTTGGTCCTCGTCAACATTTTCATCATCTGCACCTCCTTCTTCCTCTTGATTGCTCTCTTCTTCCTCCTCCTCCTCCTCCTCCTCTAACAGCACAGTCAACGTCTCATCTGACAAAGCCCCGTCGATGGCATTTTCAAAGTGTTTCAGCACAGCGTTGTTCTGCAGCTCCAGCTCCTGCCAAATTTGCTCTTCATCAAAGTTTTCCACGACCAGCTGAGCCAACGGGCTGCCGTGATAATCTGCAGGTTCCTGAGCTTTGTGGAGGTCATACAGGGTCTTAGTGAGGGAGGTAAAGTCTGCTGCCACTCCATCTTGAAGGCTGCAAAGGTGAAAAAACAATCAGTGAGGCAGACATGATGCATTATTAAAAGCACATGGATATTTCTTTCAGTTGTGTTTGTCCGAAAGACACCCATGAAGCTGGGATCAGGTTCGAGGATTACAATCATCAATGCTCAGGTAAGTGCAAGTACTCAACACAACAGTATAAAGATACGGAGATTGATAGATTGAAAACACGATTCATGGAGAATAATATGGGTTTGTTTTTTTCTATTACTAATTCATATTAAATGAGTTTCTTTCAGAGGCAGGTTCTGGGCCTTTCCTGTGATGATTCCTGCCCAGCTGGCTGAAACCATCTTTGCAAACAAAACTTAACATTCATATTTATGTACACAACCACTATATTAGTTTGCATTCATACATATAATACATCGTGTTTTCCTAGTTTAAATCTAACTTGAGTCCAGGCAGTCTTATCTGGAAGGTTTTGTGACACTGACTGGTGAGCAAATAAAGAATATAGCTCCATACCTTCAGATTTAAATGTTCTTCGGTTACACTAACATTTGGTGTATTACAGCAGCTGGTTCTCTTGCAATAATCACATCATCCTCAACAAACAGTATTTGATGCCATTATATAGACTGTTTCTAGTTGGATTTTCTGAAACTCCTGTGGTTCTCATTACTAGAAAAATGCAAGATGTTCTACATTGGAGTGACCGAAACTCTGCAAACAATAACTATGCTGACAAACCCTCCTTATGTGGTTCACTGATTGCTGTGACACCGTGCTACCATTTAATACTTGAGGCTATGCTGACGCTACGAGTTGAGCAGTTAGCTTTAGCTGACGGCTAGCTGCTTAAACCTCTTTTCTACAAACACGTAACGGCTTTTTCAACAACACACACACACGCAGATAACAAACACTTACCTCAGAAAGTTCTCCGGCTGCGCTGTGTTGGCATTTATTTTCTTTACACACTTCTCCAGCACACTCCACACATCTCCGCTAGCCATGGCTGTGTCCACATGTAGGACCGTCTGTGTCGCAGGTAAACATGCTCACCGAGAAACGCTTCCGCCGCTGGACTTTGGTTCCGAGGTGCAAAATGGCGTCCGCCGTGCTGAAGGTTGCAGGTTCGTTTGTGTAAATAATCATGAAACGACAAAATGTACGTTTTTCTGTGCTGTATTCCCCGTGAATATAAATATGGTCTTCCTCGTATTTGTTGTGCTGTTGAACATAACATGACAACAGTCCACGTGACAGCATGAGTTTGTCTTATCGCAGCGTTTGTGTACATGGTACTTGTTTTGTGTTTGTGTTTAAAAAGTGTTTGCAAAACAAAGTGCGTTAGTTTGATCTGGAGGCATGCAAAGATCGCCTTACCGTATGCGGTTCAGTTCGATCACGGTCCTATATTTACCTGATATACAGATCTTTTCTTGTACTCAAATTTGAAATGATAAAAGTCCCAACGAACTTAAAACGGAGACTTAGACGAGTGTCACAGCTGTGTTTCTGCAAAAGCATGAGGTACAAATGGAGTGTTTGATCAGAGATCTGCTGTATGTTCATCAGTCATTAAACTCGTGCTTTAGACAAACATTGATCAAACCGCACATGCGTTTGTTTTACAGTCCCGTGTGTGTAAATTATGCATAATGCATCTGAAAATCAATTTGTAAACATTAAGTTTAACTGAACAAGCTGGTTCAGAATATACTGTATAATGTTGTATCTGCTCAAGGGGAAACTTTATGTAAAAACTCTTATTGAGGACTAGTGCTTTAAAACAACAGCTACAACTCACCTCACTGTTTTAATTTGTGTATTCAGCCACAGGTCTTTCCAGGTGTTCTCGTGTCACTCTGCTGAGGGCACAATCTACCACAGCACACCTCCATCAGGGTGTTCCTGGGTCCCTGTGGAAGCTGGGGAGGCTGAACCACATTGCCATCGCTGTCCCTGACATGGAGAAGGCCATGGCTCTGTACCGGGATGTGCTGGGGGCCACAGTGACCGACAAGGTGCCGCTGCCCAAGTTCGGCGTCTACACAATGTTTGTCGAACTTGGCAACACTAAGCTGGAGCTTGTCCATCCTCTTGGGGACAAGAGCCCCGTCTCCGGCTTCTTACAGAAGAACAAGTCTGGAGGGATGCACCACATCTGTATTGAGGTGAGAATACACTGATAGCACGCCCCACTGTTAGGTAGACCAGGTCAGTGTTGGGTATGACCCAGTTTAACCCTCCGATCATATTTTATCGCAATAATCATGCAGAACATTGAGAGGGTGATTCATGTAACTAACACATTAATGAAAGCTCTGCTCCATTAATGTGTGCAAGTGAGCCATTTTCACTTGTCTTACTGGGAAAGATTAATCAAAATGTCTGCCTTCAGAATGGTCTAATGTTAGAATAACTATAAAATAACTTCCAGTCTGATTTTCATTAAAACTTGGCAGAAGGTTTAGCTGAAGCCAAGGAACTTTGAATTTTGAAGCCAATCCAAATCACAGAACCAGAGGCAGATCCACAAATTATTTTTCACTTTCATTAGCATTGCCAGATTGAGCATTTGGCCTTATTAAATGCCATGCATCTTAAAATCCAGGAGATGGCAGTGAAGTTCAATAGAGAGAAAACATGGGCCATTCTAATATACCATAGTCTACATTCAGTACCAGAAATCCTCTGGATACCCATGTACTGTGAGTCATTATTCAGCCCTCTGGGACAGTAGTTTAATAGAGGAGAGCCGGATCCAACACAATTGTAACATTTATATACATCGCATAGAAAAGTGTCTGTGGTGGAGGTCGGCGCACTCTGACCACACTTCAGCTTATATGTATATATTAAGTAACAAACATCACAGAAATGTGTACAGGACAGAAATGTGTACAGGAGTTGACTAACAGTAGAAACAGTGTCAGTATTTATGGAAAAAAAAAAAAACAATTGTTGGTGTGGGCTAAAAAATTCAAAAACACCAGCTGGTCTCAAAGTTTTTCTAACGGCAGTAAAGCTACTTAAAGACTAACATAACATGTTGAGTGAGTTGAGTGAAGGAGAGAGTTAAAGCTGAACATTTTAAAGCCTACTTTAATCACTCAGGCCTATATGTGCTTTGGACACAAGTTGGCAGGACAGCATTTAAAGTACATACTTTATGGTAAAGATGATAAAGTGTGCAATAAACTAACTAAAGATCTGTGAATAAGTAACAGAGTTTTCCTCTTGGTTGCAGGTAGACGACATTAATGCTGCAATAGTTGACCTGAAAGCAAAGAACATCAGAACTCTGTCGGCAGAGCCTGGAATAGGTGCTCACGGGAAACCGGTCATATTTCTTCATCCTAAAGATTGTGATGGTGTGCTGGTGGAGCTTGAAGAAGCATGAACATCTCTGGCATTGATTGTTGGAGCTGTTAATTCACATTTATACATTCTAACAGCAAGTTTGATAATCACCATGGTAACATCGCTGATTGTTCCCTGTAGCCTTTCTCATTTCAAAGGTTTTTCTTATTGTTGTTTCGCTGCTGTTCATGACTTTCCGGTTTTGTTGGAAATAAATTTAAGTGTGGTTTGTGTTTTGACAGTTTCCATAAAGTTGAATGCCAATGAATGCTCTGTGACTCTTCAATGAATGTCTATTTACATTTGTAGTGAGGATGACTACTCACAGCAGCAAGTACGTGCTGCAGGAAAAAAACTGATGTCAACTCACACTAGAACATTTTTAGTATTTATAAGCAGTTTTCAGGAGGTTAGTTCACATTAAGTACCTATAATACGCTATATCAAATTGCAGTTCAGTGTCATACAAAAGAATGTGATTTTTTTTTTAACAATGACATAATTAATTTTTACATGATGTATGTATAATAACAGTTTTAATTTCACTGTAGTGATTCAGAAAAATGAACCGATAACAATTTTTTTTTTCAAATCTAAAAAAGATTCCAACAAAGTCATAAAAATATGAAATAAAACCTTCTACTTAAGAGTGCAGTACAATAAAGGTGGTCAATGATTATTTAAGTCACATTTTCTTGACATACAGCATACCTTTTAAAAACTTGCAACAGCAACTTGTAAAATTATGTATTACTCAAACCGATGTCAAAGTACGTCCTGACAGTTTTCTAAATTGCAGTGTGGTTGTTTGTCATCTTGTTAATTCTAGATCAGTGTCAGGGAGGGACACTAGTATTAATCTCTGGCACCAACACTGTCCCTTCAGAAAAACATGTTTGCAATTACAAAACGGGAACACTCTGACGCAGATTCATTGAGACTTCCTGTAAAACATCTAATTTTCTGAGTTATAGCCCCATGATTACTTGACCTTTTATAAGCTTTCTAGAGAAAAAAAAAAAAGACATACCTTACTACCCTTTGGAACTGAAGATCAAAGGAGATAGCAACCATGTACGAAACCTTAAGACCTGAAAGACTGATGATGCCAATTAGCTTCTCATCAACCTGCTTATTAAGGATTGTTGGTGTATATTTTCTAGTGACCACAGGTTCTGATGAAAACTGTATTTATGTTCTGCACATTGATAAACAGTGATTATTTTCTTGGTTTAGAGTCTTCTACTACCTAAACACGTGTTCTCCATCAGTTTGAACAGCGAGATCTTCAGATATTTTATTGCTAACATCGTTCTCCACTTTGTTCACTTCCTGTAATATAGGGGTAAATTGCCTGCCGAGTTCTGTTTTCTCCATTAGTGGAAGTGAAACAAATAGCGAGTACTTTACTCACTTTCACAAGAAAAGGGTTTTTTTTTTTTTTTTTTTTTTTTTTCCACTTTGTCAGATATGGAGCTTAAATTAGACCCTTCAGATGCTCCACTATTTTTAACATTTGGACAACATAAAAAAAAAAACAGACATCAGAATTCCAGAGGGTTTGATTTATTTGGTCTGATTAACAACTCCTGACACACCAACTATGTTGTAATGACATGAACACATCTGACAGCCGCGAGAAGTGCAGGACGGAAGAGTGAGCTTTGTATAACGAAGTCTTATGTGAAGGAAATGGCAATAGTGACATGAGTAAATATAAGAAGCGAGGCAGTACCATGCAGATGGCTTCATATTTCAAAAACATTTGTAAGCAAGATACAAATATACAGTTACAGAAGCTTTTGCAGATGTGCTGTGGAGGGATTTAGCTGCTTTCTTTGCCCAGAGTATGTTTGTCGAACAGGTACTCTGCCATGCCATTCTGAGGTGCTCCCATGCGGCGCAGGTTGGTCACCCAGTCTGCCAGTTCTTTGATGGACTTCACCTGCTCATCCAGGTAGTGTGTCTCGATGAAATCACACATCTGAAAGGAAGACAGAGTTGAGTCAAATGAGTATATAGAAAGGCCTGTCTTTGTTGTTATCTTGCTGCTAAACTATTTTAAAATGAACACGAGTAAAAGTTGAAGTGTGGGGGATGCACTGCCAGACAGCGCTTTAGTGAGCTACAGTTCTGTCAAATTTACTGGATTTAAAAGGAAACTTCTAATGACTATTAATAAGAACAAGTCATGTTTGCAATTTGCTACGCAGTAAATCCCTTCAGCTTCACTGTACAAATGCCATAGAGGCCACATCAAAGTCTGAAAGAGGTTTTCAGGAGAAATAAAACAAATGTTTAGAATTTGTAGGTAATTGCAATTTTAACAAATCTCTCAGTACAATATATGAGTGTACATTTGAAGGGCTTGGAGTCAGTTCTGAGTATTTCTTTGACTCAGAACTTGTGAAAATACTTGACACTTCAATTGTTAAATATTGGGATCGGTGTTTCCTCAGACTAAAATGCTTGATGGTGCTTTGCAACAATAAGGCCACAGTTTAATACTTACATGTGGATCGTTGTGATCGGCGCAGAGCTTGTGCAAGTCCAGCAGCGACTGGTTCACACTCTTCTCGAGCTGCAGAGCACATTCAAGAGCCTCGATACCACTGCCCCACTCATCCCTATCTGGCTTCTGCAACACAAAAGCAGGTCAGGAAAACAGTGAGACACTTATTAATGAAAGGTGGGAGGTTAACGACCCGACCCAGATGGCAGCATTCTGATTAGTCCGAAGTGGGTTTGCAGTTTAATGTTTTACTCGAACACTGAGGGTTGTGTTTGTGTGTCTGATAAAGATAAGCAGCTCAGCACACTCACACCCTCTGTATCTGTCTGGCCATACGCCACCCTCCCAATGGGAGATTTGTGATAGCCCAAAACAAGCAATCTCACACCCATTATACAACTTATTTATATATTTATATATATATGTATTCACAAATCTTCACCCATACCCTGACATCTTGAAGGAAGATCCTGCCCCCTCTCTGGTTCTGCAGTTTCATGAGCTTTTCAGCATGCTCGCGCTCCTCGTGCGACTGACCACGGAAGAACTTGGCAAAGTTGGACAATGCCTGGTCATCCCGGTCAAAGTAGTAACCCTGTGAGGAGGAAATGGGGACATTGCTCGTGTTTTAGAAGCCAATTATGTCGTTCAGTTGGAGCAGAAAAGTCTTGAAATGTGTCTTAATGCATAGCAAATAGTTAATTGGCAAATCTATTAAACAGCTCAAAGTAGCCACGCGCGCACACACTCTCTCTGAAAAACAGCACAAAAAGGGAGGATGTTTAAAAAAGGACAAAAATAGAAGAACAGCTGTGTGTGCCGCAGAAGCTATGCTGTGGGGTTGGGGGGAACTCTCTGCCCATTCTCCGTACATTATCTCCAAAGGAACTTCAACCTTTGTGTATTACTCAGTCACACAACATCGATTTTAGCTCAGTACAAACATGACATCTCAAACAACTCGAAACTCGCCAAATCTTTTTAAAGGGTTACACAGTTCTCCTTTCATCTGTATTATCAACAGCTGTTGTCTAATATTTGTTCACTCAGCTGACTTTCTATCATGTGTCTCTATCCATCTACTGGACTCTCACCATGGACAGGTAGACATAGGAGGCGTACAGCTCCAGGTTGATCTGCCTGTTGATTGCAGCCTCGCAGTCCTGGTGGAAGTTCTGTCTCACCTGGGAAGTCATGATTCTGAAACACAGCAAAGGTCAAAGTTACAGCTCAGTCAATTAGGCATGTCATTGATTAGACTTGGACACAAATTGGAAAAAAGACATTGAATGACAATCTAAGTTTTGTTTAAAAAAATTTTTTTTTAAAAACATACTGCTTTTATCTGCATTATATTATTGTAAACTGAATATATCTGGGATTTGAATGACTTGGCGAAAACAAGCAATGTGACAACATCAGCTGTGGAGGAACTATAATTGAATGATGTGTAATTAAACCATTTTCAGGTTTTGTCTTTCATATCACAATAAATTATAGCAACTAAAATGTAACTCGTTTTAAATTGCCTTTTTGTATGATACAGGACGTTATTTTGTACAGTTGATTTAGTTGATACATGCATTTGAGACCATCATATCACACCACAGAAGTTTATGACGTATAATGCCACTAAAAATGTCCAGAAAGCCATCAAACTTTACAACAGGTTTTATTTACCTACTTAAAATGTTATAACGGTTGCGTCAAACATTGAATGAAAAAAAAAAAAAAAAAAAAAAATTTGAAGGCCTTTAAAAAGTTAAGGTTGTTATAATATAGGACGTTTATATAAAGTACTGTTGTGTTGGAGAGCCCGGGTCGCTGACCACATGCCTGGCGCTGAGAAGATGGCGCAAAGGCCCAAGTGCCAACTGCGCCAAGGACACAATGGGAAGCAAGGAGATAAACAGGCTCGATACTACCGAGGTTTTTACGCCACTGAACACGGATCAAAACTAATTTAGTCTTCGCTTTAAAAAGGTAAAAAGCCATCATACACACGACCAGACACAAAGTTTGGAGACGTATTCTCACCAAATATCTCTGGAGGGTGTTTTGTGAGGAGGTTGACGCAGTCCCAGCGGCTCGCTTTGTTAGCAAAACAAACAGATAGCTTCCAAGCTCGGTGTGCTTTAGGATAACTTAAACTCGCTGATGTTTCAAAGGATTTAAAAAGGTTGAATTTGAAGCTGTCGATGGAAGTCGGTGGATCAAAGCGATTGTTCCGGTCCCGTGCTGTTTGAAGACAGTTAAAAGGTTGCCGTTCAAGCACTGTTGAAGCAGGTAACCTTCACCGTCCGCTACCGAGAGGATCGACTGTGGATTTCTGCGTTCCGACCCCCGCATATAAGTGGTACTGACCGTGACGTCACTACCGGACGAGGGCGGGGCCTGCAGGCTAGACTGACCGTAACCTAGTAACCAAGCCCGTCCAAGTTTACACGGTTTACACACGTGCAAGTATGTGGTTGTTGTTTCTGAGTTTACAAAAATATCAACCTATTTATTATGAAAAACGTAAATAATTAAATTTAAAAAAAAAATGGGATATATCGCTCTCCCAGAATAGTAAAACTTTAAAAGTAAAACTTTGAATGCAGGACTTTTATTAGTGATAAACTACTAAGTATTTTAGTATAGTGTCCTCCATGGGCCACCCATCACTGTTTAGAAAAACAATGGATAAACAATTTGTCATCAAACTTTTATTTATCTATGATTTCACACAATTTAGGAACAAACTGAATTTGAATCTAAACCCCCAGAAAGAATATTATGGCGCCCTAAGTTTCTACTGTTTAAAATCAGAGGCATTACAAAGTGAGAAAGGGATCAAATTTAGGAATAGCCCCAAAATTAAGACTTGATATACCAGAGATGAGGACTAAGAGTCGAGACAGTTTACAAGTATCTGCTTACTCAGCTCTAAACAAATGAGATGACTCACTTCTGTTTTTTTAGAATTACATTAGGAAATGTGAAAAGTTGGGGATGAAGTAACACTCAAGAGTCACACAAGAGAACATGACTAATTGGTTTAATGACACATGATCTTGTTTCTTCATCTTGTTCCCTCATTAATAGGGTGAGACTACCAGCCGGGGGAATAAGCACCAGGTTCACTGTTTGGTTTGCGGTAATTTGATTAGTTGTAGCCTAATTATGTATCTAAATCCCACAATATTTAACAATACAATAAGGGTTATTAGACAAAGCAAGCTTCTTTTTTTTTGGCTACCCGAGCAAAGGATTTGAACACTTTTTCCTCCACTACACAATAGGAAAACCTTGTTTTATGGACTAAATTGTTGCATCACCTTCTGTAAGGCTGGATGGCCCCTTGACATTCATCAAGGATCATGGTTGGGTTTACATCATTCCAGTGTTAGCTAAGAGCAAAGATTTGTAAATGTGTCTGTTATAGAAAGCCAACGTGCTGTGCAAGAGCTACTCTAATTAAAATAACATATATCTCAAATAGGGCATTTTCTTATTGTAATTTATATGACTTTATTCAGTCATCCCCTATCAATATTGAAAGGGTTTTACAAATTTGTGTTTACCACTGTAACATACTGCCCAATTTACAGACGTTCCCTAAACGTCTCACTGAGCGAGCTGGTGGTGTGAATGTCCTGGCGTAGCAGAGCCCTTACCGAAAATCCATTGGAAGAGACTAATGGTGAACTGTTGAACTTTAAGGAACCTCCAAAGATATAAATACAAGACCTACTTTGACTGACAACTGTAAAGGACTAAAACAGACTATTAAGAACTAACAACTGAATTATTTTGGGTTTAACAGAGTTCAGAGGTTTATACCTGATTTGAAAGTGACTTTATTTGTTATAATATGCAATTCCATGGTTGAACATCCAATTTTGTTACCTGGTAATTTGAGTTAAGTGGAATTCATTTTATTTGTTAAGAGCTGAAGTTGAGTTAATGTGAGATTTAAAGGTATTGTTCAAGTGAAATGGTTTAAATAATTCTGTAAATATATTCCCTCATTAAGACTTGAATCATTGGTTGTGTGCTTTGTGGGCTGGAGGTGTCATTGCTCTTATAAAGAGTTGCTGCCACCAATCTCCTTACTGAACCTGGTAATTGAAATGAAGTGAACTGTAATCAAGGTAACCTAAAGAATCTTGGCCTGAACTGTTAAAGAACCTCAGCTACTGATATGACATAGATAGTAGGGCCAGGGTTAGCATCATAGATAACCTTTAGTAAAAGATTATGTGCTACAACAGCAAGGGTTACATGTGCATGTCTGCCTGTGATCTATTGGCTACTATACTTTGGTAAATAACTGACATACAGGGTGTTGACCCTTAAACTCAGTGAACTTGAAATGTATATACTACTATTAAAGGCTCGTGGTCGCTTTTAGAAGCACTAAAAAACAGTCACATTTACTTATGAGCCGTGGTGTGACGATATTTGTCCCATTTAGCATCTGTATAAATGAAATGCAAAAGGATATTTCAGGCCAACTTTCAAATTATACTTAATTGTGTACAATAGCCTATATGATCCATGTAATAAAATAACTATTATTTAAAAAATATATATATATATATATATATATATATATATATTTATCCTGAGAAGATACAATATATATTTTTTTTAAGACTTTGATATATATATAAATACCTTTGGCCTCATCAGCACTCCTGTGAGTTGTCATAGAAACAGGATGGCCAACCCAAATATCCTCTCCCACGTTTCCATTTATCCTTCGAGAAAAGATCTCTTACAAGCCATCACCATGTTGATCTTTTGTGTTAGTGATGAAGCTTCAAAATTATTTTTTTAATCCACAAACTGTTTTAATGAGTTACTTTATCTGATGTTTCTTAAAGGACTCCCTGCGGCTGACACACAAATGACGACGTGCAGCCGCAGACATGCGGCAGACACACAACAGACACACAACATCACCTGAACATGACAGCCGGTGTCAGTCTATAGTGCAGCTGCCAACATTATAAGGTGTGAAACGATTCAGCCAACGACGTGTGTGATCGTTGGCTGAATCGTTTCACACCTACATACAGGTCTAACCAGCATGTGGGTCTGTGTCTTCATGGATAATTCAAAGTGATGGACGAGTAAGTCAAATGAAAGTTTTAGCAGCGCCATCTGCTGGGCAACGGGCTAAGTTACATGCTTGTAATTGCTTATTGAGAAAGTGAAGCTCCTCTTTTACCAAACATGGGATGTGCCATTAAGTCAAATTCATTTTCAGCTCCAGGTTTTAAAATCGTAGGATGTAAATGGCTGCTTGAGAATAATCATTGTCACATACCATTTTACTAACCTTTACACACCGATACGTCTTAGTCCACCGAGATCATTGAGCCGTAAAGAAGGAAACTGTTTCGTTTTTTTTTTTTTTTAAATAAACTTTATTCATTAGAATGAAAAAGTTTAGTCGAACAGGCCGAATCCCATGTCGTCATCGGATTCCTCTGACTCTTCCTTCTTCTCTTCCTTCTTCTCCTCAGCAGCTGCAAAACAAAAAGCATGTCAGATGTTTTCCTTCTCTCAAAGTAACATATTTAACAAACAGCTTTGCTTATGAGTTCATTCATGGAGTAATTTTTTTTTACTGAAAGTTTACAGTTATTGATCGATTTGACACATTGGTGTATTAAACTGTTCTTTTTCTAACAAAACATGCAAATTCTTACAATATATTCTACACGACTCGTACAGACCAGGTACGATCGGTGAGGTTTTAAACACGTGGATCTATATCCTTTAATTTAATGAAAAGCTAAACGAATCAGTCTGCAGGTAATATAACATATTACCATGCAAGGTCAATGCAAAAGCACCGTCTGCCAAGTGTCAGTGATGCTGACAAACTAGGTGCTAAGCTGCGATGCTCACCTGCAGCAGGAGCTGCGGCTCCGCCTGAGCCAACAGCTGCAGAGCTGGCAACAGCTACGGCTCCACCTGCTGGCATGCTGGCCAGCTTACCATAACCTGAGGAGACACGAGTTGGCCGACATAAAACACAAGTGATAACAGTGACACGCCGCAGTCGGACACAAGACAGAGGTCACAAACAGGATGTTAGTATGAGCTGGAAATATACTTGTAAAGTAATAGGCTCATTTAAATATAGTCTTTTCATGTTGAATTTATATTCTATATTTGCAAAGTGAAATGAACAATGTCAGGTATCAGGCGGTCCAGGTTAAAAGAGAAAAAGATTTATTTTCAGCTTGAGCCAGGTTTGAACAATTCATCCACGACACTATGAAGGCTGAAAACAAGTTTGCAGTTTGTTGGTAATTTCTAGAAACGGGTATGTACATTTGAATAGAGAATCAGTCAGCAACCGGACAAGATTTTGGTACCGGAGCTGGGTTTTTTTCCAGTATCGACCAGTCACGTGTGATGACTGGAAAAGAACAGCTCCGGTACCAGTGGGCTTTGGTTGCATGCGGGTAAACAGTCCGTGTGGAGAGCAACGGAGGCAAAATGCATCGGCAGAAATACAATCTCCAAACTCATCAGGTATCATTTGATGACGGTTTGGTTTGTATTATTTTAATGGCTTTAAACTGTTAACTGAGTGTAAATTGGATACTTCCAGTCCAGTCCAGACATTTCTCAACTACATTCTGGTGTCTCAACTTGCTCATCGGACTGTAAACCACAACCTGCGCACAGAAATGTGACGTCTGATGACTACACGGGTCATCAGGACAATAATTGATTGAGCTGTTGGTAAATTAAGTATTTTGTATTTTCCAAATACCCCGATTACGTTATTTAGCAACACTTAAAAAACATGATGTAATATGATTTTAATAAGCTGTGCATTCCTACTTTTTTAGCAGGTAGTGATTGTTGGCGAGTCTACCTTTAAGAGCTCACTTCACTCTTTTTTTTGAATATTTCTTTATTGCTTTCATCCTTTGTTTTGACAGAATCAATCACTAGTGACAGTATAGACATAAATTCAGGCCAACATATCTCTTTTCTTTTAAAGAAAATGGAAGTGCATATCCTGGTCAAGACATTTTGACGGAGCATTTAAGTATTCAAATCCTGGCTGAAGCTGTTTAAATTGAAAGAGACTAACAGACTTTCAGAGTTCAGCAAAACCAAATGTAATACCAGAGCTTCATCGCTATAAACAGGCACAAACACCAGGACACATGAAACGGTGGCAAACTCACCGGCGGCGATCACCTCATCCACATTCTTTCCCTTGAGCTCAGAGATGACCTGTAGAGAGAGACAATCCCATTAGATGTAAATCTCAGCGGTGGTGACCAGCTGCTAGTGAAACTGCAGCCACAACACCAGACGCACAAAGACGAGCTGTATACCTTTTCCAAACGTGTGTCATCGGCCTCGATGCCAACGCTCTCCAGGATCTTCTTGATGTCCTTGGTGGCGGGGCTTTCATTGCCTCCGAGGGCAGAGAGCAGGTAAGCAGCAACGTAACGCATCCTGAAACACAATGTTTTACCAGGAAAGATGAAAACAACTGAGACTCTTCCATGGACATAATCAGAGACAAGTAGGGGAGGTTATCACCAGAGGACCCATGAATTAACACAATTGTGATATTTAAATCACGAAAGAATGCTGTGATGTGAAACATTACGGTAAAATATACTGCAATCCATCACCTTTTTGTTACCTGAGCTACGTTCTCAAAGGGAAACATCTGTTTTATCTCATAAAGCTTTCAGTCTGTTCATCTCACTTAGATTGATTTGTTGCAGCATAACGGGATCGTCAAACAGACAGATGGACCAACACTGTCAGAACAATCTGTTAAAAGTTGCACATACCTGACAAATTCATTTGTATAATAAAGTGCCAATACGCTGCGATATAGTATTAATACAACATTGTCATGTCAAATATTGTGATACAACTCCATATCAAATTTGCTGCACTGAACAATTTGAAATGCATTTTTGTCAAAAATGTATACCAAGTTAAAAAAAAATGTATACCAACTATTTAGTTTCATGGCTTATAAGTATTTACTTCCTTTAGCAAAAATGAGATCCATTAAATATTCTTTGTCGTTTTGCATTAATAGTATATTTACTAAACTAAACTAGAGTTGGACTTTAAATGACTGACTGAGGAAAGTGAAGTCTCAAAAGCTCAAGCTCTTATTTTACAGTCGTTTATTAAAGATTGAAATGTTAGGATTAATAAATCTATCTCTCTTATGTTAGTAGAGGCTCACTTCATCCACACAAACGATAAACTAAATGTTGGGCCTCTAAACACTTTGTATTCTGATAATAATAATAATAATAATAATAATATTAATAGCAATCGTTCAAAGTTCGCTCCCTCCACACGTCAAATGAGCTGCTTTCTTTCTGTAGAGGTACAGAGAGGCTTTCACATCACACGATTATTACCGTAAATTTGCAAGATTCAGATTTAAAAACATTTTGACGAATAAATAATAAGTCTGTTTTCAGCTCCTACATCAGTTTAATGTTGATTTTATTGGCCAGATCAGCAGATGAGCCAGAACACAATCTGAGCACTCATCCACTGCATCTTTTACATGATATTTTTGTTGTTGTTGTTTAGATCTCTTATCTCCGTGATCTGATCCTGATTCATTAACTTCGTGTGTTTTACAGAGTAACAACTGGGGAAAACACAGCTTTAGTTTTACAGCCATGTGGCGGCGAGTTCTTCCCTCCCGCTCCATTTAGCTCATTTAGCCGCAGCAACGAGAGCAGATTAAAACGCATTAATATCCCATTTATGGCGCTCTTTAAGGTTTTAAAGCTGCCGGGGTTTGAAGTTTACTTCTTTCTTGGGGTACCGTCATGACTCTCACAGTGCATACTGCATTTATTACATGACAAAAAAAGACACTCACTTGAGCTAGAAAGACGAACGCGTGTTCACTCCGAGGTTAGCACGGACAGAAAGGAAGTTACGTCATGGAGTGAGAGCGGAAGAGCCTTTTCTTCTTCTACGGTAAAGGATTAAAAGAAAACAAAGCTGAGTGGAGGCCTGCTGTCCCGGAGTGCTTGTGCAATATTTTCCAGCATGTTCTAATCATCTCAAAACCTCTCATTGTAAACTTCTGCAGTTTCTAAAAAGGAAGTTTACTCTGACAATGAAATAATGCGTTTTATAAGTTATTAGCATCTTTTTTGCACTTAAGGCTCAAACCCGCTGCCTCACACCAAACTTTATAAATGTTCTCCTTATTGAAGTGTGGTGTGCGTGTGTTTTAGTGCATCTTCACATGACTCGGTTTCTTCTTTCTTGTCTGCTGATTTGGCTCCTGGTCCAGTCTGAGCTCCCGCTCTTCCTCGGCTGCTGCTGCTGCGTTTGCTACCTGGGTGTGATTGATTTCGGTTGCCAGAAGACGAAGTGAACCGTCCACACATGAGTTTTTTTTTACCCCCCTTGCGAGCAGCTTTTAGCCACCATGCTGCTCAACACTGGAACGAGATGCCAGAAGACCAAAGACTGGAATCAAGGCTCAGCGTGTTTTAATTCAAGCTTAAAACGTATCTCTTGATGTTGTATTGAACACATTTTCTTCAGCATTTAAAAATAAATCAAAACTAGAGACTTCACTTTTAACTGTTGCTTTTTTTTCTATATCTGTCCTCGTTATTTGTTGATGTCTCAACTGTTTTCAATGATTTAATGTTTTGGGTTTTTTTGTTCTTTGTAGACTTCAATCCTCCTCCTGGTTTTCCAGTTGCGACCCCTTAAAAGTCAGTGATTTCAATAAGTTTGTATGGATGGTTCTCACCCAAGAACATTTTTAATTTAAAAAAGCTCCAGGACAAAACCTGCTAAAGTTCACTGGGGAACAAGTCGGTTTTGATCCTTTCAACAATGATTTTACACGTGTTTTCCCAACTTTGGGTGGAGGTTGGCATGGAGAAAAGCTTTGTTATTTTGAGCAGGAAGAACTATGTCTTTCTTTGTTTCCAAAGGAAAGTTTGACAGAAAAATTAGGAAAATTCTGCATTATGTTATCACCTGTCTATTTGAATAGCTGCGCCAGAGTCACATTTGTTTTGACCAAGAAATTGTGAGCTTAAGAGAAACTGTATCCAACTGATGTTTGAAGCTGCCGTGATTCTCTAATCGAGTTTCTTACGCGCTGTAAAGATCTTATTGTTTTGATACGGAAGGATGACATCACACTTGTCCTCTCACTGCTTGATCATTGCTCTCGGTGGCTGTTATTAAGACGAAAACTAAAGCAAATGCTGTGTAACAGAGGTTCAAAAAGACGTGTCAGAGTCATAAATGTAAGCACGGTTTATTGAGCTTCCAGTCCAACTAGTATTATGTTCTACGTCACAACATTTTACATTCCACATCATGTAACACAGTAAATTAAGAAACAGGAGTAAACAAAAACAAAATAACACAACACAGTCTACAGGCATTAATCTTAAATAAGTACCAACGAAAATATTTCCAAACATTATCAAAATTTTCACAAATGTTGCAAGTTTGGTCTTGGTCCTAGAAGGAAAAGAAAAATCAGCTGACACCTCAGAAAAGAAGCGCTGATCTGCGACGGTTAATCCATCGCACATCGGTGCTGCTTTTCAGAGAGCCGGTGCTGATATGGCCTTGGTACGCAGTCAAAATGGAAGTACCAATCATTCCTGGTATTTGTTTTTAGGAAAATCACTTATAAAAATTGAGAAAAATACCAAAAGAAAACCCTTATAAAAAAATACTCTATTGACCATTCCAATATATAGACAAGGAAAATGAGTAGAAAGTTGAAGGGTTCTTCACAAAAAGTTTGCAACTAAATTAGTGACATTCAGTGGAGAGTGCGACTGTGCAATATCAATACCAAGTCTCGTTACATTTTTTCCTGATTTATTATACATGTTTATGCGTGTGTGAAGAGTGAATCTAGCTAGCTAATGTTGGCTAAAACACAATTAATGGACAAACTATACATTATATTAAGACTTTTATGTACATCCCGACTCTTCCGCTAAATTTTCTGCCTCAAAACAAAAGTATACTCAACGTAACCTACGGATTGATCTCCTAATAACCATGCTTTCACATTCACCTATTGGGTAACACCCCAAATTAAATCCCTCCATTTAGCATTTTAAAGTCTACTGCCGTGCACAAATATTGAATAAGTAACATCCGACAGACTATAATGTAGTTGTAAGGAGATGTGAGGACAATTTCAAGGAAAGTTTGCATCAGTTGCAAAGTTTCTATGTTCCATGTTATTACTACTGTCTTTTACTTAATGACAATCATTACTGGATCGCACAACTGTGCAATTATTGCGCATAACTGTTACTCCTGCACTAAAGGAGTAACAGTTGTTGACAAATATATCAAAGATGGGTTAGGTAGCTTTTTTGGGGGGCGTTCCCGTGGGTGAAAACTCCATTATAACTTTTCAGTATTTTGTAATCCAAGACATGAGAGAAGAGGAGACTTCTGCACCTTCTGCATTCAGGCTCTAGAAAATCTAGCTGAAGATGAAGACCTTCAGCCAATCACGGGTCATTTCAGAGAGAGGGCGTTTCTATTGGCTATTCCTCAAATATAGATGTGTGCACATTCGTTCAGATGTGAAGCCTGATTCAGTGAAGAGTTAAGGTTAACATCCTGGAGAAGGAGTTGCTATTCCAGCACTGGCAACAACTAGGAGAGAGTTGGGTAGCCAGAGGCGCATTGGCAGGTGAGCAGGGTGAAGCTGCTACACCCTGCTCAGGTTAAGGTTTCGAGTGGCACACCAGGAATGGGTGTCATCAGAGAAGGACCCCACACCAGCCTCCACCAAGATAGGACAGGGGCAATGTTGGGCCCAGGTGGCAGTGGGTGTTGAACACCTGGGAGATCTGCACGGAAGCCGTGAAAAGAGCAACGGAAGGTGAAGGGCTGAGGCCACTCCTCCGACCCGGCGGGAGGAAGATAAGTCGGCAACCAATCAACACCTACGCCAAGCAGTACTGAAAGCGGACCAGGCGAGAGACCCTCGGTAAACCGGAAACAAAAGAGGAGCGCAGCTGTTTGGGCAGGCGGGCAACCGTGGTGCAGTATGCACGCAAGAAGCATGTGCATGAGAACGTGCTCGCCTGGTCGAAGGCGCTTAGGACAGAGGGGAGAGGCTGTGTTTTCAAATTCTGGCATTTCTTTTTTGCCTTTTCCAGAAAACTGCCAACCCCGGCTTCAATAAACACTTACTTCTGCTTACAACTACATCATAATAATAAATGCTGAATAGGGAGCCATAAAACAAAGTGTTGCCGCCTGTTTTTCTACAAGCATCCTGACAAAGTTAACATCATTTGCAGATTTTCACTGCAACTCCTTTCTGATGATCAGTATGAGATTGTTACACAAACTTTGTACCATTATGTCACTCTGGTGTGTTTAAGTGCAGCGGTGCCAAAGCATTATTAAACATGTCGTAGTACATTAGAAGTTTCTCCACAGCCTAAACACAGTGTTTTTAAGTAACATTCTGCAGGAAAATGACAATTATTTTGCACCAATAAAGATATTTCCAAAGTTTTTAAGTGATCTTGCATAGATAATTGATATGCATTCAGTTTTTGCAGTACTGTTTGTGTTATATTTTAAACTTTGTCCCATATTTCAGAGTTTTTCATGAGGACTAATGTATTACAGGGAGCACACCCACCAAGTACAACTGGGCTACGTACTCATCATAATTTTTCTTGCAATATTTAAAGCATTTGATAAAAGTTAACGACACCTTCCACTGACTTGAGAGAAGACAGTCCTGCAGGTAAACCGGACATTCAAAGGAACTGCAGACTCTGAGTTGACATGAAGACTAATGATGAACATATGCAGAGACTGAAACAAACAAAAGCCCCAGATTTCAGTTACAGTCATTAAGTGAATGTGATCTCGTCACTGCAGACTGATACCAACCTAACCTTGCACTGATAATGGTATCTTGTAGCACTTGGTGATGTATTTCAGTGCATTTATTGATGTACAATAAGACAGATGGTCTAAAAAAAAAAAAAAGAAAAAAAAAAAAAGAAGTGTATTTTCATGTGAAGGAGAGATCACTGATAAGACACGGGTGTATTTTAGATTTTTGTATCCCAAAAAGTACAGACGGAGATCAATATTTTTGAATGAGCTATTTACAATTTGCTGGGGCGACTGATGTCAGAGGCAGCTGCCCTTACTGAAGCTTGGTGTATGTTAAGAGGTGGATAAAATAACAACAACACCAGATGAAAATAAAAGAAGAGGCGCAACTACGACACAAACGCAGCTGCACGAGCACATAGAAACGGTCAGTGACCTAATCTCAGAAGCCTTGGTCACAAAAACTGCAGTTATCGATTAGACATTATGACACGTCTATCATGGCAGCATATGCCAAACATCAGTGACACACTCAACTGGATATCCACATGACAAAACATACAACCACCACTTCACGCCTGAAGGACGGTTCAAGGTCAGAGGACAAACACTTGACATGTATGACACCATCGAGAGGCTGAAGCTACACTGAAGGCAATGTGTTTCTGTCACTTTATCCACCATTTCATTTCTACATTAGATTAATCAGAACTGTCCTCGTCGTTGTTGTCTCAATTATGCAATGTGTTGATCCTGAGACTGGACAATAGTATGGCTTAGTCAGCTGAAGCCTCGTTTAGAAGATACACATGATATTACGCCTTCTATGAAAACAATAAACGTTTGTGAAATTAAATTTGTTCTGGAGATGTTTTACTATGAGACTGAATGATGAGGGGGGGGGGGGGGTCTAACAGACTTTAAATAATGGGAGTCAATTTCCTTTTTCCTTCAACGGACAACCAAGACAGGTCGTAGTCATATTATAGTCATTTAGTTTACTAAACAACATATTATTTTGAAAAAACGATGACTTTAGGACTTGTTTGATTGACATGTTGCATATAGGCTGAAAGGTCGGATTTGGGCTTCTTCATCAGGAAAGGTATATTTAAGATTAATACTCCACAACATAAGACGTTTCTCATGATATGAGGAGTATCAATATGACAGCTAAACATGCAAACTTTTCAGAGCAATGAAATGTTAAAGTTGTAGTGTGTTGTACTTGTAAACGTGGGATCTCATGTCGACAGTATATAGACAGTATAGAAGAGATTATTGAGACCGTTTTGACATTAGCCTGCTTAAAAACGCATTTTAACAACCTTGATCGTTTGGCAGTATTCAGTATAAAATGTTATTATTTTAACATGATGTGCAGTTTGTTCTGTATTACATACAGAGTACATTATGTGCCACTAAAATGTTGACGTTAATGGCATATTTGTAAGTAATGAAGAGAAAAATGACAAGTAGGGAAATAAATCTGCAGTGAAGCACAAGTCAGAAAAATTATTGCTCTAAATTATTGAAATGTAAATGTTTTTGAATGGAGTACATGCATCATAAAAGTTAATGGTTATTTAAATTTCATTACATCGTAACCCTGCATTTTTAAATGTTGTGTTTCATTTAAGACATGTTTGATCTGCGAGAGTAACAAAATGCTAAAGACAGATGGAAAACTACCAATGAATGATGGCCAGTGTAGTAGATTTACAGCAAAATACATTAAACACTGTAAAGTCCAGAATATGTAGAAGTCATGTACGGTAATACCAACATCTGCCATTTCATTCATTAAAAGAGTCATGACAGCCCACAATGATCATTATTCAAGAGATCGTTTGATATGATTACATTGCCTGGTATCAGGAATGTGAGATTTTACTTCATCTTCACTGTCAATCAATGATGAAAAACAAAACTAACGAGCAGTTTTTTTTTTTCATCAAAGTTCAAAGACAAATCGATAACTGACTTCTCAATACCTGTCAAAGGTAAACTGACATATGGTACATTCCTGACAAATGAATTAGAAGCTGAGCCGGTTTCATCTCATGTTACACTGACTGCAGAGTTTATGCTTGTGAAGGTTTATTATTTTGATAAAAGTAAAAATGTGAGTCTCTGTGGTGGCAGATATTTAGTTCAAGAGATACTGAGACCCCATTACATCACTTACAGCAGCTGCTGGTTGTTGTTTTTTATAGCGCAGTACAACATTAGAAAACAGAGAGGGTAAGCCCAGAGAAAAACTTTAAAGACAATCCATCACCTTTGTTTTGAAGTGGCCTCTCAGTGGTTTCACTTTTTATGAAACACGCATCTCATCTCTCTTTAACGAATATAAACTATATTCTATATTCCTATTCAGGGCAGGTATGTGGCAATGAAAATAAAACTGAATCTTTTTTAAGTTAGCATAATGAAAGGGCTTCACATAGCACTACTACGTCTTTATATCAACTCAAATGATCTTTGAGACTAACGGATTCCTGCCACAAGCATTTAATCACCAGAACTCAACTCGGAACCATTAAATAATTAAATAGAAGAGTGAAAACAGTACATAAGATAAATGTGTTTGCCCTGAGGCACTTGGTAGTGATGTGATAAAACAATTAAAAGTACTACCTTTCCAGTCAAAGCAATTGTGTAGTTTGTCACAAAAGTACTCAAAGTTGCATTCAAATTGTCAATTCAAAAATAATGCACACGGTGTGACGTACACTCACAATCATGATCTTTCGAGTTTCTTCTAGAGTTGTAGTGTCTCGTACAGTAACAATGGGAAATATTAGAAATGCTACAGAAAAGGGCAAAAGTACAATACGTAGTACGTGTGGGTAGAAACTAGAACTAAACATGGGCATGTTTTTTATCTGGTGTTTTTTTTTGTTTTAGTTTTTTTTTCGGGCAGGGAGATAAGAAAGAGGCTAGAGGAGAAGAGACATGGGAGCTGGGCATCAACACGGAAAAATCCTACTGGGGATAGTTGTTCTGTTGCCGGCGTTTCGCCGACCTCATTTTCTCAAAGCGTGACTCCATTTCCTCGAGGACTTTGGGGGTGTACCTTACTACCAGCTTCACTGTGCCCTGAGCTGCTTTGAGGAGTTCCACAGCTTTCTCATGGTGCTCACCTTCCACACTCTGAAGAAACAAAACACAGAGATGCACTGTAAGGTTTTATCAAGGAGAAGCACTACTCCAAGAAGGCCTGCAGCTTTTATACTTTGATCCACAGGGATTTACTGTACAAGAATCAGAGTCAGTTGATTGGCCAGGTATGTTTACACATACAAGGAATTTGACTGCGGTTGTAACTTCACTCTCAGTGTGCAAAAAACAAAAAAACAGACAGACATAAATAGACATTTAAAACATAAATAGACACATATAGAGCATAGAAATGAATATAAACATATATACACCTAAACAATGGTGCAATTGCACCTAGGGCAGATGGTGCTGATGGAGTTGGGTGTAGTGCAAAAAGGTCCAGTAATGTTGAACATGTTAAGTGTTTAGCAGAGTGACGGCCTGCGAATAAAAACTGTTCTTTGTTTCTGGTGGTCTTGGCACACAGTGATCTGTAGCGCCTCCCAGAGGGTGTCCAGGGTGGGATGGATCTGCAGAGATGCTACCAGCAATTTAAGCATAAGATCAATAAGATATGAAGTTGTTTGGAGTAAACAATGACCTCAGTATTTTATGGGCACTGGAATGAACACAGTTCCAATATAAGCCTGAGCAGCCTGGTTCAACTCACCACACAACGGCCTGTAATTTGGACATTTTAATGAGAGAACAAACTGAGCAATAAACAAAGTCAGTTGGATAATTGTTTTTGTCTGTTCTTGAAATTTTAAACCACCTAAACAGCAGGTCACAACTGCTGAATGTTAATGTGGAAGAGCTGTAAATATACCCTGTGGAGTTGTTGTTGTTGTTGTGGTTTTTTTTTTTTAAAGCCCAAAAATGTACGTTTACATTTACTGTTTCCCACCAAAACCCCCTGCGTGTCCTCGAGGCCTCATTAAAGTGTTGAATACATCTCCTTCCTCCACATTTCTTAAACCTGCATTGTTAACATCCATATGTGCTTTGTAACAGTCACATCGTTACATTTATTAGTGACTCACCAATAAATCTAAACAAAAGGTTTTAATGGTTTTAAGTGAAGCACTTTGAACTACCTGGTTGTTAAAATGTGCTCTACAAATAAACGTGCTTTGTCTCAATAAACACTAACTCAAAACAGGAATTGTGACATGTGGAGAAGTTTTGCAGATGTAACAGCTCGCAAACACTCTTGGTAACCAGCTGAGTCAAAAACTGAAGTAGACGCAGACCCATCGAGCCCCGTCAGCTCTTATTTTGGAGACGAATGGTTTGAGTATGAAGATCCGCTCCAACGGGCACTTGGCGTGAAGTAAATCTATTTTATTCAGAAGGGAATGTAAATTTGCCCGTTTGGTTCATACACCTTCTCGCCTGCCTCTCTTACTCTGTTGGATCCCTGATGGATGAATAACTGCTGGCTTCATATTGCAGAGGACAGAAGACCAGTGAGTGGTCTGTAGCTGCTAACCTCTCCTTGGATTGCTGAGCTGGTTTTGCTGACCCATAACATTATGAATGCACTTCAAAACACTTTGTCCAGATCAAGCGTCTCGCATGTTTTGCCAGACATTAGAGGAAAGTGCAAAATAGAAGCTCTGCGAAATCTTTTTATAGCCCTACTCTGCTTTGTATGCATTAATTAGCTTCATTTTCAGATCCTAAGTCATTTGCTAAGAAGAGCCCATAACTGCAGTTTGTAGAGTCAGACAATGTACTGAACTCTGAAGCTTTCATGAGCTGACAATTCGTAAGGACGGATCTTGACCTCCTTTACAAGGCCTAAAGGGTCATTTATTAAGGTGTAACGAAATAATGAGGAAGAACTTTACAAATACAAGGATGCCCAAACTTTTCACTTCAAACAATAATGAACTATGTAACTTGCCTGCAGTCTTCTGCTTACAACTATATATGAAAATGCTTTCCATTCAGTCCATGAAATGTGTGCATGTTATCAGAGTGAAGTGTGTGTCATGCTAAAGCTTCACGTTTCGCATCCTGGAGAAAGTCATGAATCTGTGCCGTGAACGTACCACTCCATTAACAGAGAGAAGCTGGTCGCCTCTTTTCAAGCCTCCATGCCGGTCAGCGATGCCTCCTGGGATGATCCGCGAGATGTAAATCGGTGAGTTCTGCTCCTTTCCACCCATTATGTTGAAGCCCAGGCCTTCCTCTGTCTTGGGCAGTTCCACGACACGCGGATGTGAGTGACCCTCACTCGCTGCAAAAGCTGCCACGGTAGCCTGCAAATAAGGAAGTGGTGTTGTTCAGCTAAACATTTGCAAAAGGATTTTATTCATGCACTCAACACAAAGTGAAAAGTAGAGCACCTTTAAGACATAAAAACATTAAGACGAGATCAAGACAAATAAAAGGCGTGGGTATTAGATGGTGATTGATGTGGGTCTACCTTGGCTGTGGCGTTGGCCCGGACCTCAGGACTGCTGTTGATGTCCACTGTTTCGTACACATGTTCATAAACCTGAAGAGACAAAGTAATCAAACCAAACAAAAGTTAACATCAGAGTAGGAAAATGAACTAATGCCATCTAACAGTTAAGTGTTTTAATAACAAAGGGTCTCACTTCTCGGACAGCGTTACAGAATTCACTCTGTAAGACCCTCTGCAGCGCCTGCAGCTTCTGCGGAGGAACTTCTCCCGTCCGCTGGAGCTTATCAAGCAGCTCAATAGCACGGTTGATATCTGTCAACAAGAACACATACACCACCATCAAGGTGAAGGATGTGTGCAGACGGAGGTGTTCAGATGAGCAATGAGAGTTCCCTGTATGAATGCATGTCAATACTCAGTCTTCAGTATTATCAACTAAAAAGCTAGAGACGAGGATTAAACTTAACAGATGCTTGGTGTTGTGAACACTTCATTTTCTGTCAATTAACATGTTTTACAATAATTTGAGATGGCACTTAGTGACTCGCAGCACATTTGTTCTGATTAGAAGCACTTTGTGTCTGGAGGAGCTTGTCTTAATTACAGTACATACATATAATTATCATAAATAAAATCACTATGAAGCTACAAATGGTACTAAAGTATCTACCACTGTATCAGTCAAGACATACTTCAGGGTTTCACCTATTACGTGCTTTATCACGGCACCTACAAGCCACCATATCTTCTTTATAAGCTTTGTTTAACCAGTGCTCTGTGATTATTATTTTCATGGCAGGCAGCACATTTAAAAAAAAAATATATATTGTAATAATAATAATAGTCCAAAATGACGTCATGATGCAAAGTTTTTAGTCAAATAAGTGCCCTCCTACCCTCACTGCTACCACAACACCGAGGCCCTTTTATGAAAGGACAGAGCAGACTCTATTTGCTGAAGAGACGCAGGTCTTGTTGGAGAGCAGGGAGCAATACTGAGGGCCCTTTTTTTGACCCTGTGGTGGCATCAGACACATTTTCTATAGAGTGGTCTGCAGGGAAAGCGGGATCTCAGCTGCTGACAGGAAGAGATTTAATAGAGCGATCAAAAAACCCAGCTCTGACCTGGGATGCCCCTCCACCCAGAGGGGGTGGAGGCGGTGGAGTAAAGGGGGGGAGGGTGGCTAAACTGACATGCATGCTGGAGAGCACATCAGCTCCCATCACGCAGACAGCACTGAGCCCACCTTCAGTGTCAGGCTGCTCCACCCGCGCTGTGAACAAGTGATAGCCTCGGTCCGTTCTGCAGCTGCTGTCAGACTTTACAACAAAGGCTGCTCACACTACTCCATCCAACAATCAGTTATACAATATGACTCCATACTACACACATATATATATATATATATATAAAAACAAGATATAGTAAAAAGACAATATATAAAAAATATATAGTAGACATACAAACAAAAAACATATAGAAATAGGCATCGCACAGTTAGTATGTATATATATATATACGATATATACGATATGCGATGCCTATTTCTATATGTTTATATATATATATATATATATATATATATATATACATACTAACTGTGCGATGCCTATTTCTATATGTTTTTTGTTTGTATATCTACTATATATTTTTTATATATTGTCTTTTTACTATATCTTGTTTTTTTGCTCTTGACACTTTTGCACAATCTATTTGCTGCTCTAACACGGACTGATAAAAGATAACAGGGTTTTCTCAAACATTACAACACAAATGTTTCTTCACAGCGCCCGTAAACCACTATAGCTACCAGTCTGTTGTGGCCAGTGCGTTGTACTTCGCTGTGGTCTGCTGGGGGAGCAGCATTGGAGCCGGCGACACCAACAGACTTAACAAACTGGTGAAGAAGGCCGGCTCCATCATCGGCTACAAACTGGACAGCCTGGAAAAGGTGGTGGAGAGGAGGACGCTGAACAAACTATTATCCATATTGGATAATCCTGACCACCCTCTCCACCACCTGCTGCAGGGACAGAGGAGCACTTTCTCCAATCGACTCCTCCAGCTCCGCTGTCACAAGGACAGATACAGGAGATCATTCCTGACGACCGCAATAAGACTTTACAATAACTCACCTCTGGCAAAATCCATCACAGTACAATTACACTGTTGTCTGTGTTTAGGTTAGGTAGTTACTTTATTAATCCCCGAGGGGAAATGTTTTAATTAGTTTCTTGGTTGTTTGTACTGTATATACTGTGCATTTTATATTTAATATTTTTTTACTGCTATTTTATTATCTTATTGCTTCCTGTATGCTGCTGTAGGGAAAAAAAAAAAAAAAAAATCCCCCTTGGGGATTAATAAAGTACCTAACTTCACTATAAGCTTTGTTTTACCAATGTCAGGTGATTATTATTATTTTTATGGCATACAATGCGTTTAAAAAAAAAATATTGTAATAATAATAATAGTTACAAATATACACTATTTTTTTTGGTCACACAACCTCTGAGGAAACCAGAAACCAGGATTATCTTACGTTATATCTCCTTTTCAGGGCAGGCATATCATTCAACTTACAAATAAGTGATCGCCTCAACAGAGGAGGAAACCTCAGCTGCTCTGTCAAAGCGTCTCGTTTTTAATTGAGCCTTTAAAAGATGACTTTCGTCCTGCAGAAATCACAATAACCAGCGACAACCTCCATCTATCTCCACGTTTCAACAGCTTCACATAAAGGATGTTTAACGTCACACGTGTGAGGGGAGGGGGAAACAAATAAACGTGCTCTCTTTCCTGCGGATAAAGAAGTCGGTGTTAAAATGTGAAGCCTCGTTTTTTTTTTTTTAAAGAATAAAACCAGCTGCGGATCACTGCTGTCGTTGATATTAGCTCGTCAGCTAGCGCGCAAACTAAATTAGCCGCAAAAAAAAAAGAAAAAGCGAAGGATTACTCGAGTTTACGAGCAAATAAATATACACACTTAAACACGAGGTGTCCGCAAGACGTCGTTAACGTGTCGTTATCCGACGAAACAACTAAATATGCGTTGAAAAACAATCTCTTAGCGGTGTTCAGCTAATGCTAGCTGAGCTAGCTTAGCCGTCTCGTATCACAGCAAAAATATTTCTAAGCTAAAGCTAACGAGCTAATTAAGTTTACCTCTTTCCAGCCGCACGGGCTCCCCGAGTGATGCCATCCTTGTAAGAGAGGCTGCTTGGTTTTTAGACGCGGGTTGCGTTAAAAAAAAAAGGGAGTTATGGAAAACTAAATTTGGTAAATCCTGGCTGACGTTACGTGCGCTTAACTGAGGCGATAAATCAGATTAGCCAAGTTAGCCGGCTAGGCTAGCTGCCAGTGTCGTGATGCGTTCAGGTAAACCTCGTAAAGTGGACAACGCGGCAAACTCAATACATGGATGATGATAATTAGTCAGTATTTAAGATTACATTAAAAAAAAAAAAAAAAAAGAATATTTACTAATTTCTGCGTTTTTAATACCATTCAGGTTTACACGTGTAATAACACACCGGAGTCCTTTCTTTCAGTCTTTCCTTGGTACATATTTATTTCTTGAGTTGATACCAACTATAAATGTTGGATATGGATCTGAATCATGTGTAACTTTAAGAATGGTTGTTGAGTTGAGTTTTGGAGAGCGATCATGCTTTGGTGCCCTGTGTTTTGCTCACAGGCCCAATAATCCGGACAAAAGGTACTCATTGTGATCCAAGATCCACATCACTACCCATTAAACAAGCTCTGTTCAGCCTCTATAGGCACGGCTCGAAGGATTGTTTCATTATGTCCTGTTACAAGGCAACAGGGGCCACTCAGAAAGAAAAAAAAAAAATACTTGTTTTTATTTCATTTCTCACTTTCTTTGGCTTTTTGCTGACACCTGGGAGGAGCGGTCTCCCTGCTGCCCTCCACTGGTCGGCTGCAGCATATCGTCAGATAAAGCTGCAGAAAACTGCAGCTGCACTGCTCTCTGTGGGCTGAAACTTCGGAGCATGATTCATCTCTGACCACACCCCAGCTGGTGATGAAAAACAGTTGCCAGCTAATGAAAAATACCAGCTCTGATATCACTGATTGGGGCGTGGCAAGAGGCGCAACGCATTTGAACGCCAAAAGAGCAGCAGCAGTTTTTGTTCTTTTTTTTTTTTATACAATAGGCCCATTGTTTGCATTGTTTTTCTTTCTTCAGCTACAACTTAAAGTAACACATCATTATACTGTCAGATGTGTTCACATGCATTATTTTGGATCACATAACAGTACATTAACTGGCCTTTTCTGCAAACATGGGTTTCACCCTTTAAAACCAAATGGGGATTCTAGAGTCCCTTTATTCATTTATTTATTAAGAGTGTAATTAGTCAATGGCAGCTTTCTGCAGCATTTGTTGTGCAGCACTTTTATCATCAATGTGTGGTTACATGTGCTATCTAAATAAACTGACTTTTCCATTAATAAATCTTTGTTAAACAAAAATAGCCCGAAGCTCCTAATGACAAATGGAGCATTTCAGAGTACTTTATCTAAAATCCATCCCACAATGTTTGATTCATTGTCCCGTATGCCGAGGATGTGTTTGAGCTTGATTAAATTCCAATTCTGTCTTAAGGTGGATTTTCTTCAAAGAGCAGAACAAGTACTATGTCTTTGTTAATTGTAACATGGTTTATGTTGCCATGACAAGAAACCTCATGATCTCTTGTTGAATATTTATGACAGTGATGTATTTGAGTGACGACTGTATTTTTGTCATTTCCCAGAGCTGGTGGAGACTTTATTTATTCTCATCTTTTTTTTTTTCTTTTTTTTTTTTTTTTTAACAATAAAAGTAACTCACGGCATCTTCGTCAGGCCTCTCTGGTGAATCCGAGTACGGTGATGAAGAAAGTGGATCATCTTTTCTCTGTTCATGACAAAATTTTTCTTCATTCTGCAGTCTGTTTCCCAACTCGTCCGAGGTCACACTTACCTTCAGGTTGATGAGGAAGAAGTAAAATGAGATGTTTGAGGTCACATGCAACACAAACATGACGTGTAATTGAAGCTTTTGATGAATCTTGGTATCTGCTTTTTTTTTTTTTTTTAATTTTTTTTTTATCCATGAGCATCTTCTTTTTCTGACATTTGTCATGTTGTGGGTAAATCTGGAAATGTTTCATGATATTAAGATGAAAAGTTGAGCACATTTTAATGTTACCCAAATACGACCTTAAGCTATGGCGTCCAGTCTTGGCAAGCCGGGGTTTCTCGCCATGTAAGGCTCTGAGTTATTACTTGCTGGAAGGAATATTGATATAAAGCCGCAGCAAAACAGTCTTTTAACTCAAATGCCAAACAGGTTACAGAGAAATGCTATTCCTTTAGATAACAGAGAATCTACAGCTACATACAAATATTTGTGGTGATTGTTCATTTGTAGAGGAATTAAAGATGGGATTACCACGCACTAATAACGACAAGTTGAGTGTATATTTATAATATCAACAAATGTATGGGTGGTTGAATCCATCACTGTCAAACTCAGGCATGCTTCACATGTAGCTGAGCCTACCCGTACTAGTCTGCACTTGAATGTGTAGGCGTTTTTATTGTTAGGTTCTTGTAATTGTGAAATATTACATGTGCAGCTGGAGTAATAATTAAGTGAATCTCTGAATACCAAAGTATCAAAGCACATAAATTCATGTTCCAGTGGTGTGCTGCTGGGGAGCAGGAGGTGGTTTTCTGTGCAGTTTTCCATGTTTTCCCTCCTCAAAGAGCTGAATAACACCAAGAGGTGCCTGGTTCCCACCCACAACACTGTCATGTTTGCTGTCCCCGTGCATTATCAAATGCATGGACTCTTCTGCTACTGAAAGTATATTGTTTTTCTGCACCTTGCTCAAATGTAAAACAACTTATGAAGGTCCTTGTAGTACGTGATATTCATTTTGTAGTTTGTGTGCGTGCATGTGTGCGTATGTGCCTACCTTCCTCCCTGCCTGCCTGTCCGTGTAATAAAGTTTATCCTGCCTAAAAATGCACTGTTGAAACTTTATCGACATTGATTTTGTTTTTCAGTTGCCTATAGTCATTTTTATTTCTTCAAATATTTCAGTTTAATATTGCAAACAACTTCACAACATACAAAATGAATAATATTAACCCAGAAACATGTCAATGAATAAATTTTATATATATATATATATATATAATTTTTTTATATATATCTTGTCCTCTGGTGGGGATAAAAAAATAAACAGCAAAGCTTTGACAACAGCACCTTGACATAGTATGTAATTCCAACATTACCTTGAGAAGTTTAGAACAGTAAACAGATAAATTACTTGAGAGGAAATTGTTTTCTGCTGAATATGTAAACGGAATGTTTTTTTGGTCAGCATCATATCCTTTTTTGTAAGTGGAGAATTTCTCGATTCACAATTGAAGCAGCATGCAAGCTTTTGAAGATGGAACTGTCCTCTCTCATTCCTTGCCTGTTTTTTTTTTTCCCTTCATTTTCTAATTCTTGGCAACGTAAACAAATCACAATGTCTTGAGGAATGTGATATAGTAATTTAAACTGGGCGCAAATGACTGATCAGATTTTTTTTAATTGTTTACAAGGTCATGAATATGTTCAATAAATAGACTGTAGTATCACTTTTACTGTATAAACTTCATCTTTTTTTACATGCAGTCCATAAAATTTCCATTTGACGGAATAATTTACCCTGTTATGTATATATACAAATAGATATTTTCTCTTTATTCTCTTTTTTAAACTCTTCAATAAAATCTATACATTTTATACACTATCTCCCTCTTTTAATGGTCAATGTGCATACACATGAAGTGTCTATCCTTATAAACCGCCAGCCAATCTTCTTTTTGCTATCCATGGTAAGCGCTCGCACGTAGGACTGGGTTGTCCTGCATTGGGAATTATAATGCCGCTTGTCTATTCCTCTGCAGCCCTCCTTTGTGTACCCCATGGGGTTGCATTTGGTCTCATAAAAGTATTGCTTCAGTTGGCCATTGGGGACAGGGACCTTTTCCATGACGGTAACTGTCTGCCCAGACATGTCTATTGCCGTCTTTTTATCCACAGCTGTCACCCACTGGCTAATACTGTCACACACACTGAGCTCTCCGCGCCGTGAGGGATCGGAGTGTCGCCGCACCCTCATGGACATGTTAGCGGCATCCAGATAGTTTTTGTATTCCTCCAGAAGAAAGAGCAACGGCGGCTCCAAAGGCACTTGGTTGCTGATCATCACCCGCGAGTCGTACAGGTCGACATCCTTGGTCTCAGTGGTGACCACAGACGACGGGCCCCCACCTCCCTGGCTCTTATCAGTCCCCTGTCCCAGCTGTGCCGCCTCTCCCTCCACCTCCAGCAGCTCCTCTATCACCTGCTCAAATGTGTCTGTGAGTGAGGGCAGTTCCCCGCGCTGGCCTGGCCCGCCACCACTCTGGGGAGTCCCGTGGCCTCGTGCGGCCGTCGCAGCGGCGCCCAAGTAGCCTTCCGTCCGATGGCCCCGCATGCCCGGGGCATCTCTCAGGGGCGCAGCTCTCATGCAACTGAAGTATGAAATAACCATAGTAAGGAACAGGATGGTCATCACTCTTCTAACCTGGTGGAACTGGAGGGGGAGAGAGAGACAGAAAACAAGAGGGAGGGAGGGGAGAGAGAGGAAAAGACGGTTAGTCAGAGAGCCTTCTCAACAAAGTTAGCTTATTCTTGATCCATAACGCACCACGTGAGCCTTTCCTCGTATTTACACCCTCTACTCTTTGTTTGCAGGCCAAAAAGAGAGCCAGTGGCTTTGGAATAATCACAACATGTTTTTATTAAACTGATATTGGCACTGTGTCATCAGTGTTTTCAAATTGTTTGCAAACTGTAATCATTTTGCTCCTATGTGAGGTCTGGCTTAGATTTCTATTTGTTGGCAGCGCTGCACAAAAGCTGTGCTGAGCATCACAGAGACTGCTTATTACAAAAGATAAGATTACACAAATAGATGTCAAAACATCCTTACACGCTCGCTATTATTCATAATCTCTGTTAGTGGTGTGTTAAATTGCACCGTTTATTCGGAGAGTGTGCATGGATGTTTAGTTTTATAACGGCCAAACCTGTCAATCACCCTTCTCTGCCTGAATAATTGTGTTGTCTGGTCAGTTTTGAAAGCTCAAACCTCCCCCTTATTATCTTCATTCACTGAGGAAATGGCGGATTTTTTTTTAAACTCTTAAACTTCGTCTACACTGTAATATTTTAAGAGGAAAACGGCCAGGTTGGATGCATTTCAGACTCCAACCATGTGCAGTGAGAACTGACAAAGTTTGGCTGAGATAAAGATATTCTTTTGTTGGACGAGTTCATGTATTTTTATTGCCCCACGATTGAAATCATCCGTATCAACACCTCAGGAACCTCCATCATGGACAGAACTTCCTGACTGACTGAGTGGCAAATGTCGTGTCTGTGTCAGCTCTGGCAAACACTGCAGCTGCAGTATTATAAAAAAAACAAATAAAAAAAAAAAACTGGTGTGTGCTGTAAGACCGGTCTGATACTAAACGTCACGATCAGGAACGGGAAACCAGGGGTTTGCTGAGGGACACTGTTTGTTTTTTGACAGGTGGGTGGCGAGAGCACTGCAGGATGAATGAACAGGATGTCATGAGGAAACTGAATGACAGAAAGATGTGTCATGCTCCCTGCACAGAACCAATCTGGGAGTCTCAGGAGAGCAACCCACAAGACAAGCAACGCACCGCCAGGGTTAAGAAATAACCACGAGGAGGCAGGTGCAGCCGAAACACTGTACATACATCCGTAATCATTGAATCGCACGTGTGCAGCCCTTACCTCTGAGGAGCTCTAAGATTCACAGCAAATCAATGAGTTGGTGGGCATCCAACGGCCAGAGATATAAAAGCAACCATAATGAAAAAATAAATCTAGATCTTGCTTTCCACAGAGGCTCATTTAAAAATAGCCCGGCCGAGGCTTTGACAGCACTCCGCATGTCCCAACGTGACACAGGAAAACACGGCGAGCAAACACACTCCTGCCTCCACTCAGAATGGACACGAGGACCTTTACAGTAGGGAGGAGCGAAACCCCACCTTAAAAGCATTTCTTTCATTCTTAATTGGTATCTGGGGCTGTGGCTGCAATTAACCAACACCACGGTGACTGCCATAGAGATATCTCGTCTAAAAATAGATGTGCTGGGAGTCTCACAGTCTCTATTCAGAATATCACATCCTTCTTCTTAATGAGCCACTCATTCCCCGAGCTCAGTGACGTGCTCCTCCAGAGTGTGTGAGTGTGTTAGAGGGAGGGCATGGGGAGGGGCTGGCTTGTGTGTGTGTGTGTGTGTGTGTGTGTGTGTGTGTGTGTGTGTTGGCGGGGAGATGGGGGTATTTTTCCTCTATCCAACTAAAACAACAATGAGGGCAAGCTGAGAATGAAGAGCTAATTATCAAATGTTCATTAATTATTGTATATAAAATCCTGTTTATCGTGTGGAAATCAAGCTTATTAACCCTTCAATATTGTCGAGGTTTCGGTTCCAGTTCCAAGAATTTTCTGTGAGGCTTCCCAGCACAGAAAATCATGTAGGTTTACGGGATTGAGGCCAGTCACGAGCTTTATGTGTAGGATGCATTTAGGCTGATATTATTATCAGCATCGCACTCAAATGGTTCCACTTCCACATGAGGGAAATGAAGGCAGAGGGCTGATTACTGTTAGGCGTCAAACTTCATGCTGGAAATGGTGCAGACGAAGAGTGCTGCATCTTCCGTAACAGACCACAGGGGTAATATTGCAGTAGCAGGGGGTGGAGAGAGTGCCAGCGTCATTTCGCAGCATAACAACCACAGATGACGTCTCTTCCAGGTCTCCATAGGGGAGAGAATGGAGGGGAGGAGGTTGCTGGGGGTAATGCCACTCAACGGCGTGCAATTGCGTGCCGTTCCCCCGGGTATCCTCACACCGGGAACAACAGATGATTTTATTTCTATCTCTGTGATTTCCTGTTTCCATCAGGACAATCAATATGGCTTATGCTCTCAATCAACATCCTGTTAAAATGCGATAAAGCCAATGAATCATTTAATTGCTGTGGGACTGGCGGAGAATCTCTGGCTTATATCTGCTGGAGGCTAAATGTGACAACCGATTGGTTTGCTCCTGCTTTATACATCCAGTGAAGGAAAATGTTATGAGGATTTCACGGTTAATAAAAAAAAGTGGCTTGAGTGTTAACATAATGAGCATGAATAATAAAGCGAGAGATGATATGGAGCAATGAAATCTTCTTTTTGGAGCCTCTACAGCAGCTCTGCGACAATTTGTTTGACTATGAAAATGTCTAATACAAGCAGGTGGTTGAGTAAAGTGCAGTTTCTTCGACCCAGATTGTTAAAGATAAAAATTTTAAATGAAATCCAGCCACTTCCATCTAATGCATGACCATCTAAACATGACGCACTGAGCACTCAGCTAACAAGATGGAGCGGAGGGAGATAAAGCCCGTACTAACTGCTGCTCAAACATGCCTTTATTCACGACAACACACCTAGAGCATGAAACACCCTGAACAATAGGAGCAGGTGAGTGTGTGGACTCTGACTACTGTTTGGCTTCGACGTCTCTAGATGACCACCTGTTCATCTGCTTTGAGAGCGCGGCTGTATGGCTGGGATATGTAACTTACCCTCACATTTACTCTCTGTGCCAGGTGGGGATTAAAGTGATAAATGCCGCCTTTGACAGTTGCTGAAAAGTTCTTCTAAAGCATGAAAGGACTAGCATGGCTAGTACTATTACACATTCAGTAATGTTCCCCAGCCTCTCTGCACATGGCAGCACACTTTATGGCTTCATCTTTACCAGCAGCATGCATGATATAAGCCATTACAGGGGGAAATAAACAAGAGGTATGACAGAGTGAAGTGTGCCCTATTTACCTAGCAACATGTTTTGTCATGTTCACACAATGCCAAATGTTCAATTTGTGAACAAAAAAAAAAATCAGCCCACACAGAGCAAATATGATCACAATGTCCACCCAAGGACCCCTTGTGTGCCACAATGCAGCACTTAAAACTAGCATTTAGGCTTAATTGAGTTGTCTGCAGTAATAGCTGACACATGTGGAAGCTTGCTTCCCTGAGATCTGTTTTTAATCTGACACGGCTTCAGAGCACGTTTAGTAATAGATGAGCATCACTAGGATTATACCTGGCCTCCAGGCCAACGCCAGCCACAGAAAGCCCCGCATTCAAATACCTGCTGAGTGATTTATGCTACACAAATGAGCCGCTGCCTCCCTCCCACACTGAGTGCAGCAGTGGACAATTGTGAGGAGATATTGGCAACAAGAGGTAAAATCACGATTGACTCTCATTAGAAGCAGCTTATAATTTTTAATGACTCATCATTAATTGTGCAAAACTCGACTTTATTGATATAAACGTAAAATTGACCCATGAATCAACACTGAAACTTGACCACTGAAATAACCATCAGAACTATGGCTGCGCTGCAGTTCCCAACGTCGTCCACTAGATGGCATGTGAGACCGTGAAATAATAAGAGCTCCTTTTCTTCCTCCTCTCTCCACCTTCATCCCCTCTTTCTTTCCTCCCTCATGTGAAACACGATAGATAGATAGATAGATAGATAGATAGATAGATAGATAGATAGATAGATAGATAGATAGATAGATAGATAGATAGATAGATAGACAGACAGACAGACAGTGGTTTTTAGTTTCTTTTTTCAAGCGCACAACCAGATTTCGTTGTACGTAATTGTCTAGAGGTTATAAAGTTCACTTATTTGCAATTTAGTCACAACTCTGACAAAAAATGTGGCCCTAATTAAAAAAAATTTGAACGAAACATCACTACTGTGTCAGTCTAACATTATCCAAGCAGCCCTTGCTAGGATCCTCGAATGTTCTTATTCACAATACCTTCACATGAATCTGTCCCAAATGAGCCCTTTTTTTTTTTCCACCCCTCCAGAAATCGGACTTTGTTTTAATCCGCGTTTATTCACCAACACCAAGAAGTAGACCCAACAGTGAATGTTGGCCGACGCAGCTAGGCGTTTAGGTCTCGGGTTTCCTATAAAGTCTTAATGAGTTCATCAAAGTTTGTTTTCTTTCCAAAACAACAATACAAAAACTGTCTGGAGTTTTTTGTTTGTTTGTTTGTTCATAGCTCGGAGGGGGTGGTGGGGGGTCTCCCAGGTTAGGTGAGCAAATATAGACAAACATCCTGAAGAAAGAGTTTATTGAGCTATTTATGAACGTGAAGTTGCGGTAAAATGTTCAAACGTGGCTGATTTCATGCAGAGGCACGCTGGATTGTTTCCACTTTGTTACCTAGAGAAATACAAATAACCACAATGCTCAGGCTGCCCCAATAGTGAGAGAGTGAGTCTTTTTTTTTTTTTCTCTCGAGATTACATCTGCTGAGCTCGTGCTCTCCACTGGAAACCCAATCAACATAATAACTCCGTTTTTTATTAATGAACGAGAGGATAAGGTTACACATATCCCCTCTCGGGCTGCGGCGCTGTCTGTTCGCAGGATAACCGGACTTGATCGAGCTACTTTTAGACACCCCCCTCCCCTCTTAGATTCACCCCCCCCCCCTCCCTCCCCAACACCACACACACACACACACACACACACACACACACACACACACATCGACAGACACACAACAGCTGTCTTTCTCTCAAGCAGCATCAAACAATGCGAAAGTGTTCAAAATAAGTTATCTGAAATGAAACAGACACATACCTTTCACTGCCCAGTCGTAAAACAGACCATTCAACAGGACAGTAGTGTCATCTGGGATGTTTTGGACAACTCCCTGAGTAATTTACTTAAGCGATATTTTTCCTCTCTCCCGACCAGCTTCAGGATATCTCTTCAGCTTTGGAGCAAATAGATTAAATTATTGATGGTGGAAATTGCATGGCTGAGGTAATGCACTCCCATGGCTGCACGGCTCCTTTGGAGATCGTCTGAAACTGAAGTTGTCGCATGCTGAAAAACGCCGCTGCAGCACAGCACCACGGGTTGAGGAGACCTCTGGAGCTGAAATGAGGAGCCTCTTTGCAACTACAGTAACTTTACTACACAATGACGCTGCAACATGTGACCTGCCGCTGGCTGACTGGTCGCAACCAAACTCCTGCTTAAACAGCCCCGAGGCGGAACTATTAATGCGCTTTCAGTGTGCATTATGTGCTTTTGCTTGTCCGCATACCGTGCAGCCTGCATCCACACCATAATGTCTCACAATGTACTACAAAGCACAAGTGAAGCCTCTCCTCTTCCGTATTTTGCTGAGCTTAAAGAGATGCCTTTTTTTTTTTTTTTTTTTTTTTTTTTTTTTTTTACAGGTTTTGCGTAACAGCGCGTCTCCACCAAGTCGTGATCCACTGCGTGCCATTTAGAGATGGCCTATTTGTGTAAAATTAGATATTCAGGGAATTAAAAATAAGCATTTCTTGTACAGGTCGGCAGAAAGTGAGGAGAACTTGGTAAGTTATATCAAAAAAAGCTTAAAGTATTTGAGACTAAAGTTAATCTTTGTGAACGTTTTTTCACCATTTATAATCTGTTAAATGTTGGTCTTCTTCCTAAACCTGTTTTTACATCCATGATGTAGCCCCAGAAGATTCTAACAATATTCTCATATTAAGTGTAGATGGTGTATAATTTAGAGTTGATATATTATATGCAATAAAAGCCTGGACGTCAGCCCCAGAACATGACCTTATACTTTTTTTTTAGAAATGTAAGTGTTGGATGTGAACTTCTTGCTTTTAAAGTGAGCCATCTCCACAACAGATGGATGACTCCCCTGCAAGTGCTCTGCTGTGTAGTAACCAGCTTTCACAGGTTAATATTACCAAATGTCAGCTAAACAAACCTGTGTAGATTATATACACAGTCTCCTCACAATGAAACTACTTGGCTTCTTGATACTCCGTTTCCCTCTTATCTGGAACAAACCAGGAGCAGTTCAGTCCCTTTATGGTGCAGAATTCAAATAAAGAAATGTCAGCGGAGGCACAACCTTTCAATGGGTGATGAACGTTTGGAAATTCCACCTCTGATGAATACAAGAGTGAGCATAATGGAGAAATAGCAGCTCATTATCCTTTCGACTTGGCCCTGGTCCAGTGCAAAGATTTATTGTGATGTGTTGGCTATATTGCCATCATGATTCTTCCCTGCACGAGCTTATGAGCTGGAGAGCTCTTGTTTGGCATGTAGCAGTATGGGAGTGGATGCTCACACCTGCTTAATGAGTCACTCCCACCTCCAACACACCCGGGGACATGCCAAGATAGATATAGCCCTCCCCGAAGGCTCACAGGAGGTGAGGGCAAACTCTGGATGACAAAGAGTTGCATCAGCAATCACTGAGCGACATGACTCCAAAGAGGATAGAAAAAAAAATGCACACTGCACAAGGGGGCTGTTCCAAACAAGTAATTCATAAATAAATCACTTGGCATCTCATTAGAGGAGCAAAAACAACAACATGGTCTCTCTCATTTCTGCAAATACAGCACAACTGAAGGTGGCGAATCAAGAGAAGTCATTTGGCTTGCACGTGTCTGAGGCTCTAAAGCCTGAATTTCTGAATGAAATCCATAAAATGCCAGATAATTGTTAGAAAGAAAGGAGCTGTGAAAAATGTCAGAGTCTTTTTGACTCATCCAGTTGAGGATCAAACACAAGCACGACAAGACGAGCAGGAGTCATTCTGAAAACTGCTAAACCACTATTTCATCGGAACTGAGGTGTAAGGTTTCTGAAGGTTTAAGATTTCCCAACACGGCGCCAGTGACAATGACTTCAAACTAACGGAGGGGTTGTCTTTGCATGTCATGTGGCAAATTTCGACCACATTCACGGCCAAACACGTGTAATTGGCAGTAACAGTTGGGTAGCTTTCTCCTCACATCTTCCCCGCTCACAAGCGTTTTGCTGTTTGTGCAGCAGAAAGAAGAAACAACCACAGGAGCTGACAACACGACACACTTGTATAACCTTTCAAGGCTTCTCTTGCCAAGTGCAGCACGATGCTGACAGGTCCGCACTGCCGAAAGCTTCACTTAACAAGTAGAATTATGCCTCCTTGTGCGAGAGAGGAACCGTGTAACACGGACGAAATGACATTTTGTGAAATGTCATTTTCACTGGGGATAAAGGAAAGAGATGTGGGTATTTTGATCAGAGTGAAATTGCATTCCTCCTCAAGGAGCAAACACGTCAACCGAGAACACGTTTTGTATGAGGCTGGATGACGTCAAAGAAGTCGAGAGTGAGCTGGAGAACCGTTGAGAAAACTCCAAATTGGTAAACACGTTAAGTCGGTGCAGGCCTTTTATAATCAGAAGCCGGAGTGGGGAGTTAATGTCATCCCTCCTGTGATGACAATAACCTTTAATGTAATCATCAGGCAGATACAGCAGACTAGTCTTCTAAGCTTCATATACACTCCTCCTTCCACACCCTCATACAGATACATTATTTCTATAGTGGCTTAGACTACAAATCAATCCACAGCCTATTAAGTCTCAGTCAGTCTGTCTGTCTGTCTGTCTGTCTGTTTTCTTGGCTCATGCCCCCCCCCCCCTCCTCCTCCCCCTCCTCCCCTCCATCCCCTCCATCCCCCAGCAATAACGTTTGCTTGGTTCACTGCTAAATGAAAACACACAAATCACTTCACAGAATCACTTGCAATTGCTGAAATATTACATTTAACTGAAAAGGCACGGATGCTGGATTTGCTGTGTCGACGGGGGCTGCAGAGAACTAAATCAGCAGCTTCGATATGACTCCTGCTTGGTTTGATATCGCACATGCTGCCACCTGCAACTACACACACACACACATCTCCCTCCAAATAAAGGGCAGAAATGAGACACTTTGAAATCAAACTAGGAGTTAGTCCAAACCAGGACTGTCTTTGAGTCTGTCTGAGATTCGGGAAATACAAATAGATGTTTTATTGTTTCGGGAGTTGCTTGAATCCAGCGATGTACAACGTGCTCACATGCTGAGAGTCACACTTGAATGGTTTGCCGGCATGGTCGAACATTTCCACACACTCACACACAGGCGCGCGCAGCATCGTGCGTTGTCCCGCAGTGGTCCGACATATAAGATGTCTTTACAGTAAGAATATCCACTGTGTATTAATAACTTATCGTGGGCTCCATCCACAATCACGCCACTGAATGACGAAGAACTGATAATTAAAGGTTCAGAAGAAGGTTCAAGGCTTCGCCTCCTGCCAAGAACTTGTTTAAACAAGCTTGTTAATTGGATGAAGGTGTTGGTGATGAAGATGATGGTGTGGTGACTAAAGCAGCAGCGACGGCGGTGGTGTTGGCGGCGGCGGCGGCGGGCGATGTAGCCTACATTTCCATAATGATTAAGATGATTATTTTTTGCTCTAAATATATCGTGACGTCCGCAGAGCTGCGAGCCGAGATTTCCACCATCTATATCCCCGAATTAATCAATAGCCTATTTATAATTTACATCAGCTCGAATCACACACAAGTTATTGCATTTCATGAATGAAAACGTTGTGGCAAAGTGAGGCGAGCAAAATCCGAAAGCGAGTTTTATTAAAAAGAAGCCCCTCCTATTTCTCTCAAAAGAAAATTGAACGTCCTTAATTTAAAACCAGATTTCGACAAATCCTTTTAGTCCCCGAAGTGCACGAATTGATCGCAACGGAAAAACGACACACAAAGGCCAACATTCACATCACGAAAAAAGCGAGAAAAACATTAGCTGCATGAAAATATCAAGCACAATGTTAATGTTATCTTTTTTTTTCTGCACAATGCATTTATTTTTTTTTTTCGTTAAATTAACAGGCCTACCGAAAGAATGTCATCTGATTTTTGCAATGAAACCTACCATCAGGTTTGTTATTGACGCCCACCCCAACTCTGCAGAGCTGAGAGTGCAGAGAGAGAGAGAGAGAGAGAGAGAGAGAGAGAGAGAGGGGAGATTCTCGGTAAAGATAACACACGCGGGGACGCACGCGCACAGGCGCGAGCGCACGCAGGCGCACGCCCGCACACAAACACACGCAGCCCCATTTATGGACTGATCCGCTGACGTACATTGCAGAAAAGTGCTATAAAAAAACCTTCATACATACAAAGTGTGTCGTGCCACCCCACAGACCCCTCCTAACCCGCCTCCGCTCATCCCTCCTCCTCCACCCAACACGCCCACGCCCACACCATAATCCCACGTCTCAGTAGAAAAAAATAAATAAAATAAAAATACTGCTACATGGCCAGAAAATAGGCATTCGGCAAAGAAAATATTAGATTTAAAAACAAATATAGCCGAAAAAAGATCGTGCAATAAAAAAAACATCACTGACAGCGTCTGTTAATAAAAGGCCAAAGATGTCTTTAAAATGTCACAATTTTCTTGATCTTATTTCAACTAAAACCTGCATCGTTTCGTTAGATAAATTATTGAATCGTTGTAATTTGTAGAATCAACGGGTTTGTGGTATTGAAAACTGCTATTACAGTTGCGACGCAGCCTTTATTAAAGGAGCCTTTTTTATGACTGTTGGGCAGCCTAATAAGTAATATGATCTATTTAGGTTTCACTGTCTCATAAAATGAGGAGTAATAGGCTGTAATATGCAGAAACCGATCTGCGCACATTAAATTGCTGGGTAAAAATTACCGAAAACGCCAGCGGAAAAGTCCCATAATTCAAATGCAATTAGGAATTTACGGGATACATTCAGTTGTGAGTATTTATTTGAAAACGCTTCCTGGGCATGAGGAGTGTTGATTAAAACAGGACTGCCAGTGGGCGTTGGGGCTTTTCTTGCTGTTGTTTTGCCATGCAATTGCTTCGTCTTGGATCAGAAATCTTAAATCTTTGACCAAAGGGAGAAAAAAAAAAAGAGGACGAGTGAGGGAGAGAGGGAGTGAGTGAGAGATGTACAGGGAGAGAGAGAGGGGAAATAGACAATATCCACCGCTTCTGCATCGGTGCGAGACGATTTTTTTTAAGCTACAAGTCCTTCAGGAGAGCAGAGAAATAAAATCCCAGAGCAATTTTGTGTGATGATCATCTCAATCTAACAGCCGCGAGAGGGGATTTTACGCGTGCCATTAATTTCAAATAAAGAAAAAAAAGAAAAGAAAAAGAAAGGCAGGCAAAAACGATGCTTCCCGAACAATTGCATATCAAGCCATTTTATCTCTCTCCATCACATTCAGCCATAACATCTGTCAGTGGATGGACTTTGACCACGCCCATCTTTATTGTAATTTTACACAGGAATAATCTAACAATTTGTATACTGTAAAAGGAGCTTCGCTATGGCAAACCCGGCAAACTGCACGAGTCAAAGCAATTAAAAATTAAGCAATCTTTATTTATTATTATCATTCATTCGCAGCCTGCGTTTGACAGGTCGACAGAGCCGTGTGCGGACAAAAGAGGGGGGTAGGGTAGCAGGTGAAGTGAAAAGCACCTTATGAATGAAACCGTGGAGCGGTCGTAGTAAAAACACAAGTGATTTGATGGCGATGACGGGAGGGGGGGTGGGGGCGATGGAGGAAGGGTGGGGGGGGGGGGGGGTAAAGAGTAGGGCTATTTTTGGTCGATAACAAAATCCAGAGGGTTTGACATCAAGACAAAACATGATTGCAGCAGACCAAACAAGAAAAATAAGCGATATAGATAGATAGATAGGTAGATAGATAGATAGATAGATAGATAGATAGATAGATAGATAGATAGATAGATAGATAGATAGATAGATAGATAGATAGATAGATAGATAGATAGATAGATAGATGTGAAGGACAGAGGTTTTTCCCAGACAGTTTTATGATATATGCACCAGCATCAGTAGTCCAGTTCGTGCTGGAAGGATCACTGCAGCGTCTTAAATCCCATATTGGGAGCATGATTAGGCACAACGCAACGATTACGCAAATTATGTTGCAGCAGGCAGTGTTCGGAAACTCCAAAAAAACGCTTCAAAAAGCTCTCTTCTTCAAAATCCCAAACACGAAAACGAGTCCCAGTTTCAGCGTTTCACAATACTTAAAGCAGCATGTGAATGTCCACGCATCAAGCATCTAGAAATATCAATTTTAGAGGAGGAAAAAAAAAATAGATGATGTTCTACGAGGTATTGGTCACCTGGATCGGATTTCATTTCGGAGTTATTTCGGTCACTGCTGTCCACAATGAACACACCGCCAAGGCGAAGGGCTGCATGCTGTAGTTTAAAGCCGAAGTTCATTTGAGAAAAAGCCAGAGAGAAGCCCGTAAAGACGACAGGAATAAAAAAAAAAGATTGACATGAAAACAATGGATTTTGCTCTTACCTTTACAAGGGCTGACAACCACTATGTGCGTGGTTAGATCTCCGCGACCAAGACTTGCATGTCCCAAAGTTTAACGCAGTGTGGGGGGGCTTATAGGTACCGAGAATGTGGTGTGCGAAAAGACCAGACCGCCCTAACATTTCAACTTTCTCAGTGCTCTACAAAAACACATTTTAAAGCACGAGCTCTTTTAACGGCAAGCGCTTTTTTTTCTTTTTTCTTTTGCCCTTTTTAAATTATTTTTCTTTTCTTTCTTTAGAATCCCGTTTATTTTCCGTTTACAGACCACAGGCTCCTTCAGAATAAGCTTACCAAAAGTTGAAAAAACAATCCCAGGTTTGGCAAAGGGGGGCTGGGAAAAGAGAGAAAGAGAGTTGGCGTCCACTCGGCGTTTTAGTCCATGCACGACTCCGGTGCCTCTGTCCAACGTGCTGAAAGCATAACACAGCCAGGGTAACTATGAGGGGCCAAGAAAATATCTATATACTTTTGTTTGAGTGCCCACTTTAAACTGCTTCTTTTTTTTTTTTTTTTTTTTTTTTTTTTTTTTTTTCACTCTGCTGCTTCCCCGCGTCTTGTCACGTGTATTTTTCCCACCCCTTGCCAAACCAGTCCTTTTAATATTTGATCACATATTGGTCGGACATTTCCTTCTAGATAACAGCACCTATATCACAAACGCCGGTTCAATTCAGTGTACGCTCGCCTCAAAAGGCTACACGCTCCACGCCAAATTACAACGCTGATACTGAGCTCTATTGTTCCTCATGTCATGCTTGTGACAAGTGTCACAGATAAGTGGCACATGTTGCTTATCTTTAAAAAAAACAAAAAAAACATGGACACCGCACTCAAAAAGAACATACATACATGCATAAAATATAAAGCCCTCACTGCCGACACACAGCCCTCCAAGATAGCCTACATCACATCCACACACATTGCGCGCAGACACAATGTAATATTTCCTTACCCCCTCACTGTACCGGCATATCCTGAGCAGAGAAATGCCACACAATCTTTTTCACACAAGCTTTGTCAACATCAGCCTCATCAGACATGGGTCTCGATACTGAGTTTCTCAAGTAGCCACTGAGTCAAACCCTTCCAGCAATGCGTTGCCAGACTAAACAGCAAGCACGACTATTTACTGGTATTCATCCCTTATATGCTGTGTGTTTCCATTGCTACTTACCATTTTCCCCCTACGCTGTCCTGGAGATAGAAGTGTCTTAATATCCACTCACTCCAACAGATGCTGGTAGGTAATGTGTCTTGTTTGAAGTCATCATATGAGAACTTCTGCTGTGCTCAGTAGATCGCCCACCACTTCGCTGACTTATGAATCTAATAACCCTTTGCAATATCGGCGTGCTTAAACTCTCTTAGGCAACACCTTGGTGGCTCTACAGTAAAGACAAATATCAACACGCCTGGCTTGTCAGAAAAGCTTACAGATATACGTAACACCCTCGCCCGGACAACGCCATTAGGGGTCTTACGTGATTGAAATAAGCGACGGCAATACAAGTTTATGGGGGTACTAGTTCCTGACTGATTGCTCGTTCACCGCCTCAAATCTTTAAATCCGCATCGACGAACAGTGACAGAGACATAAAACTTCTGAGGCACATCCATATTCACGTGTTTGTGTTATAGCCTGTTAACTCCCTCTTTGGCGAGGGGCCATGGCCTGATACGCATAACGCACAACCGGTCATTTAGATTTTTCGAACGCGGACGATGCACAGCAGGTCGGCTTTTCAAAACAAATACACATTTATAGCGCCCCTGCGTCTGCCCGTCAAGTTCTTGAGGAACTTGTTGCTGCTCAAAAAGAAACCCCCTTCCGCTTTTTTCTTTCTTTCTTTTTCTTTTTTTTTTACTGGACCAGACACTCGTATATACTTACAATGTCAAATTCTGTTGAAGTGCTGCGTTTTGTTTTTTTCTCGGACAGATGTAACAGAAATCCGAAAAAAGTTAATCCACGTCCTCCACAAGCGGAATTACACCGAGAGAAGCGACCAGATCGTTTAATGGTACTTTTCGATCAGGAATATGTGCAAGTTCAAAGGCGAAATCTGTTTTCAGTAAAATTCCATCAGTTGCACTGCCAACACTCAGCCATCTGATTGTTATGCAGTGACGAAGCGCTGTGCTTGCAAGTGAAGCCCCAAATGTACTAAGTAACATGAGTAATAGGTGATATTTGCCTGACTCTTTGCCAGCATCCAAAACTTTCTAGAACGCGTGTGTAAGAAAAGTGTCATTCTTGTGGTATAAATTACTTTTTTGTCATAGTTTATGGAAATCACGCCGCATGGGTGGCGCGTTATTGGAACCTGTAGGCGTGCGTCTCCAAAGACACAAAAGCACCAATCTGACAAATCCTTGGACTTCTCTCAAAACAAAACCAAAAAAAGTGTTTTAGGTAACTCGATGCCATTCAGACCTGCTACTCTGGCACGCCGTCTGACTTCTCTGAATCACGGATTTAAAAGAGGGGGGCAGCAAGGTCCCCCTGTCCCCATCACATGCACTGACAAGATTTGAACATTAAACCAGCAGCTTTATGACTACAGGGAAAATAAGATGCAAATTTCCTGTGTTGTCAGTGTCGCTTGTCAATATTGAACCAAACTTCTGACACATTTAAAAGTTTTTTCTTGGCAAATGTAGTTGATTCTAATCTGGTCTGACTACTTATGTGTCAGCTTGCTTGTAGAGGCAGTGGCCAATAAAATACCAACCTATTTTCTTTGCAGTTTGAGTCAATACATTTCTTCCTCAAAGACACAAGATGGCATAATCACATAAAATGAATGTCTTTTTTTTTTTTTTTTTTTTTTTTTAAATAAATCAGAATTATTACTTGCTGAGAAAGATGTACATTTTCATGTACCATTCAGGCAACAAGTGCTGCACCTGGAAGTCACATTGCTTATTGTCCTTGAACCTGCTTCTCTCTGCTTTTCACACAGGGTCTACTCATTACAGGCTTCTAATAAAAGGCAGCGACGTAAAGAGAGAGGTAACACATGTCAGCTCGGTGTGGACAGCGTGAAGTGGATGAACAATTCCCTCCATTCGCCTCAAATGATTAAATGATCAGGATTTATGTGTCCCGTCACATCTCGGGCTCCTACCATCATCCTACTCTCAGGCCTTTTTGCTTCCTGACGTAGTGACTTGACTTGCTCCTACTTGTGATGTTGTTAACACTTCCTCTGCTCCCACAGCTTTTTCGCAGACTCTGTTACTGACTCATGCTCGTCCCTTTTCCACTATCCATGCCCTCCCCCGCACTCTTCACCACAATATCTTATGGCTGAGTCTGAGGTCACAGATCAATCACTTCATCCCCTGGGCTGCATATGACTGCATGGCATTTTGCTCTAGGGTCTGCCAAGATACTTCACCTCTTTTGAGCTTACTCTCGGAACTTTTAAGTGTTTGAGTGGAAAACATTTTGGCAGAGGGAGTGTGATTAAAATGTGTAGCCGACGGGCTGCACCATGGGATAAATATGGAGATAAATGTGCACCGTTACAGGTTTTTGTGGTCTGTACAGAAAGACTGAGACTGCTATAGATATTGATATTAACTGGATACAGTAAATACCACAAAGAAGATGTTGGATATAAGAATAATAGGAGAAAGAGTCGCTGTACCGCCATGTAGTGGTGGGCTCATTACCACTTGTTGTTATTACTCCGTGAAACTTTAACTTCCAAAGCTGCCATCTGCTTTTAAGGTGTGATCTTCTGTGAGGAGCTGCCAACCAGCTGCCTATGAAATCATGACAAAAAAAATCACGACTCCACCTCCTCAAATGACAAATGTACAATATCAATATAATATCAATAAAAAGAAAGTATTGTTAAAGCCATTTTTTAACCCAGCAGTCATCATACTTCCCTGTGTACATCTGCTAATCACATTTGGGCCCAGACTGGTCTCTGGAATCATTACTAAAATGCAGAGTGCCAGCCAAAAATTTCGAGTCTATAAGCACTTTCCTCCCCCTCACCGTAATGACAACTATTAAGCGAGGATGGATCCAGTCAGGGCTGTGTGTATCATTACTCTGTCTTAATCTTTGTTCCATAAATATTGATAACAAGAGCCCCACGTCATGTGTTACTAGCACCTGCTGTTAAAAATAGAAGGCCTGCTGATGGCAGGTTATCTCTTACTGTCAGATCCCAGAGTATCTCCCCCTTCTACCTCTTGTATCTACAGGAAGTTGAGCTCCGGGACAAAAACAAAGAGCAGACAGAAAACAACAAATACTCTGATTACACACCACTAAATCAAACTACTGCACGTCTTGTCTCTTCTGTTTACCCTTTAATGGTCAAACAAAAGTGTACTTTGTAGGAAATAAATTGCCAGGTATAAAATGTATTGACGTATTAACATAAAGACATCATTTCTTTCAATAATGATGAACCATAATTTCATAATTATACAGTCAAAATAGCTCGACACAGTCACCCTGTAGACAATGTGCTCTGTGCTGTACATCTGTCGTTCTGTAGTGCAGCTTCATAATATTTCTGTGGAGTGTGGAATTAATTATCAGGCTCGGTCGGTGACTCAGAGCTCAGGTCTTCAGAAAGTAATGCAGCCCGTAAATAATCGCCCTACTGCCACCATAATTCACACTGATGGCGAGCGCTGCATTTGTGCTAATTTCTCCGTTCTATGTATAGTGTGATGGACAGTCAGGATGAATGATATTTGGGTTGCCCCAGTGGCTTCGCAGGCTAAAATTGAACTGAATGTGCTGGCGTGACATTGAGGGGTTTCTATCCGGCTTTGCTGCATACAGTATCATCCGTCTTCTCCTGACCATCTCTTACCAGATAAATGCAGGGTGACTATGTAAACTCTGCCTTTAGTGCCAGGGGGGACAAATCTGGAGCTCTCTGTGTGACATATAAATGCATTGATCTTGTAACTCTGACTAACCTGCGTCTGCTCAACAGCCTGGAGTGGAGGATGCTGCCTGTCTGCCATTATCTTTATGACTGCCTGGGTGAGACGGGTAATCTGGGCCTGCCACTGGACTGAGAGGCTGCCAGACTAAAGGAGGCAACAAGAAGAAGGGTGAGCACAACATTTTTGATTTAACAGATCTAGAACATGTCAGAAAAGCCTCTTTTTTTTTTTTTGGTCAACAAGAAAGGTGATCACAGAAATACGGAACCAAACGTGTCTCAGATCAAACATTGCCCCAGGACTGTGATTTATTTATGACTGAAACATCTTTTAATTCCGCAGCTCGGTGTGCTGAGATGAGATTGTGTGTGAGCGTTTGTGTAAGCTTGAATGTGTATGGAGTGGTGCGAATTTGAATAGATATATTTGCATCTTGTTGCTTAGCCAAAGGCATTATTGGTTCCCAGTGGTAGTGACCTGAAATTTTGCATGCACAGCAACCCTGCAAATGGTAGCCCCTTTATGATCAGCCAAATATTGCACAGTACGAGTGTGAAGCACTGACCTTCAATGCAGCACATATATGTAACACACGTCGATGCAGATGTTCACATTTCATGATCTCTGCTTCCCAGTTTTTCTTCTGAACTCTACAAGGGAAAGAGAAACAATACATTAAGTGTGTTTGCATGTAGGATGTGAAGGTTCAGACTGATATGGCGTTTCTTGTCATTAATATTCAGTCCTATGTTCATGCCATCCGTAACTAAGAATTCAGATATACTGGAATGTGACAAAAAAAAGACCAAAAAGACGACCGTGACCATAAAATAGCAAGTGTGCGGTTACTCTTTATAGCTTGCAGATGTACAGAAGTCATTCCACAGCAGTTCTGCATTCATGCTCCGGAGGTAGGTGGTAGATTCTGAGCTCAGATATTCAGCTTGTGTGACTCAGTCGGACACCGGTGAGGTGGACTGAAGCAGCACAGGTAGTTGACCTCGTAATGGATTTCTCAACTGGACAATGAGTCCACAAACATCTTATTTTACTCACAAGAATAAGAAAACCGAGGTTTTTAATTTTATTACAGTGCAGTTTGGAAGAATATTTAGTCAGTGTTTAGTTTTCCACCACCAAGCATTGTAAATACCTTGTTGTAAAATCAGTCAGTCAGTCAAGGTCAGCAAGCCTGCAAAAGTCATATCAGCATTACTGGGGCTTTTAAAACAACAATTTTTCAATGTTTTTATGTAAAAGCCGTATTCTGACCCCCATACTAAAATGCCTATGTGATGAATATAATCTTTATCTGCTTAAGCACTTGTGTGCTCCCAGGAATGGAGGGGCCAAGAATTTGAGCTGTTTTACTGGTCATCTGATATAAGAGACAGTAGCAGCAGCCTGCAGAGGAGGTGGAGGCTCATGACTTGGAAGCCGGCAGTTCAAATCCTTGGACTGACTGAAGAAAGCTGTGCTGGCAAGCAACCCCGCGCTTTGCCTCAATGGCAACTGTCAATGTGCTGTTGCACAGAGTCGTTGAAGTCCCAGCTGTTCAGTGAGAACAGTGTAAGACGGTGGCAGCGTATACTGGACATCACCCAGGTGTGAGAGTCAAAGCTTTCTCTTCATCTGGACTGGATAAGTTTACAGATTTTAATCAAGTGTAGATTTACTGTCCAATTAAAGCTGATGCAGTAAAATGTGTCGTAGGTATGTTGGTCCCCAGCAAAAAAACACATTAGTTTCACAACAACGGCAGATAAATTGAGACGTTTATGTTTGAAAGTGGGCTGTCGAAGACGGAAGTCATGTGATGGTTCAGAAAGAGTAACGGTGTCCGTGTAGGGAGGAGGCCGGATGGATCAAACTCAGGACTGTCGCGCGAGAGCAAGGTTCGAGTCCACAAGAAAGCAAAAATCCACGTGGATTTATTTTAGGTAATGTAAGTAAACATACTTAGCATATTTAACTCGGTTACATAACATTACCTACGTACATAGAGCAGTTAATCCAAACCATGGTCTTTTCCTAAACCTCACCACGTGGTTTTGGTGCCTAAACCTCAGACACTTTGTGGGTATGTTTGAGACGCCAGGAGGCTTTTTTTTTTTGACGTGGACGTAGGCCAGTAGAAAAGAATAGGCCAAGAAAAAGGTAGGCGTCACACAGTTTGTGAGCTGTTACATTTTGTGCTGTGGACCAACGAGCTACCCGTTTTGGTGTGAGACTGGGTTGTATATCTGTGTTTAGAACAAACATACAGTATTTCGAGGACTCAAACAGAAAGTTTATTCTTGACCCGAGAGGCAGAGGCTAACAAAATAAAACCAAAATTTTATAAAGTCCAGTTTTATTTGTTGATAAAGTAAAAAAAGAAAAGAAAAAAAAAGGACATATTGTGGCTTTTAAAACCTGTTGGTTAGCTGTTAAAAACACAACTTGTCAATTTCATACCTCAGTTTTAGCACATTAAACAAACAACACATAACATGTTAATTACTAGTTACTTTTGGACAGAGCTTTGTTTCCGGTTGTTGTGGCAGGCTGATCTGGCTTCTTATCTGACTCTCAACAAGAGAAGTAATAAGCATAAATACACAATCTCCTCCCTCCTGAGCTGTTTCACCCTGTTTTCTGCTAACGTGTAGGTCAGCTTCAGTTAGCAAGTAAAAACACAACTTGTCAACATTTTGTTTTTTGCACAGATTAAACAAATTAAGTGCTAATTAGAACATATTAATTGCTAGGCTGGCTGTTTCCCCCTGTTTCCAGTTGTTTCGCTAGGCTAAGCTACCTTCTTCTAACCCAACTCTTGGTAGGAGAAGGAATAAGCATACATATGCCCCCCTCCCTCCTGTCCCAAAGTCAGACAAGATTCCCCATTACAGTTGACAGACAGACAGTAGGCACAAAGTTTAAAATAAAGGTCTTAAAGGGAATAAAAGCTTTGCAGTGAATGGTGAGGGAATTGTTAAGGATAATACAAAGGAGTGGGATTTCTTGTGTATTTGTCTGCGAGGGATATCCCAGCCAAAGTTTCTCTATACATCAAAGGGCCGCCGCAAATAAAAGCACACTTGTCAGGGGCGAACAAACTGCCTCCTTTGTGCCTCCTACCAGCCAAATTCAGGCACACAAAGCCTTTGGATGTACAACACTGCAAAGAAGACATACTATTCAGATGACATGCTTTGCTCTCTGGTGGTTTGCTGTGTGCTTTTGTCTGCCCTGACCAGGACAGATATATAATATCACTGGATCAAAATCCTTTCAGTCCCTTTTAGTCCCTGTTAAAGACTCCCGTTTCACTCCCTCCCCCATACACTCCACTATTCTTTCTTTTCTTAAACAAAGTAAACTTGATGCAGCCAGATAACACTTGCAGCCCTCAGGCCTAATGCCCAAAAATGAGTCTCAGGTTCATTCAGGTTTTTTTTTTTTCTTTTTCACCAAAGAGCCTTGTACAAACTGTGGCCAGACAGACTGGACATATTTCAGTGTTGACAGGAAATCTTTGTTTTGGTTTTCTGTTTCTTTAAACATCTGTCACCTGCACTTTTTACATTCCACTGAAATAAATTATCGCTTTTCCATGCCAATAAAAATATAAGAAGAACATAGAATTACTGTCTGCACACATACATACACACACACAGACACACACACCTGAATCACATATAACACTGCTGCTTCTTTTCTTGTTCTCTTAAGCCAGAGATTTGTGATGATTGCATTATTTCAGTTATATAAATGTGATTGAAAAAAACTCCACATATTTTGCATCCATCAGCTGGTTTTGATAGTATATTAACAGCGGTTACCAACATGCAGGTGGGAAACTCATGAAGGAATCATAAAATAAATCTGAGGGGTCTCCACATGGTTAACAAGAAGAAAAAAAAATACTCTGTCTCACAAAAGAATGTTTTCTACGGAAGCTGAGAACTGCCATGCTTGCAATTACATTCAGTAAAACAGTTATCTTAAGATCAAGAGTTAATCATTTCATTATATCGAGATAATAACAAGATAACCAACCTGTTATGTCGGGGAAACAACAGGTCATTTCTGCTTATCATTCATAACGTTTATCAGACACCAGGAGTGCTATAGCAGCTGGCGTAGATGGTGTCTTGACAACTGTAACACCTGATTCCAGCTAAAAATGGCAGATCAAGTAGATCTATTATTGATCAACGCATCAGACTGTACTTCAATCAAGGTCCAACACAAGCAGGAACTGTACTGTGTCTTTCTGTAAGAGATCAAATTCAAACCAGTCATTTAAGGAGAAGGCTAGCCTCGCAGCCACTGCACAGTTGTCCCATATTTTGCTGTTATAACTTACATCGTTAATCTTTAGCAGTTTTCAACGCATAAGAAATGAATCTTCAGCAGGTGTATGTGTGATCCAGTTTCATTTGAGAACACATGACAACCTGCTGAATTAATGAATTTGGTGACGAAAGTCCAGGATTGCAGTCAACAGGTGTCTGTTGGCCATGCTGTGGGAGTCACGGTGGGACGGGCTCACAAGTCTCACGGTAAATGAGAGAGCGGCAAAACGAACAGTTCTGGCAAAACAAACTTTGTTTTCTCGTGATAATGAAATTAATCATTTTTGGTTTCAAGATGACGGCATTAAAAGAAATAACTAAAAGTACGGCTGTTCTTGGCTTCTGTAGCTTGTCTCTCTAACCTTTGAATTTCAAAGTACTGGGCAAAATTGTTGTACCATTTCAAGCCTCTAATAAATATGAAAAATAAAGTCTGCGAAGAGGAAATCATTCTTTGGTGGAGTCAATGACATTTTATAGGGAGATGATGCTTTATTTTAAAAAGTTTTGCCAATAAGTATAGATTTATAAATCTGTCAAACATTGACATTAATTATTGAGAATTCACAGGTGATGAAAAGCAGAAATGCAGCAAAGTATTCATATTTTAAATTTTTCTGTACATGCGATGAAATGCATGATAAATAAAATGCTTTGATTCTAGATTGTTTTTATTATAAGAATATGTTCAACAAAGGAACTAAGTTTGAAAGAATAGCTGTGTGTGGCTGGCAAATCATTGACCGATTTCACTGGATTTTAATGATGTTGTGTACTATTTTTGCTTGACTTTCAAAAAAAAAAACAAAACAAAAAAAAACATATTGAGAAAAACGTCAAGGCACACCTGAGCTCGCTCAGAGACACAATAGTTAGAGCCAGTGCTTCACTCTGCCTTGAGAGATTTCAGTGCGTTGGATAAAAAAATAAAAAATCTCAGAGTGAATGCAATGACTCATCACCAGGGTCATTTGCCTTTCACTGCAAATGAGTGTGGGTGTCTGCCTAACTTGCAGTTATAAGCTGGATATTGTTTTTTAATCATTGGAGGGAGAGAGAAAGGGTAAAAAAGAGAGACCTCGTGTTTGTGTGTACAGTGTGCATCAAAGAGTGTAGAAACATGAGTGTGTGTGTGTGTGTGTGTGTGTGTGTGTGTGTGTGTGTGTGTGTGTGTGTGTGTGCGTGTACAGTACGTGTGTCAGAGATAAAGACTGAGGTTCACATGTTGAGTCTTTGAGACTGCATTGTGCGCCCGGAGACACGCGTGTTATTTATCAAACAGGCGCTCTGGCCTGGAAGTGCAGTTTCCTGTCATCTGACAGAGAAGCCCACTGTGTGTCAGCGGTGAAGTACGCTTCTCTCTCGCACGCATTTGAGGGAGGAAAGTGCAAAAAGTGGGAGGAGATATGATAAATGTGGCTGCTTGCGCATTCTGTGAGCTTTCTTAAAGTTCACACGCTTTTTTTATGGCTGGTTTTAAGTGAACATTTTTCATCTCCGCAAAGCAGGTGCAATTTTTTGCAATTTTTTAAAATTAAAGGCAAAGGTAGGCAGGAGAAAATTAAATTAACCTCTTTCTGCAGAAAACCAGCCCACATACAGCTAGAATTATATCCATGGTAACAGTTCCTTTCAAAGGGTGTGCATAAGGCTGGCATTACACTATCTTGAAAACTCATGAAAACTAATGTGATCATGAATTAAACTTCATGACTGGTTCACATTGTTGCCATGAAGTGCCATTTAATTCTTAATTTTAAGCAATATTATTATAATATTGCATTATTTTATCTGTAAGAAATCTTGTAAAATCTTCTACTCTAAATAGAAGTATTCACAAAACAGTCTTAACAGCATACAAATGTAATGACAGTGATGTAGATGCCAGTTTCAACAAAGAAGAAGCAGAAAGTAGGCTACATGATGCCATTAACTCATATTTTTACATTTTTAAAACTGCTCAGTATGAGTCAGACACTATTTTATCAGTGTAAAGCTAAAAATGATATTAAGAACAGGTTTCAAATATACTGTCATCAATTGCGTAAATATGCAACTAGTTTATATTAGAAAGAAAAGGTTTTAACATCTGAAACTGACGTTCGTTGTTCCTTTGGTTGTTTTTTTGATAATTGGTGGTAACCAGAAGCTGAGCTAACAAATGACAAAACGCAGCTAAGCTTTTTAAAAGGAAGTCATGTGCAAACTACACTTAACATTTAAGTGTTTTGAGCAGCGATAAATTTTATGTAACTTAACTAACTTAAACGGCCTCGGACGTTGTTTTATAAAACATGAACTGAGCGGTATCGGAGCGAACAGGAAATTTCCATTTGCAAAATTATAAAAACCACATCACAAAAAAGGTAAAAAGATTATAAAAATATTCAAACAAATTCCTACACTGTATGTAATACAATCATTGCTGAAGGTAATTTTGTGCTAATCTCTCAGAATTAATTTCATAATGTTTTGGTGTTAAAATAAAATAATATTCACGCAACCTTCAAAAATCCTGGACTCAATAATGTTTTTCAAACTGTCCTCAGAGATGTGACAGTCAGTCGTTTGAGTAAGAGTCCCGGAATGACCTATACACATCTCATTTTAAGTAAATATTACGATTTTAATTAAATAATTATGGCCACTAGGGGGAATTAGGGGCCACTCCTTGCTTCGCCTGCTACTTAATTAATATCGCTTGTTCAGTGAATATGCCAAATTTTTCTTGCCGTTGGGTTTGCTTCAGTGTTGTGGTGCTAACAGCACAAGCGTTTCAGCTCCACCCATAATTGGGTTAAAATAAAAATAATTTTTCCTGACTCCAGAAAGTTATATGAATAAAAAACCTCCATAAACCAAAACTTCATGATACAAAGAATGATAAGTGACCATATTTGTAGTCAGAGGTATCCTGCTACCATTTTTACAGATGTCTCTTTGTTCATGGTGCTTGTTTTTCATCAGAGGGGATTTTTGTTGCAATACCACGAGTGGCCACCGGGGAAAGTTGGCAGAAAGGCTGAATTACAGGCACGGACTCTATATAAAAGTGGACATAAGTTCCGGCACTGAAAACTGAGGCCAATGTGGAAGTGTCTTAAGCTGCGATACCACCGAGTGCCACTAGAGGTCGGCTCCAAACAGCCTCCGGTTCCATAGACTCCCATTCAACTTCTCTCATCAAATTCTCAATCAATAAAATTTCTCCTCTAGTTATCTCGGTGTTGTTAGCTAAAGTCGATCCTTGTTATTAGTTTTCTGGCGGTTGATCTGAAAATAATCCGTCATTAATTAGTAAATAAGCTTCAAAAATATGTTTTTTTGGGGGCGTGTTGTTTGATTGACATGCCTGTGGTGCAGTCAAGTTACAGTTATCGGTGGGCGGGACGTAGTGTCGCCGGGTTTCCAATCAGATCGAGTCTGATCCCCCGCTTGCGCTCCTCCAGCTCGCCCAAATATGGTCACTTCCTGCTCCATACCGCTCGGAACTAGCAAAATGGCGATGGCCAAATTCAGAACTTGAGGCTTCATAACGACCGTAAACAAACCAACGGGTGACGTCACGGCTGGCTGCCGCTTGATTACAGGGCTGTTTTGAGCTCTCCTAAAAATAAGGGAGATTGTTGTGTGTTTCCAATGAAGACAATGCTGCTTTAGGAAAAGTATGACTATGAACATCCCCAACCATAACCAAGACTCCCTTAACCTTAACAGAAGAGTCATTTTAACCCAAAGTTGTGTCTGTGCCTAAACGTTGAACAAAAACCTTAACCACAGTGTTCACATCATAAAACTGATAAATGTTGTAACAGCGATTTGTCTCAGACAAATTATATCTGCAAAAAAGGACATCAGATCAGAAAACATGTACGTAAACGGCGTAGCAAAAAAAACGTTTATGGTTGGAAGACTTTTAGTGTCTTAAGTTACTGCAGCTGATTAGGCCGCTGTTTAGGTCAACGTTAAGAGGAGCTGTGCATGGAATAAAGTAGGAGTAAAGGAGTTATTTCAGTCGACAGGGAGCCCAGAAGTAAAAGTCCTGTAGGAGCACTTTCAAGGCTTGGATGGACATAAAACTCTCTCAGCTGTATCATCAGTAGAAAAGATTTAAAACTGCAATAAAATATCTGGTTCTCTGATCAAGAACTCAAAGTATTGACTTGAGTACATAAAAACTTTACTAACATCGATCTGAAGCCAGAGATACTTTAATTAATTTGAGCTTCCATCGGTTTAAATCAATCAACTACCAGAGTTTGGGTCATCCTGGATAAATCAATCATTTATCGTCAGATGTTTTTTTTTTTTTTTTTTTTTTTTATCCCAATAGCAAAATAAAAGCGTTTTAATTGCCACAGCTTTGATTCGTGCCTCTAAATTGGCAGGATTAAAAAAAAAAAAAAAAAAATACATTTCTTATAAACACTGATGAAACATAATGAAAAGTGACGGCAATAACGTACACCGACTGTTGAATTGCGAAGGAGACCTGTTCTTCTGTTAAGAAACAAAGAGAAATTTGTAAAAGAAAACACTGAATTTTTACAGTGGGGAGGAGGGGGGGGACGGGGTGGGGGGTGGGGGGGGAGGCAGAAGCACAGCGACAGAATTTGTGGCTTCTCCCAAGTGAAGTCTGTTTTACGAGGTGACCAAAACTATCTACACAAACTCACAAGATTTTAAGTTGTGCTTTCCAACAAGTCCTGAGGACAGCCTGGCACTACCCTAACAGGTGCAACAGAACGAACAGGAGAGTGATGCAGATGTGAATCAAGCACAGCCCGCACACACCCACACGGTCCTGAGAGGAGGTCTAATCAGAGGCAGCAAGAGAAAACACCTGTGTGGGTGTAACATGGATACGGCTCTAACTTTATCTGAAACAAAACCAATTAGACCGGACTAAAAAGTTGTTCAGCTGGAGAATAAAAAGGATGTCAGGATGGATGAGGGGTTTGCGGTGTTGTGTTGAGATTACACTGCCTGTTGTCCCCTGTAGTCGTCTGACAGACACATACATTTTTTTTTTTAACTTAATGGGCAGTGTGGCTGTTTAGTGTTTAGTGCTGTCGCCCCACAGAAAGTAGAAGCTAAGTTAAGATAAAAAAAAAAAAAAGAAACTTAAAAAAAAACCTGTATCTCTGTGTGAGCCGGTTCTCTGCCCCGGGGGTGGGAAGATTCACAAGATATATCTGAGGGGCCACAAAATGGCTAAAGAATTTATTTTCTTCTAATATTTGCTTTTTTTTTTATTGTAAATTACAAGATAATGTCACGACTTCAAGCCTGTAAGGGCGCCCCCTACAGGTTAGTGGAGTATGTTTGATGAATACCATACCGCTGGCAGAATTTGCCAGAGGCCATGGAAGTTCGTTTTTCATTGGATTATAAGGTAATATTGTCATTTTGGTCACGTAGTTTTTCACCCTGAATGTAATAACATGTAAAATGTTGACGTTTCAAACATCCTTTCTTTTCCTTCAGTCTTCATGCCTTCGCATTCCCTGCATTACGGGAGTCGCGTGCTAGCTGGCTAAATTGCGACTTTTTAAACATAAAAAAAAAACAAAAAAACCGTCCTTAAATGACGAATGAGGTTTGAATACGGGCGAGAGGGTCCTCCTTGTTTTTGCACCCAGATAAAAGCTTGCTGTGACGTGAAGTCGTTTGTAAAGTTACTTTTTTTTAAAAATCGTGAATACAAGTGCTGTATGGATGATGACGTAAACACGCCGTGGCGCAGAGCATGGATTTGAATGCTGGTCAGCGGGGGAGTTGGGAGCAACCGTACTCGGGCACGGCTTAGAGTAATCGAACGCAACCGGGAAGCAGCCTTAAAAACAGACAAACGAACCAACATATAGGACTTTGATAATCACAAACCAAAAAGGTTGAAAACTACTGCTCTACTCATTATTGAGCCTAAAGATAGTACATGCAAGGTCCAAAGTAAGGGTTGGGCTTCAGGCCCCGCCCACAGCTCCCGAGTGTTTAGGACAGGAGGAACGCAAGAGCAACATGTCGCCACGGGGATGAATGAAGACTAATTTCAATCACAGAAACGTAGCTCTCATATTGGCATCTCTTAAACTACATCATCAGGTGAAGAATACTTTAGAATAAAAAAAGAGCACAGAACGGCAGGATGCTACAAACTGAACGAGGAAGAAAAGAGGGTTTTTCTGGGCGTTCGAGGGGAACAGGTGTGCAAGGCTTCCGGGAACCAAGGATCATTTGAATGTCCACATATTCCCAAACCATCCACCAATGGGTGAAGTCTTTCCTGGAAGTTGTGGTAAGCAGTAATGAGCACACACTCATGCACTGTGTAATACCAGTAGGTTTGGGACTTAACCCTGTCTCCATGGCAATTGCTGCAATGATGACAAATTTGCCGTTTCAATAAACAAAATGACAACAAATCTGAAGCCCTAATTGATGTATCATTGTTGTGTGTTTTAGAGACACCGTCATTACATGTATAAAACAGCAGGGACACATTAACACAGGAGGACATTTCACACAGTGTGCCTCGCAGTCAGAATAAAACAGCACTGGTATGTCAGAGTTTGTATTTGCAGTCTGTGGGATCAGACTTTAAGTCAGCAAAGTACTTCAGTAGACTCTGCAAATCGTGAAATGTTTATTTGCAAGGCTACCTGCACCATACAGCTCATTCTCCGGAGGATGAGTCATCCACAGGCTACATACAGTACGTTTGAGGTGGGCTTTGGATAAGCTCCTGGAGGAGAATGTAGAGGGGCAAAGAACACTGCTGAGCCATCACAGATGTACTGATTTTCTGTCACATTGTTTCACAACAGGAGACATTACCTGGTAAAGGAAACTGTAAATCTCACCCATCCCCCACGATTACCACTGCTCAAGGTCCTGTCAACAGTCAGCTGGGTATTGATAAAGGGAGCCAGGTATTTGCTGCCACATCTGTTTCCTCACAAAATTAATTTGCTGAGTAAAATGGAGATGGAGATGAAAACATGAGACATTTCTGAAACTGCTGGCTACAATAAAAGAAAATGAGCACAACAAACAAACGCACAAACCATATAACCAGATAAATCTGTTTGGTAACATCAGAATGAGTCAGAAACACTGTGTGCCGACTGCTTTTCTATGATTTCGCTTCCTTTCTGTATGTTGCAGACTGCATACGTGTGATGCCCTTGAGGATGGATGTTTCTTGTTGCATCACATCGACAGGCCTCGTTTTTACAAAGTCGACCAAACAACCAACCTCCTGGTCGTCTGTTGTTGTTGTTTTTTTTCCACAGGTAAAAATAGGCGCAAATCATGTCATCTAAGGACACCAGCACAACAAAATCTGCTCCTTTTGTTTAAAGATAATATTTTGTCAATCCACAAATAATGATTATTTAATTTTTCTCTTGTTTTATTGTTCATCTGTTGACTTTTCATAATTAATTCACTTTTTAGTCAATAAAATGAGCCCAAAAATGACCTGTTCAAAAGAACCGTGATAAATGTGCACTGGAATAGCCAGAATCCGGTCTTAGATGATCAAGCTAAACAGTAAACAAATCAAATCACAATTCTCTGACAACTGTCGAATGAATGAACTGATTAACCATTTCAGTACTTCTTTAAATCTTTGTAAAGGTGTAAACTTACTTTTTCCAGAAGCACTATGTTCAGCTGCCTTTTGAAATATGAAGTCTCTGCCAACACTGAGCTACAATTTACTGGACAATATTGCTAATTTCATTTGATGGTTATATATCTGTTCCTTCGCTTCCCGCAATGGGATTTACTGGACACAAATGTCCGCGGTGTATACAACAATCTTCACGGCCCTGTTTTACATGCCGAACCAGGGAGCATTCCGGGAATTTCCATAAACCCCATTTAAATATTTGCATTAAGCATCACGGGACAGGACGGGACAACGAGCAGAAGTAACTCTGAAGTGCTTTTCTAAAAGATGCAATGTTTTTGACTGAAAAATGTCATTAATTGATTATTCTACCTATATATATATAAAGTCCCTAACAGATCACAGATTTTACCTTTTAGTCTTTTCTTTTCATGTCTTTTTTTTTTTTTTTTTACTTATTTGAATTATCTACAAAAGCATCAATGTCCCCTGAAAAAGAAGCGTGGAGGAGCATCAAATACCACGGCTGCTCTAGAGAAGTATTTAAAGCTCTATTTGAAGCAGTAGCATTTACATTTTTCAGCAGGTTTACATCAACAGTGAGCTGTGTGCACGTACACCTGCTTTTAGGCATCGCATACGGTACATGTGCATAATTCTGGGCTAACAAGGGTAAAACAAAAGCCAACAAGCGACACTATTAGCGGGAAAAGGACAGACAGTGCTGGTGGTCAGCTCTCCACGAGTTGTTCCACTCTGACATATTGCTTTAAGATATCAGGTCATCTAATTAGACAGGGGATGAAAAGTTCACAGCTGTGACGTGCGGGCTTGTGGGAGTCAGGAACATCGTAGGAGAGATCATACAGTATGGTTTTATATGTCGTAGTCTGTGTCTCTCTTTATGGCCAAGCACAAAAAGAAAGGCTCTTTTCAAATTTGCTATGACATGACTTATTTATTTAGGGTCACTTTAAAATTTTTTTTTTTTTTAAAACTATGAGTCATAATTAATTACATCAGAGCTGTGTGTGTGTGTGTGTGTGTGTGTGTGTGTGTGTGTGTGTGTGTGTGTGTGTGTGTGTGTGTGTGATGTAGGTGAAACATCAGTTAATTCTGATGTTTCACCTACATCACACGTGTGTTTTGATCAGCCTGTTTGTCTGCTGTCTACGTTTAAGATAATTCATGGCTTTGCAGAAGGCTCATTAAAAGATATTATCCTCGTGATTAGGAGCAGAAAATGTCAGACTAAAATGTTAAATCTCTTGTGCTCCGGTGACTTGGTGATGAAATGCTACATGTTGCAACATATTGGCAATCAATCAGAAAAGTGCTCCGACTTGAGGGTGAGATGTCATCAAAGCCGTTGTGATCTTTGTTTAACGATACAGAAATAGAGTTAACAACTTTGTGACGCATTTGCACAGAGGTGTTTTTTTTTTTTTTTTTTTTTTTTTTTACTAACAAAATGACAACACATAGCATGTAATGTCTCTCAGGGAGGCAAGATAAAACAATGGGTCCGACATGATCTGAGATTCTACCTGCAGTTGCTAAGCAACACCCACCTCCAACCTCTCAATCTGCCCCATTGGTCAGCAGGAAAAACGCACAAGGCGCCCCATTGGCTAAGAGAAAGTTAATAAACTTTAGCCAAGACCTGCCTCCCTGTGTGCGCACACGCTCTCCCTCTCTCACACGTACAATGAAGAGATTCTTGTGAATGGGAGCATGAGAGGGTGTCAGTGCTTGCGCAGTACAGTGCTGATATATGCATTGAGCTCCTGAGCTAAAAATAAAGATCACACTGAATGCTGTGCCACTGAAAGTTGCAAGACTGAATTCAAAGTGACACGTCTAGTTCTCTCCAGACAGAGCAATGAGGTCCCACCCTCATAATAGATCCAGGAGGTATCTTTTGACTTCAGTTTTTAGTATAGAATTCTAATAAAAGCTTGTTCCCAGTGACTCTCCACATTTGATCAGGCTAAAAATGAAACGCAGCAAAGTCGAAAATAGCTTGAAAATACAAATTAAAAGTGATGTTTAGCAGTAGTTCCCAACCTTTTTTTGTTCCAGGCACCCCCCCATCCCCATCACAGTTTAGCACTGTTATATAAAAATGGATATTGTTAAGACATTATTTTCTTGTGGCCGAGTGAATATTGGGTTGGTCAAGTTTGTATTCATACTATTGTGACTCAAGGTTGCCGAAGCAGGACATTCAATTCATTTTCACGTTATTTCTAGCTCACTTTTTTCTGACTGTTGAGCCTTTACAAACTATTACCTCCATTATTAAATGATTAATTTAAGCCAACTTTTTGTTACTCTATTTAAGCTCAGTATTTATTCCTTTCTTAAGGTATAACATTCAACCGTTTATCTATTTATTTAGATGCGAGTTGATATTTCACAATTCATTTATGCTTTCCTTTGTTACCATGTAACACTTTCACATGCTCATAACGCTAATGAGGAAGTGGTTGAATGCTAATGTTAAGTGTTGTCTAATGCTGGCTAAAAGGTTATCAACTACGTTTTATCTTGGAAAAAGGTCCGATGTCCTTCTGGATTTTGACTATAAATCTTTTCGTTTGTCAGATTCCCAATGTTTATACAATGTGCAACCTAAAACAGTTGTATTCTTTAACATTTAAAAAAAAAAAAAAAAAAATTATAAAAAAAATTAGTTGCTCTAAATTGAAAACTGAATAAAATATATTAAAAACAACAACAACAACAAAAAAAACTGTCATCTTTGGAGACTGAATGTGTTGCGTCTATACCAAATAATGGTGAAATACATTTGTTGGGTTTCACAAACAACAAACTTTTAATCTCTGCAATCCCACTGCACCTAATTTCCTAAAGGCATATGAAATGGTTAATTTTTTTCATAGGAAGACAACAAAGAAGTTATCTGGGAGTCACACTTGGGTCAGTTCAATTTTCGTTGTCATTGTATTTTTCACCTTCTCCGAGTCTGTCCGACATCACTTCTTTAATGCGGGAACATCTCGTAACTGAAACTCCATTGAAAACCACATTCATGCACAACACCAACAGCACAAAAAGCCAATATTACATGTTAGTCAGGGACCCATTTATTGAAAAACAGCTGCATTCTTGTTACAAGCACTTTTATTATAAAGTATTCATAACCCTTTGTTATTAACTGTACGAGATAAAAAAACAAAAAACAAAACAGGACAAAACATAAAATTACAAACAGTTCAGAGTGGAGCAGTTTCAGTTTTATTAGCTGCCCTGGGGAATGTGGTCACCTAAGAGATGGTTATTGTCTCAGAGAAATGTTTAAAGTACACAATGTACGTGAAACACGGAGCGTCCAGAGGATATGTAGCTTTATTTTCTGCTGAGAGTGTAGACACGACTATTTTAAAATATACATTAAAATCTAAAAGAAGGCTTAAAACTGACACAAATCAGCCCAGAAGCTATGAACAGAAAAATCTGAACTGATGCCCAGAACCGATGCAAGGTTTATATACAGTCAAGTAAAGTTTCACTGCAGTGTGAGGCTGAATTGAAGAGCGAAAGAGAACAATGCAAATTGCAAATTAAATTAAGTTCCTTCTCATTACATTCTGCTAAAGAATCCTACACAAGGACCACTTCTTTTTATTCTAAGAACAGTACAGGCAGAAGAGGTTGCAGAGTGAAAGTGTTCAAAATGGCCTGATCTGAACACAACGTTGGGTTCACATCCGCCTGGTCACTCGTTTGAACTGTTGGGAGGTTTTATACAAAAAGGATTTTTTCTGGGGTTCGAGGAGGTTAAGATTTCCTTCGGAAGTGCTCCTAACAACTCTCTTGGGCTTGTTCTCTGAACCTGAGGACAGACACCAAACAACGAAGGTTGTGAGGAACAAACAGAACTACACTTTTCCATTCCTGATAGCTCGGAGTAATCCGCCATGATCAATGATGGGAATAAACATAACCCATGGTTCTGTCACACACATACGCAGGTTCAGTCTGGAGTTATGACAAACAAGACACAATAATTATGGTTTCCCCTTTCTAAATAAAAGTGGCTCGTGTGGAGTTTGCAGTGTCGGTTGTTATGACGATGTGCATTCTGCCTTTACCGTGTTATTCTGTAGCCGTGTGTTCCTGTGATGTCACTTACCAGCAAAACGATGCACTCTGAGCGGCCTCTGGGCCACCGAGGGGTCTTTCTTTACGCGCTTTGGTGCAGAGAGATCCTGCGTTAGCTCTTCTCTGATGCCGGAAAAATAGAAAAAAAAGTAATGATCACAAGTTCCTCATCATCTACGCTGGATTTCCATCCTGTGACCGTCTGCACAGGTTTAGTCTGCCTCCAAACACTCATACATATTTGGAAAGAGCGACGGGCATGAAAATACGATTAACGTGGATATAAGAGAAAAAACAAACAAACAAACAAGACATGTTACCTGTTCAATTTACGCTTTCCTTGAGCAGCAGACGTCATGGTCATGTAGGTCGGGTTGGCTCGTTTCACATCTTGCAACGAAGCGAGCTGCTGTCTGCAGAACAAAGGTTCACGTTACCATGACATCTCTGCAGTTTGGACCTCACATGGCGACGAGGAGCATTTCCCTTCAAGATCACACGATTACAAAACAGAATATCCTATAACTGACAACTACGAGTGAGCGATATTATCACGACATTTCAGGGTATTTCTGTGATGACAATATTTTTGATGATTTAACAAAACACTCAAATTTTTTTATTATGTATTTCAATTTATACACATTTCCAAATAAGAGTGCTGCTTAATGGGTCGGACGTCATTACATCTACAAGTTGGAAAATGACCATTATCACGATCCGATTTTAAAATGTTTAGTAGCCAAATACTTACCAACATTATTATGAACCATAAGCTTTGGCACAACCCTAGTGGTAATATGGTTTGAGTTGTTTTACGGATCTGAACTTAATACTTGACGCATCCTTTGGATGTGCTTGAATAAAAAAAAAATGTAATGTGAAAATTCTGCTGTCTGGGATAAATTTGAAGTTACACCACCAGCTATAAAATGATGGGAAACAGGGTCCTGATTTCATCCTTTTCTGCATTAACCTTCTACAAGGTTCAGATGTGACCTGTTTGATCTCAGGGGTCAGGCGTTATGGTACGGTGGACATCTTTTAACCCCATATGATCACTTTGTAGTTGAAAACCTTTCTCACAGGACCATACCTGCTGATCTGAGGTTTAAATCAACTGGCAGATAATGGAGCACGTAATATGTTGCAACTGAATCTGTGCCATTGCCTCATTCTGTTTCAGGATACAGCGCCAACATTTTTGTCACAGATAATGTGACTAAGTCCTCCGAGATACTGGTGGCATCCAAGAGCAAGACCTGGGTGTAAAAACCTACCTGAGGAAATATGACCAGTAAAAGAAGTGTAACCTTTTATGTAATTAACCTTAACCAGTAATTATCCAAATCTAATTACCTGTTCTTGTTCATTACTCACAGGTCTCTACATTTGTTTGATAAATGGTGTTTTTGTTTTTTTTCTCTAAAATTCTTCCCAACATGACGTTTAAATTGTCAAAATGAATTGAAGCTTTGTATCCCTCTAGTGTGTCTGTCTGCATGAAGCCAGCAAAGAGAGCTGCCACTCACCCACCTTGCAGCTCTGAAAATCACCTTTCTACAGTTGTCAGAATAAACCTGATGTGAAGTTTTCTTTCTATCCAAACGAAGTCATTTTCCTTTGAGATTTGACCCGTTCTACTTTGGGACAACTTTGTTGTCAGGTGTGAAGTGAAGTGCAGTCCTAAAGTCTGGATTAGCTTCGACCTTTACCATTCGAGGTAAAGCAGCTTCTTGTGATTCTGTGTGTTTGCAGGGTAGCACAGATGTTTTCAAGCAATGTGGTTCATTTGTGGAGCAATTCCATTGTTTGAGAGGATGCGGTTTGATATTGAAGTCGGATGGGAACAAATTTATCCTACAAATAAAATGGTTCCCATTCTGTTTTGCACTTCAAGCTGAAGACACGAAGGCACTGCTCAGCTCAGTCGACTTAAGCCTCTTGGCTCAATGTTCCAGTCTGGAAACTTGCTGCTGGTGAGAATACTGAGACTATTTGCACTGTAGCCTCCATCTTGTTTTGAATAAGGTTTGGCGGATTTACCACTTTCGAATGGTTTAGTTACCATCCGGACTGAGTGCTTTGAAACATTCAGTGGGCAGCCAGAGGGATGACTTTTTAAGGAACATTTTATGGAAAGTGTTCAAGAGATGCCTGTTAGTCCCCTGTGAACCAATTTTTTGGAAAAATGCAATAGATATTTTTAATTAAACAAATTCAATCAATTCAAAATGTGTGGTTCAGGAGCTGTCTGTGTTAGAAGGTGTGAATATTAAGGTACTGCTGAATCAATGTGGTTCTGTTTGGCATTCTCCCCAAAAAGTTGCAAATTGCAACAACTCAAAAATTCAGTTTATATCTGTGATCCGTTTTTTTTTGTGTGTGTGTTAGATACTAAATTAATTAACATGAACACAAATTAAACTGGTTTACGTAATGTTGACAACCTGCAGCTCAAACCTGAAAATGAAATGATATACTGAAATAACAACTGTGACTTTTACACCAAATTTTTCATAAACTACTTGGTATAAATAATGAAGGTCCTGATTTACAACTATGAGCTTAATGAGCCCAAAATATTAAGTTGATGCATAAAAGGTGAACTGGGACTCTCCTGTATTTAACATACTGCGATCAGCTGCTTGTTTCTCAGGGGAAGGGTCTATGTGTCCAACATCTCTGGGGGTTGTACAGTCAGAGGCTTGGAAAGAGTGTATTGAGCAACAGAAACATATTTCAGTGTTGCTGTGAAGTTAACTACAGCTGATATAATCTTCATTGACTGCAGGTGCCAGGAGTTATTCTGACTGGCAACAACAGCGGTGCCGGCTGATATTTAGCGGGTCTTACGGCGATAAGACGTATTTGCCCGCGTGAACAACCACCGTCAGGTGATGGGAAACACGCCGCTAGCACGTTCACGTCGTAATACTGCAAATGTGATGGCTTTCATTGGTGAACCAGATGGTCAATAACCATTGTGTAACATCATTAGAGAATGACTTAACAGACATTTATTTAATGAAATTCTTCGGGATTATTACTTCAATGAATGCAGGTATTTTACCAGATCCGAAATGTTAACATCAAGGAAAAATAAATAAGGATGTCCGTAATGTTTTAAACTTTCAATTAAAGACATCTATTTTTGTGTTATTTGTGTTTGCTAATACACCTGGTAATTCTGACTGAAATGCTCATTGTGTATTCTTGCCAATTCTGACAGAGAAGGAAAGTTGGACCAGTTCATTCAGTAAAATCAGTGTCTGTCAATTAAGAGCACTCATAAGTGACAAAATATATAATGAATGTATTCATCCATGCTGCTTTTTTGTGCCAGTGACATTTACCAACCATACCTTTGAAAAACATTTGTATTCTCTTGTCTGGACAAAAATAAAAAGTGATTTCAAAGTGTCTGCTTCTCAGGTAAAGGCTACTGATTGGCCAACTACTTGCTTGTCTAGACATCTGAGTGAGAGCAGCCCAGAGAGAAGAATAAAAGTAGATAAAAGAGCACAAACCCCCGTGTATGTCCGGGGCATGTTGGCAACATCAGATAGGAAAGTACTTGATGGTTCGGAAAACAGGCTCAAAATGGAGAGCTTGATGATTAATGGCATAAAGTCCACGAGATAATGTGATGTTTTTCTCTGCCAATTAACTGCTCTGCATGTCAGACAGGTTCATTGTAATGATGCTAATATTGTTCACTAATTCTTGTTTTAACACAAAAGGGCGCAACTAAAAACACTCACTGGATAACCCTTTCATTAGTGGAATCTCCCTGTCGAGATAAACGGCTTGATGAGAAAAATACAACAAATGGTTCTCATACATTGAGGCATCTGTTGCAGTTCTTCCCTGAACATGACTTATAAAAATAGACATCTGTTATATCAATTTTGGTTGCAGTATTTTCTTTGCTGTTTCCCAAAGTCATTCAGTTGTCGTTGAAGATAGAGTCTTTTCTATAGTATTTGTCTACTTCCTGTTTGTGTTGAAAGGTGTGCACTACCGCAGCATAAATTTCTGCACAAATTGAAGTGTCTCTAAAAACTAAATGTGAAATTGGCAGGATTTATATGCCTAAATTCTTTAGAATGCAATCGGTCTAATGTGAACACAGGCACTGTTGTGCTTGTTCTTACATTTCTACTGTATATACCACAAAAATCTGAAAATCAAAAGAAAAATGAAGACGTGGATATTTTTTTGACCTTTTGGTAGGAATCTGGTTCCCCTCAGTCGCCTTGGGAGGATTCTGCAGTTGGCTGGGATCGGTGGACTTCGATGCTTGACGGGGACTTCCACCGCTTATTATGACGGTCGCATTACTTGCAGTCTGATCATCATCTTCCGTAATGTCAAAGGTCATGTTCGGATCCATGATGCTGGAGGAGCTCAGCGACCGGGCTGGAGCAGTTTTTTGAACAGGGGTGCACTGGAGTGGGAACATTCCGTCCTCAAGCGTTTGGGCAGCGGCGATGGTCCGCGGACTTTGTGGTGGGAGTAACGCAGACAAGTTTCTCCTGATGGGCATTTTGGCAAGTGGTTTTTGTGTCATTTCTGTTTGAGTTCTTTGAACTAAAAAAAACAAAACAAAAAAACAATCAACAGTTAATACGAGTGAAACAAAAAGCCGCCATAAAAACAAATTCATCTGAAAAGGCACAATATCAAAAACCCTAAGAAGGAACAAAGATGTCACAAAGGCAGCTGAACACACCCCAAAAAAGCTGCCGACAACAACATTTTCTGCCAAAGGTAAAACAGTTTTCAGTTTTTTACGGTCCTCTTCTCGCTGGTTTAGTGTTGCCCCAAATCAGTGGGAAAATAGGTGTTGCAATAAGTTGCATTCTTCCATTAGTACGGCAATATAATTTCAATCAAAAGTTGGGGGATTGTTTCTTCTGCCTGGCACAATCGATGCAACCGAAACAGTCTCACACTGTCCTGTTACAGCTGATTCATTGAGCTTTTTACTGTTAAAACTCATTCTGAAAATTTTAGTTGCTTATTTTGTCAGAAGTATCTAATTTAAGAGAGCAATACTTGAGATTTGAAACTTTTCAGGGGTTTTGACAAGAGACAGTTTAAGGTTCCTTTTCAAAAATGGAATATTTGAACAGTGTGAGAGTCCAATTAGAGTAAACAATTGAATGGGGAATTTCCCTGTATGCCGCTTCCTGTATCCTGTATTTACTTTCTATCTGCACATTGTGTGTCCATTGTTTATTGCTCTAGATGTTGTACGTGTTGAGTTGTTCTTGCTGGTCGAAATGCCACATGATGTAGGATGATGTATTTTGTGACTACAGTGTTTGCTAACAGAATGAACATCACCTTTGCATTTCAGTTATTAAAGAGATAATGTTCGCTTTAGGATTGAACATGTGGACACACAATGACAGGTTGTGCCGCCTGCTCTGACTTGATAGACACTTAGCAACTGAGTGTACCTTTACCAGTTACCATGTTTGTTTACCGTTGTGTCAACAGACCTTTGAATCAGGTCAGACTACAGGTCAACTTTTGGCCTGCCTCACTTTTGATCCTCGAGAAATAATTAACAACAAGTAATAATTTGACATCATTTCAAGCGTCGTATGCAGATGCCAGCATTTATCAATGTGTTGTTTACAAATACGGGCTTTGAAAGCGAAAGCAAATCAAACCACTTTAAAAGTATTCACGGCAACAGTAAACACTTCGCTCCCCAAATGATGCCTTCCCTGGTACTCAATCAGAAATCAGTAATAAGCGCTGAAGTGCGAGCCCAGGGCAAAGATGCGGTTTAAAACATGTCATAACTCAGAAGCGAGATGGACTGTTGCCTTAAGTTATACCTAAATGTGATCACTAGTGTTGAAGATATTATGCACGCTACAAAGCAATTAATCATTAAAGTGCTCTCCTTGCAGAAATAAACATTACCCTTACAATGTCAGAATGGAGCCGTGACATGCATTATTCCCCGAAAAAGAACCGCACTTTATAAATAGACCAGCAAGCGAGGACCTTTTTTTAAACTAAGGAAAACATGGAGCTCTAACACAGAACTCTGAACTCTGTGAGCCTCTGTGAACAAACAAAATGTAAGTGCTACTGTTGGCATCGCTAAAAATAAAACAATACGCAGTAATTGTTGTTAGTACATCAAAGGGTACTAATTTGTTGTTCGCATCATGTTAAAATGCAGCTTCCTCCTGAATACTAGGGGATAAAATGCATTAATGTGACTCAACATAGCAAATATCTTGTCTTACCATTTGTGGATATTGTAATCTTTACCTGTAAGAGTTACTTTTAACATAAATGCATTTCACTTTCTCTTCTTTCTATCAGTAGGCAGCTGGTTGTCTGTACATATAACTATTTTTTATTTATTTATTCAGTTTGACTGTATTTGTTTGGTCTTTGTAACAGTGGTTGCAAATATTTTGTGAGGAAAAGAGGGGCAGTGAGATCAAAACAATTCTGCATTATTTTAAATCAGAAATATTAAATAAAAAAAACATAAACTCTGCCATCACTCCAACTGTCCCTTAGCAAAATGCCTACAGGATCCTAATTTTGTATTATATTTTATAAAGGTGTATAAACATGTATTTTATGAGTAAGCCATACTACAATATGAGACAGCCATGTAAACTTGTGTCTGTACATTCAGTCAAAGATGGTTTGTGAGAGAAACACCACGCAGCATTGTTTTGATATTAAAAATGTTGGCATGGATTGTACCTTGCTGTTAAAAAACACCAAAAGGGTTATGAGTCAGTCAGTTAAAACACTATCTAGTATTAGCCGACTGTGAATATCAATTTCCATTTATGCATATTATAGCAGACAGCTAACACAAGCAGACGGCCGATAATATTCAGAATCCATTGCCTCCCACCGAGCGTAGGGATTGGTTGACCTTGCATTAATTAGTGGTAATTATTGCAAAAAATATATTCCTAACAGAATTGCTATTCTAATAAAAAAAAAAACAAGTTGTTAACCTTATTAACATGTCCATTTGGTGTTTTTATGGGTTCCCCGACATGTCAAATGGGAAAAAGCCGTCAAAGCCAGCGACCTGCAGTGTAGCACTAACAGCCACAAAAACACAGGTTCAGGCAGCCAGGGTTTCATATGTCACATATGAAGGAACTAATCCTGTCCACTTGTGGGGTGGGACCTCCCATATCAACGAGCTGCAGGCAAGCAGCAGAGAGGTGGGCGGAGATAGAGGCCAGGACTATTTGCATATTCATATATCTGCTGTACTGAATGAAGTTACCACTTAAAGGTATTCGGAAGAAACTTCTATACATGTAATTTAATTGAACATAGATGAGTTTTCAGGGGTTAAATCAATGCCAGCAGAGGGTCTTTAAGTTGTACTAAAACAAAGTTTGCACAGTCAAATGTTTTATTTTACATCAATATTGAATTTAAATATATTCAATTTAGACTTAATGGTAATAAACCCTATGTTCCATCAAAACTAAAACCGGATAACCAAAATATTTATATCATGATACATTTAAATTCTGGTTGACACATGATATTTTATCCAGTAATTTATTACCCTACTATCTAGGCTCATTTAAAAAAAAAATAAAAAAAATAATAGAAATAAAAACTTGTACAGGTTGCAGAGCAGAACAAGGTTAAATCACTGTGTCTGCATCATACAGGAGCACTATTACACTCATGGCATTTCCTGCAGAGGTGTGGCGGGGGCTGGGGAGGAAGAGAGGCTAAAAAGGAAAAATGCCAGCGCATAAAGGAAGTGAGAACACTAAATGCAAAGGTGAATGACTGATTTATACATTTCCCCAAATATCAAATGCAATATTTAGCAAATGTGAGTCAGTCTTCAGACAGCACACCATGTGAGGAAACGGTGATAAATAGCCCTTTTCTGTGGCAGAGGAGTTGTCCCCAGCAATAAATGGCAGCAGAGTTCCTTCAATCACATATTTTTGGCTTGTAGGGGATTAATACATGCATGAGTTGCTATTTCTGGTGTAGGCTGCACTGAATTAGGGTCGCCTGGTTGCTGCTGCCTGTTTTTTATAGTGCGCCTTTTCTGGTTGGTGGAGCAGGGGAGTTTACGTCTGTTGACGTTTTTTCCTGCCCTGCTGTGGATCTGCATTTTCATGAATGAAGCTCAAGAGGGATTGGGAGGGTTAGATGTGAGACATTTGAGGGTTGGAAGGAAAGAAAGGAAGAATGGAGAAAAAAGACAGACGAAGAGATGTTTGAAGCAAAAGAGACAGCTAAAATCCAAGGAAAAAAAATGTAGATGGGAGAATTTAGAGGTAGAGGATATAATAGAAATATAAACAGGACCGTCTGTGGGAGACAGGGGGAGAAAGCTGAATGAAAAACCGTGGTACTATTAATAGATGCACGTGTGGACATGTAATAATCAACACTAAATTATGAAATTAAGCAATGCTCCTTCATAGTGATCACGTTTGTGTAATTTGCTGTTATAATGCAGTCTACAAAGAGTTAATGTTCTGTCAAAACCACAACCCTCTCCAAAACCGATGAAATCTGATTGGCTTTGCAAGCTGCAGGGTGGAGCTATTTCTCATAACATGCTGCAGTGACTACCATTAAGAGCTGAGGAAGCAGTAAGGAACTGACAAACAGCATCAGGACAAGAGGAGAGGAGTTTGTCTGAATGCTAAATAAAAGCCTTATTTATGAAAACACCTATACTTCTTAACCTCTATATAATTTAGAATTTGTTACTAACTGAAAAATGATTTTGCACAGCTGATAATGCTGCACAGCATGTATAAGGCTGTACATACTGTCGGTACATGTATGTGTGCATATGTGACTTGCATGTATGACAGAACTTGGGTGATTTTCAAGGATGCAAGTGTGATTGAGGAGTATGCACAGTTATGATTTAATTAAAGAGAGGAAACTGAGGCCACATACTGCCAACAATAGAAAAACAGTGATGCAAGTGAGTTATTTCAAGGCTGAGTAGATTAAACTGATCATAAATGTACAATAATTAAAATATTGTTAAGCCTCTGAAAGCCTTGTATGTATAATGTGTTAAAATGGGACCATTGTAGGCAGTGGATTATTTCATAGGGTGCTGCTGCAAGATGGGCTACAAGCAATTGTTCTCTATTTTATGTTGCCACTGTTGGCATAATGTCAACTTTATTCTTTTTGTTTCAGGCCCAATTAACCGTAGTACTGGACAACGGTGTCCACTATTGTTGAAGGTACATAGTACTATACATTTATTTATTGTGCTTAATATATAAAAAATTCCTAGTTTATGGAAGGTTGCCCATTCCTGTATTACATTTTTGTGCTTGATTAGTTTGTTGCTAATAACAAGGAGAAACATTAGCATTTTTTCAAACACTACATCCACTCAGAGGTTTTACAATGAGTGCATCAAATGCTGCATTGAACTGAATGAAGTGGGCCATTTAAATGTGTTTTTTGAAAATGTAATCACACTATTTTTAAATACAATTAAGAGAGTTTGCAGGGTTGGCACGTGCATGAGTAAAGTATAGTTCAATAATGAGTAAATCACAATAACTGACTAAATGGAAAAACAATAAAACAACTGCATTGACTTGTGAGACTGAGCATACAGAGAGTACGGCTTTTTGTAACATAAAAACTTTCAAAAATAAATGCCCTATCACTTATTACAATGTGTTTCTGAGAAATTGAATAGCAGCAGTGACAAACTCCCTGATGCTTTTGCATTTCATTTCCATTCAAGAAACTCTGGTCATCTGGCAGAAGTATTTTCTTCAAAAGTTACATTTCCCACAGTATGTTTCAATGAACTGTTGACCACCTGCAGTAAATGTCATTACAGCCAATTTGAACGGCCATATTTCACAAAGGCTTTTGTGTTACATCTCCCCAAAGGTTCTCCATGTACAGAGTTCCCGCTATAAAACCGGTTGTGAGTATTCACATCATTTTGGCGAGGATAGAATGTGTGCAGCACAACTATAAATCAAATTATATTACATGTCGGATTTTTATTGTGTATTTTACCACTATGAACAAGTTCTTTATAGCAAAAAGGCTAAAAAACATGTTCAGCAAATAAAAAACATGGCAAAGTAAAATTTTGGGTTACACGCAACTATTTAAAATTCATATGGCATCTAAAAAAACAAAACACTATGATCTGTGTGTTCTGCTTCAATAAATGCAGAATTGCCTCTTGCAGTGTGTTTGCACAAGTGTGATGGACTGAGTCAAAGATGACAAGAAGAGAGCAGGAGGTGGGATTAAAAGGTATGCAGTGGTTTTAGATTAATGACTACAGTATGTTAGTGAGAGGGGGGGAGAGAGGAGAGTCGATTTACCTTTTGGTGATGGAGCAACACTGCAAACTGACGTTCTTTTTGTGTGCCTCTCTGCACCTGAGAATTAAAAAGTAAAGCGCTTTGAGGAGAAGCAACGTCATCATCACACATACAAGGACATAGAAAGCTTGAAAAGCATCTGTAGCCCGTATGGCGTTTTCTTTTATTAAAATGTGATGTTATCACACATGTTTGATAATGCTTACTTGCTTTTACATGGATTGAAGTTTTAAAATCAGTCAAAGGTATTTACTGAAAATTGGATTTAAAACATTTGTCTGACAGAAAAATGCAAAGTATTTACAAAGGTGAAACATTTGCCGTCACTTAAAAGTAGCTTAGGTTTTGTGTTCATTATAGAGAGTGTACAGATGTTCAATCAGCCAAACAAACTGTCATTATGTTTAAAGTCAATCTGACTGGTGTAAAATGTTGAAGAAAATGAAACCTCATGCAAAGCCAAAGCATGATGCACAGTGAACGGGCCCGTAATGTGAAGTCAGAGGAAAACGTTGGCAGTAAAACTTTATATTCATAATGAATTCCCTGAAGACCAAGTCAACTTGGAGTGTTTTGGATTTTATACAAACGTCTTATAATATTTTAAAGTTCAAACTATGTCCCGCAGGAGGCTGACACTAATATCTGTATTTACAATTGATCAGATTCTTTGTTTTACTGATAATAAATTCATAAGAAGTCAGCAAAAACCCTTTCAAATAAGTACTAATTGTGCTACATTTTGAAAGAAGTAAGCAGTGGAACAGAAGGACAGGTGCAGATCATAGTGAGTGAGGATTGTTGGCCAGCTTCCGTTCATGCTCCACTGTCTGTCATGGCTTATATGTCATGAGGGCCTACTGCTGCTAGGTCATGCAGAGATGACAGTTAAAAATGAACTGTGCAGTCTCATGGTTCCCACAACACACACCAGACTTGGAATAGTGTCAAACAGACTGGGACTTACTGAACTGCATACAGGACACCTGACTTGTATATCTAAATCTATCCTAAAGCTAACATCCAGGTGTAAGGTGTGGAACTTTTTTTTAAAAGAAAATGTAATTAATTAATTAATCATTAAATAATATTAAAAGCAATGAAAAATTTATTGTTATGTTAAAATTTAAATATATTGGACTCACATTATCCCAAAATAATGACTTTAAAGATAAATAGAGACTCACTGAAGAGAGAGTTTAACATCAGTTATTAGTAATATGTAACAAAAGCACATATGCTTTGAACTGGTATACCCGTTACATGATATGACCACACTTAACTTAATGGGTTGCCCGGCAAAGTCAAAACACCGTGAAACTGATGTTTGCCGTTTAACTGATTAGTGTTAGGTAATCTTAAACAATCTTATAATCATAAAGGTTGCAGTGCCTGAATTCCTCTTCGGGTAAACATATCCAACCTAAAAACAATCTAGCTATCAGCAAAGAGTCGGCACGTGAGAGGAAAGAAATTTTCTCCCTTACCAGTTTGACACAGGTTCATTCGATGTGAAGTCTCTCTCTCTCTCTCTCTCTCTCTCTCTCTTTCATATACTCTGGTATAGTGGGAGACTGTCATATTCACTTGAGAGGGACAATTTTTTACGTGGAATTATTGGGGAAACCTGCCTCCCCCATAAAATAATGCCCAGTCTGTAATTCTTACCATCAACACAAGTTAACGCATGTGTAAGCTGTTTTCTATCTTATATTCCTAAATAAAAACATTTCAGGGGCTGTGGTGTGTCATCCAAGTTGCTCCTTAACATTTAACAGACAGGAGTTGTCTTTATCATAAGCAACCAGCCATTACTGCATCTATGATGCTTTTGTGGTCCTGTGGTCAGGCTTTCCTGGATTTCCTGCATTCTCTGGTGAACTGACATCTTTCCAGTCAGGTTGTGACTCAAGTTTATTACTCAAACAATTAGTCAATTGATAGAAAATTAACTGACAACATCTTTAAAAAAATAAAAAAAATAACTGATGAATTAATGTGATGATGTTAATACTCACAATTTATTATACTCTTCATTAATTTTGTATTTACCCCAAACAAGCCATTTAAATACATGCTATATAATCAACGGCAGAAGGATTAATAGGATGAGAGGAGTGTGATGACTTACTGCAGGGGCTATTCTGGTGGTATAGCAGATGTGAGAAAGACAGGACAGGTGCCAGGTCGCTGCAGAGCCAAGCGCCTCCAGCATCATTTATCTCCTGTGACTCCACCCCAATCCCTTTCAGTTGCTGCCCCGCCCCTTCCTGGTCAGCCCAGACCACGCCTCTCTCCCTCAACACAAAGTGCTCAAGTTCATGGTTCTCCATCTCATCTGATTCTGTGGACAGCCCGGCCCCACGCAACGTAGAGTAGTGCCGACTGTAAGCTGGCAACATGATGTTCATCATTCTAAAAAGGAGAAGAAAAATAACATTGAGGCATTTTTGTCATCCAGGAAAACCACAGGGTTACAGTGAGGTTCAAATGCAGTTTCCTCAGATGTACTATAGTAATAGTTTACTTAATTCAATGGGAATGAATTCTAGGTCAACCTACTTGTGCATGCGCTTGTTCTCCTGATCCTGCAGTGTAATGAGCTTGACCATCTGCTTGATGTGTTGTTTGAGATCATTTACCTGCAGCTCTACTCTGCAGCAATGTAGGTCCTTCTCTAATACCTGAACAAGGGGGAGAGGGGAGGTCAGAGAGCAGAAATGATGAGGCAATAGCTATTCTAACATAACAGTTTATTGAATTAGCACTATAGTGGGCAGAATTAGAGGAAAAGGGGGTGGTTGGGGGTCAGGATACTAGGGAGAAGTTCCCTGTTCATCCATGTTTCATCAAAAAAGCTATCTGCTCAGGTTAAGGGAGGGGAGGAAAAAAGAACTCTGACGTAAAGAAACTACGAAACAACAGCAGAAAGAACATTTGACCGGTGGGTGCGTCATAGTTCTGGGTCAGTTCCTGGAAGAAAGGATAAAGAAGAAAAAAATAACATGGACATGGTTTTAGGTAACTGGCTGCTGTGTGAGGGATGAGTAAAGGGTATTGATTTATTCTCTTCAGTGATCCACGAGTGAGCTGGAGAAATAAAATGAGCACGGTTCTAATTACTGGGAGAACAGATGGGAAGAAAACAAAGACAGTCACGACACCAGTAGAGACACAGCCTACCTTCCAAAATAAACAAACAAAAAACACCAAGCAGTGAGTTTTGACGGATGTAACCCACATTGTAAAGTTTTTCTCTCGAGCTAATCAAGCTCATTTGTCTTCTTCCATTTCATCCTGTCTACAAGTTAAGTAATTAGGTATGCAATTTTACTCACTACTTTGCCTTCACTGATTTATTGTGGATGTACAGTCGTCTATCTGTACAAAGAGTGACAAGAATATGTGATCCATCAGTGTCACTGTAAAGAATTGTTGGAAATTGTCATGGCTGTAAGTACTGGGTTTACACAACTTAAAAAATAATCAGAAAGTATAACAGAATTTGACATAACTTCTGTATGCAGTTGCTATCTAAAAAAATGGGGGTTATACTAAATCATGAAGCAATTCTATTTTCATGAGAGCCTATCAGCAAAAAAACAAACAAAAAAAAGGTATGAAAAGTCTATTACAGAATTCCTTTGTCACAAAAAAATACTAATTTGCCTGTCAGTACCAGTAAATGTGAATAGGTTAATACGTTCTACTTACTTCTGAGGTCTGATCATTTGAGTTCAGCAACTTAATCTCATTCTCAACACGATGAAGCCAACCATCATTTCCCAGGAAACGGGATTCTACCGCCTTCAAACGTTTGCAAATGTGTTGTTGCTGTGTGCGTAAGCTGGCAATCCTCCGCTCGTGCTTACAAGTGGCCTATTGAAAACAACAGCAAAAGTTAATTTGAATGATATTATGGATCGTGTGCTAGTATTAGTATTACACAACATTGAGTGTGTATCTGGTCTAAATAATTATAGCTCCGAGCAGCAGTATGGTACCCAGCCCCAGAACAGCAATGTAGATTAATCTAAAATCGTTACCATTTGTTAAAATTCTTTGTTGGAGCAGCAAATCTGAAACAACGAATCTTAAGACAGAGGATTTATTTGAATAATAGTTTAAAATGAAGGCAGATGATTTAGCACCACTCTCGAGAAAACTGTTTCCACTGTTTAGGTTGTTCTGGATGACAGTGGACCATTCTGCAAAGTTTGGCACCAAAGATTCTTAAGAAATCACGTTTTATACTTAAAATAACAAATAAAGCAGGGACCAAAACCAGGGCTCAGACGCCAGAGAAGAGCCAGGAACTGATGAGCAGTGACCCTTTCCTGTAGTGGCGTAAATGAGAGGCTAAGACAACTATAGAGAAGAGAGCGGTGAAATGATGACTCAGCAGCTGTTTTTCTGCAGGGATGATAGAAACTGTGGATAGCAGTGTAAGCATCAGCTACCTTCTCAGTCTTTTCTTTGGCACAGAAATGTTGGACCTGCAGGTTGTCCTCCTCACTGTAGCGCTGGCGCAGCTCATTCTCCTTCAGTTGTCTCTCCAGATCCAGCTGTTCTTGCCTGATTTGGGCTCGGCTTGAGAAGATTTGCTGCAGAGCTTCTGACACCCTAGGGAGAGGGATTTTTATTACAAGCTAAGCCTTCAAATGTCAAACTTTTTGAGTAATATGAACTGTTTGAAAATCAATTTCTAATGTAAATTCATAAAATAACAGAGCAGGTCATTGTGGTCACAACTTTTTTGTAATTGGAAGAACAATCTTATGACTTTGGCTTTTAAAATAGGTAAATAGGAACACTTGTGCAGTCTAATGCAACTGATAACAACTTGCAATTTATGAAACTGTAATGCTATGTTTTTTTTTCTAGTAATGTCGGAGAAGCGTTCATTTATGTCTGGTCATTTTTGAGGCTGCAGCTGTGTTGTTTTGGACTGTATTATACTGAAAGGTGTTTTTGTCCACTCTGATTCCCATTCGTGAATGGGACAGAATATTAGAAACACCTCTTAGTATAATGCAATGCAATAAAACATCACCACAGGGATTCAAGCCAAATGTGATTAGAAGCTGCTGTGCCACATGTAAGGGGCAAATTTAATATAATGCTGTGCCATGAGCTCTTCGCAAACCAGTTGATCAAGTATTTCAACACCTCCAAAAAGACATTTCACATTTTTTTTCAATATATTTAAATCAGTTTAAATACATTAATACAAATAATAATGACAATGTAAAAGTATACCCCTAATTACATCAAATGTTTGTTATTTAGCACAATTAATTATTCATGATTTAAGGCTAGAGTCAATTATAAAGTCACAACATTGTACAGCTTCCACAGGATGCCACTTCTGTTCATACTGAGCCAGAAAGATATTCTTAGCTATATGATGTACATATGTATTCCTGGAATAGAGTTGAGGTGATACCCAGATTGGATGCAAGAGGCTGTCTATTTGAGTTAAGCTGGAGAAGAGACAGGGGAGGCATGCAGGTAAATAAGGCTGGAGAGCTGTCGCTGAAATGTGACTGCACTCTTCAATGTAACTCCAGTGACGTAGGAGACGTCGTGGCCTTGCTAGACTGCTGAATTTTTAATAGTGTGAGAAGCGTGCAGCCTCTATTCAGAGCCTCTCACTGTGCGAGTTGTGAATTCTGATGCCAGTGAATGAAGTGTGTGTGGGAGTGCGACTCATTCAGCTTTTCCTTGTCCCCCGCCCCTAACCCAAATACCCCGACAGATGCCACTTTATGCCTTAAAGATGACGAGATGTGATGTGGCCGATTTGATTTAAGTAAAATAAACAAATGGGCATTAATAATTTGAATTAAAAAAGGCACTAAAGGCACAGCAGACCTTGTCAAGATAAAAGATATTTAAATGTAGAGCTAAAATAATGCTATATTTACCCAGAGTTTGTCCTAAAGTTCAATTATTTACAGTCACACTGTTTATTAATAATACTATATAATATTATGTTATGTTATAGTATGGTATAGTATAGTATAATATAGTATAGTATAGTGTGTAGTATCTGACTGTTCTAAGCAGGTCTTCTGACTGCAGTATATGTTAAGACTGACGATGAAAATAGTCCAGATGGTCTTTGAGTATAAAAATGATGCCCTGTGGAGCTTACACTTTTACTTAGGTGCTAGTACAGTATTGCAACTTTAACTCCAAATTATCACAAACAAATCATGCAAAGACACAGGATCAAAGGTCGTAAGACACATTATTAGTTTCTTCATGGGATGCAATTCCTTTTAAAGAGATTTTTACAACAGGACGTCAGACTGGTATAGATCAATCTGTGGTGTAACCCAATGCTCTATCAGTTGTGAAAAAAAGGTGGGAATGCTTTTTAAATGGCACTTATTATACACACTAGTGCAGCATGCGTCATCACTGAAGATACACTGTTTTCCAGGAAGTAACAGTTTTCCTGGAGGTCCAAGATCTGATTTCATGGGACAGTATTTCATGGGAGTATCACAGACAAGTTGTTTAAAAGTAAAATAGAAATATAAAACCAGTGAAATTAGGTGGGCTGTTAGCTTTCATTAGCAGCATTGGTCCAGGATCATCAGTTCTGACACTTTGTTTTCAGTCCATTCAGCTGTCAAAAACTCCACTGCGCTGAGTTGTGACTTTACATGCATGGCAGCACAAGCAAACAAACAGCAGCAGGCATTTTTAACTAAATGACATCCACTATGACACCACCTTACCATTCAAAGCATGTAGAACTGCCAGGGGTAAAGAAATTCTATTTTAGCAACATTTTGCATATGTGACAATTTGAAAGTGCTGCTGCTGCTGGTTGAAAACCGCATTTGAAAGAGTGAAGACGAGCTACCCGAACATTTTCACCATCATTAATCGCCACCATTAAAACAGTCACAGTTTAGTTGCAGCCCAGAGGCAGAAAGCATCTCGTCTGGTGACCTCAAGACTTCATAACTGTTCGTTGTTACATGTAGATCTGCTAGCTTGATCAAACAATGACCTTCACCAGCACTGGGTCTGTTGCCAAGGGTTGCACAACTCTAAATCTGAAGGCACTACACTGCTAGAAAAGGATGGGACTACATGGGAGCAAGTTGCTACTGCAAGTACAGGGAATCAAATATCTTGGGTTCTTGGGAGTATTAGACTGCGAGATGGATTGGTAAGTTATCAGAAGTAACACGGGGGTTGCACCCGTCTGTCATGATCTCTGAGTACTGGCAAAAAGGATGAGATTACGGATACAGAGCCAGAATCAGTTTTCTTCACATGGTACTTGGGCCCCTTAGGGACTGGGTGACAGGTTCGAACATTCATATTAAGACATGAGAAAATTGCGGCTCCTTTTCAGTATAAAAGGAGACAGATGAGGTGGCCGGGGTGTCTGTTTTTTTCTGGCACATCCAGCTCAAGAGACCCAGAGGCAGACCCAGGGTATGCTGTAGGGATCGTACGTCCCATTGAGACTGGGAATGTCTTTGGAACACCCAGAAAAAGAAAAGTGGACAGGATATGAGCTTCTACATCTAAAGGCTATTTTTCTTAATCTGTTACAATAACGATCTACACCAGAACAAGTAACAAGTGTCAGAAAGTGGATAGCCGAACAAAAGGTCACAATACAAGAAAACCTTTTCATTATTTAAGGAGAACTGTGATGTAGTTATTTTAATTTTCAACAGTATCTTTTGTAAATTAGTTTGTGTTAGTGTAATATTAATAGCTTATTTAGACTCTCAAAATATATGTATGTGTGCGAGGAACTGAACAGCCAATATCTATAAAAAATGGCATGTATATACCACTTGCCTCATATTATTCCATCAAGATATATATTTACTATCAACTCTGAATCAACTGACTCAATATAAACTCAAAGTGATGAAAATTCTGTTGATTCGTCTGACAAGCAAAAAATAATCCAGCGTCACTCTTTTTTCAACAGCTTTTAGTAAATGGTTTGGCCAGTAGGGTTGATTTACAAGTGCTCTCTACAACCAACATTATGTAAGCAATTTTTAACTAATATATTTGCCATAGGAACCTACTGTGCTGATTCAATAAAGGCTCATTGTAAAAAAAAAACTAATTGAGTGATATTTATTATACCATAAATGGCAATAATCTAATGATGGATAAACAAAGGGTTCTGTTTGAATATCCTTCTTGATTGTACAACTTTACCCACCATGACTAAATAGAGCTTTAACTGCCTGACTTATTTCTTTGTAAATTATTATGGATCTAAAGTCACCAGAACCACTTACAAAACCACATAATATATAATAATAATAGGGCATTCAATTGGCACATGCAAGCTACATGTTCTTTGTGCCTGAATCAGTGTCTCCATTCCAATTACAAGGTTTTCAATAAAAGGGTTCATAAAAGATAAAGAAACAACGACGGACATGTTGCAAGTTACAGTCTGAATAGCACTCATGTACATGCTTACCTTTTGAACTCTGCTTGTTTCTGGGAAGACATCATGTTAGAAGCCCCAGGCACTGTGTTCCCCGCCTCATATTCTTTTAGTTTCTGCTTCAACTGTAGAATCTTTAGAGATGCAAAATGAGATTGAAATCACAGTGAGAAAGGAACCACTGTGCGTGTCCACATACAAAAATAAATTAATGAGAGAAAAATTGATATTTTCTACATTACAATGAGCACGGTAGTGTTGGTTGTTTCATATTACCTCTTGCCGTTGCTTCTCACATATCACCGCATATTGACCAATGTGACTGCCCAGGCTTACAACATTACTCTTCAGCTAATAGGTAGAGAGAAAAATGTAATTATTTAAAAGCATTTTTTATACCGAGAGTAAAGAATCACAGCTTTAAATTACAATTATAAAACAATATGATAGCTTTAATACTAACCGAAGATTTAATCTCCTTGGCCCTGTTAGCATACTTAAGTGTGTTGTGGGTGTCATCATATGACTTAGACGAGGGGCTAACGTTGGCAATCATAACCGTCCTGCAGTTGCCACCCAAGGAATCTTTAAGTAGTCGCGTCAGCTTGCTGTCCCTGTATGGTATATGAGATTTCTTACTCTGAAACAAAGAAGAAAAATGGATGTTTGAGTTCCCTGAAAGTGTATACAGACAACCAACTCAGTAAACATGAAAACTCTTGGGGCTTTATTGTGCTTACTGTGAAAATGGATCAAATAAAAGTTTGAAAGGAACAAATACAGAATCCAGGAAACCACTACATCTGTCAAACACAAATAAAATTTATAAAAAGAAAAACATGTTTTTGCTACGGTTTGCAGAGGAGGAAGCACAAATGTGAGGTGTGCCCCAACATGAATTCTCCGTCTGGACATGTTCCACAAGAGAAGCTTAGTCACATTACAGGTTTGGTGGGGACCAATAAACCAAATTGAGGATGAAGTGTTCATTTTATTTTAGTGTCAAAGTTTTTCTGCAGCTGGTCTGTGAACACAGTTCAGTCTGTAATAATGGCATTAGATAAACTACAGCTGCTTTGGTGAGTCACAGTCTTGTGGACATTGGGATTGCAAAAAGTTGTATTAAAGATAAGTTAGCAAAGGAGTGTAAAATAATATCTTTTGGCGATCACAGCTGTGCCTGCGCTTCTCCCGTGGAAAACCCCTAAATCTACATCTGGATTCAAAGATCGTCGTAGTTCATGTCAGGTCCAGGCAGTTTTGGGGAAACTGTGCCATTTGGGAAAATCTCCATTTTAATATTAACAGGCATTCAAAGTTAATCCAAAATTAGCATTTAATAGATAATTTCCATATTTTGGTAAGTTTGTTTAGACTCCATTAGTGTGGTCAATCATATGAATCTGAACGTCATTCAGTGTAACACCCCCGACAACTTTCAGGTGAATGGAACGATCTGTACTCGTGTAAATGGGAGGTTAGTCAACCAGATGTTAATCCATACTATTGTTCTAACTTTTAACCGAAGGCAGATTGAATTTCTTGAGGACGTCTCCCCTCTCAGGTGAAAGGATTCTTCCCCACTAACTGACTGGTGGGGAGTTTGAGGCTTTTAACCACCTGAGGGGTTGTTAACGACTTTATAGTTGATGTGGTCACGTGTTAATGGTTTACCCACCCAGCCATCATGTGAGTCTTTGAGGTCACATGAATCATGTGTGAATGGGTGTTGGATTGTTGACCCATCCCTGTCAACATTTGAGTTGTTAAGGTCATTGTTACGCCACTCAAGGTAATGACGACCACACCGGAGGTTAAGAGCCGGGGATTCCCTACCAGTCCGTTTGAAGTGATAAAGCAGTGAAACGTCCAGAACCACAAGCAAGTCTTTGGATAATGCCACAATCCTAATGACTCTTCACAGACATCCACAGCAGTTGTTTAAAATCGTAGTAAAGATATTTTTCCTTAAAACTTGCCACTTTTACAAGACAAAACTACAGGAAAGTCAGGTGGATCATTTCTTGTTCAAAGTCTTTCAGCTGGCAACCAGAACTAGGGTTGGCATACATTATCAATCCAGATTTCCCCCCCAACAGTCTCTATGAACAATCAGAAAACATTTCTAAGAGCAGTGCTGCACTTACATATGTATATACATTATGACATTACTCTTGTTGTCATTGCTTCCAATTAAAGTGTCCGCTGGCCCATGATTGTAAGGCTTTTACTGTAAAGTAGGCATAAGTTTTAGCCTTAATCAACTACATCAATGACAGCAGACTTGCGGCCCCAAATTGACACTAGCAGTTTTTTTTTTTTTTTTTACTATAGCTGACCACACATTTCAAAATTTTAATTCTAATGGAAATATTATTCTGTTCCTGTTGTCAGACAGCAGAATGATTTCAACACAGATCATAATTGCTCCACGGTAACCAAGTTTAACAGTAATTCCAGTAGTTGGAGCCCTTGTATTTTGTATTATTTAGAGGAAAAATAACAGCAATGAGTGGGGTGATAGAAAGTTTGCTTCTAAACATTGCTGCGAGGGATTTGACCATGTCTGAAAATGTTAACGACCACACGTCAGCATTCTCAAAAAGATCGGATTTCTCCATCTATGTCATAAAGCAAGATTGATATCATCAAATGTATCGACTTTTTACAACCGTTTGAGAAAGCCCCTTTTTCATGGGTGGGAAACACTGGCCTTGTGTGGATGGAAGGCCAAACTGGAGAGAAGTGGTGCATCGTCAAATGTATCTGCATTAGTTTGGACATGGCCTGAGGCAAACAACTTACAACAAAAACCTCTGTGCAGCATAGCATGAAGATGACACACTGAACAGCCCAAACAGAAGTAGCAGACATTCTTCTCACTCAAACAAATGGCATGTCAGCCCAGACACAAGTGGGGACATTCTTTCCTGTAAACGATGGTCACAACATGAATTCCTAGTCTGCCAGCAGTAAACACTGGAGCACCAATAACCATGGGACAGGACGAGAAAGGAGTGGTGGGCGTTGTGGGTTGAGCAGATCAAACTTTGAGTCCATGACTGCAACACGCCAAAATGGGGGGCTGGATATAACACCAACTGGACAGTGCTCATAAAAGAACAGTTTCAAACCAAGAATGAGGTAACCTGTTGAAGATGGATCGCATTTCAACATGGCCGTGGTAGATTTGCACAACACTTCCTAAATGCATGTGGCCTGCTTGCGCCTCTTCCCTTGAGACTAGTGTGTAAAGTGAGAAGACTGCTTGACAGGTTAATGTATGCAACTGGAATGAAATAATACCCAAATACTCAGTTGACTCTCCACTCCCCAGGCTCCGTTTCATATGGGGGTTAACTCCACATACTTATAACCATAATAATCTTAAGAATACATTCACTGTCTTTGTGCACTGTATGTGCCGTGTAATGCATCAGTAAACACTTCAGGGCATATAATACATTTTAACATGCTGTGTAATAATGGCAATGAAATCTTATAACATAGTCTTTGTCATATTGTCTTTAAAATTATATTAGTGTAAAGAGCCATTAATATCACATCTAAACTCTTAAACATATCAATATAAATTACTAAGAAGGTACAATTCTGCTACATCTAAACTATATATCTGCCAACAGATTGAATCTTGTCTTTTTCTCTTTGCCACGTTCTTTTCAAGTTTTGCCATTTATTGATTAGTTTAATAATCATGTGTACTTTATAACGTATTATTGGTTTAAACTATTGACTTTCCCTTGATTTGAAATTATGTAAAGCACCGTGCAACATAGTTTCTAAAGTTTCTAAATAAATGATCATTTTAACTTTTATTAGGTCGTGAATCATAAAATGTATATTTCATTTATTACCAAGCTAACCAGACAGTTGTGTTTCGACAGGCTGATAGACACTACTGTGTGCAGCTGTCTTTTTATTAACCAGGAGGTGTCTTCTGCACATACAAAATTGAAAATTATGATTATTACAACACCAAGCAGAAAAAACTATTTGATTATGCTTTTTTTTGTGAACAGATCACTAATCTTAAGTGCCGGTTGTCACTAAGACATCTGACAGATTGCTCCCAGAAAACGCAAAATAACATTTAAAGGGAATTTGCTTTTTTCAGTGTCTATTTTCCCATTATTTCTCTATCACTAGAAAACAAAAAAATTAAGCTTTTCTAGGAATGAGTGGGCCGCTGGGGCATTATGATCTTACAAAATGGGAACAGTGTTTGCAACATAGACTGGCACTGTTATGTCAAAATTACATGGATACAAACACCATTCATAACAACATGAATTGATATCACTTTGGTTAGTTTGACCCTGGGCCTTGTTTCCCTTATTTTGCATGATGGAGGCACTTGAATGCATGGAAAACAATAACAGTGCAGCTTGTGTAAGCAGGGCACCACACTTTGTGCTCTATTTTGAAAACCACCAGGTTATCTAAAGTAATAGTGATATCACCGAATATCAATGGTGACTGTGATTTATGTAATTAAAATAAAAATATTACCTGTATGTGGTGATTATGTTTTTTTTTTTTTTTTTTTACATTCTGTTATATAAATGACGTACAGTATGCGCAGGTTAATACTAACTCACCTTTGGGTCAGCAAGAGCATTGATAACATTTCCCAAGGCGAGGAGTGAGCGATTGATGTTGGCACCTTCTCGTAAGCGAGCACCTTTGGTGTTGGTGGCGCTGGCTCTCTCTGAGCCTGCCAGGTCAATCAGGCTCATTTTGGCAATACAGACATTAGGATTGAGGCTGGCAGTTTTGTCCTGCTGTCTCAAATATATCTGGAGAAAAGAACACAAAACGATCACCTTAAGACAATTAAGAACCAAATTGTGATGTGTTGTGAGATGTTTGTAGCTAAACAAAATACTTCAAATACATTTAAGTACCTGTTCACTTAAAATTAAGGAGTGGAAACAGTTTACCCGTACCCTTTTGTATTCATGTTTCTCCTTTCTATGATCTTTCTTATGTTGTTTTCTTGTTCCAAGTTATCACATCATGCTACAGTCTATTGGTTCATACAGAGATTTTGTGAAAACTGGATTGAAGTACCTGAAATACAGCATGGGACCTGGAAGAGGTGGCATTCATATCAGTGGGGTGTTGTGTCCTTTTTCGATTGCCAGAATCCAAAGCTTCAAGAATGTGCTGTGCAGATTTGGGCTATATAGAAACAAAGAACATCAACATAGACAGTGAGTGACCCAGTAAAAGACCCCATTTTGAACTGCCACAGTGCACTTGTACGTGACAGTAACTGAATTTGTAAGGTGACTCAACATTAAATTGTTTGTATATGTAATCCAGCTCTAAAGAACAATATTTGAACAGTATTTTTAATAACAAAAAGTTTTATATATTGAAAGATTTATTTGAGAAAGAGGTCTTACAAACTACACTTTTTCTTTATAATTGATGATATTAAAAAGTCGAATTTCTAACTTCAGTTCAAAGCGTTTTCGTCCATACAACCATCATTTACTACGCGAGAGGACACCACTAGAGGAAAATGTTTTCCTGTATTGTAATATTTTTTGTGCACTCAGTGGAACATAGAGGGGACTGTTTTGTTCAGTTTTTTGCCAAACAACCAAAGCTATTGCTCTCTTTCACACTGTTTATTGATAATAACTTAACACAGAATGTGTATTTTTAAATAGTGGTGCATGCATGGGAGCCATTTTCTTATCAATTATTCTATTATAACTGTTACACGCTTGGGAATATGAGCTTCTAATTAAAAACATCATATTGTGTATTGCAAAACCAACAGAAGGAAATCTAAATTAGACCGACCGCAATAAATTAACTGCAATGACAGCAGTGTTTACCTTTAATACGCTCTACCATGCTATGGGGGAGTATTCATGATACAAGTCGCTACTAACCTGATGCAGTGTGAGGCCCTGAACAACCACTCCTTTAGAACTGTCCTCTCTGACTGCCAGAGGACCTGCATTAGCCAACAAATCTCGGATTTGTTCATTGTAAACCTGTAAACAAACAACAAATATAACTGCAAACAGCAGCAAATCCCTCAAAACTATCATATGACAAAAAATTATTGTCAGGTTAAAGACCTGCAAGAGATATGAGTTTTTATTCGTATGTTTTAAAGTGTTAAGATAAAGAAAAACAATGTGTAAATGCCACAATACCTTTAGAGACAAGCAATATGGGTTATATAATGTATAAATAGTACTACTGAAACCAATTGGTCAAACACTGAAAAACCCTATATTCATTAATGAACAGAAAAACAAAGAATCAAATATTCACCTCAAGATATGAGAATGCAACAGCAAACTCTTTGTCCTGCTTGGCATCATCCATGCGTTTGAACAGCTCTGTCATTGTGCGGTACATGACCCCTGGCTCATTTGGTGAGCCTAACATAGTATGTGTCTTGCCTGCTCCAGTAGCACCATAAGCAAACACTGCAATCGAAAAACAGAATTACTAGAAAAAACTAACAATGCTTATCAAAACAACAACAACAACTTGCTCTGGAAAGAGCATAACCACAGAATTTTATGTGAAAAACTTGGAACGTGAGCAATGGAACCATCAAATATATTATATTTTGAAATGACACTCAGAAACATGCAATTACTATTATTATTATTATTATTATTATTATTATTATTATTATTATAAGAGCCTGGATTAAGTGAGTTTAAATGCTAAGAATTTAAATGTTCTGATCTGTCTAGATTGAAAAGTGGATCTAGAGTACAGTGCATCCAGAAAGTATTCACAGCGCTTCACTTTTTCCACATTTTGTTATGTTACAGCCTTATTCCAAAATGGATTAAATAATTTTTTTCCCCTCAAAATTCTACACACAATACCCCATAATGACAAAGTGAAAAAAGTTTGTTTAAAATTTTTGCAACTCTACTAAAAATAAAGAAGGAAAATAGAACACGTACATAATACGCAATACTTTGATTGACCACCATGATGTGCGTGAAGCAGGGGGAAGCTCTATCATTTCAGAGTAAGTATTCCAAGTTATGTGGCTTGATCAACCTCAGCACCTGAGTAAGACTTTTTGTGACCACTGGTCTCTGTACATTTGTGATTTCACCACAGACCTGAAACTTGAGCAAAGATTTTTGGAGTTTTGGAGAACAGAAAGAAGTCGCAAGGAGCCAAATCCGGTGAGTAAGGGTGGTGGGAAGCAGCCCACCTTGTTGTTACGGGCGTGAAACTTCTGTTTCCAACCTGATGTGAAAGGGCGCGTTGTCATGTTGGATCACCCAAGTGCCATTGCGCCACAGTTCAGATAATGGTTCACAACCCCACAAATGTCAAAGAAAACCCCAGTGGTTGTGCTGTTCAACTAATGTGCCTTCTGCAGTTTTGGAAAGTGATGTCTTGCCACTCTTGAAACGCGAATGCCACTCAAAACACCCGAGCCGGCAAATAGATTTTCTGAAACGCTCTCTGCTCAGGTCCATGGTGAAACTGCAAATGCACACATACGACTGCTTACAAAACCCTTTGTGTAACCCGGGAGCTGATTTTGATCAAGCAACTTCGAATATGTACACACACAGGTTATAGCAGACTATGAACTTCCTGATTGCCCCCAATATTACTGAACCTACAATAACAGATTTTTTTCTTTCTGCCCAGTTGGAGACAGCGGACACAACACTGACATATCATCGTCTCTTTAGTACATATGCCGAACATGTTAGCAAACAGCTGTTGTCAAACAATATTCATGTGGCCATGTCAACATGTTAGGCAGCCTGTATTCAATAATTTATTACCTGTGCAGTTGAATCCATTCATCACACCATCCAACACTCCTTTAGTGGTGTTCTCAAAGATATCATCTTGAGTAGAGTTCTCATCAAAAACACGGTCAAAGACAAACTTTAGGTCTTTGTTAGCCCTCTTGTTGATGTTTCTATTTCGGACCCTTTGTGACCTAAAACATATGTCCTCTTCCCTGGGGTCAAATATGAGCATGTGGTTATCCACAACCTGGACCACATTGCGAGAGTTTTCATTCTTCTCACTGTCATTGGCTGGCCTCACTCGAATAACCACCTTTACATGGCTGCACACATCACTCGCCATTGTGGTCCTTCTGCAGTGACTGACGTATTGCTGCAAAACAAAAAACAAAGTATTTTTAATTACATGCGGATGAAATCAAACATGTTAAAATGAACAGGAGAGAGCTGGTGATGGAAATTTACTTAGTGTCAAGTCGAGGGTCGAAGGACAGAAGGTGTTGAGTACTGTACAGATTGTAATTCGTTTTGGGGCACATTTGTATCTTGCGCTATATAAATAAAACCACTGATTTATGTTAACACATTTCTTCAGCCCCGCTGAAATGTTTAATTTAGGTTATCTATAATGGAACCGAAAATTTTTTATTTACATGCTTGCTAATCAGACAGAAGTCAAAATGTCATTGGGAAACAAGCATATTAAATGGTGTGCACTTAAACAGGGCTTTTCCCTCCCTTTCACCAACTCCCAAGCACACCCTGGCCTGTGAACAGGAGGACCCGGGTATTTAACCACAGCCTTTCGATTGGTAGGCAACCTCCCCAACCGTCTGACCCACAACTTACAAGTCGCATTGTTGTATTGTTACAATATTAGGCAGGCAATTTGGTTTAGTATAGGTTGTGTAGAGCATGGTTTCAACATTCAAAGCCAGCACAAGCCAACCTTATAACACTATAAACCTGCATGAAGGCAGGGAGATGGATTGTAATGCAAAACTTTCCATAGGTTTTTGAAGGGGTAAGATGTGTGGTCGCAGTGGTCGGTGGTTATTTGACTAAAACCTGTGCATCTTCACGTAATTCTGACTATTGTCATTACAATGTTTATCTACAAATGCACGGTCTGCCATAAAAATAAAACCCACCATACATTAGTAAAACAACACTCACAGTGAGGCTATAGTGGCTTATAGGTGCTGTGATTAAAGCCTTGGGCACCTAAATGTTATAATGGACGGGAAACCGCTGACTGCTTGTATCGAGGTGTAAACAATAAAAGGTGACTGGGGGACGTGTGTGCATATGAAAAAAAAATCATCCTGACGTTAGTAAAGACTGGGTTTGCAATGTTTGAGTTCTTTATTTGCATGCACACTTAAAACAATTCCCATGATCCTTTGTTATACTCAACAAGGAAACAAATGCACCCGTGTTAAAGTAACCGGGTGGCAGTTTGTCCCCTGTTAAAAGTCTACCGGTGCGTTACAGCAGTGAGGTTTAATAACGGCATAATACATTCAAATTATGCATCTCAAGTCATAAAAGGTTAAGATAGATGCTGTTAGCGTGGTACTTTTTTTTTTTTTACCATGCTGGCACTGCTAGTATAAATATCCGACGTGAAACACACATTACATTTAATAATACGGTCGACGTTGACTTGGCAGGGTCGGCTAACGCCCGCTAGCTTGGTGGCTAACTCATAATTTCCAACGGTAGGTTAGCGTTATTGTCTTCATCTCGACAGCGTTGTGTGCGATGTCGTCTTACCTTTTTTTTTTGTGTGTGTCAGAATCAGGTATCGTTCATAACCATGGCGACGTTTACACAAGTGTTTCGCGGTAGAAAAAAAAAATAAAAATAAACTCGCTTTTTAGCGGAGGACTCCACACACGGCGAAAGCACGACGAGCGCCAATATTTTCAAAACCAAGCCTTGTTGCTCGGCGGCAGCTGATTGGACGAGAGCGGCCGGTGACGCGGCGGAAACGTGGTGACGCGTGACCGCGTGCCGCCGCCGCTGAAGGTGGAGCTAACTGCGTCTGTGTCACGCGACGGGTAAGCTACAGCCAACTCTCTTTGATGTAGGCGCGATTCTCTCTCACGCGCACTTCACGTTCTGCCGAACATGTATAAACGTAACTGACTTCGCACCGCGGAAGTCTCTTCTTTTTCTAATAGCCGTTGACATTCTGTCCGGCTGATCGCACGCGGCCGTCCAGGGGTTTGGTAGCATAGCAACAGCATCTTTAATGCGTCGCTATGTTTCCCAGGTGTTAAGAACGCGCAGCCGCAAACTGACCCGAGGTCATTCACGGCAGGTGTCCGTCCACCGGTGAGAAAAGGGCGTCACACGTGCGCTTAATCTAACCTCATCGATAATTGACTTCTCCCGGACACAGCCACGTCAAAGTCACCTTCCACATTTGTTAGCTGCTTTACACCCCCCCCCCCCACCTCCAAAAAAACCAACCTCTGCATTCGTGTGGTAAGTTGCTCTGAGGACAGATAGTTGACACGTTTGGTCAAATGAAATCATCCTGCTGAGATTTAACTCCTAAAACAACCTGCTGCTCTGAAGATAATTTGACCTTCTGTTTGCTCCTCGCTTCATTGCTAGCAGCTAACGTCTGGCAGCTTAGTTAAAAAACGAGGTGGTGGCCTAGCTGCAATATCTGCCTCTGGGACGTGGTAAATTATCACTTCCACTTATTATACTTTTATTCCACTGGTGGAATGTATTTAATTAAGAACACATCTGAGGTATTTGTACTTTAATCAAGTATTCCCATTTAATTGAGGAGTTTTTTTTTTCCCCTCCTAGTGTACATGTGGAGTTGTTTGGTTTCTCTGTATAATATTGTAAAGTTCTGCTTTAAGGACTTTAATGTGTTAAGTGTCATGAAATAACCTGTGTTGTGATTTGGCACGATATAAATCAATTTAATTGAATTAATTTAACGTGATACTTCCACCATATCCTAGAGGCAGATATTGTCCTCTTTAGTCCACTAGATTGACAGTTTTAGTTACTAGTCACCTTTTACATTAAAATGTTTCATGCCATTCGTGTCCAGTGAAAATCATGTATCCCAAAATTTTGAGGGATTTTGAATTTGAATGTTTGTGGTAAACCTAAGGATTAAATATTCCTTTATGAATAAAAAAATACATATATTTCTTAAGCTATAACTAAATAATTTAAAAAAAAAAATCCTCTTGGATCAGCTGGATAATGTCACGAAGCTGAACACAGGACTGTTTGTCTGAGCTTTAGAGATGCCTAGTTCTTACAGTGACGCTACAAACATAAGATCTTGTAGCATATAATGCATTACTGCATTATTAAACTAACCGACTGCAAAATTGTTCATACTACCTCAACTTCAACTGACTGCTGCAGTAAAATGCACATTAATGCAGCAAAAATATGAACCCGAATAGTAATACACTGACATGGAGCATCTTCTCATTATGTGCACTTTTACTTTTAACACTTTAAGTAAATTTTGCTGATAATACTAACATATTTTCACTTCTTTTTTTTTTTAAAGCAGGACTTCAACTTTTATTGGAGTATTTTCACTGTGTGGTATTACTACTTTTAGTATTGTAAAGGATCTCGATACTTCCTCCATGACTAGGCGGCAGGCTGTTTAAAGTGAGCATGAGATGTGCCACGTTTAAGTGGAAGGTGATGACAGAAAAACAATAATCAACATCCTCTCCTGGTGAAGGTTGTTTAATCTAGCTGGGAGATATTTGTTTAAATTTTGATGCACACAATGATATTCTAATAATAATGTTTATTAGAATTAGATTTTGACTCCTGTACAGTGCAGCAGGCATGATTCACAATCAAAACAGCAATCATGAACTCTGACTTAGTATATTTTGTTGGTGCTACTTCTTTGAATACTGTCTTCGCTGCCATTGAACTTTGTCTTTGTCCTTGCCCAAATTCAAAATTTTAATTTTATTATAATCATACGTCACTCACTGAGCTCTAATTTTTAGTATGTTGTGTTGCAAAAAAAACACCTGAATAGCATTTTTAACCATGTGGTTCACTGGGGTGCCTGATGTGGGAAGTATGCTTCATGCAAAATGCCAAAATAAGAAACTAATCAGCCTGCTTTTGATGTAAGACTAACCTCAGTAATATTATTTACATCAAGTAGAACATCCATTTACTTAATTCAGAATATTTTCATTTTACGTTTTATCTTTCTGCTTGTATTATCACATGACTTTGCGCTTATTTTCTCTGTAGAGCATCATAAGGATGATTTTTCACATGACCGTGCACTCCAACACAATGATTCGGACAACAAATCTAACTGTATGGAGAGCCTGGAGATCACTGATGTCGAGCCTGCACTCTGGTGCATCTTCTGGCCCCGGATCCCTGAACACATCTGAAGAACCGTCTGCTGTTTCAACTGAAAAGCCTCCTCACACACCTGTCATGCTTAAAGAAGTGCTTCATTACCTGGACATCCAACCAGCTCAGGTACGTTTGTTCATAAGTCAAGCTTTCTGATGTCCTTAAACAGTTTAAATGATCTTTTAAATATGGCACATATTCATTCAGTCCAAATAAGTGCTGTTGACCCGAGCAATGGGGTCATTTGACTTTAAAAAAATTTTTTTTTTAATTGCCTTTAATTCCAATTGTGTGTTTTCACCCTCTGATTTATTTCCATATTAAAAAGCCCCCAGAATGTGTTCCAAGTGCAGGCAAATTTGATGTGTGACTGAATTGAATCTCTAGACCGACTGTCCACGCTGATATTTGCAAGTGATTTAGTCACATTTGTATTTTCAGGAATTGTTATCAGGTCTGCCTTGGTTGCTGTGGTAATGGCATAGGCATGCAAACTCATGCTGAGATGTGTTTCTCACGTCCCTAAATTCTGTCCCTCTCATATGTGTCAGAACATGTGAAAATTATTGCCAGACTGTTGTATTTCTTAGATCGATTAGGTCTGAAAAAAACAGAATAATGACACCCGTGTTAAGAAATATTCTCCATATGGGTGTATCGTAACGCCGCGGTGGTATTTCAATTCAATCTGAGGATAACTATCAGAAATGGCCTCTCTATTGATAATTATTCTCTTCGCTGAGATGTTTGTTGCTAAGGTAAAATTCTGTTCACACACAACATAACAACTTGTTGTTATAAAGACACACATGAATTGGACAGGGTGCCGGTATCTTGGCTTTCATTTAATGTATGTACTACCAGGGCAGATGGGCATGAGTCAAAAGCCTTCTGGTGTGGCAGGCAGCATAGGAGGGGAAGTGATGCCCCCCCTATATAATGCATGGTCAAGGCAGGTGGGGGCCGCGGGTCAACAACTTAGTCAGGATTTGCGCCACTGTAAGGCTGTTGGCAGGACACAGGGTGCTGCGTCGCTCCTGCCTGAACTTTAGCACCTCTAAACTCCTCCGCTGCCCGCCCATTTGCCAACTGTCCCAAGACAGCTTGCCAATCAGATGCTATTAAAAACAGTTTGATAGATTAAATTTTTTTGTACAGTACATGCTGCAGACATCACTCAGTGTGACGTGCTGTGGAATGTTGTACGGTTCAGAAGTCGTGATGAAGTGTCGCTTCACTGCAGTTGTTAATTTATTTGTTTGTGAACACATGTATGGTTGCCGCTTCACTGCTTCTATAACTACAGCAACATTACAATGCTGACACATTGTCATTACTCTTTCGAATAGCTTAATAGCTACATATAGCTGTAACTATAGATATACAAATATAGCTATAACTGCATTGAGACATCCTCTTGCTTTGTTAGTCAGGCAGTCAGAAATCTCAATCCTGACATGACTGACAGAGCTGCCATTTAAACTCTCAAATTTGTGGTGTTTGAGTGATGCTGTCACTAACAGATCAGTTCCAGTGTGGAGGAAAACCTGCCATTAATATCAGACAAATTTCCATATGATTATTGATTTAAATGGATGTTATTAAAATGAGAAAATCATTAACACGTAATTGGTCTTGTCAGCCGAAGAAGAGCATGTATGAATGGAGTACTTAAGCGATGATGGGTGTCAGAGCAAATACTGCATTTGAACTAATGTGTGTAAATGGAGCTTTTCAGTGCCCTGCTGCCTCCCACACAGGACGTCTGGCTGTAAATGTGCATGCAGGTATCTAATTTGCGCTGGTAGCCTACACTCTATTTTCTCAGCTTTACAAATGGCCATCTTGCTCGTGGGATCTGGATTGATAGTTTGTCAGATTTCTTCACTGAAATCATACATTCACTGAACAAGGAAGTATGCAGCGCTGTACTTACTGAGTTGAAGGTGCCACGCAGTGGCTTGGAAACCGTTGTCTTCTCTGGCTTGGTTCATGTCTGTATGAAGTAGCACGGTGGAACAAGACTTGAAACACTGGTTAGCTGGGTCCACGCTGAAATATCTCAACAGCTATTCGATGGAATGCCTTGAAAGTTTGTACATACATTTGCGTTGTCCTCAGGCTGAATTATCTTGATTTTGGTGATGCCCTGGCTTTTCATCTAGAGCCACCAGCAGTTCAAAGTTCACAGGAATACCGTATGTCAACATCTACTCGATTGATTTTGTACTTAACAAGACAATTTACCCTAATGATTTGGGGATCCTCTCGACTTTTCTTCGTGTCTCCAAATGAGGTGACATTTTGGGCTTTAAGTAAAAATGTCTTTTTGCACAAATTGCCATAGCATCCGGTTCACACACTCACATCTCATTCAGAATGACCTGTAATCATTTTAGTGATCCTTTCATTTGCCGCTAGTGCCACAGTCAGTTTACTTAATGTGTCTTAAATATTACCAGCAAAACTAATAACATCGCCGATCCGCCTCACCTGCACTTAGTATTTAGTGATAATGGACAATATTATCATGCTAAAACGCTAAAGTAAGATGACAAACAGGATGTTAGCGTGCCACTGTAATCACTGCTGTTTATTAAGATTAAGAAATCCGACCTATTTCCAAATAACAGATGTTGTTTGATCGCTCATCGCCACAATTTCCTCCGGATGCATTTTCCATAAATGACTCGTTAGGTGATTATTTTTATTCAGATAATTAAAAAAAAAAAAATTGTCAAAATAGTTTTATTGCTCAGCGCTACTCTATTGTAGAAAATATGTTTGTAGAGGGAAACAGAGAAAGGCATGAGTTTTGATTCAGTGGTGAAATCCTTTTTTTGGAACTTACGGAGCAAATAAAAGCAAGACTGAGAAATAGCACAGACATTTATTCAAGGTTACAAAATGGGAAATGCTTTTTTCAGGACATTTTGTTGGTTCTGTCGGTTCTTAGTATGAGTTTCTCACAGGCTTTTCAAATGAGGACATTTATGGCATCTGCTGCATATGAAGCAGTGTCAGAATTAAGAAGCAAATGATCGTAAAAACTTAGATTCTATTTCGTAACCTGTTTCTAGACTAATCACTGATTGTATCTGCAAATTCTTCAGCAATTTATAGAGTAAGGAAACTGCAGTTCAATTTGAGTATCAGGCCAAAGGGATTTAGCACAACTTTCAATCATTTAAATACAGCGTGAATGAAATATCAAATTAATTATGATCATTATGTGTGGCTGTACTTTTCTTTTCTGTGCATTTGTGCTATGACTAAAGCAAGATTCAGGTATCTATACAACTAAAGGCCCGGCATCCATGAAATTTGGTATTTATTTTCATCGTCCCTTCAAGATTTATTTCCATGTAACACAGATTGAATGTATTTAGAACAATAGCGTTCTTTCTCCTATGACTTCATTTATAGTACCTATTTTGGATTTGGTGTCCCACTTGACCTATTATTAGCAATGTCGAAACAATCAGAGACTTAACTGACTTTGGTGAGCAGTGCTGCAATTTTATGACTTTGCTTCAAAAATGAAAACTAAGTTGTATTAAGTCAAAACTTTCTTAGAATTTTATTCCAGTTGATTTACTATGAGAGTTTTCAACTAGACAGACTCATCCAGTTGTGAGTCATGAGTGACTGCTCAGATGTATCAGGGGAGGCCAATGAGAGCTGGAGGGACTCAACTCCACAGTGCGGAGACAATGAGCTGAAAGTTGAGGCTCAGTGAAACAGACAGCACCTGCATCCCCTCTATAGTGCAGCACGTCATTGCAGTCAATTTAAATGTAAAAAAAACAACCTCAAACTTAAATTGAATTTTAAAACTTTTCTACTTTCATAGCTGTGAAGAAACAATAATAAATCCCTTTTTATTAGGTTTTCCATGTTACAATGCTGGAAAGGAACCTCCTCTTCAACTCTGTAATACACTCGGTTGAGTAAAAACTGGGATTAAAAAGGACGAAGCCTGAGGAGTCCTTCACTGGCGCAGGTTGCTTGCATAGGGGACCTCCTCTAGAATAGATTAATGAGCCATCAGCTGAGAGTCCAGGGAAAAACCCTGTGCTGCTGTAGAAGGAGAAACAAGCTGCCTACTCTTACATTTCAGCCTCAACACACTCCCCCTTGTGGAATTGATGAGGCCATAAGTGTTAAACTTAACCTTTTGGATCAATATCAGTGTCTTTGGACAATCAACTCACTTTTGAGCAGGATTAGGCAAATGATAACTGTTGGTTGGAAAGTTACACATTACTCGACAGTATACTTTGTAGTTGTTTATCTTGTATAAATGGGAGGCCGTGGCTCAGTTGGTAGAGCGGGTCGCACACCAATCAGAAGGTTGGTGGCTCAATCCCCAGCTCCTCCTGTCCACATGCCTAAGTGTCCTTGAGCAAGACACTGAACCCTAAATTGCTCCTGATGGTGTACCATCGGTATGTTGTAAGTCGCTTTGGATAAAAGCGTCAGCTAAATGTAATGTATAAAGATTTATATTTGGCATTTTCTGGCAAAAATAAAACCAGTTTTGGGGCATAAATAATTATGCTGAAATCCAAAATTGGTTCATCACCCTAGGCCTTGGGCCAGTCATTTTGAAGTGTGCATTTCATCTTGCTGGTTTATATCTATTCTGTCTGTTGTGTCCAACTATTGACATTACTTCTTCACTGCTGATATATTTTTATCAAGCAAATACAAATCAAAGACAACAACAGTTCATAAACTCACAAAAGTGCACCAAAGCAGTTCAGAGGAATTTCTCTGAACTGGGGTTGTGGTAAAAGTAATACAAGCATTAATGCAAACTAATGTAGATAGCAGGTGGTCACTGATGTGGAGCTTGCACACCATAAATAGAACAAACCAGGCTAGACTCATGATGACAATGGAAATCTAGCACAAAAATACAGCAAAACAGGCAAACCACAAATCACAGGTGTTGTAGCTTGTTAAGTCCCCGTACCACAGCAGACTTTGTTGAGTGCTGCGTTTTTCACTTCCCCTGTTATTTGGGTTATTTGGCTGGCTGTAATCCGGACACCATGAGAGTCACTCTGCTCTATGGATAGATAACAACAAAACACTCAGCCAGCTGCTGCTTCTCACTGGTTTTGCATTTGTATATGTAAGAGAAGAACACGGACTAAAAAAAGTAGCGTACAGTTGTGATACATGAAATGAAGTAGTTACCCTCAGTTCCATATGTCTTATCTGTTTAATGCAGTTTTGTGGAGTTTATATCTTATGGAGTTTGTTGGCGGAAAAAGATGTTTGCGTTAATCCAGAATATATTCAAATGTGTTTATCAGAGTCCTAGTGTCAGCGCAGAATCCTTTTCACCAGGAGCTGAGTGTGCCACTTTGTAAAGAGGGGCAGAAAATTGGGTTGATATGATCTTGTCTCTTTAAATTTGTTTAAAGTCTTACACTTGAATTTTGGACTGGCACAGGTAAGAAATCACATGGTAAACTAAATCTGCACTAAAGAGAGTACTGTGTACTTTTGTGCAAGAGTATGAAAACTTTTACCTAATACACCATCTATAAAACTGACAGGCAGCATTTGAAGGAAAACTGGATATTTGTATTATATACATATTGGTCTTTGTCAGGATGTAGCACTTGAAATGTACACAATTTCAGATGAGTAGTCCTTTTTGAGACTTTATCTTTGTTTCCTGACTTATATTCCCCACCATCAGCAAGGGGAAGAGCTGTTGTTTATACAAGCAAAGGGGGTAATATGAGCTTGTCTCTTCAAATTAGTTAAAAGCCTTGAAGTTGCTGTTTCAGCCACACAGCTGAAGTCCATATGAAGTCCATGAAGTCAGAGCAGTCACATCGTGATGCTGCTTTTGCACCTTTTTGTTGACACGAGCATGTCAAAAAGTATAATTGAAGTTTGATTTAGTTTTTTAATGGACTTTGATCATTTTTCAGTCTGTGCCATCAAAGACAGACAATAACCGATGTTTAGTTTTGCAGTTTGAATACGAGCATTTCATTAATATCCCTCGAGATTATTGTAATCTTTTATGTAATAATTTCAGTTTCTGTAATTGGTTGTGTATTTGCTTACACTAAAGTTCTATTTATATTAATCTGACAACACCTACAGAAATTGTTGTGTAGTTATTCATTCAAAAGCAGAGACAAAATCATCTCATGCACAATGAACAGAATAAATGCAAACTGTATTATGTGGAACAATCAACTTACTGTTTTCTCTGGACTAAATTTGCCACCACAACTTCTTCTGGGTCTTGCCAGTGTTTTAGCTTTTCTTTTTTTTTTTTTTCTTTACACTCCTTTTTTGGGCGCACTGAGTAGTGAAAGAGGAGGCTGGTAAATAATTGATCCTTGTAATTAAACACTCCAGCCAGGGATGCTGGGGCTGATTGACGGCCAGATATTAGGCCCTTGTCTCGTAAGGTTGCAAGTTTAGTCTGAGGTTATCAGTGGCCAGAAGAGTCTTTCTCCCTCCCTGCCTCATTACTTTCATGAGTAGAACATTTCATAGAGGAGCGGTGGGTGGGGGTGTGGTGTGAAGACAGTCTGGGACTTCATTAGCCAAATGGGGTGCCTCAGTCTACAGAGCGCCAAATTGTTCAGCCTTGCTGAGCAGATAACCCCTTTGTGGGCGCTTCACCACGCTGTCCTGTAGAGTTGTTTCAGCCCTTTCATCTTACGCGTTCTTCAGCTTCAGGGTCACTTGAACAACAACTTTAACAAATAAAGCAAACCTTCCTCGTGCCGACATGAGCAGATGTCATCTATCGTAGCTTAGCTGAAAACCTCCAAAACAGATTTGCTCATCTTTCCAGTTTGGTTACATTATTTAGAACAGAGTTGTTTTTGGTACGGTACACTGTTCAACACAGCCTAAATGGTGTCCTAAAAATAAACTATTGGGAATATGTTGAACCTAAATTAATGTTTGATTGAATTGGCCAAACAACATTGACTGTGTGTGTGTGAGAAACAGAGAGAGGCAGAGGGCGTTAGAGAGAAACCTCTCTCTACAACTGATGCATACACATAACATCAAATAACAGCGTATGGCACAGTTGTAAACTGGAGGAGAGTGTGCTGCCACGGCATCAATTCCTGAGAGTTGTATTTGCATATAGCATTAATAACAATTATTGAAACTGTATAACTCCATAGACACATGCATTCAATATTGCTGAATTTGGTAAAAAAATGAACTGAAACCCATCCTCGATGCTGAATTGATACTATTACAGCAGGTTTTATTGCAATATTTACATTTGTTCCTGGTGTGTGAGTGTGGGTATGCTAATCAGATACATGCCCTGTGGACAGCTGGATTGAGATGACTCATTCCTGCAACACATCTTCATTTGGTGTTTGTGTGAGGTCCAACTATATTATCTCAGTGGTCTTTCTTTTAAATATGTTCAGAATAATGATATAACAAAACATTTACTATTTAGTCTAGATATCATTACTATCACCTATATGCTTTAGGTGTCATTTAGATTTATAGACTGTGATGATAAATGGGCAGAAATAATTCATTTAGATTCATTGACTGTGATCCTGCTAGACTACTTTGGAACACAAATAGGGTAATTCTACTCTTTACCTGACACCTGATAGTTGAGACAGAGGAGAAAATGATTGACATCAACTTTCCAGTTGTGAAATAATTTCCAATAGTTTTACTAACCCAAGTCCTGAGGCCCATTCAAACTAAAGGTAATTTAAAATAGGTGCGATGTATACTCTCTTACGGAACATCCTCCGCATGTGTTCCTGCATCTAAATGAGCTTTATTAAACTGCTATCGCACCTTTTCTGATAAAAGTCAGTTGCAGTGACCTTATCTTTGTAACCAACATTATCTACATTCCCACAGCATCCAGATGAAGTGCTGTTGTTCTCACCTGGAGTGCTCCCACTCCTTGCCTACTCTGTTTCTTGACTAATTTGGCAGGGAAGATCATGTCCGCTCAACACTACATGACACTACTGACCTAAACCTGTAGCAGAAGTTTCCTCACTTATTTCTCTCTGTTCCTACACCGTGTATACCTCCATAGTTAAACCAGAGTGTCCCTGCTTAAAATGAATCTCTTAAATACCTGCTTGGTACTTCTTGAACACATCATCTCCCATTTCAAGCATTTGAGGGAAAGCTTTTCTGAGAACCACTGCCTTAGCTCTCACATTAAGCCCCATGAGGCTTGCCTCATCCTCTTGTCAGGGCACAACCTTTAATGTGTCGGGGGCCATTTGTTTGGCTCACAACACCCTAAACTTTTGCTGAAGGAAACACCATATATGTACGCTGGCAGCATGGCTAGTTGTAGTAAATTTCAGCCTCACTGTATCATCAGCATTTTGCCAAGAGGTAGCCCTCACACAAACTGACGTACCCTCCAGGCAGCCTAGGGCTCCTGAGACTGACCACTAAAAAGATTGATATCAAAGATTGAAAGCCCGCAGCTGGCTGATGGTCATTTGTCCGAGTGGCAGCTTAAAGTCCAACCTTTTGGCCGTTTTTACCCTCTAAGCTTGGACAATTTGACCATATAGATTGTGAGACAATTGAAATTTGTGAACAGTTAAGACGTTAATATCATGATCGACTGGTTTCACATCTCTGATTTGTAGGAGTAATTGGGAATGTCATCTTCCTGTGGCAGAGTTGGTAAACCAGTCAATGAAAAATGGCCAGAAAAATAACAGGAAGTTTGAATGAGATCAACGCAGCTAAACAGGTTGACGTACGTTTCTAATTAGCATATTTATTTAGTCCACAAGATCTGAGCCAAGACATGTCATTCACTACTTATTGGTTAGGGCCTAATAACCCTCCCAAACAGAAAAATGCTGACATTAACATGGTGTCATCACTCCTTAAAGCATTTCTGCCTGAATAATAATCTAATACTAGTTTTATGGCTGCCATTGACACTGACAAAATCAATAAGAAAAATACTTAACAAGCCAAGAGGCACTGTCATGCCTACAGTATGTCCAGTCACTCTGTGACCTTAAGAGCACCTTCACCTTTGAGGTACAAAACATTGGTAGACTGACGATCGCACTAGTCAGAGAAAGGCCCACGGCAACTTTATCAAAAATATGTACATAGCGCAGCACTATGAAGCTTCCCTCCAAAGTGTCCCAGCGAGCCCACCCCTTCCCTCAAGGCACCTCCCCAGCCCCCACCCCATTGCCTAGTTCCTTTCATTTCATATATTGTCAACCCAGTCTTCAAACTACCAGAAGCATCCTCTTAAATGCCCCCAGATGTCGTTTCCCTATTACCAAGCCTTCCACCAAGAAGCCCTCATTTAGCTTGACTCGTCTTTGCACTCCCTAATGGACTTGGCCCTGTTCTTCTTTTGTCTTCCTTTAGTGCCATGAAATTCACCTTCAGGAGAGAAAGCCATCTTTGCTGATGCTTCTTTACATTTTGTGAATATAGTTAGATGATCCCACCCCCTCTTTTCAGTTTCACTTGTGTTCCCTCTTGGGCTTTATATAGTTTACATTGTTTCCTTGGCACACTGTATTGACAGTGGTGTCACACTTAAGAGAAATCTTTCAGTGGAGGCACCAATGAAGCATGTAATCATTTTGAATAGGTCCAGCGCATCATATTTGACCTTATTTCTTGTTTCGTGTTAAAACAAAGATGTAGCCTTTTGGCCCCTCTGTCACAGTTTGTGGGATTTACTATCCAGCAGTCTATGTTTTGTATTTTAATTTTTTTTAAAGCATGTCAGAATACCTGCGTGTGTGGTCACACAATCAGATTAAAAATAAGAGGTGCCCCTTTTCAGTTGAGACGGTTCTCCTGAGAAAAAAAAAAAAAAAGACAGCCGTGGTAGTTCAAGTGCCAACGTTTACAGTCAGCGCCCCAGCTATAGGTAGCGTGATGCAAAGGACAGCAAATTGTCAAAGGAAGGAGTGGCAAGACATAGTGTTTACTTCGATAGAGACCACGATTTGCCATCTCCTGTCCTACCCACACGTAGTCCACTATCATGGCAAAACGCGTAATACTTTCACCAGTCTGCTAGAGGGCAGCATATCTTTGTGATGTCCGGTGTCGCATTAGTGTAATAAGAAGATGCACATCAACTGAGACAGGTCACTTGAAGAAGGTCGTGATGAATGTTACTTGAAAGAAAGCCTAAGTCCCTAACCGCCAAGCGGGATGCCAGAGTTTGAGTCCGTGAGAAGAAAACGTGGATAATAACGGGAATGTGTGTTGTGTGTTTTTCGTTTTGTGTGTTGCGGGTTGTTTTTCTCCATATCACACAATTGTCCACGTTTACTTGTTGTCCTAAAACACATTGTTTTTACGCCTAGTAAGACAAACTTGTGATACTGACACGCTTTGCTCTAGTGGACTTGCAGGTACATTACATACTTTGCTGTGATACCAGGTTGGCACATCCTACAATGATTTCTTTTAATTATAAAGATGTAGTTTTAGTTGCCTGAATTTAGTCATACCTTTTCCATCATTTTTTGTCATGCCTGATTATGACCAAGATGATTTTGTTGCCTAAACACCTGCTTTTACCCTCAAAGCAGCAGACCAGAAAAAGCTCATATTATTCATTCATTCAAATTATTCATGAAATGCTTCCAAATACAATTATGTGCAATGTTTGTTTTGACAGTAGACTACTCTGACATGTTTGCTACAGATTTTAGAGCTACATAATATGTGATGAGTGATTTCTCAAACTAAAGTGCAACACAGTGGCAGCACTGCAACTCGTCATGTCTTTTCTATTTAAGCTCGTAGCGCTCATTGATTGTGTCACACATAATAAGTAAGAAGTCAAAGTACAGTAGATGGTGTGTCCCATCCAGGAAGAAAATGTGAACGTCTCTGCTAGTCTGCACTTCCCTTCATTATTGTCCAGTTGAGTAGTGTAAGTAGCTTCACAGTGTTAAATAGCTAGTGTGGGAGTCTTAACGGTCTTCTTAAAGGTCCCATGTTTTAGTCTTTTTCAGTGTTTTATTTGCAGTCTCAATATCCATAAGAAGATACTTTTGTGGTTTTAAGCACCAAAAACTATCTCAATATTGTTGTAGATCTCCTCTTTTAAGCTTCTCTCTGGAGCTCCACCAAGAATAGTCTTTGTGTTGAAGTCGCATTGATATCAATGACGCTCACTTCTGATTGACTCTTGCCTCAGGCCAGCCACAGGTTTATCTTTTGGTCTTATAGCTTTCTAGCTTCACAACAAAATGAGAATTTGGTGTTTTCTTGGTGCTGAGGGTAGACATTTGACACAAGTGTGAGTGTGTGACATCACAAACTTACAGATGTATAAGCAGGTCATTTGCTGAATACAGGCTGTGTGTAATTATCTGTGGAATGAGGTTTTTTTTTGGACACTTTCACGTTATTTTTATATCATCTAAAACTTATTTATGATCAAAATAGAAAGAAATTCAGTTACTTAGGTAAAATTCTTCAAAATGCATCTACACTTCTCATTGAACAATTCAGAATAATTGCATTTTTTAAATTTCAAACAATTATCTGATGTGAGTTGGAGAATTTGTGTTGCTGCCTCACACTTGTGAAAGCTGCATATCGGACCAGGACTGACTTCCAAACTTGTCATGATGTCACAAAATCCTGCTGTTACATGTTAAACTCAGATTTAAAATGAGCATAGAAAAGCCTTCTAGTGTCAAACTGCACAGTGATGCTTAGGCATCCAAGTGAAGTAATAAATAGGAAAACACAATGTTAGGGGTGGAGGAATTTAATGTTGCAGCGGTAATTTTGCCAAAGCTCTCTTTGTTATAATTAATAGAATGAATAAATAATATTTGAGTTTGTTAAGCAAAATATCAGCTAAAATGCACAAATACAGTCCTCTTGGATATTTATATCCCAGCTCAGTTGTGACAATTGTGATTTGCCTAGTGTAATCAAAGTAATGAGGAGGATTTCACACATCGCAACCAGCTTGCCCCTATTATCCACCCCAAACTAACCTGACAGACTGTGGGAAACATTAATTTGATTATCATGAACAACATGTCTCCCACAGCTTTAGCACAGAAGTCAGGCTGTAGTCTGTGTAGTCTAAGAGGATGTTTTTCCTGCAGCCACTGTTGTTTTGTGGAATAGGTAGTTGTGTTTTTTTTAATACATTTTTAGGCATTAAATCCTTAGAGTTTAGCCGAGGAGGCATGGGATCAGGAAGATATCAAAAACATATCTTTGTGTAACTCATTCAAACACATACATTTATACTTCGGTCATTTTGCACTTACTGGAAAGTAATTTTGTAATAGTCTCTGGACCTTTGCTGTTATGCACCTACAAATTTGGGTCATGATGTTACTCACAATAATTTGCTTCTTGAGATCTGTGTTCTGTTTTATGCAAAAATTAGTCTTTCCAGCAGAAAAAATGTAGCTCAGTAAATCTCCAACCTGCAAGGAAAAAAAAAAACAGACAGTTTGGCTGGGGGGTGGGGGTGGAGAGTGATGACTCATGCACGCAGCAGAGGTCCCTCCCTTTCCATTTCTTTCAGTGTCCAATCAGTTCTTCCACAGCTGTCACTCACTGCCTCCAAATCAGATCTCCACAATGCTTTACTGTCCCCTGTACGTCACTTAATTTGCAAAGGTTTAGAACACGTGAGGTAAGTTTAAAAAAAAAAAAAAAAAAAAAAAAAAGTAATTCACAGGATTTTATCACGGAGATTGTTGCTTGATAATGTGATTACCTCTGAATGCAAATGGTAATCCTCCGCATCCAGGATGTTTTGATCATGCTGTGGCCTCAAACTCAACTGAAACACACTCTGACACGTTTCCTCATGCTCCAGAATAGATTTTAAAGTTGCTAATTTATATACTCTGAGCTGAATTTTTTTTAATTTTACAGAAAAAAGTTTACTGTTTTATAGTAATAGTTCTTAGATTTTTTTTTAATTTTTTAATTGCACTCAGATTACTTCGTTAGAACACAATCAGCCTATAAAACAGAAGACTAATCATTGCATTGGCTTGCCCACGTACAGTAAATATTGAGTTATTGGTGCACAGTTTCAGAGAAGATACAAGTGTCTGCTATCCCCGTTTCTCCAGGGATCTCCTCAGCACCACTGTGGTGTAAGAGCCAGTCTCAGGACTCCTTGAGGTGGGCAGATGCTTGACATGGGCTTTATGAGCTTCATGTAGAGGAGGACAGGGACTGGGGTTTTCCGCTTTGCAGTCTAAGACTTTTATTGAAAACTAAAAGGCAAAGATAGCATGTGTTGGTGAGAAAAAAAAGACTGGATAAAGAGGGGAAAGAAGGGAGGGAAATAAAAAGGGTTGAGGATGAAATTGTGTTTGAGTTGAGGTTGAGTAAAGCTAGATGGGAGAACATAAGACTATTACAAGAAGCTTCTCAATAAATGCCAGCTGTACATGAAGCTTTAAAAATTCAAAAAAGATGATGTCCAAAAAAAGTCAATGTCAATAATGCTGTGACTTTAAATAGTGATGAAGGTAATGCATCTAGACTGATTCCACCGCTATTCCACCAACATTTTGGATGGTAGCACCATCGGGTAATTTGGTTAATATGGGTAATTTGGTTTCTGCGCACTCAGATTTATTAAATAACGTGTTTCGTTGATATGTGTCGGGAGTTTTCTGCTGCCATCCCAGCACAGTGAAGTTGGGTGATATTTCAGTGAGAGTTCTCTTTTCCACAGGGCCCCGCCTTTTGGCAATACAAAATTATACATTCACACCCACAGGCAAACATTTGTGGCAACTGCTTACCAAACCTAAGGGACGATGCAGACTATCCTCTGACAGCTACCACATCCCTGGCGGTCCCAGGATCAGCACCTTGGACAGCGATCATAGCATTCTTATGTACAAAATGTTAATAATGTTCCACCTGAGCTGAAAGCGTGAGAATCTATTGATACTCTTGAGCTTTTAGCACAACTGGTCAGAATGTTATAATGATATTACTAAGGATTTCTAGATAGATAACACTAACCATAACCCCTGCTTGGGTCCTACTGGAAAAATAAAAGCGGAGGCAAAAAAAAGTTAGTCAATATATCTTGAAGTCCCTCCCCTTGCATTGATTAAACCTATAGAATTGTATCCCCAGTCATCAAAATCCCATATTGTAACTTCATTAAGTAAATTTGGATCAATGAACCTGCAAATAGTTCCCACCTCTATCTCCACCCGTCCCTCCATGCTTGAAGTGGCAGCTCGATGATATGGAAAGCCCCATCCCATAAGTTGACAGGATTGGTTACTTTAGGTATCTGATGTATGAAACCCTGCCTGTTTGAATAGGTGTTTAGAGACTGTGAGACTGCAGTTCAAACATGGAAAAGTTTAGCCATGGCACTGCCTGCTTATTTCACTTATGATGTCTTGTAGCACATAAAAACCCCACATGGATGTCTTACCAAGGGTAAAAACTCTATTTTCATTGGAGGAGTTCTTTAAAAAGTAAACACATAACTAACCATTTCAACTAGTTGTCTGCAGGCTTGTGTGATATAAATCTAGATTAAATTCCCCAACTGCTCAAGGCATGTAGTATTTTCATCATGCCTTGCTTACCTTAAAACAAATATCATCAAAATTCTTTACATTTGCCAGATGTTTAACAGAGTTATTTCTCGCTTTTCTTCAAGTCAGTTTGTAAAGTTAAATTCATGTTATGACAGTTTTATTTCTCTTTTTATTTCTTGGTAATTATTTATATTTGATCGGCAAATCCACCACATGTTCCTGTAGTGCTGTTATTCACATGTAGAACATAAATAGTAATTGACCTGCAACAGTAAATCAAGAGATGATGTGTTTGTTAAAGTAAAGTTGTGGTAGGGTCTGTGAATTAGGATTCAGTGAGTATCTTCACTTTCTTGGATTTTTGTTTTTTGGGCATATCTCATAATTCTATTGAATGGGACATCAACTTATTGCTGGCAGTCTACTGTACACTAATGACACACTACAGATTAGCTGTGGTTTGCATTTACGTGTCTGAACAACTGCTGGTTCAGTGTCGTTCCCCTCTTCTTCATCAGGTCACCTGCTTGAATCTCCTTCACAAATCCACTTAAACAAAACTGTTATCCTGTGGTCAGTAGCCAGGATAATACTGTTAGAAGTGTTACCTCTGCCTCCTTATTTTTGTATATTAGCACATTTTACTGTGAATTATTGTTTACATGGTGTATTTCTCCGTTTGACCTCCAACATGGAAGTTTTACTTGTGCAAATTGCAGTAAAGTAGTTTTAACTGACAGAGATACTAGTTTTTGTAGACCCAAGCATGTTTTAATTCATGAATCTTCATGAATCGAAAGCAAGGTGACACAATAAGGAACATAAAGACAGTTAACAATGCCTATGTGTTTCTTAACAATGCCTACGTGTTTCTTAACATCCCAGATTGTGCCTGAAATTTGCTATATATGGTATGGGGGAGACGCCATGACAAACAGAGTAGCCAGCTTCCTGAAATTGTTTAGATAGTTTTCCACTATGTCCTCTGCCTTGCGCTACACTGAGAACGACACACATCTCTAGACCAACAGTCTGCGTCCTGTTGCAGGCAATCCAAAAAAGGGATGTCTCAAGAAACAGGATAAAACATGGCAGCTACAAAGGAGACACCACAATTCCAAAGCTTGTGAAGAAAGTCCAGCATATAGCAGCTAAAGATTATATGGTCATCAAAACTTTCATTCTGGGTAGTACTCAGTTATCCTCACTTTCAGTAGCTGATATTAAAAGCTGCACAGCTCCAATTTCTGCAGCATGCACACTGTGTTTCTATGGATATGCAATACATGATACACATATACTGCTAATTTCTGGTCGTATACGGCTCTTCATCTACTCTCTGTCCCTGTCACATTTTTCTTGGAGGAAGATGCTTGATTTTCAGCATCAGTTTGCGGTTGCTTCCGTGTGAAATCATCGTCAGCAGTATTTTGTGATTGATTGGATCCAGATCGGTTCTCACGAATCAAAAATTAAATGGTGAATGCTATTGTAATTGAATAATCATGGTGGTCTAAAACATTTTCTTTGCTTTTTTAATGTTGACTAAAAACTTGACTGCACCAGTCCTGTCAATCAAACAGACACATCCCCAAAAATACAGCTTTTTGAGGCCTATTCTCTAATTAATGACGGGATTATTTTCAGATTGACCGCCAGAAAACCGTCATGAGTGTTTTCAGTGAGTGGCACCAGAATGACTTGTGGAAAAAAAACTTATGTAAGAAGAGAAGTTGAATGGGAGTCTATGGAGCTAGAACCTTTTTGGAGCCAACAACTAGCGGCCCTCGTTGGTGTTGCAGTTTAAGGCTCTTCCACAAGCTACATCCACTTTTATATATGAATGTGTCAGTAGGAATTATATAGTGTTTTACTCATACTTTTATGTGCTCTTTTGAATCTGCAAGTCACTTTCCTATTTGCTAAGCAGCAGTAGCACAATGATGTCATTTACAATTATAGATGATAACATTCACCAGATTAGAATTCATCCTTTGGGGGTCCGTGAATATCAGCATCAGATTTCATGGCAATAATCCATTCATTAGTGTTCGTGACACTTTTAACTGAGATCCAAAGTGTTGGACCCACAGGCAGACTGACACGCTGGCCGATAGACCACAACAGACAAAACCATCCCTCGAACCACATGCTTCGTATAGCTACACATAAAACTCATTGCCATATTTTGTTATCATATCTTATCACATTGTCTGAAATATTTAGACAGTAGACATAAACAAATGAATTTATGCCATTGTTCCTGTTTTAACTTAACAACCCCACCTGACTTACGGGTGGAAAGTAGCCAATAGAGCTTCCTGCTGTAGTTGCAGTTTTTAAAGTATCATGATGCAATTTTGACTTTTCAAAATTCTAAAAACTAAGTCTTAGACAAAACCATCCACACTGGTGCACATTCATCTGTCAGGAAAAGTAAGAACTTGAAGCTCGAACCTCTGGATAAAATACTCACCCTTCAAACACCAGTTGACACTTAAAAAGTAATAATAATAATAATAATAATTATTATTATTATTATTATTATTATATAGTCTTTAATACATACATACATACATACATACATACATCTATACATTGTAAAGTTTTCGTGGCTTCTGTGTGCCTCCAATGGGATGTGTTAGGTCTCAGTTTGGAAATGACCAACGAACTTCAGTTGGCTGTTTTTGTAGCTGAATGAACTGATGCTGTTTTCACGCGTCTAGACGTGTCGTGTCTTAACTAGCTCAAATACCTCTTCTAGTACATTTATTTAATCCTGTGCCAAAAGAGTGCAAACAACAGTGAATAGATGAGGAATGAAAGTATTTGTCGTAACTCTGCGGCATTCCTTTGACAAAAGACAGATTAGGTCAACATAGACAGAGGCATTTGGAAGGAGCCCTCTGGCAAAGAGTTTAGTCAACATTTTTGTGCTCCTGTATCACTTGTTCACTCTGACTGAGTTCCTCTCAGTCCACGCGTTTAGTACGCTTTAAATTTAGATAGGTGAGGCAGAAGGCTGCATGCGTCTCGGACATGACTGATCACCGTCAGCATAATCTCTTGACAGAGTAATTGTGGGCAGCTTTCATGCCTTTTGAGTTTCGTCTGCTCTCACTGGCCATCTGTTTAGTGCACGTCAGCCTCCTACCTGCTATACCTAGTCCATTCATTTAAGATGAGTAGAGACGGGGAAAACTTTACTACACTCATTTAAAGTAAAATCTAAATGTGTCCATTAGCTGCAGATAAACCAACAATTTTGAAGCTGTTATAAAATGATTTAGGCAGTCAAAAGCCTTTATATTTTAAGATTGTCTTGATATAGTTTGAGCACAGCAGCAGTTTTAGATGTGAGATGTATGCCAGGTATGTGGACACTTCACTCCTGTCTGCAGACGATTAAACGCCCAAATCATCACCATAATCGCGCCTCCCACATGTATTTGTTCATACCGCACTGTCATGCTGTAAAGCTGACAAATTCATGCACACTTGTATCTCGCCATGAACTTTGTGTGACAGAGAAAGAAATGCAAACCGGTTACCTCCACTCTTGCCATGGCAACGGACGCGACAAGAAAAGCGATCCTGTACCTGTGTATCTGTCTCCCTAATGGTCTGTGTGTTAGTGTAACAAGATCTGTAAAAACTCCCCTCAATGACATTTTAGATCCCCCACTGTAACTGACCTGGGCTGGGGAGTCACAAGTAGGATTTAGGTGAGTACTCAGGCTTCTCTCAGGTTCCTGTTCCCCTTTTCCTAATGAATTCAACCAGAAGAGAGCTCGAGATGAGGCCCCTTTTTCCGAATGGCCAGGATGTTACATGCTGTTGCAAGAGCTGTATTTTGTTTGCAAAATGTCATTGATGCAAAAAATGACACTTTTACTACCTCACTTATGTTTGTTAAATCTCTCTAGAGATGTTTTTTTTTTAATTAAAATACCAAATTAAAGTCTATACTGTGTTTACCTTTGGCTTTTGGGGAGGAAGACTCATTAAGAATGCTGTGGGATGACCGCTGAAGTGTCCTGCATTATAGCACCTTGCAGCCTTGCTGTCGGACTGCACCACTCGGACCACTCCTAACTCTCCTGTTCCCTCTGCTGGGAAAGGCAGATATTGCACGCCCCAAACAGAGCTCAGACCACAGACAAGAGCAATTACTTTTATTTTAAGTATCACCTCTGCATTTAAACACCGAGATCACCCATGTTGTGCTCTGGCTTGATTCCAGTCTGCTGCTTTCTTTCTCTGGGGAGGGCACGGTCTAGGTGAGAGCCTCGCTGACACCCCTCTGTACGAAATATCAATGTGAATGACTCATTCCCAAGTTTGATGTCAATCATCGTCGCAAATGCCAAGCCCATTATCACCAAATCTTTTCAAGAAGTTGTTTTGTCCATCTGGTGGCAGAAGAAGCAGGATATTTGAAAAAGAGGGACGATTTTCACAACAGCACTCAGGTCTTTTGAAGAAGCTTGTTTTCCCTCAGGGTGAAGGAACCGGATTTTCAATTTACCTTATAAATGACCTTGTAAACATCCAATTTACAATTTTTGTGGCATGCACTTAATTTTTTGCTTAGTTTATTTGATGTGTGTGAGTGGCTGGGGCAAAACTTGCTCTGAACCTCAAAGATGGATAGTGTCTGCTCAATGCAGCAGAGACACAAATGAGAATAAACATATGCTATTTATTTTTCCAACCAACCAGCTCTAAGAATATTGAGCATCAGCTGTCGGTCATTTGCACCAGTGAAATGAATAAGCTTTACCTTTGTTCTTTTGGCCACAGCTTCCTCAAGATGTGACAAAAGATTGTTGTGACAAGTGCTGCACACTCCTGTAGAGGACCAGTTTGTCTCCTGGTTGCTTGTGTCGAGTGTTTTGATAAAAGCCAGCCTACTTTGCTGTTTGTGTTTCTGTTTTCGTTTTCCTTTTTTGTATTGAATAGCACAACAGGCAAGTTCATTATGCGTGTGACTCATCCCACTAGCCCACACCCCCTCCCCATCTGCTGCTGTGCGCTGGAAAGGAGAGGGAACCGCCATTGATCACTTCTTCCCTCACACATGCACGCACACACCCCACCTTCAACGTCACTATCGATCGACATGTAATGTTTTTGTGGGGAATAGCTGGCATTTCCTTTTGTGTCATTTTACATCTGTTCTTTACCATTTCCTCTCATTATAATACATCACAGGGCAGGAATGTAAAGAACAAAAAGTAAAACGTAATCCAGCAAATCATTCAGACTGTTCAGGCAGTGATTGAACAGGTTGTGTTTTATTTGTAGCAGTGGCAGTCAGGAAATATAGAAGGAATAACGTCTGGACAGGAGATGTTTTCTGTGTTATTGGACGGACACAGCCTCCTGCAAAGATGCTGCAGAATGGTTGGCAGGTTGCACATTTCCTTGATATAAAACATTTTCCCACTCCCTCATCCTCATGACTTGATGAATACATTGTGTTTAACAGTTGAATGCTTCAAACTCATAATAACACTGACAAGCACATATGAGAATATCCTGAATATTTACACATTTTGGAACATGTTTCTTGCATCATTTTTATGTCAAATGGAAAGTAAAAACTGTTTTCTTGAGTAAATTGAGGTTTATTACAATCACAGATTTTGAAAGTAGTGACCCTTCTCAAAACATGTTTTATCATTACACTTTGTAGACGACTAACCTTGTCCAGTTTAAGAATTAACTTCAAAATATTAAAGGTTTTAATTGCTGTGATGAAAATCGAAACTTTGTCAACTGTTAAAATTAATTATTTTTGTTTTTTTTAAATCAAAGTTATAAATATATTTTGGATGGCATGATTTTAATGTGGTTTCACTTACTGTAAAACATTTTTTATATTAAAACAATGGTTTCTTTTTTTTCCTGATCATACAGCTCATGGTTGCCTTACATTTATAATTTTTTTTTCACGCTACGAGCTGGTCTAACAAGTCCCAGCTTTTTCATCCAGACTGTTTTTAGTTTGGGGATGTTTGGGTCGGTGTGAGAGCACGAGACAATGACAGAAACACCGTGGCAGGTAGAACGCAATGGCCTTACAGAGTTTCCTGCGGCACATTATAGTGGTGATTCCCCGCAGCATTTGATATAAAGAGTGCCTCCTCTAACAGTGAGTGAGCTGGCTGTTTAGACCATGACTACATAACTAAATTGATGATACGATAAGATCCATTAGGATCTGTCTGATGGTGTCTTGTAAGTGTGCAGCACATTGCAGTATCGGGGGGGAAAAGAAAACCTTAGTTTTTATTGGTAGGAAAAGTTGATGCTAACGCTTTGGTCCGACAGTCAGGAGGGGATATGAAAGGAAAAGTGTCCCTGTTAACTTGTGAACATATATCGTATGTGTTTCTGTCTCTAGATTGATCTTGTAAACTGTACTGTATAACCTTTATTTAATCAGGTAATCTCATAGATTGAGTTGATAAAGAAGATTGGTAGAGATGTGAAAGATTCCCATTGAAACAACATGCGTGTTCACTTCATCTAGGCAGTTGTATGATGAGTCAGGTGTGTTGGAGGATTAAGGTGATGTTCATTATCATAATAACTGCACTTCCATTAATTTTGGCAGCAGTGGAAAAATAATTAATATCCTTTACTTGAGTACAAGTGCCAATAAAGCAATGTAAAACTTCTCTGTTACAAGTAAATGTACATTCATGTTGGCAGTAAAATGTAGTTAAAGTATAAAAGTAAAAGTCCTGGTTTGGTCTCTGAGATATTATCATAAATGACATCATGAGATTATTAATAGTGACTCATCAGTGTGGAAGCAGCATGTTACTGTTGTAGCGGCTGCAGGTGGAGCTACTATGAACTGCTTTATATCCAGTTTTTTATCCAGGCACAGCAGATAAATCTGAGGGGAAAAAAGAAAAAACTAAGTTGTGATCCACAAATCTATTTTCAATTTTTGGACTTTTTCTCTAATCTTTTATTTTTGGTGAGATATTGGAGCATTTGAACATTTTTCAGATGAGACTATGTGAGAAGTTTAGAGCGAAAAATTAGTGTTTGGTGGAGCTGTTAACAGCTCATAGACATCTGAAATGTGACCTAACAGCACAGCTTCGTGTAAGATGTCAAATAAAACTTCTGGTTTAATCTTTAACAAGTTGTTGTATTCTAAAAGTTTGTTATATTATCCATTGTGTCAAATATTCATCTTAAAAGTAAAGCTGTCAGATATGTGTAGAAAGTAAAAAGTACAATATTTCTTTCTGAAATGTGGTGGAGTGAAAGTATAAACTAATATTAAAGACAAATACTCAAGTAAAGTATAAGTACCTCAATATTGTACTTTAGTACAGTACTTGAGGAAATGTACTTGGTTACTTTGTCAAGTCAAGGCAAGTTTATTTGTAGAGCACATTTCAACAACAAGGCAATTCAAAGTGCTTCACATAAAACCATTAAAAGCATCAAAACATAAGGCAAAAGAAAAGGACATTTAAAAACAATTAGGAAGTGATTAAAACATTAAAAACGGTGATTAAAACATTAAAAACAGTGATTAAAACATTAAGCAAGCTAAAAAATAGAATAAAAGTTACATTGCAGTTTAAGACATCCTCAAATCTGGTTCAGTGAAAGGCCGTAAACTTCAACTTAGACTAAGTCCATTGAATTTTGGTTCAGTTACATCGGATAACGGTCTTTGACTGTTGGGAAAGTGTATGTTTTCAGGCATGTTTGTAAGTACAAATTCAAATACTCTATAAAAGAGCTTTCAGAATAAAATCTCAACAAGTTTGTCGTTATTAAGACTTGAGGCTTTGTTTTAACAATCTAAACTCACTGTCTTGAGCGCATGGCTCAAAAGCATTTTGGGTGTGTCCAAATCTACGTTTGCTAGTTTAACGGCAGAGACTCTGAGTGCAAAGTAAGACGAATTGTTCACGGGGGTGATATTTAGTCTCTTAATTAATAAAGAGGTGTGTTCTGGGCATAACATGAAATAAACTAGTCAGAGCGTCATCTCCCATTCCCTTTAAGAGCCAGGTGCATTTCCACCTTGGTGAATTGCTATTATAACAGTTGATTTGCCAAGTATAGAAAAGAATGCTTCTCTGTAGAGGTAACGGATCTGCTGGTGAGCAGATTGATGTACACAATTATAATCGCATATTTTGCATGTTTGTTTGTATATGTAGGCATATATTACAATCTTAAAGCACCCTTAAAATCTGTAAAATACTGCACCACTGACTTAAGACCAAGTTTTTATTGTTCATTGGAAACATTACACCCATGGCCACAAGTATAATTACTATTTAAACAATGTGGGCGCTGGATTGGAAAATGACAACTGCGTCGGTCTGAACCAAGCAGGGACACTTGCATTGTGCCTGGTGCCGCTTTGTGCCGGGTGTATGAAAGAGCCCTTGGAGGCTGACATGAATGATCCTTACAAGCTGCTTTACCTCAGCCACACATCCGGTTAACTTTGTCGCTGAAAACAGCTTCCTCCGGATGCTTTGTTTCAGACTGATGGAGTGAAGCAAAGTTCAGGGAAGTTGTTGGTCGTGAAACCACTACTATGAGCTGAAGAAGCTAAAATGCTCTGTAGAGCTGAGGAGAGCTACAGACTCGGGTAATAACTCTGTGGATTTGTGACAGCATAGAAACATCTTTCACAGTGCACACGGTCATTTGATTAACTGTTAATATGAAAATATTGATTAGAACAGCTTCAGCTGATTTGAAATATTGATACATTTTTCCTCTGATGAGGGTTCAAACCGTCCACTTTGAGACCAAAATCTTTTGTATTGTGGTGCTTTTGGTGACTGAAGGGGAGAATACTGTACATAATGGGTAAATTATTCTGCAGTATCACTTTGGGATTTCAAAATAAACCAAGTGCAATTGCTGATATTTGCCAGAACTGGTAAGACATTACAACCAATTTATAGAATAATTAACAACAAATAGTGGCCCTGTTATGTTTATCTTGTGTGAATGGATTTTTTTTTTCCCATTCCGGCAATACATTTCAATTATGTCATAGGAGTTTAAAATGCAAAAGTCAACAAAATAACAGCATAAAAAGAAGGATTTTTTTTTTTTCTGGTTTCCTCTCATACAGGAATAGTACCTTAATTGAGGAGATTATTGTAAAAATATGTTCATTTAAAATGTGACAAAAAAAATTCCACAAACCCATTTCCATTGGGAAATGTAAATACAACCAGAATGCAGTGATTTGCAAATCCCCTAAACACATATTTAGTTGCAAATAGAACAAAGATAACAGATAGGGTTGAAACTGAGAAATTGTATTGTTTTATGAAAAATATATTCTTATTTTGAATTTAAAGCCAGCAACAAGTCTCAAAAAAGTTGGGACAGGGTCAACAAAAAAACTGGAAAAGTTGGGTAAAATAAAAACGTGTTGGATCATCTCACAACCAGTTATGTTAATTGGCAACATGTCAGTAACATAAAAAGGGTATAAAAAGAGCATTTCAGAGAGGCAGAGTCTCTCAGCAGTGAAGATGGGGAGAGGTTCACCACTCTGAAAGAGTGTGTGGGAAAATAGTGCAACAATCTAAGAATAATGTTCCTCAATGTAAAATTGCAAAAAGTCTCGGGATTTCATCATTTACAATACTTAATATCATCAAACAGAAACCAGATAGAAACATGATCCAGAAACACCGCCGCCTTCTCTGGACCTGAGATCATTGAAGATGGACTGAGGTGAAGTGGAAAACTGTCCTGAGGTCTGATGGATCACAATCTGAGATTCTTTTAGGAAATCATGGACGCTGCATCCTCCAGGTTAAAGAGGAGAGGGACCATCCAGCTTGTTATCAGCTCAGTTCTAAAGCCAGCATCTGTGATGGTACAGGGATGCATTAGTGCACATGGCATGGGTAGCTTGAACATCTGGAAGGAAGCATTAATGCTGAATGATATATTCAAGTTTTGGAGCAACATATGCTGCCATCCAGACGACGTCTCTTTCAGGGAAGGTCTTGTTTATTTCAGCAGAACAACGTCCAACCACATTCTGCACGTATTCCAACAGCATGGCTCCGTAGTAGAAGAGTCCGCTGATAAACTGGCCTCCTGCAGTCCAGACCTGTCTCCAATTTTTTTTTTTTTTAAATTGGTGTGTTATTAAAATGAAAAATATGACAAAATATTGGTTTATGTGATTTACAAATCATTGCATTCTTTTTTTGTTTACATTTTAAACAGCGTCCCAACTTTTTTGGAATTGGGGTTGTATTTATTATCACTGGGTGGGATGTAAAAGTAAACTGACTGTAAACTGTTTTAATTTAAACTCTGAACATCACACTTTTTATTTATCAAGGACAAAAACAACCATCTTTATTAGTTCAGTATGTGTACAGTACATTGAGGGTGTCCACCTTAAACTTACAGACGTATTGGAGTTTGAACTTTAATACTCGGTATCCTGAGACAAGAGGAACACAGTTTTAAAATGACACACATCAGTGTACCACTATGAAAGAAACACTTAAACTGTGAACTAACATTGTGACAGTAAGATGATGGTGGTGAATCATGTATATGGAGTCCTGTTGTGAGAGGAAAGTGTTGTTTTCTTGCTTTCTCGCATGTAGGTGGTCCTGGACATGACATTTGGAGGTGGTGGTCATACCAAAGCAATACTGAATGCGGTCCCTGAAGTCACAGTCCTGGCCTTAGATCGAGATCCAACAGCGATTTCTCTGGCCCAGCAGTTGGCCAAGGAACACTCGTAAGTAATTTATTGAGAAAGACCAACTCGACCAAAACACAAGTTAAAGCTTAACACACTGTCTAGACAAATGTTCATGCTATATCATTGCTAGGGTTTGACCATACATTTTTTTATGGTCCCAGTTGACAGCTTGACAATTTTGAGCAGTGTTTGGTTTGTGGCCATTATTTCTTAAAACACACTGTAGGTTTGATGTCTAATAGTGTTGCAGCTCTCCCTGTATTTCTCACTCCTTCCCCGAGCCCGATCAAATACTTCTTGCCAAGATACAGCCCCTGAGTTTCACCGTCCAATCAAATCCATTCTTCCTTCTTAACTTAAAGCTTTTCTCCCCCCACGCAAAGCTGGTGGGCCCAGCATGTCATTTGTCAGAGTGAGGGCCCACGCCTGCAGTGTGAGGGAGATGCTGCCTCCCACAGAGGATCTATAAGTTATTGGTGTGGGGTGGGATGGGGGGAGGGATGGGGGGGTGATAAAAAGTCAAGAGAGAGAGAGAGAGAGAGAAAAGGAAGAAAATGAAAACAAGAGTGAGAGAACAGGGAGACACGAGGACGCGATGCCAGGGTGAGAGGGAGTGTGTGTGTGCATGAGCAAGGCGTGGGAAGATGAAAATGAGATGTTCCTATGACCATGGCGTGGGAAGGAATCCTTTTACGTAGATTCTGGGGAAACCTCTCTCAAGGGAATCTGCCAGAGAAATGTGCCTGTGAGCAGGGAATGACAATTAAGAGAGAGAGAGAGAATGAGAACACTGTATTCTGTCAGCAGCAATATACCCCTGCTGTAAACTCTTCCACGCCTACTCGTGATGCAAGTTGAGAGAGGCTAGAGAAATCTAGCAATTAACCAATATTATTGGAAGCCTGAGTAAAAGACCCTGGCTGCCTACGCAGTGCATCCACACAACAGGGTTAGAGGATTTTCTCTCTCCTCTGTGCTCCCATGTCTTGAGGAAAGTAGAAGCTCAATGCAAACTGTTGAGTGTTGGTGTCAACCTGAACCCAGTTTAACAGCACAGGAAGGATCATTTCACGTCCAAACATTTTCAAAGCTTTAGATTATGATAGTAACTCTCTGTTCCCTGAATAATATTCACCCATGTCTTTAGTGGGATTTGTCTCCGGCATGTCGAGCCTTGCTATTCTCTGCATTCTTCTTCTTGTTGCTATGACTTCTCGGCGCTTGAAGCTCCGCAGTAGTTATGCCCACAATACATGTTAGAGATCTGGAAATGCACCAGGCAATATTGAAAAGGCAAACATTGGATTTACATGTACATCTGGGGTCACATAGATTCAAATATTAACTGCTTGCAAGTGCTACACACGTTGTTGATTTTACACCAAGTGCCATGTTGGTTATCACATCAGGATAGTAGGAAATGATAACTCCAGAACATAAAGCCTGGTTTGTTGTACTTTACCTGCACTTGTTGGTTCTTTGTTTGGCTTCTTTGAAATGTTCAACTTGAATAGTTTCTTCGCTTTCTTCGAGGTTCCAAGTTAGCTGAGCCGATACTTAAATGAGCCTGGCTGGACAGTGGGCCGTGTCCAGGGTGGACACATGAACTGAGTGTGGGCTCGTGACATTACAAATTTAGTACAAATGGTTTGTCCAAACGACACAGTTGTTGAATATGGGTTGTGTAAATTTTTCTGTGGACTGAGCATTTTGTGATATTGTATTTATAACAGCACCTAGACCTGCTTTATTAAAAAAAAATAAAGGAAAATGTAATTTATATTATGAGACCTTTAGATAGTCTCTTCTATGGTTTTCCCAAAAGTGGGGAAATCTCTTCCTGCCACAATAATTCTTACTCTCTATTTCAAAAACCATCTTAAAACACTTTTACTCATAAACCTTTGACAGTCTCCAACCTAAACTGACCAAAGTCTCTGTAGCTCTTTTGCCTCTTCGTGCAGTGTGCTTTCATGGTGATGGTGATAATGATAGTTATAATTATTATTGCCTTCCACCTCTTTTTATTTTTCCCTTTGTTCATTTTCCTTTTCCCTCTTTCTGTGCTGTAACACACTTCAGGTCAGCTGTGTTGTGTTTAATGTGCGACATAAAAAAACCTGTGTTGAATATAAAAAAAAGTATTCTTATTCTTCGTCACGAATAATTAGTCGGATGGATTTTTTTTGTGTGGAGAAAACCAAGCCAAGTATAATAGCCTTGCATTTTTCAGTACAACACGTCGGCAATCCTCTCAGTCAACTAGTCAAACTAGTCAAGTAACCTCAATCAATCAATCACACATCACAGATGACTTTCAGGGAAGTGCAGATTTCCTTATTTGGAGAGTTTCGTCCTAAGTGACATCGCATTTCCTCACTGTTCAGAAATTAGCTTCTTAACTTGGAAACAGAGATGATTAAATAAAAGTGGAGAAGCAGCAGGGAAGCAGTTATTTAACAGTTTTAGGAGATGCCTGTAGGAGATGAAGGCACGGCCAGCAAAGACTTATGGCCATTCACTTTCAAATGCACACATTTGTTTGAAATAAGAAAGTCACAAGCAGGTCTTTTGTAACTTCCTTTAGGTCAACTGAGGTATTTTGGAATACAATTACTGTCTCGTGGTTGTGTGTGTGAAATTTTGTCATAATAAGCTAATGAATTCTTGGGTTATTTAAAAAAAAAAATTGGTTCAGTTTTATTTATATAGCACCAAATTGCAACGTAAATCATTGCCACAGTTTTGGCCACAAATGTGGTTTGTGAGGTCACAGTAACCTTTTACCAGCAAAGTTTAACTAGTCCGTTCTTGAGTCCAAGTGAACGTTGGTGCCAAATTCAAAGAAATTCCATGGCAGCATTCTGGAGATAAAGCGTTCATGAGAATGGCACAGACATAAGGACAACCTGAAAACGTAATGCCTCAGGCCAAGTCTCTTGCCGGCACGGAGGCATAAAAATGCATTTCTAAAGACCAGCCTCTCTGTGTTTGTATCCTGCTTTTTTTTTTTTTTACTGGACTGTAGATATTTTCATCACTGCTCCCCTGCTGAAAGCAATCAATCAGCATCTTGTCTTAGGCTTCAGTGACGCAGGTAAAGGAACTGAGCAGGTCAACACAAGGGAATATTTCAGGCTTGATTTGTGAAGAAGCAGCATCATGTTGAATGAGCATGTGCTCAAACTGAGGCGGCTGTGAAGGTTCCTGATGTCCTCATAGAGTGCTCTCTTATTCCAGATGGACAAGAACAAGTGAATGCAAGGAAATATTTAGTGAGGGTTTGTGAGGAAATATCATGTTTTATGCAAAGTAAACCAGTAGAATTGAGCTTGATGGTTTGTTGTCTTTGGAAATAGACACAAAAAGCTCAGCGCATTACATTATACCTTTTTGTAACCTATTTGTCCAATTTGTTTAGATACAGTTTAAAACAAGTCAGATGAAAGTTTAGATCAACGAAACAAAATATCAGATTAAAATTCTACAAAATGCTGAAATTTTTTTTTTTTTACTTAATTCTGGAAATGACTGAATCATAACGCGTCATTAATTTAATCCTGGTTTGTAACACCGTGTGATTTTGTAGCTTTTAAAACTTTTAAAAACTAATATCTGTTAATGAACACTGATATGTGCTAGAACAAAACATCAAACTGCCTTGAATGTGATTTAAACAAGTCTTACTGTGTTCAGACAGAACATGAGGGGAATTTAGAGATGTCAGGATTTCACACAATGTGGATGGAAATTCACAAAGGACAGTACAACCTGACCTGAACACCATACGAGCTGAAAATGTTTCAGCTTCAGCTACAAAAAAAAAATCATTCCTTTCTCATGTTTTTTTTTCTTTCTACTCCATAAACGGCAACAGACAGCAACAAGAGCAGAAAGGTGAGATATTCAAAAGAAATAACAAACCAAGTAACTAGTTTTTGATTCTACCATTTTGAAGCCTCGACTTTGGTATTTTGTCCGTCGCCATCTTGTTTTTTTTTTTTTGGAGCCAAAAGTGACCATATGTGGATGAACTGGGGAGGAGTGAGGGCTGAATCTGAGTGAGAGCCGGAGGACATACACCTGCTCACCTGTACCTGCAAACCTGACTGCACCATAGGCATTTCAATCACACTAGGTTCACATCTAATTAACATCTAATTAATTATGGAATTATTTTCAGAAGGGCCATCAAAACACTGATGAGAAGTCAATTTACAGAATGACAACATATTGTGGAAAAAATGTATTGACTTGTTTTTTATGAGAAATAGATGCTCTTTAATGGGAGTATTTTTTAATTGGAGCTGGATATTTTTGGAGTGAGCCCCTAGATACACTTTTCAGATTTTTATATACAGTCGAAGAGTCAAACCAAACTAAATCACAGAATTTTGTTTTTAAATTTTGGACTCGTGAGGGCACCAGCTGAGATGTGAAGATGTATTTTCTTACTCCTAAGAGTAACATGAATGTGTGTACAAAATGTCATAACATTTGGTGTTCATCCAGAAAATCTGACAAATTTCACAGTAACGTATCAAATAATTGTCCAGTGATTTTAATTGGGGGTAAAATTAATATTTGAAGAAAATCAAATAGTTAAACAGTGGTAAACCAGTGGCTGAGGGACTGACATTGCCATCACTGCTGATGTGGATCAAAATTATATCTTAGTTGTAATTTATTTAAACTTTGAACGTTGACTCAAAATGTCACTGAAATCATCCCGTGATTTAAACTGCAACGCATTGCAGTTGTGGTGTGAGTTGAGGGCAAATCATATTCAGTGTAAGTTTGTTCAACTGAGATGCCACAATAAAAAATAAAAAAAACTGCATGATGTCAATGTCGTAGGGTGCTACAACTATAAATAGCTCACATCTCTTAAGCAATTATGAGCCCACACTTGAACCTCAGCACATACACCACTGAAACTTGTCCTCTTTAATAATATAAGACCTTACATAAGGCATTTATATCTCCAACTCTGTGTCTAAGGCACATAAAGAAGTTAATAATTTAGAAATGTTATGTAACTGTTTTGCATATTTTTAAATCCTTCAGTGGCTTACAAAAACACGTTGTAGAAGAAGTCGCTGTGTATAGTGGAAGGTACGTTCATCACCTGCGTGTGGGCGGACACACACTTCTAATTTCCAATAATTAAAAAGTAGACTTTGTGTGAGACGTTCCAATATAATTGAAATGCAGTTGATTACAAGCATTTGGTTAGCTTGATAGAGCTTTCAGTGTTGTGTAGTAGCTAGCAATTTCACAAGTAACGGGAAAGGAATTTTAGACTTTAAATTGAAAAAGAATAATTTATACAAATATAATAAAACAGCAGAGGTGTCATTTGTGATAAAATGTTGAATTGCATCAGTCTACTCATTTTCACCTTTTCCCCTTCAGGCATTAACTGGGCAGGTTGTCTGACTGCTCTGCTTGTGCCCGACTGGTGCCCCACGTCACTATTGGTGTTGTCACACTTGGTACTTGAGTACGTTTGAGCTCAAAATCCAGAATGATCGATAATTGTGAAAATTCCATTTTGGACCGGCGCACAGAATGGCATTCCTTCCCTGGGTCCATTTGGAAGAGGCAGACCCTGGCCCAGACCCTGGCCTACATGGGCGCTGTATACACCACATGTGAAAGCTGCCCGCTATTGAAGATATAACGGCAACATTCCTCAACGGCCTGTCACTTATTTTAGACATAAAACAGTTGAGTGTGTTGATTGTCCTCCTTCTTAACTGTAGGAGGTGTATCGGTTGGATGTTGTGCACATATTTACGTGTATACAAATGTCACACTGATAATGTCGGCATACTCAGGCCGGTCTCCAGGTGATACAAGGTAGCCCCACAATACTTCACTTTTGCCTTGCGAAGCTAATTATTAAGTTATTAAAGCTAAAATGTACCCAAACCCTTGTTTTATGATGAACTACTAGATAAGTATGTGCATGCTGTACATCCTCGAGGTGCTGCAATAGTGCTACCTTTTTTGTTCCATCAAGTCAACGTGACATTTTTTGTGATGCACATAAATAGATTTTCCGGTTCTGTTAATCAATTCAGAATCATAGAATAAGGACCATAATTGTATGTATGTTTACAGTTTCTTAAAACTGCATTAATGAATACACAATATTAAGTCGTATCAAATGACTTAATGTTAAAACACATCGAAAAAAATGACCACCCAAAGCTGGAATTAGTTGGAGTTTGCGGACCTGTATGCCACCTTTTCACCACCAAACAAATTTTGCAACTAGCTTTGAGGAAATAGCACAATCATCATTGGTGCAGCACTGCTTTTCTTCCAGTTGTTCAAGTGCACGATAGCTAAAATGCTCCAAAACCAAGAAAATCAAGATTCTAAACTCTCACCCAATAACAGTTTGTCCTGCAAGTTTGAAAAATGAAAAAAAATTTAGAAATTGGAGATGGTGGGTAGAGAGAGCTAGTGAGGAGGCAGTAACCTGAAGGGATTGTGCAGGTGATGGGGGAGAACAACAAAGCCTTTACTATAGATTTTTCAACAAATTAATCACTGTGCAGGATAGTGAATAACAACAGCAAAGCAAAGGAAGGCCCTGGCAGCGTGGGTGAGATGCTCCCTTGCCATTTTGTCTTCAGTGGGTTTTGAAATAGAGGACCTGACAATTTGTGTTCTTTCCTTCAATGCCCCCAGTTAATCTCGAGAAAGGTGGAGCGACTGCAATGTACATAAACACAGCAAGTTTCATACTGAGTATAATATGAGTTTTAGTTAGAGTTTTAGTATTTTTAGTTTAGACACAGCAGTCAATAATAGTGAAAATACAGTAATCAATCAGTCATTATTAGTCAGTACTCGGGTTACACCAATATCCCCGTCGAAACTGTCAGTGATCAGCAGAACCATCACCGTTTCCTTTAAAGAGCAGGTAACAGCCATACACACTCCTGCAGGTATCCAGTCTGCAGCCAAGTAGCTGTGCAAACACTCGGAGTGAAGTGTATATCTGGGTGGTCCGGTCCACCTCAGAAATCTGCCCTTTGTCACGACAAAGGAAGGAGAGAGACTTAACATTAGGTTGTTTTTAATAAGCGTTGAGTGCTTATTGTGGTTAAGCTTACACATAGTAGGCTTTCACTAAACTCAACAAAACACGCCTTCTCCTCCAGATGGAGGTTCATGTGTTGACAGCAGTGACTCAGTCTATGTGCACAGGTTGCTAGATGCTTCAAAGATGAGTGAGACATCAGATTTAAAACGTTCAAAAGTGCATCGTATACATTCAAAATTAGAGACTTCCTTTATTTTGATTCACCATAGTCAGTCAGCGTTAGCTCATACCAACATCCAAGTTTATCATACACATCTTTCATTCAGTATGCATGCATCAATAATTTAGCAAATAGTCTTCGGCTGTATCTCCACCCACCCGTCCGCTGCTCGGTGCAGCCTGATGATATAGGAAGCCCCACCCCCAAGTCAACCGGATTGGCTCCTTAGTTTTGTGACAGAAGAAACCCTGGCTGCCTGCTTCTGTCTTTTTGAGACTGTCAGACTGTCACTGCTGTTCCAAAACAGACGTGCTCATCCGTGGTGTTCACTGTTTATTTCACTCATGAAAAACGAAACACGAACACACCACATGGACATGTTAACAAGGTTAAAAAACTGGATTTTCACTGGAGGAGATCTTTAACCCTTTCGACCCTGGAGGTCCTTGTACCGAGACCAGGCCGTATCTGTTTGAAAAATGCAACCCTCTGCCATTTTTGAAAGGTTGCTAAGAGTGGTACATTCACTGAAGAGGCCGCTTAGTACTACAAAAATGTGCTTCTTTTCTGTTGCATCAAAAGTGGGTGAGCTGCAGTTGATAATTTTTAGAGCAGGTTCAGTGTCACCGCCTCATTGTTAAAAGACTTTCATTCACTTTCCAATTCACTGTTTTAATTAGCATTTTTCACGTCACACTTGGGCCTGGTGATAAGAATACAGAGACTTATTGTTTATCAAAGTTTCCAAGTGTCTCTTCTACACCGAGCCCAAGGTTGTTCAGTTTGGCAGCTGTGACTGACTACATTCGGAGATTTCTTTCTCGGGTGGAAATTTGAAAATATAGCCTCGAGCTTGGGCATTTTCAAGAAGTAGATGAAGCCAACTTGTCATATTCTGGGCATTAGAGAAAATTTTAAATGGATCTGGTGGCATATTATCCAAATATTTTCATTCACTTTGCTAATGATATCCCTCTCTTCCTAACAATTAAACCTGTTCGTCATAAATACAGTCCACAGAATGAGAAAAGAACCACGACCAGGCTGTGCTTACAAATGTGTCATTAGTTATGAGTGGTTAGAGATAAGAAATGTGCTTATTTAACAGCAGGTATTTTGAAATACATGATATTAAATACAGGAATGAATGAAATGGAAGAAAATGGAGTCTAGCTACAGTGGTATTTTGGTTTTGAGCCATCAAGGCTGAAGTGGAATTTAAAAAAGACGTGGCTAAAGAAAATGTTTTGATTTTCCCAAAGTCATGTCATGTATTTCTCAGCAGAAGTTATGACAAGAAGAGCGGTAGTTACCTTGTAGTTCATTCCATATTGAGGTATTAAACATATCACTTTAACTTCCACAACAAAGGATGGATAAGGAGTTATTTTCTGCTGTGGGGATGGTATATAAAGAATGATTAGTTTGTTGTTTAGAAATGACAATCAGACATTTTGATCATTCTTGGTTGAAAAGTAAAAACTTTATCTACGAACCTGTTTACGTATGTGGGAAGTGACTGGGTGGAGAAGGCTGCAGAGGATCTTCTGCTCCAAGTGTATAGATGCTCAACCCTGTTGCTCTCTTCTGCCATCATCTTTGTGCACACAATGTTAAAAGGTCACATGAAAAATGCATGAACGTGGCTTGAGGATCTCACCACTTGTGCATGTGGAAGTGAGTACACAGAGTCTTGCTCAGTCAGAGACGAGGACGGATCTCAATGGGCCAGCTAAGGCAGTTTGTTGCCTTCCAAAGAAAACAACTGATTCATTTTTAAAAGGTTCACAGGAAAGATGCTCAAGCTGTTGTGGGTTGAATTTCATTTCTCTCAGGGTCTCACCACTAACTCGTCTGCTTGAAAATACCTCGACTTGCGAGATGTTGAGTGGTGTCTCTAGATTATACATATGTTTTGCACATATTGAAGAGGGACATCATTTACAATTCGGCAGCAGTCGTGACCTGAAGGTTAGACTTGGTAAGAGCCGTGCTTACTGCTGGTGGCAGAGACTGAAGGTCCACCTGAGCGCAGCTTCTAAACACAGACATGTATGACGGCTGTTTTCCGCAGGAACCGGCCGTGTCGTGTTCCGTCTCCGACACGGAACGCTGCCGCTTGATGTTCCAGCAGACGCGTCACAGAGCGCGTAAGCAGCTCGTTGCTCCGCTGCGCTAAAAATACGCACCGGTCTATTTCTGTCTGGAAGGGCAGAGAGCATGCGATCAATTTTCAAAATAAAACACCTGTGCAGTTTCCCGATCATACATCCCATCTTTAACTTTGTCTGCAGGCTACCGCACAACAAAGTAGTCAAATAAAAGCAGTGAACACAAAACGGACAAAAAGAAACCGTTTAACAATATTTACCCACTAAAGGCACAAAAATCGAACAAAAAAGTCGAAGTCCACAAAAAAATTGGGCAGACAAAACGCATCACTGAATGACGATGCACACGCAGCATTATAGACCCGTGCATGCTGGAAACTGGGAGACAGAACACTCAAAGTCTGGAATATATATATATATATGTACAGTGGCAGAGTACAAAACTAAAATGTACCACGGCGAGTTGAACTATGTAAGTGGATGTGAGGCTGGTACTTTGGTAGCAGTTCTGCCATATGCATTGACATACATGTCTAATTGCACCGTTCCCATCTAATCCGTCCTCCAGTGGTCGTGTGAAGCCGTTGCTCGGCCGGTTCAGTGAGCTTGAGTCGCTGCTGTCTAGCGTGAAGCCGGCCAGCGTCGATGCTGTTCTGCTGGATGCCGGCTGTTCCTCCATGCAGATGGATCTGGCAGAGAGAGGCTTCGCCCTCAGCAAGGACGGGCCGTTGGACATGAGGATGGATGGAGACAGGTAAGAGATTTACAACGTTGGGCTGTTGGGAGGTGCTGGATAATCCAGGCTTCTAGCTTCAGATTGGCTCAGTGTTCCATTGGTGCAATAATGGGCAACTATTAAGAAAGGGGCGGAGCCTAAATGAGATGCCAACATCCCTTTTCTCTTAACTCAGTTTTGTAAAAAATTTAAATCTTTGTTATACCAGTGAAAAATATGTTTGAAGATTCTTGGTCATGCAGGATATTATGTATGGCATGAGAGGTGAAGCGTCTTCATGAAGCTCACGCAGGACCAGTTGCCTTTGGATAACACTTCCACCCATTTCAGACCAAAGATTGATGACGAGACGATTTTAAACTTGCAGCTACTCGCACATCGCAACTCTGTGACTTTCTCAAACCTGCCAGTTTAAACTAAAGTAAGTTGAAGAGGCGGTGTAACACCTCCACAGCACAGACTCTGTGTACTTGTGTTTTATTTGCTAGCTGTTCAGGCTTTTTCAGAGCTTGATGTAATTTGTAATATCTTAAAACATGAATGAGGATAGAGTTACTTGCACGATATGCATTTTTAGTCACGATGAAACAGCAAAAACATAAGAAACTAAGGGGTCGAGGGGGCTTTTGCATATTTATGCTGAGAACTTGACTCAGGAGATCTTTTTCAGACACCAGACCGGAGCACTTTTATTGTTTAGAGGAGTGTGTGTCTCCTCTAATAATCAGAAACAACACAAACTATTGTGCCTTCTATTTAAATACTCTCCACGTGCAACTATACAAGCTGAGTCGCAGGTGACACCGTGACCGGGGTCGAGTTGAGCTGAGACAGGCTGATTCACACTGCTGCAACTTACTGCCACGTTCTACAATGGTGTCTCTCTTCACAAACCTTTAGTCTGAACTGGGCTTCAGATACGCCAGTGAAAAGTCCGTTGAAGAAAAGTTGTATTTATTTTAACAATTATAGCAGCGTAAGTTTTCTTGACTAGTGGACCTCTTGTGGTCATTTGAATAAAACAGTTCTATCTGAGCAGCGGAGGAAACAGAGTGACGTTTTATCACTCAGGGATGGTTGGCTGCAGAAAATGTGCGAGTTTGACACCAAAGACCACAGTCGGTGTCTCATCTCCCAACAACATTAAGCTTTCTTTTCACATAGCCATGAAGGCAATCTTTCCCTAAACACAGCCTCAACCGTGCTTTTGCTTAACATATACTTTAACAGTCGCTTTAACAAATCATAATAACTCATATGGATCATTTTGAAGGATTTCTTCCTCGAGCTACTAGTAAGTTGAAAATGTAATGCCAATATATTCCATATTACAGAAGATTGATGTGTAATACCATTAAAGTGTGACAGTGGGATCAAAAACCTCATTGCAGACATGTTAAGTTTTTGATATTTCTCAGGCTTAAATGTGTGTGTAGGTGTTATAATATTATCAAGCGTCGTACTGCTTCCTGAATGTTTTCAGTAATATATCAGAATCATTTTCCCGTGTCTGCATAATGTGCAAATAAACCAGGTAAGATAACTGCTTGATAAACTGTCGCACAGGCTGCATTTCTCTTTTCCTTCCCTCACAATCATTCTATTCATAACTGTCAGCCATAAAGGTTTTCAGCTGTATCTCAGACTTGTCAGGATTCGCCACTGTCAGCAAGGATATGACGTCAAGCAGCTTAATTGGGCTTCTCTTTGTGCGTAGGTACCCCGACATGCCCTGCGCTGCTGACGTTGTGAATACCTTAGATCAACAGGCTCTTGCATCCATCCTCACTGCATACGGGGAAGAAAGACACGCCAGGAAAATAGCTTCAGCCATTGTGGAGGCACGCCGTGTCAACCCCATCACCCGGACACAGCAGCTGGCCAGCGTGGTGGCAGGTAGCTAGACACTATGCTGAGTAATTCCCCGCAGCATTCTGGAGGCTGTAAGGGAAAATAAAACACGAGTGGAGTTATTAAGGCTGTCTCCCCACGGGACAGACATGTCTCCGAAAATTACGTGGACTGTGATCTCAGTCATCATCTTGTGCCTCTGTTTCGGGTGCCTTTCTTCCGCACCTTCCTTTGAGAGATAAAGATGAGACAAAGACAGAGTTGGAGGTGGCTGGAACAGAAAGTGTCTGACATGCAGTAGCCCATCTCTCTCCCTCCACACTCCCCCCCCCCCCACCCCGCTCCGTCTCTCTGCTCACAAATATAGACATACACCTGACACAAATGCAAACACCCACATATGCTCACACGCGACACACTCGTGCGTAAAGCAGGGGTTCGATTATTTGTCTTCACTGATTGTTGTTGTTTTTTTGGACTCCAGATTCGAGTTGCCGAACAAGCGAGATGTCGTTGCAACCAACCGTTATTGCACAGAGCAGTATGTGCGTCAGTGTCACCCTGGGAGAACAGGTGTGAGTAAGAGCAGCTGTTTGATCTTTTCTGAAGAGCAAAGCGAGTTACCACCAATGTTTATTCGGAACAATCCAAGAGACCTTGATTTGAGAAAGTTCCAGGGGGAGCTGTACAGCCGATTGTGACAGGGATGCTGGCAGGGAACATGCACCGTCCCGGGAGAAACGACGAGGACTTGTGTGTTTATGTGCGTGGTATTTAGACGTCAGATGTCTTTTGCGTATTGATGTTCCACGTTGCACCGCAACACACAATTACTCAAAAAGCTTCATTGGGATTTGAATTTTACAGTTGTATAAATATTGTACATTCAGATTGATTCGTAGGTGTGACTTTGTGAATGGAGTTATCTACACAAATAGAGCCCGACGTAAATGATGCAACAAGAAGTATACACACGCATGTCCCCACATATACACTGGTAAAAACTGATTGTGCTGAAATAATGTGCTCCGTTTACACGTGATACAGACCAGACATTCACATGGTTTTCTACAGCTCGAATGGGACTGTCACATTAATGTGGTGATGTAAAAATCACACATCATTTGCGGGGCTCTATGCTTATATTTATTTCACATAAATGAAACAAAATTAGGGACAAACATTAAGCAACAAAAATAAATAACATGAATGCATCTCCTTTTTTAGACATTTAACTTTAAACATACAGTATACAGAAGTATGTATGAGACCCTGTAAACTGAAGATTGGACCGAACTGGAAGGTTAGAGAGAATTAAAATAATTTTTAATCGTAACATGTACGTGGGACCTAAAAAAGGAATAAAATCAGTTGTGCTTGACTAATACCTCTCTTTTCAAACGGCATACAGTCTACAAGTCTTTTAAAATAGTTTGCAGTGTTGAATTGCTTTGCACAATTTAATCTGAAATCTGTAGGTTGACAATACAGACAGTTTTGAGCAGTAACCTAATTAACCTCTATTTACAACTTGAATATCTGAAAAGACAGGACTTTTTTTGTGCCAAAAATGATCAATATATTGAGTAAAAGTAAGTGTATAGAGTACACAGCATCACAAGATAACACATTGCAATAATAGTTGATGTTTTTTACTCTGATATTGAATGTCCTGATTCAGAATTTAAAGGTCCCATATTGTATAAATTCATATACTGTTTCTTTTGTGATAATTTAGCAGCTCCATGTGCTATATTAATACTCTGAAAATGTAAAAACCCTCAGTCCACAGAGAAATGCACACAGTCCATATTCATCAACTGTCGTTTGAACTTCCATAAGTTTATGATGTCACATTTTGTACTTATGATGGCCGTCAGTACAACCCTCTCTCCAAGCTTTCATGTGGAAGAAAAAGAGAAAGTGGTCATCCTGTTTGTGAAGCTAGCAAGCTGCAAGTCCAAAGAAGACCAGTGATTGGTCTGGGCGTACGTCACTCACAAAAGAGTCAGCCAATCAGAAGAGAACTGTGATATATGATATTAATTCACCTTAAAGCCACAGACACATAACAGCCTGTTATTAGTAGAGCTCCAGAAAGAAGGAGGTGGAAAACTATATCGAGATGTTTTTTGTTACTTAAAACCACAAAAATATCTTCTAAATCTAAAATCCGGGACCTTTAAAGTTGATCTGTTTATTATGTTGCTCTGATATGAATAAATTCTAACTGCTGAACTTCATGTGACGTGATCAGCTGATGGTTTAACCACGGAAGATGACAACAGAAACAAAAGCAGCAAAAAGAAGCATCATTCATTCAGACAGAGTCCACGCAGGTCGTACAGACTGACGCTTCTTTGACCTCAAACAATCCCTGTTTCCCCACCGGCTGGCAACAAGACACAAACCCAACAACTGCAAAGTTTCATTTGGAATTGATGTTGGTCAGCAGCATTTGATAATTACCCTCAATTTTGTCATTTTAAACAGCCACAGTGGCAATCAGCAGCAGTTTAAAGTGGGAAGCTGCAATCTGACTGCTTTGTACATTGATCTTTTCTAATTAGAGTCTCAGAATTCAAAACTCATTCACACCAGGGCGGACAAATAATGCCGCTCGCATTTGTTTGGGTTGTTAGTCAGCTTCACTGACTATCTAAAGTCTGTTTTAACAGGAGTGCTCAACTAAAACATTACTTTCGTTGAAAAACTTCCCAAACCGAGCTCGATCTTTTCACTGACAGGCGTACGGAGTAGTGAAGCAGGCTGAAGCATACCCTTTACATTTATGTAGGATTTATCGCTGGGTTATGTGTTGTGACATAGTCTTTCACTTTCACTTTCAAAAGAGTCTTTGAGCAGCATGAATTTAAAATATGAGCTATTACTTTTGGTATTTTAATTTGACAAACCCTGCTGTATCTGCAGTGTTGTCGCGTTCTGTCTCCGGGTGAGATTCATGTACATGTGGCAGCGCGGTTCTTCAACGGTTTATCCCGACCCAGTGTCCACAGGACGCTCATTGATACGGGACGGTTCTATAGGACCCCATCAGTGTCCAGAGCCAACCTTCACTGCTAACATGGGAGGCAGTGTGACATTCATGTTGTGCTGCTGGAGGAAAGAGTGTGAAGGTTAAGGTGCTGCGTGTCATATTTTACACTTAATTGTAGTTTACATAGTTATTGTGCTCAGTTTTTTAACAACATTGGCTTTTTCCCCCTCCTGTGTTAATGTTGTTTTCGTGTTGCTTTTTAATGTGAGCCACGTTCAAGGAAAAATACTGGATATGAAAAGGTGCTGAAAAATAATTTGTGTTGGCGCCATTTTCCTTTTATGTGCTAATGGCATCAAGAAGGCCACGGAAATCTTGTAAGTGACCCGAAGATTTCTAGATGTTGTCCGAAGGCGAAGGAGACCGGCCCGGGACCCCCCACCAGTCAGTTAGAACTGAGTTACACTGGGGAACCTTTTGGTGATTCAAAGCACCTAGATCTGATACATTTATTGATTTGTGGTGATCCCCCGTTAACACGGGTTCTGTCATGTTTTGTTGAATTTTTCAAACTCCAAACGGCTTCTTGTGGCATGAAGTTGATACAAACATAAAATATGTCAACTTAAAATGAAAGCAAAATGATGAGATGAAAGAACCAAAAGAGCCACGTGACGTTCGTTCTTTATGTTGTCCCATAATGCATCGACAGCCTTGTGGTTCCTTCTTAACTACCTGATTCCTCCTTTATGTACACATCCTAATCTCCTCTTTTCTCCACGGATCTGTCTGTAGGACCTTTTGAAAGATGAATGAGAGAGAGAGAGCACATGGCTGGGTGAGGCCAGACCAGGGCTGGTCCTTGCTGTGCAGGCATCGTATCGATTGCAGTGAGTCACACCTCGGGCTGTTTAGTGCAGGACGAGAGAAATGCCACATCACTCACTTCTCTATTTATTGCAGTTTCTCTTCGGCTCTATATAAGTGTCTAATTGTTCTTTTGTCTTCCGTGTGGTGGTTTTGAGTCGCTCAAGGTAGATGACGCGTGTACTGATGTAAAGCTAATCTTTCCACAACTTTAATGTGCAGCAAATTCTTAATCGGTTGGGTAGTTTTGGCTTCAATACCTGCATCGATTGACCTTTCTGTACCTGCATTCTGATGCATTCAGCACCCCTTATGTTATATATCAAACTGGTGCACAAACCATCCAAAGTATTCTCTGCATGTCTGTAGTTTGTGACGCCTTTCGCTGTATTGCGCATGCATTTTAAGCGAGGGTCGTTCGAATCAATGGAGGAGACATTAAAACTACTGGATGAAAGTTTGTCTGCCTCTAAAAGGCAGGCGCAAATCATTCAGGAATATTAAAGGTCCCATGTTATCCAAGTTGAGAAAATTTCCATTGCTTTTTTTTTTTTATCGTAAAGCAGGTCCAGGTGCTGTATGAACAATGCGAAAGTGTCAAAACGCTCAGTCAATGGAGAAATGTAGATAGCCCGTATTCACAATCTGAGCTGTTTGGACTTTCATAAGTTTGTGATGTCACACACTCGCGCTCATGTCATGTGTCCACCCTCAGCACAGCTCACTGTCCAACATTTTATGTGGAATAAAACATAGAGATAATCCATGACGGAGCTAGCAAGCTACGAAACCAAAGAAAACCTGTGACTGGTATGGGCATACGTCACTCAAAAAAAAAAAAAAAGAATTAGCCAATCAGAAGAGAGCATCATTGATATTTATGTTTCTTAAAGACACAAACACAAAACAGCCTGTTGTTGTTAGAGCTCCAGAGAGAACCTGACGAGAGAAGATCTAAAGCTATGATGAGATGTTTTTTGGGTCACGAAACCTCAAAAATATATCCTCTCGGATACCAAGATATCAAATAAAACACTTGAACAGAGTGAACTATGGGGCCTTATAAAAAGGAAGCCTGTGCATGAATCACACTGAGTGAACTCGCCACCGAGCACTAATCACAAAAAAACCTACAATACTCTGCAATCTTTTCAGTAGTCATTCGAGCACAGGGAGTCGTGATTTTACAAGATTTAACTTGAACTTCTGTGAACTGAGAGATCACGAGAAGCATTTGGCTGCGTTTACCTCGGTATTTTAGAGACACATGAGCCATATCGACACCATTTCCACCCTCCATCTGCTCGACACGGAGCCTCTGACGGACCTGACGCTCAGGCTGACTGCAGCTCTCTCTCCACTGCTCGTGTATATTTTTCAATAAGCCGTGTTTTTTTTTATGCCGCGACGTCTTTTCTCTGAACTTACTTAATGACCACTCTCGCATTAATAATATAAATCAGACTGTTACGCCTGATGATTCTCAGTCGACCAGAAGACGGTAGACGTAGACATACGAAGTCGAGGGCAGCTGAATTATTTTCATTTTTTTTCTCTTATTCTCTTGACCGGTGGACATTTGAGGCTTTTCCAACCTCTCTGGTATTATTCACACAATGATACCGGTGGGCTGTTGAGGTCATCCAGTATGTGAGTCATTAGGTCGCATGAGAGTCTTTAGAGTTGAGGTGTGGATTGGTGATGTGGTAGCTGATAAGTGGTGTGGCAGGAGCCCACTTTGTTCATGTTTTTTTTAGTTTGACACAGATGGTCTCCTTCAAATGATCTCTCATTCGTCCATTGACATTAAAGCAGCGTCTCTTGTCCTTTACATGGACTTCGTCGGATGAGTGGACCTTCATGAGGCTTCATCGGTGGTCAGTTTAACTTTGTTCATTCATCACCATATACTGAATATGACAGTACCTTTCTAATGTAGTAGAATAGGAATGTGGGCACGTTGATGTTATTAGAAAGAGCCTGATCAATGGCCCATACTGTCCCATCATTGTATATCGGTACTAATTAGGCAGCTTCTTCTCATTAACCTGTTTCAGTGTTACAGGGAGCATCCTTCCGTCTCTGCCGACGGCATCGTTTTTGCCTTGCTGTCGCAGTACAACAAACAAACACAAACAATATTTCCTGACTGAAAGGTCAAACCCACATCCTCCCCGAAAATGGCTGGAAATTGAGTTTTGAGACTTTGCGAGTGAAAGTTCAGCCGGATTGAACATGTGGGCGGAGGACGGTTGCATCAATCCGGCGGAGACAGCAGCAGAGAAAGGGACCGTTTCAAACTTTGACAGCAGTGAAACGATCGGCTGGTGGCGAGAGCAGTTTCATGGAAAGTGTGAACGCATCGGCCCACCGATGGAGCTGAAAGAAAGAGGATGGTTCTTTCGCAGTTGTTCATCGGTGAAATATCCCAGACTACCACACTGAAAGGACGAGCACTGTCGTAACTGAGGATTTTAATCATCGTCACCTTCTAAATTCATTTGTTCATCATTCACTCCGCACAAAATAGTTGCGAATCAACTTTCTGTTGATCAACTAGTTGACTGATCGACGTCTTCCAGCAGAACTAAAAGTGTCCGTCGACCCTCTTGTTGTCTCTCGAAGTCTCGCTCGTGTTCAGCGTTCAATTTTTCACTTTTTAAGAAAAAATAAACACTCGTCACGGTTTTTTTTTTTTTTTTATTGTTTTTATATGTAAATGAAGCAATAGTAGAACTGCTGTAATAACAGATGTTGTGCATTAGACTTAAATCCAGCTTGTAGAAGATCCCCTCACTGTGACATTTCTTGTCTCCAGGATCGTTTCCTGCTGCTGTCGTCTATGCGCGTAAAGACCGACTCCGCCGACCGGCTCACGTGGCCACTAAGACCTTCCAAGCTCTGCGCATCCTCGTGAATGACGAGCTGAATGAGCTGCACGCGGGCCTCTGCGCTGCCCGGACGGTACTGAAGCCCGGAGGACGCCTCTGCGTAGTCACCTTTCATTCACTGGAGGACAGACTGGTCAAACGTTTCCTGCAGGGAGAGGACTTGTCCAATCTGGATCGGTATCACTTCAGTCCAAGGAAGCAGGGCACCAGAAAGGAAAAAGTGTCGGAAGGGAAAAGAGAAGGCGGAAGTGTCCATTGGCTTCCTCTGCGGAGAAAAGTGATCACACCAGAGAAGGACGACGTACGAGACAATCCTCGAGGACGCTCGGCTAAACTCAGAGCGGCACTCAGACGATAGCTGCTGACGTGCTCCTTTTTCATCGAGACGTTTGAGCTTTGTTACAGAATGGATTCTTACGATAAACACGGCACTGCAGAGGTTGTTAATTCACGTAAGACGATCACATGGGTATCCTCACCTATGACTCTTTTCTAGTGAGCACAGTTGGCTGGTGGGAAGCCAGTGAAGGTTGGCGTCCTTGTCGTTGAATGAGCGACTCCAGCTGGTCGGCTGCAGTCATTCTGGACGGGAAGGGAAAGAAAGCATCTCTCACCAAACATGGCCCCTGATTGAAGCTCAGATTTGATTGCACTTTTTTCATTGGCAGGTGAGGATTAACTATTGGTGTCACAAGTCTAGCAGCTGTGACAAAGACAGTAATATACTGGACTTGAAAATAAGGGGATATTTTTTATAAAACAATAAAGTGTGTGAGTTTCAACATTTGATATGCTGTCTTTAATCCATTTGTAATAAAATATTGGTTTATGTGATTTGCAAATCATTGCATTCTGTTTTTATTTACATTTTACACAGCGTCCCGCCTTTTTTGGAAGTGGGGTTGTATTATGAAATGTAAAAAAAAAATCATTTACGACGGTTCAGTTAACCCACATTTTACATTGCAGACACCTTTTGTTCACGGTAATGATCCTGTGCTGTGTTTGAGTATTTAAATATTTACACACAGATGAAGTTCACTGATGATTTTTAAACTCTTAATTTCTCTATCGTATCAGATTTTCCTGCATTTCTACTGTTTGACAGCATATTCAGGGGTTATTACGTCTAAATAACTAAACTGATAAAACAAACACAAAAACACCTTTTCTCATTGACGTCTGTATTTTCTCTGAACCTCCCTTGATGAGTAGCTCAAGTGAAATCTCTACTGTACCATGTGAATCAGTAAAGCCACTAAATACTGAATGACGCATGTGTCAGAAGTGGTGCTGAATGAGCTGGATGGTTGTTCCTGAGCATTCTCTCACCTTGGATTGGAAGCCGATGAGGTGTTTTGATCTTTACTATTTGACTTTGACTAATTGTAATTGCTCCATCAAGATTATTAACACTTTTTTTTTTTTTTCTTTTTCTTGTGTCTTAGTTTAGTGCTCTCTAAATATACCCTTCTTGTTACCTTGGAAACTAAATGGCGCAAGTAACATTCAACTGTCTAAAGATATCTACTGTTTTAATCTAATATGAAATGATGTCTTGTGGTGAGTTTGAATGTCCCTCCCTTCTGACATCAGTTGATGTCAAAACGCCGTCCCCGCTAACAGAATATTTTAGGACATTTGATCACGTGGATACGGTTCTTTCTTTTTTATTGCCACAAAGGCTTTCGCTGAATCATACTGTTTACGGGCATCAAGAGGTGAAGATTGGTGAGAAAATGTTACTCACGACTTCATTTCACACTGATGCGTGACTGTTCATGCAAATACAAAAGAATAAAGAAACACGGGAGAGATGTGCGCTTTTTTTTGAAGTCCACACATTCCTCTTTCTGAAATATCCTTGGCGCTTTTAATTGGTCCCGGGCTCTGCCTCGTTTATTTTACCCGGTATAAAGTCATGTTGATGTGCGCTTGTATTTTCTGAAGCCTATTTCTGCCTCTACTGATCGCAGAAACATCATCCTCACCACACGTAGTCTTCCTACAGCGATCAGGAGATTTCACTGATGTCTAAATTTCAGATTTCATACAAAATATTTTGTAATTAAAGCGTCAAATCAACCCGTTCTCATTCCATGGGCATCACTTCTTACAGTTTTGTCAAAGCCCGCTGGTGTCTCAGAGATATGCAGTAAGTGCCTTTTGGTGTCGTGACCACCCGATTCAAAGAAGAATGTAAACTGGAGGTGGTAGAAACTGTGAAAATCCATGTAGGGAGGAGGTCGGGGTTGGTGGATGGATCAAACACAAACTCAGGACTTCATATGCAGGTGAAAGCAAGTTATTGCGGATTTATTTAAGTACACATAACATACATAAAGTAACTTTGGTGACGTTTTACTATGACCTAAACTGTAATCTCATCCTAAACCCAACAAAAGTAGTTTTGGTGTCTAAACATAATCCACCTCGTGTGCATCCCAGAGACGCCAGCGGACTTCAACTGAACAGTGTTTGGTACTCGGAGTATGAAAACAGGCCGGGTCAGTTATACCTAGAGCTTTGAAAACAGAAACATATCTTGGGTTGTGGGGGGAAAGCAGCTTCCTGGATGTAGCCCGCTCCGCTTCTCTGCGTGAGCCTACGTTGGCTGATAATAGCGTAACACACCCGAAGAACGTATCGGTTTTTGCTGCATAAATTTGAATCCCATTTTTAAAACGCTGACCGTCATGAGGCAGGCCGGGTCAAAAACATCAAGCGCTCTTTTACATTTTTAGGCAGAAAGTATTCAAACTTCTTCACCTTTAAATTTCCCCTCGGGGATTAATAAAGTATATACCTACCTACCTACCTACCTACCTTTCGCACACATTTTTGTGTTGGAGATGCAATTTGAAGAAAAAAAAAAAATGTCCAATTTACACTCAACAACCACTTTCACACTTCTTAAAACAGGCTTTCTCTTTGTCATTATAGGTTATTAGACGTGATTTGATGGGAGAAATGCAAGTTTGATCCATTTAAAATGAATCTCCAACACGATAATGTGTGTAAAACTGAGGGCGTCTTTCTGAACCGACTGCACTTTACCTAAATATTTACATGTTCTGCTACGTAATACTTCTACTCCACTACATTTGACAGGCAAATATTGTACGTCTAATACTGCTGCATAACCTTTACTTTGATTATCAATACTGTACCTACAAAAGCTATAGTGAGCTTATAAAACAGGGCGCACTTTTACATTTGATACTTTATCGACTGACACTAGGAAATGATGTAATTAATATTTGCGTGAATCTTTGTTTCATGATGTAAGCTATGTTTCGGATCTTGGTGTTATGGATAAATGTATACTTTATGGCTCAAACAATGTATATTTTATCATAAAAGTGTGTGAGGAAAAAGATTGTATCCTTTAAAGGTCAATATTTTGAGGATACTCTGTTCAATGGTTTATTTGTGGCATGAGATAGACTCAATCGTATATCCAGTGTAACTAGTTTCAGAGTGGACGATGACGTCTAAATATACCAAGTACTGTTGTCAAAGTTGTCTTAGTTTTTTTGGAAGTAGATTAAAAAAAACCAGTTGGTCTTTATTGCATGGTACAGCAGCAGATGATAAGACAGGAACTTCAGTGATTACAAATTACTTATATCTAAGATTGCAAATTCTCAATCACCATGGAAACAGTATCCTCTGATAACAGTAAACATACTGTAAAATGATGCTATTATTGTAGACTTGGATCAATCTATAAATTGACTTCCGGGTACATAACTAACAGAATCACGCCTCTGAAACTGCAGCCGGACGCAGTGAGCGTCATCCAAGCTGCTGTTTACAAGCCTGCGGACCAGGAACCAACGTTACATACAAACTACAGGCTTTACTTCACTCTTAAGGTTCATTGTTACATTTCAACAAAGGAATACACAACTGTGGTGCCTTAGAATTACTGCGCCACCTTTGTTTGCCTCCACCAACCAGTCAACTTGTGCTTTACGTCAATGGTTGTCCAGACTTCTTATGATATACCACTTTAAAGGAATCCTTATTTGTTCACATGCTTGGCCAATAACGCTGATTCTGATAGAACACCAAGTTGTAGCAATCAGGACTTTCTGGGGCTGACTAGCACTTGTCAGGACTTGCTCAGGCTTTGCTAGGACTCTACTCGGACGTTACTGGTGCCTTTCCCCGGCTGGCTAGGGCTTGCTGCTAGTTGCCAATGCTTTACCGGAATTTTGCTAGGACTTTGCTCATGCTTTGCTCAGACTTTATTCAGGCTTTGCTCGAGCTTTACTCAGGCTTTACTTGGGATTTTGCTATTTTTATTTCATTTTAATCACCATTGTATGTCGTAATCATTGCCTAAACTTTAGAGCCGTCTCATTGTGTCAACAAAGTTTGTGGCCACGCCTTCCCCCATTAAAGCGTAAAGCTGAGCACGTGAACACGTGGAAGGAGTTTGAATTTTTCGTTGACTACAATGTGAACGTTTGTTTTATCTGACATGACAGATTTCACTGTTGCATTTTATTTCAATGCATGCTAGTGAAAACTCTTCCTTCAGAAAATCCAAGAGTTGTTCCTAAAATGTAACCAGTGGTGTGATATACCTAAGTACATCTAGTCAAATACTGTACTTTACCTACATTTCAAAGGGAAATTTGTACTTTTTACTCCACTACATTTGACAGTCAAACAATGTGTGGTTCCTGCTTCTTGTGTGAGAGAAGGTGCTTCATCCAGACCTGAGTCTGTTAATGGAGCTGCAAAGGTTGAGTTGTATTTAAAACGCCACAATCTAACTCTAAATGTATGGTTTGAACTGCAAAGATCCAGATGTGAAACTTTTAGAAAATGTGCTTTTTATTGAAATAGTGAAAACCATGAGTGTAATGTGACCCAGTGAGAACTGGTCTTGTCTGGGACTTTTCAACTCAACTTTCAACTTTAACTTTAATGTCAATCCACCATACGTACAAGACATACAGAGAGATCGAAATATTGTTTTTCACAGTCCCACGGTGTGTAAAATAAAAAGATAAAACAAGAAAACTATAAATATGACTTCCATGGGGGTTCAGTTGCAGGTGGCTTGTACTGAATCTTGAATTAAGCTTTGGCTCAAGAAAGAAAAAAGAGTTAGAGGAATAAATATTGTAGATAACTACAGGCTTGAGTGTTATTTTCAAATTAGGGTGGGGCCAGAGGATCAGACATTAAAAGAAAAATCAGCGTTTTGAAAAGTAGCGTTTAAAAAACTGAAGTAGATGTGAAATTACATGAGAAAAGAAAAGATTTACAAAAACTGAAGGGAGAAAAATGTACTGTTGGCTAACATATGAAGCACTGACTCAACATGCCCCGAAATTAATGACTACGCTCTACCTCTGGATATTCATCTCTCCCTGATTGTAGCTTTTTGTTATTTATCCATTGACATGATCCAGGCGCTGTGACCATTAACTCTCAGTGTGAGGACAGAGACATGCGTCAGCCTGTGGCTCCCCCTCCGACAGACTGAAGAATGTTTGAGTTTCAGTGTTAGTGAACAGACTGAGGCAGCCACAGAAAGCTCATTCTATCCACATCTTTACTCCCTCCCTCCTCTACTCTCACTACCCGCCCATCTCTGCTGCTCTGCCTGCTATAAAAAGATTTCTCACTGAAAAACACTGAGGTCAAAGCTATTTGAATAATTTTTGTGATTGACGCAGGGCCTGCAGGTCTCATGGGAGACAGATCCAACTGAGAAAAAAGACAGCCATGTTGGATAATAACGCAAGTGCGCAGCCAGGGGCTACTACTGCGATTTTTGCTGACTTTCAATTTGAAACTTAGTTCAAGGGATTAAAGTATGACATTGAAAACATTAATGACAAGTCCTAGCCTCTTTAGAGTTTACCCAAATTCATCACCTTTGAGCTGCCAAAATTAAATCGAAGGTGTTTAGTGCATCCCCGAGCTTAAGCTGATCTCAGCCTCTTCGTTATGTCTCACCCATCACCAGAGTACCACTTGCTGTGTCAGGTGGTGTACAGGGTGACCTGATGTCAGCTCACTTACTCAAGAGTCTCCAGCTGAAGGAGACACAACACCAGTTTTCTTGCCTTCTATAACACCTGCTTCTTTCTGTCTGGCTCTATAACAAACCCTGCCACCGCCATCGTGTCTGAGACAAAAAGGAGTCCCATTGATGTAAAACAGAAATCACTTTTCTGCTATCAAATTACAGTGTATTCAATTTCCCTTATCTTAGATGCTAAAAAGACACACACACACACAAAAAAAAATGCTCTCAAACCAACAGCTGAAACTTTTTGGATTTAAAATGCATGTTTTGATTTCCAGTTTGGTTAAAATCTAATGTCCACATTTACAAGTCAAACATCAGTTTCATATCATAAGACTCTATAACGAGGGATTTACAAGTCAGCAGGATATCATTTCCAGACATATATGACCAAACCTTAAATGTGGACGTGACTCAAACAGGACTGTTGGCCTGTGGCTGTAGGAAGTCGTACAGGTGTATTTTTAAGGGACAGTTTCACAAATGTAGTGCAAACTTTTTGTAGATTTTCATTCTAATTCATTTCAGGAAGTCACTATCTATCACCGAATCAGAGAACACAAAGGTGATTGAACTTGTGGCCCACTGATCAAAGCCTTTGCATTTGTATTATCTGAAAAATTTAAAACCGCGAACAGTAAGTGACACTTAAAGTGTAGTTTTCAAAACGTTTTCTCTTCAACAACCAATTCACTGACGTCACACAGACAACACAGGAGCTGCAGGTAATGAAGTCGAAAACCACAACTGCAATTACTGTTTGTCGCCACAGGTAGCGCCAAAGACAACAAAACGCAGATCTTTGACATTGTAACTTTAAATTCATCTTAAAAATGTACAGGCAAAATACACGTTAAATTATTGAGTTTTCTTCTTTAATCGATTAAAATCATATTGCATTTGCGGTATATTTCTGTTGATAATAGTAGAATAAATGTGATCATTTGTTAGGCTCGATTATCTCGTCACTGAGCACATGCATTTTCAAGTTTCCACTGAAAATGGAAGTTGATGATTCGCAATTCTCTTCGTCGTCCTCTAAATTTAGGTCGAGTACTGTCAAAATGTGTTTTATTCTAAAGCAATTCTGAGACCGTTTTACCAGAAAAATAATTGGTATTTTTCCAATACACTGCAGTGGTACAATATCATCATGAAAGAGATAAAATTACACTGGAAGAAAAAAAAAAAAAAAAAGCAACTACCTTCGAATCAGGTTGTAGGAGGTGAGATGGCAAAACCTAGAAACCAGGAGCTGTCTGTGATCAACACCAATGAGGCGATGTATTGGATGGTGGCAGCAGAATAAAATCACAACCCTCCAAGTAGGTGTACAGTATATGACTAAATCTTTCCACCCCCCCACTTACTGCCATTATCCCACCGTAGGGAAAATTGCCTGTCTGGGTACAAGCCTGCAATATTCCCAGCAGTCGTCCATTTGGCTGTTAGAGAGACACC